>NC_141689.1:764013637-765213637 GCF_964263255.1 Lissotriton vulgaris
ATTACATCGTAAGTATTGGTAAGTATATAATTTTTTTTATTTTATTTAATATTATTTAATTGATTTAATTATTATTAATTATAAATAAAAATATTTATTTATGTTTTTAAATATTATAAATAAAATATATTAATTTAAGTAATTTTTTTAATAAGTATGAGTATAGGAGTATATGTTTTGGGGTACTGAGGTATATGTTTTGGGGTGTTTGGGTATTTTTAGGTTTTAGGGCAGGGTTTGGGTTTTGGGGTACAGGGGTGTTTTTAGGTTTTAGGGCAGGGTTTGGGTTTTGGGGTACAGGGGTGTTTTTAGGTCAATGCGCACAAGGGGATTGTGCAAGAGAAATTGTTCAAGGAGGTGAAGGAGGGCCGGATGGTGGGCCCCTTTGCGGTGTCACTCTTGCCGAATCTCATTATCTCCCCGATCGGGGTGGTGCCTAAGAAGGAGCCGTGGCAGTTTCGGTTGATACAGCACTTGTCGTGGCCGGAGGGGGCATCGGTGAATGACTTCATCTCGGACGAGCTCGCATCGGTGTCATACTCATCCGTGGACGTGGCGTGGAAGATCGTGGTGGCGGTCGGGCCGGGCACCATGATGGCAAAGTGCCACATTAAGTCGGCGTTCCGGCTGCTCCCTGTACACCCGGAGGATCACCAGCTGTTGGGGATACAGTTCGATGGGGGCATCTTTGTCGACAAAGCGCTACCCATGGGGTGCTCTATTTCCTCTGCATTGTTTGAGCGGTTCAGTTCATTTCTGCAGTGGCCTTTTTCCTGCCACACAGGCTCTGAGACGGTGACACACTATCTGGACGACTTCTTTCTGGTGGGGCAGCCCGGTTCGACAGATTGCCAGCAACAGCTGGACGGTTTTACGGACCTAATGGGTTACCTAGGTGTTCCCCTGGCGCCAGAGAAGACACACGGTCCCAGTATGGTGCTGTCCTTTCTTGGTATAGAGCTCGACTCGGCGGCCATGGAAGCACGCCTACGGGAGGACAAGAGGTCGGCAATGTTGGCATTGGTGAGAGGCATGCTGGGCAAGCGGAAGGTGACTGTGCGGGAGGTGCAAGTACTGTTGGGACATCTGAATTTTGCATGCAGGGTGGTGCGAGCGGGGCGTATGTTCTGCCGGCGACTGAGTTTAGCGCTGTCGGTTTTGCCTTTGCCGCATCCCCATCTGCGCTTGTCCACGGGGACGAAAGAGGATTTGAGGATGTGGCTGGCGTTTCTGGGCCGGTTCAATGGAGTGCCCACGGTGCCCCCGGAAGATTGGGAGTGGGACATCACGCTGTATTCGGATGCGGTGGGAGTCGGAGGCTTCGGATTGGACTGGGCAGGGAGGTGGTGTGTGGAGCAGTGGCCCCAACATTGGCAAGCCAGGGGCTGCAGCATTGCGTTCCTGGAATTGTTTCGTTTGGTGGTGGAGGTGTCAATGTGGGCACAGGAGCTGGCACACAAGTGGGTACTGTTCAGGGTGGACAATATGTCAGTGGTACAGGTGGTCAACAGGCAGTCGGCCAGGGACTCGCAGGTGTTGAAATTGATGAGAGTGTTCGTGCTGCGCTGCTTGGAGCATGACATCCTGTTTCAGGCACAACACGTCCCTGGGGTGGACAATGACATTGCGGATGCTTTGTCTCGTTCACAGTGGCAGAGGTTCCATGGGCTAGCCACTGAGGCGGAGGAGAACAAGACGCCGATTCCGACTGAGCTTTGGTCAGTGGTAGATGCAGGGTCGTTCAACTGGTGAGGGCATCGGTGGCGGTGTCCACCTGGAAGGCGTATGTACTGATTTGGGAGG
The DNA here is from genome assembly GCF_964263255.1 of Lissotriton vulgaris. NCBI lineage: Eukaryota > Metazoa > Chordata > Amphibia > Caudata > Salamandridae > Lissotriton > Lissotriton vulgaris. The sequence goes on from NC_141689.1 coordinate 764,015,441, forward strand.
AATTTTGATGGTCTGGTGCAGTAAGGCAATGGGACCGGTGGCAGAGGGAGGAACAGGTGTTGCGGTGCATGTTGGCCCTGATGGACAAGGGTTTGTGGAGGTTGACGATCGTGGGTAAGTTGTCTGTGGTGGCATTCATGGGGAAGCTGTGGTTATCTGCCGTCGGTGGGGGAGTTGGGAGCGCGGCTGTTGGAAGGTTGGGCGAGCGAGAGGGGAACGAGGGTGAGTCAGCGGAGACCTATTTCAGAAGACATGCTGGGGTGTTTGTTAACAATGTTTGTTAACGACGTTGCTGTCCATTTATCGAGATGGGGAAAACAGTTTTGTTTTCCACACTCATGTCGTGGTTGTTTTTTGGAGCTTTTAGGGTTTCGAAATTGGTGGGCCTGAAAGGGGGACTGGGGGTCCTGTGAGAGGAGGTAGAGGTGCAGGCACAGGAGGTGGCAGTGCGCTTTCGACGCTCTAAGACGGATCAGCGAGGCGAGGGAATGTGGGTGATGTTGGGGCCAGGGAGGTAGGAAGGGGTGTGTCCCACGGCGTGGGGACAGCGGTTGGTGGCTCAGGTTTTGTGGGTCCTGCGGCACACCCTGCGGTATATGGGTGAGGACCGGAAGGCTTTCGGGACACATTCATTTTGAATTGGCGCGACGACAGAGGCTGCAAGGAGAGGATGGGGGACACAGGATATCAAGCAGTTGGTGCGGTGGAATTTGGATTGCTACAGGACTTATGTCAGACATGGCAGTTTTTTCGCCCTCTTACATGTGTGTCTTTGCAGGTGCTGTGGTGGGGCCGGCTGCGGTGGTGTTGGACATTTACATTGTGGGACACTCCTTTGTCAAACGAGCGGAGAGGGCTGAGTGGGACAAGTATCGGAAGCTTAATTTGGAACTGGACAACAGATTGTTTAGTTGTCATTGGCGGGGGAAAGGGGGACTGCGGTGGCATGAGTTGATGCCAGTGTTAAACAATTTGGTACGGGAGGGTGTGTGTCCGGATGTGGTGGTCATTCATTTGGGAGAGAATGACCGGGTACTGTGCAAAGGGTTGGCCTTCGTCAAGCAAATGAAGAAGGACTTGTTGGAGATACGGAGAAGATAGGCAGGGTTTCACGTAATTTGGTCGGAGTTCATTCCCAGGAGGATTTGGTGGGGCGGAGCAACCAGGGGCCATAGATAGGACAAGGCGGAAGATCAATAGGGAGATGGAGGAGTTCTGTGCAATGCAAGGTGTAGGTAGGATGGAGCATCCTGAATTGCGGTACGGGGCAGTGTGATTTTTCTGGGAGGACCGGGTCCACCTGTCTCGGTATGGAATGGAGCTCTACATCGACCAGTTGAAGGAAGAACTTGACTTGGCTTTAAGGGTCCGCAGGTACCCGAGGGGGCAGGTTTCCTATGGGGGGGGGTCGAAAGCCGCTAGGCAGCTTTCGAATGGCGTTTCTCCTAGTTAAAAAGGGGGGTTTTTGTAGTAGGCCTGGGATGTTTGGCAGGGGATGGGGAAGACAGATGTCAAGCTATGTTAGTTAGGTAGTGAGACAGGTTGCAGAGGGGATGTTGTTGGTTATGTTGATATTTGCAGGGAACCATTTAGGTGGTTGGGGTGGGGGGTTGTTAGGTATTTTGTATTTAGTGAGGTTTAGTTTTGTTCGGCACAGGCCAAGGTTTTGGGGTTTTATAAGGTGCACCTGCTTACAATAAAGCGGCCTTTGTCACACCTTAATTATGTGTCTGTGGTTGGTGGTTCCCCCCCTCCCCTCCTGGTGGGCCCCAATGGGGCTTTGGGGGGCGGACGACCACCGGGAGGCCTGCCTACCCCGGGGGTTTTTGGGGCCCGGAGGGGGGGAGAACTGGACAGTAGCATCGGGGATTTGGGCTGTTTGGGCTGGCAACTGGTGATTTCGGCTGTCCTTGGGCTGGGTTTGGGCTGGTTGGGCTGGGGGGCCAATATGACTGGCCATTTTGTGTCACTGACAACCATTTCGGTGGCAGTGACAAAGCAGCCGGTTGAGGGCTTTGGGCACAAGTTTTTTCCCGCCCTCCCTCCTTGAGTTTGGGGGTTTCGCTTGGGTTTTTTGTTGCGGGGAAGGCAGGGTAATGATAGATCATTTTGGGGTTGAAAGTGGAGTTTTTTACGGTGTGACAGGTTTTTTTTTCAGAGAGGTTTTCTTGGGAGCTGGTGCATCAGGTGACGGATGGTTGTGGGTTTTCGTGTCGCTGGAACAGGTGCTGATGTGCAATGCAGGAGGTTGGCGTTTCTCCTAGTTAAAAAGGGGGGTAATTGTAGGAGGCCTGGGTTTTTTGGAAGGGGATGGGGAAGACAGGTGTCAAGTTATGTTAGTTAGCTAGTGAGACAGGTTGCAGAGGGGTGCTGTTGGTTATGTTGATATTTGTGTGGAACCATTTAGGGGTGGGGGTGAGGGGTTGTTAGGCATTTTGTATTTAGTGAGGTTTAGTTTTGTTCAGCGTAGGCTAAGGTTTTGGGGTTTTATAAGGTGCACCTGCTTCCAATAAAGCAACCTTTGTCACACCTTAATTCTGTGTCTGTGGTCGGTGCTTCCACCCCCCCTCCCCTCCTGGTGGGCCCCAATCAGCCACTCTCTCAGTTGTACTGTGGAAAGAGATATGAGAAAATGTCAGCCCTTCCGAGTGGAGGCGAGCAGGTTAGCTTAATCAGAGGACAATATTGGGAGGGGGTGTTGGGTTTGGTGCAGGTAAGGAGGTCAATCACATTCCTTTGGTCCTTGACACAATGAACGTGTATCGATTTGAAAATGGAAAGAGGTCCTTGCGCTCACAAAGCCGCTTATAACTGCGGGCAGGACAAGAAATGAATCATGCATGTTTCTGTCCTTCGAGTTTAGGATACGTGCACTTTAGCTTGTGCCGTGATCATGGTGAGCATCACTTAATTTCGAAGCCACTTAGTTAACACATCAGCTGAGTATTGCGTGTACTGGTTACAGGGATGCTGAGTCACGGTGTGCTCACAATCAGGTTGGGAAATCTTTGAATCACCAGTTTGTTTTTGAAAAACCATGAGACCAAAGTGCAACTCATGTGGTAACAATATGCCCAGGCATGACACCCGCGCCTGGGGGGGCAGGTGTGTGGGTCTTAACTGTGCATGGGCCAAGGGACTCCTAATGACATGGGGCAACTGCTATTGGAGGTGATGGTGATACAGAACATGTGATCATTAAAACATTAGATCGTAAACAATGTGAGTAAAAACCGACACGAATGTTCATGGGTTATCCGATTATATTTCCACAATCTGAAATAGTTTAAAACAACAGTGAGTGATATATGGTCATTTTATTTTGAGATAGTTACTAATGGTGCTGGTTCCTTCATGCATTTTGTCTAATAAAGCCAGCTGTTGTAACATTTGACCTTGTTGATCCGTTGGATCATAATGCTGCAAATGGACGGAAAGCACATGCTCTAGTTCGTAGTGTAGTATTAAATAAAACCTTCCTATCAAGTATAATCATATTCATACACATATTCATATTAATACTCATTGCATACAAGTTGACATGTGACAACATTTATTTTAGCCATTGAATCATGTTAACCCTGGAAAGAAAAGGGGAGAAAACAGAATGACACAAAACAAATGAGGGCAACCATGTTCACAGATAGGGTTTGTGACATCCAGTCCAACGCAGTGGTTATCTCTCATGTGAGAGGTTTCCATCACTTAATGTTGCAAGCAGGGGTTTGGATCTACTCATGACTCATCATTGCAGCTGACCCAATTGCCTATAGGTTTCATCCATTTCAATCAATCCCCTGGCCACCGTATCTAATGTGTGTATCCATTTGCATTACTTCTAATTGAAGGAACACAAAATGCTGCCTCCCCTAGGGTGGGGACAAACTTTTTCTATGACCCACCATCTCAAATCTTTTGCTTGATGGTCTAGTTCCAAAAAATGCTTTACCTGTGGGGCACCATGTACCTTGCAACGTATTCTACCTTAGTGTTGCAGGATTCTCATTTTCACTTTCTGAGTGGTTTGTCCAACGTACAGTTTGCCACAGGGGCATTTTATTGCACATATCACATTCGAGCAGTTGCAATTGGAATGATGTGATGTTGTGCATGTTCGATCCAAGTGGAGGTTTGTGGCGCCCTTAACAGTGAGTGTGCAGGCTTTACAATGGCCACATTTGACACCCAGGTATCACCGACTGCCAATATAAACCTGGAAGACTAAACCGGCTCAAATCCCTGAGTGAGAAGTTACAGCTCAAACTAGTTAGAAGAAAGTATTCACACTAAATATTTTACTTTTGTAAAAGTTCAGTATTTCATGAGTGTTAAGATGTCAACTATAAAAAAAATGGATTAAAGTAAAATCTACTCTTCCTTGGAAGAAATATCTTATTCTGGATGATTCACGATTTACTTGCCCTCATTAAATGGCCAGGATGACCCCAATTTCAATATTTTTATTTAACATAAAATGATTAACAGGGTAATTGTGAAGAACTGGGTTTCTCCAGAGAACTTGTGTTCCACTGGTGTGCTTACTTGCAATGCTTTGAAGTTTTAAACTAATTACTTCAGCTCTGACCTTTTTACGATGTTAACAAACAATCCTTTGTCCCTGCAGATTCTACAAGCCTATTATGTTTACTTCTCACCGCTCTAAATGCATTGATTGCCAATTACCAGTTTATAAAGCTGCCAAGTCAACTATATCAAATTATCTTTTTTAGTGGGTTTTACTGATGTTTGCCTTAATATATTTATATGAATGCCCCTACCCGCGCTTTCAATATGAAAATAAAGTTGTTAAAAAACGGTGTTTAATTACAAAAGCAGCTTCCAATCCAACATTCATGAGTAAATAAGGAAGGAATTCTTCAACCTGTTCGAGAACATACTGCTCAATTGAGTATGAGTAGTAAGTACTTGTGTACGTGCTGGAGCTGGCAGTACACCACACCTGATTCGCGCATTTCATTTTAGATGCACTGTGCATCACACCTGGTCGCCCTTGTCCTCGCCCAATTCATTACAAATGAGGCAATTCCACCTCGCAAGACAGAAAAAAGAACGAGAATACGTGAAGTATACAGGGACATCTTAAGGACTTTGGGGGCCCGGGCTGATTGTATTTTGGGGGCCCCTGTTGGGAACAGTTTGGAATTTATGATCCCGTTTCAGCCAAGTCCCTGAGAGGCACACTGGTCCAAATTCTACAGTTGTTACATCTAATATTCAGGGATTGTATTGTGTGTTTTCAATATTGTAGCCCACCAGCATTACTGCAAATAACCTCTGTGACACCCTCATATATGAGGTCCTATTTTGATCCAAAATAAACTATAGTTAAGGATGTTGCATGAAAAATAAACACATTTCTCTGTAAAATGCCTGTGATAGTCTTTTACACATCAATAAATAAAGAGATACAGTATTCAAAATATTCTGTTGAAGAATTATTCAAGGCCATCTGGGCTAGACTGGTTCTAATGGGGGCCCCTTGAAAGGCTGGGTCCCTGGGCAAGAGTCCACTTTGCCCATGAAATAAAACGTCTCTGGAAGTAAGTGCCTCTACCATAAAATTAGAGCCTATATATGCAATACTTACCCATCATTTCTCCTGTCCCTTTTTTGTCTTGCTTGAATGAATGAACGAAACAGCATTTGTATAGTGCGCAGCTACTCCAAAGAGCTTCCAGGCGCTAGCAGGGCACCTCCACACTTAACAGTTAGGAACACTTTAATTGCAGACTAGCCTGGTTTTTAGTTGCTTCCTGAAAGAGGTCAGTACCACCGTGGTACGAAGAGCCAGTGAGAGTTGGTTCTAGGCTTGGGCAAACAAGAACGCAAAAGATCTATCTCTGGTTCTAACTCTGCGGACCCTGGGAATATTAGGCAAATGGCTGGAGGATCACCACAGAGTCCTAGATGGGCTGTCGTGCGATATCCTCCTCCTGATCTAGTTGATACCATTACCATGTAGGGCTTTATGTGCCAAAACCAGTACCTTAAATGTAATCCTCTTTTTCACTGGTAGCCACTGCAGGGCCCTGAGTAATGGGGACATTTGAGTTTGAGGGGTCAGATTAAGGATTAGTATAGCCACCGCATTTTGAAACCACTTGCAAGTTCATCAGGAGAAAATTAGGCAAACCTAAGAATAGGGCATTTCCATAGTTCAGTCTGAGAGTCATTAGGGCCTGGATCACTGTTTTCCTTGTGTCAGTTGACAGAAGAGCTAGAAGTGTGGAGAAGTGTGGCTCAGGGGTTTGAGGCGGCAGACCCGGAAGCTGAGATCGGCCCTGGACCAGGGTTCAATTCCCTGCCTCGGCCGGTCTTGGGCTAAAAATTCCACGGACTCGATAATTCTCGCTCCGGTGCCTTCTCGACTCACGGGTTCCGACTCTAGGCAATAGCTTGCTTAATCTCCACAACGGCCCCTCACGGCGGGATGCCTGGCTTTCACCTTGTGGATACCCTGCCGGGGTTATCTCACAGGGGAATAACAGGACGGGTTCCCTAAGCAAGCGCCGGGAAACCCACTGCGGGTAGCTGTGCGCTATAAAAGCTCAAATACATTTACAAGTTTTCTCAGGGCTCATAGCAGCCTGAAACAGGTGCCTACCAGAGCTTGAATTTGGGATTTCATAGATGAAGTATTATCAATTTGAACTCCCACGTTTTTTACAGAATTTTGAAGAGAGGCCAGCGGAGGCATATCCTGGGGCAACCATGACCTCCACATGTCATAAGGTGGAGTTCCGAAAAAAACAATCTCCGATTTATCAGATTGCATAACATGCAAGACGAGGAGAAGGCAGACCCTGCAGGCCTATGCTTGCAGCTGGGAGCATTCCTTTCCTCTCTAGCAGGGTGGGAGACTATTGGAATGGGGCAACTCTTTCTATTTGCTGGGTTTAGGGTGCTTACGGTGAGTGGTGCGGGTGCACTGCGTTGGAGGAGAAGCCAGCAGAAGAGAAGCGGTGTCTTCCTCTTTGTGCCGGATGCCAGTGTGTGGCATGTGTGATGAAATAGGGGACTGTGCATGTGCAGTGTAAGGCTGCTTTCTCCCTTGGAATGCAGAATGGGAGTTACATTGTACTTGTATTTATATAGGTCTTAGTACCCCTGATGAGGCATCAAAGCGCTTTTTTTGCAAGTAGCACGCTACTCCGGATAAGGGGTGGATTAGTACAGGGAAATATGATTATAGTATTAGTATTAGTATAAGGAGGTACAATGTAACTCAAGCGGAGGAAATGTGAGTCTTTTATTTAGACTGAATAAAGTAATGTGGGGATATTTTTTTTGTATTGCGCAGACATATCACATCCCAGGAGGGATAGAATAGGGAATAAAAACAGAAGTCTTAATTGGGAAATGATAGTAGTAGGTTGGGGTCTGGGATGAGTAAAGGAGAGATGGAAAACCGGAGAAGGGAAGGGCCTGTAGAGAGGGAGAGAAAAAATCTCATTAGAAAAATGAGGTTTGGTATAAGTCAAAGGAGAGATAACAAGAGGGAGAATTAGTAGGGTTACTTGGGAGATCATAGTAGTAAATTGATGTTTGGGGTGAGCGAGGAGGAGTCTAAGAAGGGTTATTTTGGAGATCACAGTTGTAGAAAGGGTTTGGGATCAGAGTGAAGATAGAGGATACATTGATAGAGGTGTAGGGTTGTGGTAGGACAGAGTAAAGCGTTCAAGAGCGTAATTTTCTTTTTCTTTTACAATAGGATTAAAATAAATATACAGATACATGATTAGCTAGTAAGGGAATATATGTATTAGGAATTTTACATATTGAGATTTGTGTGGTTTTTGTTGTGGAGTAGTGAGAGGAGATACTGATGTAGTGGTTTTCTGTGAAAGATTTGCATGTGCAGTACTGCTGGTGATTGGTATATGAATAGTACAATAGCAGTGATGTATTTTGGAGAAGAGCATGTGATGTGTAAGAGGGGATGAAAAAGAGTTACAAGTGCTTGTTTTAGATCTGATCACTGGAATAGGCAATGTGTGTGATGGAATGGCGTGTAAGGATTGTATGGTTGTGTGTAAGAGGTAAAACAAGGAGGTGGACATTTTTGGATGGTTTAAGGGAAGGCTAAGTATAGGTTTTGTCATGATAAAAAGAGATCTGTTAGGAGCCTGTATGGGATAGAGCTGTATTTTGTTTGAACAGGGAGTGTGTGTCTGGATGCATTAAAGTTATGTATAATGTGGGTGTGTGTTGTGTTGGTGGTGTGGATATGTTAGTGGTATGGGACAGAGTTGTGGTTTGTGTGAGAATGCAGGTGCCATAGTGTTATAGTTGGGGTAGAATTTAATGTAGGTGTGGTGTGTCGAGAGCTGAAGGTGGAAGCTTGTAAGTGAAAATTGGGCAGCATCTCTGGCCCTAGGCCCTGCCTGAACAGGCCTAAACAGGCAACTGCCCTTGTCCTCTCCTCCCAACCCAATTAGGCAACTGCCCTTCCCATCTCCGTCAAGCCCAAACAGGCAAATGTCCTTTTCCTCTCCGCCCTTAGCCTCAATGTCTGGGATGAGACGCCCTATGATTAAATTTGCCCAACTTGCCAATTGTACTGTAGCCCTTACCCTAACCCTAAACCCTGGATCAATGGCCTTATTAATCAATCACAGCCCTAGTCCTAACAGCCAATCAGAACCAAAGCCCTAACCCTAGGTCCAATAGGAAACCCTAGCCCTAGTAGTTAACCAGAACCATAGCCCAAACAGCTTATGCAGCAACTCCTCTGTCAACAAGAACCACATACAACAGCACTCAGCACTTGTAGACAACACAGCATCAAGCTTTTAATTGACATCTACAAAATTGTTACACCACATTCATGCCATCTGAGCAGACTCATGAACTCAAAACACATCACACCGGAAGTTGAATAGCAGTAATGTAATTAAACTACTAGGGCTTTGGGACCTGCCCTGTTAATTACCCAGAAGCATGAAAGATCGTGAAGCAGATGTTGCTCAGTTAAATGGCAGTTGGTAGTATGGTGAGCTTGAATAGTGAGTTCTTTTGTTGATTGCTCCTGTCTAATTTATTTCTCTGTGCATAACATGGGGAAGCATTCTAGAAAGCACAAGTATCTGTATTCCTCCGTTTTTCTGATTCTTTTTCCTCTTCGCCTCCTGCTAAACAATGCTCAGAGAGCAAGGAGGAGTAGTTAAAGGACTTGAAAAAGGTAACCCTGTTTAAGCTGGCTCCAATAAAAGATGTGGGAAGAGATAAACAAAGATCTCGCTCTCCTTCCTCCTCGGATGCAGAAGAGGAGGTGTGGGTTGCAGGAGAGCATAAATAAAAATTCATTTTCAAGGGTGTGCTACTGGAGTTGGTGCCTCATATTAAGAGCAATATGGGGTTTCAGGAAGGTGAGTTTCTGGAATCTTCTGCTAATGAACTTTTGCACCAGTATCAAAGTGCTGCTGAACTGGATGGTCCTATGCATCATTTCATCGTAATGTCCTAAAATGGGAATGGAGGGATCCTGATAAAATCATGATGCCTTATTTTATGACTAAGTTAACCTGCTTAGAGATATGCTGGAGAGTTTGCCAGAAGTTATTCCAATTTACTCTTTTGTGGCCAGTTTAGTTGGCAGGTTACCTTGATGGAGCATGCAATAATCAAAGATGCTACTGAGAAAAAGGTGTACTCTGCACTCTGGAAGACTTATTAAGATGTTCATTGGGCTCTTCAAGCAGGAGTTTATGGATCAAATGTTTCTCAATTTTTGATTTCAGACATCAAAATATTGATTTGAGCTATAAATGATTCTTCTGACTTCATCTCTTTTAGAATAAATTGAACGTCAAGTGGATTACATGTCTAACACTGTCTTTGATGTGGTGAGGGCCCCGGGCTCTGCAGAGGGCACCTGCATAGCAGCCAGCTGTAATCTGGTCCTGAAAGACTGGTGCACAGATTAGGCATAAAAGGCCTCAGTGTTAAGATTTTCTTTTCAGTAAATTCAGCTGTTTGATTCAGAGCTGGTATTTAAAAAAAGAACAATTAATCTTCGATGAAACAAACCTGGAGAAGCATGGTGCTTAGAAAAAGTCCTCTATTCACCAGCACCCCCTGCATCAGCAACAACATCCGCACGAAAAGTTCATGTCCTGAGAAAGGTGAGAATAAGAAAGCCAAGTCCCAACGAAGCTATGGTTCTGGCTATATGGTCATCTCAAACAAGATTTGCAGGTTGTAGGAAGGTTTCAGCATTTGGAGGAATCTACTTCTGAGTGGGTGCTTGAGATCCTCAATAAAGGGTACAGGTTGGAGTTTGTAACACCCCTAGAGGATTCAACTTGAACACAACCCTGAGCAGAAATTCAGTCCGTGACTTGCAGATTGCCAGACTGTTGAGCGAGGAGCGAGGGCACAGCGGCTCCGCAGCGGGGGAAGTCGAGGAACGGAGAAACCGAGAATAATTGGAATCAGTGGGAGCATCTGAAGCCGACCGGGTTGCCCCAGTGGGAAGGAGAAAGGGGAGATCATTGTCCCGGCATTTTCAGGCAGTTTCGGGCAATATCGCGGCGCCGTTTTGGGTCATGGTGTGAGGTCCCGCGAGTCTCCGTTGTTGTTGCTGACCCCCCCAAGCCCTGGTGCACGTCCCGCAGGAGTGTAGTGGGAGCGCCGGGAGCGAGGGAGACAGCTTCTCGCCTCTGCTCAATGTGCCTTTAGTGGGGGAAAGAGCGAAGGAGCCGAGGAAACCCAGCTGAGCCAGAGCTCTGAGAGCGGGGGGCAGAGAGACAAGAGCTGCCCCTACTGAGCCTCATTGAGCCTTGTTAGCTGGCTCAACATAGCCTCATTGACCCGGTCACTACCCGCTCATTACAGCAGGACAGACCCCACTTGCCAGAAAATTCCACGAATAAGCTTGAACAAACCTTGAGCAAACCTGATGCCTTAACAGCAGACATCTAACACAGAAGCCGGGGGAGAATCGTGGAGGAGCTGAGGAGCGTGGGCCAACAGCACAGCAGGGAAAGCCCAACCTAGTGCTGGCCTCCGTACAGTGCATTTTGTTGCAATATCTAAAACTGAAATGCGAGGAGAGCCAATACGCACCTAAAACGTACCAAAGACATTGAGGCCAGGCGGAAAACAGGCAAGCAAACACCAACAGAACATCCTAACATAGGAGGTGAGTGGTAAAACTGGTGTAATTGAAAGCGGAAGCGAAAGTGGAAGAGAAAGTAAGGAGGAAAGGGGAAACTCAGTTTGGGGGGTAATTTATACCTTAAACCCTATAGCGATTACTGTTTTTCTGCCCCAGATCAATATTTAGACGAGCAATAGGAGTGCTGGAACCTCAGAGAGCAGATCAGGTACAGCTAGTGGCCCTCGCTTGTATGCTCGACCTGCCACAAAACCTGCCTCAGCACAGCTCAAACCTCCCAACCCCCACCTCTCTGCTGCTTCCACTCTACTTGTAGTGCCTGGTTGGCTGTGATGGTGTCCCCGCTACTGCATACTGCATAGGAGTAGCGAACAGGAGCAGTGAGCAGAGATCTGTTGGAGTAACTACATCCGTCGAGAGCCACAGGATCTTGAAACACTATTCGATCTCGACACCGACAGCAACCATAAAAAAATAACTACCAACAACCAGCTACCAGCCCACTCGTTTACCTGGGTAGCCATGAGGTCGGCAAGAGTGAGAAGGTCTATTACAAAACCAATATTAAAACTCAAAAGGGAGACTGTAGTAGAAGGTGGAGCTCCAACAACACCCTCAGACAAAGACTTCAGTAAAACAACAAACTCTAAGGAAAATGAGGACGTTAAAGACACCAACATTGACAAAAAAATCAATAAAGATATTGGCACGGATGCCAGCAAAGATCACAATCTAGCAACAACAAAGGGACTAAACATTGCAAACCAATCAAACAATACTCTTAAAGGGGAGAAAAGAGATAGATTTGAAGAGCTCATAGTCATAGAAGGAGAGCCCTCCAGAAAAATCTCATACTCCTACCAACCAAATATTTACACCAAATTTGCATTTCTAAAAGATCCTGGAATGGCAATTTATACAAAAAATGGGAATCTAGAGTGCTTACCAACTCCATTGGAGCCCAGGAAGATATAATATCCCACACTACAAATACAAAAAATACTGGAAATTGAAAAAACGCAAAGATTACAGTAGCAGATATTCACGCGGATAATAGTCGCACAGTGCACACCGAAAGTTGGCAAAAAAGCAAAATTGGGGAAGAAGGCACAGGAGGTAAAACAACAGAACGGCCAGCGGAGGCCAGTAGTCCACCAGACACCCAACTGAAAAGCTCTCAAAGTAAGGAATCACCTCCCAGCAGGGTTAAAGCAGAAAGCTCTCAAGGCAAGGAAACATCTCCCAGCGGGGTCAAAACAGACAGAGCATCAGATCCTACCATTATTCCAGAACATCAGGAGTCGCAAGACTGGGGTAATCAATCAACACCATTTCTACGACAAAAAACTCAGAATGCACTGGATGAAAGGACAATAACACCTCCGTCAAACAGTAGCCCCTCACCGATGCTGAAGAACACACAAGCTGGTTCCCTAACAGCCTCAAAAGAGCAGAGATAAATGGGCCGACTCAATTCACCTCAGAACCAGCTACAGGAGAATTCATACACCATAGACAGCGATATGACCTTTCTTGCAACACAAGAGTGGGAAGACCTAGTGGCCTCATATAACCTAAAACCTACTAAAACCCTCGATATGGAAAAACCCGCCAGTGTGGCTCACTGGTTAGAGGTGGCAGACCCATAAGCAGAGAATGGCCCGGGACCAGGGTACAATCCCCGACGCGGCAGGGTCGTGGACCAGGGTCAAAGGGACTCGATAATTCTCGCCTCAGTGTCTACTCTAACCAGGGAACACACTCGGCAACTCTGGGCATTAGCTTGCCTCATCTCTACAATGGCCCCCCACAAACGCCGGGGATGCCTGTTTCACCTTGGAGATACCCAGAAAAGGACCATCTCACAGGGAAAAGCAGGACGGGTTCCCCAGCGGTCTTCAGCGCCAGAATACTCCTTGGAGTCACAGTGCGCTTTACAAGTACACCCATGTACAGAGAAGAGAGTAAAAGCCCGTCTAATACATTCTGGGCAACCTTAATAAATACAATTCAATTATCAGCAACAGCTCTACAATACCAATCTGATAAACTAGACATGCAGCTAACGGTACTGCAAACACTAGCGGAGTTTACTTCAGGGATAGAGAGGAAACTAGGAGCTCTAAATGGCCTCATTAAAAGGGGACAGGAAGCAGCAGAACTTTCTGAGTTAGTAAGAACAGATTGTGTCTGCTCCCCAATAATAGATAAGCTATCAACGTTACAGACAATGTTAGAGAACCTTCTGGCAAATTTGAAACCAAACACAACATCTGATTAAACAGCGATAGTCAATGTGGGAAACATAATCGAGAACAATCAAACAAATGGAATCATAAAAGGAGCTGAAAACAAGTTGATTCAAAATGAGGAGAACTGTCCTCTCAATTCTAGACAATCCCCAGAAAATTCCATCTCAAATGCCTCATTTCACGAAAGAGTCAGCACAGAGGCACCTACAAACTCACGAACTCGCTGGAAACAAAAAAGGAAGGCAGGAAGAGGAAAATGATAGCAGCTGTCTATAAAGAGGAGAGGCAGCCGGCGGAAACCCAGGAACAAGTAGAACAAGAAAAGAAAGCGGCACCTTCTACCCAGGTTGAGAAGACTCCATCTCTGGACAAGAAACTGAAAACCACAAGGAGCTCAAACAAACTGAAAACTTCAACGTCAAAAGAATTATTAGAGACGACAATCGAACAGCCCGGGCAAAAGGTGGATAGAAAGGTACAATACACGCAACAATCGGATAGAACTGAGCCCGAAAGAGACTTGCGCAGCAGAGAAAGGAGACATACGGACAGTCAGCCAAGGGAAAGGACACAAAGTGAGGAGCAGCCGGCCCTAGAGCAGGAACTGGAAGAATCCAACAGAGTTGAAACAGCCGCTACATTTAAAAACAATAATAACCAACTCCCCAGCTGGGTTACACACCACGAGGTACCCTTAGCCGAAGAAACCAGGGCCATTGCATCAAAAGAGACAAATATATTACTATTTGTCTCCGAGTACACATCTAGAGGACGAGTGGATACCTTAAACAGAGGAAACATAATAAAACTTGTTCACTCAATTAAGGGACTGGAAGACATCAACTCAACTGACTTGCTTCAAATGGAATTCCAACCTACATGTGACCCACATAAACCAGAAACGATAAAGACAACATGGATATCAAAGGAGCTAGTTGATCGGATCCCAGGAGAAATCAACAAATTCTCTCAGTGGGGAATAAAACTGGAACTAGGAAAGAGACTAGCCTACGCAACACCGTTTTTAGAGGAGAGCAAAAAAGAACATTTTCACACAGTAACATCAATCCTAAAAGGAACTGTTAGCCAGTCACCAGGGCCACAAGGGAGGCTCTTAAATACTCTCACAACAAAAAATAGTAGTGGGTCTAACAAATAGCAGGCTCAAGTATGTGTCTGAAAGGTAGGATATGTATTACATCAAAAGTAGAGCATCTTTCCTGTGTGGAAAAATACCCATCAGCTGTCGATCCTGGGCGCCCTGTTCATCATATGGGTTTCCTTCACACCAGGAAGGTAGATTTTAAACCAATTGAGATGGTAAAAATGAAAACCAATTGTGTGTTTTCATGTGTCAGGGTAAGGAAGGACAACTCAAGAGCAGTGCATGTGTGGAGTGAAAAAAATTGTGTTAAACTGTGATGTGAACAGATAAAATTGGGTAATAGAATGGAAAACCAACTTTAATAACCACCTTTCTATTCCCAAAAGTAAAAAAGCGTGCGATGCTAGAGGTTTTAACAAATAGCCTCTAGGCTTAATATGTGGTCAACATGTTTCTGCAGACTAATTTATGGATCATCTCAGGTATCCTGCTGCTTTCTTCAGGACCTTATTCGCTACTGCTCATTAAAAAGTGACTAAGTGAAGAAAATATCAGCTGGGTATTTCAGTAGTAAAACATTCTCCTACCTTACGTCAGAACCAAAAGATCCCAGTAGAGATGTAGTGGCCATACAGACACATACAAAGAGACAACAACCAACAGAACAATGAGTTAGTTGGATTACAATATACACAAGTTATATGTACTGAGTGAAACGTTACACAATCGAGACTTAGTGGCTCTCAAAGTACACCACACTTTTCAATATTGAGATGGTTGCTCTCACTCACCAAAGTTGTAGGAGAGAAAAGCTCCACCTCACCTGGCCACAGCTCAGGTACATGGAGCCCCGCACTGATGAGCATGAAAGGAGAAGGAATAATGATTCAAGGGTTAGCATAACACATCAGATCACTAACTTCATTCTCCCACTTAGGCATTAGCTAGGAAATCCTGTGACTTCACATGAAAAAATTCGTAATATTCTGAATATCAACATGCTCTGGTGTACTATCATAGAATACATAGAGCTTTGACTTTATTAAACAACGTATAGTTTCACCTGATTTTGTTCGTAATATTCTCAAATCTTAGTGCACTCTAAATGTGCTCCACTCGTTCATACAGAGCTTACTATGTTCTTCAGAGAATCGTGTTATGTAGCTAGAGTGTTATACCACAAAGAGATATTGTCCCATTCAGCTGATTTCTCGTGCCTTTAGCCCGAACCCATAACTGTTTGTATTCTACCAGCACTGTGTTCATTATTTACATTGTTTTCACCGAATATTGACTTTAGGCAAGTTTTAAAACGTGCTTATTTAGCTATTGGAAAGCTTCGTTGCGTAACGGCTCTGACAATTACATTGCTTTACAGAGCCCTCGATCTCTATGTCAGCCGGCGAGCACTCTGAAAAGCCCTTCATAGTAGACTGATACGTTTTCATTATACAATATTTTCACCGAACACTGGCAAGTTTTTTAAAGAAATTAGTCTGCAGAAACATGCATGACCACATATTAAGCCTAGAGGCTATTTGTTAAAACCTCTAGCATCGCACGCTTTTTTACTTTTGGGAATAGAAAGGTGGTTATTAAAGTTGGTTTTCCATTCTATTACCCAATTTTATCTGTTCACATCACAGTTTAACACTATTTTTTTCACTCCACACATGCACTGCTCTTGAGTTGTCCTTCCTTACCCTGACACATGAAAACACACAATTGGTTTTCATTTTTACCATCTCAATTGGTTTAAAATGTACCTCCCTGGTGTGAAGGAAACCCATATGATGAACAGGGCGCCCAGGATCGACAGCTGATGGGTATTTTTCCACACAGGAAAGATGCTCTACTTTTGATGTAGTACATATCCTACCTTTCAGACACATACTTGAGCCTGCTATTTGTTAGACCCACTACTATTTTTTGTTGTGAAAGTTTATAATAAGGGGCTATAGTAGTGTGGGGTCTTTAAACTTCCCCTTGGGCCCTCCTCCCTCCCTTTGTATTAGGCTCTTAAATACTAAAATGGTAATAACAAAATCACCTATCCCCAACTTGGTCAATATACAGTGAACAATAAAAAAAGGGAGGCAATGACAAGGGATTCCTGCCCAAACCTTACCACATACCACTCCAACTAATCTTAGAATATGTATCTGGAACGCCAATGGTCTGACTAACAAACTGGATGATCGGGAAACATTAAATTACTTAAGGTCATTTGACCTGATATTATTACAAGAAACCTGGGAAGAACGCGAGATAGCCCTAGAAG
Organism: Lissotriton vulgaris; assembly: GCF_964263255.1. NCBI lineage: Eukaryota > Metazoa > Chordata > Amphibia > Caudata > Salamandridae > Lissotriton > Lissotriton vulgaris. The sequence goes on from NC_141689.1 coordinate 764,032,219, forward strand.
GATACACAATACAAATAGTCCCAGCTACTAGGACCTCAACCTTTGGTCACAGCATAGGCGGTCTGATGATTTTTGCCTCAATTCTTACAATAGGAGCAATTGAGGAGATTAAGATTAAAACCATAGCTCCAAACGCTATACAGGCAATAGCTATAACAACCAAAATCAGAAAGACGGATCAACCACTTGTTATAATCAATTCATATATACACCCGAAGCATAGACTGAAAGGTGCAAAAGAGTTGGTCAAGGAAACAGCAAGAATCATAGAAGAGAGAGAAGCTGAGAACTTGATCCTGGCAGGAGACTTCAATCTCTTTCTCTTAGGAACCACACTGGATGATGAACTAGCCACGGAGGTTAATATAGCCTGGGGAATTCCAACTCAAGCACAAGCACTTCCAAACAAACAAACAAAGTGCACAAATCAACGACTAAAGGACTTACAGCAACTAAACCAAAGGGTGCTAAATGGTCGGTTTATAAAGGATACCCCACCAGCATCAACTTATCATTCAACAACAATCTCCTCCTACCTAGATTATACACTTGCAACTCTCCCTTTGTTTGACATCATCAAAACATTTAGACTGGGTGACATGACCAAAGCGACCACCTGCCGCAAGAAATTGTCTAAAGCATAACTAGAGAGAGTTTTTTGGAAACAAGGGTAAGCACTGGGACTAAATATACTTCAGATTTCACACGGATAAGGTACAAACCAGACAAGATCGAGGAACTATCCACAAGTGTGAAGGATCTAATTCATCAAGATAAGCTGGCCACAAACCCAATAGAAGCCTGGGAGGAGTATACATAGGCAGTTGGGATTAAACACGCCACAAAACCAAAGACCCTTAACGGTAAATCTCAGGGGCCCATATCAGGAAAGACAAGTACACCGGAGACAAAAAGACTTAAACGGAAAATAAAACAAATTCTGAAACAACTGCACGCACAACCACAAAATGAAGCACTGCAAGAAGATCTACGTGATTTAAAAGCCAGGTTAAAAAGGCAATCTGGGAAAAAAAAGACAGACGAACGACGAACTCTGGGCAAAAATAATGCATAACTCGAAATTGAAAAACAGCGCCAAGTTTTGGCAGACAATTCACAGCCTTCAACGGCCAGGTCACCATGGAATAAGCTCATATATATCAGAGGCAGTTTGGGCAAATCATCTGCACAATCACTTTAATGATAAAAACAAAGAGAGTATCTCAACTGAAGTGAAATCACAGAAAACGGAGATGGAACAGAAGGATAACGACATAGGAAATATCGAACAAGGGACTAGAGAATACATTAAAAGGGAAGTGGAAAAACATAATCAAAAAAACGAATATGGAGCAAGAAATACCAGTACAACATCAAACAGCAAAGAAAATAATATTAACATAACAGCGGCTCGGATAAAAACACAAATACAGAAGGGCAAGTCGGAAGGAGCACCATGTCCAAATGGGATACTGCCAATAATGTTTAAACATGACATTGAATTTTGGAGTAACACATTAGTACCAGTCTTCATGGGCATTCAAGAGCTAGAAACCAGCCCGGCATCCTGGAAAGGATCAATCATAAGCCCAATTTATAAGCAGGGCAACAGGAGCAATCCCTGCAACTACTGGTTGATTGCCCTAATGGACATAGAGGCAAAGTACTACGCTGGTCTAGTACTGGAGGAATTGACATCCTGGGCATCGTCAAAATAAATAATCCCGGTAAATCAAACAGGATTCTGTAGAGGACAGGGCACCAACACCAATGTCATGGCATTGACTCTTTTGGCAGACGCGGCAAAAGAAGGAAAGAACTAGCTATTTCTATGTTTTATAGACTATAGCTCAGCGTTTGATCACGTGGATCGGTCGAAATTATGGGAAAAGCTGGAAAAATGGGGGATACCAAAACCTCTTCTGAAGCAGCTGATCTCACTTCACACCAACACCTGGGTCAAGATTAAGCTGGGAGACGGGACGCAACTCTCAAGGCGGATAAACACCTTTTATAGGCTTGAAACAAGGGTGGATCCTAGCTCCCACGCTGTTTAATCTTTTCCTAGCAGATTTACCAGGGGAATTAGACAGCACTAAATCACATGCCCCACGACTGGGAGAAATCATGCTGTCCAATCTCCTATATGCTGATGACCTGGTCCTAATAAGCCGGACTCCAATTGGCCTCCAACACCTTCTGAATACTACCAGTATATTTTCACAGCGCAACAGACTAACCATCAACTTAACAAAAACAAAAACCATGACGTGAACTACAGGAAGACAAGGAAAAACATTTGGCATTTGGGAGTGCGGAAATTTAATCAGGTAACAAGCTATAAGTACCTACCGCACAAAGCGAGATAACGCCGACCCATGTATTTTAAAGTTTGATCATTAATTTTATCTTTTGATATATACTTCCTTTTAAACTGTGAATTTAAAAAAAATTGTGAGTTTTAATTAACTGTACAATAAAGTAACTTACTTACTTACTTACTTACTTACCCTAGAGGATTCAGGAGTGAGACCAACTTGTTTGCCAGTGAAAGCTTGGCCCTGGCTCAAGGCATGGAGTTTCTTCCAGAAAAAGATGCCATCTTGGTGGTTCCCCCTTCGTAGAGAGGAAAGGGGAACTGCTCGATTGTCTTTCTGGTGGAGAAATTAACAGGAGATTTTTGGTTGATCCTGGATCTGAAATTCCTCAACAGATTTGTTTAGGCTCTGCCATTCAAGATGGAGACCATGTAACAGTTCATTCCCCTCGTGGTAAATAATCATTTTAAGTGGACTCTCGACTTACAGGATATGTATTATCACATGCTGATTCACTCACAGTATGAGAGTTTCATGAGGTTCTGTGTCAAAGAGGGAGCTTTTAATTCAGGGTGCTGCCATTTGGCCTAAAACAACCGCCAGGGTATTCGTGAAGATGGTGGCTCCCTTAATTGCCTCGTTCTGTGTCCAAGGGATTCAAATATATCTAAATATAGATGACTGGCTGCTTCACGCTACTTCTCAGAGTCAGTTGCTTCAGGAGAGGGTGCAGGTCTACAACTCCATCCAGAAATATGGCTACCCTCTCAAATTGTGAAAATGCAAATTGATACTGTTATAGTCACACAAGTTTGCCACAGACACAAGCGCAGACCCATGCATGATATTAGTTTAGATAGGTCATGCACACGACTATGAACACTATTACATAAATCCTGGGTATAACAAGTACAGTTGTAGAGATGCAAAGCATGGCAGGATATGTGGAGGTGAGTGTCTGTGCGCGATATGTCAGAATGCCTGCCTGCCTTGAAGTTAAGTAAGCAAGCAACAAGGCAAACTATGTCCGCAATACACACATCACAAGTGGCCATGCTAAAAGGCATACACATTGCTTCAAGCATGAAAGTGTGGCTGGTTAACAAGCAGTTAACACAGGCTCAGTTGCGCACAACTAAAGTGAATTCTATTGATCAAACCTTTTTAAACCTTTTTAAAAAAACATATTTTTATTCATATGTTTTTACTCATCAGTCAAACTTATTTCAACACGACATTTTGTATTTAGACATAAACACATGAATTTCCATTTGCTAAATCAAAATCATACACATATATACATTGAGAACACATTAAATTTTCTTGTATGCATCATAATCCACCCGCCCAATGCATTTCGGGACAAGTGTAGAGTCCCTTCGTCAGGGGAAATGCTGCAAAATAACATGTACAGGCACATCAGTCTCTTTTTTATATGTTACACATGGTTCAATACAATTTAAATATTACCACCACCAAAGAAAACCAAAATGAAAGACACACCCATAGTGCAATTACCAACAAACACCTAAACCCGAAAAAGCATAACAAACTACTCACATTTATACACAAGTAAATATACTTCTTGCGAGCTTCGATCTTCCTAGGTCCAAATAAACTATGTAAAAGCAAAGTGAACAGAATCAGGCTGCCGCCTCTATAAACGTGTGTGAAAAGTCTAACCACAGTGCAGTCAAGCGCTATGCAAAGGCATACCTGTATATCCTTCAGATACCTGCGTCCTGAAAACCCCTTTCCACTTAGTGTGTGATCAGAAATTCGATACCCATCTGCAGAAAAAAGTGGAGTACTCAATGTACGATACGATTCCATGGTTTACACTACCAAAGGCTCTAAACCTCACTCTGTGAAAAGATCCTTACCGATTCAGACAGCAAGTTTAGCTCGTCAAACAATCCACACGTAAACCTTCCGACGTTCGGAATCTCCCGCGTTTGTGTTAGCAGTGTCGGTTCTGGGTTAAACTACTGTAACCTTCATCCCCATTGGTTGCAACAGAAATGCTCTAAACCAGTCAAGTGCGAGCTGCCATTCCAAGTCTAATACGTCACCCGTAGCTACGGTAACAGAGCTCTAACATTAATCGTACTAGCCACCTTCTCTATCTACCTACTACGAGCAAAGAAAAACGGGCTAATAGCATACCGTTTCCTTGAATATTTGAATATCCGTGTTCTGCATGAAAACCCTCGCAAGAAGTATATTTACTTGTGTATAAATGTGAGTAGTTTGTTATGCTTTTTCGGGTTTAGGTGTTTGTTGGTAATTGCACTATGGGTGTGTCTTTCATTTTGGTTTTCTTTGGTGGTGGTAATATTTAAATTGTATTGAACCATGTGTAACATATAAAAAAGAGACTGATGTGCCTGTACATGTTATTTTGCAGCATTGCCCCTGACGAAGGGACTCTACACTTGTCCCGAAATGCATTGGGCGGGCGGATTATGATGCATACAAGAAAATTTTATGTGTTCTCAATGTATATATGTGTATGATTTTGATTTAGCAAATGGAAATTCATGTATTTATGTATAAATACAAAATGTCGTGTTGAAATAAGTTTGACTGATGAGTAAAAACATATGAATAAAAATATGTTTTTTTAAAAAGGTTTAAAAAGGTTTGATCAATAGAATTCACTTTAGTTGTGCGCAACTGAGCCTGTGTTAACTGCTTGTTAACCAGCCACACTTTCATGCTACTTTACAGAGTGTTAGGGTACACTCAATCAGTCGCAGCACACAGATCACAATATCAGGTTTAGACTTGGTAAAACTTGGAATTACATAGGAGTGCTCGGTGCACAATTGTTCATTTCATACACATTGCTTCAGCATCAAGAGACAATCTAGGGCTGAAAACACAGATCAGACTAGAACTGTCTGGGCGTGGAATGCCCTCATGTGAGACAAATGTCTTTTGTTACTGCTTCACAAGCAGAAAAACAACCTTTCGCGGATATTTTTTTCTGCAAAGCTTGTACCATCCCCGTGAATAACAAATATTACTCATTTGGATGCCAAAAAGCTATAATATCAGATTTTTTCTACAAACATAATTGTTTTGATAAAAAACACAAATAAATGTAATTTAAAGAGACCATTTTCACTCTGGCAAACCGGAATCCCACCATCTAAAAAACACTCAGAGTGCTAAAGCGCATTGAGACCATAGAAATGGTGGGAAGGAGCTATTCAAAAGCAAACAACATCACCGAATTTAAAAACTGCACAAAACACAATGTCCAATATTGCCCTCTCGAGTTTCTAGTGATTTCTGGGAAGAACATGCGCTAAAACATGCTGATACTCTGAGGACTTAGGAAACTACAAGCGCTAAGCAGGCTAGAAAGAATATTTAGGACCAGCTAAGACAACACCTATAGAAACACCTATAAATCCGCACTCAGATTGTATTACACACCCATTTAGGAAGTCAGAAAAGCGTCCTTTGTGATCATACTCTAATCTTGCACCAACATGGGCAAATAAATCTTCAACATCATCAAATATTTCACCAACCCGACAGCCGCTGCCAACACCATATCCCCTCACAGACACTCTGTGATGGCCGACCTATCTGATTTTTTCCACAACAAAATTCTCAAGACCTACTCCAAATCTGCACACCAACCTACCATAGAGAACAACCGGAAGCCCCCACACCACAGATGACGCCACCAGAATAATGCAGACTATCTTCAGAAGGTCCCCTTAACACCCCTGCCTTCACCATGTGGAAAACCTGGGAAGAACACTGATCAGCACCAACTTCACTACCATTATCAACTCCTCCATCCTCAGAAGAAACTTCCTGGACAGCTGGAAACACACAGAGGTCACTGCCCTGCTGAAGAAACCCTTGGCAAAACTGAAAGACCTCAGTAACTACAGGCACATCTCTCTCCTACCCTTCCCGGCCAAAGTCCTAGAGAAAGTGTTCAACAAGCAGCTCTCTGCTCATCTCGAACATCACTACCTCTTGGACTCCACCCAGTCAGGGTTCCTCAGCAACTGCAGCACAGAAACTTCACTCCTGGTAGCAACAGATGACATCTGATCAATAGTGGACGGAAAAGAAACCGCTGCACTTATCCTGCTTGACCTCTCGGTAGCGTTTAACACCGTCTCCTATGGCGCCCTCATCGCCAGACTTCAGGAATCCAAGGACCCATCCTAAGTTGGATCATCTCCTTCCTCTCCAACAGGGCACAATGAGTCAGACTCAATGCTTGCCTGCAGAGTCCTCCAGGTCTCCTCCCTCAATCAAACCCTGTTCAACGTTTACATCTCGACTGCATCATAAGAACCCAGGACTTCAACATCATCTCCTATGCAAATGACACTCAGCTCATCCTCCCCCTTACTAACATAAACAACACCATCAGGATTTACGTCATTGCTTACATGTCTGACGTGGCCACCTGGATGCGAGAGAACTGCCTCCAACTCAACATGGGCAAAACAGAGATCCTGATCTTCAGAAATCAGAACTCCCACTGGGGCTCCTCCCGGTGGCCACCTGACCTGGGTCCCATGCCCACACCTTCAGACCACACCAGAAACATCGGCATCATGCATGACAACAAGCGCTTGATGAAAAAACAGGTCAATGCCAGGATCACATCCTGCTGCCACATTCTCAGAATGCTTTGCAAAATCTTCAAATGGCTCCCCTCTCACACACAACACACGGTCCCCCAAGCCCTCATCACCAGCAGAGTTGATACGGCAACGCACTCTACACCGGAATTTCCAACCAACACACACAAAGACTCCAAACCATCCAGAAAACCACAGCCAGACACTTCCTAGGCATTCCTAGAAGTGCGCACATCCCTCCCTGCCTCACAGAATTACAATGGCTAAGCATCCAGAAATGCTGCAAATTCAAGCTTTTCATCCATGCCTATATAGCCCTCAACAGTGCAGGATCATCCATCCTCAATGGCTGACTCCAACTCTACCAACCCTCCATCCAGCTATGCTACACTTCTCTCTCCCTCGCACAAATCCACCGCATCTGCAGAAGCAAGACAGGAGGAGGTGATTTCTACTTCATTGCTATTAAATATAGAACACCCTCCCTCTGCACACCAGGACCGCCACTCCACTCATGTAGCATGGAGTGGGAACAATCAGGTTCATTGGAGCGGTGAAACCTTTGACAATGGTGTGACTACAAAGGACACCGCTCCCTCCCTTACCATCCTACTGGTATCCCCTAAAATCTAGGGTCTTTTACAAAAATAGTTTTCAAAGAATACCGGGTAGGATTCATCTGAGTTAATGTGTTATTTGGTTATGGACTTGCATTAACAGTTAGGATAAATTAAACTACTTGGTGAATGCTGTAGGGATCCTTTAGCCCTGCCGAATGCCCCAGACCAGATAGGCTAATTATTGAGGGCAGAAACATGTTGGTTAGTAGTAGATGGGTCTGAGCCATCGTGCCAACCCGCCAAGATGAGTATGTTTAGATATAGCTAGAGTCCTCATGAATAAAGGTGATAACCGAGGAACAATAAGGTATTTTTTGATTGTCTGGATCTCGCATTGTTCAGTAGTTTTACTTAAGGACTGCCTCCTTTCGCTGAGTCTTTGCTGAGGTTGAGTCCACCCTGGTAGTATCATCTTAGCAGGGTGGGGGAGAGGATGCTGATGATGAAGCATGACACTATTCTGTCTGTGAGGCACCCTCTTCCATTACGTTTGGCCATCCCATTTTAACACTGACCCTCGCTTAGTATGGTGGTTATTTGAACTAACCTCCCCTATAATCTAGCTGGTGCTCTCCCTCGTGCATCTCTGATCTTCTCTGCAGGCACTTTCCTTGAGCACCACCGGACCTACGCTCCTGCTCCAGTCCCCAGATGCCCTCATTAGTGATGAAATGAAATTATATTTCAATAGCGCATGGCTACCCTTAGGCCTCCCAGCGCTTATTAATTATTAGGACAGAGAAGGCCAGGCCACAGTGCTATGAAGGCGTCCCAAACATATGGGTTTTTAAAAGCTTTTTGATGGCCAGAAGATTATTTTTCACTTAGAGGGCGAGGGGGAGAGAGTTCCAAATCTTTGCGGCATTATACGAGAAGGAGCGTCCGCTTCTTGGTGGTAGCCAGGCACAGAGAGCTGGAACGCTAGGTTCTGTGAGGGAGTTAGGAGGTGACCAGAGGGTGCATGATCGCAGGGCCGGTCTTCCAGATGGCTTTGTGGGCCAAACACATAGCCTTAAACTGAATCCTGGCTGAAATTGTGAGCCAATGAATGTTCCTCAATGCTGGTCTTGCAGACTGCAAACACGGGGTCTGAAAGAGCAGGCGGGCTGCACTGTTCTGTGTTACTTGCAGGTTGTTAATCGTAGCCTGTGGGGCTCTGAGATATAAGGCATTCCTGTAATCCAGGCGAGAGAGTATAAGGGCCTGAACCATAATTCTTCTTGCCTGGAGGAGGGGGATGATTTTACGCAGCATTCGCATCAGTCCATAGCAAGAGGCTGAAAGCTTGGTTGCCTGGTGGGTGAAGTCGAGAGAGCTGTTGGGCCACATGCCGAGGCTCTTTATTTGTGTCTTGGGGGTGGAGCAGAGCCCAGGCAAGCCGGCCACAGGGAGGCGGGGACAGAGGACGATGGACTGCCCAACAGCATAATTTCTGTCTTGTCCCTTTTGAGTCTAAAGCATGAGAGTTCCATCCACTCGGCCACCGCCTCTATGCAAGGGCCTAAGCTGCTAGACAACCCCTCAGCGTGATTTAATGATACCACTAGCTGAGTGTCGTCTGCGTAGGTGATGATCTTAATGTCGAATGGATGGACAATCTCTGCCAGAGGACTCATGTAAATATTAAAAAGCGTGGGGCTCAGGGTGGAGCCCTGTGGAACCCCATAGCTAAGAGGTAGCCTAGAAGATACCAAATCCCCATCAAAGACTTGAAAAAAATGGTCGCTGAGGAAGGATAGGAACCAGGTCAGTGTCGCGCCCGACACTCCCATACTTTTAAGTCGGTTGGCCAAGATGGTATGATTGAACGTGTCGAACGCGGCACTGAGATCCAAAAGAATGATGGCAGCCGTTCCTCCTTGGTCCAACAGCCTCCTCGCCTCCTCCGTCACCGCCAGCAGGGCTGTTTCTGTCCCGTGCTGAGGACGGAAACCTGTTTGAGAAACACATAATAGGTTGTCAGATTCCAAATACTCAACCAAGATGTTATTAAAGTTTTTTTTCAATCAATTTGCTCAGCCATGGTAGTAAGGAATTGGGCAATAGTTAGGCAGATTAGACTGGTCCAGACTGGGCTTCTTCAGGAGAGCCCTGAACATCGCACACTTCCATGATGTGGGAACCTTGCCAGAGGTAATTGAGAAGTTCAAAACATCAAGGACAACTGGGCGGATGGAGTCAATAACTGAGATAAGGTCTTGTGGAGGGGCAGGATCCAGTGAGGAGCCTGAGGTCACTTTGGAAATTATCCAATCCAGTGAGTCAGTGTCTGAAAGACAGAACTGTTCTAATGTGCAATTGGGTAAAGGAGTAGAACTGCCTGTTGTCGCTACGTCGGCCTTTGGCATTGTAGTAGGAAAAGATGAGTAAATTATTTGAATCTTTTGATGGAAGAAAACCGCTAAATTATTGCAACGTGTGAGTGCTCCTTCTAGTGATGGGGATTTTTGAGGGGGAGTGATGATTTTGCTATGCGAAAAATTTCCTTGGGAAAGTTTGCAGCTGTGTTAATTTTCACCTGATAGAAATGTGCTTAGGCAGTTTTGATCTCGGCTTTGTACTGCCTAATTGCTTTCCTATATTCCACTTTCTTACTGGGTGAAAAGTTTTTTCTCCAGCTCCTCTCTAGTCTTTGACAGAATTGCAGTTTGGAGGAGAACCATGGGGCATTTTTCTGCCTGTTTTTGTATTGAATAGGTTCTTTGGGAATTACTGCATCGAGGGAATCTTGAATCTAGCTATTAAAGTTGCTGCTGGCCAAATTAGGATTAGTAACCCTAGGAGGTATTGAATCTTCTAGGACTTCCTTCCATCTGTTGGAGGGAAGTCTAGACCACTTCCTACCCCATGCCGTTGTTGGTTCCTGGGCGGACGGGGGTGTGGCGTTAGCCCAGTTTAAAGGGATTAAAACATGGTCTGTCAAGGGGAGTGTAGTAAGAATCCCTGCACTCAGACTATCTAGATTGCTGAAGACATGATCAAGGAGACGGCCCATATCATGCGTAGGGAGAAAACCCTTTTCGCCTGGAAACTTGAAAGTATTCCACTAGCTACGTAGGTAGGGGTCGTCCAAGTGTATGTTAAAGTCGCCCAGTACCGTGAAGTTAGCAGAGACCAATGCTGAATTGGCGACTATATTCGAGAGATTCGGGATAAACTGTCCTAAGGCTCCTGGGGTGCGATAGATCAGCAGACCGGAAAAAGTAACTGTAGGCATGAACTCTACCGAGAAAGCAATGCTTTTGTAATCTGGAAGCACGGTTGGTAGGGTTCGACAATTATATAGGTCTTTATAGATAATGGCCAGGCCTCCACCTCTACCAGAGCTACGATCGGCTCTGCTTATTAAGTATCCTTGGGAGAGGGCCTGAACATCTGGCTCAAGCTCCTCCACTAATAGTGCTATTTCAATACAGTGTTTGGGCAGTGATCTGCAATTTAGGAGAAACATCTTCCTAGGAGTAATGGCAGAAGGTCTAAGATGTGCGTTTGGTAGAAGCTTAAAATTAAAGTGTGGACAGTGTACCAGAGAATTAGCGAGATTCGATGAGTGTAGACACTTGGGGGTTACCATCTAATCTCATCTCATGCAGGCGTAACAAGGTGTAAGGAATAAGGCCCCCAGAAAAAATGACCAGGGTTTGTGGCCCCTGGGCCCAGTTGGGCGTGGACGGGCGCAGACGGGTTTGCCTTTGGCGCGCCCGCTGCGCGCGTTCACTGCACGCATCTGCTTTGTGTTAGCGTCATGCAACCTGATGTAGATTGGATCGCTTGGGGAGCTCAAGCGTCACCCTGCCAAGATGGCCGCCTGCTACTGACTCAACAAGGAAGTGCTGGGCTCTGTAATCTCCCTCCACACAATCAGCATAGGAGTTGCTGTGTTGCACCAGGGAGTCAGCGAGCGTGTGGCAAGTAAGTACAGGTGAAGATCTTAAAAACAATTAGTGCCGTTTTTTAAACGATAAGCTGCTTCATTCAAAGCAACATAACGTAACAGATTTATCATCACTTGGCATCGCAGTTTATTAAAACATCGGCAGAAGCACGAAATGACATAATTGGCCCAAAATACACAGCAGCTTGTTCGAGCCAAATATGTATTGAATGGCTGAATAGTTCTGTCACACATAGAGCAGTATTTTCAAAACTGTAAAAAATCAAAGGGGTTGATCAGTTGGCAGCCTAGAACCGGCCTGACGTGCAAAATAAACACCAGATAATAAGGACGGTGGCTTTTCGTCCAATAGTGCTAACTCGGGTTTCTTTAACCTTGAGCCTCGTGATGTATTGCCATGACACCAGAACATTGGGACCCATAATATAGAGCTATCTGTTCTGTACCTGCTCATGTTATTTCAGTACAACTTCGGCTGTGTCATCAAACGCCCTTTGTGGTATTATCGATTTACAAAAGGGGGTGGTGATGAACAGAGTGTCTGAATTGAGCAGACCACTCTTACCCAGTCCAAAGATCAGGGCTTGATCCATCACCGTTATTTATCTCACTGCCCCATCCCAGCTCAGAATCTGGCTATATGCAAATCAGTCTGTCCCTGGCCCAGTGCATCATGGGAACAGGGCAGACTAAACTACCAAGCCAATTCTTTACCAGAAAGGAGACAAGCTACCGGGGACCGGTTTCTGGCATTTCAGCCTCTTCGGCCCGGCTTGCTTGAATCCTGATGGAGCAGTGAGAAAGGGACTCATGTCTGAGTATACCCTGCCACACCTATAGTGGCCAAAATCGATTTACAAAAGGGGGTGGTGATGAACAGAGTGTCTGAATTGAGCAGACCACTCTTACCCAGTCCAAAGATCAGGGCTTGATCCATCACCGTTATTTATCTCACTGCCCCATCCCAGCTCAGAATCTGGCTATATGCAAATCAGTCTGTCCCTGGCCCAGTGCATCATGGGAACAGGGCAGACTAAACAACCAAGCCAATTCTTTACCAGAAAGGAGACAAGCTACCGGGGACCGGTTTCTGGCATTTCAGCCTCTTCGGCCCGGCTTGCTTGAATCCTGATGGAGCAGTGAGAAAGGGACTCATGTCTGAGTATACCCTGCCACACCTATAGTGGCCAAAATCGATTTACAAAAGGGGGTGGTGATGAACAGAGTGTCTGAATTGAGCAGACCACTCTTACCCAGTCCAAAGATCAGGGCTTGATCCATCACCGTTATTTATCTCACTGCCCCATCCCAGCTCAGAATCTGGCTATATGCAAATCAGTCTGTCCCTGGCCCAGTGCATCATGGGAACAGGGCAGACTAAACTACCAAGCCAATTCTTTACCAGAAAGGAGACAAGCTACCGGGGACCGGTTTCTGGCATTTCAGCCTCTTCGGCCCGGCTTGCTTGAATCCTGATGGAGCAGTGAGAAAGGGACTCATGTCTGAGTATACCCTGCCACACCTATAGTGGCCAAAATCGATTTACAAAAGGGGGTGGTGATGAACAGAGTGTCTGAATTGAGCAGACCACTCTTACCCAGTCCAAAGATCAGGGCTTGATCCATCACCGTTATTTATCTCACTGCCCCATCCCAGCTCAGAATCTGGCTATATGCAAATCAGTCTGTCCCTGGCCCAGTGCATCATGGGAACAGGGCAGACTAAACTACCAAGCCAATTCTTTACCAGAAAGGAGACAAGCTACTGGGGACCGGTTTCTGGCATTTCAGCCTCTTCGGCCCGGCTTGCTTGAATCCTGATGGAGCAGTGAGAAAGGGACTCATGTCTGAGTATACCCTGCCACACCTATAGTGGCCAAAATCGATTTACAAAAGGGGGTGGTGATGAACAGAGTGTCTGAATTGAGCAGACCACTCTTACCCAGTCCAAAGATCAGGGCTTGATCCATCACCGTTATTTATCTCACTGCCCCATCCCAGCTCAGAATCTGGCTATATGCAAATCAGTCTGTCCCTGGCCCAGTGCATCATGGGAACAGGGCAGACTAAACTACCAAGCCAATTCTTTACCAGAAAGGAGACAAGCTACCGGGGACCGGTTTCTGGCATTTCAGCCTCTTCGGCCTGGCTTGCTTGAATCCTGATGGAGCAGTGAGAAAGGGACTCATGTCTGAGTATACCCTGCCACACCTATAGTGGCCAAAATCGATTTACAAAAGGGGGTGGTGATGAACAGAGTGTCTGAATTGAGCAGACCACTCTTACCCAGTCCAAAGATCAGGGCTTGATCCATCACCGTTATTTATCTCACTGCCCCATCCCAGCTCAGAATCTGGCTATATGCAAATCAGTCTGTCCCTGGCCCAGTGCATCATGGGAACAGGGCAGACTAAACTACCAAGCCAATTCTTTACCAGAAAGGAGACAAGCTACCGGGGACCGGTTTCTGGCATTTCAGCCTCTTCGGCCCGGCTTGCTTGAATCCTGATGGAGCAGTGAGAAAGGGACTCATGTCTGAGTATACCCTGCCACACCTATAGTGGCCAAAATCGATTTACAAAAGGGGGTGGTGATGAACAGAGTGTCTGAATTGAGCAGACCACTCTTACCCAGTCCAAAGATCAGGGCTTGATCCATCACCGTTATTTATCTCACTGCCCCATCCCAGCTCAGAATCTGGCTATATGCAAATCAGTCTGTCCCTGGCCCAGTGCATCATGGGAACAGGGCAGACTAAACTACCAAGCCAATTCTTTACCAGAAAGGAGACAAGCTACCGGGGACCGGTTTCTGGCATTTCAGCCTCTTCGGCCCGGCTTGCTTGAATCCTGATGGAGCAGTGAGAAAGGGACTCATGTCTGAGTCTACCCTGCCACACCTATAGTGGCCAAAATCGATTTACAAAAGGGGGTGGTGATGAACAGAGTGTCTGAATTGAGCAGACCACTCTTACCCAGTCCAAAGATCAGGGCTTGATCCATCACCGTTATTTATCTCACTGCCCCATCCCAGCTCAGAATCTGGCTATATGCAAATCAGTCTGTCCCTGGCCCAGTGCATCATGGGAACAGGGCAGACTAAACTACCAAGCCAATTCTTTACCAGAAAGGAGACAAGCTACCGGGGACCGGTTTCTGGCATTTCAGCCTCTTCGGCCCGGCTTGCTTGAATCCTGATGGAGCAGTGAGAAAGGGACTCATGTCTGAGTGGTATTATAGCACCTTATTTTCCACTTAACACAAGGCAGAGGAGGCTATGGGTGCAATAATATATCGCCTACGTGGTGAAGGCATTTGGGGTGAATTGCAGGTTTGCACCAAGGACCCTTGAAGATGACTCTGCTTGATAATGGCGGCTGTAAAATTGAGATATAAAAATGGGAGATTTTTACTTCGGCTCTCTTAATCCTGCTTTTCACTGTATCTTTAAAGAAATCTGTTTGCAACATGTTTATACTGTTATTTACAGGCACTAAATTCAAAGAACGGTGTATGCGTCAACACCATGGACAACCTTACATGGTATTGAATACTAAGTTCACAAAATGGAAACTTCTAAAAATACAGAAAATGAAGGGGTAGAGGTGCTATTGCCTTTGGAGAAACATAAGTTAAAGGTATCATTTGAGATTGTACAATAATGTATGTGAATAGTTTATTTAGAAATAATTTATTTAGAAAGAGTTTTATCCAACATACATTACAAATAAAATATCACCAATGAAGATGGAGCAGAAGTGGTCGAAAGATACATCCTGGGATGTTTTCTCTGCCCATGGTCAGTTCCTGCCCTACCCAGATACCTGATAAGAAAATATACCCTTTCTCATGAGGTGCACCTGTGAACACATGTACCTTTTATTAGCCCCCACCCATCCTCGCCGTAAACGTTGAAGACATGCACCTACCCTCCTCAGCTCCTCCACACGTTCAAACTCCGATTTCGTACATACCTGGTGAGGATGGGGACCCGGCCCTTGCCTCTGTGTTATTTTGTTTATCTAACTTGCTCTGGATGAGGGTAAAGACCCCTCACATTCCCTCAACCCGGCCTCGTACCTGATGAGGATTGATGACCTCCATCCTCGCAGTTCATGTACACCCTGCTTCATGTCTCTTAGCTGAAATACTTCAAACAGTGTTTCATTTGTCAAAAAATGTGTGCATACGACCAAAGCTCTGCTCCAGTGGTACTATTAAAGGTAGGCCTGGGTGGTGAACTCCGCTCCGTTAGCAGAGTGCAGAAAACTCCGCTCCTGGTAGCGCATCAGATTTTTTTCCCCACTCACCAACAGTAATACGAGCGTGAGCTGCGGCTCCGGTAGAAGTTCTACCTGAGCGGCAGGATGATCAGCGTGAATGACAGTTCGTGTCACACTCTGCCGTTTGAGGAATCCATAGAGTTTTTTTTACTTCACTTTGAGTAGAGAGAGAGAGTATAGAGAGAGAGAGGAGAGAGAGAGACGGAGTGGAGAGAGAGAGTGGAGGGAGAGAGGGGGAGAGAGAGAAAAGAGAGAGAGGAGAGAGAGTAGAGAGAGAGACTGATTGACTGAGATACTGACTGACTGAGATACTGACTGACTGCGAGACTGACTGACTAAGAGGCTGACTGAGCGAGACTGACTGACAGAGAGAGAGACTGAATGACAGAGAGAGAGAGACTGACTGACTGAGAGAGAGATTGACTGATAGAGAGACTGACTGACTGAGCGAGAAACTGGCTGACAGAGAGAGGCTGACTTACAGGTAGACTGGCTAACAAAGAGAGAGACTGACAGAGAGAGAGACAGAGAAAGAGAGACTGGACTAACAGAGAGAGACTGACAGAGAGAGTGAGAGACTGACTGAGAGAGACTGACAGAGAGAGCGAGAGACTGACTAGGAGAGACTGACAGAGAGAGCGAGAGACTGACTGAGAGCGCCTGAGAGAGAGAGATTGACAGCGAGTGAGACTGACTGACTAAGAGAGAGACTGACAGAGAGAAAAACTGACACAGAGAGAGACTGACTGACTGGGAGAGACAGACTGACTGACTGAGACAGACTAAAAGAGAGACTAACTGACTTAGAGAGACTGTCTGACAGAGAGAGAGACTGACAGAGAAAGAGACTGACTGATCGACTGAGAGAGAGAAACTGACCGACAGAGAGAGAGACTGTGATGGAATTGGGGTCAAAGTGTGTATGAAGCTATGCAATGCCTCTGAAGATTGCTATTGTCTGCTAATAAAAATGTATTATCAAAATGTGCTCTTTGTAGTTACATTTGCTTTTAAAATACAGCATTGTCGCATTGTCTGTTTTGAAATGGGTTTGATTTTTTTTACTTTAGCTCCCCCCTCAATGACCCCACCCCCCACTGACCCCACCCCTATCGGTGGGAGGCCCTCGGTAACAAACAGCAATATAATTTTGGCCCAGACAGAAAGTTTATGAGTACCCATGTCCTATACCATTGGTCAAAATCGCCCAGAAAATGACAGCTATTTCATAACCATACACGGATGTTTCACTGCATCCTCTGTCAGGCACTATGATGCAGATAAGTAAACGGAGCACACATGAATGGAAAGCCGGCAAGCAGGTCGGCAATACCCTAAAGCACCCTGCAAGTAAAAGCCCAGTGCTGAGCTCATCCCCAAGGAACTGTAGATGCTTCAACTATAGACTTCATTACAAATGTCCATGAGGTGGCTCTTACCCTGAGATATCATATTATGGGACAGCACGATATCTTGCACAGGAGTATTATTCTACGGCTCTTCAAAGATCTAGCCACCCTGGAACAAATCCAAACGGAAGATCTGGATTGGGTCAGATTTATAAGACTCCAGGGAGACACTCATGGGGAATCCACCGTAGTGGATCTGAAGCAAAAGAGTCTCCAACAAGCAGTTCTGCTCCTGCCACAACCAAATTATCCACATGTCCTAACAAAGAACAATGGGGTTAAGGACACATGGTCCGTCTTGTGTGGGACCAACAGCCAGGGGTCCCAAGGCAGCAGTTGGATTGGCTTCACGGCTCCAACGGGCACCAGGATCTCATACCATAATAATAACAATTGGTCGTCCACTCAAGCCACCTTTCACCAGATCAAACTGGAACTTCAAGATTGAGGCGGTACTATTTCTAACAGCTGTGGCACTTGGCGTGGTCGAACTGAGCTTAGGGGAGTAAATCTGGCTAAGCAGCAACTGACCATAATCTCCTGGAACATTGCAGGGATCAGTAAAATCACATAAGGGGATAAAATGAAGGAGTTCCTAGAGAAGGGCGACATAGTATGCTTCCAAGAGACATTGGCTCTGTCTGGCACCACATTGGCAGGGTACTAGGAAAACATGTAGCAGCAACCAAAAGGAACATCTTTGGTCATCCTTCAGGCGGATTGCCAAGCTTTATAAAACATACCTGTAGACTTGTGGGCATGGAGATTTAAGCTACCATCCCAGGGATACAAGTCCTATTAATTGGAGGCATGAACTTAAATTTACATCTGCTCCGCCTCCTGCTAATAAACTGCTACATTAATCCAGCTAGGACCACTATGAAAGACCATATGGATGCGCTGACACAGAATCTTGAGGATTTACTAACTAAATACAAATCGCATCAGGCAATCATAGTAGGGGACTACAATGTGAGGGACTATTGACAAAGCGAACCCCCCTTCCAGGTGTAAGGGATGGGCAGAACCCCTCTACGAGCTCTTCAATAATCATAAGTTAAGTTTAACACAAGTATTAAAGGAAGCATGTCTGACAGCTTGGCATCCAAAACCAACTTTTTGGAACATCTCGACCATTGACTACATCATAGTCAGCGAGACAATCGCAGCCAGACTAAACAACTTTGAAGTTGAGGATAGGGCCGAAAGTGATCACAGGCCCCTGGAAGCTGTGATTCAGCAAGAAGTACCAACAGCCACCATCTTTCAACCAATAGGGGAGTCAAGAGGGAAGAAAAGTATAAAGTCCTCCGGAGGATAAAATAACCCGAACATATAGGAGAGATGAAGCGAGCCTGGCTGGACTCGAAGAAGGAATTCACCTCACTGCCCCAAGCAACCTCAGTAAAGGATTAGGATAATATCATTGAAGACCTCCAATGAAACTGGAAAACCCCCAACATCAACACCCATATATCAAAGAGCCACCAATAGAACTAAGCAAACATTCTCCAAAAGATGTTCTCGAAGGCAAACTTGCCCTTTGCAAGGCCCTAGAAGCAAGGAAGAGATGGGGCAGACCAGCCGCGGGTCAGTCGGTTACAGCACTATGGGAAGCCTTAAGAAAGAAACAATAGGAGTATAAAAAGGAATATATAGAGAAGGAATGGCTCAAAGTGTTCCCCCTACTGAAGGACAAGAATCACTCTTGGCTGTGGAGGAACCTTAACCAGTTGAGTAGTCGAGGAGTTCTAAGAGAAAATGGGGTTGCTGAGCATGACCAGATAAAGCATGTCACACAACTATACTTGCCTGCCTCCTCCAACAAGTGAGGTGTTGGGGAGTGGGGAGTGGGGCAGAGGTGTTGGGGAATGGGGAGTCGGGCAGAGCCAGACAAACAGTACAAGTCTCCAAGATCGGAGAGTCCTCTGCGAAAATATTCCCATCGATCAGACCACTTGGGAAGAGGAACTCTGTAGGTCACCAGGTCTAACTAACACCAACATGGTGATCACAACCTTCAAGAAAATGTGGAATGATGGAGCCCCAGGGCCAAATGGATTGCCAGCATCTGTATTTAAAATAGTGCTGGACTTTTGGGCAGCAATCCTAACTCCACTCTTTAACCATGTCTTTTCCACAGCAAAGACTCCAGATTTTTGGAGGGGCTCTATACTTGTCCCCATATTTTAAAAAGGCAACCGCCTCAAGGCATCAAATTGCAGGCTTATCGCCCTTCCCGACCTTGAAGAATAGGCCTATGCTAGACTACTTCTGTAGGAGTCCTGGGTGCAAGAAAAAGGCATCATCCCCTTCTGCCAATCTGGCTTCATGTCACAGTTGTCGACTTTGGACAACATCATAGAGCTAGCTCACTTGTCAGCTCGGGCTATCAAGAAGAAAAGCTAGCACTGTTCTGCTGTTTTATTGACTTCTGAACGTCTTGCCATACAGTTCCAAATTCGTGAATCACAAAACATGAATCTTACAGTGAAACACACAAAAAATATACAAATATATCTAAATACAAAACGAATATAATGACAATTTGTCCACAAATTATAATACAGTTACCAAGGAACAATAAGATAACAAACAATTATATATTCAATTCCCAGGGGCGAGAAAAAGTTTTTGTGAACACCCCGAAGGCCTGATCAAGTATCACATTCAATCTTTTCAATTCGATCAGGGAGTAAATGCCTTATGGCAAGCGAATGCCATTAACGTTAAATATCTTTAACGAATGAATGCCGTTGCCGACGCGTTTCAAGTCAAGCTATATGAATCACAGGACTCTCATCAGGGCAGGATGAGTCGTTTCCGTGGGGAACTGTTTAAAACAAAAAAATGAGGAAGAATTTTTAGCAATCGTTCCTCAATCCAATAAAAATTAACACACCATAGATTGCATCAAAAGATGCGGCATACCTTTTGTATACCCACGGTTGCGCTGACCTTTAACATGTCGTCAGGGCCGTGGGTGTTGCGCTGCAGCAGAGTAAAAATGCGGATTAGGGAACCATTATTCCCAGTGTAGATGGCGCCCTACTGTCAGTGAAAAGGACGGGATGGTTATGTTACCTTTATCGTGTTGAACTGGTCAGCGCAACCTTGGCTATACAAAAGGTATGCCCCATCTTTTGATGCAATCTATGGTGTGTTAATTTTTAATGGATTGAGGAACGATTGCTAAAGATTCTTCCTCGTTTTTTTGTTATAAACAGTTCCCCAAGGAAACGACTCATCCTGCCCTGATGAGAGTCCTGTGATTCATATAGCGGGACTTGAAACGCGTCGGCAACGGCATTCATTTGTTAAAGATATTTAACGTTAAAGGCATCCAATCCCACACAAGGCAAGAGATTCTGATGTTGGACAAGTGTGCTAGGAGTTGGCGATGTGGTACCATGTCGAACGGGGCAGAGAGGCCCAATAAAACCAGTGCCTCTCTGCCGCCTGAGTCAAAGGCATTCCCTAATAGCCTCCGACATCATGACCAATGCAGTCTCCATACTGGATGAGGCCCTGAAGCCGGACTAAGTAGGGTGGAGGGCGCCAGAAGTCTCAACAAACGCAGAAAGCTGCTTGTAGGTTGCCTTCTCACACACCTTCACCACCGTCGGGAGGAAGTAGATCGGTCGATAGCTAGCCAGAGTGGACGGTTTAATTAAGGTTTTTTTAGAAGGGGGGGGTAGTTTTGCCTGTTTCCATTCTGTTGGAACCGTGGCAGTTTGAAGGGACAGATTAATGATGTTGTTTACTTTGAGATTGACTACCTCCGCCACTGCTGCCAGCTGCCTGGCTAGGCAGGGATCGGCAGGGGACCCTGATTTAAGAGATTTAAGAATGGCCAAATTGTCTGGCAGAGGAATAGGGGTAAACACTGTCAGGAGAGTGCAGGCTGGATCTAACTCTAAGGCTGCCGGAGCGGATATTCCGCCAGCACATGGAGTGCAAGCCCAAAACTATTGTGGATTGTTTGTATTTTATCTATAAAAAAACAGATAGCTGCTCGCACCAGGAAATAGAGGCGGGAGCGACCATATGTTCTGCACATGGCTTCAGGAAACTCTGGACAATTGCAAAGATCTCCTTAGAGTTATTTTTAGTCTGCGCAATGCGCTCTGCATAAAAATGGCCTTTGCCCTTCTTGACACACCTGATTAGGAACTCCCTAAAGGAGCCACAGGAATGCAACATTGTTCCAGTAAAGGACATGCCAAATGATGTCGAAGCAACCAGAGTGGCCTCCGAGAGGCACTAAGGGGTCCCACCGAGCTCATCTGAACTATTATGTACGAACATTTTAATGTTTTTCATTAAGTATAAATGAAAAATGAGTAACATTGAGATTTTGCACTATGCACCCAAAGCGATATTGTTTTAACTGTAATGATTTTAATTAATTGATCTGTTAATTAAATTAATTTTTTCATGAAAACAAACCATAAATAATTACCAATTAAAGATACATTATTAATTTAAAAAATGATTTAACTTCCCACTTCCCCTATAATCCCCACAACCCACAGTTCAAATTAAAGTATAAAAAATGTAATTACACAATTAAAACTTATTTTCAATTAAATAACTAATAGTATTTAACAACTAATTATAAAGCAAGTAAAATTAATTTACTCCCCACACAGTACCCCTATGACAATTAAACCCACACATACAAAAAACATAAACAAATACCCTAATTAAATATACATTATTTAATTAATAATATTGATCTACTCCTTTTGAATTAATTAAACAAAGATTACTTCCCACCCTTTACCCCTATAAATCCCACAATCCACACCTAAAATGAATTATACAATTTCCATATTTAATTTTCAATTAAATAATGAATGTTAATTTACAACTAATTAATAATTAATTAAACATAAATTACTTCCCACAGTTTACCCCCTTTACTGCTATAAACCCCACAACCTGCACCAAAAATTAATTACAAAATTTCTGTAATTAATGTTGTATCAATTAAATAATATTAAATAAGACCATATTATTAATTATTTAAAAATAAATTACTTCCCACCCTTTTAACCCACAACTCCCACAACCCACACCTAGAAAAAAATGACACAATTACCAAAATCAATTATCAATTAATTAGTTTATATAAATTAACAACTAATTCTTAATTATTTAAACAAAAATTTCTTCCACCCTTTACTCCTATAAACCCCACAACCCGCACCTAAAATTAATACCACAATTTCCGTAGTTAATTTTCAATACATTAACTAATATAAATTAACAACTAATTATTAATTATTAAAAATAAATAACTGGCCATCTTTTACCCTTATAAGCCATAGGCCCAACCACCCACACCTAAAAAAACTTACACAATTAACATCATTAATTATCAATGAATTAATTGATATTAATTAACAACCAATTAATAATTCATTACAAAGAAATTACTTCCCACAAATAACACTATAAATTCTAAATTAAATTAATATAAAATAATCATTAATTTATTATAACTAAATTACTTCCCATCCTATTCCCCAATAAACCTACAACCCACTACAAAACTGAGAAATGCAAAATGTTATTAAAAATAAAATTCATAACTAATAAAACTTTAACACATATATCAAAAAACATAAACAATACTTATATAAAAACATACTTCACATATATTTATATATAAACTAAAATACATAACACTAGTTAACAAAATGATATTTTAAACATCTATATTTTTGCAAAAAATAATAATAATTTCTATATTTTTAAAAGCAATATTTCTTACCTTAAATTTGATATTCTTAGCCCCAATATTCTTGCTGTCGATATTTTTGAATCACAATATTTCCAACTCTATATTTGTGTAAGTCGACATTTCCTACTCAATATTCTGTCCCAGCACTGGGGCCTGGGATTGAGACCCAGGATTAGTTGCACCTCCATAGTTGGCACATGTGCATTATGCCTAGTTGTGCCTTATGAATGCCATAAAAATGAGATTAACAACCAAGATGAGAAACCACTCCAAATACTGTGCATTTCTTTAGAGGGTAGCTGAATGGTGGTATCATTTTTGTTTTGTCAGCTATAGTCTGCAGTTGATGAGATTAGTAGTAAAATGCACCAGGGATCAAATGATATTCCTTTGTCGGATAATAGTTCAACATCATAGACTACAGTTGGTTTGGATGTCACAGTGACTGGCTAGCTGAATCGACAAGGAAGAGGGCATGCAAATGTCACATGGTGCGTCAACGATCATCATCAAATCAATGGATAAATAAACCTCTGGATCTCCCACTCCCAACATTTCAGTTTTGATTGAGTTTCGCTTTTTGCTATTTCTCCTAACTCACATTCTTCACAAATTAAAAGAAAATGGTGGAAGGTATGATCCCTGTGGCATCCCGAATGCAAAATCGAAAAATGGTTAGTATGGCATCTTCAAATTTAAATTCATTGGATAGTCCATCAGTCAAGCTATTCCAATCAACCATTTTTTTTAAAGATACATTTTATTGGGTTCAGGTCAGAGGCAAAGTACAAAGAAGAAAACAAGACATTTATCCTCTCTATTGACACTCAGCATCCAAATACACATCATGAGAGTCCTCTGTCATACATCCTTTTCCCATCGAATCATCAAAATATTCACATCCCACCTCCCTCTCCCCCTCATGAGTTATATCTGAAAGCTGGTCAAACTCCACATATCATGCTATGTCCAATAACCACCTAAACAGACAGGTCCCTCAGACATACAGCATTCTGGTGGTGTATGCACTGATAAGGTTCATGGTGCCTTATAGTGTCTGGGCAATGACTGCTGAGGCCCTTAGCACTAAGGAGCATCTGGAACAAGTGACCTCATGGGTGAAGCCATTGGTGACAATGAGTCCTCTGAGGCTATCCACTAACGCCTCCCAAGCTCGGGTCATGTCCAATGTGCCTATCTCTCTTCTTGGATTTTACAATAGCCATCTTCCCTCACATTGTGCCCATATTTCTAATTTTCTATGCCATGTGGCCACCCGGGTACCCCTGAGGCTTTCCAGTTCCCGGTAATTTCTCTCTTTGCCACTATATAAGTCCATATTTTGAAGACTACTTGTGAGCTTGGTTTTGAAGGTGTCTGGAAACCAACTCAGTAAACAATGACCAGGAGAGACAGAAACCTCCTTTTCCACCACTGCAGCAACAGTTTGCACAACCTCCTCCCAGTAAGGCTGCAGTGATGGGCAAGACCACAGTATGCGAACACATCCCTCCACATCTAGGACATGCAGCATTGGTCGCATTAAACTGCTTTTTAATGTGCCCGGTGTAAGGTAAGACCTGTAGAGGGCATAGCAATTAACCAACCTGAAACAGGCATTCCTTGATTCTTTAGGAGCCCTAACCTGGAATACTTCCCATTCCCGCTCTGGTAGAGGCACCCCTGATCTCCTTCCCAGCATACTCGTAGAGTCTCCAGAGGCCAGATAACCCCCTTTTGCATCGTCCTGTAATGGCATAGTGTCCTGACCAGGTTGGGTAGTTCAGTTATGAACTGTCCCACAAAACTGTCTGGGGACTGTTGCCCCATCAACCACTGCGTAAACAATTGAAGTTGTGCTGCGATGTAATACACTTCAAGGTCGGGAAAGGCAATCCCACTTTCTGTAGTCGGGCGCTGCATGGTCAATAATGCCACTCGACATCCTGACCCGCAAATTAATGCAATTATCAAGGATTCTAGGTCTCAAAACATGGCTTGAGGGATAGAAATGGGGAGCGCCCCAGAAAAGTATAGGCGCCGCAGAAGGGCCACCATCTTCAACAGAGCCACTCGTCCCTCTATCAATAGTGGCAATTTCTTCCAAAAATCCACAGTTGTACATAGTAACCTAATGGCCAGCCCTACATTACCCTCTAGGAGGTCAGCGCAGTCATGGAAGACATCTACCTTCAAAATAGTCAGACAAGTGAGCTCCCAGAACAGGTGTTCAAGCCCCATCGGCAGAGGCCGGCTCTCCTGTGTTGGGAACAGTCTAGATTTCTGCAAACCAACTTTTAGCCAGGACAAAGAGCCAAAGTGTTCAACCATAGCTCTAGCCCCAGCCAAGTCAGTGTCTTTCTTTTGAGGAAATTTAGCAGGTCGTCCGCATATAAAGCTTTATGGTGGTAATGATCACCAACATGAAATCCCAGATACCTATGACCCGCTCTCGCTTGGCTAGCGAGGGGCTCCATCACCAGAGCAAAGAGCAAGAGCGACAGAGGTCATCCCTGCTATGTTCCACAATCTTGTCTGTAGCTATCCGATATAACCCGGCCTGTCAATACCCTTGCCAATGGTCTGTATATAAATAATAGTGTGGTCCATTTTAGTAATCCCCCCTCCCTAGCTGCATGTGGGCCCCAAAAAGATAGCTCCATTCTAGGCTGTCGAAGGCCTTTTCAATGTTTACCACAAACACTGTAGCCTCCCTATGATAGTAATCACCTGCCTCCAACAATGCCAGAAGGTGCTGGACGTTAATTGGAGTGTTATGGCCATGGATAAACCGCACCTGTTCTGAATCTATTAGCTTGGTCATGAACGGGAGGTGCTTGGTTGCCAAGAGCACGCTCATTATTTTATAGTCTATATGACTACTCCAAGGAGTAGCTCATGAGCTACTGGATGCTCTTCAGGTACCTGTAAGTAGCTCCCTTGAGTGCAGTTCAGTTCACAGAACACCCCATAATTCTACTGTGCACCCTCCCCTGATTACCACATTCAATGCATCCCACTCTTTTTGGGGAGAGAATATAATTCCATTATTGTCTGTGAAGTACTGTTCTATCTGGCCCTTAATCATCTTCTAAAAATTACGGTTTAAGCCTTCAGTAGGAATACATGGTCTGGGGCAATCCCAGTTCAGCTGTAGGAGGACCACATTGTGGTCTGATAACGGTGGTGTCAGGTACTCTGTGTGGTGCACTAAGCTATGGACCTCCAGAGTTGTGCATATAAATGTATCTAATTGGTTATGAAGCTCATGGAGGCTTGAGAAGAAGGAGTAGTCATTTTTCTTGGTGATGTGTCTGTCTCCAGAAGTCTATCAGTCTCCACTGAGTTTGCCAATCTACAAAGAGTCAAGCTGTCCTGACTGTTTGTGAGTCTCTCAGTGGGGGTGCGAGCAATCCATGTCGGGGTCTGCTACACAGTTAAAATCCCCTCCCATGATAGTAGGGTGGACCAGACAGGGGGCCAGAGGGGCCTCAACCCCAAGATGAATATCCCTTGATCCACCTTATTGGCATAGACATTCATCAACACTGTATCTCTTCCCCCTGGTGTCCCCTCACCACCAGTCATTTTGGGCATCTCAACACTGGAGTGTCCTGAAAAACTAGAGCCATAATCTGAGTCCCATTCTCCTCTCTTGTTCTCCGGTGATGCGGGCCCTGTTCCGCTGCCGCTCATCGAAGATACTGCCACCATAACTTTCCTCCTGTCTTGCTGAACCTCATCCTGAGACACAGCGACCTAGTTGGGGGACCTAGTTCATGATCTGGCCCTGGGAGATCTTCTGCTCCAGGGATCTTGGCTGCTGTGTGATTGCAGCTGTTGGTCGATCTAGTCCAAGGCCTCCTGTGGGGTCTGGAAGATTTAGGCACCTTCAGATGCCACCACAGTGAGCGCGGCTGGGAACGTTATTGCATACTGGATCCCCAGCTGTCAAAGTCTTCTCTTCGCTTCTTAAAAAGTGGATCTCTGTCTTTGTACCTCCTTCGAGAAGTCTGTTAAAATACCCACTCTGCTGTTTCAAACTGAAAGTTTTCTCCTTTGCCTTGCCTGAACTAGGATATGGTCCCGGTCTTTATAGTACAACAGACTAGCCACCACAGTAGGCCTCACCGGCACCTTGTGTGCACCTTCTAGCACGAAAAATGTTGAGAGGCCCTCCTCGCCACCTCCTCTCTTATCCATTTTCCCAGGTAGGCAATTATGTTCTCACCTTCTAACCTTTCTGTGAGTCCTTCCACTTGTATTTTGTTGTGGCATGACCGATTTTCAGAGTCTTCTGTTCTCAGTTCTAGTGTTCGCACTATTCCATCTAAGAATGGGTTCTGGTTATTCGTCAATGCCACAGCTGGGGGCACCACCACTAGATCCCACTCCACTGTGGAGACCCACTCTGTCAGGGGATGGTGGTCGTCTCTCAGAAGTCCCAAGTATTTTCCCAAGGTATCGATCTTGAATTCAAATGCTTCCTGAAAAGCAGTAATGGCCTGCATGATGTCCTGTAGGTTAGGGTCCCCAAGATTCTCAGTATGCTGTTCTCGGGTGTCATTGACTGTCAGGGAGTCTACGGCATCCCCTGCTGGAAGGGCTCCTGCCTCTTGACCCTACTTCCATGCAACCTTGTCCATTGCAGCTGTTAATGGAGAGAAATCTACCTCTTCGTGAGACGCCCTCCTCGCTCTTGTGGAATCACCCGCACCACTGCCTAATTGGCAACTTTCTGGCAGTGAGTACCCTGTGAAGTTTTACTACTATTTGTGTTGCACCCTTTGTTTCTTTTCAGCCTCTCAAGAGTCGATCCATAGACCTAAGGTATCAACTCTGCACAGCGTCTGTTGATCCTTTATGATATTCCCGAGAGTAATGAGCCTCAGAGTGGGGGGAAGGGGTGAAAAAGTTTGTCCATCCATTTGCAATCCCTCATTCCAGTGGTGCTGTCAGTGCATCAGTTACAGGCTCAAACAGTTGCTAGGCCCAGTGACTTCATAGTGCCCCCCACATACATTTTCATAGGATGAGCATGCACTCTCTTCCTCAGCTCACAGTGGCAATCACAAGGATGAGCGCAATTTCACTAACTGTGTCTATTGGCTCTGTTGGTGCACACTCAGTATTGGTTACCATGGCACTATGCTGCACTCATGGTAAGTTATAGGTGCTGAGGCCTACCAAGGTCAACTCAGCCAGTAACCCAGTTTCTCACAGTATTTAAAAGGATCACAAGTATTTAAAATTTACAGATAGAGAAAAGGTTCTTCCACTGAAAAGATTTGTAATTTTAAATCCTTTCTAAAGGACATTTGGTTAAAAGAGGCCTAGATGTGGAAGGGGAGGGTCTTTCTGACAGGATGGCTGAGGAGGAGTTGTGCCTTGTCCTGATTACACTTTAAAGGACCTAGCATACAGTCCACACAAAGAAACCTGACACCAGGCCTGCCCTTGTCACCGTACACAGTTTGGAGCCAGACCCAAAGGAAGTACTAGCCTGAAGCAGTTTTGGGGGTAGGCCAATAAATGTTGCCTTACAAAGGCTGGCACCAGGTATAAAGATAGCAGCTTCAGAAACTGTCATCAGAACACTCCTGGGTGTGTCGATTCAGAGAAGGCCTGCCCGTCTGTCTGAAGAAGGAAGACTAGGCTTAGTTGCCTTGAACCATGGCTTCCCAGATGTGACTCCAAGGGTCAGTTGGCTGACCAGCTATTTGTGCTAATGAAACATTAAATTGCAATAAAATGTAATTAAATGACTTATAATGAATTCTATACATCACTTTAAGTAAACATTATTACATAATATAAAAAAATATATTTTTTATTTTAGGTATGAAGTTATCTTTAAATATAAACTTTAGAAAGGTAATTTAATGTAACCTTATATATTTAAACTAATTAAAGATTTGATTTAAAATTAAGTTACAAGTGCTTCTGCATTTTATCTCTTGTTCCACATTTAAAATATATATATAAAATTACTTTACAATAATATTTAAATAAACATATATTTACTATTTGTTTTTAAATTATATAAAAAAATTACTTTTCAGTATGCTTTAAAAGAGGGAGCCTGAACAGTCAGGACTAGAATCTAGAACTTTTGTGTAGGTATTTATCGGCGGGAACAGTTGGTAAGGGTTGCATCTTGATGAGCGTTTATCAGAGTTGAGAAGAGTCACTTTCAGCATTACATGCAGTAAAATTTGCAGCATTATCTTTTGTTTGACTTCTTCTTCTACATACACGGCTAGTGTATGTTGTGCAAGGAGTTCCACGTATTCAATAAATCTATCGACAAACCAAGAATTTTTGGTGCTTTGCCACAAAACATAGAGCATACTGATGCTTTAAGTAGAATATTCTGATTAGAACCAATAGGGGTCTTCCCTATTTTCAACTTCCAACCATGCCAAAGTGACACTATCCAGGTATTCTCATTCATCGCCTTGTGGGAGTGCATGCACAATGAGTATAGTTTTTTGTAAAATGTTATATTTATTATTTATTTATTTATTAATAACATTTATTGAGCGCGAACAAGTGCCCTTGGGTATCTCGGCGCTAAGATATTTGCGAATAATTCTCCTGCTGGGCGGGAAGATCTGAAGTTACTGGTTGAACAGCCAGGTCTTTAACTGCTTACGAAATGCCCAGAGTGAGGGGCTGCTTTTTATTGACTGGGGTAAGGTGTTCCATAGTTTCAGGGCAGATACCAGGAACCTTCGGTCCCCCCAGGAAACCGATTTGGTGCGGGGAAACACTAGATCATTTAGATTGGCCGAACGTAGGGGTCTGGGTGGGCAGTATGGGATTAGACGTTGTTTGAGAAATGAAGGTCCTTGATTGTATAAACTGCAACTATATTTTCAGTCATAGTACCACTTACAATCCTTTCCCTCTATTTCAAAAATGTTACCTGCCCGCCATAATTGCTTTAATAAAGCCTCAAGTATTTTCCTTGGCTGGTTATTTTTCTCAACGTTTCTTGCCATGGCAAATTTTCATAACTAATGCACCTCCCATTCTGAAACATTCATCTGTTTATATGCATTGAACTTAGTTGTGCTGACATCTCTTTAACACCAGTTGCTTCAAGAGTATATTTCAACCTTTTCATCTTCTCTAGCTGATCAAGATTAGGTCTCAAAGTGTTTTGGATCCTGGTCTGTTTAGCAATGTATTCCTTCAAACATACCCTTATATGCTTTTAAATCTACCCTGTTGTTACTGATTCTGGACCCGTACTGCAATAATAACTAATGGCTGCACTTTTTTAATACTCTATCTGGCAATGCCAATTGTGGGAACCACCATATGAATTGTTTATGTCATGACTCTGGCAGCTTCTTTAGGATTAACTCTGGATTATGGGCTAGCAGCATCCATGGCAAATGTTCCGCAAAGTCAGTTCAACTACTAACATCGCCACTCCACAGTCAGTAATCTATGAATGAAGATGTATAATGGACCATGAAGTGACATCAATCTGCAACCCCATTCCATATTGTGTGTGTGTGGTGCATGAAGTCTATCAAGTCATGTAGTGCCATTAGTCACTTGATTCAGCACATTGACTAATGAACTTGGCTGTCTGTGACCGATCTAGATAATTATCTATATGGACGTTAAAATCTCAGGCCCATATTATCATCAGGAGTAGGGGCATTTTGAACCCCTGCTTTAGCATCTAAAGCAGGGGTGGAGCACTTGATTGACCTCTTCCGTCTGCAGCTCGGCAGACAAAGGCTCTTGAATAATGTGAAAATGGGGTGGTTGATTGATTGGTTGAGTAAGTAAAAGGACTGATGGATAGGTGTGTGAGTGAAAGGATGAATCGATGAGTGAAAGGGTGGGTGGGTGGATGGATGGGTGAATAAATGAGTGGAAGATTGAATAGACAAGTGAATGGGAGGGTGGATGGATGGATAAAAGTGTGGCTAGATGGATAAGTGAAAGAATGGATTGATGAATGAAAGAGAGGTTGAATGGATAGATGAGTGGATGGATGAATGGGCTAATGGATGGATGGGTGAAAGGGTGGATGTATGATGAGAAATGATGGATGGGTTAATGAAAAGGTGGATGAATGACTGGGTGGCTGGATTGAAAGGGTGGATAGATGGATGAACATGAGTCAAGATGGATAAGTGAAAGGGATGGTGGATGAATTAAAGGATGATCATTGAAATAAGGGATGGACTAGTGAAAGGGAGGGTGGATGGACAGATGGATGAAGAAAAGCATGGATGGATGAGTGAGTGTATGGATGGCTCAGGAAAATGATGGAGGGATGAGTAATTGGGTGGAAGGTTGAGTGAATGTATGAATGATTGGATAGATGGAGGGCAAGGATGAATGGATGGAGTGAAAAATTGGATGGATGGATGGATGGATTAGTGAAAGGTTGGATAGAGGGAAGGATGAAAGAAAGGATAGATACATAGGTTTTGAGATGGATGAATAGGTTTAAATATGGATGGGCAGACGAATGGAACAGAGAAGGACTGAATAATAGATGAAAGAATGAATGATAATGTAAAGGTGAAACTGTGGATATCAGCAGGTGGATGGAAGGGTGAATGGATAGATGCTTGGATCGATGAGACAAAAGAGCTCTTCTAGGGAGAGCCATGATGAAGTGCTTCGTTTGCTTGTGCCATAGGAGTTAGAAGCTGGGGCATTTTAATTTTCTGGCTACTCCCTTGACCAGGAGGGACATTTGATAACATTTCTTAAACCGTCCTTGATAGAAATCAGGTGACTCTATATGTAGCCAGCAAACATTGACTGTAGTGATATTCATCCAGTCCAGCTGTCCTTGGACAACGTAGAAACATCCTCCGTCAACCCGCATCTACCTGTAGTAGTCAAAACCTATAGTCCTAATGTTTTATTGCAAACACTTTGCTGTAGGTGTAATGTGCATGTGCTACACATATAGTGCCAGACACCAAGCCCAGACACCAGATGTGTGTGTAGCACAATGTAATCTGGTATTCCTTGGGTATTTTATTCTGCTAAATTATGTCTTGCATATATGAATAGGTGACCTACTGGCCTAGCAACATACCTTTCATATCTAGACAGTCAACCTGTGAGCTGGATGTCAAATACACTGTAGACTGGCTGACGCAGACAATGTATATCACACCCTGAGTGTGTATTGCGCCTGTAGCACATCCATTGTCAGAAATACAGACAGATAGTATGATCTTCAAGATTGGCCATATTCATGTCTGACAATGTGGATATCACTCGCATAGGAGTGCAATATCTGTGAAAATAAAAGGTCTACTACACAGCTACATATGTTTAGCCAAGCATAATACAAACTGTAATTCCTATGGATATTTTCAAGGTGTTAACAATTCACAATATGTCTGTATATTTCTCAGAAATACATTGGCTGTCCTAAGGTCCACATGCAACACATCCCAAGTTATGAAGCATGTCAGCAAAGATGATTTGATCAAGAAAAGTGAGCCCTGGGGGTGATTACCTGCATTGCACAAATCTATCCACTGTTCCGAACACAAAAGGCTAGTTGAATCAATGAAAGCACGTGCACTGGCCTATTGTGTGATGGATTGCACCCGAAGCAGTCAGAGGTCACGCATCAATGTCAAAGTGATGAAAGGGTAGTGGGGAGCACAGATAAACTCCTGTCAATTATGTTGCACTAGATCAGTGGATCTCACTTTATCAAGCCCAGTTTGAGGTTGCGACTGATAGTGCGTCTCAATGTCCAATTCTAAGTTCCGATAAAATTGTAACCTTTGACCTAGGGGAGGTAGGAAGAGCTTTAGACTCGGTACCCAAAGGTCAAGCACCAGGCCTGGATTGTATACCGGCCGACTTGTTTCGGCATGACAGAGATAATTTGATAAAATACATTTACACTCTTGTTAACGCAATTGGCAGTGGGGCACCAATACCAGATTCGTGGCGTGGGGCGGAAATTTTACCTATATATAAAAAGGGGGATCACACATGTCCGGGTAATTATAGGCCAATAAGTCTAATTGACTCATCACAGAAGATTCTTGCCAGGCTTGTGCTGAGCAGGATTCAATCATGTGAAAATGATGTCTTATCCCCACTCGAGGCTGGTTTTCGCTAAAAAGTGAGCACAATAGATCAGGTCTCATGATGGTGTACTGGTGCACAGTAATGATTGCTGGGGGTACCCTCTTAGCGGCCTTTATAGATCTTAAATCAGCATTTGACTTAGTGCTGTGCAACAAACTATGGGGAGTACTTAAATATCTTGGGATGCCAGTTGAACTTCTCGCATTGATCATCAAGCTTCATGAGTTAAACTTTGCGCAGGTACGCGGGGGGTCGCAGGGCATGGTCACAGACAGGTTTGAGGTATCAATAGGGGTCTGTCAGGGGTGCGTTACGGCCTCTACACTGTTTTCCCTGTTTATTAATAGGGTTGTACATTACTATTTGTTACAACCAACCGATGCACCCACTCTCGCGGGTGTGAAAATACCATTACTTTTGTTTGTGGATGATACCCTCCTCCTGTCTAAGACACAAGCTGGGTTACAGTGGGCTTTGAATAGATTTGAGACCTTTCGTAGTGACCATGAGCTGGTGGTCAATGTTGATAAAACTAAATTCATGACATTTCACAAATATAAAATGGTACATTGGAGAATATTCATGAATAACGTTTAGTTGGAACAAACAGACGTGTTTACTTATCTGGGGTGACCCTGGCAAAGAAGTTAAGTTGAAAACTTCAGATAAATCTTATGACTCTTAAGCATGTCCATCTAGCAGGGGCCCTATTGAAATAACAAGCTGGTACGCCCCGAATTAACAATTTACAATGCCATGGTCAGGGATTCTATTTTATATGAGGCGCAGTTATGGGGTTTTGAAAATGTCTCCTCCTTAACAGTAGCGCAGAATAAGTTCTTGAGAACTCTAACAGGCCTCCCCCAATCAACCCCCCTCAAACCTTTGTATCAAGATTTAGGTTGTTGTTCCCTAGAGGACGTAGCCTGATTCAGGCCACTAGCATACTGGAAAAGGATCTGGACCACTCCGGAGCTGGTTCACTATGCTGATGCTCTGAAAGATGTAAGAGGAGCTGATACTACAAATAATATCACGTGGCTACAAAAAATCAAGAGCACCCTGGTGGAAATGTGGTACAGACATCTGTGGGAGAATCCTGGAAGCAATCTATTTCCAACAAAAAAACGATTTAAGGAAGCCTATTGGGCGATGGTAAAAACAAGGTCCATGTTACGTACCAATAACTCTTCACTTACTGGTGTCTTTATGGAGCATAAACAAGACACTAACAGCCTGATTCATCAAGCCGAAATCGGCTCGCAAAGGGCCAGATTCTGAGAATCTGGCCCTTTGCGAGCGCTATTTTTGCATTTGGGATTAATCATCCCAAATGCAAAAATCGGTAATAGCGATTTCGCAATTTTGCGAGGAATTACATTTAAGGAATCTCTATTTGAGATTCCTTAAATGCAATTCATCATCCATTTAAAAATTGCGAATTCGCAATTTCGGCCCGCTATTTACCGCGAGGTCAAACCTCGTGGTAAATAGCGAAAACTTAGAAAAATGCTTTTAAAAGCATTTTTCTAAGTTGCATGTTGCACACACACATGTCCTTTGGACATGTGTGTGCGCAACACCTGTTTCAATTTGCATTTAAGGGGTGCTACAGGGTGTCCTTTGGACACCCCTGGCACCCTTTAAATCGCTATCTTATTTGCGATTAGCTAATTGCTAATCGCAAATAAGGAATACTCCCCATTCATTCCTATGGGCCTTTTGGCCCATAGGAATGAATGGGGAGTTATTCCTTATTTGCGATTAGCAATTTGCTAATCGCAAATAAGGAATGTGTAGGAATCGCAATTCTTTTTGTGATTCCTACATGAATCCCGTTTTACGAGTGCGTAATAGCGATTCCTTATGAATCGCTATTATAGACTCGCAAAACGGGTCTTTGATGAATCAGGCTGTAAGTTTGAGAGTTACTGGGACCACATATTAAAACCCCTACACAGAAAACTTTAACACCAATTAAGGGTTGGGCCTCTTCCGTTAAAATAATTTACGCAAAAATGGCAAAGTCCACAGTCCACTAGATGTGATTCCTGCTCACACCAGGATGAAATAGTTTTCCACATCCTATTTGTGTATACAGCTTATAAGCGCCCCCGGAATAAATGTCTTAGGCCCATTTGTCTCAACATGGGTACCAGATATAGCAAGCTGCATATCGCATATTGAAAACTAATACACATGAACCCATTGTAGTGGCAACAGCCAAATTTCTGTGTTGGATATGGGGAATTAGACCTAAGTGTTTAAAGAAATAAATGATCATCGAGAGGCTCCCTATGAATTATTGAATGTTAGAGCTATCATCAATGTTCGCCCATTGGGGTTTAGTGTTTATTAGTACATGTAGAAAGTTCCAAGATGGTTCTAACCAATAAGTGTTTTTATGACCAACCCCATATGAGTTAGGTAGACTATGAGATGTGATTTTGATCATCGTATTTTATAGTTTTATTGTTCTTAAAACTAATTTATTAACTTATTTAATAATCTCGTATGGATTCTTTTATCTTCTCTTATGAGTCATTTCTTATGAAATCGATGTATTTTTGCTTTGCGATGGCTAACAATGAACCATCTGAAACTAAACGCCCAGAAAACCGAATTCCTGCTAATCTCACCGACAAGGAGCCAATCTGAAGTTATAGAGTGGACTAAACTGGTGACTGCGCTAAAATGCACCCCGACCCTAGTTAACTCAGCCAAATCACTAGGAATTACACTAGATAAGAACCTCGACATGAAAAACCATATTAACGCAATGGCCAAGAGCGCCCGCTTCCACCTGAACTATTTAAGAAAACTGAAACCCTTTATCACTGAGACAGATCTAAAACTGGCTATACAATCACTAGTCATCTCGAGGATCGAATATGGCTGCACCACATTGGCGGGCCTGCCAAAAACATCCACAGCACCACTAAAAGCCTGCCTCAACGCAGCGGCGAGACTCATTACGGGAACGAAGAAATTCGATCACATTTCTCCTCACCTGAAAGCACTACACTGGCTACCTTATGAAGCCAGAATTCAAATGAAGATGGCCTGTATCACGCACAAAGCGGTTCACTACAACACACCTAGATACCTAGCCAAGAAACTTCAGATCTCAGGAGGTAACAGAACAACGAGAAGCGCAAAAGATTTGCTATTACGACCAGCCTTTTTCCACAAGAAAAAGACCTACAACAGAGCATTCTCCGGAGCTGCCCCCAGAATCTGGAACTCACTCCCTCCAAACATCAGGAAGATTCAAAATACAGTAACATTCAAACGAGAATTGAAGAGCCACTTGATGAGTAAATACCCTACTTAGAGTAACCTAAGGATCACCTGGATGATCAGTGACGCTAACTGAGTGCTGCCCTCTCCATGGAAAACTGGAAGATCACCTTCGAACAATGAACTGATACCGTGTGCAAGCCGAGGCTTGACACATCACTGCTACCTCGTATATATGTGTGAATTTGATCTATATCTCACAGTCATACTATATAACTTCTATCTCACTTGATTTATTTATCCATATATGTGGAACTTTAACTATATGTCACAACCACTATATATAACTTCTACCTCACTTGATTTATTCATACTTATTATCCTTGATATACACTGAATCGCCTTATAACCCTACCTCAACGAGCATGGTTTGTTACCATGACACAAGCCAAGCCTTGCTCTCCATATAATGACAATTGCACAATCATTATGAATATATATATTTAATCGCGTCCATACAGTATATTGCCTTCTACCTCACTATTCTCTTGTTGTTATTATTGCTTTTATTATCTTTATATGCAATTCCTTCCTGTTAAGCGCTCTGATACCCACGGGTCTTGTCCGCGCTATACAAAACACTATAAATAAATAAATAAATAAATAAATAAATAAATATGAAATTTTTTAACTGTTGTGTTGTTACCATATGTGTCTTTAATGATTGTACAAATCGAAATAAAGACTAAATTGATGAAAACAATGCATTTTGCATAGGCATTTCTCATTGCCTATTTCTCTACTGATGTGTCTGGAAAAAACAATGCTTTAGTAGGAAATGTGGCGCTTAAGTAAAAAACATGATGCATCCAACCAGGAAAGGATGCTTTTGCTCAGCCATGCTGCAAACAAGGAAGGGGTGAAGTTCCTTTCATGTTCACTTACAGTCTTTTTGTCTGTGCTGGCTAGTGGAGGTGTTTGGTACGTGCTCTGGTGGTACTTAGTGTCTGTTGGTCTTGTTGGTGTCTCTGCTGTCTATGTTGTCTTTAAAAAATGTCATTTATGTATTTTATTAGTATCTTGTAATGTTTTGTCTTGTGTATTGGTGGGTGTATGTCTATTTAGAGGTTTGTAGTTTTAGGGGTGGGAAAAAGGGCTAGTTTCAGTTGTGTTGTACTTAAGGGTGAATAGTTTGGGTAGGAAGATGTCAGGGAGGGGCAGAATGAAGAATCTGTCTGAGGAGGTGTTTGGTGGCCTGCTGTGGCTGGTGGTCCACTATCTCCCAAGCATGATTGGGATGCGGGTAGGGTGAGCACAGGTTACCCTACCAGAGAGAGGTGGCAGGGGTGAAGGAAGCTTTGGTACAGCATGAGCCGTAGATTCAACATCCAGCGTACTGTTCAGCAACTGAAACACTGATGGGTAGATGTGGTCAGCCAGAACGCAGACCTTCTAGATTGTCTAGGAATCATATTTGGTGGGCCAACTGGTAAGTCAATAAATTCCTTAATCTGTGTGACTGTAGCAAACATCTATAACTACTTTTTCAACTGAAAGGGTCAAATATGAATTTGGGGTGGTATGTCATGATACAGGGTAACTCCATTAAATGAATACAACATAACACCGGGACCCATTCACAGGACATTACAATCACCCAAACAGACCATGCAGTGCATGGGAGACCTAGGGTTGCTGTTGGACCGATCCGGCAATGTCCAGGGAGAGTTGTCACCTGGCCTGCTAGGTCATTACAGTCTCCAAACTGTGGGAGCTAGTGTCATGTATGTTGCAGGGGATTGAACTCATATTTCATCATGCCACAAGCTGGACAGGGTGTTTGGTTCTCCCCCAAAATATTTGACATCCATGTTTTCTTTAATATGGTCACAATTCCCTAATGAACCTGTACAGGGCTTGAATGATCAATGTTTATTTACTGTGCATTAGCAACATGTAAGGAGCTAAGTGAAGACAAAAAACAAGCATGGGTTCTGTCTGATGTATAGCATTGTTCAGAATATGTGTTGACCTGAGAAGCCCCCAGTAAAATTCATACCTTGCAAAGTGTGGTCAGTCAAATTGGTCTGTTCACATAGCCATCAAAGCCAGGATCTCTTCCACCATATAGCAAGGTAGGCTGATTTGGTACTGTGTCTGCACTCTGTGCACCTGATATGTCATTTGCCCAATATTATCTGAAAACGCTAAAACATGGCGTGAACGTATAGGACATTCAAACCAGGAAACACA
This sequence comes from Lissotriton vulgaris, assembly GCF_964263255.1. Classification (NCBI taxonomy): domain Eukaryota; kingdom Metazoa; phylum Chordata; class Amphibia; order Caudata; family Salamandridae; genus Lissotriton; species Lissotriton vulgaris. Next base: position 764,070,707 of record NC_141689.1, read on the forward strand.
AAGGATGAAGATAAGATGGGAGCGCAACACGCCATCTAGTGGTATAAAACTGTATCTATAAGGATTTATGAGATAACAACAAGAGCTAACACTGGGTGGATGACAACATTGGGATATTGCTAAACCATGATGAAAGGGGTATCATCAGTCACCAGAAACAAGCATTCCGTTACATGTAGAATCGCAATAAAAGTAGTACAAACTTGCATGTTCAATAGATAGCAAATGTCAATGTGCATTTATGGCTAATGTATGCTGGCACACATTATAAATGCCTCTAAATCTGATGCGGTAATATTTGGCCAGCTATGGTGCGGATACTTATGGCACATGTACCATCACCAGCCTCAAGACCAACAAATGACCATAAGTTCAAAGGACTCTCATCCATAATATGGACAGAAAGTGACAACAATGTACCCAAAAATGTGACAAAAACGTTGCATGGTTTTGAAAATGGCCCTTTCTAGGGTGCTTTTCCCCAACATTTTGCTTTTGTCCCTCATGGCTTTTTGCTGATTTATGTGTTTGCCTTGGGACTGTGAGCACGTTTGACACTGCTATTCAGTGACAAAGCAACAAGCTTGTCATATTCTTACTGGTGATTAGTCTATACAAGATTGGCTGACTTGAGTTAGCTCTCAGTCCCTTGCTTAGGTAATAGGGAACGTGAGCTGGGGTTAGACCGTCATGAGACAGGTTAGTTTTACCCTACTGATGATGCCTTATTGCAATAGGCTCACAAGAGTCATCAATTGTAATGTTTTTTTTTGTCTCTTGCTAGAGTCTTGTGAGAGTTTTCAAGGAAGAAAACATACTAAAAACAACATGTATATTGAAAGCATAGGGTTGCTCTGGAAGGAGTCATTTTTGTTAAAATTTTTCAACACCTTAAATTTTGTGTGTGTGTTTTCTAACAATTAACAAACTTTTCGTGTTCTTATTTCAAAAATAGGTTGCAACTACAACATATAGGGGTCGATTCTGATTCGGAAAAAAACACGTCCATATGATTTTCATCCACAGCCATCGCCGTACGATTCGTACCCGTCCGTCCGATTCGAGTAGTACGATCCGTATTCCGTCAATCCGTCCGAATCGGCGCGATCCGTACATATTGCAAGGCTGAAACAGTCAACCGTACGACTCGTACACATGCTGTATGACCCAAAGAGTACGATTCGGACCGGGGTATGAGGACGCGATTTGTACGGTCCACGTCAGGTAAGGGCGATTCGTATGGAAAAGCACACAATCACATACACACCGTACGGTGCGTACACACCATGATAGCAGAGGTACGGTGCGTACCCCTGTGATCAGGGGGTGTACGCACCGTACCGACACGATCGCGGGGTGTACGCACTATACCAAGGGGGGCCGTTCCGTACCTGTTTCGGGGCGAACTCTGCTTTTATGGCTGTTTTCAGCTCCTGTAGAAAAAGGGTTGTACGGTGCGTACCGGACATAAATCGTACTTGCCGGGTCGGAAAAAGCAGCTGCGAACCGTACAGATGTCGCGTACGGCCTTTGTACGATTCGTACGGAGTCCTGCTCCTGGTACCAATCGTACTTTGTCGTACGTACGGGGGAGGTTGCAGGGTACGCTTTGCACGTGAAAAACGCTCCTAACGGCTATTCGGAGCCGTTTTTCCCGAATCGGAATCGACCCCATAATGTGTAGAAATATCTGTTAAAAAAGCAACAACATCTCCTTAAAAACAAACTGGAGAAAAATGAGCAAAAATAACTCTTCAAACTAAACTGCGGCCTAGGGGGACACTTGTACTCTTGGACAAGCTTGTAACGTGCCGACCTGCTTGTTTTCTATGAAAAACCTATCTGTTTGCATAAGCATCAAAACAGTGCTCTGTTAGGATACACAGGCTTTGTATCTTGTACAGCAATCAGTACGTGCGGATTCCCACTATCTCTAGGTTCAAATGAGATAGAAACCCTGAAGAGTTGTTTACCTCCACAGCTTGAGCTAACTCTGCCCGAGCAAGCCTTTGTTGATGCACAGACCTGGGTGCCTCCTCATGCCTGTGGTACTCAAATTGTACGGTTTGTTTCTACTCCCCTGGTTGAACTCTTTCTCTGCAAAATGTGCATATAACATATTTTGCAGAGACTTTTTTCCCACAAGGCCTCATGTCAATTGCCATACTAAAGACTCTTTGCAAGTCTGAGATGCTAGAGGTACTGCAACAGCACCAGGCTGCTCCTCTTAATCTGAGGAAGACATTTTTCTATCCCAAAACTAAAAAGCAAGCAGAGCAAGAGAATAAGGTCTACCCACAGCAAACTCCAATAGGAAAATCAAGCAAAAGAATGGAATCTACATTTTGGAAATAAAGACATGTGTATGGATCAAATACACAACTCTTCCTTGGGAGTGTATTCTTTCTTGCGAGACTCCAGTGGGCATCTTGTGAGATTATAAAAACATTATTTCTTTATATATTCAATGGTACAATTTATAATCAATTTTTCCAAATTAATCAGCATCTCTAATGTAATGTTTAGAATTACAAGAAAACACTGGTAATACCTAATTTCATATGCTAATAACTTTAGATCCATTGGACAAATCTTCACAAAACTTTCCAAAAAGATACTACCTTTCGACGAATTTGTGCATGGAATGTTTCGTGATGATCCATCAAGTAGGGCCAGAGAAAAGAGGAAGGTCTCAAAACACAAAAACCCCTTTCAAATACTATTGATTTCTTTAGGTAGGGCTACAGCAAACTGCTGAATTACACTAAAGTTGGTAGGAGGCTAGATCTTGGTCTGCAGGTTGTGCTTTTTGTGATTTAATGTAAGCCGGTTCAATAGTTTTTGAGAAATTAAGGTTGAGAAATATTTGTATATCTAGATGGTTGTGTCAGCAAGAGTCTTGAGAGCTTCTCAATAGAGTGGAAATTTAAATATAGAGTTTTCTGATTGGTCCAGTGAGCTTTATTTCCCTTGGGCCATCTTGCTCCCATAGGAGTTAGACTCCTGCAAGAGGTCCGACTGGCTGCCAGCAACGTTAGAAAAATGTTGCTGGTACCCTTTACAAGACTTGGGGACCTACTCACTTGTTCTGAAGTTAGTCAAAAAATAGCATAAGGGGTCAGGGTAGGGATACCCTGACCCCCTAGGCGTCATGTAGAAGGCCCCCCCTGGGGATACTAAGAAAAAGTATTGCAAAACATTCTGCAAACTCATGGGAATGAAAATGACCCTGGGTAGCATTTTTAGAACCTTATTCCCCGGGAAGCACACCCCCAGGGTTGAGTTCATAAAAGGGAGCGAGGCTGCATAGAACCCCTCCCAGAGCCTCCAGAGGAAAATAGAATATATAGGGAAGGGGTCCTTATGGCTCCCCCCACCCGAGCATCCAGAGGCCTGGGGAGCCCACCTCCTGTGCTACCATTTCTTTATATGGGAAAGGAGGTCACACAGCCCCCTCCCCAAGCCATTAAAGGCCCCGGGGAGCCCACTCCAGGGAAATTACGCAACCCTCCTCCCGGAGCTATTAACGGCCTTAAGAACCCCACCTGGGACAGAACGACTGAGCTGGCTCTGGGTGATGGCCCATCACCCGGAGCCAGCTCAGTCGTTCTGTCCCAGGGAGTCTACCCTGAGAACATAAAGGGTAACATTGTGGCATACCAGCCAAAAACAGCATTGCATTGGCTGCGTTTGGGGGATTGGATTCATGCATGGTGATTAAATATTACTTTAAAGTAAAAAACATAGAAATTCACTAACAAAATTAAAGGTTAAAGTAAGGTTATAGTGAGCTTTTATATGTTTTTTTTTTAAAAAACCTTGGAAATTCAGTTAATAAAGTTTACATTGACGTTTTGTATAAACAAAAACCACAGAAGTTCATCAGTTATAGTTGTGGAGATAACTATAACTTGCACCCCAGTCATGCACTGCTTATGACCTCATATATCAAACTGATGACATCATCCAAGCTTCATGTGTACAGATTGCTCCATGAAGTGGTATAGCATTAGAAGTGCGCAAGTAAGTACAAAACAGCTCAGAAGAATATGAGGCACCATTATTGCCCTCACAGGTGCAACTCCCATAGGGGTAGAAAAGATAGGTTTTATGCCACATTGACCCAATACCATACACTTCACAGGCAGCATAGATCACTTTAACAATCAACAAGAGATGTATGGAAAACCCTTAATGCGTACGATGTTTAATCTGTATGCAACTTTTCGGAAAAATACAGTTTTCTAAAATTACTGAGCATCCGTAAGCAAGGAATGTCCTACCACGGACAGCTTTTCTCTGTATCAAATCCCTGACAGTTTCCGAACCAACATTAAGAAATTAAGTTGTTATGAATAGAAAAGTGGGTATTGTAAACAGTATCCAATTCAAAGAGGCTTTATTCGAGTATTTCTCATAAAAGCACAATACATACAAAAATTGTAAAACAGTATTAAATGGTTGCCTCGATCAAATAAAAGCAAGTACTTTACATAAAAAGCATAAATATACATATAATATAAAATACAAACTACATCAAGTAGATTCAATAAAACCATCCCAATGTAAACAGTTTCTCGTCTAACAATTTATGCCTAATGGACCAAGCCCACCCCATAAATTTTGCTACTGCTATGGCCAGTGGCAAACAAGAACTAGTGCAAATGATTATCAAGGCTACAATGCTACCGTTGGTACCTAAGTTTTTACATACAGGTTTTAACCAAATTTGCCTAGGGATGGCATAGGCTTGACAGGCGAATAGAAAGTGCCCAATAGTCTCCTTTTCAGATCCACAAACGGGGCAGGAAGTATTAGATGAACCCCGCCACCTGCCAGTTAGGGACCTGAGCGGAAGAGCACCTATCCTCAATTGACATAGAAGCTTCCTATCCCATGGCTTTGTTATATTGTCCCAATAAAGTTCATGGTCAGGAGAGACTTTAGATTCCAGATAGCATCCTGTCATAGATCTAGAGTCAGTATTTCTCCAAACCCGCTCAGCCACGTCGTCCCAATACAACTCCTTTACAGTAATTTTACTAGGAAAAAGTGCGCCTGGCGGGTTATCCCAAAGGGTTTGGAGACCCAGCAAACATAACAAGGATCTAAGGTCTTTTAGCCATTTGATCCTATGGAAAACATCGCCTTCAGCATAGTGCTTGAGTTCTGGAGTGGTCCAGGGTCGTCTCCAATACAAAATCGGGCGAAGCTTTGCCAAATCAACCGCAGCCTTTCTGCCGAGCTCATATCTAAGGGGGAGAAGGGGGGTACTTTTGGGAAGACCGGTAATTGTCCTAAAGAACTTGTTTTCAGACTTCTGTAATGACTCGAGCTTTCCAAAACCCCACAACTCAGCCCCATATAGTGCGGAGCCAAGGGCTTTTGCCTCATAAACCTGTAGGGCTGGCATGATTGATTTAGATTTAGATTTTCTGTGTTCTGCCCCGAGGGCTCCAGCTAATTATCTATGCATTAATGTTGCAAGATCAATATACTGGGACCATTTGAGATCGTTGGTTACATAAATACCAAGGTAGGTAAAAGCTTTGACTACCTCTAGGGGGCGCTGGTTCATAGACAGCCTGGATCGGAAACTATGGTGAGGGTTAAAAATCATTAACTTGGTTTTGGCCACGTTGACTTCAAGACCATGCCCCCCACAAAATTCCTCAAAGATGTTTAGGGCACACTGCAGGCCACTTGGGGTCTTTGATAGAATAGGAGTGTCATCGGCGAACATTAATATTGGAACCTTAATGTCCGCCAACGAGGGGGCGTCTAGATTAGCAGACAGCATTCTAGCTACTACTCCGTTGATAAACAAGGAAAAAAGCAGGGGGGCCATTGCACACCCCTGCCGAACTCCCCGCTTAACCGGGAAGTCCGCAGTGACCCCCCCTTGACTGCCCCACTGTATCCTGCCAAAATTCACCTCATGCAACCTCATAACTAGGGTCAGTAAATCTTCCGGTAGGCCCAGTTTCCACAACACTGACCACAGCTTAGTCCTGGGAACCAGGTCGAAGGCAGCCCGCAAATCCACAAAAGCAACATACAGGCTGGCCCCGCCCAGCACCACAGTTCGCCACCGTAGCAAGGTAAAGCGGAACACCTGGTCCACCGTACTAGTGGCCTTCCGGAACCCAGCCTGGTAAGGGGATAATGCATTGTTCTCGTCAACCCAGGCCATAAGCCTGTTCACCACCATCCTCCCCACCACCTTTTGAATGGTAGCTATCAAGCTTATGGGTCTGTAATTACCCGGCAAACCCCGATCACCTTTCTTATATACGGGGATAATGATTGCACCCTTCCAGGATGACGGAACCATTGCTCCCTGGGCAACAGTGTTAACCAAAAGAAAGATTTATTTGCCCCAGCATTCCCTATCATTCATAAAAAGATCCGCCGGGATCCCATCCAAACCGGGAGCTCTTCCTCTTGATACTGCACTTAAGGCCAACAACACCTCACAGTGACTAAAAAAGTTATCTTTGGGATATTCAGCCATGAAACCATCCATCTCAGAGCCAGGGTGGGTATCGGCATATTGTGGCTTAAAATAATTTACCCAGTCCTCCTCACCAACGTTATTATTGGGGCAATTGGGTAAACTGCCACTACCCCATTTGACAATGCTCCAGAAGAGCCTAGAATCTTTAGTCCTACTTGCCTCCCTTAGTTCATTCCAATGCCTCTCATCCCATGTTTTTTTTGCAGAGGCTATACAGTCCTTGTAGATCCTTCTTGCACTACAGATAGCCCCTTGATCTCTACTCTTAATAGCTATTCCCAGAGCTAGCCTGGCTTTCCTGCACTGAGCGTTATACCACCTCACAGAACTGGGAGGTGCCTCATTGGTTTTCCTACCCGGTTTCTGGAAATGGGATCTAATAACACAAAAAAGATTATCATGTATAGCAGTAATTTCGTAAGACCCTGCTACAACTATGTTTGCCTGCTCTAGGGCAATTATCACCTTGTCCACCTCCATGTCTATACTAACCATATACTGTCGATTAGCCAAAACATTGGGCCATTTTAGCCGTCGCCTGTCGTTGGTGGGGATAGGCAGGGGAACACCATCCCACTCTTTAGCAGGTTTCCCTGTTGAGGATAGCCACCATTTATGTTCTACGAACAGAGGGTCTTGGTCACTTTCTAGCCTGTGCTTTACTTCCATATCGTGGACTCCCTTCCATAGTTGGAGGCTGCACAGAACGTAGTCTATCCTACTCCTAATTCGACCATTATCGAAAGTACATGCCCCCCCCGCTTGTCACTCATTGTTCGCCCATTTAGTGCCCTAAGGCCCCTTTCCAAACAAATGGCATTCAAACATATAATATCCTCAGGCAAACGTTTAATTGGGTCTAAATTTAATTTGGGAATTCCCCATTACATATCCTCATCCATCCCAACTAGATCATCACAAATGTCCAGGGGTTCAAACGTACGGTTAAAATCTCCAGCAATAATGATGTTATTATTCATGGAGTATGTTTCAAGTAGGGAGACGAGTGCCACAAGAACTACTGATTTCCCCCCATTGGAACCCCTGGCATATACATTGTATATATCCAGGCACCCGGATAAGCCCATACCCACTTTTATGAGTTGGATATCATTACTACCAGTTTCAACCACTTTTATAGTGAAGGGCAGACATTGACGTACCCATATAATCAGGCCACCCTTTGGACGACCCTTTTGACCTTTAGTTGCCAGGATTGAATAGTTCAGATACCCTTGGAGTAAACAGGCCTCACACATCCATGTCTCCTGGAACATACACACATCGAAGCAATTTACAAAATCTACCCATTCCTGAGACTCCAGTTTGGGGCGGATGCCAGCTATGTTCCAGGAAACCGAACTTCCTACACCCTCCATATCATTTATTACTGATTCCCTAGGAGTGCCTAGCGGGGGTACATCAGGGTCGGTAGTATTATCAATACACTCTATTAGATTAGAATTCCCTTTAGTTGGAACCACTCCCTTAGGATGATGATCATGAGGGGGGTTAGCGACGTGCATCGAGTTGTTACCTTCTTGATTGAGGGCAAGTCAGTCGCATTCATTAAGCCCCGAGAGGATGTTGAATTTATTTGTTATTTCTGCTCCGCCTCTGTACCTTAAGTCTCCTCCATGCCAACGACCAGATGGTATCAAGTGAGGTTTAGGTCGCAACCCATGTCCTCCCATAGGGTAAGTTTGATTTGTGAAATTCCTCAGTGTGGGAATCCTATGGGTGGGTTTTCCCTGAGTGCCCAGTCTGTAGAAGAACCCGAGGGGCACGACTTCGATACCCTGCCCCCTCGCTAATGAATGCTGTTCTATCTCCCATAGTATTCTGGCAACTGCATTCGAGTTGTTGAAGTTTATGACTATGCAGTCACCCTCTCTGGTCTTCCTTGAGCGACCCACCGATCCTACTCTACGAACCATGAGTATCTCACGTCCTACTTCATGACCCTCTTCTAGATTCTTTGAGAACCAGTGGGTGACCTTTGTCTTCAATTGATAAAACCCCTCAGTTAAGCCAGCTCGAATAGGGGGAACATTAGTCATGACCACCACTAAGGGTGTACTTTGTGGGGGTAAGTCTAGTGTGAATTGGTTTCCTGTAACTAAATCAGAATTGTTAGGAGCCAAATACCCAGAAGCAAGTCTAACAGGTTCTAGGCGAGCTTCCTGGTAAGATTGCGATGCCCCCTTCAGGGCCTTGGATGACTCAGGGCATGTATTTTTATCACCTAACTTGACTGGACTTACATCCCTATGTACCACTGTTTTATTTCCATTCAGCAGGGGGGATTTACAGACAGTGGGTGCTTGGTCACTTCAGGCGACCACCTGTTCTGGATTAGCAGGAGGAGTTTTGCCCTTACTGTTTTCGTCAATCAGGGAGTGTAACATTTGTGAGTTCTCCTTGACTGCAATTTCCAGTTTGCCCAGACTAGCAGTAACTAGTCTCAGCCTCTCAATGATAGGGAGTAAAAAAGAACGAAGCAGGTGTTCCACCTGCCCCACCAAAGACCCGTCACCATGCACATCTGGAGGAAGTAACGGAGAGGAAAAAGGATATACTATTTTATCAGGCTCTATACAGATTGTATTGTATTGTATTGTATATTGGATTTGTATAGCGCTATATCACCCAGGGGTCTCTAAGCGCTTGGCAGAGAGTGAGCACAATGCTAGAGGGGAGAGAGTTAGACATTACCCCAAGCCTCCTGAAACAGCACCGTTTTTAGCTTTTTTCTAAAAGGTAGGAGATTTGTTTCTTTGCGCAGGCTCTCTGGCAGTTTGTTCCATGCACTGGAAATTGTATGAGAAAAAGTGCGTCCTCCAAAAGAGGAAAGTTTAAAACGCGGACAAGTCAGCAGAGCAGCATCTGCTGATCGTAAATTCCTGTTTGGGGCGTATGGAACTAAACGTTTCTTGATATATTTTGGAGCTTGTCCGTACAGGGCTTTGTGAGTAATGCATAGGCCCTTGAATTTGGCCCGCTGTTTCACCGGCAGCCAATGGAGTTTATGGAGGAGGGGGGTAGCCTGAGTCCTTCTAGGTTTATTGAAGATCAGTCTGGCGGTGTCGTTCATGACTATCTGGAGTCTGCTCAACAACTTTTGAGGGATACTGTCATACAGAACGTTGCCGTAATCCAGACGTGCCAGAATCAGTGCTGATACTGCTCTTCTGAGCGTGTCTACCGTCAGGATAGGGGATAGTTTGCGTAGTTGTCTCATTAGCCCCACACATGTACCCACTACGGCTGAGACCTGGGCAGACATAGTGAGGTTGGCTTAAATGATCAGCCCCAGGCTATTCACTGCTTCACCTGGTATTGGGGATGGCCCTAATTCGGTCGGCCAGAGGAGATCGTTCCAGGGGCGGGATACTGTTGTGATCGCCAACACCTCGGTTTTATCGGGATTTATTTTTAATGAGTTAGTCGTCATCCAGTTCACAGTGAATTTTAGGATATTCTGCATTCTCTGGTATGCCCTTGGACAATTGTCAATCTGAATAATAATCTGCGTATCATCGGCGTAATTGTATATGCTGCAGTCCATCTGATTTAATGTTGAGATGAGGGGTTGCAGGTAGGCATTGAACAATAAAGGTGATAATGCCGAGCCCTGAGGGACTCCGCATGTGATGCCTGCTGCCTCCGATACCAGGTTAGCCAATTGCACTCTCTGGACCCGTGACTCAGGGAAGGATGTCAGCCAGCATGGGCGATGCCCTGCATACCGAGGTCCCACATCCGCGACAACAATAGGTCATGCTTGACCGTATCGAATGCCGCGGAGAGGTCTAATAGCACCAGGGCACACAGGTTTTTCCTATCCGCTTTAAGTCTCAGGTCGTCCAGCACGGAAAGCATGACCAATTCCGTGCTGTGGTGGGCCCTGAAACCAGCCTGGTTGGGCTCTAATAGGGAATTATTTTCTCGATGTTGAGAGAGGGTGGGCAGTACATGTTGTTCCAAGATTTTTGCTAGGAACGGTAGTTGTGAGATGGGCCTGTAATTTTTCAAGATCTTAGTATCAGCCCCTGCCTTTTTCAAAAGGGGGATCAGGCGGGCCTCCTTGAAGTTGGATGGGACCTGTCCTGTTGTAAGTGAGCTGTTCAGGAGTGATAGTATGTCGTCCTCCAGCCCTAACCATGCTTGTTTAAAAACCCTTGGAGGACACGGGTCCGCCGGTGAACCTGATTTAACTCGGCCCATCACTGTTCTAATGGTTTCCTTAGTGAGTAAGATCCCGTCACCCAATGGCTTATTCCCCTTTTTTGTGGGTTGAGACCTTTTAGCTCTTTTACTTTGTGGACCGCCCCCTCTTCTTTTCCTTTTACCTGTTGCTCTTTTATTTAAAGGCAGTGAGTCAACTACCAAACAAACCGGAGAGCCATTGGGAGAAGATATACAAGTGGGAATTTCAACTAAATCAGCACTAACTAGCAGTGTAAAAGAGTTGTTTTCCTCAAGGATATTTGCAAGGGAATCTAGTTCGATGCTGGACTCGGGCAGACCCAAGTCACTTAGCCGTTGGATTATGTGATTCTCAGGCGTGGTGCAATGCTGAATTGCCCCCAGAGAGGAACGTTTCGAAAAGATCTCAGCTGATAGTCTTTTCTCGACAGCACTTATCTGATGTTCCAGTGCAACAGAGACCCGTGTAAAATAATTGTCCAAAGTACCCAAAATGCTTCCAGTATTAGATTTCTCACCATCCTCGCCTCCCTTGGTTGGCTGAGAGTTATCTAGTAAACAGAGTGAATGCCTTAGAACAAAGACGAGAAAAAAAGATCACCGTTGTATTACGCCAGATACATAGTAAAACCAAGGGGAATGGCCCAGCCCAGCCTCAACCGGCCTCAGATGGTCGTGGACGGCCCGCCCTTTGCCCGGGCTTCGCCCGGCTCGTCCCGCACTCGTCCCACGCTGCGGGACACTGATCCAATTATATAGGCAGTATGACCGCTAAGGGCGGGGCTGACAGGGGGCGCAGCCCAGGTGATGGTGGGCATGCAGGGACTCCTGGGAGAGCGAGTCCCTGCCGCGTAACGCCTCTCCCCTGTTGCAGGTGTTGCTCCCCTCCGGCTTCCACAGTCAGCACTCGGCTTCCCCATCTGCCGGTGTATGCGATGCGGCACCCGCGAAGCGGGTGCGGCGAGAAGTGAAGGCGATTTGAGGATGACAGGCACAATCCGGGGCAAGCGTCCAGAGGTCAGTTTTCACTTGCTGATAGAGGGTCCACTTTATGGGGAGAGTTTGTCCTGTAACATACTGTTTGCAGACAGCAAAACTCTTATGTGAAATACACTACTGAGTATTGAAAGCGATCTACTAAGAACAGTGTACACTCTATGCAACACTTGGCAAAAAAGATACTATTTGCTTAAAATAAACAACATCTGCAAGTGTTAAATATTGTACGACCTGCATCCTTCATACTGTGGTGAAATCTTTACAGATAGACCATATTGTGAAGCAAAATAAGCACATGTGCATAGCTTAATACCTGGTGGACTCAGTCTTCAATTTTACATAGAAATTGTCATGCTGAGACAATTTTGTCTAATAACTCAAACTGCTTACAATACTTGGGGCCTAATTACAATAGTGGTCAGACCACAACCGACGGCTTGTCGGTTGAGGTCTGACCGCCATCTTCTGCTGCCGTCCGATCGGCGCATTACAATGTGTGCGGTGGGAGGCCGCAGTCAGAGGGACCGACCAACGCTTTCCGGTCGGAAATGCACTATAATCCCTTGAGGACTCATTTCCACTGTCGGGATTATGATGTCGGTTTCCGACAGCCAGTGCATGTCGGCCTTTCTGACACTGTAAGGCTGTCAGAAAGCGACACTGGGAGCTCCTAACAGGCCTCTGTCCCTCGGCGGCCTCTGCGTTTGGCCCTCCCCCCAAATCATGCCTGCACCATGGTGCCTGCCACACGTGCTGGGATGTTTGGATACATCCATTTTTCTATGGGAGCATATGCTGCTATTTTTTTTCAGCTGCCGCGCAAGTTCCCATAGGAAAACCTATGTTTCAGACTGCACTGTGTGTGGTTGCATCCAAATGATGTGGTTGGAACCACCGACCTGAGGTTGGTCGATTGTCAATCTGCAACAGTGTCACCTCCGCTTGACATTGTAATCAGGGCCTTAGTATGTACTACGAATAAAGACAAATTGTCAACTGTCACCTGCACACAGAGTTACTCTTCAAAACAAAGATTTATAATGTGTTTAATACTACTACACACCTATAAATGCTTACACTCAGTAGCTGGACACAGGCTGTACAAAATTAGGTGGAGTAGTAATATGGTAGATACCAGCCACTTTTGCAAACTACAAAATAAATTAAGACCTTCATTGGATGATTTCATCACTGATGTCATCAATTATATCATTTGATAAGTCATCAGTGATGTCATAATTAAAGCCATAGAACATGTCATGAGTGATGTAATATGTGAGGTTATAAGCAGTGGATGGCGAGGGTGCAAGTTTCAACTATAACTGGTGAATTTCTGTGTTTTTTTAGTTCAAAACGTTAATGTTGTCACTGACAAATTCATCTAATTATAATTTTACTTTAGGAGGGTATCATTGTGCTGAGCAGGTGTGAGTCTAGGAACACCTAGGGCCTCGTGTGACTACTCAAAAAGCTAGCTCTTCACCTTCTTAGCAAATTCAAGACGTGAGGAGGAGGTTCTTATGATGTGGAGTGGTAGGTAGTTCCACGCTGTAGGAGAAGGCTTGACTGCTGTATCTGTTTTCCCGGATACAAGGATTTGTGCAAGTAAGACTTCAAAATGAGCAGAGATTTGTGAAAAGATGTGAAAGCAGATACAATTTTTTATATATTCTGGTCCAGTTTTATTGTCATGAGCAAACAGCACACAGCATATATACCCTTAAGCATGGCATCCTGGGTCAGTTTATTGCGAGTATGGAGGGAAAATATCGAAAGCTTAAGCACTCTGTGATTGGGTGGAGATCTGAGTGAAGGAGACATTTTGAGGCATATGGGGAGTGCGATTGTACTGAGAACTTAGGTCTGAATATGGCCCTGTACAATAGCATCCGTGTGCTTTAAGCTGGGGCCTAGTTCTCGCAAGAGTGGGACCTTTCTGCATCCATCTTGATTTACCCCATACTCAAACCACGCCCGAGCCATGCCAAACTTGCTAGGCAATCAGGTCTTTTAAAGGAAGGACATACGACTTAAGAACTCCACATTAGTGTTAAGTTAATGCAGTCCTAACCCTTGGGCCTAATTCTTCGTGGATTACCTCTGTCACTCCACGCCGTCCAAGCACTTCAATCTCCGGCAACCAGGGAATCGTCTGCGGATGTAGGGCTAAGCGCTCGCTGCACCCTGGAAAAAAAACTTAAAGTCAGTAGGTGCATAGCTCTCCAACTAAGGACAACGAAGACAATTAGTGCATAGAATATCAATAAAGGATAAAAACAACAGTAAGTGCATAGCGCTTAACAATTACAGAGAACTTAGGACCACACCGCTCCCTACCAATAAGGGTTGTACAGTAACTCAGGACAAAGACAAGCAAGGCGCTCTTAGCACAAGAACCAGACTATTTGTGCCATGAATAGTACTTCCACAGGCCTAAGCGACTAATGCTTAACCAGCTCTATAGCAAGAGTCTGCATGCTCCTCAAGAGCTAATCACATTTTGTAAGTAGTACACTGTTGCTTGCACAGGGGCATGAGAATGAACGCCTGAGCAACTGATTGAGAGCAAAAGATAGGAGGGTCTAGTAATAGTGATTGATAAGGTACTCTTAGCTCCTTACAGAGCTCACAGAACCCAAGACACTATCCAGCACGGTTCGTTAGAAACTCGGTGTGACGAGGGTTCTCTCAGGAGACCAGTGACCGGCGTGTCTTTATTATTTTGTTTTATACCCTTTGTCTCACCTCGAGCCTGCAGTATTTGTGGTTCATGCGAGAGGGGGTTAGGGCGCATGGTATCACAGCTTGGTCCAGGATTTCAAGTTAGTGTATATGAGCAGGTAACTCGATTTGAGAGTTATGTAATGCCTTTAAAGTGTGGGTGAGGAGTTTGAATTGTGCTTGTTTGTGAATGGGGATCCAGTGGAGCTCCTTGAGGTATGGTGTGATGTGAATGTGGCATGGGCGGTTTAGAGTAATTCTGTCCTCCAAACTCTGACTGGTCTTCTTCAGCCTTCTGGTGAGTTTTTTGTTGTTCCCAGAATATATGGTATTCCCATAATTTAGCTTACTAGTGATCAGGGCGCGCATGATGGTTGGCCAGGTGCTGGTTGGGAGACATTTGAAAATCTTCCTTGGCATCTACACGGTGTGGAATCATGAGGAGCTGACTGCATTGACTTAGGGTATCATGTTGAGTTGCTATCTATGATGATCACAAGGTTCTTGGCGTGGGTGCTGGGGGTTTCAATCTAGATCTGTTGTCCACCAGGTGGTGTCCCACAGTGAGGTGGCCCCAAAGATTATGATTTTGGACTTGCCGGTGTTCAGCTTTAGACAGTTGGGGGAACATTTATCAAGTTTACATGCAGTGCAGCAAGCCACCTTGCAGCACTTTGCTACATGAAAGGAACAAGGTATGAATGAACCATATTTAACATTATACAGCACATTCTTGTATTTTCCTTGCCCTGGTGCCCTGTTGGCTGCATAGAGTCAACACAGGCACCAATGCAATGTGGTGTAAAGGTGCTTGCTTTGCATGCCAGGATTGGTTTTGTGAAGGAAGGGGCACTTTCCTGCACAGGAACATTTCTCTGAGGCCTTTTCCTCTTTCGATGTGTGCTGCAGCACATATGGAAAGAGGAAACTCAAGGAGATATTAAGATAGTACTCCCTGTTAAACCTCACCTGGGGAGGCATAGCATTTTGACTTATTCCTAGGTCTACCAGTAATGTTAAATATGGGAATTTGCCTAAACTCATAGGTGGATGCATGAGAACACACACGCTCCACCCATGGAATGCCTTTTTGGGGCAGAGTAATATTGGCCCACATGCATCATTGTGACATTTTGCACTTCCTAATTTGCGAAAAATAAGGAATCGCAAATTAAGAAGTGCAAAATGCTATGCATCATTATTTTCGGTATTCATTTGTGATTCGGTAAAAATCGCAATTTTTACCGAATCCCAAATGAATACCGAATTCTTAAGTTAATTTTCGCAATTCCCATTGATTCCTACGGGCCAAAAGGCCCATAGGAGTCAATGGGAATTGCGAGTGGCACTTTGAAAATTTCATGGGTGCAGGGGGGGGTCCAAAGGACCCCCCCATGCACCCCTGAAATGTATTTTTCGCATCATGTTTCACACACACATGTCCTAAGGACATGTGTGTGTGAAACATGAATGTTGAAAAAAAAACATTTTAAGCATTTTAAACACTTTTTCCAAATTTACCGAGTGGTTCAACCACTCGGTAAATTTGGCACCCTAATTGCGAATTTACAGTTTTAAATGTAATGATGCATTGCTTTTAAGAAATCGCACATCTGCGACTACTTAAAAGCACCCGCAATTTTAGAACTCGCAAACATGTTACGAATTCTAAAATTGCTTCATGCATCCCAAAAAGCACTTTTGCATTCGCAAACGGCCGATTTTAAGGAATCGCACCGTTTGCGACTACAAAAATGCTTGATGCATGTGGGCCTGTAATGTCCTGATTTGTGCTTCATTTTGTCACACTAGATTTATCTAGATTTATCCAGCTACACATGCATTATGTGGCTTGATAAATCTTACCTAATAGTTGGGTCGTCCTTGCCCCCCATTGTGTGGCACGAATACGACACAACTGCTCTTAAATATGCCCGTCGGTCATCATCTAGTGGGCGATTTCAGTCATGCAGACATTTGAGCTTGATCCAGGTACTGGTAGTTTTGTGTGTGGTAGAGAATGATTTGTGTGTCCTTGGTGCAGAAAAGGACATTGATACTGTATGAGCGGATAATGCTGTCTAGAAGGATTATGTAGGCATTGAAGAGGGCCGGGTTCAGGGAGAATCCTTGTGGAACTCCACAGATGAGGTCACAGGCATCCGAGGTGTATGGTGAGAGGCTGCCTGACTGGGTCCTTCCAGTCAAAAAGAGGCACATGCAACAGAGTGAGTGTCCTTTGATTTCGATGTCATGTAAGACTTGGATGAGGATGGTTTGCTAGACTGTGTCACCTGCTGCGGAGAGGTGCAGGAGTATGAGGGTCTCTGTGTCTTCTGAGACACAGAGACATCCGTGGCAGTGGTGAGGTCGGTTTTCGATTACCTTTACCTGCCTTTTAATCCTAAAATCACCCTTACCCACCTTTCTCTCTGCCTATGCCTAAATACTTTTGAAATTACTTAACATAGAAATGATTTTATTTCAAACAATCTATATATACATATATATATATAAAAGGGTGATTAAGTCCCAAACAAGGTTTTAAAAAATGTATGAGATTTAAAGCCTGCAGTATAGGCCAAAATACAACAACATATACATCACCTTTCAGTAGGCAACTAAAGAAAATTAAACGTACATTTTAACTGCAGAATGAAATTTACCATTTATGTTCTAACGTGTACATGCGACCTGAGATACACAGGAAGTACTACACTACCAGTGTATAAAAGGATTCTACAGCACATGCCTGCCATTGCCAGCAATGATCCATCGCACCAGGTGGCTAGGGACTGTGCAGTACATCAGAAAAAAGACCCCAATCAGATTTAGTATTTCGTGATTGATGTGATACCACCCAACAGAAGAGGAGGGGACAGAGTGAAGAAGTTGAGGGAGTTGGAAATTAAATGTATAATCAATTTGAACTGTAAGACGCAAAATGGCCTAAACATGCATGAAGAATTGCACTCAGCTTATAATGGAACATGGCGAGAGATGCACAGTACAGACCATGGCCTGAAACAGGCCGGACTTTATCCATGTAAAGTTGTTATGTCAGTTAAGATAATTTATCACTCACTGCAGCCGTATGATGGTTTTGGATTTGTTGTTATGAGTAATTACACATACCGTTGATTAGGTCAGTGAATTTTATTTAATGGTATATATTTAAATGATGTATCAAATTACCAATGATCACCTGAAGGTAATACTGTGCATAATGTAGATGATATAATAATGTACACATTATTCACACACTTGAGGTTAATAAGAGAATGCATTATATGAGTGTAGGATTTAAATGCACAGGTAGTGACAGTATGCCAAGAACATTGAATAATTATAGGGTAATTAAGAATGAAGACCCTGTGGCGAGACACAAACGTAACATCTATGGGGACTGAAAAACGACAGTTTACGAAAAATAAAATGTGTGAAAAGGTATATTCCATAAGGGATTAAAGAGATAATGGATTATACTATGGTGATCGGAATGGAATAGAGAATGTCACAGTGTAGATAGAAATATTTGATTTACATAATGAAATATAGCCTAAATGAAATAAGTTGTATCAAATGGGATATAAACGGTATGGTTAATGATAACAGATGATGAGTTGAATCGAAACGAATGACATTTCTTTTATGTCTGTGTTGTGAAAGAGACGTGACAATGTATGCATGTTATGGGTAGCGGAGCCATGCCATGTGACCAAGCCCGCAGGGACAGTCAAAAGGAGTAATGGCGAGCAAAGCGAAATAAAACAATGACACTGCAGTTAATGTCTGCAACGATCTTGATGTGTCGACAAAAGGGATTGTAGAGGCAATACATATATATTTACTTGCTGGGTAAAGTACTGTAGTGTAAGGTATGTGTGGTAAAGGTAAACACCTATTATAGATACTTACCTGCTGTGTACTTACATGCAGAGAGAAGACTACGGGGTAAAGGCAATATGGGGTAAAGACTGCGGGGTAGAAGTGGCATGCTGCTCTCAGGAAAGCTTTAGTATAACAGGACTTTAGCCTTCAATCGTTAGACTAAACAAGTTATTCCTATGCTGTGAAATGCACAGTATGCCTCACGCAGGCTTCCATTTCTAGGGCATTGGGTTGTTTGTCTATGTATATATGACTATGTCCCTTATCGGTACAGTGGACTACCTAAAATAATATAGTTGAGCTACAGCAGTATTGTAGGCACAAAAGGAGATTCGGCTGCAAAGGAAATGCCAAGACAGAGAGCTAGCATTTGCAAAACAAACTGCAAACAAGAGCAAACATCCT
The DNA here is from genome assembly GCF_964263255.1 of Lissotriton vulgaris. Taxonomy (NCBI): domain Eukaryota; kingdom Metazoa; phylum Chordata; class Amphibia; order Caudata; family Salamandridae; genus Lissotriton; species Lissotriton vulgaris. The sequence goes on from NC_141689.1 coordinate 764,089,449, forward strand.
TGCACGCAATGAAGACCTGCAGTGTGTATCCCTCTTCTTTCTGCAGTACCACCCAGCTCACATTTAAAGTACAATATCCTAGAGTGTCATTTTATAGCTGTGGAATTGGGAAGCTTTTAGACTCTTAAATGAAGCCTCTTGGCAATCAGTCTTGGCTACAAGGGCCACTTCTAAAACCTATTAAACTACCTGTTTTTTTTTAATAAAAAAAATGAAGTATCCTGTTCCTATAATACTGAGCAACGATTAGCATATTTATGTTTAAATCTCTGTTCAGTTCATAAGTGTTAATGGATCTACATTATGCATTTAAAGTGTTGCAATAATGCTTGACCTGTAATCCCATGAAATTAAGTAATCCTCGGTCTAGTGATATATGATAATGTATTCTACGAAATATTATAGTTCTAAATAATTGCAAAGGAAATCTAAGAAGACATTATTATGGTTCTGAGTCAAAGTGCACATTGTGAATGGATACACAATGCATGAGAAAAAGTGTATGCATTACATGCAATACTGCTACAAGCTAAGTGAGGTCACAAATGTTGAATTAATACGATTTTTGATTAAGAAAGAGGAAGTCTGAAAATAGCTTTAAGACATTTTTTCAAGAAGGATATGATTACTATTCTCTTGTAACTTGACAGCTGCAGCCATTTGACCACTTTAACATGGTAAATAAGATTTAGTATGAGATGGCACCATGATTTTACTGGTACGGCTACATCATCAGCGTATAACAGCATTGTTTCACCCAAATCCTAGCTGCTCGTAGTTTGAAATAAAAGTATAAAGCCACCATAAACCTGTTTCATTGGATGGATAAAACTGGAAAACTTGTCCAAACCGTCAGGCCGAATTTATAGTCTGAATTAAGTGATTCGTCCCTACGAGCCACGGAACGTTCCAGAATTATTGGTTTAAAAAAATACACCGGGGTGCAGAGACGGAGGCGGGTACTAGTCTTAGGCTTATGCGTCCCAAAATGAATAATACAGTTTTACCCAAAGGACATATTTGAAGTAAGTTCTAATTTGTCAGCATCCCACCCACATCTACCCAGTTGTAAAGAATTGTCTCTGACTCACCGATTCGAGGTGGGTTTAGCTTCTGTAAATACATTCTGTAAATAAATCCGAGTAGCTCCTACCAATGTGCCCAAGCCTTCTTTGGATAGATTTTGATAATCTTCCAAAAAGGCTTTAACAGTTTCTAAGGAATCCCCACAGCTAACTGCTTGCTGTCCAACGACTTATCAATACTTCTGGCACCTCTATGCTAAGAACTTTCCACTTTTACAAGTCTCCTTATATAATCTATGATTATACTTCTTATCACTCAAAATTTCTTTTTCCAAATATTGGCCCATATGTACTGGTGTATTTCTCCGTTTAGAAACAGAAAGGGTAAACAACATGATAAACTAGGTTCAATATTTGTAATCATTCTTTTTCGGACAATACAGGTTGGAAGATCTGTTGAGTCTTGAATTAGTTCACCCTTTGCTAAGCCCCCTTCAGTTCTTCTAATGGAATGGAATGAATGAATTGCTTCAAATCCTCTAACCCTTTAGGGGGTAGGAGTCCACCTATATTAGGACATGATCTGACTGGATGGTGGTGTCGGCTCATTAGTAGTTATGGCAAACAGACCTCATTTACCAACATCCTAGGTTTGGTTAGTCTGCAAAGTGCCTGGTAAATCCTTGCATACTTTCATACAATACACGTAATAACATAACCTGCAGTAGGGAATAAATCAAACCTAGACCACAGTGGAGAATAAAAATAAATCATAAGACAGTAGGTCAAACCTAATAAGCATAAAAACACATTTATGGCATAAATCAAGGTGCATAAAACATACTATAAACATTACATTTCCTAGCACCTATAAAAAGTACACTAGGGCCTTGCGCCCTACAAAATCTTAATAGTCCCCAGGGTCAACTGGCCATCTATGAGGGGCTCAAATGCCCTCTGTCCACAAAGTCAAGGCTGCTGCCTAAGCAGCGACAGTCACTGGGGCGCACTTGGTGCAAACCTAAACGTGGCAGCTGCCCACTACTTGCTGGGCAGCTGTGAGACTGAAATGAAGGCCTAAACGTTGCAGCTGGCACTAAGTGCTGCGCAGCTGTGCAGGCCAAGGTAGGGGTGAAGGAAAGGAGTTCATCTCACTCCTGGGTAAAAAAGACATGTCCCCCTGAACGAAAGAACCTAAACGGTGCAGCTGCCCACTACTTGCTGGGCAGATGTGATGTTAAAACTGCGACATGGGCTCTCACTGGCCCTCAGATTAAATTGCGCCCAACGTTGGAGCCACACGGGGCTCTGACGGTACATGCTGCGCATGTGGGAGCCATCTGACCCTAGAAACATGAGGCGAGAATGTGAGCAAGAACATGAGCCCCCTCTGGACCCCTTAAACACTTAGGGCCAACTGCGAGAGCCATCTAGGCTCTTGAAGGACACGCGTTGGAGCCAAAACAGGCTCTAAATTAAATGTGTCCCAAGTCCCTCATGGGGACTCTAAAAATCAATGGGGGCCTCGTGGGAGCCACACAGCTCTAAAACAAGTATGCCCTGAGGGCGAGCACTGACGCTAAAAATCAACCTGCCCCCAGGGAGCAACACGGGGCTCTGCAAGATAATGCTGGGTACACGAGGAGCAGCCCACTGCCATACGGGGCTGCTCAAGCTTGTGCCATCAACAGGCACCAACACATGGAGCCCCACTCACCGGAGCTTCCAGGGACTGTGTGCAGCACTCTCCTCTCGGCGCGGCCTCCACAGTGTCCCGTCACACACAACGCCTCGCTAGGGGCGGAGGCGCATCTTCCCCCGGTCCCACGTCTCGGGACCGGGACTTGGTCATGGAGCCCTCGAGGCATGGTGCGGCTTCTCCCCGGCCGCGGGGGAAGCGGAAATGATGCGCCCTGGGCCCGCCCCGAGACATGCAAGGCCGCCAGGCTTCCGGGTCAGGCCACGGCAGCACTGGCAGCCCAGCAGCAGTTTAGAGCGCGGCTCGGGCCGCGGCGGTGAAACGCGGGGTGGCCACCCGCTTGGATTTAAATAAACACCCGGGCAAATTCGTTGGGCGGGCACCCACGCACTAGATAAAAAAAGGCAAATGTAGGGTGGGCACCTGCTCTGGTAAATAAAAGGGACAGGCGGCCATAATGCAGATGAACCCCCTGCAAAGTCAAAGATAGGCGGACATGATGCAGGGTAGGCACCTGCCATGAAGGTGCCACGGAGGGAATCCCTGCGCTGGGTATTCCTTCTTAGAAGGCCACCAAGGTACTGAGCACAGAGCTCCTAGGGCACAAAAAGGTTTGCAAAATTCCTGGGTGCAAGGAAAATAAAGCTAAAGGTCCCAGAAGTCTTTGCATGCATCAAGGGCAAGGCAGAAGGGTCCCAATAAGTCCTCCAGGCCTACAGGGGCTGGGCAGAGCACAGGGAGGCAAGCCTTCCCCTGAGCTCCAGCAGCAGCACGCCCCTGGCAGATTCCAGTCCAAGATAAGAACATTTACTTGTGGTCACAGCCCCTCTTTTATACACCGAAATCCTTTGTTGTAGCAGTGTAGACAAGGGGAGAACCAGATGCAACTGGTTCTGGAGCACTTTGTTTTGCTCAGCCCCTCTCCCTATTCACAAGACAGGCCAGGGACATCAGACGCAACACATGGGGTGGAGCCAGCCTTGTGGAGGGAAGGCACAGCCCTATTCAGGCCCCAGGTGCAACTCCTCCCTGCTAAGTCAGGGCGAATTTTGCGGATCTGTGGTCGGCGAATTCACGCGAAATCACAAAAAAATCTGCGAATTTCCGGATTTTCGCACAAAATCGCGGTAAACGTCATGGACCTCCAAAAATGACGACTTCTGTGACCCTCCCCACCAGTCACCCCATCACGGACCGGGATGTACACGTATGGAGCTGACACCCCATTGCCACTGAAGGGAAAGATATTGATTCCCATCAAAGCCAATGACCTGGAAGTCACTGCGACCATCCATATAATTGACAGAGGCGGACACATTGCTGAGCAGCCACACAGCGGAAGATCTAGGCCTAGACTCATTTGCCAGGCATGTCGACACTCACAAAGTAGAAGAGCTGCTCGACCAATTTCCCGAACTGTTCCAGGGGCTTGGTTGCAACAAGTGTGACCCCATCAAGCTCCACATCGACAAGACAGTCGCGCCAGTTGCCCTACGCCACAGAAGGGTCCCTCGCCACCTAATACCGCTGGTAGAGAAGGAACTGGAGATACTGGAAAAGCAAGGCATAATTGAAAAGGTTTCTGGACCCACACCCTGGGTGTTCCCGATGGTCATCGCAGAGAAGCCGAAGCAGCCCGGGGCAATACGCCTCTGCATTGACATGAGACTGCCCAACAAAGCCATTAGAAGGGAACGACACATCACGGCAACGATGGACGACATCATTGCTGATGTTAATGGATCAAAGTGGTTCTCAAAAATTGATTTAAACGCAGAATATCACCAACTCCAACTGTCCGAAGAAAGCCTCTACATTACTACATTCAGCACCTACAAGGGGCTAAGAAGGTACAAACGTCTGAACTTTGGAATATCCCCAGTAGCGGAGGTATTTCAGAACACGATAACAGAACTGTTGCCAGGCCTACCCGGAGTGTTTAACATCAGTGATGATATATTACTCCATTCAGCAACCGCAGCTGACCACCACAAACACCTCCAAAGTACACTGCAGCACCTGAGTGAACATGGAGCAACGCTTCACAGAGACAAGTGTCAGTTCTTCCGGCCATCCCTCGAATTCTTTGGGTACGTGTTTAATCAAGACGGCATCCAAGTCGATCCCAGGAAGTCGCATGCCATCAAGAACGCACCCGCCCCAACATCTCCCACAGAAGTAAGAAGTTTCCTGGTAATGGCGACATATTGTGGAAGATTTATCTCCGGACTGACAACCCACGCTGAACCGCTCAGAACCCTAACTAGAACAGATGCCAAGTGGCAATGAGGAGAGAAAGAAGAGACAGCATTTCAAGGGATAAAGGACGCACTCCTAGAGAAGGCCACACTCGCACACTTTGACCCGACCAAGAGAACCGAACTGCTTGTCATAAAGTCCATAAACTTAAGTGTTGATTGTGGCCCTGGAGGTGCATTCATGACCACCTACTCCCCCTTCTTTGGAGGGTGCACCTTCTTTTTAGTGATATTTACATTCCCATAAAGCAACGTGCCCATCTACAAACCTGCACCCCCTCTACTCCCCGCCTGTTGCAGAGCCACATCTCTTTCTGATACTCCCCTGTGACAACTACGCAAGTGTATTACTTGTCATCGAATGCCGTTCACCCCTCCATGCTCTAGTTTATTTTTAATAGGATTTAAACCTCCAAGATACCGTGCCCTTCACACCCCCATGTTCTGTCCCCCTCGTGCACACTTCAACGTCCTCCTTTAGCAGCTGCTATTTTTTAAAGCCATTAACCCTGCATTTACTTAGAATCCTTCCCTTGGCTGACATAGCAATAAACAGGCAGGCATTTGCGTGTCCGCCTTAAGCTATTAAATTAAGAAAGCACTCTTCCCCACACTAGCCCTCCTCGGACCCCATCTATGCCCTTAAGCCCCGCATGTTATTAATTTGCAAATCCTTTAATATGTATTATGCCCATGCCATAAACAACCCCACTCAAGAGCGTAATTCCTGTACCCAATCCTGCCCGTACCTCCACCTGGAGTGCCCCAAGCTCTGGCAATCTGAGCAATCAGTCATACAGCATTCACGCAGTCTCCCAAGATCCTTCCACTCTGCTGCTGGCTGAACTTAGCCACAGGCTGTTCTCAGTCAGCGCTGCTGCTCAGCCGCCTAGGTCGTTCCTGGGCTAAGTCTCTGGTGTTGCCGCGCTCTACCACCTAGCATACTTGAAGCTCAGACTTCCCCCAACTGTACATGTGTGTGGCGTGTACCCATCGACCTCCCAGACCCTTCCAATGGCACTTGAACGCACTCTGCCATCCCTAGGTGCTCGGTTGTCCCCAATACCCTTGGCCCTGAAGGCCACTTCCGCATATCTGAAAGTGACTGTGATTCTTATGTCTGCACCGTCCCACAAGTCCTCTGACCACCGCCTGTGTTACCTTGCCACCTCCTCCATATCCAGCTCCCAGGCAATAGTTTCATTCTCCCCAGCCTTTGGTCGAGAGCCTTGAACGCGTGGTCCAGGGGGTGCAGTGTGCGCGAGTATGTGGACCGCAGAATTTGGATAGATAATTGGGAAGGCATGGGAAGAAAATAGAGCTCACAATATAAATAATACATACCATGCACCACTCGAGGTAAAGGGGCCAGTAGCCATGAAAGGATACAAATGAAGACATGGTCGTGATAAGGAGGGAGTAACAGACTATAAACCAATTGTAAGGCAGCATTTAAAAAGGATAAAGACACAAGCCAATGAAAAATATGGGCGGGGGAGTGGGCGGAGCTTCCACGCTATACTGAATACTACATGCCTCGCAAAGCGAGCTGCGCATGCGCGCTGCCGCATATAGGCTGGACCTAAAAACAGGAGCGTGAGATTCATAAACAAATTTGCGCAAACATGACTTCGGCCCTCTTTTAGATCACCAATGGCCTCATAGAAAACAAATAATCATTGACATCATTCTAAAGCATAAGACACCATCATCATCTTTCAGGGCAACGCTCACACAAAAGTGCACACTGTGTATTGGGGCCCCAGTAATGGGGATGAAGAGTTTCAATCCCTCCTTAATAACAGACCCTTCTATAAAGTTTGGTCGGCTTCCATTTTCTGCTTTAATGGTATCTCGGGAAGTTTTTTATGTATTAAGTTATACTGACATTTGCATATATATTGGATAATATATAACAGCAACAGAAACCTTCTCAATCTGAGTATTTTTGCAATCCACGTGATAACCGACTACTGGACTGCTAAAGTAGTACATTGATTGGTGGTCACCCAATCCTAGTGTTGGAGGGGTGTTGACATGTTAGAAAGAGACCGATGGTGGACTCTGTTTACAAAGTTGGTTTTGTAATTGATTACTTTATGTTTTAAAGTGCACCTCAAACACTATTTATGTTCCATGAGGGCATTTTTTGTAATCTTTAAAACAGTAATGAATCTAAAACTTGCAGTGAACTAAGTGGATCATCCTTCGCATAAAGGGATTTGCAGGTTCAGAGCCATTAGTAAAGTTCTCAGAAAAAGTGTCTTAAGGACTTTACAACATATTTAATTGTATTAATAGTTTATTTATTCATTTGAGTTAGGCAGTAAGTTAATTTATTTCATTTTATTAGTATTTTATAGATTCATTTGAGTTTAGATAGTAAGTGACTCAAACGCTCATGGCTTTGCTTTAGTTTTTCTAGCCAATGTCGTTTCCGCTCTAATTAAAATTACTGAGCTACTAGTACTGAAGCTCTTTGATCTCTGCCCTACACAAAAATTAGTACAATAGTCTTCAGACATTTTAATGCTACCAATATGAATAAACTCATGAATAAACAATATGAATAAACTCATTGGGATCCATGCAATGAAAAACATATTTCCTAATGATTATTCTATCAATTAAGCAACTCTGAACATATTTAGCAACTCAACCATTGCACCCATGTCAAATGCCCCATTGTTAATGCAAGCAAATACGTTGCCAACATGCGTTTTTCAGCTGGGATTCCCTAAAAGTGTAAACGGTTCCCCAATGTGATCCTTTATTAGAAATGGGAGGAGGGACTGTGAGGGTTTGTTGAAATGATGATAAATACACGAAGAAAACGGAATAGTAATTTCAAACATGTGTATTCACACCATCACCAATCTAAGTAGAGACAGTTAACAGGTAGCTAATGGAACGTTCCAATGTAATAGGTAGTGGAGATGGGAACAAGGAGAGGAAAGGAACCATTGGGATCAATAAGTGCAAAGGGAAAATACAATACACCACAATACACAAAAGAGCAGAACAGGTCTGAACGAGGTGTGTGACCATAGCAGTGTCTCAGGGGCAGTAGGCTGCATATGTAAACCAATGTTACCGGAGGTTATGGGAAACACTAGGCTAGTACAAAACCCATCAGACCACCCATGTGGTGGAGTTTACGTCACGTGGGAATTGCAGATCAATCCATATCAAACCACGGCCATATAGTGCCTGTATAGAGATGGATGTCGGAAAACTAGCAACGTGTTTGCCATATGGTGGACTAAATAGTGAGCAGTGCCAAAGAAAAAGTGATAAGTAAAATTGACTACTCCGACTCTGAGCAGACATTTTTAACAGAAGTCGGAGTGTCAAGGGTTAAAATACTGCGCCAGGTAGAACGACTACCATAGGCGCTGTGTGCAGTATGGTCAACATGTTTCTGCCTACGAGGGGATACTACCCCGGCATTCTTCAGGACCTAATTTAAATCAGCTACTGCTAACATGACTGTAATTATTATGTACAGAAATAAGATTACTAGTAGAAAGACACATATCTACCAGGACCTTTGTCGGTTGGATGTCCACTTGAGGGAAAGAAGGATGTCTTCTTCCCAGCATTGTGTGGGTGAAGACCTCACCTCACCCGGCAACCGCTCGGGAGCATGAGGCCCCGCTCTGTCCGTCGGTGCCTCAGATTGAAGTGGTAGTATCCCCTCGTAGGCAGAAACATGTTGACCATACTGCACACAGCGCCTATGGTAGTCGTTCTACCTGGCGCAGTATTTTAACCCTTGACACTCCGACTTCTGTTAAAAATGTCTGCTCAGAGTCGGAGTAGTCAATTTTACTTATCACTTTTTCTTTGGCACTGCACACTATTTAGTCCACCATATGGCAAACACGTTGCTAGTTTTCCGACATCCATCTCTATACAGGCACTATATGGCCGTGGTTTGATATGGATTGATCTGCAATTCCCACGTGACGTAAACTCCACCACATGGGTGGTCTGATGGGTTTTGTACTAGCCTAGTGTTTCCCATAACCTCCGGTAACATTGGTTTACATATGCAGCCTACTGCCCCTGAGACACTGCTATGGTCACACACCTCTTTCAGACCTGTTCTGCTCTTTTGTGTATTGTTCTGATTATTGGGGAGTGAGCAGACAGGTCGTTAAATATTCCCCCCGACCCTCCACACTTGTTTGTATGTCAAAATACAATACACCTCCACACCTAAGGGACAAAGACACCATCAACCAGCTTAACTGAGTAACGGTAAGATTACAGCATGATGAACTTAAAAATGAAACACTGCTATCAACCAGAGGAGCAGTGTCAACAGGCAATATGAAAAATAATATATTACAAAAGATACTGTATGCAAAAACACACGTTTCCTGACCACCAGAAGTTTCATGGAGAAAGAACCTCCAAAAGATCGCTAGCAGTTTGGAAACTCTTAAGAAACTCTTAAGAATCATGGTTGTGTCCCAGCGGCACTGCCAGCATGTTGTGAGCCCCTGACCGCTCCTCCCCCACCAGGGAATGCTTTTCTATGGTTGTTGCGGTGGTCCAAATGTGGTCTGACCACCAACGTTGTAATACAGCAATCGGAGCACCGGTAGGGCTGTGGCTGGACCACCACCTCTGTGTCGCCGTGAGTTTGGCAGTCCACATTCTGCCAAAATCAGAATCAGGCTCAAAGTGTTTTTCTGCTGGCTTACCTTGCAAAGACAGGTGGATGTTGTGGAAGTTCATTAAGGAACTTCTCATCTTGTTGTACTTAGACATCGAGGCCCATATTTATCATAGTGTTGTGTCATCCTTACATCACACAAGTTGGCACAAGGGTGACGCAACACTAAAGACAGATTTATAAAGCCATGCAAGGCCACCCTGAGTGACCCTACATGGGTTGATAAATCTGGAGTAAGGCAAGGCAGCGAGAATCTCTGCATTAAGTTACGCTGCCCCAGGGAGGGGTTCCATGAGTGGAGCGTGGGCGTTCTCATGCATCCACCAATGGAGTTTGGTGCATTCCCAGATTTACCATTAGTGGTAGACCTGGGAATGCAGCTAAGGGCTATGCCTTCTCATTGGAGGTGTAGGGAAGAGAAATATCTTTATTTCTCCTTCTTTTTTCCTCTTTCTACATGTGCTGCTTTGGCAGCCAACATAGAGTGGGGAAAATGCCTTTGAGAATTGTTTTCGTGCATCAAGGTGTCCCATGATGCAATGGGACCTGTGTTGGAGTAAGGTAGCATAGTGTGCGCCAGTGCAAGAAAAGGGCAGGAATGCACCATATAATGTTATATACAGCTCATTCTTGACCTTTCCCTTTCATGCAGCGCAGCATAGCATCGTGGCTTGCTGCATTGCACATCGTAAAAGATAGATATGGGCCCTGGTGCATGTTCCAAGTCTGTCCATTCTCAAGGATGACAACATAACTGCCAACTCGACAGACCCTCCAAGGTTGAGAAAATTTACTGCCATCACATTTTCAGAAAGCTTGTAACTTCACCTGTATCGAGACTCTAACACAAAACTGTGGCCCAGAATTATGAAAGGTGACGCAAGGGCAACGCCATCCTTACATCACATTTTTCAAGCCGTGCAAGGCCACCTTGTGTGGCCCCACGCTGCTTGGTAAATCAGGAGTGATGAAAGGCAGTGCAAGTCAATATCTTGTGTTACTCTGAACTAGGAAGGCATTACATAGGTGGGGCATGGATGTTCCCATGCATCCACACATGCTTTTTAGCACATTCCGAGATTTACCAAAACCCCAATTCCAAAGACACCGAACATGAACAGGTCATCTCTCCACATTTGCCAATTACACTTATAAAATGTAGTAAGGCAACTCCTATGTTATCCTATGGGAGAGATAGGCCTTGGAGTCGTGAAAAAGCTAATTTAGAGTTTTTCTCTACTGGGACATGTAAAACTTAAAAGCATACATCCCACCTCTTAAATAAACTGCGCCCTGCCCTTGGGACTTTACAGGACCTACCTTAAGGGTGGATTATATGTGTTAAAAAGGGATGGTTGGGCCTGGCAACCACAGGCTCTTCGATGGCAGGCCTAAAAGTTGTCTGAAAGGCTAATTATCTGGGTGACACAATCAGTGCTGCAGGCACACTAGTAGCATTTAATTTACACGCCCTGGTTACATGTAATACCTCTTTACAATGGGATTCACAAGCAAATTAAATATGCCAATTTGGTAAAAGCCAATATTACCATGCTTCAAGCAGGAAGCACAAGCACTTTAGCACTGGTTAACAGTTGTAAAGTGCTCACAGTCCTATGGCCAACAAAAATAAGTTCAGGCAAATTGTTATGAGTACCTAAGGAATCCCCTCTTTGTGGAAGACATCCTGCAAGAAGTCACTCAGCACTTCCATGCTGGCTCAATGCACACACTTTAGGCCACATTAATCAAGGGCTTGCATTGACCTCACATCAAGAAGGGTGATGCAAGGCAACATAAACCTCTACTTCAATGTTATGATGCCATGCAGAGCCACATTGCGTGTATAGTAATCTGGAGTAACGCAAGGCAAAGCACCACAAATCACTGCCATGCATTAATCTGCATTGGGAAAGTGTTGCATGGGTTGAACACTCTTGTGTGGGAAGAGCTCCATGGCAAAAGGGTGCCTGCGTTGGCACTTGGCAGCCATAAGTACACCTGTGCAGAGCAAGCACGAATGCTCCATCTGTTAGTAATTATAGCACATTAATGCTCTCTCCATTTGATGCAGTGCAGCAGGTTTTCTTGCTGCTTTGCACCCAATGTTGATGGATCTCCCCCCTTGTACCTATCCAGGCTATGTGATGATCCACAATTACTAAGATGTAACTCCTAGGTACAGATTTCCGTTGGATGGGTCCAATGATATCAGTAGGCAGCTTAACCATAGCATGTTTGGAATCTTAGTGGGTGAAGGGGATCCTTCCTGACGATATGTGTTTTGTCACTTTCGGTGAAAACATAACAGTTTTTGACTTTGTTTTCAACTAATGTATCCATATCAAGCCATTAGTAGTTTGATCATACCTTAGTCGTAGTCAAACTTAGGCCCATAACCCTATTGTTCCAAGTTCATGATTTTGTCTCTCATAGTACACAGGGAAACAACTTTATTGCCCCTATATACATCTCCATATACAACACAAATATCCTATCTGAATGCCCATACTTGGCCGAATAATCAGGAAGATCTCTACTCATTCTATGCCATCACCTCTTAGTTTTAGTAGCAAAAGAGTTAATCTCTTAACTGTAAGGACTACTTCATCCACTGATTCCTTTCCCCCAGTTATACTATTTTCCAATACCATCTGGAATAGGAAGCCTGCAATAACCTTTTGTACCTAACACATACTGCAACTCAAAGGTACACTCTTCAGAATCTAACACCCAGCAGGAGAATCTTTCTTTACCCTTTGCTTTCTCATAAATGTCATTCCCTAAAGTAAAAATTTGAAACACCTGACCATCCAGTTACTTTCCAGGTCCTTCCTTCATACCGCAAACTATTGGTTTTCTGGACTCTGCAAGAAGTGGGAAGTGAAGGCTCTAATTTCCTTCTAACCTTCTGTTAGTTGTATCAGGGTTTTACCCAGGTCTTTATTGCTGGTGCCTGTAGTAAGTGTGGTAGATGTGTTAGTGTCAAACTTTCCTAAGGATGTAATGTCTACAATAGGCAGTTTAACTGGCTTACATGCAGTTTGACAATCTTGGTCCCAGGAAAACTGCACATGTTTTTACAAGAAAATGCATCAGTGCTACAAGGCTTGCAAAATCATCAAACCTTGAATAATATTTGGCAAGTCTAAGAAAGGACTCAAACTCCTCTTTATTCATTTGGGCAACATTCTTTTCTATAACCACTAACGGGTCTAATTTGGGCCTTATCCTGTCATGTGGAATGGTAAAATCGAGGTACTTCACAGATCCTATCCCAAAGCAGTACTTTTCTCTTTCTATCAAAAATCATAACGGCCAACGTATACCCAAAACGTACTTTAGGGTAAAATTGACATTTTTTTGGCAAATATCAATATATCATCCTGGAAAGTCATGAGACATTCCATACAAGACATGCTGCATTATGCATTGGAAAGCCACAGCAACTGAAGCCAGACTTAAATACAAACACATGTATTGGTATGGCTCCTAGTGGTGTAATGAAAAAAGTTAGATGATGTTCACAATAATGTAACTCTACCTGATAATATGCTGAGGACATAGCTAACGGAGGTCTGCACACAGCCTAGTGTCCTTCCCTCTAGATTTGGTAGCGATGATGACTTCAAGAGCTAGCCACTCCAAATTTTCAATTGTCTCAATGATTCCCTATTGCAACAACCTATCAATCTCTTTTTTAAGAAGTTCTGGCATTAGATAAGAGATAAGGGACTGGACAATATTTATGGGTTTTAGGCTTAGCATTGAATATTACTTTTGTCTGGCCTTGGTAATTGCTCAGCGAACCTATTTTGTCCAAGAACACATCAGCAAACTCTTCACACATAAAATAGCCACACATGGATGGGGCGGCTGTTACATACCTGAGAGTATGGAGGTAAAACATGAAATATATGTATTTTGTGGTAAAGAATGAAGCTAGAACCAGAGCAAATAACCACAAAACTGGGGATTAGAATAGGTTATAGTTTAAAGCACAATGTAATGATGCAGAAGGTTAGGAATAGTGCTTTTTCTGATTGAATGATCTAATTTTGACGTACTGTAGGTCTCACAGATGTAATTTTGTTTCTATAAATGAAAAGGGAAAGTATTTCAACCGGAGGATGTATGTCAGCAATTATAGTTGTGTACCACCGCCACTAACAGAGGAGGAATGTGAATGGCTTGGCAAGTAGGGGATTTATGCTTTTGTAGGAGATATCAACTAGTAAGTTAATCAGTGCAGCAGCAGTACAGTATTCTGACCTAGTCTTTTTGAGGCGATGGTCATCACTTGGGGGAATGTTGCAGCAAAAGTACGGCATACCAGCATGGAAGGAAGAATCTCTGCAGGAGAATTAATTTTATAAAAACGTTGCGCAGCATCAGTTTGATGCATGGCTGGTGACCACCACAAAGAGTAGAATGGCACCACATCATAGAAGACAAGAAGACCCTGCAGAGGAATCAATGGTGGGAAACCACTGTTGCAGGCTCAGTTTAGCACATAGCTGCAGGAGGGTAACCACCATGCAGTCCACCACAAAATCGTCTAGGAAGTAACAAAGATCAAGATGGATGTAACTACAGCATCAGCTGGAAAGTTTACTTAGCTAGAATCAGTGTCCTGAAGCATGCAGAAGGATAGAATGGAGTGTAATAATGATGATAATATAAAGCACCAGTTAAAGACATCTTAGCAGTAACAGTGTATTACGCAGATAATGTTAGAAATGTACCATGGTTTGTGAGCAGAGGACTGCATATTTCTTACTACTGATTGGTGGAATTCCCTAAGTTACTGGTCACACGGCTATGGTACACTTGTCCCCGGGATGGCTCTCCTCCTTACTAATAATTAGGATGAAAGCAAATAATAATGAAAACAGGCTTATTCACACCATCATCATTCCCTTAAGCAACACACCAGAACAGTTTTATAGTTGTACTTTGATAGCTGGCTATTGGAAAAGTATTAGGCAGTGACTGCGGGAACTGGGAGAGGTGAAGTACCATTGAGAGGAAAAGATGTAAAGGGAAAATAGAACAGGGTTATTTGGAGCCCTCCACAGCCCCTCTTGAATAAGACACCTACTTCCAGCCAGGACAGAGTGGAAAAATAGACAGTACTGATGGCCATTTAAAGAGTCTCTTCCTGCCATTGTCACTAAAACATTGCACTGTTTAGGCATGATGATTGCATCTGTTCCCTAAGTTGTGTCCACACCAAACCTGAGATCTATTCAGGGCCCCCCCAAGGTTCTTCTCCAAGTTTAGAATCTTCTGCACCAGTAGATCTTTGATAAAGTCTACTTTGGAGTGAACAACGTGTTAAAGATCGGAGGGATTTGTTAGCATGAGCTGAAAGCCATTTTGTATTTTGGCAGCCATTTTAGGTACAAAACACACAAAAGAGCAGACCAGGTCTGAAAGCGGTGTGTGACTGCAAAAGCGACCGTGAGGTACTAATGGTGAGTGCATGAGACAAAGGGTTGCAAAATTGTAGAGACTGTTAGTCACAAAAGGCTGAAGGAATTCCCATCAGACCACCCATGTGGTGGATTTTACGTCACATGGGAATTACTGATCTTACCTTCCCAAGTTCGACCATATAGTGTCGATGCGGGAAAGGTTGTCAGAGACATAGTCTTAATGTGA
This sequence comes from Lissotriton vulgaris, assembly GCF_964263255.1. Lineage (NCBI taxonomy): Eukaryota > Metazoa > Chordata > Amphibia > Caudata > Salamandridae > Lissotriton > Lissotriton vulgaris. The sequence continues at coordinate 764,104,779 of NC_141689.1, forward strand.
CACCCTAAAGTAGTGTGAATGAAAACAGTGCAGTGCTCAAAAAAATGTGATAAATAAAATTGACTACCAAGACTCCAAAGAGCGTTTAAAATAGAAGTCCAAGTGTCAAAGATTAAAAACACGCCGAGTAGTAATACTACTCTTTGGCGCTGTGCAGTGTGGACAGCGCCAAAGAGTAGTATTACTACTCGGCGTGTTTTTAATCTTTGACACTTGGACTTCTATTTTAAACGCTCTTTGGAGTCTTGGTAGTCAATTTTATTTATCACATTTTTTTGAGCACTGCACTGTTTTCATTCACACTACTTTAGGGTGTCACATTAAGACTATGTCTCTGACAACCTTTCCCGCATCGACACTATATGGTCGAACTTGGGAAGGTAAGATCAGTAATTCCCACGTGACGTAAAATCCACCACATGGGTGGTCTGATGGGAATTCCTTCAGCCTTTTGTGACTAACAGTCTCTACAATTTTGCAACCCTTTGTCTCATGCACTCACCATCAGTACCTCACGGTCGCTTTTGCAGTCACACACCGCTTTCAGACCTGGTCTGCTCTTTTGTGTGTTTTGTACCTTGGTATAGGGGAGCGAGCAGGAAGGTCATTAAATATTTCCCCCCGACCCTCCACACACCTATTTTGTTTTTTTAGTAGCCATTTTAGGTAGCCATGTGCTCACCATGTGCTGTTTCCCTCTTCGGAGCCTTGCACATGTCCAGAAGGGCCTAGCTAGTAGAATGCACCTGCTTCTCTCATACAACTGTCAGGCTATTTTTGCTACTGTATGGAGAAGTAACTCTTCTCCCACTTTGTTGAGCAAGCAGATCTTGCATGCCCATATTAGGCATTTTGCATGCTTACATGTGCCAGGACTGCCCCTTGGTCTTATGCTGACTATGTAACCCTAAGCATATGTAAGGCCCTAGTTTTATGTGCTCCTTAGACTGCCTCATTCAGTTGCTAAGGCTTCTGTGTGACGTAGTCTCCCTCATTTGAGGGTATTAAAGACGTTACTTTTATATTACAGCTTCTGTGCCAATTCATTCTTTGTTGGTTTAAAAGGACAAAGTATCAGTGAGACCCCTGAGAAGGTTTCTATGTTCTTCAAATGGGTCCAGAGTTGGTGCAGAGATGATTATCGAACTTACCTCCTAAGGCAATGGTGTCCGACGTATGTCCAGACGTCAGGATCCATGCCCCTTCAATGACTGTAAGTTATCTCTCCGGCCCAGTCAGAAAATCTGAAATATAGATGGCCTCCTCCTGGACCTATGCTAAGCATCATCATGTTACCAAAATATTTTGTGTCACTTATTTAGTAAGTGGATTTCATTTGGGAGAATACATGCTTTTTTAATATCTATAAAATAAATGCATTTCTGCGACACTAAACTATTGTGAATCGCTGCATGTGTGATTTGGGAAAATTACCTCATATATATGTTAACAAATCAGTAAAACATCAACTTGTGATCATCCATGGGTAATATCAACCATGTTTGTTTTGAAAAACCGAGCTAAGTAAAAAATGTTTTGGCTTTATATGTTAGCCTCTGGCCTTATAACGACGTTGTGAGGTTCTGATAATAAACGAGCAGTCTAAACTGAAGATACATGTTATGCGGCAGCTTTTATTCCATTTCTCTTTGATGTAGCCTTCCGGGAAACTTACAATGTGAAGAGGATTCAGTGCAACGCAAAATTATGGACAATCAAAACATATCAGAAATACATGCAGTTTGACAGGTAATTTGCTTGTGGCCCTTGAAAGCTCATGTGCTTAGTACTTGAAGATGACTGGCTGCCTAATGAAAAGTAGACATGATAACATGAGATTATGCCTTAAAGGCCTGTTCAAAATACGGCTTGGATAGCAGGCATAACAGGTAGTGCATTTTGAGCTGGGTATGATGTTATTACCCTGTTTGCTACAGAAAATGTATCCCTCGTTTAACCCTCCCCATTTCAGGAGAACAAAAACATCTTAAATAGCACATTGTGTCTAGAAAACAGTTTGTGCATTCCCAGCGCCTAGAGTATGAATGTTTTTGCACGAACATGTTTTTATTCTCTAATGAAGAGCTGTTGTTATTTATAAGCATACAGAATTTAGTTTGATAGCGTTATTTTGAGCAGGACGTTATAGTTTGTCAAATTGGGAGATTTCTCTAGAACGCACATTTTTATGTAATTTTTAAGGAAGGCATCAGTTTTATTTTGTTTTTAAATTACATATTTGAATGATTGGGGTCTATCAATTAATATTTTGGCAAACCAACGCTAATAGACCATTTCGCTAATTTTTGTTAGAGGTTAGACTTCTGAAAAGAAGTGCCCTGGCTGATCGAAGGAAGCTCCAACCACAGCAAGGAACTCTTCAACATCGTCAGAGAGTTTGCCAGCCCCTCAGCCACCAAAAACGTCATCACCCATTCCCAGGAAGTCTGTGACACCCTGGCAGGCTTCTTGCATGACAAGATCTCCACCACCTATAGAAAGTTTAAACCCCAACCCACCGACATCCTAAACCATCTCACCCCCATGAATGAGGAATTTGACCACCTGCTCACTACCTGGGACCAGCTCACCAGGCATGACATCACAGCTACCATGAACTCTGTCCATTCAGGAGCACCTTCAGACCCCTGCTCCATCACATCTTCAACCTCTGGAGTAAGACCATTAGCAGCAAGCTCACCGCCATCTTCCACACATCCATCACCACAGCCACCTTTTTAAAGAATGGAAACACTCAGAAATCAAGCTCCTGCTCAAGGAATCCTCCATCAGCCCCAACAAATTCAAGAACTACCATCCCCCCAAAAGGTGCGTGGCCAACCGGCTAGAGCAATGGCCGCTTTCTAAGGCTGCTCCGTGTTAGCGCGCCCATCTACGAGTAAATCCGTATTTAATTGATCTGACAACTGGCACAATTCTGTACCGAAAGATACGGGAGCACTCCATGAGTCTAGAGAGCTGGGTCCCTGCTACCCCGGAGATTGGCTGCATGACGCAAGTCACAGCCGTGTGGAGAGGCCACTCACCATGCAGACCAGATTACCCTGAGCCGCGACCTGTGGTTCCTACTCAGCGCGACAGTGATGTCTTTGTCCCCCTGCGGCACAAAACACGATCAGCAGTGGACCGGGGCCCTGAGAAGCTGCCTGAGACAAGGGGCTCACCGCTGGGTGCTGGACGTGGTAGAGCCCGGAGACGTCGCGCACTGCTCGCCTGGCCTCAGCCGCTGGGGCATCCTTGGCCGCACTAGGTAGCAGGGATCATGAGCAGGGGCCACGGACTGCCCTGTGACACTGGAGGGGGAGCCCGGACACTACCTGTTGTGCCCGGGGTGAGAAGGTGGCCTCAATTGACCTGAGGGGAGCGGATTTTGATCTGGGCACCACCTGACACCGTTGGTAAGGAAAGGCCAGGGTGGTATGGCCTCTCCCCTGGGTTCCGGAACCTCCGGCATGAGCTTTCCTCTGATCGGTGGCTGTGAGACAACGCAGGTGTAGCCCTGGCCATAAGCGGTGAGCGAAAAAGTGGTTCTGTTGGGTGGCAACAAGAATTGCTTTAAGGGAAGGTTGAACCAGCTCAAAACACAAAGCAAACAAACCTCTCTGAAGGCAAGGTTTTTATATTGAAAAACAAGGATAAACAATACACGGGAATTACTTCATTCCGTTTTGGTAATGATAAATACTTAAAAATTGTGAATAGTGACTATGGTGAATAAGGTGACTGGTGCATTGCATATAGTGACACTTATATACACATTTTTACAATAAAACCACGTTGGGGGGAGGGGGGGGGGGAGTTTTAGGAAAAAAACTAAGGGTGTTTTCTTTCGGTAAAAGGCCAGTATTCCAAAGTTAAATGTTCCAAGGAAAACAGATAGTTAATGTCCAAGTTCCTGGAGCTATTATAGTGCATTGTTTATCCTTGTTTTTCAATATAAAAACCTTGCCTTCAGAGAGGTTTGTTTGCTTTGTGTTTTGAGCTGGTTCAGCCTTCCCTTAAAGCAATTCTTGTTGCCACCCAACAGAACCACTTTTTCGTTAATCACGCATACCCAGGTTCTGAGGGACACAGGGTTACCCCTTTTTGTAAAAATCATAGGCGGTGAACAGCAGGGACTTTGACACCCCGCAACTGGGTGGGACAAGAGTCTGTCTGCGTTGCCGTCATTTTGGGCTCAGGGCAGACTGTGACGTGACGCTGAGAAGAGGTGCTGGGCCACGGCACATCCATAAACCTGAGGAACTGCCGACCAATTCAGAAGATCGCCCTGGGTGGCCTGTGGGCCATTGAAAAACTTGATGCCCTGCCCCTGGAGAGGCTTCTACATGGCCTGCCACTGGTGCCCACACAACAGTGACTTCTGGCCCCATGTGGCTAGCCGGGCCCTCGCTGATGCAGCCCAGTTGACAACTTGATCGGGCCCCCACTGCCGAGACTGTCTACACCATGGCGGGGGATCACAGATCCAAAGCAGCTGTTGAAGCCAAGTTATACAAACTCACGTGGGACGGGGGCCCTGGTGCGTGCCCGAAAGGGGGTCCTGCCACACAGGAGAAGCATCAGTCTGGGGAGAAAAAGAAGGACCCGACGCTGCATGATATCCTTGAAGCCATTAAGACTGTGCGCGCGTCGTTGGAATCATGCATCAACTCTGTGTCCATGAAGGTATCCCTTACTCGGGTGGACATGGGCTCGATGAACTCACGCTTAAAGGATGTAGAGGTCAAAGCAAGTTCCCTGGTCAAAGATACGTCCGAATTGCAGCGCAGGGTGGACGATATGGAGGCCCATACTGCCAAACTAGAAGTGCAATTGGACGACTATGAGGGTCGCACTCAGCGCAACAATGTCTGCATACTAGGGGTGCCGGAAAGGGCGGACAGGCCGTTGGTGGACCTGTTCATGGAGGACCTGATCACCACCCATCTCAAGCCAAAGGGGCTCTCCAACTTTTTTCTGTTGAAAGGGCGCATCGAGTGCTAGGCGTCCAGCCAAAGCACTGGGCCCCCGTAGCCCTTGTTGGCTAGAATCTTTAACTTACGGGAACAATATGTCATTCTGAAATCAGCTCGGTCGGTACCCCCGGTGGGATACCAGAACAGCCGTCTCACCTTTTTCCCGGACTTCACTCTCAAGGTGCAGCGACAAAGACGCAGCTTCCTAGATGTGAAAAAGGCACTTCGTGAAAAAGAGTTGAAATACGCCATGCTCTTCCCGTCCAAGCTGAGGGTGGACTCTGAGGGGAAAGCCTGATTCTTTACCACCCCTGAGGAGGCTTCGGACTGGTTGGATGGATGGCACATGGCTGGCCGGAAAAACAATCACGCTCAGATAGCGAGAGTGGAGGAGGACACAGGGGACTCAGGAAGAAAAAAAGGAGGTATCCTTCCTGAAGATCAGAGACTTGCCAACATTGTAGTCATTCATAAATGGGGTAAGCCAGCCAATAAGTGTTCATCCTATAGGCCCATTATGTTGCTTTATTGTGAAGCGAAAATACTGGAGAAGCTTCTTGCCACTCATTTACTCAGGGTCCTAACCCGTCTGGTCCATCCAGACCAGTCAGGATTTATGCCCGCTAGGAATACCGCCCTCAACCTGCGTAGCCTCCATGGTGTGCTGTGTCGGGTTGACACAATCAGGGAAGATGCTTTTGTGGTATCCCTGGATGCTGCATCAGCATTCGACACCATCAAATGGCCCTACATGTTTGCAGTGCTCCACAAAGTGGGTTTTGGGCCCGAATTTATCAACTGGGTGTGGCTTTTCTACCATTAACTTCTTGCTCAAGTAGTCCTCAGCAATAGGAAGTCTCCTGTTTTTGTTCTCGGCAGGAGCACCAGACAGGGCTGCCCCTTGTCACCAACGCTCTTCGCCTTGGCCCTATAGCCTTTGGCGACATGGCTACTGCAGGACCCCGTCATCAAGGGCCCCAAATGAACATCAGGCTGGGAGGACCGCATATCACTATATGCGGATGATATCTTGCTATATTTGTCCTCCCCGGCGGTATCCCTCAACTTAGTCATAGACATATTCCCTGTGTTTGGTAGGTTTGTGGGGTATACGATAAACTGGTCTAAGTCGGTGTTTTAAGTCCTTTACGACAAATGGCCTCGGCTCCCTCGGGGTTGCCAACTAGCGGAGGCAGCTGATTGCTTTAAATACTTGGGGATCTGGGTCTCTAAAGATGTATCTAGCTTTCACATTAATAATCTCCTGTCGCCTCTAGCGCGTCTTATATCAGACGTCAAGCACTGGAAGTTGCTTCCATTGACCCTTTTGGGGTGCATGGCACTATTCAAGAAGATGTCCTTTCTCAGACTTTTATATGCACTGCAGAACACCCCACTCCTTGTCGCCACCTCGAATTTCAAGGAACTCGACTGGATTGTTCGAGACCTCCTGTGGGAGGGTAAACCATCCTGTATCACAACACACACGCTCACATTAGGATGGTTTAACGGAGGCATCGGGCTTCCGGATATCAAATGAAACTATTGGGCTTCGCACCTTGCAGGCATTAATCAATGCATGTATGGACTGCAGGGTGACCCTGCCTTTCAGATTGACAGGTGGCTCCTTCAGGGGGCGGCTTCGAGGGTGCTTTATACGTAAGATCCTTGAAGCCTGCATTGACTGGCCCAACCGGACATGTGGTCAATGTGTGGAGGGTGGCTAAGAGGAGTCTGGGCTGGTAGGGCAAACTCACACAGGCCCGTCGCTCTGGCACTGCGAACAATTGGGCAGACTGATCTGTTCGAAGGGCTTCGATAGATGGGACCTTATAGGTATCTCCAAGGTGAGTGATTTATGGAAGCCAGGGGAGGTAGTTCCTTTTTTTCCCAGTTGTAGCGGGACTACGAGTTACCCTTGTCGGAATTTTTTAGATATCTCCAAATCAGGCTTGCCCTGCTGGCAGTGCTTCCTAGAATCAGTGTACTCCATGAATCCTCCCCACTCGAAAACAGAATCTTAGACGGCAACCTACCAGAGAGGGCCATATTCTTCATCTTTAAAAAGCACATCAACAACCTGGCGGATACCCTGCCCCGCTTGAGAGCCAAATGGGATCATGATGTGGTGGGTCTAGAGGATGAGGAGTGGCAGGCGGCAGTGGCTTCCCCTCGGGTGGTGGCCATTTCCTCCCGGCTCCGCCTGGTGCAGTTAAAGCTTCTTCATAGATCCTACTTGTCAGGGTCCCTGATGGTTAGTATGGGTTACACCCTGGATGGTGGTTGTGTGCGGCCATGCGAACAGGAAGGAACTTTTATCCATACTCTCTGGGAATGCGCTGCGATCCAGAGTTACTGGGAGACGGGGGCACGCCGGATGGTGCTGTGGAAACAGATTCACTGTAACATTAAGTTGGCCTTGTTGAACATTTAGGACTCTACTGATTTGAACTCCAGGAAACAAACGTTGGTCACATTGGGGCTGATGGTTGCTAAGAGGAATATTGCCCGGCTTTGGAGGGCTCAGAACCCGCCACGCATAGCAGCCTGGGCCAAAGATATGGACTGGTGCATGGTGAAAGAAAAATCCATCTACAAAGACAGGGGTGCCAAACAAATGGATGCAAATTTGAGGAGTGTGGCTCACTGGTTAGAAGCGGCAGACCCTGAAGCAGAGGTCGGCCCGGGACCAGGGTTCAATTCTCGACGCGGCAGGGTCTTGGGTCAATGTCCGCGGACTCGATAATTCTCCCCTAGGTGCCTACGCTAACCATGGGTCCCACTCTGCAACTCTGGGCAATAGCTTGCTTAATCTCCACAACGGCCCTAGCAGCGCCGGGGATGCCTGGCTTCACCTTGGGGGTGCTTCTCACAGGGAAAGCCAGGACGGGTTCCCCAGCGGTATACAGCGCCAGTACGCCACGTAACGAGGTAACAGTGCGCTTTACAAGTATACATACATTACATTACATTACAGGGCAGAGGAATGTATATCGGGGAGACATTTGTGAACCTCCAAGAGCCAGAATAGATATCACAAGTGGGACTTAACTCTGTACAGTTACAACTGTCAATTTTCCTTGATGATATGTATGTGTCATGGAATCATTCATTGTGTAGCATACATGACCAGATCTCACACAATTGCTTTACCTGTGAACCATGCCTTATTTTTCCAATAAAAAGCGTTAAAACATTTTTTTATAATTTTTGAAACAACTGCAAGAAAAAAAAAAGTACTACCACCCCCTCTCTGCAGTCCATTCCCGCCAAAGCACTTGAGAATGCTATCAATTGTCAACTCACAGAATACCTGGAGAACAACAATTTCTGGACACTTCCTAATCCAGATTCTGCACCAACCACAGCACCAAAACCTCCCTGATTGCAGCCACAGACAACATTAGATCCCTCCATCACCAAGGAAAATCGGCGGCTCTGATTCTCCTTGACCTCTCAGAAGCATTCAAGACAGCATCATAACACACACTGATCAAAAGGCTTCACAACATCAGAATTCAAAGAGTCACCCTCAAGTGGATTACCTCCTTCCTCACCGGAAGAACCTAGAGTATCCACTTACCTCCCTTCACCTCGATACCCAAGAACACCATTTGCAGCAGTCCTCAATGTTCGTCCTTCACTCCTACACTCTACAACATCTACATGACTCCCTTGGCCAATGTTGTGTGATCCTGTGAACTGCACATCATATCCTACACTGATGACACACAGCTCATCCTCTTGGTATCAGAAGAACCTTCCAGCATGCTGACCAACTTCCTCAGATGCATGATGAGCATGGCCTACTGGATGAAAGACAACTGCCTAAAACTCAACACAGACAAGACAGAAGTGCTGCTCTTCGGGAACAACACCCCCCAATGGAACAACACCCGTGACCAACTGAACCACAACCCTCACCCACTACGACCGGCCACGCCTGCAACCTTGGCATCATCCTGGACAGCAAACTGACCATGAAGAGACAGATTAACACAGTTTTCTCCGCCTGCTTCCTCACCCTTTACGTGCTAGGCAAGATCTTCAAGTGGCTCCACATTCACACCAGATGAACTGTCACACAAGCCCTTTTCACCAGCCAATTGGCATATGGCAATGCACTCTATGTAGAAATCATCTCACACCTCCTCAAGAGACTGAAAAACTTTTCAGAACTCAATTGCCAAACTCATCCTAGACCTCCCTAAACGGACCCACATTACACCCCACCTCAAGAAGCTCCACTGTCCCTCATTTCAGAAGAGAAACCAGTTCTAGATGTTGATACACACCTTCAAAGCCCTCCACAACCAGGGACCTGCTTACATTAACCACTAATTGAACTTCCACCTTCCCTCCAGACACCTGTACTCCGCCTCCCTCAGCTTTGCCCACACCCCCAACATGGGCAGCGGCACCAGTGGAGGATGCTCCTTCACCTACTTCGCTGCAAAGACCTCAAACGACCTCTCACTTCACCTACGGACCTCAGTCTCTCTGCTGGAGTTCAGTAAAGGACTCAAGACCTGGCTGTTCAACTGAGTCCCCCTACCCCCCCCCCCAACCTTCAGAAATTACAATTATAACTTCACCATCGAAGCATCTCAGTTTATCACCATGTCATCTCTGTTTGCCCAGTTTAACTACACCTTCAATGTTTAGTGCCATGATAGATATCTGTTGCCTCACTGAACTGCTGTTGGGCTGCCTTCTGTTTAGTACAGGTTCATGCAGAGATCAGGCAAGAAGATACTCACTTTTTGTAGGTCTCCTCAAGGAGCCTCCATCTTTTGCTGCTAAAATAATGAATGTACAACTAAAAAGACTCAATGAAAATGTGTATGATAAATGACGTAGGACATCGTTTTAACCATGATCCCTTTACATTTGTATTTTGTTTTTACGGACTTTATTACTCTGTGCACAATAACACTGCTAAACAGTTTCACAGCATGTACGCTGCTCTCCACCTAAAAGCACGCACTGTGAATTGGGTCCACCTAACTGCTCGATTATCGGTTATTACTAGTGCTTTAAGCGGACCAGTACTCACTGTTGCTGATTAATGATACTTCTTTTTTCTTCCCCCATAAGTATCATAACTTCTCAGTGCACAAAGGAAGTACCGGTGCTGCCTGCAGCATGTCAAGATTTCCCAAAGCAATGATGATTATGTGAGCACAAACAGCCTTTCTATTCATTGGCGCATGCTCACGTGATTACCATTTTTACACTGGCAATGATGATCATGATGGCGTCAGCACAACGTGTGACGTCATCATACAGTCTGTTCGCTGTTTGGCGGGAAGAAGGGGAAGCTTTTCAAAAAATAGGTTGGCAATGGTTTGTCTTACTTTTCTGCCATACAGCAGCAAGGATATTGACGATGAGCACCCAGAAGCCGCCCGCCTACTCAGCAGTTTTTCCTTCTGTACCAAAAAGGGACCTAGGACCGGATTCCAGTAGGCAAGGGTCAGATTCCTGCAGCTGGGCCCCTATCCATGTAGTGTCGTTGAGGACACAGGACTCGATTCCTGTAGCGGATGGGCCCTCCATCGATGCAAAACCTGCTGCAGAGATCTTCAGGGGATTAAAAAAGTAAATTGGACTCACCATTATCATCAAGGCCAATCTCATGTTTTATTGTCGGGGCTGATATTTTTTTTTAAAAAACTTTATGTTAAGCAACCCCTGCGAAGCGCACAGGAGCTGGAAGTACGGGGTTACCCCCAACATACCTGAGATAGATTTAAGAATGTGAAAGAGCAAAGTGATGCCTTTAAATTTAGCTATTTTTCTTTTGACACAGAGGTCGAATGTCAGACGATATGTCTGACAAATTGCTGCTTATTCTTTTAACATGTAGATTGATGTTTACTTGTAAATTGCTGCTTATTCTTTTAACATGTAGTTTGATATTTACTTGTGAGGGGATTTTTGAAAGTCTATAGGATTTCATTTTTTTGCTAACATACAACACTGTTATCCCATCTCTCAAAACGGCCGTCATCCTACCCATCTTAAAAAACCTGGAGCAGACCCCTCGGCACTTGTCAATTATCACCCCATCTCTCTCCTACCCTTTCTGGCGAAAGTACTTGAGCGCCACGTAACCAGGACGCTCAGCACCTTTGTGGAGGAGAATATGATATTAGCCCCTCGGCAGGCTGGGTTCCGTCCCTCACATTCAATGGAGGCCGTGGTACTTTCGGTTCTTGACAACCTCAGAGAGGGTATGGACACTAGCCATCCCCAGGCCCTGGTCCTCCTCGATCTCTCCGCCGCCTTTGATACGGTTGATCACTCCATCTTGCTGTCCTGTGTCAAGGCGGCGGGTATCGGAGGTGTGGCCTTGGTCTGGCTGTCCTCCTTTCTGAGCGGCCGCACACAAGCAGTGCGCCTGGGAGATTTAACAGCAGACTTCCAGCCGGTCAACTGCGGGGTTCCCCAGCGCTCTTCCCTGTCCCCGTTATTATTCAACCTGTACATTGCTCCTCTTATCTATGCCCTCCAACAGCTGGAGGTCTCCGTCTATAATTATGTGGATGACCTCCAGCTTATTTTCTCCCTATCTTCTTCCCCTGAGTCTATCTCTAATTTTCAATCTGTCATGACCTTCATCCGGGACTGGATGAACCACAACCACCTGAAGCTCAACCCCGACAAAACGGAGCTAGTGCTGACAGGTGGTTGCTCCAGTCCCTGGTCTTCCTCTTTCTGGCCCCTCTCTTTGGGTTCTCCCCCAACCCCCTCTTCTTCTGTAAAAACCCTTGGCTTCAAACTAGACCATCAACTCACACTTCACTCCCAAGTCAGTTCTGTGGTGTCCTCATCCTTCCACTCCCTTTGTACCATCCGTAAAGTCTCTCAGTTTTTCTCCTACCCGGCTCTTAAACTCATAGTTCTTGCTATGGTGATCTCCTGCCTGGACTACGGCAATGCCCTTTATTGTGGCATGCCCGCGTACAGCTTGCGACGCCTCCAATTAGTCCAAAACCAGGCGGCTCGTCTGGTCTTTAATTTATCCAAGTCTCACCATGTTACTCCCCTCCTCAAGACTTTTCACTGGCTCCCCATTCGTGAACGAGCCCAGTTTAAACTGGGATGCATCATTTTCAACGCTCGCTCTGGATCAGCCCCCGCCTTTATCACTTCCGAAATTCACTCCTATGTCCCCCCCAGGGAGCTGCGTTCTTCCACCCAACAACTGCTCCTAGTACCCCCATTCAAACGTAAAAAGTGGGGCCGATCCAAATTTTCCACACTCGCACCTACCTTTTGGAATTCCCTCCCGCCCCACCTGAGATCCTGCCCCCAATACTCTCTCTTTCGCAAGGCTTTGAAAACTTTCCTTTTCACCCAAGCTTTTCCCTCCTAAATCCCCCCTTCCATCCTCCCATCTTAAAGCTTCAGGGGTTCAGCTCAATCAGTGCCATGAAACCGTTAGGTGTACGTGCGCTTAAGAAATTTTTTAAACTCAAACTCAAACTCAAAACGTCAAAACTTATCAATTAACTGTATGAATATTTTAACATTAGAAGTAGGAAGGGACAAATGTAGCAGTTCTTCGTAATTCTGAAGTGTCATGGAAGAATTTACCAGGATCAAAACAAAGCATGATACTTTACTGGGTGATGCACAAAGGATAAATCTTCTTTTGAACCAGTGGCCTAGCTTTCATTGGTGCAGCAGGTGCAGTGGCACAGATGCCTAGGTAGCCCACTGAACCTTGATTATTGAAATATTTCACAGATCAAATAAGAGCTAGGGACCAGTTTCCTTCCTTGCACTCAGGACAGGATACACTGGCTACGCCACTGGCTGGAACCCAATTCCACGCATTAGCATTGGGGTATGGTATAGTTTTATCAGTAAAACTGTATGTCTGTGCACATTTAATGGTAATGTCAATTGAAAATGTGCTGACTCTAAATGATAGTGTGCAACCACACCATGCACCAACAGTTAGATACCACACTGGTACCACTTTCATGCTGAAGGTGGCTCATTCACTACACTTGTTTTTATGAGATGATTTAATTTTTCACAATCCCTATAACATTAATTACACCACACTGCCCTGAAAATTATCACAGCACCATGTTTCTCAAAGCACAGACTGCAAAATTGTATCAGTCATTACTCAATCCAAAACAAATCTTGACTCCCAGTAAATGTTTCCATGTAGACCCGCCCCTGACCCCAACCTTTAACCTGCCTCCTGGCCCCACCCCCTCGGCAATAGCTCAATTTGGTGAGTACCTACACTTCTTGTTCCCATTCAATACACTGGTTGTTACCACATATGGTACTACATCGTGTTACTTTCAATCACATTTTCTTTCACAATGTATGCATTTACCAGGTGTAATTGACACCTATAGTGCACATGTTTACAATGAATTGTTTTTTAAAACACACATTAAAAAGAGATTTTATTTTTTAAACATGATAAGGTAATGTTAAAAATGTAATATAAACACAACACATACATGAACTCAGTCACACACTCTCTCACACACCCAAACAATCATTCACAGGCAGTTACCCATCCTTACACCCACCCACTCACACAGCCACTCACACATCCACTCACAGACCAATGCAGTCACTTACATACCCAGTCATACACTGACCCATCACAAACTAGCACACCCACTTACCAATCTAAACAACCACTCACATTCTGACTCACACATCCATACACCCACTCAGAGACCCAGAGAACTACCCGCTCATCCAGTCACTCATCCATACAGCCATTCGTACACCCATTCAGTCGCCGATGCATTCACTCTGAGACTCATAGAACAAGTCACACACACACTACAGACCAACACAGGCACTCACACACCCACTCACACATTCATACATCCACTGTACTAAATGTGGTGTTGTTTTGTATTGAATGTGTGCTTTTGGTTGGGACAGATTTGTTGCAGATCTGCCTGCAGCATAGCTGGCAGACCCCTTATTTCTTTGAGGATCAGTGTCATATCTGCGGATCCAAGTGAGAAATTAAGAAAAAGTCTTTGAAAGTAAAAAGAACCAGTGTTTGGGAAAAGGGTTGGCTCTGAAAAGTGCCTTTGTGTTTATGGTGTGTAGGTGACAGCTACACATAGAACAGGATACAGTCTTTTAAGTTGTTGAGGAACACCCTGTTGCCTCTGTCTTTGAAATGGACTCCATCTTATCGATTTATTTCATCCATGTAAGTTTGTTATGGTGTATATAGGGCCAAAGTTGCGGTCTCGTTGAAATGTAGAAACAGCTTTATTGACATGTTTCCTGGTTTTCTCTATGTGCAGATACATTTGGGTTGAGCACTGTCACGTTTGTCTTTGGCAAATGTTGGAGAACACCAAGGTCGATACGGTCAACCACCAGATTCTGTTCAGGAGACTGGAGGAATCTGGTATTGGTGGAGTGGTGTGGAAAATTGACAGCGATCAATGTTAGCATTTAGCTGAAGCCATCTAGTGTCCGGCAGCCATTTTGTCCGCCATGTGCTTGCCATGTGCTCTTTCCTTCTCTTCTGTTTTTTACCCTTGTGCTCCGCTCAAAGGACTGGCCATACATAGCCTCTGCTACTCTGCACATGCTCAGTTGAGCTTGTAGCTGCCCATGCAACTGTTTAGGTCTGTTACTGTCAGGATGTTTCTACTGAAGTCAGCAACTGTTAAATCCTCCTTTTAGTTGTCTGTGCATTTCTGTGTGACCATTTATGTATGTAACTCTCCTATGTGTGCTTCTACCTCCTTCTTTTGAGCTCCTGTGTGGGTATAAAAGACCCATGGTTCTTCTTCTCCTTGTGCTACTTCATACACTACCGAAGGGTGTTATGTGAATGTAGTTCCACCTCATGAGGTTGATAAAATATCTTTGTACTATTTCAGCTTCTGCGCCAACTTCTATTTACTGGTCTGAGGACTTGCGTGCAGAGAAGGGCGAACCCCTAGCACTGGTAGACCTTGCTGAGGCCCACCTCTACAGAGGCACTGCAGTGGATGACAAGCTTCCTTACTAATCGTTCCCAGACAGGTAATCTAGGTCTGTATCGTTCTTCATCTAAGGAACTGACCAAGGGAGTGCCCCAGGGCTGTTGCCGAAGCCCCACCTTGTTTAACATCTATATCGATCCCTTGACCACACTTCTAAGGAACTACGGGTTCACTTCGATATCATATGCAGATGACACTCAGCTTACTTTCTCTTTCAATAAATCTTTCCATTCAGCTCAAGCCACCTTCTCTTCTGGCATGTGGGCAATCACTCAATGGATGCGTAACAACTTTCTACAACTAAATGCCGGAAAGACTGAGATCAGGCTTTTTGGAGAGGCTCCACTGCTTTGGACACCAGAGTGGTGGTCAAGAGAGCTGAGGATTGCTCCAGCACCAAAGACAGTAGTAAAAATACTAGTGGTTCGCATTGAGCAGGCCTTGACCATGAAGGAGCATGTGGCCTACATGGTTGGCTCATGCTTCCATGTGCTTAGCCTGCTGAGAAGAGTCTTCCCCTTCCTACCGGATTCCATACGGAAGACTCTCATCCAGACTTTGGTGTTGAACAGATTGGACTACTGAAATGCCTTGTTGATTGCAGCTAACACGTCCTCTCTAGACTGCCTACAGGTAGTGCAGAATACGGCGGCTCGTTTAACACTGAATGCCCGTACGCAAACGAATAAAGTTTAAGATTTGCTGCATCGTCCATAAAGCAGTGTGGGGTAAAGGACCTACTTACCTGGCGGAGACACTTAACAGTTACACTCCCCGTAGGGATCTCAGCTCTGGTTCGAAATCCCTCCTCAAGGTACCTAAGGTCAAGGTTAAGGACAGAGGGAAAAGCTTTTCCATATCTGGCTCCCCTCAATTAGAGCCAGCTTCCCATCTCATTGAGGCAGTGCCCAGACCATCAGCAATTCAGGAAGGCTTTGAAAACTGTTCTGTTCTAGACTCACTCCTTTGTGACAGCTTTCTTATATGGGTCTTTGAGCACTGAGATACCATTTCGTGGATGATTCAAGTGCTACACAAATCCATAAAATAAACAAATAAATAAGGCAGTATGTTGGAAAAGTGTCATTAATTTACTAAAAGTATACTACATTTGGATTTCCAGTCCTACCCCAGTAATTGTGTCTAGGTCATTGCCCAGTGCACAATCATGAGGTCTGGATGTTGGTAATCCCCAATGCGTTCAATCAAAGCCAAACATTTATGCCACTTTAACTCTCTCAGGCCAACCCAAGTAATGTCTACATTTGATAAAACTAGGTCCCCGTCAATGTTACTTTTCTAGCACTCTCTAAGGCTCAAACACAAAACTATGGCCCAAAATCCAGACTCTGACCATTTCGGAGACACGCAGGAGTAGCACACAGAAAAAGACTGCAGCAGTTTTGAAGAAGAAAAGCAGCTACAAAGGAGAACAACAAGTAAATTATAAAAGAAAATATTTGATTGGCTGGTGGAGACATGCAGGGAACTAATATTAGGTTGTGACCCTAAGAAATAAAGTAACCACCTCTGTGGTCTGCTTTGGAAAAATAAAAAATAAAATATGTTGTATGGGATATGTTTGGTATTGCTAAAGTCAACCACACCTGCGACAGTTAAAGTGAATCTAATATGCTGTCAGAGAAAAACTTGTGAACCTTTCACCTACTGGTAGGCAGAGACTATTGGAAACAAGGTTACTATGGAAATGGAGCTAAAAGAGTATGGACGGAATGGAATAAAAGAGACTGCAAGTGTAAAACTGAAAAACAGACTGGTGTACATAAATTGCTCAATAGGGAGTATATGTCTTGTTATTGACAATATTTTACAAAATGAAACATAAATGGAAAGCATTAACAGCAGAATGTTAAATGTTGTAAGAGCATCCAGGTGGATCTGTAGATTCACCGCAGAATCACACTGGGGCCCGCACTGAGCACAGTGGTAAAAACAGGGATCTGTGAAGAACCTACTAAATTATGCTTCTTTACAGGAAACATGGAAAGGGTTAAAACATAGTGACCATTTAAATGTGGTATAACAAATGAAAGATCAGTTCACCACTTGATACAATTTACAGCTACTATCAACTGTAAGATCAAGCCCCCCACACTGGCGGGCGGCATGATAAGAAAGTGGAGAAGCCTCGATAAATTGGAATTTGTTAACACCTTGTCTATCTCATTACCCACCTTTAGCCCTGATGTCAACTCAATGGAAGAGAACATATCAGATTGGGTACTATTGGCAAGTAATGCACACACTCCACTTGCTAAATTTTCCCGCGCCCGCCACTCAGACGCCCATAAATGGTTCACCACCGAACTCAAAAAACAAAAACTAGAGCTTCATCAAAAAGAGAGAACATGGAGACTCTGTTACTCCATAGAAGACGATTGTGAATGACCTGTGCAATGACGAGAGAACATTGCCCACTCAGGCACCTACTCAAGAGCTCTGCAATTCCTTGAACAATTTCTTCTTGGACAAAATTTCCACCATCAAAGCCAGTATCCCCAACACTGCCAGCATGGAACCACTGGAAGATGTATCCAGTAACCAATCCACACTAGACCTCCTCCCACCTCTCTGTCCTAAAACATTATCAGATCTAATGACTTGTGTTAAATCCGGGGCTCCTAATGACAGTTGTCCACCTTATGTCTTGAGGGACATTTTCTCTGTCATGCCTCATAGTGGGTGAACAGCCATGACAACGCGGGGATTACCCCGCACTGCCATTACAACGCAGGAATTACAACGAAAGTCATTACAACAACTTTCGCTGGAGGGCGCTCTTGGATAGGGAATAGTTTATTTTTCTATCCAACTCCTTCCCTACGGTCAACGTGGGCTGGAGTTGGAATAGAAAATTAAACTATTCCACTATCCTGCGCCCTCCAGCGAAAGTCGTTGTAACGACTTTCGTTGTAATTCCTGCGTTGTAATGGCACGCGTGGTAATACCAAGCGTTGTCATGACATACAACCCTCATAGTGTACTCCCTTTCCTTAACGAGTCACTTGCTCAGGGCAAGGATCCCAGCGCATTCAAGAACGCTATGGTATTCCTCTCATTAAAAAACCAGGGGCCGACCCCTCGAATCCCTCAAACTATTGCCCTATATCTCTCCTCCCCTTCCAGGCCAAGATATTGGAGGCCCACGTGGCCAGGTGCCTTTCTAACTTTATTGAACAATCAGACTACTTAGAGCCAAATCAAGATGGCTTTTGTCCGGCGCATTCAACTAAGGCAGTGATCCTCGCAGTCCTGGACACACTCAGAGCAAATGCGGACAGGGGTGTCCACCAGGCTCTTGTGCTCCAGGATCTGTAGGCCGCATTCGACATGGTCAACCACAACATCTTGTTGAACCATGTCGAACAGGCAGGTCTACGGGGCCTGCACTCAATTCGATTAAATCATTTCTCGCTGACCGAACCGAAGCAGTAAGATTTGGAACTTTCACCACCACCAAGCTCACCTCAACATGCGGGGTCCCACAGGGCTTATCTCTGTCCCCATTATTGTTTAATATTTACCTCAGGCCCCTGATCCACTCATTAAAAAACAGAAAGATCACCATTTTTAACTATGCAGACGAACTTCAGCTCATATTTCCACTGGATTTCCCTGATTCTGCTGCTGAATTTCAAGCTATCATGCTTCATATCCAGCACTGGATGGATCTGAACCACTTGAAACTCAACCCAGGCAAGACGGAATTAGTGTTGCCTGGGAAGATTGAAATCTGCTGGGGTCCGCACTACTGGCCGGCCGAACTTGGACCACCACCTACTCCCTCCCCCTCGGTGAAAAGCCTAGGGGTCACCATCAACGCAGATCTCTCGCTCAGAGGACAAGTGGGAGCAGTGGTTTCCTCCAGCTTTTTCCAACTGCGTAAAATTAGGATAATCCCCCACTTGCTGACACATTCAGCCCTCATACAGGTGCTGATAGCTTTGTTTCTTTTGCGTCTGGACTTTTCAAATTCGTTTACCTCAGCCTGCCGCTGTGTCTGGGGGAATGGCACCCAGTTTCTACTGAGAGTGGAGTACGATTGCCATAGTTCTGACCTGAGATTTTTAGTGGAACACAAATGTTAACAGATCTTACAATAAAAGTTGGGGAACAGCAAAGAAATTTTACAGGTATGTTAATTATGTTGAACTAATAAAAAAAGTATGTTAAAAAAACTGAGTGTATAAAAGCTGAAAGAAAATGTGTAGCTTCCAGACACTACAGTAAAAGAAAAAGTAGAAGGGAATTTAGATGAGAACAATAACTTAAAATTAGTGAGCAGCAAGGAAAAAGAGGAATTGCTACAGTGTATATATACTGTTATTTTACTAAGCCAGTATGAATGAATGCATGTGTTAGAAAAAGTATGTACATTAATAGTATGTAATTTTCACCCACTCACTCAGTCAGTCGGGTAGTTACACACCCAGTTGCACCCCCACAAAAGCACCTTTGTACCCACCATTCATTAGCTACCCACACTGCACTTATGTATCCATCACTAATAGAGCCATTTGCACACATAGTTACACACCCAAACACTCACTAACATGGGCAGTTACCAATCTATTCATCCTCTTACATACCTACTTAGATACCCATATACCCACTAACACACCCAGCCACAAAGCAACACAGCAACTTACATATCCAGTGACACACCTACAGAGGTACTGATACCCTCACCTAGATATCAACTCAACCACTCACACACGCAGTCGCCCACGTATACAGCCACTCATATAGCGAATTATACACCCATACTCAGACACTTACACGGGCACTTGCACACTGATATAACCACTTATGTGGCTATTCACTTGCTTATAATACGTAATCTAATGGTATAAGATCTTAAGTTAAATATACTGTAGGTTTGTTTTTCAGATGTCTATTTGTGTTTAAAGAGGAATGAAGGATGGAAGGAAAGGGTGAAAAAATATTAAGAATTATGCTTCTTGACAGCATTCATAAACTGAGCAACAGAATACATATTTAGTGTAACTCTCATATGCCATTTGCTACAATGAGTGACCATGTCTTGCAGTTTTGGTGAAACAGCAGGGAGGGTAAGTATCAGATCAGGTGCTAAGGGTCCCACAGATGGTCCAACTGCTGCTGATGATGCACCACCTTCCCGCTCTCTTATCATCCTCTGTATGTATGGTTTTCAGGGGTTTCAAAACAGAGGATGTGCCATGTTAATACTTCTTCACAGTAACACTTGACAGATTGTTGCAGCATAGATTGCTTTAGACACATTTTTTAATAATTTTCTTTTCTCCTGAAGGGTTAGAGAAATATTGTCAAAAGAAATTCTTTGGAGGAGGTTAGTCTTCTTCTTCTATGTAGGTGATAAGCAGTTGATAATGCTACAGTGAGCTCTGTACTATACTTCTCTCACCTATGTCGTCTTCTGACTTTTACAAAATGTAAACAGCATTTTATGAAGTATATAGAAGTGTCCTTTGATGGATGATGTCATCAGTGATATCATGAGGGATTTCCCTGACTATGTCATGAGTGATGTAATATATAAGATCAAAAGCACTGCATTGTGGTGGCGCAAGTTATAGTTAGGTCAGGTAACTATAACTGCTGAATTTCTCTGGTTTTGTGCGAGTGAAATCTGAACTATAACATCCCTGTAAACTTTGGTTTTCTCAGTGAATTTCTGAGGCTTTTTAAATTTTATTTCCTAACTATAATGTCCCTGTAACCTTTGCTTTTTTTTCAGTGGATTTCTAAGGTTGTTTGATATTGTTTCATAACTGTAACATCCCTGCAACCTTCGTTGTTTTAAGTGCATTTTTAAGGATATTGATTTTTATTTCCAAAATGTAATCACTAACCTTTGACAGTGACTGTGTGAATGAGTGCATGAGTGTATCAGTATGTCTGTGAGTGGGTGTTAGAGTGTCTGAGTAAGTCCATGAGTAGGTGTGTGAGTGGGCCTGTGGGCCTGTGAGAGAGTACATGAGCCTCTGATTGAGGCTGTGACTGGGTGCATGACTCTCTGAGTGGTTCTGTGATTGGATGCATGAGTGTCTGAGTGGGTCTGTGAGTGGCTGTATGAGTGTCTGAGTGTGAGTGGATTCAGTGCATGAGTCTTTGACTGGGTCTGTGAGTAGGTCCATGATTGTCTTTGGAGGTCTGAGAGTGGATGAATGAGTATCTGAGTGGGTCTGTGAGAGGTTGAAAGATCCTCTGAGTGGGTCTGTAAGTGCATGAATGAGTCTCTAAGTGGGTGAGTGAGTAGGTGCATGAGTGGGTCTGTGAGTGGCATGTGAGTCTTTGAATGGGTATGTGAGTGATTGAATGGGTCAGGCAGTGGATGTGTGAATAGTGAGTGGGTGCATGAGTCTCTGAGTGGTTCTAGGAATGGATGATAATAAGTGTCTGAGTGGGTCTGTAAGATGGTGTTAGAGTCTCTGAGTGGGTCTGTGAGTGGATGAATGAGCCTCTGAGTAGATTAGGGAAGTGGTTGTTTGTGTGTCGCAGTGGGTCTGTGAGTGGTTGTGGGACTCTGTGAGTGGGTAAGTGATTGTCTGAGTGGGTCAGTCAGTGGGTTCATGACTCCCTGAGTGGAACTGTGAGTGATTACATGGGTCTCTGAGTGGGTCTGTAAATGGGAACATGAGTGTGTGAGAGGGTGGCTGAGGTTCTGAGTGGGTCTGTGAGTGTGAAGATGAGGTTATGAATATGTCTGTGAGGGTGTGTGTGAGTGTCTGAGTAGATCTGTAAGTGGGTGCATGAGTGTCTTAGTGGGTCTGTGAGTGGATGCATGAATGTGCGAGTGGGTGTGTGAGTGAGTCTCTGAGTGAGTTTGTTGTGTCAGTCTTTCAGTGGGTCTGTAAGTGGATGAATGAGTGCTTGAATAGATCTGTGAGTGGGTGCATGAGTGTCTGAGTATATCTGTCAGGTGGTGTGTGCATCTCTCAGTCGGTCAGTGAATGGGTGCATTGCTGTATAAATTGGTCTGCCAGTGGGTGTGTGGTAAAAAAAAGTAGGGGGTACATGGGAGCAGGTCCTCATGCCAGCTCCCCTGTGACCATCCTCTTGTCCGGCTTGCTTGCAGTCTTTACCCTCAGCTGCATTTGGTTTTGTGCTTCCAGCTAGTTTTCTGCTCATTTCTCTGCCTCTTCTCTCCTCGCTCCTACCCTCTTTTTGGCTTCTTTCTGCTTACTCTTCCCATTATTTTGCTTCTTTCTGCTTGCTCCTGACCTTTATTCTGCCTCTTGCTGCTCGTCTCTGACATCTACTTTGCCTCCTGCAGCTCGTTTGTGACATCTATTTTGCCTCTTTCTGCTCATTCTGGCCGTAATTCTGACTCCTTTTGCTCCCTTCTGACCTTTATTGTGCGTATTTCTGCTCATTTCTGACCTTTATTCTGCTTCCTGCTGTTGGTTTATGACCTCTATTCTGCCTTTTTTTGCTCACTTCTGACCTTTGCTCTGCCTATTTCTGCTCCCTTCTGACCATTATTCTCAGGCTTTCTGCTTGTTTCTGACATTTATTCTGCCTCTTTCAGCTCAATTCTGACCTTTAATCTGTCTCCTTTTCTCCCTTCTAACATTTAGTCTGCCTGTTTCTGCTCATTCATGACCTTAATTTTGCTTCTTTCTGCTCGTTTCTCACGTATATCTTTTTACTCATTATCACCTTTATTTTGCCACTTAGGCTGGTTTCTGACCTATATTTTGACTCTTTCTGCTCCTTGCTGACCTTTATTGCTCCTTTTTCTGCTTGTTTCTCAACTTTATTTTACCTCTTTCAACTCATTCTTGACCTTCATTTTGCCTTTTTCTGTTTTTTTTGTCACCTGTGTTTTGCCACATTTTGCTTGTTTCTGACTTTTATTCTGCCTCTTTCTGCTACCTTCTGAACTTTATTCTGCCTCTTTCTGCTCCCTTCTGACATTTATTCTGCCTCTTTCTGCACGTTTCTCACCTTTATTTTGTATCTTTCTGCTCGTTGCTGATCTTTATTTTGCCTCTTTCTGCTCATTGCTGACCATTATTTTGCCTCTTTCTGCTTGTTTCTCACCTTTATTTTGCCTCTTAATGCTTATTTCTGACCTTTATTCTGCCTCTTTCTGCTCACTTTGCACCTTTATTCGGCCTCTTTCGCTCCCTTCCGATCTTTATTTTGCCTCTTTCTGCTTGTTTCTCACATTTATTTTACATCTTTCTGCTTGTTGTTGAACTTTATTTTGCCTCTTTCTGCTTGTTTCCCACCTTTATTTTGCCTCTTGGTGCAGGGTTCTGACTTTTCCTTTGCCTCCTCTTTGTGTTCGTTGCTGACCATTTAGCCTCTTTCTTTCTGTGTCACAGGACCTCAGAGGGAACCTCAGGGCTCCAGCAGTTCCAGCCAGCTCCCGCCTCCTGGAGGAGCCAGCATTGCTGCTGCAGGGAAGGAGCTGCTGGAAAGGCAGTTCCCTTCGCGTTGGAGCAATCTTTTTGGGTTTTTCGCCTGCTGGAAGCGGAGTGTTTGCTTTAGCTTGGTGGGAGCTCACAGCTCTCGCCAAGCTTAACCAAAATCTATGTCCTGGGGTGGGTACCCCGGGACAAAGCAGGAGCCAGTCCTGGGGGCTGATAGTCCAGAGAGCCAAGAATTGTGGAAGAGGGCTGCTGTGTGGCCCTCCTGCTTCAGTGGCATTTTTTTTAAGTGCTGTTAGAAATGGGATCTCTGGTTGGCTAAGGCTTGCGCCAAAGCCAGGCGGAGACCACCACACTAGTCAGAGCAAGGGAGTTACACACCAAAGATAACCCCTGCTCACTCCCTTGGTAGCATGGCACAAACAGTCAGGCTTATCCCGGAGGCCATGTGTAAATCATTTGCGCACGCACACATTAACAACATCCCAGGCACTCTACAAAAGGAACTCCACACAAGGTTATATAAAAATAGCCTTTGTATTCTCATAACACATTAGAATAGTAATCAAATAATATACATAGTGCCACCTGGCACAGGGACATATCTACAAGGGATTGTATACACCTGACAGGACCCACTGGACCACTGTCAGAAACATCTCAAAGTGAACTTAGTACAAGTAAAACATGTCATAAACTTACAACCAGTAAACACTGGTAATTACTGTACTTGGCATCAGCCTGTAACATAAACTACATTATGCACAGTATCACGTCAGGTGCAAATAACATTCTGTGCCAACCTCACCAGCATAAACACATTATACAATCTTTTCATAAGTCTAAAAGCATTAGACCCTAACCTCCTAAACATAACTCGCATTAGGAAATAATCTCAGTGGTACATAATCTCACTACCATAAACCATACTAGGCAAAACAACCTTATACATAAAACTACATTTAGAGGTATGAAACAGGGTGCATAAGTCATACTACATGAATCACATTTCCTAGCACCACATCAATCACATTTAGCACATAGTATCCTAATAAAGACCTTACTAGAGCCATAAATTACATTACCGTCTGGTACCCTAGTTACCTCCCTGTCCCCCTGGCCAACTCAAAGTGGCTCAAACGCCCTGTGTACAGAATGCCAGGGCTGCTGTCTAGCAGCGGAATCCAATTGCTCCACTGCGCAAACCTAAACAGTGCAGCTGGCACTAGGTGCTGCGCAGCTGTAAAGAAACGGGGGCAAAAGGAGTGCATCTCACTTCTAACCGCAAAAGGACATGCCCCCGAAGCACTGTGGCTTAAACATGCAGCATCACTACTTGCTGGACAGCTGTAAATATCAAATGAGGCCTGGACCCTCCTGGTGTCCCTTTGAACAATTTGCCAAACATTGCAGCTGCCCACTGTTTGGCTGGGCAGCGGAAAATGAGGAACATGAAGGGTCCTGTGCACATCTGTGCCTCCTCAGCCCCAAAACAAATGGGGCCTATCAATGGGCCCTTCAAGGAACTTTGCCGCCAGGTTGGAGCAGACGCGCTCTATACCAATCATGTGTCAACAAAAACACTTGCCCCCAGCGTTGGAGCCACTTGGGGCTCTAAAACAAAAGATGCTACCCCTCTCGTGGGAACGGTTGTGAACTGCGGCCATGTCCCCTGCCCAGCCCTAAGTCACCGGGTTCTGGGGACTCGGTGGCCTCTCCTTCGTGGCTGTCTGCAAGGCTACTTCAGCTCATGGGAGCCCCACGTCACCACTTCTCTCTGCGAAAGGCAGGCGGCCTTTCCTCTTCACCCTGGGACCCAGGACTCCTCTGCACTCTGGCCGCTGCCATGGGGCACTCCCTCCAGCAAGGGAGCCCCGAATCACTACTTCGCCGGCCTCCTTTCACCATCGCGGCATGTGCAGGACTTCCGTCATGAAATCCGGAAGTCCCGCCTGCCACCAGTCACCGCGGTGCCTGACTTCCTCCGGACCGCAGCAGTGAGTTTCTTGGAAATGGGGCAATGAGGGTTGGGCTCCCTCCGACTTTAAAGGAAGGCAGCAGTGGGGTGGGAACCCGCGTTGAAGGTCAAATAAGCGGGGTGGGCACCTGCATTCAATAGAATAAATCAGATGCGGCAATGAGGGGTAGGCTCCCTCCGAATTAAATATATAAAGCGGGGAGGGCACCTGCATTAAAATAAAGTATAAGCGGCATAAAAGCGGGGTGGGCACCCGCGAAATAACGATAAATGCGGGGTGGGCACCCGCCTCTGTAGGCATCATGGGGGAAGTCCTATGGTGGGGATTCCCTCCTAAAGGCGCTGCAGCTCAGCGCTGCACAGCCCCCAGGCTCTACCTCTCCTGGGGAAAAGTAAATGAAAAGCGCGCCCAGTGCGCAGAAAGGCTGCATAAAATCTTGAAGATCCTGAAGGATAATAAGGAAAGCTGAAGGATCCCAAAGAGTCTTTTAGGCATCAGGGGAAATGCAGGGCCCAGGAAGGCAAGCCCTCATGGCCGCCCCCCCCCCCCCCGGCTCCAGCAGCAGCACACCCCAGCAGTATTCTGACACAAGAACAGCACCCAAGGACTGAACATTTTCATGAGGTCACAGACTCTATATTTATACTACAAAATCCCTTTGTGTCACAGTACAGGGCTTGCTGGTACCAGTCATAACTGGTGAAGGGGAGCTTTGGAGCACTTTGCTTTGCTCACTCCTCTCTCCTTTGTCAGGTGGGGGCTCAGTGATTAGACATGCCACAGGGGGAGGAGCCAGCATTGTGGAGGGAAGGCACAGTCTTATTCAGGTCCCAGGTGCAACTTCTCCCTCCCAATTGCATGCAGATCTCTCTATTCATTACTGAGCTGACTCCCCCTGGCTCCTAGAGCCACCCACACCTCCCAGCTCCTGTCAATCACAAGCCAGACATGCAATTCACACCAGGCAGCTGGACACACAGTACACAGAAATGCCAACTTCTAAAAGTGGCATTTCTCCACCAGTCACCATAAATCTGTACACACCATTGCACAGCATTTATTCTCACGAGTTCATACATACTAAACTCGCCCCTGCACTCCTCTCATACCAGGAGTTTCCATGGACACACATATCCCCCATGCATTCTTATAGGAGGGCAGGCCAATCTCACCACACGCACTCAGAGCGTGCACGCACTTTACACTGGGCCACAGTGCTAAAGTGCCCAGAGGTCTAGAATCATTACCACTATGTCAGAGCTTAAGGCAAAAAGTTCAGGAGCAAACCTGCCAAAAGGGCCAAGTCCAACACAACCCCCTTCCAGCCAAAACACAGGGCAGACCAATCACCACCATGATGGGCTTCCCTGCTTCGGGCTATAGAACACGGATGCGAGCCCGCACTGCAATGACACCCTCCGGTTCTGCACCACTCTGAACCCACGTGGTTCCCTCTGAAAAAGAACTCTCAGGCCCAACTAGGCTACCCCACTGGTATTCCCTCTCAGTGTAGTTCCAAACTACCACTGATCCTTCAACCTAGGGTCGGCACCCTCAGGCTGAACAGAGGCCACGGGCAAAGCATCTCCTCACCTTACCTCTACTTCTGGGGTTCCGCACCCTCCCAGGGGAAGCACCCACCAGAGCACAACACTCCCACCAGTTCAGGACCTCTCTCCATCAACTGGTCTACCACCTGGGATTCACATTTACCGGATGTACTGGGGTCAGAGGCGGGGACTCCCTCCCTCTGCACCCCCTTCCAGAGTTCTGCACCCTCCCACTGTAGTGCAGGGTTCCTTCACTTAAGATAGGTCCCACCTGCTCTCAGGGTAGTACTATCACACTCAGCCAAGGACCCTAAAGATCCCTGCTAGGCCTGCACCTCCCCTTCTGGGAACACAGGGTCCCTTCACTTAAGATGGGCCCCACCTGTGTTCACAGGGGTACCCCTAGAAGGCAAACCGGCCAGGACACTGATTACAGGCGCGCTGCCTTCCAGGACAGGCAAACACCTGAACCTGGCTCCCCAACCCAGGGGCGCTACCCATTGGTCAGATGCCCGGTGAACCAGGACTTCACGAGGGTGACACATAACTAATGTGTTGTGTGACAGTCTCCAGGGCTCAGATCGCACGACCTCCTATCCAACTAACAGTGCGTGCATATCCCCCCAGGACAGAAGTGGCATCGCCATGGCCAATCATTGATGACTCAGCCCTTCCCCACTGGTTCCCACTGGGGACTCTTTCCCCCTCTCACTCCTCCATCTGGACTTCTGCACCCTCCCAACTGGAGCGGTACTGCCAGACACCAGAACTGCTGGAGGTCTGCTTACAGACGTTCCATGTTCCACAGACACTAGGAGATCCTCCTCAAATGGCCTATTAGTACAGCCTAGGATCCCAACCAGGCGTTCCCTCAAAGAACCACCCAGGCCTGAGACGAGTTTTCGGGCACCTGGAGACACGTAGTCCCACTAACTCCTTCTGCTCTGAGACAGGACGTGACCCCCTACACCTCTCCCACTACACAGGGACCTAGCTGGGCTACTCTGAACCTCTTCCACCACTCTGGGCTGGAAGACACCTCAGCCACTCCTTTTGGAATCACTCCCCAATGCCTCTTCAGATCCTCTAAGACGGGGAGATCCCCCACACAGAACAGTCAAACAGGACAGACTAGGCTCCCAAGTCGGTGTTCCTTCTAAGAACCATCCAGTGTTGGAGTATGAGGTTGAGGCACGGATCACGGCCCAGACTCACACCTTCCCCTGCAGGACAGGATGTGAGGCCTTGCAACCTGCTCACTGTGAGGTCACCTAACTCTGAACATCTTCCACCAACCTGGGTTGGAAGACACCTGCACCATTCCTCTAGGGTCACTCCCACATGCAAGCTCCTTATGCGGAGAACACACAACCAACTGTCCAATGCAACACATCACTCAGCCACACACGCCCCCCCAGACCGGTGAGACAGTATCTACTGCCCCTGAATCTTAACCTGCACCCCTCATACTGAGCACCAGGTACCATACTCTGGGAGCGGGACTGGGACTTCATGCACGGGACACACTCCTGCTGCCACCACTGGATCCCACCCTTACTAGTGAATCCGGACAACTCAACCTGCACTTAGGGGATGACCTACCCTCCTGAGTTAGTTACTCCATACCAATTAAGTCCCCACTGTAGGCCAACTCAAGAACCAGCGCAGTGGCTCAAGGGCAGTCTCTCCTCCAGATTCTCTGGTTTCTGTCCCTGGCAGGACACCCAACTCATAGTGCACAAGAAACAGATTTCCAAGCAAATAACACTTAAAACAAACTTAGACACAATAATCCCTTTCCATGTGACTATCTAAAATGCAGAGTTTTGCAGTGCAGCCAGTTGTTGCTCTGGTACTGCGCAAATGCAAGTCCTATCCTCACTGCGGACAACCAATGTTAAGAATGGAATCTCTGGTTGGCTAAGGTTTGCGTCAAAGACAGGCAGAGACCACCACTCTAGTCAGGGCAAGGGAGTTACACGCCAAAGATAACTCCTGCTCACCCCATTGGTAGCTTGGCACAAGCAGTCAGGCTTATCCCGGAGGTCATGTGTAAAGCATTTGCGCACGCACACAGCAACAACATCCCAGGCACACTACAAAAGGAACTCCAACCAAGGTTATATCAAAAATAGCCTTTGTATTCTCATAACACATTAGAATAGTAAACACGTAATATACATGGTGCCACCTGGCACTGGGTCATATCTACAAGGGATTATATACACCTGACAAGGCCCACTGGACCACTGTCAGAACCATCACAAAGCAAACTTAGTAAAAGTAAAACATGTCATAAACATTCAACCAGTAACCACTGGTAATTACTGTACTTAGCATCAGCCTGTAACATAAACTACATTATGCACAGTATCACATCAGACGCAAACTATATTCTGCGCCAACCTCACCAGCATAAACCCATTATGCAATCTTCTCATAAGTCTAAACGCATTAGACCCTAACCTCCTAAGCATAACTCACATTAGGAAATAATCTCAGTGGAACATAATCTCACTAGCATAAACCATACTAGGCAAAACAACCTCATACATAAAACTACATTTAGAGGTATAAAACAGGGTTCGTAAATCATACTACATGAATCACATTTCCTAGCACCACATCAATCACATTTAGCACATAGTATCCTAATGAAGACCTTACTAGAGGCATAAGTTACATTAGGGCCTGGTGCCCTATTTACCTCCCTGTCCTCCTGGCCAACTCAAAGGGGCTCAAACGCCCTGTGTCCAGAATGTCAGGACAGCTGCCTAGCAGCGGAATCCAGTTGCGCCATTGTGCAAACCTAAACGATGCAGATGGCACTAACTGCTGTTCAGCTGTGAAGAAAGGGGGGGCAAAAGGAGTGCATCTCACTCCTAACTACAAAAGGACATGCCCTCATAGCACTGTGACATAAACGATGCAGCTGAACACTACTTATTGGGCAGCTGTAAATATCATATGAGGCCGGGACCCTCCTGATGTCCCTTTGTACAATTTGCCAAACATTCCAGCTGCCCGCTGTCTAGTGGGGCAGCTACAAATGAGGAACATGAAGGGTCCCGGGCACATCTGTGCCTCCTCAGGCCCCAAAACAAATGAGGCCTATCAATGGGCCCTTCAAGGAACTTTGCCCCCAGGTTGGAGCAGACGCGCTCTATACCAATCATGTGTCAACAAAAAGACCTGCCCCCAACGTTGGAGCCACACGGGGCTCTAAAACAAAAGATGCTGCCCCTCTCGTGGGAGCGGTTGTACAATGCAGCCATGTCCCCTTCCTAGCCCTCACTCACCGGGTTCTGGGGACTCCTTGGCCTCCTCTTCGTGGCTGTCTGCGGGGCTCCTTCAGCTCACGGGAAGCCCGTGTCACCACTTCTCTCTGCAAAAGGCAGGCGGCCTTTCCTCTTCACCCGGGCCCCCTCCTGGGACCCGGGACTCCTCTGCACTCCGGCCTCTACCTCTGGGCTCTCCCTCCATTACGGGAGCCCCGAATCACCACTTCGACGGCCTCCTTTCACCGGCGTGTGCGGAACTTCCCTCGTAAAATCCAGAAGTCCCGCCTGCCGGCAGGCACCACGGTGCCTGACTTCCTCCCGGCCGCGGCGGTGAGTTTCTAGGAAATGGGGCATTGAGGGGTGGGCTCCCTCCGACTTTAAAGGAAGGCAGCAGTGGGGTGGGCATCCGAATTGAAGGTCAAATAAACGAGGTGGGCACCTGCATTCAATAGAATAAATCAGATGCGGCAATGAGGGGTAGGCTCCCTCCGAATTATAGATATAAAGCGGGTTGGCACCCGCAATAAAATAAAAATATAAGCGGCATAAAAGCGCCCGCAAAATAATGATAAATGCGGGTTGGGCACCCACTGCTGTAGGCATCACTGGGGAATCCCTACGGTGGGAATTCCCTCCTAAAGTAGCTGCAGATCAGCGCTGCGCAGCCCCCAAGCTCTCCCTCTCCTGGGGAAAAGTAAATCTAAAGCGCGCCCAGTGCACAGAAAAGCTGCATAAAGTCTTGAAGATCCTGGAGGATAATAAGGAAAGCAGAAGGATCCCAAAGAGTCTTTTATTCATCAGGGGGCAATGCAGGGCCCAGGGAGGCAAGGCCTCATTGCAGCCCCCTCCATGGGCCCCAGCAGCAGCACGCCCCAGCAGGATTCTGGCAAAAGAACAGCACACAAAAACTGAACATTTTCATGGGGTTACAGCCCCTATATTTATACTACAATATCCCTTTGTGTCAAAGTACAGGGCTTGGGGGTACCAGCCAGACCTGGTATAGGGGAGCTTTGGAGCACCTTGTTTTGCTCAGCTTCTCTCTCCTTTGTCAGGTGGGGGCTCAGTGATTAGACGCACCACAGGGGGCGGGCCAGCATTGTGGAGGGAAGGCACAGTCCTATTCAGGTCCCAGGTGCAACTCCTCCCTCCCAACTGCATGCAGATCTCTCTATTCACCACTGGGATGACTCCCCCTGGCTCCTGGAGTCACCCACTCCTCTCAGCTTCTGTCAATCACAAGCCAGACATGCAATTCACATCAGGCAGGCAAACACACAGTACACAGAAATGCCAACTTCTAAAAGTGGCATTTCTCCACCAGGCACCATAAATCTGTGCACACCATTGTGCAGCATTTATTCTCACGAGTTCATACATACTAAACTCACCCCTGCACTTGTCTCATACCAGGAATTACCATGGACACACATATCCCCAATGCATTTCTATGGGAGGGCAGGCCAATCTCACCACACGCACTCAGAGCGAGCACGCACTTTACACTGGGTCACAGTGCTGAAGTGCCCAGAGACCTAGAATCACTGCCACAATGTCAGAGCTTAAGGCAAAAAGTTCAGGGGTGAACCTGCCAAAAGGGCCATGTCCAACAAGTGCTTTTGGGCCCTGCCAGGGGTCTTAGGGTGACCCCAGGACAACAGTTAGGGAGTCAGGTTATTCCTATTCTGCTCTTTTCTTTTTTTTAGACCATTTTTGTGGCACTCAGCTGAAGCCGAAATCCAAGATAGTAATGGTAGTAGATAATTCCTCCCACACAGGGATTTTGACACATTTTATTTAGGGAATACTCCCAAAATGAAATGTGTCATATCAGCAGACATATATAATAGAGGAAAATGCTTTGTGTGACTTGTACCCTGTGTGGGAGGAAACAGATACCATCAACCCATGTGTCCTGTGCTGAAAGTCAGATATTTAACAGCAGATGCTGACATGCTGGTGCAATGAAAAATCAGACTAATGGGAATCCATCATCATTGACTGTGAGTGAGTGACCAATGGAAGTGAGTGTTTCTTGTTTAAATGCCTGCAATCATTAAACTCTCTGTGGACATTGCATTGAAAAAGGTAAACCTTTGCTTAAACACGTCTGCCGAACAGAAGAAATAGACTGCTTTTGAATCTATTGAGAGCTCCTGATGTTCCTTTGACCAAAGAATACAGGCTCACTGTAGTTAGGTAATAGAATTTTAAAAAACGGTAAAATTCACTGAAAAAAAAACAACGGTTACAGTGATGTTATTGTTAGGCTCCGGTTTCACTTGTACAGAAAAAGTGAACTTTAGCAGTGATAATTATCTGAGATAACTATAACTTACGCCCGGCAATGCCCTGCTTATAACCTCACATATTACATCACTCATGACATGGTCACTTACATCATTGATGACATCACTGATGACATCTCAAATGATAACACTAATGAAATCACCGATGACATCATCCACAGAACCACTCACACCCCCATATACCTGCTAGTACACCCACTCCCATTCCCACTCCCATACAACCACTAACACACCCATTCACAGACCCATACCAGTACTCACACACCCACTCACTCTTTCATAGCACCACTCACACACCCACTCCCTCACTCATGCAGCCACTCACACATTCACTCACTCACCCACACACCAACTCACTCACCCATACATCATATTAACACAGCCACTCACCAATACAAGCACTCACACATTCACTCACATACCCACACAACCACTTACATACCAATTCACACATCCATAGACGCACTCACACATCCATTCACTCACCCAGGCAGCCATTCACACAAACACATGTCCTACCTTGCTCTTCATAATGGTTCTAGCTCTGACCTTTTACCCAGTTATGTGCTGAATAAATGTCGGTTGGTTTCCTTGAAACTAGCCTCCTTTATTATGTATGAAGATTCTTAGTAAAATTCCCTTGCACATGGCAGACATAGCAGGATTAACATACTCTGTACAAAAGTCATCGCTAACCTCATCCGAGGGCGACAGGGTACTTTGCATATTTGAAATTATTGATTTAGGCTCATCTACATAATTGTACTCACAACATATTGATTGTGATAGAACCCCCAAGGCTACCTTCTTGGTATAAAAGAACCACACCTTCACTAGGTAGAAAGAGGAGACGCTTCCACACTGACACAGACAAGGTTGCCCATGCATGCTGAAGCTTCAACACACAGTGGTCTGATGTCCCTTGCAGGGTGTCCAACCCAGGACCAAGATGGATTCCTTCATTCTCTCCCATCAGGTAATTGGGTTGGCTCTTTCCTAGGGGATTCTTGGCTTCACACCCGCATGCAGGTTAGGTACACTTATGTAGGGTCCGCATTGCAGGAGTACGCTTCATTACTGTCATGTTTATATGCCTGCATATATTCACTGTTTTAGCACAATGGTAGAATTCCACTTTCTGTTTACTCTATTTGTGAATGCAGTCTTGTACATTACCTCTGTCCATTGATTGTCACAGCAAACATGTTTTATACTAGAAGTACGCTGGTTCAATAAGTGCTTATTGAAAACGTCCTCAGCGTTTAATTTAATCTGGAATCATTCTAGACTTTAATCCCTTAGTTTATGTTATCCAACAAATGCACATATCCTGTGTATTTTTAAAAACTACACAACAAAATCATGCTTCTTTTAGACTTTAATTAGGAGCATTCAAAAGGTCTGTCCATTACTCTCAGTATTTTACAATCTTGTTGATTAAATATTTTGCGGAAGGGTTAAACTAGGTTTGGAATATAACCTCTCAATTATGGTACTATATACCCTGAATCCAAAGTCCTGGA
Organism: Lissotriton vulgaris; assembly: GCF_964263255.1. Taxonomy (NCBI): domain Eukaryota; kingdom Metazoa; phylum Chordata; class Amphibia; order Caudata; family Salamandridae; genus Lissotriton; species Lissotriton vulgaris. Next base: position 764,138,806 of record NC_141689.1, read on the forward strand.
GTTGCCCCATGTCTACATACAGTTGAGTATGGGGTCTTCACTAGTATTTTAGACATGCAATGTTTTAGTGGCATATATGACACATGCTGGTTAGTGTCAAGTTTGAATTCTTGTCTGAGACAACAACAATTTCTGAATAGTCCTTTTGAGGATAGCTTTAGAACTGGTATAGGACTAGGTGGGCCAGTGAAAAGGAACATTATCTATAAGTAGTTCCGCATGGTTCCAAATTGGTGCCTTAAGATGGAAAAGCCATGTTGTTTGTGAGGTTTGTGGATAAAGGTTCAGTAGTTGATTGAGCAGGTTTTTAAAGAAATTATCCAAATGAATTACGTACCAGTTTTGATAAGCACTCCAGGTCTAAAAAAAAGAAATCTTTCTATTGTGACTTATGGTTTTATTAACACATTTTTATGTATTGTATAGTATGCTTTTATGGTTTTAAATTAACCAAATAAAGTACTCTTGACTGACTGATTGAGCAGGTGTATCATATGGTTAGTTGTATCCCAGTACATGTTGCTTTATATAAAGGACCTCGGTTTTGGTCTCATCATTTTGTATGTGTCTCTCTAGAGTGACACAATCTGGCATTTCCTGGTCTCAGTGAAAGTGATATGCTACTTGAGGCAGTTGATGTGACCTGCAATACTTGTAGTGGAGAAGCATGGCTCAATGGTTAGAGCGGCAGACCCTGATGCAGAGGTCTAGCCCGGTACCAGGGTTCAATTCCTGCCTCGGCGGCTCTTGGACTCAATTTCCCCGGACCTGATAATTCTCGCCTCGTGCCTAGTCTAATCATGGGTCCCACTCTGTGACTCTGGGCAATAGCTTGCTTAATCTCCACAATGGCCCCACCAGCGCTGTGGATGCCTGGATTCACCTTGGGGGTGCCCAGGAGTGGGCATTTCACAGGAAAGCCAGGATGGGTTCCACAGCGGTATGAATACAGCGCTACCAGGCCTCCGGGTAGAAGTGTGCTATGTAAATACTCTACATTTACATTTAGATGTTAGGTAGTTTTAGGCCTCCAGCAGGGATACTTGCTCATAATTATGTCATAGTCAAACTAGGTTTCATATCATCCCAGATGTAGGATTTGATATGAGTACCAAAGGTTTTCAGGAGTGAATTTAGTGTTGTAACTGGTAAAATTCCAATCACATCATTGAACATGGGGACCACAACCATCTTGATGGTCTGAACTCTGCCCCATAAGAAACAGTTGAAGATGTTTCTATTCAACAAAGATGACTGCATTTGTTCTGATAGTCTTGATATTTCATTGTGCAGCATTTAACTTATGTTGTTGTTCACCAAAATGCACAGATATTTTAAAGTTATCGAACCCATTTTGAATATGAGGCCCCCCATGGTGGTACTCCTCATAGTTTTTTTCCTCACTTTTGTTCCAGTTTATTGTGTAAGTGAAGAATAAAGAAAAAACTGCTATGTTTGCCATCAATGAGGATATAGTCAAAGATGGTAAGGACAGTGTCAGCAAGCTACAATCTGCATATAAAGTACTTTCAGTTTTTCCACTGCAGAAGGGATTTCTTTGATGTTGCAGGACTGTCCAGCCATGACATGACTGCTAGTGGTTGCAAAGTCATCAGGAATAGCAAAAGGGCATTTGGGCGACCCCTCACTCATCCCTCTACTAATCTGTATCCTCTCTTAAAAGGAATCCATTACAATTTACAACAGCCATTGGGTATCCATAGAGACGTTGGACCATTCCTACAAGTTGCTTGCTTGATACCTTCTGGGCATTAGGGGAGAGGATCAATTTTCATTGACATTTCTTCTGGTTTGCCAGTGGGGCAAGATTGAACACATAGACACATTTAGGAAGATGTTTGAGATACGAAACCCACTTACTTTTTATGTATCAGTCGATGAAAAACTCTTTTAAGCCTACTAGCAAGTACCTTTGCTAAGTATTTAGTACCATTTTTGGTAGATTCTTAAATTCAAGAATAGGAAGCCTATGTAGTGATGATCAGGGTGGCATTTGTGCTTGCATGTTTCATCCAGAGTAGAAGCTTACTTTATCCACCCAGTTTTTGAGAACTCAGATTTCTGAAAGGAGGCCAATGTTAGTCTTTTTAGGTGTAAAATAATGTAAAATCTGTTTTGCTTGAAGGGGTCATGGCCAGGTATTGTTGCATGTTTTATGTGAGTTAAGACTGTGAGATATGAAGATTGCGGCAAGTTGTACATAAAAGGAATCAAGTGCTATAATAAAGATCATCTAATAATGGATTTCAGGTTATATTTTATTCCAGTTCGGTGGATTAGGCCGTGACATTTGAAATAAAGATGCTAAGGTACTCAAATGTTCTGAAGATCAAAGGTACTTTAAACTTCGAACAGGCATGGCCCTCTTTTCTCATTGGCATGTCGCTCATCAGAACAGCAGGTAAATCCATGTTAATGTTAATGATAGGGCATCTGTGTATCATGTCTCTCGACTGCCAGTTCTGTACTGAAAGTACTGGGGAGCAATGGCTACAGAAGATATCTATAAGCCTTTAGCAGTGTTCTCAATGTATCTCTCTTTTTAAGATGGTTTGCCTATGGGCCAGTTCCTGTGGGATTTCTGTTGCGATAGTTAAAATAACGTAAGAGTCTGCAGTTTGGTTGGAATACCCATGCTCAAGAGAAGGCTAAATGTGCCCTTATATAATGAGGTGTATCTCATGTTCATTGGACATACAGCTGGCTCTTCAATTACAAGTTTCCATCTTCTTTGGGTGATGAATTACCCTTGCTTATCAATTAGGTGTTATTAACATTGTTGTGTCTGCCAGACAATTCCTATCATTCTTCTTTTTAAGCTGAGCCAGTAGAGCAAGAACATTTTTTCTTAACAGTTTTTGTCACATGCAAGTATTCTGCTGCAATGGAGATGTTGTGATCATATTGGACATGGGTCTTAGCAGTCTGAAGAATCAGGCATACTTGCTGGTGGCACAAGAGGCTTGCTATAATGGGCTTTGAGTAATTATTGGAAGTTCTAATATCAGTTTAGTCATATCTTCACACCCTTCTTCGTCTGGGACTCCAAAAATCCACCCCTTGGGCTCCAGTCATCAAGGTCAATGGCTTACCTTTTTAAATTCCAGTTTGTCTCCTCAGTCTTAGATCCTGAGTCATCTAGATTCATGATCATAAAATATTTTCTCAAATCTATCTGTGGAATTTTACAGTTTGCCAATTAGTGTCCTATATAGATGACTCCATGCTTAGCAAGAGTTTGGTTACCTTTAATTTGGCAACCAATGATTCTAATATGAGTGTCATAATTATTGTATCTGTGATTGGTGTGAAATGTTTTCCCTGTCCTCCCTCAGACTCTCTTCCCAGAAAATAGAAATTGCTTTGCAAATTTATTTGCGAAGAAAACGACTCTTAGACCTTTTAGAACAGGAATAATGGCATTGAGTGGCAACTGAGATGTACTTATGGGGCCTGCACAATCATTCTTCTGGCAATTAACATCACCAGTTAAATTAGAGGGGTCTCTTGATTCCTTATTCTATTGCATTGTTTAAAAGTCTCCAACAGCTCTCCGAAGGACCACATTCAACCAGCTGAAGCACACCTTTTGTTATTGATGGCATAATCTATAATGGAGTCGATCTAAAATGGCTGCCATATCTAGTGTATTCTGCAGTTGGGTGTCCCCAAGGCAGACAGAAAAAGGGAAAACCAGTGAGCAGGAGCATCTCTTCTATTAGCATGCCTATGCCTCTGTGCCATGAGGCGTTTTGCTTTGGGTCCCCAGAGATCCCACATAGATGTTGTTAGCGATATGTGATTTCTCCATGCCAAACACTGCAACAATAGTGAGACCAGCAGCTAGCGTTTTCTTAACCTGCTTGAGGAGGTCCAGTCTGCAGTGATGCACCAGTAGTCTGTAGCTTGATTATTAGTTCACATGTCTGTCGTGAGGTGGATGGACTAAACCAGATTCTCCTATATTTGTTCATTCACCAATTATAGCAGTTGATGGTGCAGTGCTAGCACAGCAGCAGTTGAAAAATAGGTCTGGCTTTGAAACTTCTATTTTGGAGGGTGCCTCCACAAATTATAGAAACCTCTCAACGTCGACCAAAAAAAAGAGAAGAGATATAGTGCTAACATTTTGGACATCTTCCCATTTAATAAAGGGACAAGCTCATGGTTTCGGTTGTACACGTATATTTGATAGTGGGTAATTGTAGCAGTTGTTTCCTTTCTGAGTTTACCAGCTGAAGTGACCTACAGGTAGTAGGCAGGCTGCTTGGACACTTGGACTATATGCCTCTTTTTCATGTGCAATGCTGAGATTGCTATGAGTGATGACCAAAGGAAAATAGCTTCTCTTGACTGTGACATCTTCTTCTTTCTCACAACCACATCCATCTACCTGTTTCATTATCCCTTCTCTCTCTGCAGCACCTGTCCTTGTAAGGTGCATCTTACCATAACATTGCAGGCTTTTTTAGGGGCCAGTTGGCCTCCAGTACAATAATGCCCACCTAGTATCCCATGACCTACTGGTTTGCAGCAAATTAAGCAATCTGCAATGTGATCTTCATGTGGCCTGAGTGCAAAGAAGTTACAAACCAGGGAGGACACTTTCCCTATGGAACCAAAGATGTGTGAATATCTTTATTGTTCAATCAATTAAAATTGTTACAATCTGCTACATTTTCATAGATAAAAAGAGAGAAGAGGAGAATAAAAGGAGAAAAGGATAAAAAAAAATGACAAAAACATACAATTCTAAAATACATAACCATCATGCAGATTCCACCTAAAATGTCTGGATTCACTAAGGTTTATAACATCATTAAAACAGTTGCTCAGGCTGAGTCTGAAGTGCTAGTGCATTGAAATAGCAGCTGCATCTACAGTTCCTTAATAACTTAGACAGGCCCTTTAACATGGTTGTTTCGTTTTTGTTATATTTCACACCTTTAACTTTTCCAACCCTCTGTTAGAATTGTCAATGGAAAAGAGAAAAAAAAAGCCGGCATTTATGGATATTAGCCTCGGTTCTTTGTGTATGGTTGGTCTGGCGTGCGCGTGCACGGTTAGTCTATTAAACTTAGTTGATTGTATTTCCTTCTTCGTTATATTAGCCGTGGAGTCGCTGTAATTCTGTCTGGATGGCCATCTAATTGCTTCTGGTGGCTTTGGTTGTATTTGTAAGGGCGACCCGGAATGCATCTGTGAATTTCCCTAATCTAGCTGCAATATGTGCTGTTTTGGTGAAAAAAACACAGGTCAGAGACTTCTCCTCTGGATCTAAGACAATTGGTCCTGCAAATGGGAACAACCAGATGCTGTCGCTCACTGGTCAATTTAGGGCAGCAAAACAAGAGGTGAAACCAGGATTCCTGTTGGTAGCTGCATAGTCGACAAGCGATTAGATTGTCCCACCGGGCCCAGGGTGGATTGAAGTCTGCAAATGGTAGTGCAAGACGCCTCATGTACGAGATTTTCGTCAGGATTTGAACTGTCAAGCTTTGCTCGAAGTAAGGCTGGGGTTGGCCCAGGATATAAGAGGTGTACATTCTAGGGAAATTAGGATGGCAGTGTAGGCTTTCCAGAGCTCTTTCAAATGAAATTTTCTTCACCTGTGCATTCACAGACTTTTTCCAGGAGATGAGTGGGATGTCATGGTTTTGCAGGTGTTGTACTTCTATTTCAAGTCGATTTAGGACCTCTGCCATGGGGAACCAGCCACTTCAAAAATTGTTTTGATTTGGGCTTGCAATGAGAATGCTGGAGCATGCAAGGTGCTGATGTAGTATTTAATTATGTCCTCTGAACATATGACGTCCAGGTTGGCAACTCCAACCTCCAATCTGACTGGATCTCCTAGCCTGCTGTGGGAGTGTTAGAACCTTTTTGTAGGCTGAAATATGGAAATGCATTAGAAACCTGTTGAAGGCCCTGGAAAATGCAAGGTGGCCATAATTGATGGAGGGAGTGAGTTTGGCACTTTAAGAATGGGATCTGCAGTGACACTGTTTAGCAGCTGATTTAGGTGCTTTAAACTGTAAATGATGCCCCCCCCTTACTATTCAGATGTTTTAAGTGGACCATTGGTGCTGCCCCATCTGATAGTCTGACGCTGAGGTAGTTGTAGCTTGTGCATGTTTTTATTTGCTCATTGCTAAGGTGCCATTGGGCAGTTTTCTTTTGAGGGTACTTCCCAAAAACAACTATCTTGGTCTTCTCCTGGTTCACTGTGAGGTTATTCTTTTGATTGTATCTGTTGAGTGTGCTAAGGCTTTCTGCAGGCTGGTCCACTTGTGATCCATTATTGTGATGTCATCACCATACTGAAGGATTTGAAGCCGCACTTTCCCCAACTTCGGTGTTAGTAGGCATGCATCATCCAGGGCTTTGCTCTGGTCTGCTGTGTAAAGATTAAATATTAGTGGGGCAAAGGCGCAGCCTTGTTTCAGACCATTGTTGGTAAACACCTTTTCTGATGCAGTGGATTTGCTGGTTTTTATGCGGACCCAGGTTCCCTGGTGTAGGGCTATTATTGCTTTTAGTAGCTGCCAGGGGATTCCCCAGGAGTCTAGTTTTTCCAACAGTTTCCCTCGGTCTACACGGTCAAATGCTGCACTATAATCCACAAAGCAGCAGAAGAGGGGCAATTGTGTCAGCTGTGTAGCTTGATGTGCCAGTAACCCAATGCTAGGATGTTATCCGTGGAGGAACTTTTGGGCCTAAAGCCTGATTGAAAGAGAGGAAGGATATTGTTGTTGTTTACCCACGCTTCTACATCTTTCAGCAATATCCTTGCATATGCTTTGGCTTCTAGGACTAATAAAGCAAAAAAAGTGATAGTTACCTAGTTTTATGCAGTCCCATTTTTTGTGAATTAGAACGAGGATGGAACCTTTCCAAGAAGTTGGAATTATTGAGGTGGCATAGGCATACTTGAAGAGTGGTGTGAGCTGACATAACCAGTATTCTTGTGAAGCTTTGAACACTGACACCGGGACCCCATTCCGTCTGCCCTAATCTCTCTTTATTAGGTCGGTTACCTTGGCCTCAGTGAAGTTGGGTGTTCTAGTGGCCTTAAGTGTTACTGAAGAAAGTTGATGTGAATTAGTGTATGGTGTGGTCTGATGGTTAAAGTATAGCTGTTTTGCGTAGTTGACTCATTCGTCAGCTGTGACCCCATTGTTTTTTGACTGACCGGTGGTGCTTAGGTGATTAATGTGTTTACGGCGATGTATGTGTCCCTTTTCTTTAAGAAGGGTGAAGATTTTCATCCATTCCGCCTCAATATTCTTTGTCTTTATCTGCCAGGCTTTCTTTCTGTGCTCTGCTTGGAGGGATGCAATTATACGAAATTGCTTGTTTTTGTTCCCTTTTTTCTTGCCTGCAGGGCTTTTGAAAGGCTTTGTTTGGTGGAGAGTAATTCCCTAGATTGGATGTATGGGTTAGGTGAATGGCCATATGTGATCTGAGTCCAGATGATTCCCGGTCCCCCTTCAAAGGTTTGTTTTAGATCCGCAAAGAGTGCTTTCCAGTGTACAGGGAGAGTGGCTGTTCCTTTTTTGGTTGGATTCTGCTCTTTAGATGTAATCCCCTCCGAGTTTTAAGCCAAGCTATGTGGACCATTATATTCTGCTCAATACTTTGTGGCGCTCTTCTCCAGTTGAATCCCCTATTGTTTGCAGTTGTGGGGCATATGTCCTTCTAAATGGAAGGTTGCCCTCAGTGGTTGATGTCGCTCTCTTCCCAGTTGTCCACTTCGAAATGGTTATGGTATGGTGCCAGGTTTTCTGGTATGAAGATGTAATCAACTGTAGATTTACCCTGAAAAGAGGGGAGTGGAAGCCATAAGGGGTCTTTGGCTGCTTTGATGGCATGCACAGAGACCAGGCTGTGGCTTTCGAAGAGACGCTGCAGGAGGGCGGTCTCAGTAGAGAGCTGGGGGGTGAGTTTGTGGGTTCCCCAGCTCTCGAATGTTTAGGTTGCTGGCAATGACTGGGAGATGTGATGAAGAATATTTATTTAGTAAATAGTCGATTTTTGATACCAATGATTTTAATGCTTAGTATTTTTGATGACTGGCAGGATTACTATGGACTCAATTCTGCGAGTTTGGTTTATGTATATCAAAAAGCCACCAGGTGCTCGCCCAAAGATATTGTATTTTATGACTGCAGTGTGAAGTTCATAGAAGCCTGGGAGAATTGTAGGTTCTGTGGCCCAGGTCTTTTGCCGGATACATTCTAGGATATGATTGATAATCGAGATTTGGTTCTAAAGGATCCGGTGGAAATCGAGTTACAGTCCACCTTTTTGAAATTAGTATTGCCATCGAGGAAGCAAGCCTTCTGGACAGGTCTGGATTCGCTGTCCAGGGGTTTTCATCGGCTCACAGGGGGGAACTGTACATTGATCAACTGTACTGGTTATCCTGAGTGCGTGATAGGAATGGTTGCTTTGCTGTCAAATTGTTCCCTGTGTGGCTTCCGGCTGTTCCCCTTAGAACTGAGTAAACTGCATTCGCTGACAGATGTTCTTTTAGCACATGAGGATATTTAACTAGTGAAGGTAGTGTAGTGTCTATGCCCCAATCCGCCATGCAAGATATCTCTTCTAGTGTCAGCCACTCCATGTTGTTGCGGCTCGGGCCAATAGAGGTTGATTCCTCGTCTGTGTCACTGGGTAGGCTCCAAACCTTGACCCATGCTAGGTCATCTGATTAGATTGAGGTCAGTTTCGAAATGTGCTTAGCAGGTTGCCCCTAATTTAAGATGTCATAATGGCCCTCAATACAATATCTGGGGGTAACCATTATCTCATGGGTAGGTTTGTTGACTTGGGACACTTTGGAAGTAAGTCTGGGTCTAGTCTGAGCAGAACTTAAGGTAAGACTCTCGTCGGCGTCTTGGTATCTGAGTTCTGGGTTAAGGGTGGGGCTTTGAAATGGAGGACCTGTTAGGCCACTAGGTGGCTGGAGAGCAGAAGATGCTAGATCCTGGGTGGTGCATGGCCTACAGATTATACCTTGATCCCTGGGCAAGGGTGATTTGGTGGAATGTTCAGGCGTCGTGTTAGATGGTACAAGAGCTGGTTTGATTTCATTTGCCAGGTCTTTTGGACTTTGCAGTTCCCCTATTCGTGGTTTTGGATGTGTTAAGGTGAGCTTCACTTCTTTCCCATCAGTTGTGGTTGGTACTGTGGGTGTTAATTTGCTTGAGAGTAATTTCATGGTAAAGATTGGGTAGGCCCGTGCTTTATCGTCATTGACTTGTGATTTATGGTTCTGGATCGATTAAAGAAACAGGAAAAAAACGGCCAAAGCTCTTAAAAGTGCTGGTTTTCTACAGTTTTTTTCTTGGCCCTTCTCGAGATGGACTCTTCTTGCTTGATTTGATTAAGGGTCTTGATCTTGATTTTCTCACTTGATGTGAAATGTGGGGCTAGGGTTTTTTCTCGATGAGCCAGTACAAAGATTAGTGGCCATGTAGGGAGCATGGGTTCATTGTGGGGCTCCTGGAGTGGATTATTTTAAGATTGGTTTGGGAGCCAGCTTGCAGGGTTATTTAGTTGGGGCTGCCGTTAGTCAGCATGTTAATAGTACACCCTGATTGTCCCTTGAGTAAGGCTACCATATCTGTTAGTATTTCAGGGAGACTTGCCCATTTATCTACAAGTGCAGTGCATGAACAAGTACAGGGCGAGGAATTCATTATACCGAAGTTGTTCTTGATCGGTCCGTCTTGGTACTCAGATCTGCTAGTCGTTGTGCAATTGTTGTTAAAAGATGAATTTGCAGTTCCATTTTGGTTGATTGCCAAAGAAGCGACCTTGCCATGGAGACATTTATGTCACTGTTTAAGATTGGTCCCGGTTCATTGAAAGAATTGATGATTTTGAAACTTTGTGGACTTTGACTGAGCAAGAGAGAGGATCTGTTTTCCCAGACAGTTCTAAATTGCTTTGGGGTAAGCTCTGGGGTTCTTTCAATCTTGGTCTCCAAGTTTTGTAAGAAAAGTGGTTATGGATACCCCAGGTCTTGGTTGTGCTCAGGCACCTCAGACTTTCCTGAACCTGAGCAAGAAGGGTCTGAGTGACTGGGCTGGTTGGGAGACTGCAGGTTGGGTTGGTGATGGTGATGTATTTGGGCTATAACCACCTGCTTGCGACATTCTGAGATGGGAGCGTTGATGTCAGCGGATGGGGTCGTTATGGGTATAAGTTCATTACCGGGGGCTGCTCTTCTTAGGGAAGGTTTGAGTCTGGCATTTCCCTGTGTCTGTTTGGGGATCTTGTATTGCAAGAGTTTTGCTGCTGGGGGAGGACCCTGGGAGGGGCTCCTTCACATTGCAAATCGTGGCACATGTTGATGGTTCCATAGTGACAAGAGGATTCCCACAGCTGTGAGGCTTTTTAAGTCGAAATTGGGTAATAAGTCCTGCCTTGGGACTCCTTTGAGGAGACTTCTGGGCATGGTAACCCAGGACAGCATTTTAGGTGCTTCTTAAATGTCGAGATGGTGCTTAGATGGGGGGGTAAATAAGGAACAATTAACAGGAGTAAGGCCCGTTAACCCAGGTGAGACTGTGCACAGTTTGCAACAAAAACAATGTCTCAACCGGAAAATATTAAAAGCAGGACAATTCTAAACAGTGAAGTAAATCAAAATTAGGGAGGGGAACAGAAGAAGGGGGACCACAATGTAATAGTAGGGTGAATTGAAATAAACTATATTTCCGTAAGTAGTTAAGAGTACTACAGTACATGATCATAGAATGCCCATGACACACAAAGTGAACACTGGACTTGCTAGTGAAGGTGGACGTCGCAGTGACACAAGGGTGCGGAGAACAGCGTGAAAGGCGATAACAGGTAAGGCCAAGATGGTCAAAATTTGCAAGTTATATACAGTGTATATGTACAAAATATTCAGATAAATAGCGCCTGAGACAACAGACAAAATGTTCAGACAACAGCGCCTGAGCTTTAGGCTGGGTAGTAGATAGCATTTCAACCTGAATGATTGTAGGTCATCATCAGGACAATGGTCATTAGTTTGAGGGTAGTGCTCTAGTGAAGAGAGTCCACGGTAAGGATGTGATCGATTCAGAAGAAATCAAGATCTGCGAGGCATCAGGGAAGCGTGTAAGTTCCAGATACTTGGTCCATGAGGAGCCAGGGATGAGCATTGTAAGTATATCCAGAAGTGGCCCTGTTAATGGGCGTGGATGAAGGATTTAAGGCTAAAATCAGGATTAGATCCAGGGACGGGGTAGTGCGATGGCAAAAGGATTTCAATCGCGGTGGCAGAGGAGTGAAGCGTCTGTGCTGCAGTCGGGTCAAGGACGAGAAAAGCGTCCAGATTGGGAGGGTTGTGCCCTTGGAAGCAAGTTCGAGACATAGGAAAGGCTTCTTTTTGGTCAACCTTTTGATTGTGGAGGCTTGAGTGGTTATCGGCTAGAGGAGCTGGTGCAGGCATTCCCTTCCTCCTTGGATTTACACTGTACTGATTTGGGGTCCTGAACTCTGTGTTGGCCACCGTCTACCAAAGTGCCTGCAGTGAGGCAAAGGGAGGGCCTTGGATTAGCAGCTTTAACTTGATGGCTTAGTGAATACTCCTCAATTTAATGTTGTGGGGGGGGGCTGGGACCCTAGCTCCCACTGGCCACGTCCCCAGTCTGTTTGTCTCCAGGGTACATCTGTAAATCTTGTCTTGTCGCTGAAGTCCCCTCTATTTCCTGGAGTCATCCTCCGTTCACCGGCAGCCTGGGGGGCTTTTAAGCCTTGGGGCCTGGTGGTCCCTCTTGCCCCTACTGAGCAGGCCGCACTTGACAGTGACCAGGCTTCTCCCCGCAGACGGGGACACCCTTGGGGGGAGCTCTGGACTTGTTTAGCTGCTTGATAGGCTTGTAGGGAAGCTGCCTGCAGGGCTCACACTGGCAGGTGCCTGGGGAGGGAAGTGGGCTCCTGGCAGTGTGAGGGACTCTGGAGTAACGGCAGGGATCTGCAGGGCTCCCTTACTCTAGCAGAGAGCTGGAGAGGGTTGGGGACTAATGAGGCGGGGCCACTGGGTTATAAGCTACACTTCTCCCCTCCACATACCTCTGCGCCCTTCACTGACACTTCTCGCCTAGCCCTCACGTTGTGGACCAGTGCAGGAGTTTGTGGTCCTTGAGCACCAGGTCCCCTATAAGTGATGCTACGAGTGCGGCTCTGGCGGCGGCTCCCATGGCATTATGAATTCGGAGTGGATCAGGGTTCTGGGACTCAATATTTCAGAGCACAGCGTTCAGCATTCACGCCCTCTCTCTTTCCTCCTCCTGAATTTGATTGCGGGAAGCAGTCCTGACGGCAATACCGCATGCTGCGTGATTCTTTGGAACCAAAGATAGAAGAATGTCTTGCTGTGTAACTAGATGATTGTGTTTGCCTTTCTTTAAAGGGGGCTGTGGCTGCAGTAGGAATGGTGATTGCTACAGGTCTTTGGGTGCTTGAAAAGACGGATGCAGGTGATGTTGGTGGTATTACACGAATCAGAGCAGGAATAAAAGTGATCTGTACTTCCTGTGTGCCACTTTTCAAATAGAAAATCACTTGGGCAGATTCACAAATGGCCTCTGCACTTCTGGCGAAGACCCCTTAGTTGTGGCGATGGGCAACCACACTTGTTGCTGGGGGGCTCCACAATGGGTAACTGCTGTATGGAGGTCCCACCATGACTGTGGGGCCTCCGCCATGAGTGAGGAGGCCCTTTGTGAATCAAGCCCGCAGTTTCTTCTTCTAAGTTTTCTGGAATGTTTCTTTGCCCATGTCTCCTGTGGTGGGTCACGTGGGTTCAATCCATAACATGATTATTTGATGGTAGAGGGGGCTTGGAGAAAATGGGAAAACACCCTTTCTTTTCCTCAGAGGAGATTATGAAGGTGCTGTATCCGATGGAACTGCAGTCACAACATCCTGCCCTGCACTGAGCTCAACTTTCTGCTCTGCCCCTACCTCTGGGACAACAGTGTAGCGTATTCTAGGTGCCTTTGAGTTTCCTGTTTAGATTAGGTCCGCTTCTGCAACAAATGGTTTTTAGATTCGTTGCTCACAGCCATGACTGCAGTAACACTAGTAGTAAGTGATATCTGCTTCAGTTTTAGTGGTGATACTATTGTTGATGCAGGGGGTTATCCTCCTCCAAGCATCTTCATGCTGAGATCAGGCTTGCTGTTCTGCTAAAAAAGAGAATAAGGCCTTTTTACCGCTTTGGCAAAAGCCTTCTTCTCTACTCTAGCTGCTTTCTTGACAGGAGCCTGCTTCTTTGAGGCCATCTTCTTTACTCCTTCTATTACTGGTCAGCAGCACAAGCAGAAGCACTCAGCATTAGGGTCTAGGGATATTGGGTGACAACTAATTCATAGAATCCTCTTTGTCTCAATAACTTTTATGGTATCTTCAGGCAAAAATAAGAAAAAAAGTAGGAAGGGAGTGAGACTTGCTATTCTTGTCAATACAATACAAGTCATCATCTTCATAACAATATTACATAAATCAATTAAATTACAAAAGGATATATTGTGTCCTTTGAGAGCCCATGACTCCTCATGAATCTCTCCAGCAGACCTCTTGATGCTGATGAGAATGGGCTACTGGGTGAGGGTTTGAGTTTTTGCCCGACCCAAAGCGGCAATATTACTGACATATTTGTTTTAGATCTGTCAAATTAAAGGACTTCTTTCATGACAAAACTGTAGAAAAATTATTGTATAAGAATATTGTTGCTGTACCAACACATACTGTTTTAGAAGTCAGAGATATCCAATGTCTATCATCATTAGAAAGGGAGGAGGAAGTTGAATTGCAAACGATCTTAGATTAAATTAACATTGTTGAGAATTTGGCACTGACAGTGGGGTAAAACCGAAATCTAACTTTATACCTTCCACGTCTTACCGCCCAAACATTGATTTATTTCATGCTATGTTAACTGAGGTACTTTACAATATGGAAAAACCGAACAAATTGAAGGCTAAACCCTTGATGAATTTAAGTGATGGGGAAAAGAAACCCCTGGTGGGACTTTAGAAGGATGATAGTATAGTCATCAGAGAGGTGGACAAAGGTGGAAATGTTGTCGTGATGAATACACAAGACTATATGGTTGAAATCATACGACAATTAAAGTCATTGCTACCAACGCCTAGGCACTATTCCTATGATCGAACTGACAAGGGACATTAACTTAAGGCTTATTGAATGGAAAGACATTGGTCTGCTTTCCGAAAGTGAATTTCGGTATCTAAGAGTGGAAAACCCCACATACCCCTGTATCTCTATTCTTCCTAAGACCCATAAAGAGCGATTGTTCCCCCCAGGGAGGCCAATTGTCTCCGGTATGGGCTCTCCAACAGAGGCGATTGCTGAATATGTTGACTTGAAACTACAGCCCTTTGTACAGAACTTACCGTCCTACATTCGTGATAGTAAGGATGTTTTGACCAAACTTAAAGATTTTTGGTGGTCAAATGATTTTCTCTTTGTAACCTTTGACGTGGTTAGCCTCTATACATGTATCGATCATTGATTTGGTATTATGGCTATTAAATCATTCCTTGATCAGGGAGGTGCTGATCAACTGGAACATCAGCAGATGACGATTGAAATAATTGAGGTGATCCTGACTAGGAACTACTTTCTGCATGATGGGGTATTGTACCATCAAAAATGTGGAACGCCTATGGGATCCAGGTTTGCTCCCTCTTATGCCTGCCTTTTCATGGGTTGGTTTGAGAGGGAGCATGCCTGGGCAGATGTGCCTCCCCTAGATGGAACATATTGTGCTTCTGGGGGAGGTACATCAATGTCATCATATGTCTGTGGTCGGGTACAGAAACCTCATTGCAGAAATAATTAGAATTTCTTAACACTAACCCTTTCAATGTGAGTTTCACTATGGAGTATAGCCATGATGCTATTAATTTCCTTGACCTTCATTTCTATTTGAAAGAAGGTGTTATACAAAGTACCTTATTTCGGAAAAAGACGGCATGTAATAGTGTTCTGCATGCGAGCAGTGCGCATGCCAGTTCCGTCATTCAGAATATACATTTTGGCGAGCTAGTAAGAATCAGGCGCAATTGCAGTGAACATGACAATTTCACTAAAAATATGAGGGAAGCAAGAAATTGGTTTGAAACCAGGGGATATGCGCAAAAAACTATTGGAGAAAGCAGAACAAAGAGCTCTCAGTTTGAATCGAGAGATGACACTAGCAGCTAGCGCTCATAAGACAAGAGACAGGGAGCAAAAAGAAAAAGTATGCTTCATAACTCAGTATACCACACATAGTAGTGAGATTTTTAACCTGTTTAGAAGTAATTGGCATTTGTTAACGGCAATACCAAGTTAACAGGGTTCGATAAGCAACAATCCTTCGATCAACTACAGTAGAGGAGTAACCCTCAAAAACAAGCTCTGTCCAAGCTACATCACAACTCAGAAACCAGGAACGTAGTTACCAGACAAACCCAATGGTTTCTATACTTGCTGTTCTTACAATATTTTTAGGTTTGGGGGCCAACAAAACCAAAAGCTTCAATCACAATGGTTCACCCTCATATCAAAATAGACAATTTAATAATTGCAACACAACTCATGTTGTGCATATCATTGGATGTCCGTGTGATATGATATATGTTGGAAGTACGAAGAGACAACTTAAACTTCGAATACAAGAACACAGGAGGGCCATTCTTAACAGGGACAGTAAATATCCCCTAGCTGAACGTTATCTAAAATTCCACCGAGATGCCAGTGACTTTTGGTTTTATGGCATTGACCATATTGCACAAAATAAAAGGGGTGGCAAAAGAGAAGTTACCCTTAGACAAAATGAGGCGAGATGGATTTGTAAATTGAGGGCCATCACACAGGGCCACAACACGGATGACTAGATGCATTTCTTTCCCAGGAACTGATTTTTCGTATGTACTATGCTTGGTATGCTTTTATTTTTTTGTGTGTCTGTGATTTCCATTAATATCCAATAAGAGCCGGGTAATATTCTGCTGTATGTTCTCATTTTGACTTGGATCTCACTGTCATGTGTCGTCCGATTGACAGCATGTAATTTTGGTGTGATGTTATTCCATTCCTCCCGCCCTCTCAAACCCCCCCCCCATCCCCCTCCCCCCCTCTCCCTTTATCCTGGCCCACATGGGTTTTGGGTCCTGCACTCTTCAAATGTTTTTTGAAAAATTGGGGCTTAATATATAGCCATAACTGAAAACTGAATGTCCTTTTTTTTGTAAGCAATTTTCTCTCTTTCATCTGGTTTATGAATATTGTCAGAACTATTTGGGATCTTGAAGCAATTTTTCTGCTTGCATTGTCTGCATCTGTGATAAGTGTATGGTCCAATGAATAGACACAGACCATTTTCAAGGCAGTGCCAGGTGCGTTTTAACTATCCTTTTTATATTCTTTTGGCATTAAATATAAAGTACCACTGGCGCCGTTTGTAATAGTTGGAATCGGGCTTATAGTCAGAGGATGAAAAATAGTCCTCCTTCGAGTAAAACTAGTGGCGACTTTTTTTTTTTTTAATACTGGAAGTGGGTTTTATTTAGTTCTGGGCGCGTTCTAGTCTTTATAATACAACTCACTTGCCTTGGTGACTACCTTACACCACAAGCACATGTTTGCAGGCGATTGGTGATTTCAACCGGAAGTGGATTTACAGAAAGGGTGGTGTGCTTTCTAGCCGCTCGCTTTGAGTAAACATTTGCGTTCGTGATGGGTGTTGTCAATAGTTCCAAAACCGACAAGCAGATTGGTTGTTTTGCGGACGTAACGTCACTTGATGACGTAGTTTGTAATGCCCGATGCGGAAATTGGCACTGTATTTGAGGACCAACGTGGGAGATCTACCTGTTTGACACTTTGAACGCTGTCCTGGTTGTCGTCAGGTAAGGAGGGGGGAGCGCTCTGGCTACGGGGGAATCCACGTAATTGCCTGGCAATTCACCTTCTTTGCTGTTTTAAATATGATATTCCAGAGTCTTTATTCTGAGCTTCCTTGGCTCATATTGAGAGATGTCTGTGATCGCTTTTTCATTAACTTCTGTCCCTTGGGGTGATGTGATTGTTTATAGAATATTATGCCATTGATTTATTGGATTCGGGCTATGCGTAATTTTGGATGTTGTTCTGTGCTCTTATTATGTTGTTATCCTGGTCACTAAGATCCTATCGCATTATCGTTTTAAAGCGCTTCTTGAATTTGTCATAAATGATTGGGCTAGGGAGGATGGACTTCTCCCCTTATTGTGATTTTTCTCTTTCCCTCATGCAGGCCGTATCGTGGCCCTTGGGTTAATTCCCCTTTAGGCTTCAGAGGTATTACCTGGAGTCCCCTCAATTGGGTGTTGCACAATGGTTATTAGCAGGTAATTTTTTGTAATTTTTATTGGCTGTAATTTTACTGCTCTTCATTATACAGGTAGCTTTTGTGACTTGTTTCTAAAATCCTCTTTTCTGTTCACCTTTTAAGCAACTGTTGGATTACACTGATAGATGATACTCGTTAAATACTTACAGAGTCCTTTCTCTTTGATAGTTGAAGCGGGATTTGATCTCAATTTTAAAGCAAAGTGGACAGTGCCAGTCATTTGATCATCTTGTCGAATGGAGGTCAGACATTTTTCTTTTCTCCCCCCCTTTAGCCCACCCCGGTTTCCCTTTTCCACCCTCTCCACCCATTACTTTTTCCCTCCCTCCCCCTCCCTTTTAAATTCCACCCGCTTGTCGTTCTTTATGAAATACGATTGCAGTGATTTTTCACCTTTGCTCTTTTCTTTGGATAGAATGTTTTAACATTTTGCTGATAGAAGATATCTCTTTGGATCTCCTGACACATTCCGGGGTACGATTACGGTCGGCATTCAGCTTGTTTTCAGGTTAGAAGCGTTTTTTGCACTTTTTTACTTCACGACCTTGTCACATTTGAGGCAGATTGTTATATTATACTCCGTGCCTTTAACAGGATTTGTTATTCTTCAAGCAGTTTCCGTTTTGTTATACAAACTCATTGTACCTGCAAATCTATGATAACTTACATGTTCTCTCCTTCAACAAGGGTATTCTCCTGAGAAGGTGAGTTTTTATATATCCCTTAAAGATTTTTTTTAACTTTGGCTATACCCTCTGGTTTTACCATTTAAATCTGGGTACGTATAGACCTTTCTTTTGACTTTAAAACTTTAGGATTGCATTTTCCGAGGATACCTCTTACTGGATTAACTTTTTATATTGGGCCTAATTGCTCTGTGGGATATCCAGTGTGTCTTACTATGGATGGACTGATTATTTCATTTATTGTTTAAATCTGCTCTTTGAATTGTTATTGGTACTGATTGCTTTTGCTTTGGTGTTCTGTTTTTCCTTTGTTTTCCCTTACTTGAAAATATGTACTCAAGTAACTGTTTTTTTAATAACCGGTTTAGGAGTAAATGTGTTTGTCATTTCTTTAGGTTAGGACATGTTAATGGATAGTATTTCACGTGGTTGTCATATATTTTATGTTTTTATATGTTGTCCTTTGTGCACATGTTAAAATTGATATTATTTTTATTTTACTGTTCTTGTTACATTTGTAATTCTGACTTAATATGATCTATTGTAATTCTTCCCGTTGTGTGTATATATTTATGTGTGTATTTTGTCTACTTTTCAGCCCTGATGAAGTTCTCCAAGAGAATGAAACGTGTTGACTGAAAATCCTTGTTTTTCTGTGAACCGTTTATATTTGAACAATAAAGAAATTTTGATACTCTCAGAGCAAATTCCTGGACATTTTCTATATTCCTGCGCACACCATTTAAACATTGCTTCATGATCTGGATAACAGTGGCACCACAGGGCGGTTGGTGTCTGGATTTGTAGTGTGGGACACTGACTCAACAAGTAACTGGTATAGAGGTGCAGGAAGGGTAGTCCACCATTCGGTGTGTTTCTCTTGCTGTTTAGCCCATGAGTCCTCTATCGGGGGCAGACAAACATATTTGTAAATGACTGGTGTCCACTCAGGGCCCATGAAACCTATATGGGAGCCAGTGCCATTCCGTCAAAAATAGATTTAATTAATTGAAACAGTGTACTAAAGACTCCTGCACTTAACCACAAGCACCATTAAAAATAACAGGAAATGTCTATCAGAAAAAACAAAAAAAATAAGAAAAATATATGGGCGAATAAAAGGCAATGGCAATTAATGTCTCTAACAAAAGGGTTTTAAAAGTAAAATAAAATGAATAAGAATCAGAACCACAAACTGATGTTCACCACAAAGCCAGCAAAAAAAGAAGACATGGGAAACATAGACAAATGTCTCTCATCCCACGACTGGATCCTTTCCTCTCCCTCCACCAACAAAAACTCGGGAAAAGGATTGCACAAATATGTATCAAAACTGTGACTGGGCTCATCCGCGGCCATCTACACACCGCTTGTAAAGCTTCAACAATAATGTAAAAATAGATAAAGATAAAAAACAAAATAACACCAGCACTGCAACAATGACCCAAATACAAAATGAAATACAGCAATAGGTAACAATTACCACTACTACATATGTTTAAAAGTTAAAGAGAAACAATCAACAATCTCACACAAACCCAGGCCCAGGACCACCTCGCCTTCAGGAAGCAGCTCAAGACCTGGCTGTTCGAGCAGTAGCGTACCCCCCCTCCCCTAGCGCCTTGAGACCCTCCGGGTGAGTAGTGCGCTCTACAAATGCTTTGACTGATTAATTGATTTACACAAACACACAAAATGGTGGGTAAACACATGGGAATATAAGCAACTAAGAAGAAAGGAAAATGTATAGCTACACAGGCTTGGAATCCTTGAACCATCCTGATTCTAGCAACCAACAGGCACACACAGACAAAAACCCTAACTTTGTCACAACAAAAGTTTGGATCCATAGAACAAGGTTAATATTAATACTTTCTGCCATTTGTATTTTGAGGCTGTCCCTCTGCATTATTTCAGAACTGTTGATCATGATTCAGCCTGTTTAGACAACATTTTAATTCTAAAGATGAAATAGGTATGCCTTTCATAAATCAATAGCATGTGAGTAAAAGTTTAGAGCTGTTGTGCAAAGTGAAGATATGGGTTGTAGGAGTGAAAGGAAATTATTTTTCCATTTGCCCTTAAAAGTTAATATTTGCTTTTAGAAGTGCAATATTTATTCCCTCCCTAGCCATCCTGCCTGTTCTACCCTTATTTGTTTTGATGATGTCTTGTTCCCCTCCTCTCCCTCTCTCTCTCCCTCCCGCCTCCCTCCCCTCTTCACTCCCCATGCCAGCCACAGGGCGGCCACCACTGGGGTTCATTATCCTCCTCTCACAGCCCCTGGTTTGTCCCTGCTCCACTTCTGCCATGCCCCTGCCAGTATGATTACGCTGCTGTATCCCTCAGCAGGGGCTGCCTACTGCTCCATTGATTGATATTTATGTTGCTATTTATTCTTCTTGTGCTTCTGGAATGTTTCAGTTTTATTAAACCTTACAATGTTTTCAGTTTTTTAGTGTAAGACCCATTCTATGCATTTGGGCTTGTTTTGCCAGTTCAGGGATCCCTTGCCCAGGTCTGCCCTGGCAACTTCAGAGCTTACCCGGGATGCATATGCTTGGGCTCTGGTTCTTACCCTCTGTGGGGGTCATGCACTGCACTGCGCTGCTAAGCATCCTCTTCCTTGCCCTGATTCACTGAGCTTTCTGCATACCCTGCCAGTGCTGGGCACCACCACTACTATTTCTGTCCCAGATATGACCTCTTGCCCTCCACCCACCCATCTCCTGTGGGGGACTTGATATTCTAGCTGTTACCATACTGCTCAGCTGCCCCCCACCTCCGATCCGACATTTCCTGGAGTCCTAGCGTTTTTTGACCCTGTCAAGAAAATCCCCCTCCATTCCATGTCCTGTGTTCCTACATACTGAGACATGGGGCAACAGTCCTCCGCACTCCTTTGATGTGTTTGGGTGGCCACCTACATGCTTTCCATGGGTTTCTGGCCAGACTCCCTGCGGTGACTACATTCCAATCCTCAGGTTATCTGTTCTCTCATCGCTTGGTGCCATGCTGTTATTGGATGTGTCTCCCCTTCCCTCCGTATACCACAGTAGAGGCCACTTATTACTTTCAATGCCACTGGTCTTCCTTGATGGTGCTTACTGCTGCCGGCCAGTGGCAACTGTCTTTTTAACGAGGCTTGGCTCACTGCAGACAGCTTAGGACATGGGACTACATTTGTCCTTCCTGTGGCTTTAGTAGCATACACCCCAATTAGGTTGCCAACTACCCACTACCTGTCTACCTTTGGTTGTCCCCCGGAGGTTTCAACCCCTTACTAACACATTCTAGTCTAGCCTTCCCTCTCTCCTCCCATTCCCAAACCACCTCAAATCCCAGATGCTTGCTCATCCTCGTATCACTCGGGTGTTGGAGACAATAATCTCTGGTCCTTCCTCTGTCGCTGCCACATGCTTGGCTCGCCTGCATTCAGAAGCCTCCCACCGTGGCGATTGTATGGGTCCTATAGATCACACGAATGGGGCAGACAGGGCTATTCTACACGACCGATGTGGTGACCCCAGCCTTTCTGACATTTGGCGCCTCCTGCACCCAACATATAGGGAATACACATACCTGGTACACAATCACACTTTAACTATTTTCTTGCTTCCCATAGTTTCCTGCTGGTTGTCCGTGACTGCACGAATATGTAGGGCTCTCTTTCGGTCACTCTCCAGGGAGATTGAGCCTGGACTACTCTGTTCAGGTTCCAGTCCACAAGCCTTTGCGCTTCAACGTAGCCTGTTACCAATACCCGGGAAAAAAACATGGTTGCAGTCCCAGATGGCCTCTTGTATGTCTGACACCCAGGTGTCTGTCCCCTGCTCTCAGACTCTGTGGAGTGCGGCCAAGGCGACATGAGGGTAATTGATGAGAGACGCGGGCCTGGTCAACAAAGAGTTAGCCACGCACCAGCTTTCATTGCAGAAAGACATTAAAGTCAGCACCAAGGACTACACATCGAAAAGCTGGCTGGTAGGCAGGTGCACCTTGAAAAAGGTCAAAATGGAACTTAATTATTTTTAAGGTGGAATATGCTCTTTCTATACTGTGAGCCCAGCACTATGAGCACGGGGAGAAGATGGGGAGACCAGTGGTGTAACAAAACTTGAGGGGGCCCCCTGCAAAGCACATGGAGGCCCCCCACCAGCGGACATGGTGATCAGTGTGAGTGCATTGTGATTGCTGTGAGTGCAGGTTGAGCATGAAAGGTACGGCAATAATAAGGACAGAGATAGAAAAGTCACATTACAAATTAATACATACGTTATTTATAACCCTATTTAGTGTCAAGACAAGGTCTTTCCAGGCTCTTTAAACAACACATTGCTGGCACTTTTCTTTTGGCAACCTTACTATATATTACTTTCCATGAAATGCATTCTCACACTATAGCAGTAAATGTAAATTTCAATTGTAAGGAATAGGCAGAGTGGGGGCTCAGGGGGGTACCAGAACCAGAAAAAAACTAAGCATCAGTAACCAGTTTACAAAGGTATGTAAATATGCAAATGGTCTTTGGCCTCAGGGCAGTTGCCTTCAACTCCCTTGCTGCTGGGCCTGGAAGCTCAGTCACCTGCACCCACCGCGCGCACCATTTAATTTATGAGGCAGGACTGTTACGAAGCAACTCCCTGGTGCAACCAATGCAGACAAAAGAGTGTATTTTAATTTTTTGAATTTTTAGCAATTTATAAAGCGCACATACACTGAGCAGTTTCTTGGCGCTATAGGATTTCAGATCTGGGGGGGCTAACGGGAGCTATAGGCTAAAAGCTTGCTGGAACAAAAAAGTCTTGAGGGCTTTATGAAACTCGGTGTAGGAAGGGGAGGATCTGAGATGGGGGGGGGGAATTCCAGAAGGTAGGTGCAAGTACCGAAAATTTCTGGCCGCCTGATTGTTTTTTCTTGAACCGGGGAATAACTAATAAAGATTTGGTAGAGGAACGTAAGTCTCTGGCAGGACTATAGTTAGTGATGGCAGAATTGATTAAGGCGGGGGCGGTGCCCGCCGGGGTTGGAAGGTAAGGCAGCCCGAGCTTGAAGAGGGCTCTTTGTTTAATTGGAAGCCAGTGAAGGGCCTAAAGAAGGGGGGAAGAGTGATGATATTTTGATAGGCCATGCACCAGGGCTGCCTGGTTCTACACCAGCTGGAGGTGTTGGAGTGCATAAGCCGGAGCACCATTATAGATGATGTTCCCATAATCGATCTTTGATAAGACCATGGCCATTACAGTCAGTTTAAGTGCAGAAGGGGAGAAAAACCGGGATACTTTCCTAATAATACGTAAGGTTAAAAAACAAGAAGAGACAACAGAACTAATATGGGAGTGAAGTGTCAGGTGGAGATTGAGAGTGATGCCAAGGGTCTTAACCGAGTGAGAGGGAGTGGGAGAAAGACCAAAAGAAGAGGGCCAGAAGGAAGGCGACCAAGGATTGCCGCTGCCTCCAGTCAGAATCAACTCTGTTTTATCCTGGTTGAGTTTAAGATACTTTGCGTTCATCCAATCCCGGATAAACAGCAATACGGACTGGAGGCTGGAAGAGGCAGATGAAGGGGAAGAGAAATTGAAAATGAGTTGGAGGTCATCAGCATAATTATACACTGTGACCTCCATTTGTTGAAGTGCAAAGATAAGAGGAAAAATATAGAGGTTAAATAAAAGGGGGAAAGAGAAGAGCCCTGGGGGACGCCACATTGCACCCTGCTAGGAGGGGCCAAAAATTCCGAAAGGTGAACCGCCTGAGTACGGCCTTCCAGGAAGGAGCCTATCCAGGTGAGGGCCTGGTTCCCTATGCCCGCCGCCCTGACACGGGACAGAAGGATGGAATGGTCAACCGTGTCAAAAGCGGCGGAAAGATCAAGGAGGACCAGGGCCTGGGGGATGTTGGTATCAAGTCCCTCCCTGAGTTGGTCCATGACTGAGATAACCACCTTTTCCGTAGAGTGTCGGAGACAGAAACCCACCTGGCAAGGTGAAAAGTGGTTACTGTTCTCTATAAAGGAGCTGAGCACCTGGGTGACATGGGACTCTGCTACCTTTCCCAAATAGGGGAGAAGAGATATAGGGGGGTAATTTGCCGGGGAAGAGGGGTCTGCACCAGGTTTTTTTTAAATAGGGAGAATTATGGCGTTCTTAAAGGAAGCCGGAACGGAGCAAGAGGTAAAACAATTATTCAGGAGAGTAAGGACGGGGGATGGGCATACCGAGAAGAACTGACGGAGAATACGTGCCGGGCCGATGTCAACTGGAGAGCCCGACTTGACACTGAGTAGAAGGGGCAGAGATTCTCTAGTGAGTGGGGAAATGGGGGTGAGGGAGCAAAAATTATCAAGGGGTTGGGGGGAGTGAAGGTGAGGGGGGATGTTGGCTTTGATGAGGGCTATCTTATCAATAAAAAACTCATTGAGCGAGTCACATAGGGCCTGAGAGGGAGGAATCTTGGAGAGAGTTCTATCCGATGAAGCCAGCTCGTGGACGGTTGCAAAAATCTCACGAGGCTGGCTTTCAGCAGCTAGGATGCGCCTAGAGAAATATTCAGTCTTGGCTGTCAGAATGGCTGCTTTATATTCATTGAGTACGGTGATGAAATGTTGTCTGCGAATAGGGCAGTATGCTCTTCTCCAGGCTCGCTCGGCCTGCCTTAGCTCTAATTTCTTAGCTTTAAGGCAAGGGCTGAACCATTTATTGGCCATATGTGTGCGGTTGATGGTAATTCACTACAGGGGGGCCACCGGTCTAATGAGGCAGCCTGGGAGTGGGGATCCGAGCCCGAAAGATCTGGGCATGTGGCAGCTAGCGAGTTACAAAGAGGAGGGATATCAACTTTGTGCCAGTTCCTAGCCCAGGTGTTTTTGGGAGGAGGAAGTGATGTTGTATGGCTCAAATCCAGGGAAAAAGCAAGCAAGGAGTGATCTGACCAGGGACAGGGCGAGACAGTGGGGTTGGATATTGGAACGTTAAGAGTCCAAACCTGATCAAGGGTATGGCCCCGGACATGGGTGGGGCCATGGACGTGCTGGGTAAAATTGAGGCTGAGGAGTAATTGAGTGAAATCTTTAGAGGCAGAGTCCTCAGCAGGGGCAGTAGGCCAAAAGTTAAAATCACCCAGAACAAGGACTGAGGCATTGTTGACTACCAAGGTGGCCAGTAAGTTCTAAAAGGCAGAGAGAAAGCCGGGGGATGGCTGAGGAGGTCGGTAGGTTAGTACGCAGGTGATTGGGGTCTTAAGGGAGGTGGAACGTACTACAAGGCAGTCGGCTGCTGGTATTTTGGGCGAGGCCAATGTTTGAAAGTGAAGACCCTTGCGAGCAATCAGGGCTATGCCACCTCCTGCTCTGTTCTCAGGGCAATCAGCGCGGAGCATGGAATAATGGGGAGGGAGGGTGGCTAAAACACTAGGCAGGGAGTCAGTCCTATACCAAGTTTCGGTTAGGAACAGTAGGTCTGTGGAGGTAAAATATTTCAGCCTGGTGTTTAACAGCTGATCGGGTATTGAGAAAGAGAGCAGTAGTGGGAGGGTGGGCGAGCGAGGTGGATATGGGGGAAGCGATGCCGAGCTTTTGAACATAAGAAAGTATTACAAAATTCAACGGCCAGCTCTTATTGAAGGAGCGCAGTTGTTCTGAGGTATATGTGAGTAGCCGCACATAGTGTTGTGCCCCGTGTCCCGGTCGGTCGTGGACAGGCGCCGACCGGCTTGCCTTAGGCGCGCCTTCGGCGCGCATTCGGCGCGCCCGCTGCGCTCGCCTGCTGCGCGACCAGAATATGCACATTTTGTAGAGGAAAGAAGGTGGCGATGGGGGCGTGGCCTCTCAAAAGAGGGGCGTAGCCTGTGCGGGCGGCGTGAATGGCGGCAAAGCAAGGTCCCGCGGCAGCGTTAAGCTCTGCTGTGCGGTTTGATCAAGAGCTTGGGGGCACCCAGGACAAAATTAATAGAAAAGCAGGTAAAAACAACAATTTATTGGTGATACTCAAAGTATTAAAAGAGCATACAGGCCTACTCCCGGCTTCCGCCTCAGGAGAAATCGCTATCAGCGTGGCGCTAGTAGTCAGCGTCTTAAGTAGTGGCGATGGGGTCGTGGCCTCTCAAAAGAGGGGCGTGGTCTGTGTGGGCGGCGTGAATGGCGGTAAAGCAAGGTCCCGCAGCAGCGTTAAGCTCCGCTGTGCGGTTTGATCAAGAGCGTGGGGGCACCCAGGACAAAATGAATAGAAAAGCAGGTAAAAACAACAATTTATTGGTGACACTCAAAGTATTAAAAGAGCATACAGGCCTACTCCCGGCTTCCGCCTCAGGAGAAATCGCTATCAGCGTGGCGCTAGTAGTGAGCGTCTTAAGTAGTGGTGATGGGGGCGTGGCCTCTCAAAAGAGGGGCATGGCCTGTGTGGGCGGCGTGAATGGCGGCAAAACAAGGTCCCGCGGCAGCGTTAAGCTCTGCTGTGCGGTTTGATCAAGAGCGTGGGGGCACCCAGGACAAAATGAATAGAAAAGCAGGTAAAAACAACAATTTATTGGTGACACTCAAAGTATTAAAAGAGCATACAGGCCTACTCCCGGCTTCCGCCACAGGAGAAATCGCTATCAGCATGGCGCTAGTAGTCAGCGTCTTAAGTAATGGTGATGGGGGCGTGGCCTCTCAAAAGAGGGGCGTGACCTGTGTGGGCGGCGTGAATGGCGGCAAAGCATGATCCCGCAGCAGCGTTAAGCTCCGCTGTGCTGTTTGATCAAGAGTGTGGGGGCACCCAGGACAAAATGAATAGAAAAGCAGGTAAAAACAACAATTTATTGGTGACACTCAAAGTATTAAAAGAGCACACAGGCCGACTCCCGGCTTCTGCCTCAGGAGAAATCGCTGCCTGTGTGCGCTACAGCGCTGATAGGGCCCAAGGAGGCTGGAACACCGGGGCTTTTGCGGGCATAGCTGCCAAGGTTTGATTGCCTTGTGTTACATTTTCATAATTTCAGTGTAATTATGAGTGACATTTCAACGACTATGGGGCATATTTACAAGCCCCTTGCGCCACTTTTGTGTCCTTTTTTACATGGGAAAACTGATGCTAAAGTGGCGCAAGGGGCTTGTAAATCTGTCCAGTTCTTAGTCTCGACCATACCTTAACCTATTCTCCTTCGAGCTCATTTGTAGATCCCATTGCCACATTTCCGGTGGATAAGCCCTTCTTTAGTATTGGTACTAGTAGTCAATATGATCCATTGTCATTAACCCCTGTGTCGCGGGGCTAACTCCCCCGCGGTGTGGGGGGAGGGGAGCCGCGCGCGGAGCTGCGGTACTCGTGACAAGCTCATTATGAGGCACAGTGAGCTCGTCATGACTCCGCCCACACAATGGAACGCCCCGCACAGGAGGGGAATTATCCCCGCGTGGACGTTGCACGGCAGTTATGATGAGCACAGCTCGTCATGAGCACAGCTCCACTGTGCCTCATCACAAGCTGAGCTCGTCATAAGCGCTGAAGGAGTTAACTGTCTTGTGTTGCTGACTTAACCAAAACAGCTACAGTATTTTATGAAGGACATGAACATGAAAACTGCCTTCCAAACACTCAAAAATTGCCTGCAGTATCATCTTTTTAAGAAGGAGATAGTCAAATTCAGTATTCTTTAAAAAAATATATATTTTACAGACTTGGACCCATTTGGGGCATTGTTTATGGGCTTCCATGATTCTGCAATGTGTGACCTCTTCTCAGAGCCTGAGTTTGCTGCACCCATGCTCAGGGAAGCATGAAGTTACTAGGTCTAGTCTCGCTGTATCTTAAAGGTATTATTAGCTTGAGGTTGATTACAGTACTGACGTTACTTGGGCATTGGCTCAACTTATTCCATCTGGCTTATGGCTCAGTGGATTTACTGTGCTTGCACGTGTGATAGGAGTATTTAAGCTATAGTAACATTGATTGCATACTCTAAATACGGTCTTTCCTCTTCAGTCAGACAATATTCAGTCTGAGTTTATTCATCTTGAGTTGCTCACTTCAGTAAGGAAGAAATGAGTCACAGCACAAATTATTCAAACTAAAGTTCTTATTAGGGCATTTAATCCCGCCCCGGCCGCCCGCCCGGCCGCGGCACCCAAGGCCCAGCCCAGGATGATGCTTGCATGCATCCCGTTCCATTCCACCCCAACTGCTGGGCCTGGAACAGACAGACTCACCTGCTGGCGGCAGAAGAGAAGACAGAGCAAGGCTAGCCACTAGCCGGGGGCTAGAAATAATTAAATTGTGGCCGGAGGTCTCAGGGTACCTCTCAGTCATCTCTGGCCTCTCGGATGCCTTCTCGCCTCACCAGTCACATGCACTCTTAATTGCGCGAGCTGCAATGCGCATGACAATTGGTCATCTGGCCCACCCTAAGGGTGAAGAGTAAGACCGCGCAGACGGGGCGGCGGAGACATCTGCACGCTGCGCACCATAACCATTTTTTACCATCTAATTTATGAAGTAGTCTAGAGCGAGTGTAAGTTACATAACCTTACCTACCTATTAAGTAATTACCTATCCCATTCCCAGACGGTCACAGGTGTATAGTGGGGCTTAGTGGCTCCGCGCTGAGGATGCCCCTGGAGCGTGAGGGCTGGGGGGGGCCTATGTTATGCCCCTGGGGAAGACTCCGGCAAAGATAAACTGTGGCCATCATCCTGCATATCACAGATGGTTCCGGTAGCATTATCCATGATCTCCCAGTCATCGCCGATGCCTTCAGTGCTTTCTACTCTCATCTGTTTAGCTCCATGCTCCCCTCTGACGTGGACTGAATGGCAGGATATCTCAGCAATTTATGCCTCACCAGCCTCAGCAATGAGGCCAGAAACTCCTTGCCAGCAATATCACCAAGAAAGAAGTGGCTCAAGTTATTACCAATCTACCTTGGAATAAGCCCCAGGGATGATGGCTTCCAGGGGAAATGTCATTGCTGGATCAAGTACGATGCAGCTACCTTTTCCATGCTGTTTTCTGAGAAGTGGAACAGATAGATTGCCTCAAACTCAGTGCCAACACTGCCGTGATTATGGTCCTCCTCAAACCGGGCAAGGACCCCCTGCAATGCAGTGGCTACCGCCCAACCTCGCTCCTAAATACTAACACCAAAATCCTGCCAAGCATTCTGGCAGCCCACCTCAAGCGCATCAAAGTCCAATAAATGATTTTCAAGTAGGATTTGTCCAGGGAAGATCATCTTGTAATCATGTTTGCACCTTGGCCCACATGCTTTGGCACTAAAAGGATTCTCCAGAGGCCCCAATAGCCTGTTCACCTGGATACTGAGAACACGTTTGATCAGATAGAATGAGAATATCTCTTCAAGGTGTTATGCCATCTAGCCTTGGGGGATGACTTTATTTCCAAAATTCACTGGCTTTATGAGATACCCTAATGGCAAGAGTTAACTGTGGGGCTTCCGGTTGGACACCTTTCCAGTTAGGGAGCCCCCTCTCTCCCCTGCTGTTTCTATAGGCCATGGAGCCAGTAGGAGCCATCACCCATCAATTGCCCCAGATATCAGCATCTCTACGGCTGCATGCATTGCATAAATATTGCTGTATGAGGAGGATGTCTTACTTCCGCTTACTGAACTGGACAGATCTTTCCCTGCTCTAATGTCTCTTATTGTGGCCTTCTCCTTGGTCTGGTTACAGGATCAATTGGCACATGAGTGAAGTCTTACCATGTCCTGTATTGCAACTCGCACATATGGACCTGAAATCCACAGATCCGCCCTACTGGATGTTATGTTACGTTATGTTAAATTTTATTTATTCAGCACACGTACGCCCATGGGCTTCATGGTGCTTTCGGAAATTGTGGGAGCGCAACATAACACCTAAAAGTACATTAGTGCAAGGGCACATGTCCCACCTATTTAAGAATAGGCTTGTCTAAACAGCCATGTTTTAAAAGTTTGTCTAAAAGTGAGAAGAGTATCACTCTGTCTTAAGGAAAGTGGAAGGGCGTTCTATAGGGAAGCGGCAAGATAATGAAAACCGCTGCCAACCTGACGTTTTTTCTTAAATAAGGGGACCCTTATAAGTTCTTGATGGGCTGAGCGAAGATTACGTGAAGGGGTGTATTTACATACCAGATTCTTTATGAATTTAGGGCCCTTGCCCTGCAAAGCTTTAAAAATATAGCAGCCGGTTTTAAATGTGACTCTCTGGGCTACCGGCAGCCAATGTAGGTTTTCTAGTTCTGGCCTAATGGATTGCCTTTTAGGTTTTTTGCTTATGAGCCTGGCTGCCTGATTCTGGACATACTGTAATCTCTTAAGCTGACCTACTGGAAGGCCTAAATACAAACTATTGGAAAAATCAAGCCGAGATAGAACCAAAGCTATAATCACTTCAATCAGAGCTGAATGAGTAAGGAAATGGTAATTTTCTTTATTTTTCTCAATTGGAAGAAACTGGATGAGACTACCGTACCTATATGGCTTTTAAGCGATAAATCCTCACTAACAGTTACCCCCAAGCTCTTCACAGTGTGGGATTTAGTAGGAGGAGTTCCCGTGTCAGATGGCCAGAAGTGGGGTCCCCAACTAATTTCACTTTTCCCGGGCAAAATAAGTTCTGTCTTGCCGGGTTGAGCTTAAGATGGTTCAGATTCATCCATCTCTGGATATGGGACATAGTTTTTTGAAATTCAGCCACTGCATCCGAGGAGTCCAATGAGAAAACAAGTTGCAGGTCGTCTGCGTAATTAAAAATTGTAACCTTGTGGCTTCTCAAAGAATACAGTAGAGGGCGTAAGTACAAATTAAAAAGTAATGGGGACAAAGACGATCCTTGCGGGACTCCACAGATGGAGGTCGTTTTTGGGGCTGTGAACGTCCCCAATCTAACAGATTGAGAACGTTCAGAAATAAAAGATTTCAGCCAGCTCAGGGCGGGGCCCCTGAGGCCGGCCTGTTCAACACGGTTGACAAGAATAGAAAAGTCAACCGTGTCGAACGCAGCCGACAGATCCAGAAGAACCAATGCTTGGTGAGCATCTCTGTCTGCGTTGGATCTCAGGGTGCTCTGGACTGCCAGTATCACTGTCTCGGTCGAATGACAAGGACGAAAGCCAGCCTGATTCGGTTCCAGGTATTCAGTACATTCAATAAAATTTGACAGACAGTTAGAGACATGAGCTTCCTGAATTTTTGATACGTAAGGTAAAAGAGAGATCGGCCTATAATTCGTAAGATCATAAGGGTCAATACCAGATTTTTTAGTTAAATGGATCAACAAAGTATGTTTGAACCCACTAGGTACCTTGCCTTGTACAAGTGAGTCATTCAATAAAGAGAGAATGCTTTGAGGGATAGCAAGTCCTATTTCTTTAAAAATATAGGGCGGGCAGATATCATCAGGTGATCCAGATTTGACTCGGGTGAGAAGATCAGTCAAGGTTTTGAACTCAATGGGAGAAAAGATGTCTAGTGTGGAGGGATAATAAAATATATCATCTATTGGGATTGCGGTGGGAGAGCTAATTATGTTCTGTTTTATACTGATAATTCTTTCCCTAAAAAAATCGTTCAATGAATCACACAGTTTTTGAGTAGGAATTATTGGAGGAGCTGTCCTATCATCATTGCAGAGATTGTTCACTGTATCAAATATCTCTTTTGATTTATTCACAGAGTTCATAATTTTCGATGAAAAGTAGTTAGTTTTATGTTGTAGGATGGTTTTTTGGTATATTTTCCTAGCTGAACAATAAGTCTCTTTATCCTGTGGTAAATAGTTAGCTCTCCATTTCCTTTCTCTTTGTCTGGTCTCAAGTTTTAATTTCTTCAATTCTGGAGTGAACCATTTATGGGCCTCCCTCCCTCGTGATCTACCGTGATCCATTTTGGCATTGGTTTGGATTTTCTCTACCACCATAAAACCCCTGCAGCACTGACCCCTAATCTTGTTGTACACACAATGGTACGGAGATGTCCATAAAATTCTTGATAGTTCCACCCCACTGCATTTAATGGCCACCCTATGGAAAAACGCAGGCATCCAGGTGGGTGGCCACTTGAGATAAATAATGGTTTGGGAAGTGGCAGGGATTTTGACTCCCCGTGATATCCTATAGGATGGTGAGCAGAAATCCTTCACCTCCCTGCAGTTGGAATTCCTCCCGCCCACATCACAGATGTTGCGCTACAGACAACTGCATGACTATCTACACAGCATTCTCAGAACCTAGTCATTGCTGGTCTCCCCTTCTCCTATCCATTACTATTTGACAAACCCAGGCAACATACAAGGGAGTGATGTCAGGCTTCTATAATTTAATAATCCAACATCCAACAACTACTACTTGCCTTTGAACACATTGAAAGTGCTGTTTACCAATAATTCATATTCGGTCTGTAACTCAGGGAAGGGTATCAATACTCCCTCCCTACAGACATCCCTCACCATTGTAATACCCAGCACATCACTTTTTTATGCCCCTCAATCAGCCTAAGCTCCTTGTGGGGCTCTGTCTCCCACAGTGGAGTCACCAATGTAATCCTCCCCTG
Source organism: Lissotriton vulgaris (assembly GCF_964263255.1). NCBI lineage: Eukaryota > Metazoa > Chordata > Amphibia > Caudata > Salamandridae > Lissotriton > Lissotriton vulgaris. The sequence continues at coordinate 764,171,464 of NC_141689.1, forward strand.
CCAGCCCATGGCCTTTATTTACGAGTAGTATCGTTATGACTGTGGAATCTCAGCACTTGTGGCAGAGACTCTGGACATAAATAACTTATGTGCCGAGTCTCTGCCACGAGTATGGAGACCCAGAAACATATGAGGAGACTCTGCTGTCATAAAGATACTACTCATAAGTTACCTATGTGAGTGGGAAAAATTGTAATCTTGCATAAAGTGTAAGTTTACCTTTGTGAATTAGGCCCACAGTCCTCCCAGGACAGAGCTGACAGACACTCAGGACAGAGCCGACTAAAAGAGATGAGCAAAAAATGTTCTTGCTTGTTGAACTGAAGAATGCCTACATTTCTGACAGAGGACTGTAAATAGAGGTGTCTCTGGCTGGTTCTGCCTTACCTATCTGGGTGCTCTGGAGTTAGTAGAACTACATTCTTGCTTACTCACACAGGAACATGTGTCCACATCCTCCCAGTAAACCCTTCATGCCCTTGTGTAATGTCTGCCCAATGGCTCTACAGTGTAGAGGGATCCGAAACAGAGACGGATGGTGCGGTCTTGGAAGCAAATTAGTAGACCCTTTATTCCTCTTCATTCCCCCTAAACCCATAACTAGACAATGGAAAAAACCTGAAGACAGAAAAAACTGAAGATGCAGAGAACTCTGAAATAGTAACCTCATAAAACAACTCAGAATAAAATATATGACTAGCATCTTGGAAGGTAAGACAGAATACACATTTCCAACAGAGTTAAGCATTGCTAATGGCAAAAGCTGCCTTGGGCTTCAGACATAAAACTACATTTAAAAAGTGGTACACAGACATTTGGTGATGGAAAGAAAAACATGAGACTTAGACACTCTCTACTTAGCAAATCATGTAAAATATGCACAATTAATTCATAGTTTGACTTTAATATGACTAGTTTAGATTGTGTCCTCACTGGAAAATGTCATTTTAACTTATGAAAATTGTTTAAACATGTGTGCTGTGCATTGAAATTAACATGAAAAAGAACTGAAAACAGCTTGTGATTTAGTTTGCTCTGAAAGCTTCAGCTTGGCTTTTCAGAAAATAATGGAATGTTTCCTTTCTGTGGTGAAAGAAGCTTCACATATTTTACAGCCAATAACCTTTTTTATCATACTTATTGGCTGTTAAACAAAGTTGCATTCATTTGATAGCATAGAGTAAACTAGAAAGCAGACACATTATCTTTTATAATATCATAACATGTATTTAGTGTATCCTGCTGAAATTATAAGTTCTTTTTGGAGCTGATGTTATTCTGTTTAGTTAAAATAAATGTTTAATTAACAAAATGGTAAGAAATTAAATCATTTAGAGTAAGTTTAAAATGTTTCATGAGAACTCGCCTGATGGATGACGTGTGCAGACAGCCAGAGGTGGAGATGAACTTTGAGGAATTCTGTATTCTGATTGGAAGAATAAAGGACTAAGATCGTGTTACATTCTTTGCAACATCTATTTTCTTTTATATAAACGCGCTCCTAGTTTAGGGGGGAGAGATTTCTTTGGCAGGATTTTTCAGACATTTTCAGGTTCAGATTTAGAGACCTGAAGAGGAGAGGAGGGCAGACTTTGATGGAGAGCAGACAGGTTAGGACCAAGCTGAACAAGGGGAGACAGAATCAGCTGGGACAAGAGCTGATTAGATAAAAGCTATGTGTTAAACACCCCAAGCATATGATCAAATGGCTTTGCAAAGGCTTATTTGCTCTTTGCTTTATTATTCTTTATGGGAAATTTTGCAAGTATTAATTATTGATTTAGCTTAATGGTAATCTCACTCTTGCTTTTATTCTTGAACTCTTTATGAGTTCTTACTGACTTTATGTGCGCCTCACTTTCTAAGAATAGGAGTTCTTCCCGTATGGAATTCGCTGTAATCTAAAATATGTTATGCTCTTCACTAACTTTATTTTTCTATTATAAATTTTGTAACCTGATTGATATCTGACTAATGAATGAAGCTGCAGAGAATCTTAAATATTGGCTGGAAAACTACTCACAACGCTTATTTATTGATTAAACTATTTTGTATTTGATTATTTGCCTATGTTTATGAAGGAGCGATTTTGGACAAAAGATTCATCAACTTGCGAATAGATAGAAGTGGAAACAAGGGTAATGGTAATTAAAGGTAATGGTGCCACATTTTCTAAATTTCCCAAAGAGATATTACTGTGAGATTTCCACGATAACAAGGGCAACTCCATGCTTTAATTGTCATATACTCCATACGAACCTTCCAACAAACTAAATATACAACTGTTCACAGATACAAGTGCTCTCTCACACCCAATATATACACTTAGAATTGCATTAATGTTAGCAGAAGCCACCACACCAAAAAATCTGGTGCCATGTGTATCTAACATGTACATCATCAATCACTGATCCATCTCTGTGCTGACTATACTATCGTATGGTACACTAACCCATACCCACATCCTCCATCATCATTGCCTCTGGATGTCGGCCACATACTTGATGCCTACCCAAAACATGTGTAGAGACAGATGTTTTGAGGCATGGGGCCCCATGATGGAACCAGCTATGTTCAGCAGAGAGTCTTACACCTGTAACCTTGAATAATTGTTAAACAGATTTTTGTAAATACAGTTTTTCTACCATCTATTTTTAACGTATGAGAGTCTATTACAGACAATTTGCAGACAAAATGTGTTCATGTTTCATGTAACAGCCATATAAAAAAACTTTCTTTTAGATCAGTGCAGGAGCTCACATATCAGAAATGGGAGGCTGTGACATAGATTATTTGCAGTATGAGTGAGCTGGTGTTGTGTTACGATACTGAAAACATACATCACTATCCCTGAATACCAGATGCACACCCATTTAGAATTTGGTAAAAGAGAGCATGAAAGACTGACCTGGATAATAAAATCAAAGCTGTTCCTAACAGGGGGCCCCAAAGTACAGTTGCCTCAGGGCCCCCCAAAATCCTTAAGCCATCCCTGTGTAGAGATACTCAAATGTAGTACAGTGTTGCTTTGATCACAGTTTGCACACCTCAGTACATCCGCACTTGCACATTGTGCCCATTCCCGGGGAAAAAACGAAGGGGCAGATGTACAAGGACTGGCGCATCCCTGCATATGAGTAGGGATGCGCCAGGTAAGATGCGTCACACAAGTTTACCCTTGCGCCACCACAGATGCGCTGCATTTACAATGCGACGCATCGTGGCACAAGGATAAACAGATGCGTGACGAATCTGATGGCGTAAGGGTGGCGCATTGCTGGAGTCGTATCGCAATGGCGACGCAACTCCAGCAATGCTCAGGGGCTGCCCATACCTAACATCCTGAGTCACGCCTTACGCCTGCTTCAAGCAGGCGCAGGGTTTTTAGTCAGCGGTGTCGGAAAAGTGACTCAGTGAAATCTTGTAGATTTCACTGCGTCACTTTTCCGAGGCCTTTTCCAACGGAACTCCCACCCTGCATACATTAAACCTGACGCAGGTTTTATGTGGAGCAGGGCTTTACAACATGAAGCATCTCCCTAGATGCGTCACGTTGTAAATACAGCGCAACATGGCACATGGTTTACGCTGCCGCTGCGTCACAGAAGTGACACAACGGCTGCATAAATGTGTCACAAGGGGCTTGTAAATCTGCCCCTAAATGTTTCACAATGAAGCAACGTTTCCCTGAGTCACTGAAATGGAAGGCTCCTTCTACTTTATATCATAAATAATGTACACTGTTTTGCTAATAATATTCTAAAAGATCTGAATATTTCTACTTACGAGATACTCCAATATAATGCACGCAATCGTTTTATATTTTTATTTCATGTAATTTCCTTTCTTCTGGAATTCCGTCATAAGCTGAAGACCTGGCTCTTCAACAATTGACCCTATACACAACCTTCACACTTGCTCCAGCATCTGGATACCTTTTGGGTGATTAGCCATGCTTTATGACTCAATGTAACACTTTACGGTATGGCTGAGCATATAAATGGTATCACTGACATGTAAACTATGGAATGCTTGTTAGTGACTTGCTAAATAGTGTGGTTATCAATGATAATAGTGTTCTTTAAAACAAATGGTCCATTGTATGTATAATCTTTGTTACTGACAATACCTTGACTAAATAAACACATTAGCAAGCCATTCGTCAAGAAGAGACGTTTCACTAGATAGCTGCCATGACAACCATAATCACTTTGAGCATTACATTTGAAAGGTAAAAGAAAAAAAAAATCTGTGTTTCTGCATCAGGACTACAAACTGCTAGGAAAACCATAAGCCATGTGATAGACACTTATCAAGGGATCATTTGCATTAGATTATATCAGTCATAATGGTTCATATAGCAACTAAATTGGAATCTATATCTGCACTATATTAGATGTGCTTTGTGTATTCTGATATTGAACTATACAGGGTCTGACTGACCTATAGGACAATCAGGGAGTGACAAATGGTCTGGTCTGGCAGGTCAATGCGTTAGCTGTTTTTTTTGCTCGGTTCTTAGTGGGTCCGTTTTGTGATCCGGTGAGCCAGCTCTTACTGTTGATTTCCCTGATATTATCATACACATTTCTTTCATCTAGCACATATCCATGCAGTCTCCCGTTCCATGAAAAACGCCTATACAGTGTGTCTTGATAAGTTCCAAAGTGCCCAGATTTGCATGCATGAGCCACTTTTTTTAGCTATCTGATAGACGCATGGAGACCGCTTTTATTTTGGTGCCAGAGACTCTTTTCTGTCCCAGTCCGAACCTGGCACAATACTAGTTGGTCTGCAGTAGTATTGGTTTGTGGTATAGACTTCCATGAGAAAGTATATGGTTGAAGGCACTAAACATATTGATTTATGTTCCCAATCTACGTGTTTATATCAACAGGACACTGACACTACTTTGTCTGTTTATTGCATTTTGTTTGTGAAATTTTTAATACCAGACTTTGTGCATTAAACAATGATGTCCTTCGACAGTGTATGGGTTTGTAAAGATATGCTATTAGTTTGCCCCGATTAAGTATTGGTTTAGGTGTAGAACTTTGGGATGTGCCTGTATACCCTACTTTTGTGTGCTCATTACACACAGGGGCACATTTGTAATTTAGGGCTAGATGCATGAACAATACTTATAGCGATTACCAGAGATTTTTTGTGAAACACTATTTGGTAATCGCTATTACTAATGTACAAAGCAATACATATGCCCCTATTCCTTAAATATTTATTCATAGTGGGTCATACATACACCTACCTCGTGAATATTAATGAGGTAGGTGTAGTAAATACGACACAGGGAACACAGCAAAGTGAAGATGATGAATATTTATTCTTCAAGTATAAAGGCAGGAAAACCCGACCGGCTGCACCGGGCAACAAACCACCTCTAACGGCCCTACAGAGAATGCTCAGCCCATGACATCAGATCAATGCACACGAGCCCGGAACGAACTCAGCGCAAGCCACAGGCTAGATTCACGGAACCATGCAAGATGAGCAAAACACATCTCCTTTCCTTTGACAACAAAATAAAAGCATTAAACATAAAAGCATAAAGTGTAAATCAAAACATTCCATTTGTGATTGTCGCGTTAGAATGATGCATGTACAATCTTTACTAGTACCATGTATAATTTTAACTATTACCACAAGAAACATAACATATATTGTTATGGAAAGTATGGCGTACACAATTGGACATGACAAACTTAATTGTTTTCACTATCCTACTCCTTTCTTTTCCTTTCAGACAAAATCTTTTAAATATGCCGGTGAATTTCTTTTACAAATTGGTCTACTTTTCTTATTTTCCACAACCCTCCTAAAATCTGACTACAACAAATCCAAAACCAGCTGCTTTTCTTATTTTTTATATAGTGCAACCCTGCGGTGATTCCAAGTTTGACCATTTTGTAACCTAACATAGTTACTACTAACTGATTTAACTTGAAAAGGCCCCCTGAATTTGTCAAACATGCCATGATTTCCCCCAGGCTTCACCTTGACCAAGTCACCTTCAGAAATTTTTTAATTAGTACACTGGCTAGTATTATGATCCACTCCTACTACTGCCTTCTGCAACCAAGTAGGAACTAACTTTGTACCAGCTGACCTCCCCCTCATAAGTTCAAAAGGTGTTTTAACCATGTTTTGATGTATCGTGGTTCGATATGCCCAAAGCATTTCCTTTATCTCTTTTTTAACTGAACAATTTGAAGCCAAAGCAAGTTGTATAGTGCCCTTAACTAATCTATTGATCCTTTCGCAAAGGCCATTCCCTTGTGGGTTGTACAATGAAGTGCGAAGATGTTTCAATCCCACATAATCAAAATAAACTTCCATCTCCCTAGATGTAAGCTGAGTGCCGTTATCTGACAAAATCATGGAGGGAATCCCCTCTCGTCTAAAAATGTCATTAAGAATTTTAATGTTCTTCATGAATGCAACCTCTACCCATCGTAACATGGAATCTACTAACACCATAGCAAACTTTTCATTGTCAAGCAACTCATGAAAAGGACCTATAACATCAATGCAGACTTTCTTCCATACACCATCCTCAGACACAACTCGTCCAAGTGAATGATTACTTACACCTACTTGTAATCTTTTCTCTGATTCCTTGCAAGGCTCACATTGCTTCACCCAAGTTTTTACCTGTGAGTCTATTCCGGGCCACCAGAAATTCTCTTTAATACGTTTTGCAGTGAGTGTTTGGCCCAAATGTCCTTCATGAGCCAAGGCAATTATGCGAAGTCTATAGGATTCCGGTGGTATATACATTTCACCTCTCACCAAAATAAAATCTCCAAGCATTGAACTTTCACCTTGTAGTTGAACATAAGACCCTCGACTGGATGGCACCAAACTCTGTCTTGACACACCCTCCTTACACACCTTAACTAAACTGGCCATAATCTGGTCTTTTTTCATAGCCTCTATCCAGTCCTCTTTTGATATTGAACTAGGCAAATCTCCTGTCAAATTCTCTAAGTAGGCAACCACATTCTCAGTTTCTAATTCTCTTGATTCTGCCTTTGTGTCTGGCAACCTTGACAAACAATCCGCAACAGTGTTGTTCCAACCTGGAACATACTCCACATTGCAGATAAAATCTTGCACACTGACCGCTAATCTGGCTAGTCTTCCCGAACAATTTTTGATACCTCCAGGGGCTAACACCCTCAACAAAGGTTTGTGGTCAGTTCTTAGTGTAAATGAAATCCCCCACAAATAAACTCTAAAACATCTTGTGGCCCATGCAGCTGCTAATGCCTCTCGCTCGATGACCGAGTAATTTCTCTCACTCTCGGTCAAAGAACGAGACGCAAAAGCAATGGTGTTCTGCTGTCTAGCACTTTTTTGTGTCAGGACTGCCCCAGTGCCTACTGAACTTGCATTCACAGTGAGGACAGTGGGTAACGATTGAACAAAGCTGGAAAGAATGTTTGCAATAAAAATATTATCCTTGATTAAGTTAAAAGCATTTTTTTGTTCGGTACCCCAAACAAACCCTTTTCCCTTTCTTAAGATGTTTCTCAACAGTTCTACTTTCTCTGCAAAATTTCTCACAAATTTTGCATAATATTCCACCATGCCCATAAATGATCGCAACCTGTTTTTGTCATCTAGGTCAGATACATTACATATTGCACTTACTAAATCTTGCTTAGGTTGAATCCCACTCCCACAAACATGGTATTCAAGATAATCCACTTCCTTGGCTGCAAATTCACATTTCTCTTTGCGCAATGTCAAACCTGCACTTGAGTGACACGCTAAAACCTTGTCCAATATTGAATTGTGATCAATTACATCAAGGCCGTAAATTAAAATATCGTCTTCAAAGAAGACTACTCGTTCAATTCCTTTGAGTATATCTGTAATAATTTTCTGGAATGCGCTTGCCGCAGAACATAAGCCAAAAGGAAGTCTCTTGAACTGATACGTGCCTTCAGGAGTTATAAACGGAGTGTATTCTTTTGAGTTCGGATGAAGCTTTATCTGATGATACGCGCTTCGTAGGTCGAGTTTTGAGAATACTCTTCTCTTGCCCCCCCCCTCAAAACTATCTCATTAATATTTGGAAGCGGGAAATTGTCCATGATTACTGCTTTGTTTAAGCTTCTCATGTCCACACAGAAACGGAAAGATTTATCCGGTTTCTGTGTGATGATAACTAGACTCAACCATTTCATGGCTTCCACAGGTTCAATTATATCATCCTCAAGCAATTGTTTAACAATCTTCCTCACTTCATCCCTAGCAGATAAAGGTATCTTTCGTGCAACATGTTTGACTGGTACAATACACTTCCTGGTTTTAATGACATGTTGATATCCAATTGCCTCTGAATGCATGAATGAATGAATGAATGAATGAATGAATGAATGAATGAAGTTTTATTTTGCGCAACTTTGCCCGAGGGCATCAAGTCGCATCAGATGGAACGGCTGAAATCAGGGCATAGACCAGGGGGGAAACTAGAGGTATTCTTTGGTGAAGAGCCAGGTCTTTAAGGCTTTGCGGAATTGATCAGGAGGCGCAAGGCCCTTGAGTTTGTCAGGGAGGAGATTCCAGAGCTTCAGGGCAAGAGCAAAGAAGGTCTTCCCTCCCCATCTAGCCTTCCTCGTTCGGGGAGTGGACAGAAGGTTCTTGTTGGCAGAGCGCAAGGCTCTGCCAGGGGTATAGAAAGATACAAGAGACCTAATGTCCTCTACACCGGATCCGTGGAAGGCAGAATGGGTAAGACAGAGAACCTTAAAGTCTATCCTGGACAGCAGAGGGAGCCAGTGGAGATGTTTTCTTATGGCGGAGCCTGAAGTCCTTCTAGGAGCGTTGATGACAAACCTGGCTGCAGCGTTCTGCACAACTTGCAGGCGTTGGGCCAGTCTCTTGTTTATGCCTAGCTAAAGTGCGTTGCAGTAGTCTAGGCGTGAAGAGATAAGGGCCACCGCAAGTTGTTTTCTAGAGTCCAGGGAAAGATAGTTTGACAGCTTGCGTAGGATCCTGAGGACCCCGCAGCAGGTGGAAACGGTTCTGCTTACTTGTTTATCGAGGGAGAGTGAGCTGTCAAGTATAACTCCTAGATTGCGAGCTGCAAGGGAAGGCGTGGGGCACACACCAAGGGCAGATGGCCACCAGTCAGCCAACCAGATCTCATGCTTGCCTCTGAAGATGAGAACCTCCGTCCTTTCCCCATTTAACTTGAGGTAATTATTGGTCATCCATCCTGCTACAGCTTCCATGCAGTTCCTGAAGTTGGATGCCTCGGTCTCCACAGGTTGGTTGAGGGAGACCATGATCTGGGTGTCATCGGCATACGATAGTACTTCCAGTCCATAAGATCTTACAAGCCTGGCAAGGGGGGCCACATAAATGTTAAAAATGGTGGGGCTCAAAGATGAGCCCTGTGGGACCCCACATTGCACAGGCTTGGCGTGAGAGAGGAAGTCATCCAGTTTGACCATCTGCATGTGATGGCTAAGGAACGAGGCCAGGAGACTCAGGGCAGGCCCCTCCACTCCCATCTCACTGAGGCGAGCAATAAGAATAGAGGGGGACAGGGTGTCGAATGCAGCTGTAAGGTTGAGCAGGAGCAGAAGAGTGGTCTGACCACTGTCGACCTTACCACGAATGTTGTTAACCACCACTGTAGGGCTGACTCCACGCTGTGCGCTTTCCGGAAACCGTGCTGAGATGGATTTAGCAGGCAGAACTTGTCCAGGAAGGCGCTGAGATGGGAGTTTAGGTGGGCCTCGAGCAGCTTGGCAGGAGCTGGAAACAGGGATATCGGACAGAGGTTTTTTAAGATGGTGGGGTCTAAGGAGGGGTTTTTCAGGAGTGGCTTGACTGTGGCAATTTTCCAAGATGCAGGAAAAATGCCTTTGGAGATTGCTTGATTCATGATGCCAAGAAAAGGGGGCAGCAGAACCTCTTTACACTCCTTCAAGGTTTTTAAAGGACAGGTGTCAAGGGGGGAACCAGATTTAAGTTTGTCAAGAAGTTGACAGAGGAGCTCAAAAGTTAAAGGAGAAAAATTTGTCAGCTTGTCGCGGGGCAGGGACGTTAATTCCTGAGGGGGGGGGGGGGTTTGCCGGAAGAAAGGAATCATTAGAGTTGCGGTTAGACTCTTCTAGAGCTGTGTATATATTCTTGATTTTGGTGTGGAAAAAAGTGGAAATCTGGTTGCACAGCTCTTGGGATGGGACAATAGGGTCGGGGAGCAGAGTCATGGATAAGTTATCCACGATTTTAAATAGCTCTCTGGGTGATCTGAGGGTAGCCGTAAGGTTAGTGAAGTATGACATTTTTTCTGCTAGAACTGCAGCCTTATATCATTTGAGCATGTCCTTATGTTTGGTTCTTTCGTTAGGGTCAAGATGAGACCTCTCCCAATTTTGTACTGAATACTTTTACATGCTTGCTCAAAATTTCTTCTAAATCATTTGATTGCATTGCACACATTACCCTCATTCACACACATAACTGGAGGATCAGCTCTTGTATCTACTCTGATATTTAAATCATACTGGTGTAGCCAGCCTAAAATTGCAGGACCGTGTGGAGAGACATAAATCTTACCTTGGGTAACTCTTGCTTTAAATGTAATACGTGCTTCAAAGTAACTAAGAACACCAATGCTCACTCCCTGATACTCTTTCAAAATTACGTCTGACGCAACTTGTTCCATTTTTGTACAAGAATCTTCATATAAGCTTTTTGGAATTATCGTATATAATGAGCCTGTATCCACCATAAGTGACAACATTTCCCCATTCACTTCAAAATCTGCTCTTGGTCGAGATAAAACAACATTCTCATTATTGCTTTCAAGGCCACATGCATATGTGATCATCATGACCTCTGCTTCATCATCGTTAGCCTCACTTTCTACTATTCCAACCCTTTTAGATGCAACTGTTCTGCACATACGTGCGAAGTGTCCTTTTTCCCACATTTCAAACAATCTTTAGTCAAAGCTGAACAATTTTTTGAATCAGCTAAATGAAAGGGACTACCACACCTATTGCATGAGCGTGCAACTTGTTCATACTTGTTCTGAATTGTCAGCTTACCGTATGAAGTAAGTGCCTTGCCCCCCTTAGTTGCTACTCCTTCTCTCACATGTACAGGATTAACACAATCACTTTCGTCACTCTGTAAAGTAGCAATGTCTTGACTGGCTTGCTGAATCGTTTTTAATTCAGTCATGCATCTATTGCTCTCTTTTGCTACCTTGGCAATAGTAATTGCTTCTGTAAGGGTTGGGTTTCTAGCAGCCCATAACTTTTCCTGTGTTTTTTTACTGTAACATTGTACAATTAGTTGATCTCTAATCATCTCATCTTGTATGTTTTCAAATTGGCATTTTACTGACAACTCTTTTAACCTCGAAACAAACTCATCTATAGTCTCATTCTGCTTCTGTAGTGCAGTATAAAATGTGTGCCTACGCATAACTATATTTTCCGGCTTTGCAAACCTGGTGTACATCCTAAATAAAGCATCCTTATAGACATCATAAATTTCAACTGGTGGGTTTGGAAGATATTTAAATACCCTTAACCTTCCTTTCCCAGTACTCCTAACAATATCGCCTTCTTCATAATGGAAGAGAACTTTGTGCCATCTAAAGCCACAATATAATGCGCAAACGCTTCACACCAGTCATCCCATTCCATAGATGGTTTTCCTGGAACACTTAAAAAAGGAATTGGTGCTTGAATTGAGTTGCTTACATTCATTTTTAACATATACCCACTTTACAATTTAAACAAATATTTTCAATGAAGGTTTGTGTGTGTATCACAGTTGTTTGAAGAAATTGACACACTCCATATATACAAAGTAAAGTGTGTGTGTCACAGTCGTCGTTACTGGTATCTTGCTCCTTGACGCAATGACACACTAGATGTCGTGACACACTAGAGGTCCCTTGCGCAGCGCCAGTTAAATGTATTTTCAATTCCACCCAGTGGATTTCCCTTCAAGTTGACACACAAGATGCTAATGTGTGTGTCACAGTCATTAATGTGTCTGTGTAAATGTCTGTTCCGACACCTCTCAAATGATTTGCTCCTGAGGCGTGAGCCCGGAGCTAGGGAGTTATCAGTGAATTTTTACTCTGTCTTTCAGTTTTATCACGTATTACTGTGCAATTTTAGGTCCGGTGCGCTGCTCCTAAATAACGGAGGTATCAACTTACCCCGTTTTTTAAAAAGTACAGATTTTATCAACTTACCCCCTTTGTTATAAATACCGATTTACTGGCAGGAAGGGCAGGCTGATTTACGAGCTCCTAGCCCCTAGCCTAGCTCAAGGGCAGAAACAGGGAGGGGAACTGCGACTGGACGCTCACCGGACGGCCACCATCTTGTGGTGGGCAAAGGACGAGCTAGTCTTTCTCCTACCCTGTTCCCCTGGTGTATAAAGGTCGCGATGACGCGACCGCGCAGCAGATGTGCGCAGCGGGCGCGCCGGCGCACCAAAGGCAAGCCCGTCTGCGCCCGTCCGAGCCTGGCCCAGGCCAGGGGCCTCGCACTCTGCCGGTTGCACTAGGAGAGATCCACAGAGGTTGACATATAGCCCAGATACATTGCGAGACCTGATGGGACCAGGGAGACAACCTAGCTGTGTTGTCCTAAATCTGAATAAGGACCAACCATTAAGCCCACGTGCCTGCTTAGGCTGCACGAGAGCGATCCCGGCGGTATTAATGTCCCCCATTAAGGTCTCATCCAGAGTAGATCGAGGAAATCATAAAACTGTGGAATGTACCTTTCAGTGCCTCCTGGTGAATGCTAGATCGTTGGTAAAGCATAGCTTGGAGTGTGCGCTGTTAATACAGGAAGAAAATATCAAAATCGCTTTTGTGACTGAATCATGGACGGACGCTGCTTCCGGCCCGGACTTAGTCAAAGCCACTCCTCCTGGTTACCTTATTTTTACAAGAGACCGGCCACTGAGGAAAGGTGGAGGTTTGGTAGTTATCTATCATTACTCTCTTAACGCTTTCTTTCACCCGTTAACTGTGGACGGCTGTGAAGCGGTAGCTTTTAACTTTACCTTAGGCAACCATCATTCATTTAATGGATGCTTAGTTTATAGACCCCCTGGCTATAAAACCATCTTCCTGAGCTCTGTGGGAAGTATTCTGGAGGAGGGACTATGCTCCAAGGACTTTACGGTCCTAGAAGATTTTAAATTCCATTTAGAAAACCCCATGGATGCAGACACCAACGCACTTATTGACCTGATGGATGGGGCTGAGCTTAAACAACTGGTTAGTGGTCCCACACATAAGGCCGGCCACACCCTAGATGGGATTTTCTCAAACCACGCCACTCTGGGCTTTACTAAAGATTTACCACTCACCTGGTCCTATCACAGGGCGCTGCTATTTGTCATCTCTGTGCCTAAATCCCAAGGTGGGGGGTGCCCATCTAAAACAGCCAGGGTATGCAGGGCCTGGAATAAAATTGAGGGTAGCGCATTGGAAGTTAATTTGCTCTCCTCAAAGGAGCCCCTTCCATTAGATGTGGAAGCGGCGGCGCCTGCCCACACTAGTTGGATTGATAAAGCGTGCAAATTCCTCGCCCCACCCAAAGTATTCCTCCTGGCCAGAGCACGGCCTTCAGCGCTGTGGTTCTCGGAGGAACTAAGAAATCACAATTTGGAATGTAAAAAATTGGAAAGGGTCTGGCGGAAGGAATATAGGGAAAGTGACAGAAGTCGTCTGAAACAAAGTCTCCTAACATATAAAAAAAACGGTGGGGAAGGCAAAACAAGAGTTCTATACCAACCGTATAAACTTGGCTAAGAACTCGGCGAAGGAACTGTTTACGACGGTGGCAGTTCTGGCTGATCCAGCTCCCGCGGCCATTCCCGCAAGTTCTGAATTATGTGAAGATCTTGCCAGATTCTTTCAAAGTAAGGTGGAGACAATTTTCAAAGCCTTCTCTAGTCAGGAGAGGTTGAATAGCCAGACGGCCTCCTCAGAAATGGTTATGCAGTTACCCTTAGGACACAGCCTTGATAGCTTTTCACCAGTAAATGGCGAAGAAATTAGGCGGCTACTGTTAGCAGCAAAATCAGGTGCTCCGTCAGACCCGTGTCCGGTGGCTGTGATGAAAATGGCCCCAGATCTGATAGTTTCATCGCTGGTGACCGTTTTCAACATGATGCTTGGGACCGGAGGTTTTCCAGCTTGTTGGAAACAGGCATCAATTTTGCCCATACTAAAGAAACCTAACCTGGATATTAGGGACCCAAATAGTTATCGCCCGATAGCAAGGCTCCCATTACCAGATAAATTAATAGAAAAGGCGCTGAACGCTCAATTAAGTTCCTTCCTGGCGGCCACTCAATCCTTGGACCCCTCTCAACATGGTTTTAGACCTTACCATAGTACGGAATCCACCCTCAATAAAACAACTGAGGAGATTAGAGCTGTGACCGATGCGGGAGGGAGGGCATCCCTGGTGTTGCTGGACCTCTCCGCAGCCTTCAACACGGTCCACCATGGGATTCTACTTGACCGTTTGAAGGCCCGCGGAGATCAAGGGAAAGCGCTTGACACACCTAAAGCTTTCCTGTCCGGCAGAGTCCAGAAGGTGGCCTTGGGAGAATACGAGTCAAAACCCTTCATCCTGCCCTGCGGAGTTCCTCAGGGCTCGTCCTTGAGCCCTACGTTGTTCAACGTTTACGTTAGCTCATTGGCGACAGTAATTCGGGCACAAGGGTTTGATCTCACATCCTATGCTGACGACACCCAGATCGTGGTGTCGGTATTACCAGGGAGGGAAGAAGAAGTAGCTAGGAATTTCCAGGAGTGTATGCTGGCGGTTGGGAACTGGATGGCAGTTAACTGCCTTAAATTGAACTCGGCCAAAACCGAAGGTATAGTGTTTGGTTCAAACACCAACTTTTGGAGCTCAAGCTGGTGGCCAGACCAGATGGGCAAGACCCCCACTCCAGTAGCGAAGGTGAAAAATCTAGGGGTGTTGATCGATGATCAACTTACTTTCCGGCCCCAGGTCAGTGCTCTATCTTCCTCGGTGGCCTACCTGCTTAAATCCATTCGCAAGATCCTTCCATTTATCCCTGACAGTGACAGGAAAACAGTGGTCACAACGCTGGTCATGGCAAAGTTGGATTATTGCAATGGTTTATTTCTTGGTGCCCAACAGGGGGTACATAACAAATTGCAGGTACTTCAAAATGCGGGGGCAAGGCTTATTTTGGGGATCCCTAAATTTGTCTCCGTGTCTCGGGAGTTGGCCTAGCTGCACTGGCTTCCAATGCGAAAGAGAATTCTTTTCAAAGCCCTATGCCTAGTATTCAAGTCCTTACAAGGCAAGGGACCTTTATTCTTTCGGCGGCACTTTTATTGGTACCGTCCGACGAGACGTTGTTCACCATCTGATTCCCTAACCTGCCTCTATCTCAGGAGTGACACTTAGCGCCAGGACACCTACGGGTAACAGAGCGCTGTACAAATGCCAAAAATAAATAAATAAAAAATAAATAAATTTCCCTTTGAAATTTGTTTCTCCTTTTCCAAAGACGGGTTCGGCAATATGTTGCCCTTTTTAGATAAGGGGTTTCCCTTTTAATTACTCGTTTTCCAAAAACGGGTCCACCAATATGTTGCCCTTTTAGGAGAGGGGTTCCCTTTTAATTAGAGGCTGGGGGCACTGTTCTCCGCGTTGACGCGCTAATCCGAATGTTATTGTAGCTTTGTCACGCCTAGAGACTCCAGCTTAATCTCTCCCCGGTGAGTTTCTTCTAATATTTGCTAATATTTGCTCATGTACTTTTATGTTCCAGGTTTAAAAGCTCGTCTTACTTGGACGTTAACTCTGTATTGCGAGTGGATCTTTATCTCCCGATCCTTCGCTCCAAAAACTGGTCCCTCTCTCAAAACGCCGTCGGGTTTTCTGTGTCCGCTGTCTTCGTCTTCCTGGGTTCAAGCGTCACCACAAAATGTAGTAAATACGACACGGGGAACACAGCAAAGTGAAGAAGATGAATATTTATTCTTCAAGTATAAAGGCAGGAAAACCCGACTGGCTGCACCGGGCAACAAACGCCCCTAACGGCCCTACAGAGAATGCTCAGCTCATGACATCAGATCAATGCACACAAGCCCGGAACAAGCTCAGCGCAAGCCACAGGCTAGATTCACGGAAACATGCAAGATGAACATAACAGTAGGTTGCAATGGGTGACCCACTATGATTTGCTGTCACCACAGGGATGGTGGCCTGATAGGATCAGCAGACCACCATGTCTATGATTGCTTTCAAATAAAGCAATGTTTCCTTTCTTCTTTTTTTATCCTTAAAGGATAATAGAATGCATTTAAAAAGAAAAATTTAACGTTTAAGTTTCATTTTTTAGAAGTAGGCAGTGGTCCAGCCTGCTCCTAAAAAATTGTTTTTCAACTGTTCTCAAAGAAGAAGGGGTGCTCTTGTGGCCCCGGTCCCATTTGTGAATGGGTTAATACCAACCTTGACTTGGTGATATAGTGTGAATGTTTTGTTACCGCAGTTCAGTTGCAAAACATTTGTAAATATCAATGTGGTATTTGGAAAGGATACCCTAAACATGCCCATTCCAAATACCGATTCACAAACCTAAATTGTGACTCGGTAACAGGTTACAGAATCGTAATTTTGGCTTGGTACATTTGTGAATGCCTTTTGCGCAAATCCAGCCTATTTCTTTAATGAATTGTGACGAGTTAGTTGTCATAAAATACAGGCTGCATTCAAATTGTTCCATTTTTATGTAGATCAAATTGCTTGAGTGCAAAAAATACATGTTCACATTTCTAATGTTCTAGTTCATTTACATAGTAGATTGGCTGACTATTGTAATGTACTGATTTATTTGGGTAATGTATTGTTTTAAATGTACAAACGTTTGGTTTGAAAGCATTACCTTCTAGTTTGTATGTAATACCTTGCTTCCATAATACTTGCATACTTGTAGACATACATAATTCTATAGTTCCCATGCAGAACAAGTTGGACTGTGGGTACAATACAATTACTTCTATGTGCAATTGAAACACATTTGCCTTTTTATAACCCTATTTTTCCCAGCATTAGGGATCTGTGCATTATGACACTGCTATTCAGTATCACAGTGCATCTCTTTGTAAATGGTATTGGAAAAATTGGTTCCTCATAAGGCTTTAATATATGCTCAGAAATGGCACTGATAGTATGGGATAAATGTAATATATGTGACCCAGTGTGTATTTCCTCGTCCAAACATTTAACAAAAATATATGGTGCTCTGGCTTGGCTGCAGCTTAATGGAACAACAGTAGCACATAGCAAGGGTAAGTGCCTTCACCATGTAGGAAAACTGATATATGTATATAAACCCACCACGCACCATCGCACCCAACAGATGCCCCGCCGCTGCTGGAGCAAAGTCACCAAAGACCAGCTAACCACCACCCTCGCCCAGAACCCTCCTGCCAAACCCACCGACCCGACACCGCCGCCGGCAACCTCAGACAGTGGATCAACGACTGCGCCAATACTCTTGCCCCGCTCAAGAAACCCTCCAAAAGCCACACCAGCAAAAAGCCAGCTGGTTCACTGAGGCCGTCCAGGCCTCGAAGCCGACCTGCCGATAGCTAGAAAAGAACTGACTCCGCAAACGAACACCAGACAGCTACGCAGCCATCAAGAACTCCATCCACAGACACCATCACCTCAACCAATCCCCCAAAAGGGCCTCCTTCAAAGACCACCTAGACAACAATGCACACAACACCACAGCACGATCGCAGACATCCACGACAGCTTCAACGCCACAACTGCCCCAACCACAGAGACACCACACTCACGCCTAACACCCGCACCAACCGCCTGCTCCCCTAGACCAACATCAACGTCAACAACACCATCAAGGTCATGAACACCATCCACTCTGGATCTCCTTCAGACCCTTGCCCACACCACATCTTCAACAAAGCCAGCGCCGCCATCGCACCCCCTCTCCGAAAACCCTTCAACATCTCCTTCAAACCAACCTCCAAGAAGGAACAGCCGACTGAAGCTGAACTCGGACAAAATGGAGGTCCTCAACCTCGGATCCACCCCTTCGGCCTGGGACAACTCCTGGTGGCCGACTGCACTGAGAACAGCTCTCACACCCACCGACCACGCACGCAACCTAGGGATCATCCTCGACTCCACTCTCTCCATGACTAAGCAGGTCAATGCCGTCTCCTCCTCCTGCTTCAACACCCGCCGCATGCTCCGCAAGATCTACAAGTGGATCCCCATGAAACAGGAAAAACTGCCACCCAGGCCCTTGTCAGCAGCAGGCTGGACTACTGAAATGCACTCTATGCAGGAGCCCCCGCCAAACTCCTGAAAAGGCTTCAATGCATCCAGAATGTCTTTGCACACCTGATCCTCGACATTCCTCACTGCAGCTACATTAAACACCACCTGAGAGACCTGTACTGGCTCCCCTTCAGCAAAAGGATAACCTTCAAGCTCCTCACCCAAGCACACAAGGCACTCCACAACAACGGTCCAGCGTTTGATGCAATATACACACGTTTTACCACCCACCAGGAGAGAATGCAAAGTTCATTGAGCAGCTAATGGAGATCATCACGATCAACTCAAACATAGATGCCAATAACATATTCTTAGGAGATTTTAACTTACATTGGGATGACTGCAACGAAAAACTAGTCAACACGCTTAAGGTTTTCCTTGCTGAGCTAAACCTCAACCAAGCATGCACGGAACCCACACACACTAAAGGAGCAACATTGGATTGGATTATATCAGGCAACAAAAACACATCAATCCTCTCAATTGACCCGTGCGACTGGTCTGATCACTATGCAATAACCTTCTCGATACCGATAGTGAAAAAAGGCAAGACCGTCCAACCTCCCAAATGCAAAAAATGGATCCGAGACACAAGAGAGGCTAACATTGAGCTACTAATAGAAACCTGTGAGAGTGACTTAAAGACACCTAACAACTTGCAGAATGTAAATGAGCTGACAGAACACTATCTAACTTCAGTCGGAAATATCGTCAACAACACCCTGCCATTAAAACTAAAAAGAATCACGGAGAAGATGAAAAATCCTTGGTTTGATGGATCACTAAACGAAGATAGGCACAAACTGAGAATGGTGGAAAGAAAATGGAGACAACACCCATCATCCCCTGAGCTGAAAGTCCTTAGAAAAATGAGAAACCAATATAACAAGAAGATCATCAATTCCAAAAAGGAGTTTATAAGAGCGGAATTGGACAATGCCAAAAACAGACCACGAAAACTCTTTGAAATCCTGAAGCAACAATCAAACAAACTAGCCAAAACAGCTCATGAAAACGCAAAAATGACGCTTAGCAATGAGGAATTCTCAACATTCTTCACAAAGAAGGCCAAAACGCTGGAAACAGAACTCTTAAGCGCCGCGACTAAACCCCCCAACCAACTAATGGCTATGGGCGATTACAACCCGACTTCAGGATGTAGAAAGACAAAAAACAAGGCAAACTGGGACACATTCGAATTATATGATCAGGTCACGATAGCCAAAACGCTATCCAAAATCAAACCTAACAACCACTACCAAGATCCCCTACCAGCGAAATGCGTAAGAGGAATCAGTCATATTGTGGTACCAATCTGGACCAAAATAATAAACGCATCACTATCACAAGGGATCCTCCAGACTGCCTAAAAACAGGTCAAGTGGTTCCTCTGATCAAAAAACCAACTGCGGATATTACTGACCCGAATAACGTTTGGCCAGTGCCCAACATCCCTCTATTGGCCAAATTAATTGAGAAATGCGTGCAGGGCCAACTGAGCCAACACATCTCTAAGTTCTCCCTACTAGATGAATGCCAATCAGGATTCAGATCAGGGCATAGCACGGAAACAGCGATCCTCCATATTGTGGATGACGCACTACAGGCACTTGATCGAAATCAAGCATGCTTACTAATTCTCCTAGACCTGTCATCTGCATTCAACACAGTTAACCACGAAGCGTTACTGGCCAGGCTAAAGGACAGAATGGGACTGTCCGGAAATGTGCTGAAATGGTTTGACTCGTTCCTACGAAACAGAACACAACGTTTCCTGGTCAACCAATCAATATCACCACCTTGCCCCAACTCGATTGGAGTCCCACAAGGATCAACATTATCCCCTGATTTGTTTAACCTGTATGTAGAACCTCTTACAGCAATTCTCAGAAACTCAAAGATATCGTACCATATGTATGCGGATGACACACAGATATATATAAAGATATCTTCCCTTAAAGACATTGAGCGTATGAATGAAATGCTAAAAATGACAATGGAATGGTTAACTACTAACCACTTGAAGCTAAATGCTCAGAAAACCGAGTTCTTACTAGTTTCTCCACCAAGGAGCGTTACGGAAATAAAAGAGTGGACCAAGTTGGTGACGGCGCTCAACTGCACCCTGACGCTCGTCAACTCAGCCAAGTCACTGGGAATTACTTTAGATGAGAACCTTGACATGAAAGCTCACATTAATTCAATGGCTAAAAGCGCCCGCTTCCACCTGAACTACCTAAGAAAACTGAAACCATTTATCTCGGAATCTGATCTGAAACTGGCAACCCAATCCTTAGTCATCTCGAGAATTGAATATGGTTGCACTACCTTAGCGGGTTTACCAAAAACATCCACAGCGCCACTAAAAGCTTGCCTCAACGCTGCGGCGAGACTCATCTCTGGATCAAGGAAGTTTGACCACATATCTCCGCACTTGAAAGCTCTAAACTGGCTACCCTATGAAGCCAGGATTCAACTAAAGATCGCATGTATCACCCATAGAGCACTTCACCACAATACTCCTGGATACCTATCCAAGAAAATTGAGCTGTCAGGAGGAAACAGACCGGCCAGGAGTGCCAAGGAGTTGGTGCTGCGACCAGCCATCTTCAGAAAGAAAAAAACTTATGACAGAGCGTTTTCCGGAGCGGCCCCTAGAATCTGGAACTCACTCCCCCCTAGCATTAGGAAGACTCCGAACACCTCAACATTTAAGCGGGTAGCGAAGAGCTTCTTAATGAGGAAATACCTTACATAGAGAATTTCATGGACCACTATGTGATACAATCCTCTACTTAAACTAAACACTTACGTCTTCTAAAGAGAATGTTCGACGTGAATTAGATGAAAGAGAAACGATGAGGCAAAACTGATGACACCTCTTGTGATTAATCGGAACACCTACTGCTACCTCATGTTAAAGTGAACTTATACCATTATCTCTTCCTGAAACCATATAACCTACTACCTCATATGTACGACGAAAATGACTATGTTAATATCTCATGCTTTATAGTACTGTATAATGTAATAGACTAACCTCTCGAATGGAAGGTAGTTATTTATGCAATCACTAAAGCCTTATAATTATCTACCTCATACCTATATGCTATTTAATGGACTTCATATTATTAATATGCGTATCTTACCTCTATGTAAAGCGCTCTGATACCCACGGGTCTTGTTCGCGCTATACAAAACTTTTCAATAAATAAATAAATAAATAAATAAATACAATAGCCCTGCTGGATGTAGAGGCCAAATACTATGCCTCCCGGGTGCTAGAAGAGCTTAAGGCATGGTCTGATAATCTTAACCTCATCCTGGCCAACCAGACGGGCTTCAGACAAGGCTTAGGGACGACGACGAACATTTTAGGTCTATCACTAATCGCAAACAAGTGCAAGCAGAGGAAACAACATCTTTACCTCTGCTTTATAGACCTAAAAGTAGCCTTTGATAGTGTTGATCGTCACCTCCTGTGGAAAAAGCTGCGAGCTTGGGACATCCCTGAAAGGCTATTAAAAGGCATATTGCTATTCTATTCAAACACCTGGCTAAGGATGAAGATAGGTGATGGGTCCAGACCATCAAGGAAGCTGACAACCACCAGAGGCCTAAAACAAGGGTGTGTTCCGGCCCCTCACCTTTTAAATTTGTTTCTGTCTGACCTCTCTCAAAGGCTGGACTGTACTAACTCCCATCCACCGAAACTTGGTGAATTGAGACTTTCGCATCTTTCATACGCGGATGATGTGGGGCTAATGAGCCAAACAAAGATCGGTCTCCAAAGATGACGAACAAAATGTCAGCTTATATTTCAGAAAAAAAACTTGAAATAAACATATCCAAGACCAAAACAATGGTGATTGGGAGCCAACAGAGAAGAAAACAGACAATCTGGCTTAACGGAAACCAACTAGAGGAGGTACAAAAAATACAAATATCTTGGCCTCTATATTAATAACTCAAGAAACCTCACGGAGCAAAAAAGGTACATGTCTCAGAGAGCAAGCGCCCTAACATTTGCCCTCAGCTTACTGTATAAAAGTCTGCAGGGCCCCTCCTATAAACCCTTGCTAGATGTAATGAAGGCAAAAATCCTGCCAACACTAACATATGGAGAGCTCTTAAATCAACTAACAGCTTCCATCTACAAAAAAGTATTTCAGACACAAAGGTTGTCCTCTCCAGCCCAGGTTCGCCTTGAATTCGGCTTAATAAATGAAGATATAGGCAGAACATACGAGACAGTGAAAACTTGGTATCGCTTGAAGCTAAACGTAGCTACATCAAAAATCAATTAAGCCCTTTGGTCTAAATTAAATGAGGACAAAACCTCTCCTTTTAATCAATACCTCCGCAAATCCATCTCAACTACATGCACAACGGACTTATGGAACAAAAATTTGCTGTACCAATCTTTTAAACAAGCTGTAAACAAAGTTTCAAAAACCCACTCATCTCTATTGAACAAAAATATTTTTAGATCAAGGTCGCACGCCTGGATGGTGATAAACCACTATAAGTCCCTTGCACCGGCGGCATATTTGAGCAAAACCTTCTCAATAAATGTAAAAAAGCAACTCATGGCATTACGCTTTGGATCTCTACCATCCTTGGCTGACCAGCCTGCTTGGTTGCATACAGGCCCTAAATCATGTTGGCTGTGCAATTTGCACAAAGAAGATTTCATCCACGTAATTTGCACATGCAAGAAACTGCAGGAGGAATGAGTAATCTTTCTAAAATCAAGCTTTAATGAAAGAGGCATTAGATCCTGTAGAGCTGCAATAATGGCGTGCCTAAAGCCTTCAGACCCTCAATTGAATGGCAGACTGATTACATTTCTTAAAGCATTCACAAAGCTTTGCTAAAAGGGTCAGAAGCACGGCAAATGAGGGACTAACCCATTGCACCAAAACTTTTAATAACATTGAATTTTAGAACCCCATGAAGAGATGAAATGATTGTATGTTTAATTTTTTCTTTTTTTTTTACTTTTTGCTATAATATTGGTTTTATTCGCTTTTTACTATCTGTTTTAAATTGTTATGGTTTTAATTAACTAAACAATAAACATTAAAAAAAAGTGGATCCCCACAGAAACAGGAAAAACAGCCACCCAGGCCCTCGTCAGCAGCAGGCTGAACTACTGAAATGCACTCTATGGAGAAGCCCCCGCCAAACTCCTGAAAAGGCTTCAACGCATTCCAGAATGTCTCTGCACACCTAATCCTCGACATCCCTCACTGCAGCTACATTACACACCACCTGAGAGACCTGCACTGGCTCCCCGTCAGCAAAAGTATAACCTTCAAGCTCCTCACCCACCCACACAAGGCACTCCACAACAACGGACCAGCGTTCCTTCAGCTTTTACACCCCCACCCGCCAGCTACGTTCCACCGACCTCGCCCTCGCCACAGTCCCCCGCTTCTGGAGAGCAACCTCCGGTGGCAAATCGTTCTCCCACCTCTGGTGGGGAGCCTCGCAGCGGACGCTCATATCATAGAAGAATTGCTGAAGTCAAATATTGATGTAGTCGCACCCCTAACTGCATGCACATCCAGAAGGTTGTGTCATTCAGCACCTTGGTTCAATGACTCTCCAAGAGCCAGTAAAAGTAGGTGCAAAGGCCTAAAAAGAAAGTGGCGTAGGCAATATCTTATAGTTGACAAGATCATCTATAAGGAAGCTCTCACATCACATTACAAATCAGCAAAATTGGCTGAAATGAATTATCTGGAGGGTAGGATTGCAATAACTAAGAATAGGGACAGGGACATTTTCACTATTGTTGAATTGTTCACAGCTCCTAAAGCAGTAAACAAGGAAGTACTGCTATCAGCTAATCGGGTGAACCAGGTGGCCCTTTTCTCATATAAAAAGATTACGACAATCCAGAAATCATTCTCCATGGAGAAGGGGGAAGATTCCTCCGCTCCTCACACTCAGGTGGGAAGCATTACTCAACCTACCCCCCTCTCATACTTTCACAGGACCCACAAATGTTACAGATCCCTGCCATCAAACTTGAGGACTCAATTATTTACCTTTCCGGCCTCAAGTCAGGCTCACCTACACATGTGTGCATAGCTAAACTGATACCTGCTCTTGCAGCCACTCTAAACGTACCATTCAATAGGGTACTAAATTCCTCACAGGGAACAGGAATTGTTCTGCCACTCTGGAAGCAGGCTAAAATTCTGCCACTCCTGGAAAAACCAAACACAGACCCTAACATTCCTGCTAATTACAGACCAATCTCTCAGCTCCCAGCTTTCTCCAAAGTTCTGGAGTAACATTTGAATAAGGTACTCATGTTGTATGCAGAGAAACACACTCTTCTGCACCCCATGCAATCAGGCTTTAGAGCAAATTACAGCACCGAGTCGGCCGTGCTGGAAGCAACTGAACCGCTCAGAGAGGTGCTGGATCATGGGGGCAGAGCAGTGCCTATATTACTTGATCTGTTGGCAGCTTTTGACACAGTGCCCCATGGGAGGCTCCTAGACAGATTGAGGAACATGGGCATTGATGAAGAGCATTGGCCTGGATCATCTCCTATTTGGAGGATGGAGAACAGATTATTTGGACTCCCCCTTTTTCAGCAGCTATGCCTAGCATGCAGATGGGAGTCCCACAGGGCTCCTCCTTAAGCTCAGCTCTCTTTCATCTGTACATGGCACCACTAGCATCATTGGCAGAGGCACCAGGTGCCAAATGATTTCCTATGCTGATGATAGACAGCTGATTTTTACATGCAACAAACATGAAAACTTCAATGGGTAAGCCGTTAGATCATCCCTCACTGAGGTTTTGAGATGGCTGAAGGAGAAACATCATAAGTGGTACCCCGATAAAACGGAGATTATCTACTTTGGTCACCCCACTCAGAACAACTGGAGTAAGTGGTGGCCAACTGGGCTTCCCCCTCCCAAGACTGTCAAATCTTCTGTAAAAAACCTGGGTGTCTACATTGATAATGAACTTTCAATGTGATACCAGGTTCAGACCCTAGTCAGAACCTGCTTTGGCTTAATGCGAATGCTGAAGAAATTCCTGTTGCTCCTCCCTCTGAAATCCAGGAAGATTAGATCTGTCCGCCGCTTTTGACACGGTGGACCATTCCATCCTCCTCACCCGTGTCAGGGCAGCGGGCATAGAGGGCCTAGCCTTCGCTTGGCTTGAGTCCTTCCTGAGCGACAGGGTTCGTGCGGTCCATCTAGCTGGTTTCACTGCTGCCTCCCGTAAGGTTGTGTGCGGGGTCCCCCAAGGTTCCTCACTTTCCCCCCTTTTGTTTAATTTATACATCTTTCCCCTCATTTTTATGTTACAGCAGCTTGAGGTCACGGTGTTCAATTACGCCGATGACCTCCAGCTAATTTTCAACCTTTCTCATTCCCCCTCATCCTTCCAGAATGTTCAATCTGTCATGTTGTTCATTCAGGATTGGATGAACTGCAACCACCTCAAACTGAATCCGGACAAGACGGAACTAGTCCTGACCGGAGGTGGTTGCAGCCCCTGGTCCCCATCTCACTGGCCTCTCTCACTTGGTGTCCCCCCACTCCCTGTTCCCAAAGTCAAAACTCTTGGAATCCTCCTTAACCCCTCACTTTCTGTCCACTCACAAGTCAGTTCTGTTGTTTCTTCTTGTTTTTTTTCCCTCAGAACCATTAGGAAGATCTCCCGATTCTTTTCAATCCCTGCCCTAAAGATTATAGTGATGGCAATGGTGCTCTCGCGCCTTGACTACGGTAACATCATTTATAATGGCGCGCCTGCTTACGCCATTCACCGCCTGCAACTAGTGCAGAATCAGGCTGCCCGCCTGATCCATGGCCTGCCTAAATTCCATCGAGCCACCCCTCTACTGCAGGCACTGCACTGGCTGCCGGTGAAAGAGCGAGCCATGTTTAAGCTTGGCTGTCTCACCTTTCAGGCCAAAATGGGCACCGCGCCGGAGTTCATCTCCTCTGCCATTAAGCCTTACACCCCTGGCAGAGAGCTCCGCTCCACCCACTTGGCACTTTTAACTGTCCCCCGATTTAAAAAGAAAAAGGCTGGCGGAACAAAATTTGCGGTTCTCGCCCCGGTGTTCTGGAACTCCCTCCCTGTGAAACTCCACACGACACCTTCCTACACAGAGGTTCGGAAAAGCCTTAAAACTCTACTCTTTTCTCGAGCCTTCGCTGCCTAACTTCCCCTGCCCCTGCCGCCTCCTCGCAACCCAAAAGCGCCATGAAACCGCGTGGTATAAGTGCGCTATACAAATGATTTTAAATTCAAATTCAAATTCTGGTACAGGCGCTGATAATCTCCAGATTGGACTATACTAATGTACTCTATCCGGGACTTCCAGACTACCTTCTCTAATGCCTTCAGATAGTGCAAAGCGCAGCAGCAAAGGCGATTCTCAAATTAAAACGAAGGTCGCATATGACCCCCCCCATCTTAAGTCTTTACACTGGCTTCCAGTAAGGGAACAAATAAAGTTCTCGGCCTTGGTTGTGTTCTTCAAAGCCCTCCATGGTATGGTAGCAGCCTACCTTAGGAAGAGAGCAAGTCTCTACACACCAGCGAGAGCATTTAGATCCTCCTTCGGTAATCTGGCCTGCATCCCTAAAATAAGGCAGGTGCATAGAGGTGATAGGTCCTTCGGCTTCTTAGGAGCTCACGCCTGGAATAAACTGCCGGCAGCTCTGAGAGTATCAACAGATCTTTCTTGCTTTAAAAAAACAGTTGAAGACTTGGCTTTTTGAGAACTAAAATTTCCTCAGGACAGCCATCTATGAACTGTCAACGTCGGGACACTCCATCTGGAGTAGCTGTGCGCGCTATAAATGTTGTTTCATTCATTCATTCATTCATGAGGACATTTGCACTACAAATTGATACATGAGTGAGATGGACAGACAACCAAAATACATAAACCTGATACTGGAGTTTCCTCTGTTGGAGCTGAGCTCATCATGAGTACAGTGGCGCCGTGCGCGGCCCCCCTCCCCCCGCACCGCGGGGGAATTAGCCCCACGGCGAAGGGGTTAAGGGGCCTAGCTTACTCTCATTGCCAGGGGATAGCTTTTCAGATTTCTAAAATCTCACATGATTGGGTAGTTTGATAATCTGAATTTGCGTAAAATCTATGTGCAAATGTCTTTGATCTTTTGTCTCTACACCTATTAACTCACTCATTGCACTGACAATTGAGATGTACTGTTGATGTTTATTTGCTAATGTTTCTTTGTGTGATGACTTATGAATCGAGCTGTATTTGTACTTGATGAGCTATTCACAATTATTTAGATAAAGCATTTTAAACTTTCAAAGAGTTTGTCATTATTAGTGTCATTGATCTTGATATATGAAATGACTATTCTTATGTTGATATTTTAGAAATTCTGATATTATTTTGCCAAACCCTGATTAACTGAAAAAGATTCATCGCCAATAATGAGATAATTTGGATGGACAAATTGGTAAATTTGGTTTAAATTCACCCAGCGTATAAGTGGCTGTAGGGTTATTTAATTTGGGGCCAGGTGACAAATGTGTTAGTTCCTTAACACTGGATCACTTGTCAATCACACTTGTTAATGAACAACAAGCACGATGGGTTGAATGAGATTTACAATGAAGCCTGTGCATGTCGAATTGGTTTGCTTTACTACGCTACTGTGTGACTCATCAGGGGGCAGAGACAATGTTGCAAGTTTTCTGGATCGGCAACTCAAGGGTGGTGGTAACCAGTTTCTAACAAAAAGGGGTCCCCATTGGACCCCTTCACCTTTGTGGATGTCGAAAGAAATATTTTTTAAGAGGAAGGAGTGACCCCACAGACCACTGCCTACTCTTAAAAAATTAGACTTAAAATGTTGAACTTTTTTTTTTTAAAATGCATCCCATTTTCTTTTAGGGAAAGTGCTAAAAGGGACACCATGTTCCCAGGAACTCTGCAGTGCAGACGACCAGTACACCAGAAGCGAAAGACTCCAGTACTTAATTTGGGGTCCAGCAACTTCTCTCTGCCAAATATTTGGATTCCCAGAATGTGCTTTTTTACCAAATTTGCCTATGTAACAATTTGAAAATTGGGTTGACTGCAAAGTTTAGTGTTTATTCGTTTTAAAAATGTAAAGCTTTGATTGGTGTCAATGACCAATAGCAAACTACAAATATGTTCCAAATCATTATAAAATAATCATTTTTGAATTAATACGTTGCATTTTTGGACTAATAACATAATAAAATCACCAATTTTGAGGATCTTTTTGAGCATCATCTACTCGGAAATCGATTTGTGCAGGTGTTTGCATTACTTCTTAAATCCATTGTTTTTTAATGTGAGAATGGATAGCCTCCCATATATACCTTTTGATTTAAAGCGCTTTGGATATTTGTTGGTAAGTGTGATTTAGCAAGCCTCTAGATAAAGTAAGACAGACCATATCTATCCTTTGCAGTGTCATTCAGCTGGAGCAGTGACAGATGCAGTAATATCCCTAGGCATAGAAGACTGCAATATCATCAGAACAAAGCAGTGACATGTGCCACTCAGCCAGTTTTATTTCTCGTGTAAAATATGTTGTCATTCTTCTTTTATGGCAGGTGATACAAAAATATTTTTGTTACTGCCTGATGTGTGACAGTCAGCAGCTTTATTCAGGTTCCTATTGTTCACGGCCAGCGTGCAGCAATATTTGTTTTCAGGAAGTAAACTGACATTTTGTGCTTCTCCAGATTTTTCAGAAATGTAAGCGGAGCATTTCCTTTTCCAAGTTATTATGTTCGTTATTCCTCAATGTAATGTATTGATTTGCTGACTTTATAATTTTTTTCAGCATCAATAACATTGGATTTAGGAAGGACACTGTAGTATATTGTAAACTATGCTCACTTCTGTTTCCCATGTATGCATAAGTGGAAAAATACATATTTTTCAAATTTAGTAGCTCGCGGTTCACAAGAATAGGGATAAATCACGAGTCGGTTACACTTTCCCAGGTGTTTAAATCACAGCTCAGTCATAAAAATGTCCTACATAGACAGGTGCAAATCTATCCGGTAGTAATAAGAAGGTGTAAATTAATATAATTAAATCCGCACAGTATTTGTGTAACCCCACCTGTGAGTTGTAGTGTTTAAAAAATTGCAAATATTGTGCTCTGAGCTTTGATTTCTTCAAAGCTGGATTTTCTTTTTGAAAAGGAAAATGCACCCCTCGCCATGGGACTCATCTCCCAGGGTGAGAGGATTCTTGGGCCAGATGTAGGAAGCCTAATACCGGTCGGTAACAGCCGAAATTACCGACCGGTAGCAGGCATTTTAGATGTAGGGGTCTAATTTAAGGATTCGGTAATTTACCGAATCGGTAATTTAAGGAATCAGTAAATTACCTAATTCTTAAATACCGATTCAGTAAATTACCGAATCCTTAATGTAGGAAGCACTCAAGTTAGTTACCACCAACTACAAGTTGGTGACACTCTGCCACCCTTGAATGTGTCCCCCATTTTACAGAATCGGTACTTACCGATTTGGTAATTCCCATTCATTCCTATAGGCCTTGAGGCCCATAGGGATGAATGGGAAATACCGAATTGGTATTGGAAATACCAATTCGTTATTTACCCAATCTTACCGATTCGGTAAAAATTACTGAATCATTAGCTACATATCATTAACCGATTCTAAAATACAGAATCTGTAAAATTCGGTATTCTAGAATCAGTAAATTATATTTACCTACATCTGGCCCGTTATTCTTTTTTCTTACTGTCTCTTACAATCTGAGTGTGCCTGGTTGTGACAGACAGTAAAACAATGTTTATATATCCACTGATTCTAATTGGGTGGGTGGACATATTATCTTACTCAGTCGCTTTTGTGGTGGAAAATGCTTAGAGCCATGATATATGTCTAAAGTCCGAAACTAAATCCTCTGATTCAGTCGAAACTCATTTTTGTATCCGGCTGTATCACGGTCTAGGTAAAGTTCAAGAACATTCAGTTAAGCTAGTCTGCTCTGTACCATGGATGCCAGGAGGGTATACCTCAGGTTAATATAGTGACTTCACTGATTCATTCTGACCAGGATTGTAGTCATTACTTAAGATGTGTCACTGCCCTCCATAAATAATACCCCCAATTTCTTATAAGGGTCAATATACCAAATAAATATGTTTATTGTATAAATTGTATCAGATAACACAGTCACAGGAAAAACTGAACATGCAATGTTAATAACAACAAAAGACATGCAGCTAGCAAGTTTAATACATAAATTTAACTTGCCACTTCAACATGTATAATAGCAAGGCATAATTTATGCACATAAAAAAATGCTGTGCTGCTCAGGCACCACTTGTGAGCTACAGTGGTATATACACTCCAATATCTTTGATAGCTCAACCATAGTGACCTTGTTCTAATATACTATCAATATTAACAGCATATTATTAAATGCATAATATTAAACTGTGGATCGGCCGCAAGCCATGCAGCTGACATAGCCAACCTCATCCTCACTCATGAACCTGAGCTGCTAATTCTGACAAAAACATGGTTAAACAAATCATCCTAGCCCATCCTCGACATATTGTTGCACCCAAACTACAACATCATCAAACTCGACAAAAAAGATAGGCCTGGAGGAGGCATCACTTGCATACATCGGTCCAACCTTTCAGTGAACCGCTCCCATTCACTGGTTCTATCTTCTTGTGAATACTTGTGCCTAGATATCAAGAATAACAACAAACCTGTGTGTACATTGCACACTTTTTACCACCCCTCAGGAGATAACCTCACCTTCATTGAACATCTCATGGACATTGTTTTTAGTAATACAGGACAACAAAACACACAAATATTCCTCAGAGACCTCATCATCCATTGGAATGACCTCAATGACTCAGTAGTCAATAGCCTCTAATCTTTCCTCTCAGACCTTGACCTTACCTAGATTTGTATCACCCCCACACATAATAAAGGATCAATTCTAGAAGTAATCATCCACAAAGCGGGAGCCACCCAGCTGGTAACAATCCTTCCCTGTGATTGGTCTGAACATCACATCATCACTTTTCTCATCATTGAAGCAATAAAACTTTTCGCTACTCAACCCCAAAGACTTAAAATCTGGAAGAGAAATCTAAAAAATGTAGATGCAGACCTAATCACAAATTTCTGTCCCAACATCCTGCTGCACCCCGAAGGTCTAACAGGTGTACAAGATCTGACTGATCACTACTTCTGTTCCATAAACAAGGTCCTAGACAAAGTCGCTCCACTACAATGGAAAAGAACCTTTACAAAAAACTCCAAACCATGGTAAGATGGTAGACTTAACGAGGACAGAAGATCCCTGAGATTAATCGAACAAAAATGGAGGTCCACTCCTTCCTCAGGGCACCTTAAGTTGTTAAGAACAATGAGAAACTCCTACTACAGAAAGATTAGACAATCAAAGGCAATCTTTTTCAGTAATCAACTGGACCAAGCCAAAAACCGTCCTAAATAATTATTTGAGCAAATCAAATTACAATCGAAGGACATACGTCACCCCCCCAATCCAACTCAGTTTCCCTATCCAATTGTGAAGAATTTGCCTCCTCCTTCATGCTGAAGACAGAAAACATAAAAACGGACCTACTCAATGACTTAACAACCAATCTGGCACTCGCATGGACCCCCCTTTCCCCTCCCAGGAACCCTACTCATATGTGCCTCTAAGTTTAACCTCAAAAACAATGCTTCTTGGGCCTCCTCCAACTCATACAGTGAAGATGCAATTGAGGAAATGCTCACTTCTCTGAACCCATCCAACCATTTCACTGACCCCCTCCCCGCTAGCCATTTAAAAGACTTCATCCCTCTGTTACTGCCTATGTGGACTAAGATTATAAACGCCTCTTTCCAGCAAGGAATCATACCTGATAACCTTAAATCTGGGCAGGTATCCCCCATCCTAAAAAAGTTAACGTCCAATCCGGCGGACCTAAATAACTATCACCCAATATTGAACATTCCTACGTTGGCCAAACTACTAGAAACATGTGTTCACACACAGCTCAGCAAACACATTGTTCATTTCAACCTGCTAGATCAATACCACTCCGGCTTTCACACTAGGCACAGCACTAAAACAGCCATGACCCAAATAATTGATGATGCTCTATAAATGCTGGATCAAAATGAAGCCTGTCTGTTAATCTTGCTAGACCTATCCTCAGCTTTTGATACTGTCAAGCATGACAACCTACTAAACCTCCTGAAGCACAGAATGGGGCTATTGGGGTCAGTCCTAAAATGTTTAACCTCATTCCTGCATAATAGATCACAAAGATTCAAGACTAAGCATTCCTTATCTAATCCCGCCCTAGTCACTTTAGGAGTTCCAAAAGGATCTTCCCTCTCCCCTACTCTCTTCAATTTATTCATGGAACCACTCACCAACATCTTCCGCTCCTCTAACTTTGAATATCACATGTACACGGACGATACACAAATCTACCTAAAACTCCACTCACCAGACAACATCAAAACACTCAACATAACACTCCAAAAAACCCAGACCTGGTTAGCTGAAAACCATCTGACACTAAACCCCCTCAAAACAGAATTCCTCCTCATCGCTCCCCCCAATCAATCGACAATCATCAGAGTCTGGCTGAAACACCTAGCAGCACTCAACTGCCAACCTCTTATCATTGAATGTGCTAAATACTTCCTAAATCATCAAAAGTGTTTCTTATGAAATAAAAGCTAAAATATATATATATATATATATATATATATATATATATATATATATATATATATACATATATATATATATATATATATATATATATATATATATATATATATACACATATATATATATGTTCTGCTCGTGGGGAAGTCCAACAAATGAATCGCAGTGGTTTTCAGAAAACTGGCATCTTCAGAAAATGATGTGATTAGACGGAATTTGCCTTCCTCCTTGCTTTGTTTCGTTTCAGCACTGGCATCAGTCAGCAGTTGATGACGTGGAATTTTGGACACTTTGTTGAGAGTTTTTATTAAGAGGGCACTTTCGTATCCCCTAGATTTAAATCTCTCGATGCTCTCATCAGCACATTTTAAGAAATCCTCATTTCGGGAGCAATTGCGCTTAAGGCGCAGAAGCTCCCCATAAGGGATACTTTTCTTTAGGGCAACTGGGTGTCTGCTGTCAGCATGTAATATGCTGTTACCAGCGGTGGGTTTTCTTTACAGTGATGTAGTAACCTCATGCCCCTTAATCTCTACTTTCAGGTCGAGATAACTCACTGCCACTGAGCTAACCTCGCCAGTAAAGCGGAGATTTAAATTGTTGTCATTCAGATGTTTAATGTAGTCCCTGGCACTTTCAATTGACCCTTCCCAGACCATAAAAAGGTCATATCTATGCCAGGTGACTATGTGATTGGACCAGGATTCATTACCGTCGGACCAGGCCACCTGCTCCTCCCACCAGCCTGCGAACAAATTTGCGTAGCTGGGGGCGAAGCAGGTGTCCATCGCGGTCCCGGAGACCTGTCTGTACATGTTGCCCTCAAAGAGAAAGATGTTATTTAGTAGACACAACTCTGTCATCTCAAGGATCATGGTACTGTGACCTGCGAATTTTAATGGTCTTTTCTTCAAAAAGTACTCACCTGCCCTCAAACCTTGAGTGTGTTCGATACAGGTATAGAGACTCGTAATGTCCATAACAATTAAGTTGTAAGAATTGTCCCATTCAATTTCTCCAGTTTCATGATGAAGTCTTTAGTGTCCCTGATATAGGAGCTTAGAGTTGCTACAACTTGGAATAGAAAATGGTCGATGAAGATTGACAAGTTTTCAGTGAGGCTGCCCATAGAAGATACTATGGGTCGTCCCAGTGGCATTTTTGCGTCTTTATGGATCTTGGGCAACTGATGAAACGTAGGTATGATTGGATGATTTGAACTTAAAAATAGATATTCGTCAGTGTCCAACATCTTTTTGTTGTGCCATTTAAGGATCAATTTGCCATATTCCTCGATGCTTTCTTGATATTTTTTGTGGGTCGAACTCTCATAGTGATTGTTATTGTTCAGTTGTTTCATTGCTTCTTCCACATATTGTTATGCGAAGTGAATCGTTTGGAATAACCACCCCGCAAGTGCCGCTTCCTTCCTTCCCGACCGGGAGAGGGGGGTTTTAGAGTGTTAATATATAAATATATATATATATGGTGTATGGTGTGAACAAGAGTACGCCAGTACTCGAAACGTTGCATTTTTGAAAGGCACTGAATAAAACAACTTGCCCAGATAACGTGGGGTCTGCCTCTTCTTTTGCCGCTCGTGTGTGGAGGTTTGAAGATTACGTTATATATATATATATATATATATATATATATATATATATATATATATATATATATATATATATATATATATATATATATATATATATATATATTCACTGAAAAAAACATAGGTTTCACCCCAGTTATAGTTAGCTGGACATTTTACTGACATAAAACCAATGAAATTCCCACGTTATAGTTAGTTGGACTCACTATAACTTGCGCGCCTGCAATGCACTGCTGATGACATCACATATTACATCGCCCATGACATGGTCAGTGACATCACTCATGACATCACTGATGACACCATCCTTGTGACAGACTGACAGACCTCCTTTCAGTGTAATGTAACCCTTGAAACACATATTCAAAAATAGAAACTAACACTTTCAAAAAAATGGAGATACACATACCAGTTACAACAACCAATTCAGTAATTCCACCATCTATATACACATCCACTCATTCACCAACAGTTCTATATAGTCACTCATACATATACTCACTCATCATATGTAGTGATACACCTATATATCCATTTCCTGCCTGAAGACAATGCCCCATATAAACCAAAGGAGCATTTTATATGGGAGTTTTTTGAAATCCCAAGGGGTGCAAAGAAGGTAAACGCTGCAAAGGAGACTTGTCTCATCTGTGGCGCAGTACTATCCAGAGGGAACCCTGCCAAAAAATATTATGCAACGATTGCAACAATGCAACAATTGCACCCCAATAACTTTTCTGCAGCAGAGGTGAGAGAACTGTGCAGAAACCTTCCACAATCGTCTGCCAACACCTCAACAATCAAAGAACCCACTCCATCGGGTGCAGAGGCAAGTTAGATGGTTCCAAATATACAAACTAAGTTTGCCGATTTCAAATTCATTTTCATATATTGTGGCAAAACAATTACTTATGGTGAGAAGAGTATTACCCTCATCAACATTGCTGGTGATAAGCACAAGTGCCCGAAGAAACCCTAATTTTTTTCCTATTTTTTTTGCTCCAGTTGAGCCGTTTATAATTCTCTGTTTTTTGTTTCTCCCCATAAAAAAAACAAAAAATATAAAACTGTTCGGAAAAGCCAAAAAAAGTAAAAAATGTTCACAAAACAATAAAAAAAATATTAAACCACAAAAAGAAGAAAAAAAGCAGTTCTTTTCAGAACTACCTCCAATTTATAAAAAAGGCTACATTTTTAAAAAACTCTGTCATTCTTTTTTCCCCATGGTACGATCCCCGGGCCTCTCCCCTGTGCGCGTACCGGGCGCTCCCCCCGCGCAAGTCGAAGGTCTATCCAGCCCCCTTTTGGTCATTCCCCTCTTTGTTTTTGCCACATCTTGTGTCTCTATCCTACCGAGACACGAGATGGCAGCCGCTCCTGACTGTTTGGAATGTTGACAGACACCTGAGAGCCAATCAGGTTTCCGCGCGCGAACTTGCGAACTTGGTTAGCGCCCAGGTGCGCGTACCGGGGTACGCTTATAGATATATATATTTTTTTGAACCTAAATTATTCAAAATCCACTGTAACACATATCTTGAGACATAGCAGAGGCACACCGGGCTACCAGTCCCTACAATTTTGCCAAGTTTCGTGGAAATCCATTCAGCCATTTGGGCTAAAAGTGAGGTTGACCGCCCTATGGAAATTAACATGGGGAAAACTCGTTTTGGGACCCCCCTTTTTTCTCGGCCCCCGCTTCACAAATCCCCCCCAAACTTTCAGGCAAGGACCGGAGCGCCGCAAGGCAAATTTGAGGAAATTTTCAGGCAGATTCCTCAACCAGCGCCAAAGTTATTCCCAATAGAATGTTGCGATTTTCCTATTGAAAACATTCCTAACTATTAACTACCTACTGGCGACCGCCAGTAATATATATATATATATATATATATATATATATATATATATATATATACATATACATATATATATATATATATATATATATATATATATATATATATATATATATATATATATATATATATATATATATATATATATATGTATATATATATACTATATATATACATATATATATATATTTTTTTTTCAATTGTCCTAATTGCACATTTGGATACTCTGTCTAGAGCATGGATTACTCACGCAAAGGTGCAGTAAAACAGGTGTAAAGTATGTCCCTTTCTTCTGTATGTCATTCCTGCATGAGAAGGAGCGTTTTGTGATTAATCCTAAAAGGTTGTATCAAACACCTTTGGGAGGATGTAACTTTCACCTGAACAAATAAATACCAGAGTTGAATTACAGTAAATGCATAGAGTGAGATGGACATTGCGTATTACGGAGGACTAGCTTGCAGCCCAAAATGTTGTTTAAAGCATGGATATATTTTTCTGACCACAAGTCAGCAACAGTTTTTGCATTTTAGTCATAATTGTAATTGTAAATTGTATTTATATAGCACTTACTACCCCTAATGAGGCGTTGAAGTGCTTTGCAGCAAGTAGCACGCTACTTCAAAAACCAAAATTAGAGTTGAATACTTAGTAGATTAGTACTAATGTTTTCCCTTGTGTATTAGCTGTGTTAGATTTGTGAACTTGATTTCTTGTGCATTTAGTAGTCTATAGTAGGAATAGAATGATAAGAATAGGTTGGAAAGGGGCGGTAGCAAGTTGATTTTGTAAGTAATAGTCGTGGGTTCCTGTTGATTGTGTGAAATTTCTAAAAACGAGGACGTATGAGAAGGATGTTTTGGAGTTCATAGTAGTCATAAAGGTTTGGGATGAGTCAGAGAGGGGAGGGATTGGAGAAAGGTTTAAAGGAATATATATTTTATAGGAACAAATGAAATTAACATACATATATACACAGGACACTTGGTAAAGTTTTAGTGACTGGAGTAAGCCTCTCTATTTAAATAGCACTATGTACATAGTAGCAGCAATATTTACATGGTCTAATGTGCACATTTATCTTGTCGTGAATGAAGGTAATTAACTTATACATACATATATACGCATTAACTTCTTAAAGTTTTAGCAGTAGTCATAAAAACCTCTATATATGCACCTATATGTACATAGAAGCAACAATATTGACATGGTTTGATGTAAACATGTATTTTGTGGTGTAATATACATTTTTCCCATTTTATAAATGTATCTGCTTATAACAGGAAGGATAGTTTAATTTACATTGACACATGCATAAAGTTTATAATGTTTAAGTATACATGCACCGTCAGGCATTCACCAATGGGGTTCCCACCGCTTTTTTCTCCTGATGATGACCCTTAATCAAATTGTTTTCTCTTGGGGTCAAAACATTGACAAATTGTACTAGTGAACTGATACTAATAGACTGTACACACAGAGTATACTCTTATTTGGAGTCTTGTTGTTAAAATCATATATGTTTATCAGCCCCTGATCCTATGTGGGTAAAAAATCCTAGGACATCAGCAAGGAAAATGACCAATTATTACAGAACCAGTGGTGTTAAGAAGGAACGAAAATGGACTGTATGTAAATATATATTTAATAAGTATGAATGAAAATCATATAGACAAAACAAACTATATGATAGGGTAAAAAGTCAAATTCATAAAAAAACAGACATAAGTATTATAAATCAATACATATCCTATAAATCATACGCATTACAGAAAACAATACATTCACATAGGTTAACGGCATAAAAAGTACTAGAAGTTTAATCATTAAAAACTCGACGCGCGTTTCGGCAGAAAACCGCCTTCTTCAGGAGCCTCTGCTGATATTATTAATATATTTTTTGGAAGCTGGTGATATCTTCATACATATGTATAGTCAGAGCCACTTGATAAAGGCTAATACCTGGATTAACACAGACATCATCATAATTTCAAACACGATGATCCTGTACAACCACAAGGAGGATAAGGCCGAGGTTTTGTGTTTTTAATTGTCATCTTCACCTACCAGCATCTCTTGGCTTCCCAGAAACAGCGCTACTCGCTGCAACGATTCTCTTCCTTCAGCCGCCATTCCCGAGGGGGAGGCGAGACACGCCCCCTCGGCTGGCCACGCCCCCCGCCATACCTACAAATAGAGCGCGCCGGTGGCAGGCGTCGCATCTATGATTGGCTCCTGAGGCGAAAAGCCGGGAGCAGGGGCTAGCTACTTTTTAAAATTATTGTGACCTTATTCTGTGTTTTTAATTGTCATCTTCACCTACCAGCATCTCTTGGCTTCCCAGAAACAGCGCTACTCGCTGCAACGATTCTCTTCCTTCAGCCGCCATTCCCGAGGGCGAGGCGAGACACGCCCCCTCGGCTGGCCACGCCCCCCGCCATACCTACAAATAGAGCGCGCCGGTGGCAGGCGTCGCATCTATGATTGGCTCCTGAGGCGAAAAGCGGGGAGCAGGGGCTAGCTACTTTTTAAAATTATTGTGACCTTATTCTGTGTTTTTAATTGTCATCTTCACCTACCAGCATCTCTTGGCTTCCCAGAAACAACGCTACTCGCTGCAACGATTCTCTTCCTTCAGCCGCCATTCCCGAGGGCGAGGCGAGACACGCCCCCTCGGCTGGCCACGCCCCCCGCCATACCTACAAATAGAGCGCGCCGGTGGCAGGCGTCGCATCTATGATTGGCTCCTGAGGCGAAAAGCCGGGAGCAGGGGCAAGCTACTTTTTAAAATTATTGTGACCTTATTCTGTGTTTTTAATTGTCATCTTCACCTACCAGCATCTCTTGGCTTCCCAGAAACAGCGCTACTCGCTGCAACGATTCTCTTCCTTCAGCCGCCATTCCCGAGGGCGAGGCGAGACACGCCCCCTCGGCTGGCCACGCCCCCTCCAACCTCCTGACCCACCGGCATAAAGCATGTGTCTTGGTAGGAAGCGCGGCGGACGAGCGCAGCGGGCGCGACGTTTGCACGCCGAAGGCGCGCCTAAGGAAAGCCCGTCTGCGCCCGTCCGTGGCCGGACGGGGCTACGGGCACAACACTATGCCAAAATAATGTCTTATTCCTCAAAGGAACTCATCGCCCTTCAAGGCCACTGGCCACTTCCCGATCCCACCCGCAGGCTCGTCTCCTCATTAGGCCTCGCTTCTTCCTCTCCCTCCCCCACGACACCACACCCTCCTTTGCATACCCCCCCGTCACCTTGTCTCCCCCCACCCGACCCTCACCCCATCACCCCGCCTCTGTCTGTATTCCTACTCAACACCAGGTCAGCGGTCAAGCACCACCACGAGCTGTTCGTCCTACTCGATTTAGAGAAACCCGACCTACTGCTCCTGACCGAAACCTGGTATTGTGATTCCTCCCTCCCTGTTCTCCTGGCCACCCTACCCCCCTCCTATGTGGCCTTACGTGCCGACCGCCCAGCAGGCAGGGCTGGTGGTGGGGTCGCCTTAATCGCTCGGTCGGAATTGAACTTTCAACCACTTCCCTTTTCCCCTATCCCCCCTGCGGACTTTTTGGTAGTCCGTTCTCTTTTATCCTCCCCTCCTATTACTTGCCTCTTAATGTACCGCCCTCCTCAGCCCTCGCCCTCATTCCTACCGGCATTTCAAGACCTGTTGGCCAACTTGGTGGTCAACTACGCCTCGGTCTTGGTGCTGGGAGACTTCAATTACTGGCCCTCAGACCCACATGAGTGTACGGCCTCTAAAGAATTCACAGAATCTCTCCTGTCTCTCAACTCTTCTCCGCATATAACTGTCCCTACTCACTTCCATGGGCATATACTCGACCAGGTCTGGTCCCTCAACCTCCCAGTGGCTTCGGCGGCAGTCTCTCCCTGCCCATGGTCTGACCATGCCCTTATTTCCCTTTCCATTCTCCGTAATCCGGTATCAAAAGCTCCGCATGCCAAAAACACCTGGGCGCGGAACTGGAACAGACTGGATTTTCCCTCCCTGACCTC
Organism: Lissotriton vulgaris; assembly: GCF_964263255.1. NCBI lineage: Eukaryota > Metazoa > Chordata > Amphibia > Caudata > Salamandridae > Lissotriton > Lissotriton vulgaris. The sequence continues at coordinate 764,212,110 of NC_141689.1, forward strand.
CCTGCTTCGAAACTCCACTCCCACCCTCTCCGGCTTATCATCTACCTCTCAAGCCAAGGCCATGAACACCTGGCTGGCTGGTGGTTGTGACTCAGTGGCTCCCTTACGTCGCATTTCCATCCATCGACCTAAGGATTCCAACAGATGGTTTAACGACCACCTAAAAGAGCTTAAACTGAGCGTCCGACGGGCAGAGGCAATGGAGGAAAAATGACTGTCCTTTATCAAAAACTCACTTCCTCACATCACTGGCCAAATATAAAACAGCAATCCTCGCCGCAAAAACCACCCATTTCTCTGCAAAAATAACGTCCGCTGAAAATAAATCCAGGGAAATTTTTGGCATAGTGAATGACCTGGCATTCTCAGATCGAATCTCACCCCAAATCCCTCCCTCCCAGCTTCTTTGTGATCAACTCAACGCCTACTTCCTGGATAAGATCGCTACCATCAAGGCCAACATTCCACCACCTTCACCTGCATTTGTTGATCCTTCCCCCCCCACCGTTCAATGCCCTCTCACCTCCATTCCCCCCCTTACTCAGGAATCATTTCTGGAGATTCTTCCCAAAGTGAAGTCAGGGTCTCCGGCGGATGTCTGCCCGGCACGTATTCTGCAGCAAATTTACTCCTGCTGTTCTGAACCCCCCATCGCCTTCCTCAACAGCTCCCTAGCACAGGGTGTAGTGCCCCCTGCGCTAAAGGCAGCCACTATAGTACCCATCCTGAAGAAACCTGGCGCAGACCCTTCCATCTCGGCCAACTATCGCCCCATCTCCTTGCTGCCCTTCTTGGGCAAGGTGATAGAACGCCACGTCACCGCGGTACTCAGCGCCCATATTGAGACCAATGGGGGGCTGGCATCTCGCCAGGCCGGTTTCCGGCCCAGACATTCGACCGAATCGGTTGTGGTCTCAGTCCTAGACAACCTCAGAAAGGGTATGGATGATAACAAACACCAGGCACTGGTCCTCCTTGACTTGTCCGCCGCCTTTGACACGGTGGACCATACCACCTTACTGTCCCGTGTCAGGGCGGCTGGAATCGGGGGATCAGCCCTGGTTTGGCTCTCCTCCTTTCTGAGGGACCGCACCCAGGCAGTGCGGCTAGGCGACTTCTCTACCACTCCCCTCCCTGTCACGTGCGGTGTTCCCCAGGGATCTTCTCTTTCCCCCCTGCTTTTCAATCTCTATATCTTCCCTCTTATCTTCGCGCTCCAGCAGCAGGAGGTCACCGTGTATAACTACGCGGATGATCTCCAGCTCATCTTCGATCTGTCCTCTTCTCCCCTTTCTATCTCTAACTTTCAGTCTACAATGACATTCATCAGGGACTGGATGAACCACAACCACCTTAAGCTGAACCCGGATAAAACCGAATTGGTTCTCACCGGTGGTTCATCCAGCCCCTGAAACTCTCTTTTCTGGCCCCCCTCTCTTGGCCCCGCACCTTCCCCCTCAACCACGGTCAAAACACTGGGTGTCAAAATGAATAATCAGCTCACTCTTCACTCACAAATCAGTTCCGTGGTCTCCTCTTGTTTCCTCACTCTCCGCACCATCCGCTCTGTTTCCCGCTTCTTCTCCCCTCAGGCACTCAAGATCATCATGGCCGCCCTGGTGATATCAAAGCTGGATTATGCCAACGCTCTCTATCATGGCATTCCAGCTTACAGCCTGCGAAGACTCCAGTCGATCCAGAACCAGGCGGCCCGGCTGGTATACGGCCTCCCACGCAATCACCATTCCACCCCCCTTCTCAGGGAGCTTCACTGGCTTCCCGTAAAAGAACGCTCCCTTTTCAAGACTGGCTGCATGGTCTTCCAGGCCCGCCAGGGCACTGCCCCCGCCTTTATCTCTTCTTTAATAAAACCCTATGTTCCCACAATAGATCTCCGGTCTTCCTCTAAGTCCCTTCTTCAGATCCCCCGCTTCACACGTAAAAAGTGGGGTGGGGCCAACTTCTCCACCTTGGCTCCAACATTCTGGAACTCCCTCCCTGACCATCTCCGCTCTGCTACCCAGTATCTCTCCTTTCGCAAAGATTTAAAAACCTTCCTCTTCAATCAGGCTTTCCCCGCCTAGCTCTTCATCCCTATCACTCTTGTCTTTTCCCTCAGTTGCCGATCCTGCCCACTAGCGCCAAGAAACCGCATGGTGTACGCTGCGCTTTAGAAATGTTTTAAATTAGAAATTAAATTAGAAATTAGAGGTTGTGGAGCGATCTCTAAGTCAGCATAAACAGAGATACTGTGAAGTTCTGGTTCAGGTATATAAATTCATACAAGGAATATAAACATCCACAATGGGCCAGACGGATCGTGACTTGTGTATTCACTAGAATACATAAAATATGTTTCTTAATCCGTACTCTATGGATAGGGGTTAGGTTCAAACAGCGTCTGCCGGTACCTGATATTGCAAAACTTACAGAGGAAGTAATCTTATGGAACGCAGGATGGTGCTGCTCCACCACGGGCAAGACGTCACGTCACGTAGATACCTCCAGCCGGGAAAGCCCCTGATCTCCATACATGTATGCTTGTATATAGCATTAGCGCACATTTATTCACATTTATCACTATTCACGTTACACTTCGCTATTTTTTATTGGAGCACCTGTTGTATAATACAATGTGGATTTCATATTGTTTTGGAAATTGCACAGTGAATAAATCATTTTCATAAATCAGAAAGTCTTTGATATCTGTAAATATTTGGCCAAGGAAGTCAAGGCTTATATTCCTTCAAGGGGAATTTTGCAGAACTTCCTCAGTGTTTTACTGGAATCTATCCCACAGTGCCCTTCTCGATCTAAAACCAATATGGCAGAACCTTTCTTCCCTCTCCCACTCAGCTTGGAGGCAGGCTGCCTATGAGGACAAGGGGAGGGAGGCTTAGGTTTGAGCTAAATCTTCCAGTGACAGTGTATGATTCCTTTGAAGCTCAGGAAGAGCTGGGCACAGCCCACCAGGCTGTCCTGCTCAGGGAGAAAAACATCTACCCCCACCCAAACCCTTAGTCCACTGTCTAGGAGTAAAACACATCTCACCCAGGAGAGCCATTATCAGTCAGGTGACACTGAAATTTGCCAGAAAAAGACATTTGGCTCAGGCAAGAAAATTATAACTTTATAAAAGAGCCATTTTTAAAATAGTAACACACCATCTGACTTGACCATTAAGCTGGATTCTAAATTAATATGAGTTCTCGACTCAGTATTCTAGCTATTTCCTAGCTGTCTGCATTAGAAAGTGTTCTAATGTAATAGAGTGCTTTTCTATGGACGAGCAAGCCTTACAGTCAAAAAAAGACTTTGGAGATTTTTTACTATCAGAGCATGTAAAAGAAAAGTATACAAGCAGCACTTTTTAAATATCATGCACCCTGCCCCTTGGGCATATAAGGCCTTGCTCAGGAGTGAGATATAAGTATATTTATATAAGTCGAATTGGCAGCTTTAAATCAGCCCACATGGGCTGCAGAAGTATGCCTAGAGACATCCTTTGCATTATCACTTTAGTGGTGGCACAATATGTGTTGCAGTCCACTAGTGACATTTAACTTACAGGCGCTAGGTATAGTTTGGTACTATGTACTAAGGACTTACATGTGAGTAAATATGTCAATCAGGAGCCTAGCATGTTTCAAAATAAATTTGTTAGGGGTCAGCGCACATGCACTGAGCAGCAGCATGAGCCCAGCAGCATCAGTCCATAAAAATAGAGGTCACCATGTAAAAAGAGGCATTTTCCTACAAATATAACAAAAATAAGAAACACCCTCCTCAAACTTGTCAACACACTCAATGTGAGAAAACATATCACACAACTAACACGCCTCATAGGCCACATCCTCGACCTTCTCTTCTCTACATCACTTACAACATAATGCAAATCACCTATACCCCTGGAGAGTACCAAACCCTTTACAATCCCTATTTACATGCCTAGCATCGAACCAACTGGCCACACATTCATATCCTTCAAAGACTTCTCCATAGGCTACCTAATGCTTGAACTCATCTCTCACCACCCTATCAACTCAACATCCAATGTCAACACCTTTCTAAACAACCTCAAAACATTTTGGGGAAAACTATGTAAACATTCACTACCCAACTAAAACATGCAAGCACAAATCAAAGCCTTCCTCACTCTGGCCCTTTAAAGACCTGGCTGACAATAAACAAGGTACCTAAAGACAGGAAAGAAAAACAGAACACCTAATGTCCCCATGTATTAAAATTGCTCTACACAACATGCATACTGCTCATCACATTAACTAAAACAAAGTACTACAATTACTTCATCAATGAAGCCACCAACAGAGCAAAATGGTTTTCAAGACAAACAAACATTGCATAAAATCCATGTCAGAACTATATTTTATCTCACTTTGCCGAAAAATGCAATGCCATCAACATCTTCTTCACCGAAAAATTACAGATAAAATACAGAAGATCTCATAGTGTATCAAAAACAGTAAGGGTGCTCTAACTTGTATGCCCACCTTTCCTGCAGAATCCCACAAAGGTCATCCTTCAAAGTCCTATCGCTTGCAGATCTTGCTGACAAAACCAAATCCCTCTAAACCACTTCTTATGAAGTTGATGTCATATCTTCATCCTTCATCAAGCTCTCACTGATGAAGCTCTCATGACAGGCCCGATCCTCGCACTCCTAAAGAAACCTATGCTTGTACCTGATGACCTTGCATACCAGTGGCGCATCTATCACCTACCATTTATCAGCTAGATAGTTGAAAAAGCATTCTATATTCAGCTCCAATGACACTTTAATGCTCACCCAGGGGTGTAAAACAGGCCCCTGCTGTCCCTGCAGCTCAGGGGTCCTCTAGCCCTCCAGGGAGCCACAACCCTTGAAGGGGGCTCTAGTCAGCCCAAGGCCAATGAATAGCTGTAAGATATGGGAGACTTAGGGGGCCAGTGGAAGCAAAATGCCTGCTGTGTGTAGAGGTAACACTTTGAAATGGAGAAATTGAAACTCATCATTTAAATGTATTCCCGTTTCAAAGTGTCACATTTACAAACAGCAGACATCTTGCTCCAAGTAAACTGTGGACACTATGCCATATTTATAACAGAAAAATACTGTAATTTGTTTAAATTGGAGGTATTGAAAGAAAAGAAACATGCTTCATAACATTAAGGGCCTCATTACAAGTCGACCGCCGAACCTGTGGTGGCAGTCCCTTGGATCACCAGACTGGTGATCCACCCTCCGTATTATGAATACAGTGGTGGGACTGCTGCAACCACTGACGATCATGTATCCCACATCAGTGGTGGGGCAGTCAGGGCCTGAATATGATTGGGGGGGCCACTGCTGCACCGCTGAACAGATTAAAAGTTTACTGACTGCTTCACTTTAATGGCGGCGAGCCATTGAAAGTGCAGCAGTGAGAAAACCTAGGAGGTCATGTTGTCTCATTGCAATGAGATTCATGCAGGGGGGAACATGGTGTGCCCCCGTCTGCATCCACTTTCCTGCACGATCAGAAAAACATCTGTTTTTTAAATTCAAAAATAGTTCTCAAATTTTCTTAAACTCAATTGACAATATATAAAAATGGTTATCCTCTGGAGGTCCATACAACACCTTGTTGAAACTCGAATTTCCGTTGAACTGCTAAATTGATTGTTACCGAATGACAACAAGTCTTGACAAAGCCACTAGGTCTGGTATTTGGTGCCTGCCTTGTCCAGGATTCTATTTGTTGCATAAAAATGAAACCTCACCTGTGTGGGTAGGCCTAGTGCGTGCAACAGGAAATCGGCCAACATGCAACGTGGACACATCACATTTTTCCACTGGAAACTGACCCTTTTTAAAAAATGTGCCTAGCTGTGAATTTTGGGCCCTAGGTCCGCCAGCATCTCAGGAAACCTAGGAAGCCTATATATTTTTGAAAGCAAGACACCTAGGGAAATCCATTATGGGCTGACTTACGTGGCTTGCTCCATGTTTGTTTACCAAAAATCCCTTGCAAACCGCAAACATTCATCTAAAACCACATTTCCTCACATTTCTGTAGGGTAGGGTAGCCACAAACTTGCACACACTCAGCATTTCCCCAAATCTCCCTATAAAAATAGTACCTCACTTGTGTAAGTAGGCCTAGTACCTGCGTCAGGAAACTACCCAAAATGCATCATGAACACATCACATTTTCCACTTGAAAGGGACCCTTTTTTTGCAGTGTGTCTAGCTGTGGATTTGGGCCCTAGCTCAGCCGACTTCTAGGGACACCTAGCAAACCTGTACATTCTTTTAAACTAGACACCTAGGAGAATCGAAGATAGGTTGACTCGCGTGGTTCCCTTCAAGGTTTTTTTACCCAGAATCCCTTGCAAACTTCAAAAAATGGTCTAAAAAACCAAACTTCCCCATATTTCTGTGATGGAAAGTTCTGGAATCTGTGGGGACCTACAATATTCCATGGATCCAGCATTCCCCCCAAGTCTCCCCATTAAAATGGTACCTCACTTGTTTGGGTAGGCCTAGTGTCAGTGACAGAAAACGGCCAAAGAGCGCAAAATGCAATGTAGACACATCACATTTTTCCAAAGAAAACTGGCCCTATTTTTGCAATTTGCCTAGCTGTGCATTATGGGCCCTTGCTTAGCTGGCATATAGGGAAACATAGCAAACCTGTACATTTTTAAAAACAAGATACGGAGTGGAATCCGGGATGGGCTGACTTATGTAGCATCAAATCATGTTTCCTTACTCAGGATCCCTTGCAAACCTCAACATTTCCCTAAGAAAATACATTTTCCTCACATTTCTGTTATGGAAAGTACTGGAATCTGTGGGAAGTCACAAACTTCCTTGGACCCAGCATTCCCCCAAGTCTCCCGATAAAAATGGTTCCTCACTTTTGTGGGTAGAGCTAGTGCCCACAACAGGAAACAGCCCAATACGCAACGTGGGCACATCACATTTTTCCACAGAAAACTGGCCCTTTTTTTGCAATGTGCCTATCTGTGGATTTTGGGCCCTAGCTCAGCCAGCATCAAAAGAAAACTACTAAACCTGTATATTTTTGACAACTAGATACCCGGGGATATCTTGGATGGGCAGAGTTGCATGGCTTTCTCTACTTTTTTTGCACCCAGAATCACTTGCAAACCTCAAAATGTATCTAAAAAACTATTTTCCTCACCTTTCTGTGATGGAAAGTTCTGGAATCTGTGGAGAGCAACAAACTTCCACCCACCCAACGTTCCTCAAAGTCTCCTGATAAAATGGTACCTCACTTGTGATCCAGCGCTACTAGCTAATCAGGGATCATTACTCAATAACATCACATACAATGGCCTATACACATTCACCCATAGCCCTGATGAACAGAGGGTCAAGTTTTAATGGCGTTAGAAATTTGTTTTCTTCACAGGTTCATGTTTAACATTTCTAAATACATAACTAAACCTGTGTATTATCTGTCTTACTTCTGGTCGATGGACCAATTGGTTTAGTAGTTGATGGTAAAAATAGTACTATCTAACTAAACTATTTAGTCAGCTAAATGATCACAGACTCTCTGCAAGAATAATAACGTTTATCTCAATTAATTGTGAATAATACATGCTCATTGCATATGGTTACAAATGCAAATAATGAAATTCACAAGAGGGAGAGAAAAACAACAGCAAATGCAAACAGTGTCATTATCCATCATCAACATATGATATGCACATGAAGGAGTGGATAGATTAGGAGAAATCATTTTCAGCAAAATAATGTGAAACAATATACATATGATGGAGGTGATAGATGAATAAATAATTATGTAAAGTACGAGTCAGAAAGATATACTAACCCAAAGATCAGTTAAATACCACCCACCTGGCCAAGGGGATAGGGGGAGGGTCCCCTGAAATAGAGTCAGAGAACAAAGATTTTAGAACCCAGGAACACGACAGGGACAGAAACAGCTAGGCCTCTCTGCAAACCAACGGATAGCGATGCATTACCCCTCTCTTCTCTCTCCTACTAACGTGCTCTCTCCCCGATGATGACTGTTTTAACCACAACCCTAAAGGCTCCCCAGTTATACCCTAAAACCTATATGTCCGTCCCACTTCATTTGAAACAATTCATAACATTTGACTTTTCATTGGCAGATCCGAGAGGTGGTCTGTCACACCACCAGGTTCCAATTCACATTTTGTACAGCCTGTTGTTTACTTGTTGCTCACATAACGTAATTTCGGACTCGTTTATTTTCAATACTTGATACTTTCACATTATTTCACGTGTTTCTAAGCTACGTCCGCGGAAGAAGTCTTGAGCCCCACAGCCAGTCTTATCTTTTTGGAAGGCAGACAATGTCCTTCTTAGCATATCAACCTTGAACCTCTGTACCTCTTCTGCTGTCCTCAGCCTTTGCAGTCTATTTACTTTATTATTTCAGGTCCTCTCTCCAGCTCAACTATTGCGTCAACGTCAGTTTTTTCGGACCCGTTCATCTCACTATGACAAACAAAAGACAGGCATTTATTAATTACATAGAAATTCACTTTTCATTGTTTACCACCCACATTTGCACTATCTCATGTTAATGTTTTTCCTAGCAAAGCTTTAGGTAAACGCGGCATTGTTTAATATTTTAAAGCAGGATGCAAGATGCAGCATAGTCATGTATGTTTTCTAGTTTCTTTCAAAGCGCAATGTAAATGCGGTTTAGTTCTTTCATGCAGTAATTCATGTTAGTGCACACGTGTGCAAAGCAGTTTCCCGCGTGTTTCATTGTATTTTTGTATGTTAGTTTACACTGAACACTGTTGGTTTGTATTACGGGCGTGTTAAACAGAGCAGGTTTCTTTTTGCAAAAAACCTGCTCCATTACCTGTGTGCTACAAAAAACATGGTTAGACCCAAAATAGTCACTGGGACCTGGGTGAAGATTGTCATGAACAAGGGGGTCCCGGACTGAATGTAGAATACAATATAATAGTTGAGAAAAGAAGCAAACAAATGAGGTTACGATGTTTTAATTCACAAAGTACCTATGTCAACCATTACATGGTTATGCAATTTTTTGAGAAATTTTTCTTTTGCATTATCAAAATTTCAAGTGCCCACATAGGGAAGGGAGGGAAGTGATGTGAGGAGGTCGAGTGCACAGGAGTGACGTTTTATAAACAATAAACAATTTACATTATATACATATTGAGTTGATCTCCGTAGTTTAGGAGCCACTTAGTGAAATTCATTTGTCAATGTTTATAATCACAAAGAGCAGTATCTCCATTGTTAGGCTGTACGAATCCTGATTCACCGTAGGAGTAAGATCAAGGGGACAGCCTACGTTTCAACCCTATAAAAGTGTAGGGTATTTCGCCCTTACAAAACGGTTCTTCATCAGGACAGAGGGATGGTGGGCAGACCTCCTTTAGGAAGGAGGACCGATAAGGTGGCCATCCGGTTGGGTCAGGATCACCTCGAAGTTAATCTCGGGTCACAAGTCGGGATCGCTATCATTGGATCGTGGTCTTAGTGAACAAAAATGTTCCTGCATACACGGGTTCCCATGGCGTTCAATGGAGACGGCTCAAGGAACCAGGAAGGGGTTCCTTGAGCCGTCTCCATTGAACGCCACGAGAACCTGTGTATGCAGGAACATTTTTTACTTCGAGGTGATCCTGACTCAACCGGATGGCCACCTTATCGGTCCTCTTTCCTAAAGGAGGTCTGCCCTTGATCTTACTCCTATGGTGAATCAGGATTCGTACAGCCTAACAAAGGAGATACTGCTCTTTGTGATTATAAACATTGACGAATGAATTTTGCTAAGTGGCTCCTAAACTACGGAGACCAACTCAATATGTATATAATGGAAATTGTTTATTGTTTATAAAACGTCACTCCTGTGCACTCAACCTCCTCACATCACTTCCCTCCCTTCCCTATGTGGGTACTTGACATTTTGATAATGCAAAAGAAACATTTCTCAAAAAATTGCATAACCATGTAATGGTTGACATAGGTACTTTGTGAATTAAAACTTCGTAACCTCATTTGTTTGCTTCTTTTCTCAACTATTCTATTCTATTCTATATTGAATATAAATCAATCCTTTCAGTCCGGGACTCCCTTGTTCATGACGACCATTACTTGTGTGTGTAGACCTAGGGCCAAGGACAGGAAACGGCCCAAAACACAAGGTGGACACATTACATTTTTTCACTGAAAACAGATAATTTTTTTGCAATGTACCTAGCTGTGGCTTTTGATCCCCAGCTCAGTCAGAATATAGAAAAACCTAGCAAACATGTACATTTTTTAATACTAGACTCCCAGGGAAATCTATGATTGGTTAACTTTTGTGGCTGTCTCCAGGTTCCGTTACCCAGAATCCCTTGCAAACCTCACAATGTATCTAAAAAATCACATTTTCCTGATATTTCTTTGATGGAATAGTTTGGAATCTATGGGGAGCCAAAAACTTCTATCCACCTAACAGTCCTCCAAGTCTCTCAATAAAAATGGTACTTCACTTTGGGTGGGTAGGCCTAGTGCCCACAAAACGAAATGGCCCAAAATGCAATGTTGGCACATGTTATTTTTCTACTGAAAAAAAACTTTTTTTTTGTAATGTGCCTAACTGTAGATATTGGGCCTTAGCTCAGCCGGCATCTAGGAAAACCTGCCAAACGTGTATTCTTTTGAAAACTTTGTGCCTAGGGGTATCAAGAGTACACTGACTTGGCGTGACTTGCTCCATGTTTTTTTAGCCAGAATCCTTTGCAAACCTCACAATTTGTCTGTTAAAACAAATGTTGCTCATGTTTCTGTGATGTTCTGGAATCTGTGAGGAGCCACACACTTCCATCTACCAACCATTCCCCCATGCCTCCAGATAAAAATGGTAGCTCACTTGTTTTGGCAGGCCAAGTACCCACAACAGAAAAAGATAACACCCCAAAACATATTGTGGAGACATCAAGATTATCTATCACAAAACGATTTGGTTTTGCAAGACTGTAACCTGCGTTTTTGGTTCTGAGCTCTGAGTCTGTCCAGAGAAACCTACCAAACCCAAACATTTCTGAAAACAAAATACCTGAGGGATTCTAGGGAGGTGAGGCTTGCATAGGTCTCCCAACGTTTTCTTCCCCAGAATTCCCTGCAAATTTCAAATTTAGCTATAAGAAAAATCACATTTTACTCACATTTCTGTGTTAGAAAGTTGTGGGATTACCTTGCCAGCACAATTCTCCGATCACAAGCATTCTCCCCGGTCTCCCGATAAAAATGCTACCTCACTTGTGTGAGTGGGCTGAGTGCCTAAGACAGGAAAGAGCCCAAAATGTATTGTGGGGCTTTAAATGTATCTATCACAAAACAACCTGGTGTAGCAAGGCGGTAACCTGCATTTTTGGTCCCGGGCCCAGCGGCCATCTGGGGAATCCTACCAAACCTATTAATTTCTGTAAACTTTATACCCAGAGGAGTCCACGGAGGCTTGCTTGGATCCCCAACATTTTCTTAGCCAGACTCCCCTGCAAACCTCACATTTAGCTAAACAAACCCTTAAAAAAAGTCCCTATGTCTGTTCCCCACATCAAACTCCCCCAGAGAAGGACTTACCTCCAAAGGTGTCCTTTGCTTAGATTCGCTGGAAGCAAATGGCTTCCAGCGCATCACCGGGCACATCTTTTGATGTTTGCAGGCAAGTGCTGATCTATTATTTACAGTATTTCTTCATTTGAATGTTTTGGATGGTTATTGGGTGGATATTTCTCACTAATGTTTGCTATTCTGATGACATTTAGAGCATTTTTTTCTCACTTCCATTTCTTCATTCTTCTTCAAAAATACAGCGTGTATGATTATTTTACCCCCACATTATAATATTTTACTTTCAAGACATTTCATAATTGCAATCACCTGATGCTCCTTCCATGACTGGTCTTCTTAAACCAAAACTATCAGATTTCTTTCGTTTTCTTGATATCTGTTCTCTTCCCAAAGGTACAAACCATTTCCTGTATGTATGAACGATATCAAACTTGTGTTTAATGTTTTTATTTGTTGTCATCTGACCTTTGGAAAGTAGTATATTGTGGTGTATGTTAAAGGCAGAATACATGCTTACTTTGAGAATGTATTCTGTGTTTCTGCATCGACCTGAAAGCAATTTTTTTTGTTTAAGTAGGTGTGCTGGAGTCTTTGAAATGGGAGAAATAATGTGGATTATTACAGAGGTGGCTAGTAATCTGGTCTGCATTCATGAAATGGTTTGTAGTGTGATATAGACTTTATTTATGCAGAGCATAAGCTGTTTGTAATTGTAATTGCATTTATATAGCTCCTAGTACCACTGACAAGGCATCAAAATGCTGTTTTGGCGAGTAGCACGCTACTCCGGAACCCAAACAGGATTAGTGGGAAATTAGTATAGGGAGATTTGAAATTACTTTGGGCGGTGAAAATGGAAGTTTGATATTTGGATTAAAAAAATTGTGGATGGATAGATGAGGGAAGGGTTTGCATTTATATAGCGCTTGCTTCCCCTGATGAGGTGTTGAAGAGCTTTTTAGCAGGTAGCACATTACTCCTGAACCCAAACAGGATTAGTGGGGAATTTGAATAAGGAAATATGAAATTAATTTGAGCGGTGCACATGTTAGTTTGTTAGTTGGATTGAAAAGGTTTAAAAGTACAGATTGCACAGAAGCATAGAGTACAATTTAAGCAGTCATGGCTAGAAAAAACACAGCAGTTGAAAGTATAAGAATACACAGTACAAGTCTAGGTTCTTACCACCTTTGCTTTTGCTTGCTAACTGGGCTGTTTAGGGCATAGAGACGCTGGTCTGCAAGATGAAAGTGGCTATCTTGGGGTTCCCTGCACAGATCTTAAGGGCCTGCAGGTGTAGGAAAAGTAGGGCTCAGCGTCGCTTGGGAGCTAGAATGGCCAATCAATGGGATGATGGCGAGGGGGCAGGGAGATCTGCTCCTGAAGTCGTAATCTCCTTGAATACAGAAAGACTCAGGGGCATAATATCAAGGGGGTTTATCTCTGCTTTTTTGGCTTTAAAAGCCAAGAAAGCGGAGATAAAATGATCTCCCTATTACCTAGCTGTCGCTAACACCAGTTAGCGACAGCTAGTAGGAGATAGCGACCATCTTGGGCCCCACTTTGCATGCCAGTGATATTTATCACTAATGATATGCAAAGTGGGCGTGCCAAGATACATCGCTATCTCCTATTACCAACTTTTGGAGATATTCGCGCTAAGCGCGAATATCTCCAAAAGCTAACACCTGCCCTGAGCAGTTCTTAGCCATGTTATCCAATGGGAGGTGGATAACATGGCTAAGAGCATTAGCTCGGTAATGCATGAATATCGCTGACTTTTCAGCGATATTCATTCATTGCGGCGATTTGTATCGCATTTGCGATGAACCTTGGTAATACGAAGGTTTATTTGCGGTAAAAATCGCCGCAGTGCAGCAGTAAGTTTTTGTCTCTAACGAAGCAATAGCGGTAATTAGCGCTATTGCTTGGTAATATGCCCCTCAATCCACACTTTTCAGGTTCTGTTTTAGCCCGCAGGCACGTCCCAAATCTAAATCTAAAACCACTGAAAATACTGTTTTTTTGCGCACTTACAATAACTTTTTTCTAGCCAAAAACATGCTACATACACTTTCAAAACACAGTTTAAACCATAAAGCAGATTAAGCAGTTTCTCAAACACACTATCCTTACCCTCTGGGGGTGTAATTTTCCGTTCCCTGATCGCATAAAAAACTTCTTCAGGTATATTTTGCATGCGCAACTAAATCACTTTGGCCACGCTGCTACGAAAGTACAACACTGCTGTACTTGTCACATATACAGTGGAATAAGACATTGCTGATCTTGTCAAGGTTGCATCTGGCTATGATGCTGCTGATCCTATCACAGCTGCAGCAAGATTTGTCAGCAGTAGCAGGGTATCATGATGCAAAACATAACGAAAATGCAGCTGGAAAAGGGAGTGGAATCTACCTAGTTCACCTAATTAGTGAGTGTCAACAGGGTGATCCTATTCCCATTCCTGTTTCCCATCTGAAATCCATTTTTCCCAACAACAGTAGTCCATTTGGTTCAATTGACGCAAGACAAGCGTCCAGCTCTCAGAATGAATTTCCATGTTAACTAAAAGCCCAGACTGAACTGTAGTGGCAAAGAACACATCACTCAGCCTTTCACATTACATCACAAAATCTATAGCAGTTTCTGCAGCACATGGCAACATTAACCTATTACCTCCTCTGCAGAACATGAAATCACGGAAGTGTAGCATATTAGTGGGAGGCACTTGAGTTGTTTGGTGGTGGGGGTTTCTATGCTATTTAGAATGCTTTGATGTCTTGGGTGTGCAATCCTGGTACGGTTTGGTTTAATGCAATAAAATGTATTTTGCAAAGTTGGCATGTTCTTCTTTATTAGGTCATGAGGTTAGGGACAGTATTTGCTACTTGGTTGCAACGGGACAGCTTTTCTACAATTGTTCCATGAAGCTTAATAATTGTACTTCGAAATTACTATTTATTCGTCGTTTGATAGCATAGTTGAAGAGAAGGCTTACCCATGCATGTACTGAGAAGAACAACCGGCATGTTAAAAAAACAAAATACCCACAGATAATGTAATGAGAACTTCAAGAACTGAAATGCATTATGCAGCAACTGCTGTTATTCCAAAAGTAAGTAAGACCATCACAATGTGAACAAAAAGGGTAACTGTTAAGTAAGGCTTTATGGCCCTTAAATGAATCTTCATTAGAAATGGCTTATTGAAACTTTTATCATTCGGTAAATAGTATGAAAATGACCTGTGGTACTATTTGGTAGGGCGAGTTTCAATGTTAAGGCCCGGCATAAAGGGGATTGGTTCTGCCAGACAAAATTCCTTTCACATATTTATATTTGGATGAACTAAAATGTCTCTCATGTAAGTGGTTTATGGCTTTACTTGGATAAACTGAACAAGACTCCTGGTTAAGAAAGTACACTGTGTAGGGATATTTGTTGCCAGAGACCAATTCCTGTAGGGAGGTACGCTGACAAATACTTTGAGTGATATTAGTCCCTGTAGTGCAGAAAGATTAAATAGAGGTGCTGGGGTTGTCTGAAGACCACATACCCTAAGCTCAAATTTATGTAGAGCTGTTTTGTCCTGGTAATTTAACTAAGAATGACTTTGAGGAAATATAATTTTTGATCGAGTAGTGTTCCCCAGCGAGTACCCCACCGTCTCCATGTACTAGCTTGCAGTGCATGTAATTTCCCTCCTGTGTCTGCTACGAAGACGCAAATACATTTGCGTCCATCTTTAACATGTCCTCTTTCAGATCCGCCATGAACGGATTGTATGCTCAGTTTCTATATATGCTGTGCCACCGTCTTTTTGTGGTGCACTTTACACGTTTTTCAGCTCTGGCGAAGTAGGCCCAGATCATGCCATCGAGCTTTTTCGAGCCTTTCTCCTGCTTTCTGACTCCGAGGGCCTCAGCCCAGGCTACCTCTGTACCAGTGACCCCCACCTTACTCCTTGCGCGGCTCCGGCGCATAGCCTAGCCTCTGCCTGCCAAGACTGTATTCAACCTTCGAATTATCTGCTCCACTCCTCGAAAATACATTCCTGTCTCGTAGCTCAAGTAAACATCCTTCCAGCTGCAGGAGCAGAGGGCCCGGTTCTTCTGTCTCCGTGCAAGTAATTCATAGACTCCGTTGCCATGGTAGGCCCATGCCCCCTCACCCCGCATGCCGACACGTAGTCGCATATACACGCAGACAGTATAGAGTAGTCTCTGCCCGAGAGACCTTCCTTCCAGACACTACAGTTCTTAAAACATACGATATTAGATACGATATTGGGATCAGGTTGATCTGACATCTCAGACTTATGTCTACACTTGTAGTGCTAAGTGTCAAGTCCCCTTCACCCTCCAGTTACACGTCAGATTTCACGTCAATCTGCTGCGCGCGCATCTCTGCCATGAGTTTCTGCTGACATTGCAAGATTCTCTTATGTATCCACCCATTTTGTGACCTCATGATTAATGACGTTTCTAGTACACGCCTTCATGCACGCCTATTGTAACGCCTATTATATGACGTTTCCATGTTTTATCTCTTCTTTTCCAGCTGTTACGCCTACTGCATGCTCATACATTGTAATGCATTGACTATATATATGTACTTCTGTAAACAACATGTTGTCTGTCTGCCCCTTCCTAAACCTGTGTGGTGATGGAATGGTTATGCCACCTTGGCTCGAGCCAATAACCCAATTCCTTTTACAGGAATAAAACCCTTTTGAGTTAACCTCAATATCCCGGATTTTGCCTCTTATTTTTCTGAGTTATTCTTATTGATTATTGATTATAAATTATGCATAGGTAATCGATTTTACCACAACTTTGTGAAAGCTTAGTTTGTCCTCATCCTATTTTCTTTATATTGCTGCTTTCACCCACCTAGGATACACAGTGATGGGGTTCGTTTTCTCTTGTCCTTCATTTAACAGTGTGATTGAGTCACGAAAGACATGCCACATCCGCTCAAAACATGGTTCTTGGTACATTTGTGAGACAGAAGAACAATTGATCTAATGAACCTTCAGTGTTGTCAAAATGCTCTAATCAAACTTCTTTAGCAACCAGCCAGTGTTGCATTTATTAGACGCCTTCTGCAAAAGAAACAATTGATGGACAGAATGCTGGACAATGCAAACATTAACCCCCAGTCACAAGGATCTGGGTTAAATCCATCATTCATTTGCTCACCACACCTCCCCGTTTGAACCCAGCCATAAGCAAATCAGTCTTGACCGTGTTCCTTGTGGGAAAAGTCCAGCCCAAATTGCCAAGCCAGGTCCTCCGTGGACCGGAAACAAGCATCCTGGGACCGGTTTCAGGGCACCACCCTTCATCAGCCAGGCTAGCTTGAATCCTGTGGTGTGGTGAGCACGGGACCCACGTCTGGGTATACCCTTCCCACTTAGGACGTCAAATGCAAAAGAAACATTTGATGGACGGAATGCTGTACAATGCGAACATTCACACGCAGTCACAAGGATCTGGGTTAAAACCAATGTTCTTTTACTCACCACACCACCCCAGTTAGGACCCAGTCGTCTGCAAATCAGTCTTGACCCTGTTCCTTGTGGGAACAGTCCAGCCTGAATTGCCAAGTCAGGTCCTTCCTGGACCGCAAGTAAGTAACCTGGGACCGGTTTCAGGGCATCACCCTTCATCAACCAGGCTAGCTTAGTTAATTCTAGTGGTGTGGTGAGTACGGGACCCTTGTCTAAGCATGCCCTTCCCACTTAGGGTGACCTATGCAAAAGAAACAATTGATGGACAGAATGCTGGACAATGCAAACATTCACCCCGTCACAAGGATCTGGGTTAAATCCATCAGTCTTTTGCTCACCACACCACCTCAGTTTGGACCCAGCTATATGCAAATCAGTCTCAACCCTGTTCCTTGTGGGAAAAGGCCAGCCCGAATTGCCAGCCACATCCTCCCTTGACTGGAAACATGCATCCTGGGACTGGTTTCAGGGCATCACCCTTCATCAGCCAGGCTAGCTTGAATCCAGTGGTGTGGTGAGCACGGACCCACGTCTGGGCATACCTTTCACACTTAGGGGGGCATATGCAAAAGAAACAATTGATGCACCTGAATGCTAGACAATGCAAACATTCACCCCCAGGCACAAGGATCTGGGTTAAATCCATCATTCTTTTGCTCACCACACCACCCCAGTTTGAACCCAGCCATAAGGAAATCAGTCTTGACCTTGTTCCTTATGGGAACATTCCAGCCCAAATTGCCAAGCCAGGTCCTCCCTGGAACGGAAACAAGCATCCTGGGACCGGTTTCAGGATTTAGGCCCAGATCTCTGTACTGGGATGAATGTATGACATTGTTCTGCATTCTGTCCATCAATTGTTGTTTTTTGCATTTTTCACCCTGAATGGGACGGCTATGCCCAGACGTGGGTCCTGTGCTCTCTATGCCACTGGACTCAAGCTATCCTGGCTGAAAAGAGTTGAAACCCTGAAATAGGTCCTAGGATGCTTGTTTCCAGTCCAGGGAGGACTGGGCCTAGCAGTTTGGGCTGAACGGTTCCCATTGGGCACAGGGTCAAGACTGATTTGCATACGGCTGGGTTCAAAATGGAATGGCATGGTGAGCAAAAAAACAATGGATTTAGGCCAGATCTCTAAACTGGGGAGAATGTATAACATTGTTCTGCAGTCTGTCCATCAATTGTTTTTGCATATGTCACCCCGAGTGGGACGGGTATGTCCAGACCTGGGTCCCGTGCTCTCCATGCCACTGGAGTCAAGCTATCCTGTCTGAAGAGGGGTGAAACCCCAAAACCAGTCCTAGGATGCTTGTTTCCAATCCAGGGAGGACCTGGCCTAGCAGTAAGGACTGGACTGTTCCTATTGGGCACAGGCTCAAGACTGACTTGCATGTGGCTGGGTTAAAAATGTAATGGCACGGTGAGCAAAACCATTATCGATTTAGGCCCAGATCTCTGTACTGGGGTGAGTTTATGACATTGTTCTGCATACTGTCCATCAATTGATGTTTTTGCAATTGATTACTCGCTTGGCAAGGGGACTAACTATAACACCAATTGGCATTCAAATCATGTTTTCACAGTTGATACGTTTAGCCAGTTGATTGGTGCAAACTGCAAGCCACTTGAGTCAATACCAAGTTTTCTAACAAAAATGCTGTAATTTAATTCTAGACAGCAGTAGACTATTATTTTTTTCTTTATTGCCCATCCCTTCTATGTGATGGTTACAACCTATCTAAATCAAGGCAGGAGCTGTATATATCGGATGAGGCAAAATGAGAATTGCAAGGTCACTGTGGATTTTCCCCAGTGGAGGCAGGAAAGCAGCATTAGAATGACCCCTCCCCCCCCACAATTTTGTCAAGGAACCTGGCTATAATGTGTACAGTAGATTAAAAGTCCAGCTGGATCTGGGACTTCTTTAGCAAGCACCTGCAGGTCTGATTTTTCTATCACGACCAAAGTGGGGCTAGACGGTTCCTGAACTTGTTAATGTGCAACATCTTGGTATTAAACAAAATATGTTAGGTTTGTGGGCTGATCAGGGAATAATATTTTAGTTTATTGCCTTAACACCGTTCTGCACAAATTCAAGCAAGCTTCGACCTGCCTTCATAAAACTCTGTTGGTCTTTACCTGAGAGAAAAAATGCTATTGTTTGATAACTGGAGAGTGAAGCGCTCGCAGGATCGTATTATGCATTGTGATTGTTTGCGCCCGGTGCACCTTTTAAATGGTGCGCCAGACGCAAACAACCACAATGTTATGTTATAGTCACATATAGAGTGCACGTTCACCAGACGGTTCAAGGCTCTAAGGATGGCAGGGAGAGAGGAGCTGCAGGATCTGGATTAGGTCACTGTATGCTTGAGTAAACAGCTGTGTCTTAAGCAGTTTCCTGAACTGAGCATAGGAGGACACCAAGCTCAACTTCACTGGAAGAAAGTTCCAAAATTGTGAGGCCAGGGTGGCAAATATAGAGCCGCCCTGCTTCTTGCGTTGGAAAGAGGGCGTCACTAACAGATTCAGGTGGGAGGATCGCAAATCTTGAGAAGGGATGTAGTGTTAGATTCTGGAAGAAATGAAGGTTGGACTATTGCTGTGAAGAGCTTTGAAGATGGTGTATCCCAGCTTAATAGCACTCCTCTTTGCCACAGGAAGCCAGTGTAGCTTCTTCATAAAATGTCTGATATGCTGCCACTTGGGTAGATGAAAAATGAGTCTGGCGGCTTGGTTCTGAACCAATTGGAGGCGTCTCAATTGGTAGGCTGGGATGCCGAAATACAATGAGTTGACATAGTCCAAACGGGAGATAACCAAAGATAAAATAATCTGCTGATCTTTCTTATTCTCCTCAATTGAAAAAAGCTAGTGGAAACCATTGAGCCGATCTAGGAGTTAAGTGACAAGTCGTTAGAAATCACTATACCCACACTTTTGGCGGAACTGGCTAGCACAGGGGAGTTACCCAAAGAGGGTGGCCAAAAGTTGGAGGACCACAGGTTGGAGGGTCCACCTGTAAGAATCAGCTCAGTTTTATCTGTGTTCAACTTAATTTGGTTGTGGTTCATCCAATCACTTATGAAGATCATGGTGGCTTGAAAGTTAAGAATTGAAGATGCTGATGCTGATGAACAGCATAGTTGTATGTTCCAATCTTTCTTTCTCTCCAAGAGCGGATTAGGGGACAAAGTTACAAATTGAAAAGGAGGGGGGACAGAGAAGAGCCCTGGGCAACCCCACACGTTAATTCTGTTTTTCAAGAAGAGAAATTGCTGAGCTGCACTGCTTGGAACCGGTTGATAAGAAAAGAGGAGAGCCACTTCAACGCCAGATCATGGATCCCGGCATTTCTGACACAGTCGACCAGAATATTGTGACCAACCGTGTTGAATGCAGCTGACAGGTCCAGAAGGATTAGGGCCTGGTGGACACTCCAGTCTGCTCCTTTCCTAAGTTCATCCAGAACTGTCAAAATGACAGATTCTGTAGAGTGGGTGGGACTAAAACCTGCCTGATGGTAATCTAGAACTTGGCAATGTTCAACAAATGAGCTGAGGCAGTTTGCCACATGAGCCTCCAGGATTTTACCCAGGTAAGGCAACAGGGAAATACAGCAGTAGTTACTAAGAGCCGATGGGTCCGAGCCTGGTTTCTTCAAGATAGGAAGAATTTCTGCGCTCTTAAATACATCGGGTACAATACCAAGGCAGAGTGATTTATTAGGAAATGAGAGAGGGGAATCAGGGCAGATGGTGAAAGCTTCTTGAAGTACATGAGGGGGACAGCAATCAGTTGGAGAACGGGAGCCAACCCTTTTAAGTAAGTCAAGGAAGGTCTCTTTTGAGATCAGAGGGATTTGACTCAACCGGTTTATACACAGGCAAATGTTTGAGACAGATGTGGGAGACGTAGAAGAAGGGATGCTGGCTTTAATGACAACAATTTTCTCCATGAAATATGAATTAAGAAAGTCACATAGGAGCTGTGACGGGGCTAGCTTCGGCATGACCCTGTCTGGGTTAGAAATATTCTTCCTTGGAATTGAGAATCTCTTTTTTATATTCTTTCAGGAGAGTTCAGTACAAGGCCTTCTTGTCAATATGATAGTGACGTCTCTAGCTGCGTTCAGCCTGTCTTAAAGCAAGTTCTTTGTTTTTGAAGTTGTCAGAAAACCATGTTGCGCATCATGGGGTCTCAGGATCTTTATTTTCTTGAGAGGAGCGACACAGTCGCTTGCCTACTCAAGCCACACTTTATCCTCTCTCCCTGGGTATGAAAGTCTTCCTGGACGGGGGGAAGCGAGGCAGTTAATAGTGCGCCAAAGAGATCCATGTTTGCATGTCTCCAATTTTGTAACATTAAGTTTGCTTTGGGTTGAGGTTTGAAGGAGGGAGCCATAGAGAGGGAAAAGGTTATAACGTAGTGATAAGACCAAATACAAGGAGAGATCGAGGGAGGGGAGATCTCAAGGTTAGCTGTCCAAATTTGGTCTAGAATGTGCCCTTTTATGTGTGTGGCAGTCCTAACATGTTGGGAGCAGTTCATCCCTGTTAAGAGGTCTGTCAGTTCCACTGAACTAGAACTTTCCCTAACACCATCAGGCCAATAGTTAAAATCCCCAATTATCAACATTCTGGAATGGTCGATAACGAGGTGGGATATCTTTTCGCCTAATGCCTGGGGAAACGTAGGCATGTGCTGGGGGTTCTATAGAACAGGGCACAGATAAAAGATAAGGAAGGGGATTTGAATTTCAGGATTAAGCTGTCAACTGAGGGTAGGCCAGTGACCTTAAGAGAAGTGAACTGAAAACCCAATCGGATACTAGCTGCAAACAGCTTTCACTGAGGGACGATTGGCCTATCAGATGTAAAAATTAGCTGGAAGGGCTGCTAATATATCGGGAGCAGATTCCTCCACGGTGGGGAGGAGAATGTCAGGCTTTTCGGAGTTCAGGAGCTGAAAAATGTCTGGTTGGTGTCTTACCATAGAACGGGTGTTAAGACATCAAACTTTAAAACCATCTAACTCCTGGATTCTGGTGTAGACAGAGACCGGTGGGGATATGGAGCGGGTAGGAGATTTGTCAATTTCAGGGAAGGTGTGTCTTTCAACTAAGATGCTGTTTTCTTGTAAAATATTGCAGGTTATATCATTAATACAGGGTTGTCCCTAGTGTAATTTTAACTCACTGGCCGAGTAGCGAATAAAATGGGCATAATGAACGGCCCCTGGCCCCGTTTTGGTGCAGACGGGTGCGGACGGGGGCAGACGGGCTCGCCTTTGACGCGCCTATGGCGCGCCCGCTGCACTTGTCTGCTGCACGTCCATTTCAGAGTTGAGTTAAGTAACTGGCCGGCGCGGGAAAACTAGCTCTGACACCTTCCTAGCCGGAAGTCAGGGAGGCCAGGTAAGGGGATGTGTCCGCTTCCCTCCGAAAAGCGGACACAAGCATCAACAGAACCAATGAAACACAGAGGTGAGTTTAAAGGATAAATGAACCCTATTATGATGTGTGTTAAAGCCCCCGCCAGCCCCAAACTTGCGCTGCCCCCAGGGCAGCGCATGAATGTGAAAACACGGAGCAGCTGCTCCATGTTTTTACTGTGCATTTTACAGGAGAATAGAGATCCCCTTGCAGGAGGGCTGCTCTCTGGAGGGTCACTGACAGTGCGCTACCTTTTAAATGGCGCACTGTCAGTGCGCCTCCTGAGGGCTGCTTTGACTCTGCATCCGTGTCTGTAATATGGCGCGGGTGCAAAGTCAAAGGAATTCCCTCATTTGCATAGGACAGGCCCCTATGCAAATGAGGTAACACCCTCTGAAGGTAGCGCTGGCGCTTTAAGTGCTCCAAAGCTATTGGTAATATAGAAGGGGACGCACAAGCATCTAAACAGCCTTCTATAATACCAAAGTTCCCCGGGTCCGTGCAAAGAGGGCACAAACGCCCATTGTGCCCCAGGGGCACTCATTGTAATTCAGCCCCTGGTGGCAATTGCACCCCATTCCAGCTGAAGTAAAACATTTTGGTATCGGAAACCAAAATAAATTGCTAGTAAAGCAATTATTGTATTTAGCCTCACATTATAAGGGGAATATTATTTCGTGTCAGGTTTCACCGCTCTCACCCCTCATTCATTTTGTACATATATCCTTAAATTCAATTTTCACAGATTTTATGTTTTCAGAGCGCTAAGGTAAATGCCTCTTTGTTGTTTTCATATCTTTATTGGATAATACATCAAACATAATCTGAAATTTACATCCTACTGATACATATTTTGTACGCATTGTGCAACATGCATCATATGCAGAGTGTCTCATACATCGTATACACAAAACGATTGTGTATAAATGTATTTATACAGTGTGTGTCTGCATCATGTAGCTATTGGAGGCCCAGTTACCTCCCTGAACTATGCGAAAATTGTTTTGGAACTACTTTCCACGATGAATATTTCAAACTGCTGCTGTGGGTTTGCTCTAGTTTGTAAATTATACTAAGCTCTTGTTGTGCTGTATACCTGACAACCATTAGCATTTGGTTACTCCACATTGTTTATACTCGTGCCCTCTGGATTAACTTACTGCTATAGAATGACATACCATTCATAGTGTTTCTCTACCCTATTTCTCACTCCATCTGCTCTCAATATATCCTGTACCTCAACTCTGACTCATCTCAAACCTCATTCTACTACTCTTTCCAATGCAGTACCCTATTTCTCACCCAATACCTCTCACAATATATCCTCTACCTCCACACTCTCATTCATCTCAAAAGCCATACCACTACTATGATCCACCAAATAACCCTTTCCAGACTCTTCACTCCTCTACCCCCCTTACATCATCTCATATCTCTTTTACTACTCAGATCTCCCAAACAAGTCTTTCTAAACCCTTCCCTCTGACTCATCTCCCTCTACTTCCCCTTTACTCATAACAACCCCCTCCTACTGCTATGAACTCCCCCCAAAAAATCTCCCTCTTCTATCCCCCCACTAGTCTATTTCAATCCAAATATCAGACTAACATGTCCACCGCTAAAATTAATTTAATATTTCCCTAGACTAATTCACCACTAATCCTGTGTGGGTTCTGGAGTATCGTGCTACCTGCCAAAAAGAGCTTCACCACCTCATCAGGCAAGTGTTATATGAATGCAAACCTTTACCTCTTCTATTTGTCCACTATCCTTCACAATCCAAATAGTAGGTTAACATGTCCACTGCTCAAATTAATTTAATATTTCACTATACTAATTTACCACCAATCCTTTTGGGTTCCAGAGTAGCGTGCTACTCACCGAAAAAGCAATTTGATGCCTCGTCAGGGGTAGTAGGCGCTATATAAATGCTGTTAAAATAGAATATTGCAGGGGGTCATAGGTGGCTGGGGAAGCATTTCCTCTGCTACTCCCAGAAGGGGCTTGTAGATGAACTGCCCACAGAGGGAACACCAGCACTTCCCTCATAGGTGGGTGCTAGAAGGAATGGTTTTGTCCTCAGCGCACAAGCATCATGGCTAAGGACAGAACCATTCCATCCTTAACACCGAACTGTTTAAAAATTAACTATGAGAAAACAAAACTTGTTAGCTTTCAAAAATATAACCCATTAATCAATCAATCAAAAAACGCTTTATTCGGTATGCAGTGCACAACCATGTAAGCAATCACAAATAGACATGTTAAAATCAACACAAATACATAAATATTAATAATATTATCCTGTCATATGTCATTAGGTTCAGGGAATAAACACTAACATGTTGTATGACACTTGGTTAAATATATAAACCAAAACATCTGTCTCTTGCGGCCTAAGATGCATGTTGTCACAATACATAAAGTTCCAGAGGATTTTCACAGAATAACAAATGGTCTGAAGGGAGATCTACAAATATGGGCGATAAGGTGCAAATTAAGCAAATTATGCAATAAAGTGCCCTGTGTGTTCTAAATTCTGCAGTGTGCAAATTTAACAGGATACTTCCTTCAGTAACCGATTAAAGTGCATAATAAATTTCCCACAGCCACAAATAGTTTGAAGGGTAAAGTGCAGTTTAAACTGACATCTTAAAATACATTACATTTCCAATAATAAAAAGGTTTCATTAAAAAAAGAAAATTCCAAGTTAAAAACGTCATGTAGCAATATTTTTAAAATACAGCTGGACTCACTTTACAAATTAGTTCTATGCCGAATGCAAAATTTTAGGAACCTTGAGATATTTACAGCTATGAGGTCCAATTCCAGAAATTGAAGAATCATAAAAGCATGGCGGCATTGGCGAAGGCCCAGGGATTTTAGGATCGGAATCAGCCTTCGCTTTCTGGGTTCAAGATAAAATTTGCAATAAAGAGTTACATGAAGGAGGGACTGTGGAGGAATACCATCACATGGACAATGGATTAACTGCTTGGACCAATCATTTGGAGATGGAAAAGTTACGAAACGATGAAAGATATTTAATTTGCATCGAATCAATAAGAATGTGTCAAAGCTAGATAACTTCATGGTTAAGGAGGGCTGGATCGTGGCAGTTGTTTGAATTGACAATGAATGCTGAACAGAGATTTTATTCGCTTCAGCAGTCAGACGGAGATCAGCTAGGTGCAATAAGCATTGAATCTTTAGCATCTTGCTTGAGATCCTGGTCATTTCTTGGGGAAATCAGAGAATAACTTCCTAAAGTATTGTAACCATAGGATCTTCTTAGCGTGTTCTAACTTAACCCAATCTGCCATGATTGCTTGAGTAAACGTTAGTTTATTGGACGTCCAGAGACGGTGCCATAACAGGACTGGTTGCATCCGAAAAATGTCGGAAATATAGGGAACGCCCAGTTCTAGATGGCAGCTGAATGTTGACGTAGTTTGTGGTACTGCAAGTATGAATCTTAGGAAACTGTTTTCAACCTTTTGGATGGATTCAACCTCCACATACCCCCAGATCGCTGCCCCGTAAATGGCTGTGCTAACGCATTTGGCATGGTAAATACGTAGCATCTCTTCCGGGGTCTTTTTCCAAGCCTCTGGGTAAATGCTACTAAGGCCATTGTAGCTTTCAAAAACTGCAGTTTTCTGACCTCAATTGCCCTTTTCCAAGTGCCCTTTTCATCTATAACCACTCCCAGGGAAGGATAAGTTGGGGTGTGGTCAATCCTGGAATTGCTTATATAAATATAATTTCCCTTTCCTAACTTTTTGCCAGAAGTCATAATAAAGGTCTTTTTTATGTTGATTTTTAAGTCTAAGTTCGACATAAATACATTGTAATGATTTACAGAACGCTGCAGTTCAAGAGGAGTGCGGTCGATGATGAATGCGTCGCCTGCGTATAAGAGTGCGGGGATTGGGCGATTATGGACTAAGGGGCGGTCCTGACTCCCCGCCAACATGGCTATTTCCAAGCTGTTTGTATATAATGTAAAAAGGAAGGGGGCCAGGACACAGCCCTGTCTTACTCCCCGCTCCACCTTGAAGGGTGCGGATAGCTGGCCCCCCAAGCCATATCTCACTCTAGTAGTTGCGTTTGAATAGATTTCTTGCAGGTAGTTGACCAGCAGAGTGTCGACCCCCATTACTGTCAGGATGTCCCAGAGTTTTACATGGCCCATGCAGTCGAACGCTGCAGTGAGGTCTACATATGCCATGTGTAATCTACTGCCCTTAGTATCTACATTCTTGCCTCTATGTAATGAAAGGTTTAGGACCTGCTCGATGGTGCCGAGACCTTCCCTGAAGCCGTGTTTGTATTGTCAACTCTCCGCCCATCCTTCCTTTGGTTTTTCTTTGTTTGCCATAAGTTGGCAGGGTATGCTCAGACGTGAGTCCCTTGCTCACTTTGCCACTGGATTTGAAGCAAGCCGGGCTGAAGACAGCTGAAATGCCAGAAACCGGTCCTCAGTAGCTTGTTTCCGGTCCAGAGAAGGCATGGCTTGGCAGTTCCGACTGGACTGTTCCCATGAGGCACAGGGTCAGACTGATTTGCATATGGCCATGTCTGAACTGGGGTGGCAGAGTGGGCTAAAGAACAGTGATGGATTAAACCCAGATCAGTTGACTGGGGGTGAGTGTTTGTATTGTCAACGCTCCTTCCATCCTTTCCTTTGGTTTTTCTTTGTTCGCCATAAGTTGGCAGGGTATGCTCAGACGTGAGTCCCTTGCTCACTTTGCCATTGGATTCAAGCAAGCCGGGCTGAAGACGGCTGAAATGCCAGAAACCGGTCCTCGGTAGCTTGTTTCTGGTCCAGAGAAGGCATGGCTTGGCAGTTCGGGCTGGACTGTTCCCATGAGGCACAGGGTCAGATGGATTTGCATATGGCCATGTCTGAACTGGGGTGGCAGAGTGGGCTAAAGAACGGTGATGGATTAAACCCAGATCAGTTGACTGGGGGTGAGTGTTTGTATTGTCAATGCTCCGTCCATCCTTTCCTTTGGTTTTTCTTTGTTCGCCATAAGTTGGCAGGGTATGCTCTGACGTGAGTCCCTTGACCACTTTGCCACTGGATTCAAGCAATCCTGGCTGAAGACAGCTGAAATGCCAGAAACCGGTCCTCGGTAGCTTGTTTCCGGTCCAGAGAAGGCATGGCTTGGCAGTTCGGGCTGGACTGTTCCCATGAGGCACATGGTCAGACTGATTTGCATATGGCCATGTCTGAACTGGGGTGGCAGAGTGAGCTAAGGAACGGTGAGGGATTCAACCAAGATCAGTTGACTGCTGCGCTTCTTTGGGTGGCACATTGGTAAATCTGCCCCCATGACTGCTATGTAGCATCTGCTTTTTGGTCTGGTCTATCTGGCCTAATTCACAAAGGGCATCTGCACTCGTGGCGAAGGTCCCGCAGCCAGGGAGGGAGTTCATAATTGCGGCAGATTTCTGCACTGCAGTTTCTCACTGTGGAGGTACCACCATGAGTGCAAGCCCCACAACAAGACTGCAGGCCACCCCCAAATGCATAGGCCCTTTGTGAATCAGGACCCTTGTGTTCAGTGGGTCACAGTGCTGTGAAATTGGCTTCCTATCCCCCCTTGCCTCTCCTGTTTGCAGTTTCAGCACTGTTGATTTATGTCTAGCAGGTGACCCGTAATGCTTTTCTGTATTTTTGGCATTGTGCCAAGGACATTCAGGTGTGGAAAGGAAGTTGTTAGAACTGGGGGTCTCTAGTTGGCAGAGGTAGGTACCTTGGACCAAATAGGGACCCTTGCTTCTAAGTCAGGGAAAGGGGATTACACTCCTGGATAACCCCTGCTCACCCCCTTGGTTGCTTGACACGAGCAGACAGGCTTATCTCAGAGGCCGTGTGTTTAGCATTTGTGCACACATACAGTCATACAGTGAAAACACTACAGATGGACACCACACAGGTTTTATAAAAATAAGTATTCTTTATATAGACTTAGGACAAGACCATAAATGACAAAAATCCACAATACTGTACTTAAAATAGACTTAAAGATAGTAGAAGTAACGTAGTTCAAGTTGATGATGAATACGACACGTTTCTCACAAAAGTACCTGGATACATACCGTAATACAAACAAAAGGTCGCAGGGAGGGTGATACATCCGTTCCTTGCTTCGGGGGTGGTGATGAGTTGCGCCTCTTGTGGATAGTAGGGGATGCGTCTGTTTCTTAACGGAGAAGAGGTGTTGCGTTGATTCTCGTACTACGTTCTAGTTGTGATGCGGCAAGATAGCGCATCGATGTGATGCAACAATCCGGTGCGGTGCAATACGATTGCACCCTTGATGCGATGCAATGAAGTGAAGATGATGCTTGCACGCCGACAGCCGTGCGGCAAACTCTGTAACTTTGGAGCCAAGACATGTCCTGCTACACGCTTCTCCGGTGATGCAACAGTAACCCTTGTGGTGGCGACACGCTTCTCCGGTGCTACGATGGCAAACAGCTGTGACGAAGACGCGCTTCTCTGGTGAAACAGCGGCGGCGACACGCTTCTCTGGCGATGCGACGGCAACAGCTGCGATGCGCTTCTTCCCGTTGAGTCGTGCTTCAGCTCCCAGCAACACGAAGGCTTCTGCAGACAGCATACCCAGCAAGGAAATTCAAGAGGGAGCTGGTGGTGAAGTCTTGTAGGCCTGGGACTTCAGCAGGTGGCAATCACAAGTTCAAGCCCCTGGAGAAATATTCTGCAAGATGACGAAAGTTCCTTCTCCCTTCCTTGGCAATGAAGACACCACTGCAGTCCAAACCAGCAAACAGGGCACTGGCAGTGGGGAAGTCCATACTCCAGCAGCTTTCTTGGTTCTTCTCCTTGGAAAAGGTTTGTCTTGTTGTTCCAGAAGTGATCTAAAGTCTTGGGGTCTGGGACCCAATATTTATACTGCAAAATCCTTTGTCCTCTGAAGGCAGAGAGTCCAGTACCTAGTCCATACCAGTTCTGTGCAGGCTTGGAGCACTTTGTTTGCAGTACTCCTTCTTTCCTTTAGAAGGGTTGGCCAGGGTCCTAAGACACACCACAGGAAGTGGAACCAGCATTGTGGAAGGCAGGCACAGTCTTATTGAGGCCTAGGTGTTACTCCTCCCACCACTTTAAATGCAGATAGGTCTATTCAGCCCTGTGCTAACTTATTCTGTCTCCTTGAGCCTCCACAGTCCCTGTTACTACCAAACCAGCCATGCAATACACAAGCTAGCAGAGGCAGGCTGAATGGTTAGGTAAGAAAATACCCACTTTCTAAAAGTGGTCTTTTCAAACACAGAATGTTAAAACCAACTTTACTAAAAGAAGTAAATTCGAATTTCTACCATTTTCCCTGGGTCAGTTAGGATTATAAGATGTTATAATCAAACTGCCCGTTCTTCCCTTCGGGGACAGATAGCCTTGCAATAGTGAAAAATAAAAATGGCTGTAATTCACTACCAGGACATGCCACACACATCAGGGCATGTCCTACCTCTTACATACAATGCACCCTGCCCTTGGGTGTACCATAGGGGTGTCTGATATGTATAAAAGGGGAGGTTTAGGGACTGGCAAGTGAGTGCACTTGCCAAGTCGACATGGAAGTACTAGACGGCACACAGGCTCTGCAATGGCAGCCCTGAGACACACTTTACAAGCTGCTTATGTGGGTGGCACAACCAGTGCTGAAAGCCCACCAGCAGCATTTGATTTACAGGCCCTGGGCACACATGGTGCACTGTACTAGGGTCTGACAGGTAAATCGAATAAGCCAATCATGGAGTCACCAATCCATTACATCAAGTTAACATAGGGAGCACTTACTCTGTGGCACTGAATAGCAGTGGTACAGTGCCCAAAATATCTAACCAGTAAAAACATATCAAAAACAGAGAAGTCAATCAGTGAAAAATGAAAGGGAGACTCACGCCAATGGTACCTGGTCTAACAGGGCGTTCAGAAGCTTTAACAGGCACTGGCAATTTTTGGTATGACAATTAAGCCTGGGCGTAGTTCATATAGATTTGTTACACGGAACTCAATGAAGTTACAAAAAAACTCTGCAAAGTTCCGCAAGTGGTGTAGTGCAGTGCAAACTGCTGTTCACGCTGGTCTTCCTGCTGCTCAGGTACAAATTCTACCCAAACGGCAGCTCGCACTCCCAAACTGACTGTTCGCAAGCACAAGCAGGGAAAAAACTCAGCTTTACTACGTGTTCATCACCACCCCCTTTTCTGTATCGTTTTTGGCCACTATAGGTGTGGCAGGGTATACTCAGACATGAGTCCCTTTCTCACTGCTCCATCAGGATTCAAGCAAGCCGGGCCGAAGAGGCTGAAATGCCAGAAACCGGTCCCCGGTAGCTTGTCTCCTTTCTGGTGAAGAATTGGCTTGGTAGTTTGGTCTGCCCTGTTCCCATGATGCACTGGGCCAGGGACAGACTAATTTGCATATAGCCAGGTTCTGAGCTGGGATGGGGCAGTGAGATAAATAACGGTGATGGATCAAGCCCTGATCTTTGGACTGGGTAAGAGTGGTCTGCTTAATTCAGACACTCTGTTCATCACCACCCCCTTTTCTGTATCGTTACTACGCGAAGCGGTATTTTCTGCACTCCTTGAGCTCTGCAGAGCGCAGAGTGCAGAAAACTCCACAAACGGAGCGGAGTTCGATGCACAGGCCTAATATCAATAAGACTTCTCATTGGGGCAGGGCAACCAATACGTAAATCCCAAAGCAAGATGCCAAATATCCCCAATAGAGAGGAAAACAACCATCCTGTTGTTGTTTGTAGTGTGTCTACTTCCAGGGTTCAGTTCTATTGTTTCCTGTTTCTTTAGGCAGTTTCTTCAGAATGCCATTGTTTCGCTATGTTTCCAGTGTATTTTCGACAGTGTGATCATCACCTCTTCATTTGTATTTTTGTCCTTCTGATGTTTGCCCTTCTTTTCCCTATTTCTTTAATAGTTTGGATTGCGGTAGTTCCTGCCTGTTAGCTACCAGTGTGGTGTGCTGTTTTTGTGCAGACCTATTGTGTCACTGACCTTTCTAGCTTGTAGAGCCTGATCATTCTTGTGTGTCTTATTGGATGGGACATTTTCATGCAACTGATTTGATTCTAAACATTAGTGGTTTCTTTTAGAGAATGCTTCCCAATTCAGAACTTTTACATGACAATCTGGGACAGCGCCTGCTGAAAGGGATCTCCCATACCTCAAATCCAAGAGAAGTAGGATTAAGTCCGTTGAGTCCTACACTCAACAATATGAACCTTAAGTAGATGAATTTTACAATATAGTGAGCAATGATTACAAATGTCTTTTATGCCTCAAGTGTCTGGATTTACATTTTTCTACGGTCTTTAGAGGTAGACCCACTTATGAGTTTCTATTTTCCACGTACTGCTTTTGGTTCAAGGCAGCAATTCTTAAAGCAGTGGTGCGAGTAACAATTTAAAGAAGATAAAAGCTAGATTTGCTCCTTGATGAGGGTGAGGATGAATGGTGTCTTTATTCTATCTGCCCCCCTTTTACATCTGTTGTGCAGACTGGAGCAGATTACCATAGTCTGAACTGCAAGAAACTGGAGGCTCGGAGCATTTGGCGCTTGACATCTCCTAGTCTTGGAACTGTCTTGGAACTATCAGCTCTTGGCAAGAAAAAGCTGAAATGACATGTAATCTGAAACCTGCAATAGCTAATTACAAGGACCATCTGTGTAAGGCAGCGCATATGCTTTAGGCTCCCCATTTTCGAATGTTTGTACTTCTTCATGAGCTTTCATTAGACCCGAAAACCTCCCTATCACTAATTGTTCAATTGACTAATAGGCCACGTGGTGATAGAAAAAAATAATCCACAGCTGCCTCAATAGGTGACATCTTCTCTCAACGATTTTGGCTATTTTGAAAGCCACCGTAAATGCATTCACCTCTCATTCCTGATATTTTCCCATCTGGAGATACTACAAGTCGTTTCCTGTATTTAGATCATTTCATTTGCACGCATAGTGCGTATATTTCCATACATATTCGTTCCTGTTTTTTGTAGCTTGACTGTAACCCCACATCTAAGGTAAAAAAGTTAATAGGCAATTTAGGTGCAGTCACCAGAAGGCCAGCTGTGTTCCACAAACTATTAATTATGGAGGAAAAGCACAGCCATCCTACCATGACTTCTTCCCTGCAGGGATTTTGTGTTTTTGCCAGCTACAGAACAAGATATGTATTCCAGTCCTCTTCCAAACACCTGCTTGCAATAATTGAATAAGTTTGAGTTCTTGAGTTCTCAAAGCTGAGTTGAAGTAAGAAAAATACGTTCAGTCATAGAAAACGAACTTTCTTTTAAAACCTACCGCTATTAAACGGGCAACTGCAAATTAACCAGTGCGATTCTTTGTGGGCCTCCTTTGCAGTGTACAGTCACAGTGCTGGGGTGGCATCTCCCAATCTCATTGATGTACCGAGCGGAAAGTTACATATTGAAAGCCCCTCCATTGCCCAGGATCCGCATGTAAAGTGCACATTTAATACAACCTATCCCAGGAGCTTGCAGAAATAGGTGTCCAGTCAGGCCGACTCAGGAGCACATAATGCTAGTTTGGCAAGCTGCCTGTAGATCTCTGAGACCCTACGGGTATGTAGCGCGCTTTATAAGTGTCACTGATTGATTGATTGATTTTTAGTGTGTATTTGCCGCTTAATTTCATGGTAAATAACTAATGAATAATCAATCCATTGCTCTGGCGTGAAAATACAAATACCCACAAGGCAGTCTTTTGCAGAGGTGGAAGTTTTTTTCTCAAACATTTTTATTACATTTTCTTGAAGCATCAAAATGGTGGCAGCGGGCAGGCTTTGTCTACACACCGGCCAATATACGTATGGATCCATGAATCGTCAAACAGTAGTGTGCCATCTCAGTAGTGTCTCTCATTACAAAACTAGTATTGGCCGGCATGGCTTGCGTATGGGTGGTGGCAGGTGCAGGGTCGCGCGGGGAGGGGGGTGTCAATAATTAAAAAATAAATTAAATAATACCTACCTTTCTGCCGGCCCGGGTCCGGCATCTTCATTGCTCCTGCTTTCCTGACTGCAGCAGGAACAGGAAGCAGACAGCCTCCCTAGCCTTCCCATAACTAATCACAACGCTTCAGTGGAGCATTGTGATTGGTCGGGACGCCGCACAGCTAGGGACTATAGAGGATGGCATGTTTTCCATATAGGCTGCAATAATAATAATAATAATACGGCATTTTATAAAGCGCAAACAGCTACCTCACGCGGAGGTGTCCCGGCGCTAGAAGAACAAGCTTGACCATGAGGACCAGAATTAGGCGCCTAGCGCGGTTGGGTGAAAAGCCAGGTCTTGAGCATCTGCTTAAAGCAGGACTCGGAGGGGGCCTGCTGAAGCGCTGGGGGCAGGGTGTTCCATAGTGCCGCCACATTGGCCGAGAAAGTTCGTCCTCCCAACCGAGCCCTTTTTGCTCGTGGAACTGCAAGCTGAACGCGGCAGTTGGAGCGGAGAGAGCGGGCCTGGATGTATCTCGGCAACCGAGCTTTCAGGTAATTTGGGCAGGTGCCATACAGAGATCTAAAGTCAACGTGGTAGCCAGTGGAGTGAAAGAAGGTGCGGAGAGACCGAATGCTTAAAAGGAATCCGCATTAACAGTCTCGCAGCCGCACTCTCGACCAGTTGCAACCGCTGAATTAGGTATTTCGGTAGGCCCAGATAGAGGCTGTTTGCGTAATCCAGCCTTGATGTCACTGTGGCATGGATTACTGTTTTTCGGCAGCCCCCTGGTAGAAGTCGCAGAAACTTCTGAAGATTCCTCAACTTGCACAGACAGTAACCAACTACTTGCTGGATGTGCGAGGCAAAGGACAAACTGTCGTCCCACCGCACCCCCAGATTTTTTGCCGTTTGGCTAGGCGAAGGTGCCTGTCCCATCTCCGATGGCCACCACAACTCAGAGGGTGGAGGGGAGCCTTTGCCAAAGAAGATCACCTCCGTTTTGTTTGCATTAAGTTTTAATTTGTTTGTGTTCATCCAGCACGCAACGTCTTGGAGACAGCCCTTGAAATTCGAAAAGAACGCCTCCGACACCTCTGAATACGGAAACACCAGTTTGGTGTCATCGGCATATGAGATTGCCTTGACCCCCCAATTGGCAATCAACGTAAAAAGTGGACCCAGGTGGATATTAAATAATAGTGGGCTAAGTGCCGATCCCTGAGGGACGCCACAGCTGAGGACCTTAGGTGTTGAAGAAACGGTCCCCAGCGCCACTTTCTGTGTTCTCTGAGTCAGATACGAGTGTATCCACCCCAGCGCCTGGTCCTGGATGCCTACCTCAGCCAGTCGCTTCAGCAGCCTTGCGTGGTCGACCATATCAAAAGCAGCCGACAGATCCAGGAGCATCAGCATCGCTGAGTCTCCTGAATCCATCGACCACCTCACTGACTCTGCCACCTCAATCAGCGCTGTCTCAGTGCTGAAGCCGGGTCTAAAGCATGATTGCGTCTCATGCAATATCCTATTTTCTTCAATGAATTTACTTAACTGGCGCTGGATTAGTTTCTCAAACATTTTGCCCGGTGCTGCCAACAGAGAAATCGGACGAAGATTACTAAGGTCCCTGGGATCCCCATTTGTTTTTTTCTTTAGCGGGAGGAGGGTGGCATGTTTCCAGATCTTTGGGAACACCCCGGAGGAGATGGACATATTCCAGATATGTTGTATTGTGGGAGCCACAAAGTCAGCCATGGTGCTCCAGAGCTTAGGTGGACAGGGGTCGTCAGGTGACCCTGACCTACAGCAACTTAGTTCCTGCATAACCGCGCTCAGAGCTATCGGCTGGAATTGTGCCAAGGTTTCACCAGCCCCCACTTTGGCAGCCAGATCCGTCTTCACCGTTTTCCTCTCCGGACCGAAGGACTCATAAACTCGCTTAATTTTGTCATCAAAGAAATCTGAAATGGTATCGCACAGTGTGACCGGCGGGGGGACCTCCCTCTCAATACACATGGGTTTGAAAAAAGACTGTACCACCTTAAAGATTTCCTTACTCGAGTGTTCTGCCTGCTGAATTGATTCTGCAAAGAACTGGTTTTTTGCCTTTCTAACAACCTTCTGCAGTTGTTTGGAGGCTTCCTTATATCGAGCTTTTTCTAGGGTCCCGTAGTTTACCCTCCAAAGCCCCTCCAGCCTTTTTCACGCTGACTTCTCTACTCTAAGGTCCTGTGAGAACCACGGAGCTGAAGGGGAGTCCCGCTTGGACATTGCGGATTTTGCCGGTGCGATGGATGACACCATATTGTCGATCCAGTCATTAAACAGCTGTGCATCTATGTTGACATTTGAGGTTAGAGTTGGTATATTCTGAGCCAGAACTGGGCCCATAGTGGCAGGGACTTGCTTCTACCATTGTCTCTTCACAAAGGAGCACTTACTTGTCGCAGGTCTATCAGCCGCAATAGTTAATTTAAATGGAATAAGCGAATGGTCTGACCAGACTAGCGGCAGTGGTGCTTCTGCCGCCACATTTTTAATAGTGGAGAAAATTAAATCAAGCATATGACCCACTTTGTGAGTAGGGCCATCGTTGATAAGTGTCAGATTGGCTGCATTTAAAGTGGCCCTCAGTGTCTCTGCAGGGACGCAGTCCTCCTTATCCATATGGTTGTTAAAATCTCCGACAACGAGGAATTGAGGATAGAGGAGGGAACTCTGAACGATAATATCCATCAGAGTTGTCAGGTTGGGATCATCCCCACCAGGAGGGCGGTATATAACTAATCCCGCAAGGGATAGCTGGGGTCCCACCTGAAAGCAGAAGTGTAACCCCTCCAGACCCGGAATCAGGGTCGGAGCGGAGGATGTTAGTGTAAACTGCTCTTTAAATATAACAGCCACACCCCCTCCTCTCCTAGCGCCTGCCCGGTTAGAAAAACACATTTTGTACCGTGAGGGTACTGCCAGCGCGATGGCGGTCATATTGTCCTCGTTGAGCCAGGTCTCTGTTAAAAACAGAGCATCCCACTCATGACCTTCCAGTAGCAGCCAAATGTCATCTGCATGCTTGGCTAGAGATCTACAATTCAGAAGGCCAGCTCTGAAACCTCTGCTAATGGGTGGATTGGGTTTAGTGAGCCCTTCAACCCTCACATCGCCCAACGCTCCCAGTGATTTCCCGCAAGACTCACATGCCTGATGGAGGGCGCTAGTCCATGGGTCTGTCCTATGAGCGCAGCAATCAGCCGCGGTGTTAAGAGCCCACAGGTCTTCCCGTGACCATACGATCCGCACTTTAGAAGCACTCTTGCCGACAGCATGCCTTGCCCCGGCCGCGGTCTGGTCGTGGACGGGCGCAGACGGGCTTGCCTTAGGCGCGTCCGCTGCGCTCGTCCGCTGCGCGTCCGGAAGATGCACAAGTTAAATAGGATGTGGGGAGGGGGCGTGACCTGATGGTAGTGGGCGTGGCCTATGTGTCCCGGGGAATGGCGGCAACAAGAGAAAGTATCCCGCGGCAGCGTTCGAAACCGCTGCGCGGGGGTGCCCAGGGGAGAGTGAAAGGTGAGTATTGTCTTAAAATCACAATATTATAACACTCAAACTTTTTAAAAAAAAGATTGGCAAGCGTCTCTCCCGGCTTCCACCTCAGGAGGTCAAAGGTATTCTGTTCTGTTCACGCTTTTGCTCAGCGCGCCTTAAATACCTTGGCCAGAAGGGCGTGGCCTGATGGTAGTGGGCGTGGCCTTGGCCTATGTGTCCTGGGGAATGGCGGCAACAAGAGAAAGTATCCCGCGGCAGCGTTCGAAACCGCTGCGCGGGGGTGCCCAGGGGAGAGTGAAAGGTGAGTATTGTCTTAAAATCACAATATTATTACACTCAAAGTTTTTAAAAAAAGATTGGCAAGCGTCTCTCCCGGCTTCCGCCTCAGGAGGTCAAAGGTATTCTGTTCTGTTCGCGCTTTTGCTCAGCGCGCCTTAAATACCTTGGTCAGGGGCCTGCAGCCTGCATGGAGAAGTACAGAGTACACATGACTGGTTTGGGCAGCCCAAGAGGGCCGATCTAACCAGTCATGCGCATTCAGGAGTGGGAAAACCACTCCTGCCCGGGCAGCTCCGCCCACCTGCCCGCACGCACGCAATGCAGAAAGAAACATAAATTGGTAATAACCAAAAGGTATTACCATTTTATGTTTTGGCTTTCTCGCACTGTGAGAATGTTGTGAGGTTATGCTCCTCCGCTCTAGTGGAGGAGCAGCCCCTTTACAAAACATTAGCTAAACACAAGAAAAACAACACCACACCGCAGGACTAATCTAGACATGTGTCACCACCAATCCAGCACGACCCCCTTACTCCAGGTTATGCTCTTATTTGAACTTTTAATGACTACCATGGTATGGGTGAGGTTTCCAAGTGTATGTCTCGATACACAGTTCAATCTTCCCAAATACTATAATACTGTTATGGACATCCCCAGGCTATTTATTTTGGCCATTCCAGCCTCATACTGCGGTCTAGGAATTCCTTACAGACCTCCAGAAAGGATGCCTCAGGTTCTTTCCAAGATCATGCTATATCTCTTTTGGCGATGTCAAGACCCAACCAAAGCAGGGCACGCTTATATCTATTACCATCTATGTCATCTGTGTTATCAACAAGGCACACTGTGGGCTCTGTGGCAAAGTCAGCACCAGAACCCTCTCCAGACAAATAAACTCTCCCTTTCAAAAGGGAGCCAACATTCTGCTTTCCTTGACCATGTGCATAAAGTCGCCCGCCTCCATCTTACAGTGCAGGCACTTGCCGACCCTATCAAAATTCTCAGAGGTCTGAAATCAGGCTCGTCTTCTGACCCTTGCGGGGCCAGTTTGCTGGCTTTGCCTGCTGAGATCATCAACCCGGAGGTTAATATGATCATCAACACTTTGGAATCGGGAGAAAATTCTCCCTCTGCTGAAAAAGAAAAAGCCCTCACTGGATCCTTCGATTCATGGTAACTATTGTCCTATTTCCCTTTTGTCCAGTCTGACTAAGGTGTGTGAGAAAGTCATGACCTGGCAACTCACCGAGTTTGTCGAGGGCGCCGGCCAATTGCACCCGACCGAGTCAGGGTTTTGTGCATCTTACAGCATGAAGTCTGCGTTGGTTGAGGTCTCTGAGGCTATTCTGGAGTGTCTGGACGCTGGCAGGAGGGCAGCATTGATTATGCGGGACCCTCGGCGGCATTCAGCATGGTGCCCCATGCCCTGCTACTTGCTCGGCTCTCTGCGATCAGCATTTCTGGCACACCTGGGGCTGGCTCCGATCCTTCCTGGAGGGCAGGAAGCCGCAGGTTTGGCTGCCGCCGTTCTCATTGACACCTCTTCCAAGTGACTATGGGTGTTCCACAGGGGTCTTCCCTTAGCCCACTCCTTTTTAACATCTATGCCACCCCTCTGATTTATTTGGCAGAGGGGTTAGGGGCTAGGGAGATGGCCTATGCGGATGTTATGTTATACTAGTTTTATAGAGCGCACAGCTACTCAAAGTATCCCGGCGCTGCTACCAAGAAAAGCTTGCCACAGAACCAGCTGAAGAATCTGAGCATCAGGAGGAAAAAAAAAAAGGCATCAGAACAGCAGCGTTTTCAGTTTCTTCTTAAAAACTGCCTGGTCTGAGACCATCCTGAGGGCAAGAGGGAGCTCATTCCAGGCTAAGCCAGCTTTGCGAGTGAAGGAACAGCCGCCCAGCCGGTGGCGTTTGAACTGGGGAGTCTGTATAAGGAATTGGTCCGACGACCGCAATTGTCTGGAGGGCGTGTAGAAGGCAAAGCGCTTCTGAAGGTAGAGTGGGCCCAGCCCATACAAAGCTCGTTGGACAATGGCCAATATTTTAAATTTAAAACGAGACTCAACTGGGAGCCAGTGTAGGAGGCGGAGATGGGCCTGCACACTCTGCCTGGGAGAGAGACCCGTTACAAAAGGGGGTGGTGATGGACGGAGCATCTGAATCAATCAAACACTCACATCCAGTCAAAAGATCTGGGTTTAAACCATCACCGTTCTTTAGCCCACTCTGCCACCCCAGTTCAGACATGGCTATATGCAAATCAGTCAGGGAGAGAGACCCAGCAGAAGTCTTGCTGCTGCATTTTGGACTACCTGCATCTTCCTTGTAAGATACCCCGGACATCCCACCAGGAGAGCATTAGAATAGTCGAGCCGGGAGAGGATAAGAGCCCGGACAACCGTTTCTTTGGCACCAGCTGGCAGGAGAGGGAGAAATTTTCGCAGCATGTTTAAGATGCCAAAGCAAGTCCCTGTAAGTTTCTTAACGTGAGTCGCAAAATTAAGGCTCTCCTCAAACCAGACCCCAAGATTTTTTGCTAGACCCTTGTCAGACTGGGGGGGCGGAAAGTCAGATGGCCAGAGGGTGACTCTAAAGTCCGCAGGGAACCGGCTAAACAAGAGCACCTCAGATTTCTCTTCATTGCACTTAAGCTGTGCATTGGACTGCCAGCAAAACACTGAAGAGAGACACCGCTGCACGGTGCTGACCGAGTCCTCACCCCTTTTCCAGGTAAACAGTAACTGCCTGTCATCCGCATAAGCCATCACCTTAGCCCCCAATGACTCCGCCAGGTAAACCACGGGAGTCATATAGATGTTGAACAAAAGGGGGCTAAGGGAGGAACCCTGCGGGACGCCGGTGGAGAGAGGAGTGGGTTCCGAGGCGTACCGGGGCAGCCAGACATGTTGTGACCTGTCTTCCAGAAAAGATCTGAGCCAACTCCAAGCAGTGCCAACGATGCCAATGGCATTGAGCCGCTCGAGGAGGAGAGAGTGGGGAACCGTGTCGAATGCCGCCGAGAGATCCAGCATCACCAGAGCTGCTCTCCTGCTGGCATCCAAACAGTCACGGATAGCTTCCGCCACCTCCAACAGTGCTGACTCCGTGCTATAGGAGGCATGGAACCCCGATTGCGCCGGATGGAGCAAACCCGCCTTCTCCACAAAATTGGAGAGATGTGAGGTAACTGCCTTTTTGCAAACATTGGCCAAACTAGGCAGGAGAGAAATGGGCCGGTAATTGGCCTGGAGGGCCGGATCAAGAGTAGGCTTCTTGAGCAGGGGGAGTAAAAGTGCCTGCTTCCAAGAAAGCGGGACACATGCCTCCTGAAGCGACTGGTTAATCAGGATATTGACTTCCGGGTTGATCGTGTCGGCCAATTCAGCCAATAGCCTGGCCGCGCAGGAGTCCTTCGGGGAGCCAGATTTCAGTGCTCCAAGGATTCTGAGAGAGACCAAGAGGTCTATAGGACAGAATGCCGAGAAGGAATGACCCGGATCCCTCTCCAGAACATACAGTCGGGTAGTCAGGGTGGAATTAGAATTTTTCGGGAAAGAATCTTGGATATCACTGATTTTTAACCTAAAATGATTGGACAAGATGTAACACCAATTATCCGAGGGGGGAGCCACCACCTCCTGGGCACGGGGCGTAACAAAACTCTGCACTTGGGGCAGGGAAGATGACTCGGTCTCTTCTGTTCAACATTGTTTGCCCTCAGTGATTCACTGGCTCGCTGCAGCGCAACTTAAGTGCAATCAGGAAAAATCAGAGATTCTCCTGTATAGCAAATTCACGGATAACTTTAGAGAGGTGCTGTGCCCATCTGGTTTACCCCTACCTACTTCTGAGGGCAACTCAGCTAAAAATCTGGGGGTGTGGTTCAAGGACAACCTACTATTTTCCACCCAGGGCAAGAGGGTGGAAGTCCCTTGGAAGGAACAGCTTCTTCTCCCAGCCTTTGCAACACTGAAAATGTTGAAGTTCTTTCCTCTCCTTCCTAGATCTGCGAAGGAAATGGTTGTCCGTGCTTTGATCATCTCTCGCCTAGATTACGCCAATGCGCTGTACGGTGGATCTCCGGGCTATCTTCTAAATAAGCTTCAAGTCGTACAAAATTCGGCCCCCAGGCTTCTGCTTAATCTCTCCAGCAAAAGCTGCGTGCGATTCCACCTGGAAACATTGCACTGGCTTCCTGTTGAGGCGCGGGTCAAATTTAAAATTCTCACCATCGCTCATAGAGCCCTCTATGGCCGTGGGCCCATTTATCTACAGAAGAGATTTTCCTTCTATGTCCCGGTTTGTCAATTGCAGTCTTCCTCACTACGTCTGACCAGGACACCACGGTTCACCCACCAGAGGCTGGGAGGGAGTTCCCTGGCCTTGAAGGCTGCACAGGCTTGGAATGCTCTGCCGTTAGCTTTACGCAGTATTCACGATTCTGTGGACTTTAGGAGAAAGCTGAAAACCTTTCTCTTTTAGCTTCAGTTTTGTAGAGACTCACAACTCTTTCCTGATCGCGCCGGGACACTCCTTGGAGTAGCTGTGTGCGTTATAAAAGCAAATAACATAGCATAATTTTCAGTCCTCTCCTGTACAGGTGGTCCATGGTAAAGTATACTCTGTGCAGATATTGTAGCTGAATCCACCGGTTGTGGGACGCAATAGCCGTCTCCCTTAGTGATATACCCTGTGCAGGCCCATTGTCATTTTCCCTATGTTAGAATGAGCACACTGAAGACCTCCCTCTGCAATGTTCATGTTACTATAAAAACTTATTTTGCTTTGTGCCACTTTGTACTTTCACACAGAACCTGCTGTTGTTGTTGTGTTCTGTCCATTCCTGGGATTTAGTCTGCACACAGTAGACAAGGTCAAACAACAATGCCCCTTGTTATTTGTTCTGGTCAGGCCTCAGCACCTAGACAACACACACAAATGCAGCTGTTGCTTGGGAACACATAAGTTGTTATATAGCTATGCACAGAACAGGTAACGCACACTTGGAGGGGGATCTTTTCAGGGAAGAGATCGTGACAGCACTTAAGATGTAGAACTTTCACCTGTGCATGCTAAGGTATGGGGCCTTCTGCCAACACCCAGAGATCTTCAGATATATTATCACTTTGCCTCTGTAGAAGCGGAGGGGCTTAGGCTACCCTGTCTTATATTAAGACAGCTCCTTTTATGAGTTATGGACTGCTTTCTATGCTGACCGCATTTGTGTTAGGCATTTTCTTACTCATTGTGGGATGTATACTGCATACTAGAGCACAAAAGT
Source organism: Lissotriton vulgaris (assembly GCF_964263255.1). NCBI lineage: Eukaryota > Metazoa > Chordata > Amphibia > Caudata > Salamandridae > Lissotriton > Lissotriton vulgaris. The sequence continues at coordinate 764,254,794 of NC_141689.1, forward strand.
TAAAATAAACATTTTAAACTTTTATCGTGGCTCTGTCAGATCTTATTGTGGACTAGTATAAGTGTGAGAGAGAAAGGGTGTGTCCTGCAACCGCGATTCCTAAAAGGGTCAGGAGTGGTGTGTTCTGGGGTGTCTAATCACTTGCTCCTCTATGAGTGAGACACTATAGCTAGTCGCTCCCAGGCTCATGGGTACTCAGGTGATAGGATAAGTCCCTGCCTACTAAGGGTCTATCACCTCAAGCATAGTTCTGTGACTCTGCAGATTCCCTACAAAACCTTGGCAAGGCCAACGCCTTCACCCAGTCCTCATATTGGATGGAAGCTACATCTCGCGACAAGGCTTCCTGTAGTGTTCCAAAGGAGGCAGGGGCATTAACCAACAGCAACTTGTAAATGCTGGATATCTTGTGTACCGAGATATTGATTAATAAGATTTTGCCCTCTAGGGGGCTAAACTCTGGTAAAAAGGGAAAGGTAGGGTGCAAGAGTGTGCTGAAGCTGTGGGAACCTAAAGAATTGAGTGTGATGGAGACTGAACTCTTCCTGGAGTTCCCCAAATTACTTAAGGGCGTTGTTATGGAGTACATCACCCAGCTATGAGACCCCAATAAGGTCCCAGTGGTAAAAGCCCTGCAGCCACACAGTCTCTCGCAAAGCAGTGCCCACCCATACAGGATTCTCCAACGTGAGATGCTGCATCAATCCTGTGGCTGCCATCGTCTCTCTCGAAACCCAGAGAACCACCCATCTAGCCAGTGGGCATCCCTGGGGCTCTGTTGCTCCATCTAATAAGTGTAAGAGAGATGTCTCACCAAGTGCTCAACACTCTGATACATATGCAGTGTCCCGGAATCCCTCAAACCACCAATCATTCAAGACTGCCACCTGAGCCGCCCCGTAACAGGAGTGGACGTCTGGTGTGGCTATGCCACCATCATAGGTCGATTTGCAACATTGAAACATTGCTATATGCGGTAGACCTTGTCTCCATGAAGAAACCTGCAGAAGTGAATCTATATGATCAAAATAGGAAGCAGGGGACGGGGAAAAGGAAGTTCTGAAGTTGATATAACAGGAGGGAAAGTGACACTATTTTAAAAATCGATGACTTCTTCAGTAAAGAGAGGGGCAGGGAATGCCAGAACCTGCAATCTGCAGCCAGACGATCCAGCCAGATCTGAATATTGCATTTTCCTGCTTTGGCCATGAGCATAATGACATACACCCACAGTATCAATAGGCCTCCCACAAAACTGTCAGTCCTGTTGCCCACATCAACTCTAGGGTTCGATCACCCACCACATAGACCGAGGACTTGCCGAGGTTGAACCACAGCCCAGAAAAGTCTCCATAAATCTGCAATGTCCAAAGTGCACATGGTCCAGATGACTTAAGGTCTGTGAGTTAAAAGAGCACATTATCCATGCTATAATGCACTATGTTCCTCCACAGGCAGACCTAATTCACAACCCTGCTGCTGTGACATCCACTCTGGCCCATTCCACCAAAGGCCCAATCACCAGAGCAAAGAGGAGCAGTAATAGGGGATATCCCAGGCGGGTGCCCCAATCAATATGGAACAATCCGTCCATCAATTGTGTGTCCTTTGCTTTCTCGCCCTAAGTGCACCAGGTATGCCCAGACATGGGTCCTGAAAAGGGGTGAAACCGCAAAAACGGTCCTAGGATGCTAGAATCTGGTCCAGGGAGGAACTGGCTTGGCAGTTCTGGCTGGACTGTTCCCATGAGGCACAGGGTCAAGGCTGATTTGCATATGGCCAGGTCTAAACTGGGGTGGCATGGTGAGCAAAAGAAGGATGGATTTAATCCAGATCTCTTGACTGGGGGTGAATGTTTTGATTTGTGCATCAATTGTGTGTCTTTTGCTTGCTCGCCCTTAGTGCACCAGGTATGCCCATATGTGGGTCCTGGGCTCACTGTGCCACTGAAATCAAGTCGCACAGTTGCCGCACCATGCCCCAAGTGCCAAAGGGACTGGCAAGTGGCAAGTTCTCATGGAGCAACCTCCCCCCAAGCCAGCAGGGGTGGAGTGAGGCAGCACCAGTCATTGATGGAGTGCATCTTTATGCTCACTAGGGGTCATAGGGCCCAAGGTTGGTCGGAAAGCAGTGTAGGTCTCCCTCCCCCACTCTGTCTTGGCCCCTCGGGGAGCTGGGGGAGCAGACAGGTGGCAGGGTGGGAGGGTGATCCACTACTTTGGAGCCTTTACCCATGTTAAGTTCAGTGCTCCCAAGTCCTGCAGCCTTTATACTCCGATCACATCAACCCTCTGCCAATATCCAGCTGGAAGTCTCTTGGAAGGAACAGCTTCTTCTTCTCCCAGCCTTACAGACTGTTAAGACTGGTAAAAAGCACAGGGCAGAGCAGAGTGTGGTTTGGTGGTGGTGGAGGCAGTGGATTCCCGGTGCAGTGACAAAGGAGGAGCTAAGTGACTTTTCTTTCCTTAGTTTCTTCGCTACTCAGTTTTCCTTTTCCTTATTCTATGGTAGCAGGTCCTCTTCCTCCTTTTGCTTACTATGGATGCTCCCCCTCATGCTTTTCCTCCCCTTCTTATAAAAGAATCCTGCCTGGAGTGTTAAGATTAAAAGAGTGGGAGAGGCCCTGCAAAAGGAGAAAGACAGGGCTCAAAATAGTAAAAGATCAGATTGACTCTAGTTCCTATATATCAGAGGGTCCAGCTGTAGTAAATGAGAAAGCCCCCGTCTTGCCCAATGCCAAACATTTCAACATCAGCTCTCTTACTCCATCAAGAGTGGTGAGCGGTATTTGTAGTGAGGGATTGGCACCTGCAGACAAACCTGACCATCTAGACCTCATCATGGAGGACTCCTTGCCATCGACTTTGGGTAATGACCCAAGAGATTTTTTTCTCACCCCAACTTAATATATCACTAAGCCCTTTGGTGGTTGGCGGTTCTATGGGCTTCCTGTCCAAACAAAGCACTGCTTCCTGTGTACAGAGTGGACTATTGTCTCAGAAGGATTCTTTTCTAAGGATGAGCAATGCAACTCAGGACTCTCTGGGAGGTACTATCAACCTTCAACCGTCCGGTTCTACATCCTTGCTGGATGTAATTCTGTTTATGCAAAAGACATTGCATGGCATCATAGAAACCCTTGTGACTGTAAACTCAAAATAGGTGGATCATTCAAAGTATAGGAAAGATATTTTGTCTGAACTTTATAGATCCATCAAAGGATTACTACCGCCAAGTTAGGGAGTGGGAACTGAGGCACTTTTCCCGGAGATGCTCAGTACAAAGGTAAATTGCATCAGAAGGGAGATCGGCACCACTGACTTCGAAGGGCTCAGTCTATATTTCAAAATGACCAATGCTAGTTGGGAAAAGCCATTATATATTTGGCTCCCTGCCCAAAGTTCTCATCTAGCTACTACCTTTCCCAGAGGTTTAGAGGAACTAAAAGAACAGCAAAACCTCCAGAGCCAAGAGTGGGCCGAGAAAAGAGTGTAAGAATGAAGGCAAGGATAGCATCCCCTTGACAAGAGCACCCCAGTTCTACCCACTGCCTAGCTGCACCTCATCAGCCCTAATCACCCACATACAGATTGTAGTTAAATCTCATGTCAGAAGCCAGCCAGTTGCAAACTCCAAGTCTTCAAACGGTTGTGCCACTGCACCCACAATTACTCCTCTGTCCATCAGGGGAAGGGAAACTAATTCACAAGGTGCAAAAAAGATTAGTAAGTAAACATTCACTATCACAGAGAGATTATCCAGGTTTGATCCTGGCCCTTATGTATTCCTGCCGATAGTTCTCCGGGGGAAAACGCCTGAAAACTATGCCTATGTCAAACAACAAGTTATGTAACATCACTGCTGTCATGTAGGTCAGTGGCAATGCAAATAGATATGGGCCATTGTTGTGGGATATGACTAGGGCACTTGGCCAAATGTCCACTGCAGTTGAACAGATGCAGGCTGGTACTGGTGGGCTCAGCAATCTTACAGGGGATGAGGGTAGTGAGGAGGCATCCAGCCCCAGCAGGATGTCTGCGTCAGTCAGCACTGGCAGGAGGTGCAGTACCCGTAGGTCAACACCTAACATTGCAGCCAAGAGTGATGATGCAGATGCAGGCGAAAGAAGTTTGGGTGTGTGTGGGAGGAAGCGCTAAACAGAATTTTACTTCTGGACTGGTTGCATGGTGACGTATCATAGTGACAAAGTATGAAGTCCAATATGCATTTCATTTGTCCTTTGGTGCATGCAGTAATTGTGCTATTAGGTACCATCTATGTTTGACTAGACACACTACCTGTACAAGTTAAATTTGCACTATTAATCTATTTTACTATGTGGCCAGCCTGCCCATGGGCCATCCAATCAATAATAGTCATTGGGTACATGAAATAACTGTTTCTGTGGTACACAATGCTTTAAAACATCATTTAGGCCGGGATGACATTTGATTAAATAAAAAATGTGGGGTTTCTTTTTTATCTATTTCATGTTTTTCTTCTGCAAAAGGTGTATATGGGTGGATTTACGATTAGGGGAGACTGCTAAAAGCCTTAAGATGTTCAATGGAAATGAAGAAGGAAGGGAAGTATTCATCTGAGGAGAGGCAAAAGTGACTCACACAGATCGAATTTAATAGAGCATAGATATTGTCTTTCATCTAGCTCTATCAATTCACCCTGGAAAAATGATTTTCGACATTAACCTACGATATTGAGAAATGTGTGTTAGGTTACCAAGTTTAAGGAGAACGCACAAATGAATTTTGATTTCGATACGGCGTCATACAAGCATGCAGAATTTTAGACATAGTTTTCTGATAACACTTAACAGTCAATAAGCTGTTAATACATTGATTAACTTACTAAACAAAGATAATATAGAAATGTATATATAAGAATAACGTTGCTTTATATGTAATAGAAATGGTCATTAACATTAGAATGTGTAATGTGAGCACTGACATTGATGTGAAAAATAGAATAATTTGTGCTATGTAAATACTCACTTTACATGTGCCTTTCAAATCCTGAACTATGCACTAACCTATAACGTGTAAAGAGACTTGAAAATTATATGCAAAATAAAATTTAAATGTTAAACAAAGTGTAGGGGTACCTTATACTTACATGATGTCATTGCAAATCAATAATCTGCCTAATTGAAGAACTAATACAATGTATTCAATATTGTGAGATTAATATTTTAGCCCAAACTCATAATTCACAAACGTGTCTCATGAACTGAATAATCTGAAGCCTATGGGAACCTTTCATAAAGTCTCTACTTGTCCTCTAACACTTAACAATTCCTTTCACGTTTGTAGCTTACAAAACTGACCAATGGGACAGACTGGTCTGACAAATTTGGTGCTGTCAAGGGGTGTTAACCAGAAATCAATAGAGTATAATTGTCTAAACTCTGGGCAGTGGCGGTTCCTATCTTATCCATCTGGCTCTACCCATTTTGTGGTACAGGGACTGACAATTTGGACTTCCACAAAGAACGCAAACTGTGACAAAATACTGAGTTTGCTGCCTGCTAGCATGCTTGCGTAGTGGAATCTTTCTGGCTGGAAGATTTCCGAGTAATAGTTGTGGCATTGACGGTGCAGTATGGACAGGGCAGGCATTCCTGTCCAATAACTGAAACTTGTCATTCGGTGACTTACTGAACTTTCATCAATAGAGGTTGTAAGGGAGATAATTGATTTCCTATAAATTTCAGTATAAAGCCTCCCTTGGCTGAGGAAGATAGTTCCTTTCAAATTGAAATTCACAAGTTGTTAATGCTTATTGATCTTTTCAAATTCTTAAAATGTGATTTATTTACTAATCATTTAAAAATTGATTACAAAAAATGTGAGATAAAATGCTCTGCTGATTCTGTTTCATTATTTGTTGTGGCCAATTAATCTGCTTTAAACTAAACTGATCAAAGCTCAAATTACCTGGGAAATTGCATTATTAATAAATGAATGTTAACAATGATCTTAATTAATGATTTCAGGTCCTCATATGATACGTGTTTCATACAGTACAGAACAAGATCCATTTTAGTATGGTACATAAGGTTATTTTGAGGTTAGGAGTAACAAGCTCAATTTAAATAATTTATGAGGCCCAACACCTTTATGCTACAACAAATTTTAGGGTCCTCTACACCTGGTTCACACATAGAGGAAATAAAAGTATGTGTCACTCTTTCTCTGTATGCACTCTTTCCTCAAATGTGTTGACGTCTGCAGCCAATCTACTTTTTGCTCAGGCGCTGGCACACACAACAGGATTTACCTGGTCCTTAGGAGGACAATCAATATCTATATGATGGTTACTATATTCAAATAATGAGGAGAGTATATTAGTTACATTAGGAGAAGGATGGTCAATTAGGTCCCTTTGATTGTGCCGCCCCCGGAGGAAATTCATCCTGGTGTGAACTATCTGGCATCAAGAAAGAGTCAATTATTCTTATATAATCACACAAGGGGGTATACCCATCAAGTGAAGAGTTTAAAGGTGGCTTAGGTATAGATGATAACGCCTCGCATTTTCCCATGCTGTAACAATTGAAGCTAAATTAGGCAACAGATGAAACAGATCAAATTAGCTGTTTAAGAGACTCAAGTCCTTGTAATGGGAGGGCCAGTAGCTCTGGGAAACACTTTATCTAATTTGAAGTGGAATAATGAGGGAAAGGGCCTTCCTTAAAAAGAAAATTACTTGGTAATTAAACTACCAAAAAGGGAAACAAGTCCCACTTTGGATACAAAATAACAGGTGCTTTTCAGGTTGTGGAAGAAAAATCCCAAATAGAAGATGTTGGTGGGGGGGGGCAGCTCAGCCCCCTCTGGGCTCTGATTGGCATGAAAGTGCCAGCCCTTGGTTCAGGCTTTACCCTAGCATAGCCCGCATGTGTTCAACACCGCATGGGTCGAAGCACTCTTAAATAGCGCTGTTGTCTTTTGCCACACCTCCTCAGAACACTGCAGGGAGTCAGGACTTTCAGGCCTCCTAGATATTCACAATGATGTATGCATTACCTGTTTCTTACAGTGATTCACTATACAAACTATTCATATTGGGTGTGCCTGAGGTCTCCTCTGCCCCGATCTACCACTCTTGAATGGTCAAATATCCTTTCAAGTAACTTCAGCTCCCAGGGTCACTGGGTCAAAGTGCCATCATCCGCTACTAACTGGAGGCTTGTGTGCTCCCACAGTTGCTTCCTGTCTTCTAGGATGAAGGGCTTGGGTTGACTTTGAAGCAGACCTATGATAAGCATGCATTCTGGCGTTGGTAGGGGGAATAGAAGGGTTCTTGTGTGGCCCCAATTTGCAAGATATCTAGGTTTATCTAGGGGCGGGCAGAGGGCCGGCAGGCCTACACTGTGCAAGCAGGCTGCACTGACCTAATGTCGGCTGTCTCCACTCATCACAGGGTTGCCCCCTGTGCCTAAGTACTTAATGTACAGCTCCTGGCTTGCACTCAGCTCGCAGCTCACATCACATCATCTGCCTTCTCCCCCTCAGTTTTCACTAATCGAATGTTTATTGGCAGCAGACATATGCTGCATGATCCCGCAACCGGTATCCAGCTCATGCCTGAAGCCTCCAGCTATGTCTCGCTCCTTCTTTTAAACAATCATTGACATTTACATACAGGACGAAGAATTTGACATGTATGCTAATAGAGAGAACAAACAGCGATCATCAATATAACATATCTGTTCAATGGAGGTAGAGGCAACATCACAGTCGATTCCATGTGGCGGGCTACAAATATCCCACCTAGAGGCATTCCAAGGGTCCCAAAATTTGGACCATTTTCGGGGGCATCCTCTGACTAAATAGACTGTCTTTTCTCTGAACATGCACCAGTTGAGGTATTTTTTCTAGCCAGCAATTGTTTGTGCATTTGCGGTCCCCCAGAGCTGTGCTTTGTTCCTTTCGGCTCTTGTCAGACCCAGGGTGGCCCATTGAGTTTGGTGGCTATTTAAATCGGTAGGCTCCCAGATGTTAAGGAGGCAGCGGTGAGCCTCCAGGCAGAAGGAAATTACGTAGGAGCTGGGGTCCCGTCACATAAACTCTGTGAAGGACTTTTAGCTGTATCAGACGCAGGCGTGCTGAGATAGTGACTATCCTCGGAGAGGATACCTTCTCCTGCCTCTCTTCATCGTCCATTTCAATACCCTCACTCACCCATTTTCCCCGCAGTGCATGGAGGGGGTTTTGCATATTATTTATCAGTTTTTTTTTATATGTGAGGGTTATGGTTTTCTCCAGAAGATGTCCATTAAGTATTTTGTCCTCTAGAGGTGCTGTGTCCGGAGGGCAGAATCCCACTGGAAAGAGTTATCGCAGTGCGTGCCACATCCGTGTATATCGAAAGCGTTCTGAGTCTTCCAGTTCATATTGGTGCTGAAGTGTGGCAAACGACTTAACCTCCCCCTCAACCAGAGGTCTCGGTTCCGTGAGATCCTGATAGGGTTCCACTTGTCAAAACCCTTCGATTTCCAAATGTCACCCAGCGTCTCGGAGTCCCACAACGGAGTTGCTAGAGTAAGTTTCTTCTCCCATCCCAGCGATCTATTAGTTGCATGCCACACGTCAGTTGAGGGCTTAGTAGGCCGCGTAAGAGGATATATACCTGATTCTGAATACAATACTCGATTGTAGTTCCCCCTGGGGAGGAGCCATCTGTCCGTATTATAGCCGGGTCGGCCATAGATACCATAGTTGACCGCTGCAAGGTGTGACGCCCAATAATACTTTCCAATGTATGGTAGGCTAATTCCGTCATCATAACAGTTGAGGGTTAGTTTTTGTAGTGCAATTTGAGGTTTACCTTCCCATAAAAGGTCTCGCTGTAGCCCCTCAATTTCTTTAAAATATGAGTTAGGGAGAGGATCGAGGGAGTTCTGCAATGCGTATAAAAACCGGGTAACAAAATCATTTTAAAAAGCACTGCTTTGCCCAACAGTGAGAGAGGGAGTGTCTTCCAGTGCATTATGTCTCGTTTAAGTCTCTCCAACGGAGGGACAAGATTGCGGGTATATCGGACCATACGGTCAAGGGAAACATAGATCCCTAGGTATTTAAAACCATCCGCTGCTATTTGTAGTGGGCACGCTCGTGGTATTTGAGGTGGGTCTCCCCTTAGGACATAGAGAAGGGATGTTTGCCAATTTATGCTAAATTCAGAGTACCTGCCAAAAATTGCTAGGATATCAATAACTGCAATCAGGGATCTCCTAGGGGAGGTCATGTACAATAAAATATTGTCTGCATAGAGGTAAATACGGTCTTCCCAGTCTGAGTACCATCGCAATCCATGGATGACAGGATCCTTCCAGATCCAAGTCGCTAGGGGCTCCAGGGGTAAGGCAAATAATAAGGGAATGAGGGGGCATCCTTGGCGGGTACCCCAACTAAGTTTAAAAGTGTCAGACTTTTTGTTGTTGACGACAATTTGCACCATGGGTTCATGATTCAGGAGGCGTACTGAGTGGATAAAACCCAGCCCAAACCCGAACTTAGCAAGTGTCACAGATAGATAGGGCCATTCTATAGTATTGAACGCCATGGTGGCATCCAAGGAGTCAATTACAACCTCTTCTAGAATAGTGGCGTTCTACCCAGGACACCTTGGACTCTGCGTACGTTCAGTGCTGTATTTGTGTGCAGCATTAAGCCAGATTGGTCTGGGTGTATAGAGGTCCCCTATGATTTTCACTAAACGATTAGCTAACAGTTTGGCTATAATGTTGGGTTCCGCATTAAGGAGTGAAATTGGGCGATATGAACTACACTCAGTTTTGGGTTTACCTTCTTTGTGGATGGTAATTATAGAAGCTATTCTCTGGTCTTTCAGCAACAGTTCCTGCTCTTGGCTCTCATCGTACATGGCTTTTAGATAAGGAGCCAACTTGTCCGGACTCAGCCTATACAGCTCAATAGGGATACCGTTGGGGCCCAACGCCTTGCCTGAGTGCAATGAGCGTATTGCTAGGGATATTTTATCTGTTGTCGGGGCACTGTTAAGGTACTGTCAAGGTACTGACGGTCTGCAGCTGAGAGTATGGGGAAAGAGATGTCTCTTAGGAGTTCAGCAGAGTCGTTTTCATTGTATGGGGCTATGGCGGTGTAAACAGTGTGGAAGTAGTCAGCAAATTGGTTAAAAATGTCCTGTGGGTCCGTAATATGGGACATTTCAGCGTCATGAAGCTTAGGAACCACTCTAGTAGCCCATTATTTTTTGTCAAGCCATGCTATTAGCTTCCCTGCCTTGTCATCCAAGTCATAGATTCTGCCTAACTTGTCTCTCCCCCGGGTTTTGGCCTTGTCAGTCAATATTGCTCTATAGCTATCTTGCTTAAGACGAAGTGTGTGGATCGCCTTGGGTGTAGTGTCTATTGCCAGGTATTGCTCTAGTCGGTAAATCTCAGCTTCGGCATCTGTAATGTCTTTACGTTTATCTTTTTTTCTCCCCCGACATTAAGGATAGAGCTTGGCGTCGGATCACTTTCTTAAAGGTATCCCACAATATTTGAGGCGAGTCCACCATTCCTTCATTCTCCCTGAAAAAGTTGTCTATGGATTTGAGAAGGTCCTTACACATTTTGGGGTCTCAGAGATACCACGGATTAAGGGGGCAATCCTCCCCACTAAGATTAACCAAAGCAGGGAGTGATCAGAGATTCCTGTAGCTAACTGTTGTATTTCATGTACATGGGCAATTTGCGGTCTAGGGACTATAATGTAGTCAACTCCGGAGAGACTAGCATGAGCACCAGAGTGGAATGTGTGTTGTATTTTATCTGGGTCATATGCCCTACAGATATCAACTAGTCCCATGGCATTGATGAAGATCGGCAACCAGTGGGACGATTGTCAAAGCACACAGTGGTGGTGATATAGTGTGCCGTAGACTACAGAGATGAAGTCTCCCCCCAGCACCAGCAATCCAACCGGTATCGCCAGTAAGATGCCGCTTAGGTCTTTGAATCTAGTGGCCTGTAAGCCCGGTGGAACATAGATTTAAATTAATGTGATGGAGTAGCCCTCCCAGATACCCCAATGTACCGGCCCGATCATCAATCCAAGTAGAAGTTACCATTAGAGGGAATGATTTCTTGATCATTATGTCCACCCCGTGCGAACTAGAGGTGAAGCTAGCATGCGCTATCATAGTGTATCTGTACCTGTGCATTGCTTTGCATGAGTTCCCAAACAAGTGTGTTTCTTGAAGCATTACTACATTGGGAGTGAGCCGTTTAATGTGTTGGAGCACTGCACTACACTTTATCTTGTCTCCAAGCCCATTAACATTCCAATTTAATATCCTAGCATTTTTGTCCCTCTGCGCACACATTAAAGCCTATAACAAGTTTTGTGTCTGTTGCAGCCAAGTCAACCTGTTCTGTCAATGAATAGCCACTTCTTAAACAAACCATAACCCACAGCCCCATGGAACCCCCCCTACCCAACTACTCCCCACCCTGACTCCCTGCACTTTGGACGCCAAACTTCCCATTTTAAACTCGCAGACGCCTCTCGCCCAACTGTTGAACTAAAAGAAGAAGAAGTTGGGGTGTGGCACCGTGTGGCACCCACCCCTACTGCCCTCCCCCTCCCAAATACAGTTATATAGAACCCAAGTTAGTCACATCCTACTAGTACGGTGATCGATCAGCCGGACAAGGCCCCAAATCCAGAGAGAATCCTTCTAGTCCCACAGATGTGCATGACATCAACAGTGACTCAGTCCTAGTGAAGGTGCGGCAGCCGGAATCCAAAGCCAATGTCAATCTCCATGATGTACTCCCGAGTGGTCTCCATGATCTTGCTGCCCAGGATCATGTTGTACCTGGCCATCAAGCCACTCTAAGGCTGCTTCTGGCTGTTCAAAGAACCAAGCCCATCCCCCTGCCTCCACTCTCAATTTTGCAAGGAAAAGCATTGCATATTTGAAACCTCGGTCTCTGAGTCGCTTCTTCACCGTTATGAAAGATCTTCTCTGCCTTTGCATCATCTGTGTAAAGTCCGGAAAAAAGGTTACTTCAGCATTATCATAGCAAAGGGGGAAAGTTATGCTTGCATTTTGTAGGATCACATCTCTGTCTCTAAAGTTTAACACCCTGGCGAGGATAGGGCGCGGAGGGGTCCCCGGTTTCGGCCACCCCCAGAAAACCCTGTGTGCTCTCTCCACAACAAAGAATTTGCTGAGTCCTTTTGGCTGTAGGAGATTGCCCTTTGCTTTCTCTGGAACTTCCAGAATACATATGTTGTTCCACCTGAGGTGTCATCGTAATCATCCAGTTTATGTTCTGTGAATTTGCAAAATGCTTGTAGGTCTCGCACATTTCCTTGAAGATGTTTTACATCGTTCAGGAGGCTCGTTGTGGTGATTTTGACCTGTTTGATCTTCTCAGTGGCCTTAGTAAGATCAGCCCGAATTAGATTTACTCCAATTGAAAGGGTGTCCATTTTGTGTTCCGTAGAGGTTCTGATTCCTGTGATAACCCCCATAACATCTTTGAGTGTAAGTTCCTGGCTCTCACCTTCAGAGTCCCCCATCACCCGGTTCCTCGAGTGTGAGTTCTGGGGTGAGTCTTTGGGGACTGTGTAGTTGTCAAGTTTGTTTGACTGGACCGTTTTGTGGCCGTTGGGGCCGGTTATCCTTGACTTCTCTGAGGTCGCCATGTAGTAAGCCTCAGGCCACAATGAGCCTGACTTCTCCTTCTGGCAGTGTGTTGTGAGCCAAGTGGATGGTAACAGATTTGGGTCCTCTCGTCAGGTGGTCCAGGTATGTACACTGGCGTGGTATCACAGTGCCAGATGCTACTGACTATAGTCAAACTTGTGGAGCTCCAATGATGCAGGCCTACAGAGTCCGGGGGGGGGGTCCGTCACATGCTAGAGTCTCTGCAGGTATCACCCAGGTCCTGCCCTCTCCAAGGTCTTATGTCCTGAAAGGGATATGTGCGTATTCAATCTTTGCTGCCTCACCACGGAGAGAGGGGGGAGGAAGGGGGGCCACAGTCGCAAAACCGCATCAGTCTGGTATGCTGGGAAGGAGGAGGGAAAGAGGCCGGCAAGTTCCTGAATCAAGGCGCTATTCTCCCGTCACCGCCGTTGGCTCCAGGGAATTTCTTTGTCCCTTGTTATGGCAGAGTGGCAAAAAGCCTCTGCCTCGGTCCCCAGGCACCTTGAGCTCTGCCTGCTTTACAGCTCTGCCCCCGTAGGGAGCTCCCCCGTGATAGGTGCATCTCTGGTAAACAGGAAGGTTCCGCCAGGGGATGGCAGCACTGTGGGAGTCTTCACCAGTTGGGCCTAATGAGGCCCCGGTCTGTCGCCAACAAACGGCCCCCCTCCTCACCTCGACTCCCTCTTTGTTGGGAGTTGTAACTTCGGATCCCAACCACCGTTTGACGTGGGAGTGTCCGGATTTGAGTCAGTGTCCTTTTTGATTCACATAAATTAGCTTGGGCCCCGGATAATTTTGACGGAGACAATTAGGGTTCTTCCCAGGACCAGGACAGCTGGTCTGCATGTGCCCCCTAAGGACCAGTTGGGGGAAAACGTGACTCTGTGTCAAGGAGAAGAGGCACTGAGGAAAAAGAATGCTGCAGGGAATTAGGGGAAACAGCTCTCCGCAGGCCACCTCAGAGGTGAGGCTAAGGAAATTGTTGCAGGAGGCTAGGGATTCCCACCAGGAGATACTTCAGACAAAGATGGAGTAAAATGGCCCAATTTGGCCCAAGATATAGGGAGATAAAGCCTTCAACCTTTGACCCCTCAGTGAGCCCCAAAGCATGTGGGGCTACACCACCGGAGACCTTAGAACCCCCAGGTTGGACCACAGGGTTGCTGCAAGGAACACTTTGCATATTTGGAACTCCCGGAAGGGAAATGCGTCCAGCCCCATCCCCAGAGCTCATGAGGTCTTGGGACCCAAACCCTCTGACTGTTCCATGGGTTAGAGGGCCCGAGACCCCAACTCCAGACCTGATGTACCAGAATGACAGGGGAGCACGATCACACTCCCCAAGAGAAAGAAGGAAAGTCTGGGCCCAGGATCCCCACTGTACTTTCCCCATTGGTGGTGAGCCTGCCCCGTTACCATACCAGTACCTGGGAAGAGCTGGTAGCTAACAAGAGAATAAGTACCCTGACTGCCAGAGCAGGCGGGGAAGAGCATAGCTGCTGATTCCCAGGGCACCGAGAGAGATGTTGCCACACGGAAACTCTCATCAGTCTAAGCAATGCTTTATTCAAAGATGTCAACAATGCTTTATTAAAGGGTTGGTTATACAATGCGTATAATGATAATGTGGGCACATGATTGTAATGTTTGACTATTCATAATAAGTGATTACTGAAGTCAGTGTTGGGATGAAGTATTATCATAAGATGATTCTAGTCGTAAAATGGGACAGCATTGATCTGATATAAACTGACACCCCTATTTATGGCTATGTGCTGTATTGTATCTGAAGGGAGAGTACTGTGAAATTTTGAGTCAGGACCCAATAGGGATCAACTGTAATGTTGCTAAATATATTTTCGTCATCGATATATATATTTGTACATTACTGCATAGTATTGAGTAGTGTGTGTGTAATAAATACTTTTCTAAAGGAAAAGCACAGACTGGACAATTATTTTTTTAGTGTAATTATTGCATTCCAGCGAATGTTGATTATTAGCCCACACCACCTCTCTCGAGTAGGGCTTGGACTGGTCTTCATTACCCTGACTCAACCACTACAACGGAGTGTTTTATTTCCATTGGAGGATGAATGTGGACTCATTCCTTGTGCAAGCCACACAACTAATGGCCCATTTTCTCACACTACTATTCTGAAGAGATTTCAATTGCAAATGCTACATAAATCATTTCAAAACAAAACTTGTGTTACTTCAGACTATTGTAATTTGATTTTGCAGCCGCTTCAATACTGATCAACATTTAATATCAGAAGAGAAATAATCAAGTTGCCTGCTGCCCACACTAACACTTACATATATCATAGGAACACGTACATGTCTACACCTTGTTATCATGAGATTACTTCGAAAGTTATTACAATGAACAGTGTTCATCACCAGGGGAAATGTATGGTTCAAAGGTCCCAGCTATTCTAACGTTCTAATCGAAACATCAGAATCAATTACTATAATAGATTGGTCAGCCAGACTGGCAAAGTTTGGTGTAGATGTTATCTGTAGTAGTTTTGTCATGTGGTTTCCCTGCTCCTGAAGTGAGTCTGGTTTGCTAGCTCATTCACCTATTTTAACTCTATAAAAATTAATATTTTAAAATGAGTTCTGATGCCCATTGATAAGATTGCTGGTTCCCACCAGCAATTAGTTTTAGCAGTTTTGTGTGGTTTCGGCTCGGCTCTTGATAGATAACATTTAAAGGCCAGAGGTAAATATAAAATGTAAATCCGTATTTGTAAAGCGCGAACTACTCACCCTTAGGTCTCAAGGCGGTGGGGACCATCGTGGAAACTAAGTGAGCTATAGCCAAGAGTCACATGGTGCTGAGCTGAGCTGCCGCCGGAGCAGGGGATTGAACCCTCTGCTCCGAAGTCAGCTGCCCTGGCCGCTGCACCACACCACTCCACACCTCTAAACGAGACCTCATCAGCAGATATGAATTACCATTTATGAAATTGAAATACTACTGTAGTTATATAATTCTGGAGTCATTAACGACCAGATGGTAAGCAATTCAGGTAGTGGAATAGATATTTTTAAATCAAATTAGCATCTAAATAAATGATTGGAGGAATAAAATGTACTAGTGCATGTTAACAATACCGCAGACAAGATGTATTTCAGTTTCAGGGTCAGCAGAAGCTTATTTGGGGTTTTACCAATTTAAAGACAAGGTGAGAGATTTGTCAGTGTACTTACTTCATTTAGGCAGTATTGTTTGTGTCATACGGATTCCTTATGGTAATGCATTTTCTAATTGCAGTAATGCTAATAATGGTGATAACCTAAAATAATGAGTTTTGTCAACAGGAGTTTTTCCTCCTTTTCTAGTGGCCTTTGTTTAGCATTAAGGTAACTGCAAGTTCCTTTTGGCATTATTCCTAACACAATTTGCAAAGTTAACACCCAGGTCTTGCACCCATTTGCCAGCGAAGCACTGGGAAATGTATGCTTCCTGCACCCACAGAAAATATTGGAACTGTTGATTTTATTCCTTTTTTATCACAATTATGAGGAGATAACTTGATGACTGTAATACATCATCAGACATTCAAAGCTGTCAGCAAGAATGTTGACTAAAGCTGCAGCTATCAATGTAAGTAGCCAGGTATAATTTCCCATCATCCATCTGCACATTGCCCTCTTCCCCCTGTGCTCTTCCTGCATCTCAAGGTGTAAATAATAGATATCAATGGTGCACCAAAGGCAAGTCTGTCTGTGCCTGGACGGAACCTAGCACAAGGATCCCTAGTCCCCCCCTACTCACTGCTACCCTGCCACTCTCCTCCATGCTCTCAACCCAAGCTGCTGCTTGCCGCACTGATGAGATACAACACCACACAACATTGAGGGAGCATTCAAGTGTGTCTCCTGCAAGTTCTCATGCACTATTCCACACGCATACACCCACCACTCTCAGACCAACAGTACACCACTCACTCACATTCAAGCAAACCAGCCACCTGCTCATGCTTACACAGATTAACCACCACCCACACAGCTTGTCACACTTGCATACATACTCCTTGTTGGAAATTGCCCTTTTTGTAGGGTTATCACCAAACCTTTTGCTTCTTCCTCCTATTTTTTCCTGACATGCTATTGTTGGTTTTAGGACTCAGGGCACCTTATCACTGCTGAACAATGCTAAAGTGCATATGCTCACTGGGTAAATTATGTTATAGATTGGTGTTTCCATGATTGGCTTATTTAATTTACTGGTGAGGCCCTAGTAAAGTGCACTGAGAGTGCCAGGCTGGTAAATCAAATGCTACTAGTGGGCTCAAGACCGGTATTCATGGTCCAAATGAACATGATTTTTTAATTAGGAAACACCTGAGAACAACTGTGATCTACTTCCTCCCGAAGGTTCATAAGCATGCCACCTCACCTCCTGGCCACCTCATAGTGTCTGGGTGTGACTCAGCACTCAATCAATCAATCAATCATCGCATTTATATAGCGCACTACTCACCCAGAGGGTCTCAAGGCGCTGGGGGAGGAGGGTCTGCTACTGCTCGAACAGCCAGGTCTTGAGTTGCTTCCTGAAGGCGAGGTGGTCCTGGGTCAGGCAGAGGTGGGTGGGGAGGGAGTTCCATGTCTTGGCGGCGAGGTAGGAGAAGGACCGTCCCCCTGTGGTGGCTCTTCGGATGCGGGGGACGGCGGCAAGGGCGTGGCTGGTCGATCGAAGCTGGCGTTTGGGAGCGTAGAAGTTGAGGCGGCTGTTGAGGTATCCTGGGCCTTGGTTGTGTAGGGCTTTGTGTGCGTGGGTGAGGAGACGGAAGGTGATTCTCTTGTTGACCGGGAGCCAGTGCAGGTCTCTCAGGTGTCTGGAGATGTGGCTGCGACGGGGGATGTCCAGGATGAGTCGTGCTGAGGCGTTCTGGATCCGCTGGAGTCTCTTCTGGAGTTTGGCGGTGGTTCCGGCGTAGAGGGAGTTGCCGTAGTCCAGACGGCTGGTGACGAGGGCCTGGGTGACTGTCCTCCTGGTCTCGGTGGGGATCCACCAGAAGATCTTACGTAGCATGCGCAGGATGTTGAAGCACGACGAAGGAGACGGCGTTGACTTGTCTATTCATGGAGAGGGAGGAGTCCAGGATGAAGCCCAGGTTGCGTGCGCGGTCTGTCGGTTTGGGTGCGCTGCCTAGGGCGGGGGGCCACCAGGAGTCGTCCCAAGCGGAGGGTGAGGATCCCAGGATGAGGACTTCTGTCTTGTCCGAGTTCAGTTTCAGGTGGCTGTTCTTCATCCATTCGGCTACCTCTTTCATCCCTTTGTGAAGGTTGGCTCTGGCGGTGGCGGGGTCGTTGGTAAGGGAGAGGATCAGCTGGGTGTCGTCGGTGTAGGAGATGATGTTGAGGTTGTGCTGGCGTGCGATGTCTGCGAGGGGGCTCATGTAGACGTTGAAGAGGGTAGGGCTGAGCGAGGAGCCTTGAGGTACGCCGCAGATGACTTCGGTGGCTTCCTTATTATTTGCGCTCGCTTTACCTAGAGGAAATAACAGCGTTTTATTAGGTTTCTGGGGCTACTGCAATATTGGTGGCAAATCAAACCCATTTTAGCTCTAGACTTACTTGAACAAGCTGTGACTCGGCAACTATCTCTCATTCACTAAGTTTGCCAGCCATGTTGTAACATGGTTTTGGCACTATACTAGATAAAGCTCACATATTTCAGAAAGCGAGTTGAGCCCGCTGAGTGCGCTATTAAACTTAAGTATAAGGTAGGCCTCTTTTTTTAGTAGAAGTTTATCATGGTCAATGGGTCTAGACTGTTGCAGAACATATAGAATTGACCACTTTAAGTCATTCTCAGTGTGTTTATTTTCAATGCAATGCTCCACCATAGGTGCTGTAAGCACTTTATTCTTGATTCTAGACTTATGTTGCGTTATGCGCATGTTCACTTGTTGTGTTGTCTTGCCTATGTAAATCTTATTACATGGGCAGATGACTACATACACAACATTTCGTGTTTTAGAATTTGAGAAACTTAAGTGTTTCCACTTAATGTTCCCATGTTGGTTGGCAGGTATGCCGAGTAGAGCAACGAGTGCCATACTCTCTCCGTCTGTGCATAAAAAGCGCGTAAAACGTTATTCTCATTATTTTCAGGCTGTAATATAAGACTGAAAACTAACTCCCATTTGGTGGAAACGTAGGATCACGAGCATGATCCAGTAAGGTATGTTGATAACATATGTGCCCCATTCTGGTCTTAGAAAGTGAGCAAGAACAGGTCATGATACCTGCGTTTGTTTTTAGATCCTGAAAAGAAAAGAAACTCAGTCAGAACTAATACCCTACCCTTGACCGGCGGCTGCTGGTTCAACAGGTAATATGAGGAATCCGAGTTAAATGTAGTTGGAAGCTAAACAACTGTCAGAAATGTAGCTAAAACAAGTTTTATTTTATACACTTGCAGATATCCCGTATTAAGACAGAGCCCTGATGAGAATCCGTAGAGTTGACATACCGGATTCGAAACGCGTTGGCGTAAAAAGATTAGCCATTTATTGGTTGAATGGACTGAATGAATTAATTTGAAGTCTATTTTTCCTTTTTTGAACTGCCTACATTCAACTGTAGTTCATTGATTTATGATTGTCATCAAGTTTATACTTTTGACTCTGGTCTTTATGGAATTACGGATGATTTTTTCTTCTTAGTATGAATATTTGAGTGTATATATATCAGAGCAATTCACTTTGTATAATACAACTAGTTATGTGTATGTGTTTGTGTTGTAAATAATCGGTGTACAAAACGATAAGGTGTCCCTTTCATACATCAATACTTAAAAAAAGACAAAAAACAAATAAATAATAAAAGGGTTTGAGTGACATACCCGTACGAACCAGGAAGTCTCTTATGGTTTGTTCCCTCAAAAATAGAGGATTTAAGTAAGTGTGTGGCTGGCAATCTGTGTACTTAGTTATATTAATGGTCCAGCTAGCCCCACGTCCCAGGACCTGACTCCCCCATTATTGAAACAGGAAAACAGGGCACAGAAGTCACGAAGCCCCACCAGGCAGAGGTGCGGCACAACGAGGAGCGGGAAGGCTGAGAGCAGGGCAGGTGTGGGCACACGCAGCAGCTGGTGGCCGTGGGGCGCGGGGGTGTCCTAGAATAGGTCACCCCAATCGAACCAATCTAAAAGTACGTGGATGTATTCTTAAAACAATTTATACCAAAAGTAACATCTCACCTGAGAGACACAACATATTTTATTAACAAAATCGAAAGATTCCAATTTCAAACAGGACAACACAGGTTAGTCACTCTAGATGTTGTATCCTTATACACGCAAATTCCCCAGGAGGAGGCCGGAGAAGTATTGGAATGGTACCTCGAAAGCGGAGATCGCCCCTATCGCGTTCACACACAATTCATTGTCAACCCAGCATCTTTGGCATTAAGGCGCAACTGTTTCAAATTTGAAATGGATTTCTTTGTACAGGTGACAGGACCTGCCATGGGTTGTCCATTCGGGCCGGAGATGGCAGTGCTCTACATGGCCAAGTATGAGGACTGTCTCATCTACAACAACAATCCTTTCATTCAAAATGTGGTACAATGGCACCGCTATATTGACGACATTGGGTGCATTTGAAATGGCACGGAAGAAGATCTACTCCAATTTCATGTGTGGTTGAATGAGAGAAATCCGGATATTCAATTCACACTAACCCATTGTACAACCAGTTTAACCTTCCTGGATGTGGAAGTGCATCCCACAGAAACAGGCCTGATTAACACGCTTTACACAAAACCTACTGATAAAAATACAGCACTCCACTTTCACAGTCACCATCGAAAGAGCCTCAAAGACAATCTCCCTTATGGCCAGTATTTGCATGTGCAGCGCGACTGCACACGCAAAGAAGATTATGAAATACATTCCAATTTGTTAACTAGCAAACTGAAAGAAAAATGGTTACCCATCAAAATTACTCAAGCATTCCTGCAAAAGAGCATGGTTCACACCACATAAAACTTTACTTGAAAACAACCAAAAAACCATGTCTCGATTAGCGTTGTATCCACCTTTCGGCCCAAATACTAATTCCTTCAAAAAGATCATTAGAAAGAACTGGCATTTGTTAAAGGATATTGTCAAGGATCTCCAAATACCACTGTTTACCTTAAAAAAGAATGTCAGCATAGGACAACGCATTGTAAGGGCATCAGAAGATCATAATAAGAGAGCAGAATCTTTACAGAGGTTTTTAAATTTACCACCAGTCACAGAACACCACAAGTGTGGAACCTGCCAAACGTGAAATTCAAAAACTGAAGGTGCAAAGTTTATGGATGGCATCGCCAAGTGGAGTCATAATGAATTTTCAACTTGCAAGACCAAAAATGTGGTCTACACCATAACTTGCCCCTGTCCTCTAATCTACATTGGCAAATCCATGCAGGAAATCAGACAAAGGATCAGCCAACATCCTTCTAGAATAAAAAAAAAGTATTGATCGCACCCCTGGTGGCTCATTTCCAAGAACTTAAACATACTGAAAGAGACCTTAGATGGACAGTGCTAAGTGTTATTAAACCGAACCCCAGAGGGGGAGATTCTGAAAGGAGAGTGCTCTAAAGGGAAGCGTACCTAATCATGTGCTTTAACACTGCCTCCAAAGGACTAAATGAAATTTCTGAAATTAACAGACTGTGATTTCATTTAAACTACATATAACCACATGCCTTACATCATATCGAAACTCTGAGTGTCTACGAACCATTGCCATATTGCCACGCACAACCTGAGTACATCACATTTGCATTCATTCCAAATCGCAATGCGAAGGTCCCCCAAGCACCAACAGTCTAGCTTTATCATACATGATTGCACGCACACATAGTGGAAATCCTGACAATAGCAGTTTTATTTAGATGCAGTCGGTTCTGTTAACATTGTTAGACAGGCAACGCCAACCCTTGAATGAAAATCCGTTTTGTTTGTAACTCAAAAGAGAACACTTTTTGTTTTCTAATTGGTCATCAGACTACAAGTATAGAAATGCAGTGCATATAGAGAACAGCGATTCCTCACTAGTTTGAATTAAAAAAATTCTAGCTGACGCTGCAAGAATTTTCAATTCTATTAAGGACCCGGAGGCAAGGATTATGCTTCTCTTTGCTTTACTGCAAAACCACAGCAGCCAATAACAACTTTGAAACTCAGCATATCCCAGAAGTACAACCCCCAGTATAGTGTGCACCAATCACCATCAGTCCACTCTAATACATAGTCCGGGGTGACAACATCACTTCCTCTTTCTTTGCATTAAACTTTAACACAGTCCACAAACTTGACCGTTGAACACTGGGCCACCGATTACATCATCGCCGTGGAACCCACTCGAGCACGTAATAGCATCCTCCGAACCAGATTCGATGTCACCATGCTCCATATTCGCCAGTTCTGTCCTTCTTCCGAACAGCGTCATCCTGGATGTTCAGGTCTGTTTATCTTGATCTCCTATAAAGAGAATAGTGGTCGTAATATGCCATCCATGAACTCTGTGAATTGCATAACTTATATAACAGTCACAATTAAGCATTTCCAAACATTAATGGGTGGGAGAAAATTAAAACATCAACATGAATTATACATGAACCATTCCATTGACCATAATCCCATTATTATATGAAACATCAGTATGTTACCTGGGTGGGATAATCCTCGCCTTAGTGTCCTTAATAGAATTGAAAATTCTTGTTGCGTCAGCTAGAACATTTTTTATTCTATGTCAGTTCACGGAGGCTCAGATTATGCTAGTTTAAAGTTGTTCCATAACCATCAAAGCCACATCCACAATTGGTTTATGATAAAACGTCTTAAACGTTGAGTCAGAGGACCAGTCCGCTGCAGTCATAATATCCTGTAATCAAGAGCCTGTATAAAAGGCCTTGGAAGCCATTGCTCCTCTAACTGAGTGAGCGCCAAAAATGGCAGTATCAACACCTGCTAGTCTCAGTAACCAAGTAACCCACCTGGCTAAAGTCGCTGCAGTGACTGGGCGGAAAGGTCTCTGCAGAGAAATTAACAATTGTCCTGCAACATCATTCCTGAACTCTCTAGTACAATCCTCATAACATTTTAAGCATTGAACCACACATAACATGGTATGATGAGGAAAGGTAGGATATGAAATACATCTAGAATGCGTTTTTGTCCGTTTGGATATCGTGAAAGAAACTCCTGTAGGAGTAAATACTCTACCTGCTATATCCAAAGCTCGCACGTCCGAGACACACCTGCAGGATACCAGGCATAAAAGCATTGTAAGTTTCGCTGATAACTGTTTCCGGGATAAGCCCTCATTGCCTGGCCAAGCTTTAAAAAAATGTAAAACTAAATTAACATCCCAATAAACAGAATACCTGGGTTTTGGAGGATTGACCAATCGGATACCCCTCACCACTTTACATACCAGGGGGTGTTCCTCCACCGGTTTACCATCCACGTGTGGATGACCAGCCGAAATTGCTGACCGAAAATTGTTCACCGTCCGATATGCCATTCCTGAGCTGGCGAACTCCGACAGGAAATTGACTATTAGATGGACACCGGATCCCACAGGATCTGTCTGCCGTTCAGAACACCAACTAACCCATCTACGCCAACCTGATTCATATCGCTTGTGCGTAGCAGGTGCCCATGCCTGTGATAAGAAAAACAGAGACTCCTGTGAAACTCCTGGCACTTGCCATCGTCGCCTGAAAGTCTCCACGCCATGAGTGTCAGGACACCTTGCATCACCAAAGGATGAGGCAACCCCAGAGGGTCCTCCAGGATCTCAGCAAACGACCGAAGTCAAACCTGAAGAGCACATGACAAAGCTAGCACCACCGGAAACCACGCTTGCGCTTTCCAATATGGAGTGATTAAAATCACCTCCGCCCCCTCCCGGCGGAGCTGTGCCAATACTCTCGGAATCATGGCAAAAGGTGGAAATGCATATAGAATGCCCATCGTCCATGACTGAAGAAATGCGTCTGAGCTGATTGCCAGAGGATCTGGACGCCAGCTGTAGAACCGAGGAAGTAGCGCATTTAGTCTGGATGCAAAAAGATCCACGGCACATGGGCCTCATTTGTCATTCAAGTGCTTGAACACCCCAGGATGCAGTCTCCAATCTCTGGCATCCCTCAGGAAACGGGAGTTCCAATCCGCTACCACATTGGAAGAGCCCGGAATGTACTCCGCCATCACCGATATATGGTGGTCCAGGCAAAAATGCCAAAAGTCCTTGGCTATCTCCACTAGAAGACGAGACCTCATACCCCCCAGACGATTGATGTATCGTACTGCCGACACATTGTCCATCCGCAGTAAAATACAGCAAGTTGTCCTCTGCGGGGAGAGTGTCCGAATTGCAAACGAGCCCGGAAGAAGCTCCAGGCAATTGATATGGAGTTTCAGTTCCTCTCGGGACCACCAACACCCAGTTTCCACCGAGCCGCAATCTGGCTCCCCAGCCCCATCTGCTGGCATCTGATTCTATGACTATCTCTGGGTGGGCTGAGAAAATGGCTTTGTCATTCCAAGTATCCATGTGCTCCAGCCACCAACTCATCTCCGTCCGCGCCTCTTCGGAAATAGAGATCAGCTCTGCATAACTCAGACCCTTGTGTAAGTGTAAAATCTTCAAACGCTGAAGAGCTCGGTAATGTAGGGGTCCTGGGAATATCGCCTGTATTAAGGCGGCCAGAAGTCCCACCAACCTGGCTAAGGTCCTCAAGGATATAGTCTGAGATGCAAGCATTCTCCTCAACTCCTTCTTGATAGCTATTCTCTTCCTCAAAGGTAATAGTAACTGATCTGCAAGTGAGTCTACCTGAAACCCCGAGAACTCTATCGACTGGGTTGGAGTCAGAATGGACTTCTGCGCGTTGATGACAAATCCCAACTCTTGTAAGAGTTGGACCGTCCAGTTCAGATGAAGAAGAACTGTGTCCATATTCTGCGCCATAATCAGTATATAGTCCAAATAAATTTATTAGTCTTACCCCCCGTTCTCTCAGATACTGAACCACAGCTTTTAGTCATTTGGTGAAACACCAAGGGGCGGACGAAAGTCCAAGGGCATGGCCGAAAACTCGGACCACTGGTCTTTCCATTGAAATTGAAGGAACCTCCTATGAGGGGGAAAGATAGGCACCGCCAGATACGCGTCTTTCAGATCTAGACGCACCATCCAATCTTTTGCCAACAGGATGTCTCTCAACAAGTGTATGCCCTCCACTTTGAGGGGCCAATACCCTACCCAGGAATTGAATTCTTTCAGATTGAGCACTAGTCTGAATCCTTCGTCCTTTTTGGGAACTAGGAAAACAGTACTTACAAAACCCAGCGGATGGATCACTGAAATATTATCGACGGGCACATTATCGACTTACCAAAATATCGTTGAACAATGATCGACGACAAAAATATCGACTTTCTATACTTATTACACAAACTACAAAAATATCGAGTAAAAAATATCGAGTACTAACTATATCGAATACATAAATATCGCTTCAATAAATATCGACTACAAATATATCGTTGGACATGAAATTAGCCCTAACACTACAAAAATATCGACTACAAAAATATAGACTACCAAAATATCGTAAAAAAAAAAATATCGAGTTCATGTTTGTACACTTTCATTTCTAAAATACCATCTTTATCATCAATAAAAGTCATTTCTCTATAAAAAATACATTTCACATATAATACCTGTTACTTACATAAAATTACTATTAATCCACATTTGCTATACATTCTATTACATGCATTTTATAATTTTCCACATATTCTTTGCATTTAACTAACATTTTCATTATTTATTTTCACATAAAAATATATTTCATTTAAACACGAACCTGCTTTAATGCGGGAATCCCCACATACCACCATTCTCACATCAACAAACACTCCAATTAACTACAAAAAATTCAAACTAGCCTATACAATGCTTCCTTACATCCTACAACCAATCAAATCAAAGCACACATAACACATATACTATAAAAGGGATACATGCATTCTACCATTTGTTGCTGCTACCTCTCTGGAAAGTAGATGCCAACACTCTGAAGATTTTGTTGCAGAATAAACATCTTTAAAGATCCAGCTCACTAGTCAAGTCAAGTCAAGTCATACCATTTATGTAGCGCACTACATACCCAGAGGGTTTCAAGGCGCTTAGGAAGGGGAGGTGGATTATTTGTCAAATATCCACGTTTTAAGCTACTTTCTGAACGCAAGGTGATTCTGGGTGAGGCGGAGGTAAGCGGGGAGTGAGTTCCATGTTTTGGCAGCCAGGTATGAGAAGGATCTGCCTCCCATGGTGGTCTTGTTGATGCGAGGTACAGTGGCGAAGGCTTGGCTGGAAGAGCGAAGTTGGCGGGAGGGGGAGTAGAAGGAAAGTCGAGAGTTGAGGCAATCGGGTCCGATGTCGTAGAGTGATTTGTGTGCGTGGGTAAGCAGTCGGAAAGTGATCCTCTTATTGACGGGTAGCCAGTGGAGGTCTTTAAGGTGACCAGAGATGTGTTCGTTGCGTGGGATGTCTAATATGAGCCTGGCTGAGGCGTTTTGGATTCGTTGTAGTTTCTTCTGGAGTTTAGCGGTGGTACCTGCGTAGAGGGTGTTTCCGTAGTCCAGTCGGCTCGTGACTAGAGCGTGGGTGACTGTTTTCCTTGTTTCGGAGGGGATCCAGTGAAATGTTTTTCTGAGCATGCGAAGAATGTTAAAGCAGGAAGAGGATACGGCGCTGACTTGTCTGTTCATTGAGAGTGAAGAATCCAGGATGACGCCAAGGTTCCGTGCGTGGTCTGTCGGGATGGGTGCATTTCCGAGGGCTTCCGGCCACCAGGAGTCGTCCCATGCAGAGGGGGATTTACCTAAGATGAGGACTTCTGTTTTATCTGAGTTCAGTTTCAGACGGCTTTGTTTCATCCATTCGGCGACTTCTTTCATTCCTTCGTGTAGGTTAGTTTTAGCGGTGCTGGGGTCCTTGGTGAGAGATAGGATCAGTTGAGTGTCATCCGCGTAGGAGATGATGTTGAGGTTGTGTTGGCGGGCGATGGCCGCGAGGGGGCTCATGTATACGTTGAAGAGGGTGGGGCTGAGTGAGGATCCTTGTGGTACGCCGCAGATGATTTCAGAGGCCTCGGACTTGAATGGTGGGAGGCGGACTCTCTGGGTTCTTCCGGTGAGGAACGAGGTTATCCATTCCAGTGCTTTTCCTTGGATTCCGATGTTTCTGAGGCGTTGTAAAAGGGTGCTGTGGCAGACTGTGTCGAAGGCTGCGGAGAGGTCGAGGAGGATGAGGGCGACTGTGTCTCCATTGTCCAGTAGAGTTCGAATGTCGTCTGTTGCTGCGATGAGGGCGGTCTCAGTGCTGTGTTTGGCTCGGAAGCCGGACTGTGAGGAGTCGAGGGATTTGTTGGCTTCGAGGAAGGCGGCGAGCTGGTTGTTGACAGCTTTCTCGATGACTTTGGCCGGGAATGGGAGAAGCGAGATGGGGCGGTAGTTTTTGAGTTCGGTGGGGTCTGCTGTTGGTTTTTTCAGAAGGGCGGTGAGTTCAGCGTGTTTCCAATCTTCTGGGAAGGTAGCGGAGTTGAAGGAGCAGTTGATGACGTCTCGGAGGTGCGGAGCTATGACGGAGTCTGCTTTGTTGAAGATGTGGTGGGGCATTTTTGTAGAAAACTAAATTAGAAGTGCACTATTTTCCTTACATCTCCTAAGTCTTACACTTATTTTATTTTCATCTCTTCCTACTTTTCTGATAGAAACTATTCCAACACAATTCCTATTACATGGTCATATTTCTTCACGTGCAAAATCAGATAGTAAGTATATAATAATTCTCTGTTATACACCAACTGCTGTTTTTAAACACTAATTTACAAGAGTATTTAATTTTTTAAAACATTATCTTTACAGATATACTGAAATTGTCCTATTTCTACAGCAAAAAGGATAAAACTACACTAATTACACATGTAAGTATAGATGTGTTTGTTATAAAACAGCCAATTTCATTAATGCACATTTCGAATCAACATATCTTGCTTTTTACATCTTCCCTATAGATCATTTGAAAGATCCAACATCAACTATACCAAAACACAAGAGTACCCTTCTGAAAAATGTAAGTATAATTGTAATTTGGCTAAAAGTGGGCACAAAAAACGCTAACTATATTCTTAACACCATGTTATATATTTTGAATTGCCTCTACAGATATTCTGAAAACATCATACATCTATTCTACATATCATATGAAAACATCCAACACAAAATATACCAATATACAAGAATACCCTTGTAAAAAATGTAAGTATACTTGTCATTTCTCAAAAACTGCCGAAAATAACACAGACTATGTTCTTAACCCCTTAAGTGCTGCTGACGGCCAATGGTCGTCAGCAGCGCTACCTCCCCAGTGCTGCGCACGACCATTGAACGTCCATTCAGCACTAGTTCTAATGGACAGCGCAGCACTGGGGAGGAATGTGTAATAGCAGCTATGAGGTTATCAACATGTTATCTATTTTATATTTCCTCTACAGATATTCTGAATACATCATACAGCTATTCTACCTACAACAAAGAAAACAACATATTTAGAAGTTAGTATACGTTTAAATCTGTTACATTTCCAAACGGTTCAATATAAAAATTATAATATTTTGCTTTTATTCCTTCTATCTACTCTACAGATCAGACCTGTACTAACTTGATGTACTCCAGCAATTACTACTATTCTACTATTTAAACAAGTAAGTATATGTAATGTTTACATCAAATGCACTAGTAAGCAAAAATGACAACTGCTTTTGAGTAGGAAATACGTTTGTTATGTGTAAACATTAACGTTGCTTTTCTATATTTTCATACCAACAGCAAATAAAGACATACATACAAGAACATCATTTAAAAGACATTTCTGCTTCTGTGACTACTACTTTGATTAACTGTAAGTATAAATGCATCAATAATGATGTTAGCACCACAAAAGTAAAAAAATGTGTTCTGATTTTGTTTCTTTTTACTCTTTCCTAGAACAAGTAAATCAAAATGACTGAAGGTGCAGAATTTGTCATGTCTCAGAAAAATAAATTACTATTATGCTACATGGGTTATGTGTATAATCAGGAAAGACAAAGTGGTAGAAAGGTTTTTTGGAAGTGTACCAAATATTACTCCAACAAATGTTATGGGAGGGCCACTACTGAGGAAACTAATGTGCTATTTACTAGGGAACACAATCATCCCCCAAATGTCACAGAAATTGAAATTAGAGATGCTTTAGAAAGTATTAAAAGTGCTAGCACACAAAGTGACAAACCAACCACACAAATCCTTAAAGAAGAACTGGTAAAAGTCCCAGCCCATGCTTCAGGTCAACTACCCTCTATTGACTCCCTGAAACGCACAATTGCATGCACTAAACGACTCACTAGCACAACCCAACCCAACCCAACAAGTTTTGAGGAAATTATTATTTCACCAGAAATGGCCATCACACACAATAAAGATAAATGTATTCTTTTTGATAATGAAAGCAGTACAAACAGAATAATTATGTTTGCAACTGCAAGTAATTTACGAAAAATCCAACAGTGTCCCCAATGGATGATGGATGGAACATTTAAACCCTGCCCAAAACCTTTTTATCAACTGTATTCCATCCACGGTTTATACCATCATTCTAACATACCTTTCATTTACTGTTTGCTACCCAACAAACAGCAAACAACTTACACCGAAATTTTAAATGTTCTCAAAACGGAAATCAATAATTATTTTCCCGAAAAAATAATTATTGATTTCGAATTAGCTATGATTAATAGCATTTTGAGAACATTTCCCCACACAGCAATCCAGGGTTGCTATTATCATTTTAATCAGAGTATATGGAGGCATCTCCAAAAATCTACTTTAAGTATACTATACTCTACAGATAGCACCTTTGCCTATCAAGTAAAAAAGTTAATAGCCCTGGCCTACGTCCCTGTTACAGATGTTGCTGAACATTACAATTTATTAATTGACAGCGCATATTACAAGAGGAATGAGGATAAACTAACCCCATTGCTAGACTATTTTGAAGACACTTGGGTGGGAAGGTTGCACAGATCTGGACATCGACGCCAGCCCAAATTCCAAATCCCTTGGTGGAATGTCTATCTTAGTACTTTAAACCAAGAGGCTAAAACCAACAACAGTGTAGAAGGGTGGCATAATGCTTTCCAAGCAACTACAAACAGAGGCAAACCCACATTCCATAACCTTCTAGAAGCTTTGAAAAAAGAACAAAGCTATCAGGAACTAAGAATGGAACAATCAGTGTTACAAATAGGTCCAAAACTCACTAAACAAACAAAACAAATGTTCCGACTACTTCAAAGTCAAGTCACACTATACCCTACAACTAGAGGATTAGAATACCTGGCAATAATAGCAAAAAGTCTACTATAAAAATGTAAACTAAATATACGAATGTCTTCTTACAATAATAGTAAAATTTACATGTCATAAACATATATAATGAATTATAAATAAAACATATTTGTTTGACAAACTTATGAAATTTATGTAAAAAAATTCGTAACAAATATGCAATGTTTATAATTTATTCACACATACACATAACATTAAAAATCGACATTTCCCACCCAATCAAAATTGTAAAATAAATACTTACAATTTTTGGAGATGAGAGACGCAATCAAGGAAAAAGCAATCCATACAATCCAATCCAATATCTTACTATTCCAATATGGGAAACCCTCAAAAACCCGAAAATAAAATGTAAACGTAAAAAAACGCTCCAGGAAATCCCGAAAACAGTAGTGTGGACACTTTAGTATTTAAAGTTATATACACACAATTTAAAAAAAACGGTCACGCATATCAATGTATCAATCCGAATCGAAACCCTCAAAAAAACCCGAAAAAGGTTTAAAAAGTGTTAAAACCGCTCCTGGCAAACACGAAAAATAGGAGATAAATGTCAAAATATAAGCATAATAACTTAAACATTTGTTTCTCTGTTAAAAAACACGCTTCCTTCCATGTAGTTTTCATGCGAGGAACCGAAACCTGTAAAAGAACATACATAACGAAACCCACCCACAAATACCCCCTTCACATTTGTAAATATACGAACAATTAACATTAACCATGTAAGAAGACATTTCCGAACACTTAAAATAAGACTTGAAGGAAAAAAAGCACGACACATCTATAACGGAGACTTTTCACCCAAACACTACTTAAACTATTAATACATACACCAAAAAACACTACAAAGTTCGATTATACCCTCAAACATGACCACTTACTTATAATTTGTAGTTAAAAATAACCTTACCTCTCGCGACGCGAAGCAACTCCCAACCGCGAGCTTCTCCAGTCCAGAATGGAGCGCAATAACCGTACGCGGTAAAAAAGTAGTCCCCTTAACCCATTTGTGTAAAAGGATAATAGAAAAAACAATGTAATATGTAAAAAATATAATATATACACATGTATAATGTAACAAATTAATACACTATACTCATGACAATTTTCCTTTTTTAAGAAAAATAAATATATTTAATATAAATTAATATATAATAATTATTATATATTAATAATATAAAAAAATTATGTAAGACTTTGAATAAAAGATGTAAATATTTTGTTATTGTGTATATTTATATGAATAATTTTGTGTTTAATTTTAATTAAACATTATAAATGTTTATGGTAATAATTAATAATGATAAATAATATAACTTATTTATTGTTATTAATATAACAATTAGAACCATTTACTATATAAAGAATGGCCTGAAAAAAGTATCTATTTTATCTGTGAATGTATATATTTTTGAAAATAATAAATGAATGTTTATGTTTATTAATTAATAATAATAATAATAATTAATAAAATAATTATTATTTTTATTAATTATTACAAAAAGTTTTATAATAATTTCTAACTATAACAAAAGTATATAATTGCTTAACTAATATTTTGTCAATACCAGATATTATAATTAAACATATTGTTTCCCTATACAATTATAAACTTTACAACCAAATCGATTTATATGTTTAATGTAAAAACAACATTTTCTGAAATATACACCAAGAATTTTTTTTTTTGTATTTCAATTTATCCTAACAAATGTAATAATAGTCATGTTACTTGTTAAAATTAAAAATGTATTATATATATTTTATTATATTAATATTTAATATTAACATTATTAAATATTAATGTAAGAACTGTATAACAAATCATTGTTTTATGTATTTCTATATAAATACTTGAAACTGTAAGTGACTGATGGGAATATGTAAAATTTACTGAAAGAATGTTGTAAACAAATGTTTTTTTTATATTGACAACATGTATATAAATGTAAAGATGTTATTCTGTGAATACTAAAAGTCAAAAAAATGTGATGTTATATTTGTTTGTGATTGTATTGTAGTACACAATAAAAAATTAAAAAATTGTTTAATAAAGTTTTTTGAAAACATCCATGTTGCATTAATTTTTAATATTAAAAGACAGTAATGAACAAATGTATACAAATGTGCTGCACACTGACCAATTTTATATGTCCTATTACTACTCCAGTCAAGCTAATATCATAGAAGCTGCAGGACACTAGCAAAAAATTATTTACTATTCATACTACACTCAAGCTAATATCATAAAATGTGGTGGAGACTGACCAATGTTTATTTATTAATCCAACTCCAGTGTAGGTAATATCAGTGATGGTGCTGGACACCAACCAATTAATAATTAGAATTCCAACTCCACTCTAGCTACTGTCTGGAAACATGCTAATACATATATTTTTTTGATCAAAATAAAACTTAATAATGTAAAGTTATAATATTTTGTATTTTCGTGTAATAGATTTAATGTATAAGTGTTTTATGTTACACTATACATCAGCACTCTAAAATACCCAAAACTGTCCCTAAACACTAAAAATACCCCTTCACCCCAAAGGCCAAAACTGACCCAGAATGCTACAAATACCCCTTTATCCACAAACTTAAAACTGACCCAGAACCCTACAAATACCCCTTTACTCAGAAACTGAAAACTGACCCTCAACCCAAAAAATACCCCTTTACCCAAGAACTGAAAACTAACCCAGAAGGCCAAAAATATCCCTTTACCCACAAACTGAAAACTGACCCTGAACCTTAAAAAAACTCCTTTACCCACAAACTGAAAACTGACCCTGAACCCTACAAATACCCCTTTACCCACAAACTGAAAACTGACCCTGAACCCTACAAATACCCCTTTACCCACAAACTGAAAACTGACCCTCAACCCTAAAAATACCCCTTTACCCAATAACTGAAAACTGACCCAGACCCTTTAAAAAACTCCTTAACCCACAAACTGAAAACTGACCCTGAACCCTACAAATACCCCTTTACCCACAAACTGAAAACTGACCCTGAACCCTACAAATACCCCTTTACCCACAAACTGAAAACTGACCCTGAACCCTACAAATACCCCTTTACCCACAAACTGAAAACTGACCCTCAACCCTAAAAATACCCCTTTACCCAAGAACTGAAAACTGACCCAGAAGGCCAAAAATATCCCTTTACCCACAAACTGAAAACTGACCCAGATCCAAAAAAATACACCTTTACCCAAGAACTGAAAACTGACCCTGAACCTTAAAAAAACTCCTTTACCCACAAACTGAAAACTGACCATGAACCCTACAAATACCCCTTTACCCACAAACTGAAAAAAACTGACCCTCAACCAAAAAAACCCTTTACCCAACACCTGGAAACTGACCTTAAACACTATAAATACCCCTTTACCCACAAACTAAAAACTGACCAAGACCCCAAAAAATACACCTTTACCCCTGAACTTAAAACTGACACTGATTATTAAAAAACACCCCTTAATGCACAAACTGAAAACTGACCCTTAACGCTTTCAAAACCCCTTTACCCACAAACTTAAAAATGTCCCAAATCCCACTAAATACACCTTTACTCACGAACAGAAAAATGACCCTGAACCCTAAAAAATTAACCTATACCAAAAACTATTAAACTGAGCCTGAACACTATAAATAATAATGAACACAACATTAAACATTAATATATAATTAACAAAAAAATAATATTTTACAAAAACAAAAAGAAAATATATTATCACATTAGCTATAATAATAAATTTGATTAATTAATATTGTTTAATTCCAATTAATTAATTAACATCAACATAAATTTAAACATTACATTTAAATGTATCCAATTAATGTAATTAAGTCATTATTATAAATTAATTACCAATTAATTATTTTAAATAATATGCAATATATTAATTAGATCATTAACTAATTATAATTAATATGTTAGCAATTTATAAATTTAAATAATATGCTAATTCTTAATAAAATAAATCACTAATTATTAATAATTAATAACCAATGTATCAATTAAAATAATATACAAATCAATTTACAAAAACAATAATTAATAATAATTAATTAATCAATTAATCAATTAAATTATATGCTAAATACTTAATAAAACAATTAACTAATTAATATTAATTAATTACCAATTAAAATCTAATTAAAACAATTACCAAACATATATTGATTAATTAATTATTATTAAATTACTTCCCACCCTATTCCCCTATAAACCCACAACCCGCTCCTAAACATTAAGTACTATTTATTTATATATTATATATATATATTTTTTTTATCATTTTTTTCCAACATATTCTCGATATTTTTTACTTTCACTATATTTCGATATTTTGTCTGGTCGATATTTTTGAGTCGATATTTTTGTATTCGATATTTTTGGGTCATTTTTACAGTCGATATTTTGTCCAACGATATTCCTATAGTCGATATTTAGTTAATGTCGATATTTTTCCGTCGATATTTTGTCCATTCGATAATATGTAGTCGATATTATGTCCAGTTACCCCAGCGGATGTGTGCACGTGTGCACAATTGCCCCTTTTTGCAACAACAACTGAATCTCGGCGTCCATGAAAGACGTCTCTGCAAGGGAAAAAGGTAGGGAATGAGGAACCCGAGCCTGATGGGGTTAGGCATAAAACTTTATTTGAAAACCTCTTACCGTCTGAATGATCCTAGGATCCTGTATGAGGCTTTCCCATACATGATGAAACAAAGCAATCCGGCCTCCCACCTTGGTGTCCCCAGCCTGCATTAAGCTTACCTGAGTAAGAACCTTCTCCAGAGGAATTACTTTGTCCTCCGTAGCCTCTACGTTGTCGCCCCCTGTCGCCGCGATTGCGGGAAGGGTAGAACTTTGAACGTTGGCCACCACCTCTGCCACGTTGCTCGGAGCCTCGAGAGGTCTGGTTAAATCCACGGCCGGTCGCTCGACCCCTGTAGCGTCCGGCCCTGTTAAAAAGGTCAGTGTGAAAGACTTTTTTTATATTTGCTTGATCCTTATCCAGGGCGGAAAATGTGTTCACATACTTCCCCATCTCCTTCACGAATTTCTCCCCGAACAGCATGCCATTAGCGAGCGTGCCCCATTCTGTATTCGCCATTTCAGCCAGTTGTGGGTCAATACACATAAGGAAGGACCTTCTCCCTTCCATTGACAGAGCGCAGTTCGCGTTACAGAGGAAACACATTGCTTTTGCGCCCACTCCAGAACTTCTGTGGGGTCCAACGGGGTATTGGAATCCTTAGCGGTAACCGCAGCATCCAAGATCTTAGTCAGGGGGCCAGACACGTCAAGGAGCTTATCCTGACAACCCCTCCAGGCCCTGTCAAGCCCCTTCTTGGGATCCTTTGCAAATTTCTTCAGAAAAGTGGTCATGTTTGGGTCAATTTCTGGAGTGTCAGCTACTTTTCTTATCAGTGATGGTCGGGGACATTTGGAACATAGGGTGGCCCTATCTTCCTTCTCGAAACCTCTCCGGAGGTTGTCCTGCACATAGTGCGCCACCTCTACGCAAGGATCCCACTCAGTGGACCTTGGGTGTATCATATTTCTGGGGTCAAACAAAAGATTCTTATTGGGTGGTTTGTCCTCAACGTTGTGAGATTTACGTTTCCACTTTTTTCTCTTCTGGGAAGTCTGCGATGCCTGTTCGGAATCAGACGTGTCAGGCGCAGCAGGAGACGACTCATCAGTCTCATCCGTCTGTGTCACCGGTGTTTTACGTGCCTTAGATCTCATACCACCATGATCATGCATCACATTATGGGCCATCCTAGCAAGTACCGCAGCCGAGGTATTAGCAGAGGTGTCACCTTGCGCAGCACCAAAGTTACGCCTGCCATAGTTTTTCAATGGCTTGGTAAGAGGTTGTAAAGCCTTAATTAACGCCCTATTAACAGAGCCCTGGACGTGGGTATCCAGGGCTTCAACCAATTGCTCCTCCATCTGGTGCTCTTCAGGTTCTTCAGAATCTGCATCTTCATTAAACTCTACCCACTGCTCTTCCTCCTCGGCGTAGTACGCCATTGTTATTGTAGGAGGTCTGAAGGAGTTTTTAGGGGGGACGGGGACCCAGGGGTGTACACGTGTGCACCGGCACCAATAAAACTGTCCCTACACTGTAAACCAGCTGTCCCTATACCAGACGGTGAAAACACATTCAATTGTAGTGGAAGGACCCACCTCTATTCTCCCCCAAGGCAATGCCCTGCTCCTGAATCTGCCCCGGTCGGCGTTCTCTTGGGACCGGGGGTTAAAGAGTCACTGACACTCGCTGATGTGTGAAGAGCCGATCGTGAGCACTAAAATCGTCTCTCCGCGCATGCAGGAGTCGTGGGAATAGAAATAGGACTGCTCCCCACGAAGCGCGTCTAGCGCGTCCCACTCCCGCTCCACAGAAAGGTTTCCCACAGAGCGCCAAAGCACTTAAAGTACCGCTATCGGTACTAAGCGAAGCACATGCAAGCTAAATGGGCACAATATTACACAATGTTAACTGCACACACACCAATTACGAGCAGCCTAAAAGCAGTTGAAACACAGTACCGCACTGACGTGCGCCTACTCATTAAACAACTCCGTAATGGCACCCCCGATTACCATAATCAAATTCAACAATAAAAGCATTCACCTTAAAAACTGTTGCAATGAAAGAAAGGGAAAGTACTTAACTCGCTGCTGGAACAGCAAAGAAAGAGGAAGTGATGTTGTCACTCCGGACTATATATTAGAGTGAACTGATGGTGATTGGTGCATACTATACTGAGGGTTGTACTTCCGGGGTATGCTGAGTTTCAAAGTTGTTATTGGCTGCTGTGGTTTTGCAGTAAAGCAAAGAGAAGCATAATCTGAGCCTCCATGGACTGGCATAGAATCTAAATATGTTTGCATCAGATCGGCCACGCCCATTTCCGCATTTCGGTGACGCCAGGAAGTCGAGGCAAAAGAGAAACATCGGAAATCCATCCGTAGATTGAGGCAAGTTTTATTAAAATGTGACATATTGTTGCTGAAATTTGACAACATTAGTGAATGGTTCACTTTTCTGACTATGTGCCCCTGTTTTTTCTCATTAGGAGCTGCATTCATTCAACAATAAAAAAAAAAAGTCTCTCAACCCGCTGCCGCGGTACTCCGCAATACGGTGTTTTGCCATTTTGATTGATTTTTTGGCAAAGTAATAGTGTCATTTCTTCTTTCATCTATGTAAAAAAAAACTGGATAAAACATTAATGACCCACTACGTTTTTCAACAGCTGTGCTATCACTATCTACCACTCGAGGTAGCATTGATCAGTTTCCACGACACATTTGGCATGCCACTGACGATCCAAGTGCCACAAGTAAGACCTGACTGCTAAACGCTCCATTTCAATGTAAACATTTGGTTATAGTCCAAGTTTGTTCGTTCTAAAATATCAAATAACTCACAGTGTCACCTGAATGTGAAATTCCCAATCTCCACGAAGCGTACAAGACTTCATACAAGAGGCAAGTCATGGTTTTCAATTTACGATTATACTATCACCTGTAGCCTCTTGAGGCTGTTTCAAATGATTGCACCCCTAAGAATAGCTGTCTGATTTATAGCTATTTTTTTCTATTTTTCAGAAAAACTCTCCTATCTTGTGTTTTCTTATGGTAGTTTCCGCTCACTAATTCTTGTACGGAATACTCTATCGTAACTGGTAAGAATCTGTTCAGTTCTTAAACAAAAGGTACCACGTCTTTAATAGCAGGTTCCTTAACTCATGAATGTTGCCTTATTGTGTTTTGTAGTGTTTGACCACCTCCTTGTCCTGAGGAGAATTATTCAACTGCATCCAGATGCTAGATTTAAGATTACTAGAAACAGAGGCTACCCATGTGGCAGCCCACACGCTCGATTTAGTGTGCACAAACCCGATGAAAATTCACATTACCGAGCTCCTTCCAGTTCTATGGTCTGACCACTCAATTATTAAATTTAATGTCAACTTACCTTCCCCTAAATCTGTCCATCAGAAGGAAATAAAAATGAACCGTGCCTGGAATAAAATAAATGCAGACTCTTTTATGCTCTCCTTTACACCCCCACCGCTAACGCCAACTCAGACCTAAATCAAGTAGTAATCGACCTGGATCTAGCCATAACGGCCTCCTTGGATATTATAGCACCCAGGCAAGCAAGGAAATGCCCTATGAAAAGATCCCCCTGGTTCACCTCAGAGCTAAAACTGGCCAAACTGGCCTCAAGAGTAGCTGAACGTAAGTGGCAGAAAACAAAGAGAGAAGAAGATAACATTCTATACAAGACTCTCCACAAAGATTACATGAATCAGATATCAACAGCAAAAAAAACCTTCTTAGCCTAAAGATCACCCAAGCTGATAATTCCCACAAAGAATTATATAACATAGTAAAGGAATTTACAAACCCTGCGGCATGTCAACCCCCCACTGTGGAGTCCCAGGAATGGGCTGATACCCTTTCATCCTATTTCTGTGACAAAATGAATGCTATCAACGAATCCTTTCCAAAATTTGATCAGGCATCTAACCCCTGCAAAAATCTGACTCACTATCGCCTCACACCACTCTAAATGAATTCAATAAAATATCTGAGGAAGAGATCAGAAACATAATGAAGAAAACCAAATCTGGATCCCCTAGTGATGCAGCCTACGCTCATATCTTGACCAAAATAGCCCCAGCTCTAATACCCGAACTATGCACTATCTTTAATCTCTCACTGTCCCAAGCAACATTTCCGGAATCCTGGAAAGAAGTCACCATAAGACCAATATTGAAGAAAAGTAATGCAGACCCAAAACGACCAAGCAACTACCGCCCCATATCTCTCCTACCCTTGTTCGGCAAAATGTTTGAGTCTAGTGTAAATAAGCAGTTGACCAACCATCTGGAAACCTACAAACTGCTGGACCCCTCACAGTCGGGGTTCAGAGCCTGTCATAGTATGGAGACTGCTGTCCTGGAGGTCGTCGACAACATTCGATCTGCACTTGACTCCAAGAAATCGGAAATTTTGATCTTGCTGGCCTTGTCGGCGGCCTTCAACACCCTCTCACACAGTATCCTTATGGAACGACTGTGTGAGATTGGTGTCGAGGGCATAGCCCACAAGTGGATCCAGAGTTATCTCTCGGGGAGGAAATCCAGAGTCAAAATCGGATCCTTTTCATCTGGATTCTCTGATAACGATAAAGGCGTCCCACAAGGATCTATACTAAGTCCAACTCTATTTAATATATACCTGTCCCCCCTAGCCAAAATAATCAAAGACCACGGATTTGATACGGTGTCCTACGCCGATGACACCCAAATCCTGGTCACTCTGGACCCAGACCTCACCGATACAAGACTCAGGTTCCAACAGTGTATGATATCGGTGAAGGAATGGATGTCAAACAACTACCTCATGCTGAATGAGGGTAAGACCGAAATCATTCTATTCGGCATGGCTAAAAAGATATGGACA
This sequence comes from Lissotriton vulgaris, assembly GCF_964263255.1. Classification (NCBI taxonomy): domain Eukaryota; kingdom Metazoa; phylum Chordata; class Amphibia; order Caudata; family Salamandridae; genus Lissotriton; species Lissotriton vulgaris. The sequence continues at coordinate 764,294,505 of NC_141689.1, forward strand.
GAGGAATGGTGGCAACTGCCTTAGGCCCTTGCCCAGAACCAAAGAGCCTAGTAAGAAATCTAGGGATAACGTTTAACGACAATTTATCAATGACCCCCCATGTGAATAAAACCTTGCACACCAGCATAGGCCTGATGCGAAGTTTAAAAAAGGTATTCAAATGGATACGCCTCGCATCTCGCAAACCTCTAGTCCAGGGGCTCATAATTAGCTGCCTAGACTATGGCAATGCGCTACTGGCAGACATTAATGAAGGCTCCCTGACTAAACTTCAGACCCTGCAAAATGCGGCAGCTAGGAGGACCCTGGATCTACCTCCCCGCACTCCATCTGCCCCTTGCTTGAAAAAACTGCACTGGCTGCCAGTTAGACATCGCATAAAATTCAAAGTCTGTTGTCTCGTGCACAAATCACTACAGGGCCAAGGACCGCAGGATCTGATGGAAAAATTTAGAGAATACTGTCCCCCAAGAACTCTGAGATCCTCAATTAAACGTCTCTTAAAAATCCCAAGAGTGCGTTCTGTCAGGAATGGAGATAGAAGCTTCTCAAGAATTGACCCTGCAACTTGGAATGCACTTCCCCTTACTCTAAGAAGCAATTCCAATCATAAGTCGTTCAGAAGAAATCTGAAAACTTGGCTATTCTAACCATTACATATCAAAGGCTTCCGCTCACATACAGGGTAATCTTTTCACAGCGCTATGAGACCTAAGGGTGACCTACGCCTTATACAAATTAAAATACATAACATAACATAACAGAACCCTGAAATTGTAATGGGTCAGAAATGCGTTGACCATATCCAGCTAGTAGTTGCCATAACTAGTCTATGGAATAATACTGTATACAAACAGTACATTAAGCCTGTTGTAATCACTATATGGTCTAGCTGTATATAGCATGTTGCAATTGTGAAACACAATATTATTTGCACTGCCTTGTAATTAAGGACTGATCTGTCCTTTGTCATGTTGTGTTATTTGTAAGCATTTGTTGGTTTCTGACGCTTTTGTAGCATGTCTAATGTTTCATCATCATTTTTGCGTTGATTTGTTTTGTGTAGTGTTTTTCTCTTAAGACAAGAATTCAATTGCATTTGTACTTCAAATAAATGAAAAAAGAAACCGTGGAATGAAAGCACCGTAACCACTTGATACTCTAAGGTGGTCAATGATGAATGTATCAATCACTCAAGCACGTCCAAACCACTTTCTCGTTTTTCAGTAATATTGTGGCCTAGTTTGAACGCAGGTATAGGCCCAACCCCTTGTTGTACTCCTGGTGGGCTTGCAGCACTGGTTGGGCCACCCACAAAAGTATCCCTGAAAGGGTAACTCATACCTGTCACCGCAGAATCTGTGCACAGTTTGTAACTGCCATATCAACCCGGCAAGTGCACCCACTTGCAAGGCCCAACCTTCCCTTTTTCTACATGTCAGTCACCCCTAAGTTAGGCCCAAGGTACCCCTGAGGTAGGGCATGTACTGTTGTGTGTGACATGTCCTGATGGAGAATTAGAGTGTATTTCATTTTTCAACATTGCATGGCTGCCAGTTCCCATAAGACAGAATGGAGAGTTTGTTTATAGCATCTTATAAACATACCTAACCCTGGGAACAAGGTAGAAAAATAATGTTTAGTATGTCCAGATGCATCTTTCGGTGAAGATAATTTTGACAATCTGTGTTTGAAAATACAACTTTTAGAAAGAAGGTATTTTCTTGCTTAGCCATCCTGTGTGGCTCTGCTGGGGTTATGGATTGACTGTGTGGCTTTGGGATGACAGGGGCTGGAGAGGGGCAGTGGCTCCAGAGAGCCTGGTGGGTCAGGGCTGGGCTGAATAGACCTGGGCTGCGGGGGCTTTACTGACAGGGGAGAACTCTTGCCGTGAGGGGAACGGCCGAATAGAGAACACGGAACCTGTCCCAAGCACTGAGGGGTGAGCAGACTTGAGCGCCAGTACCGCAAGGGCAGGGCACACAAACCCCAGGTGCCCCGGCGGTTGTGGCGCGTCAGTGACGCCAGCGCTGCGCCAGGAGGCGCGAGAAAAAGCCCAGAGCGGCGAGTGGAGAGGCGGGGGCTTTACTGACGGTGGAGAACGTGAGGGGAACGGCCGAATAGAGAACACGGAACCTGTCCCAAGCGCTGAGGGGTGAGCAGACTTGAGCGCCAGTACCGCGAGGGCAGGGGCCACAATCCCCAGGTGCCCCGGCGGTTGTGGCGCGTCAGTGACGCCAGCGCTGCGCGAGGAGGCGCACGAAAAAGCCCAGAGCGGCGAGTGGAGAGGCGAGGGCTTTACTGACAGTGGAGAACTCTTGCCGTGAGAGGAATGGCCGAATAGAGAACACGGAACCTGTCCCAAGCGCTGAGGGGTGAGCAGACTTAAGCGCCAGTACCGCGAGGGCAGGGACCACAATCCCCAGGTGCCCCGGCGGTTGTGGCGCGTCAGTGACGCCAGTGCTGCGCCAGGAGGCGCGAGAAAAAGCCCAGAGCAGCGAGTGGAGAGGCGGGTCTTTACTGACGGTGGAGAACTCTTGCCGTGAGGGGAATGGCCGAATAGAGAACACGGAACCTGTCCCAAGCGCTGAGGGGTGAGCAGACTTGAGCGCCAGTACCGCGAGGGCAGGGACCACAATCCCCAGGTGCCCCGGCGGTTGTGGCGCGTCAGTGACGCCAGCACTGCGCCAGGAGGCGCGAGAAAAAGCCTAGAACGCCTCGCGCCCCGCGAGTCGCGCCCGTGGGAGCGCCCGGGGCGAAGCCGGGGCAAAGGGTGGGCCCTCTTTGGCCCTCAGTGGCCGGAAGAGGACGGGACGGGCCACGGACCTTGGCTCCAACTCAAGGACCTAGTTCATTCAAGTAAGACATTGGACAGTTCATATTCCACTTTAATTCATTTTCGTACTATTGGATAACCGTTGCACTACGTTGAGGTTATACAGGTCTCTCATCGCCTGCTTGGGGCATATTGTATTGTACTGCTATCATGCCCAAAACAATTACGGATCCATCAACACCTGGCCTTCTTACCATGGACAATTTCCTGGTTAAAAAAGTTACGCAAATAAACAAGGAACGTAGGGCCTCACTAGGCAGTAAAAGTCTTCCCCCCATTATGGATAATGTCCCCAATGAAACTGCAGAAGGACCAGAGGGCACTCTAGAACATGCCCCACATAGTACAGGGGGATCCAGTATAGCGGTACAGGCACAGGTACACTCTGAGAAGCCCGTGGACCTGCCTAACACTTCGGAGGAAGACTCAGCTGTGGAAGAGTTAGTAGAGGCCCCTTCTACACAAAGACCAGTAAGGAAGTGCAGAAAGACTCAAGGGAGGCGTGGGGGGAAATCGTCAAAATCTAAATCTCATACTAATCCACCCATTAACTGCAAAGCCACTATCGCTAACAGCGCAAGCAACCCGGTCTTAGAAGAAACTAACCAAGAGGGCAATAATGAGGGAAGCATAATCTTATCTGCCCCCAACCTAGAAGCATTGATAAACACAATAGTAGGAAAGCTGGAGGCCAAAATTACAGATCTAATCAGCCCAATAATGTCTAGATTGGATATAGTAGCATCTGAAGTAGAAAGACTGGGCAGTTTGGTGGCGGCACACTTGACCCCCGCCCCAGGAGTTACAGCCCCTAAAACTATTCCTGCTAGGGATGGGAAGGAGAATGCAGCCATGGGGAAGAGTGGGCAGCAGCCGAATCCCCAAGGGATGGTTGGCGCTGGCGCTGAGGCTGTGTTACCTACAGCACCAGTAAACCAGCCGATTCAACAGGCCCCTGCACCCCTGGGCACCTGCATAGCGGCTCCGCATAGGGCTAAACTCAGGAATGTAAATCTTCCCCCTGATTGTGTGCCATATCTGGTGGTGTTAACCAACGTTCCACGTTACGAAGAAGTACCAGCCCAACCATATGGAGAATCTCATGACTCTCTAAAAAATAAAACGGTGGCGTGGCTAAATAAAAATTGTGGTTACCCAACTCACTACTATGACCAAATTATATCCACAGAAAGGGTCAATTGGGTGGGCCCTTCGAGGAAGGTGACCACGGGGGATTGAGTGGTTGTTAATTTCCAGCATCCCCAGCACGTCGCGACAGTCTTACTGCGCGCATCCTCACTAGTTTACAACGCAAACAGTGTCTGTGTGCGCCCCCTGGGCTACTTCTATGCGCCTGACCAGAATTCCCCTAAAAATCCTCGTGGGTACAGGCCCATATCACATGCTCAGACCCCAATTCCGGTAGTACCATATATGTATAACAATAATATCAATGGGCTGAATGGTTGGCAGACACCGGCAGCAAATCGTAATACTGACAATCAGAGTATGAGAGGGTACAATGTTCCCATACATAATCTCTTCGAAATGTTTTCAGGGCTGGATGCCTGCGATTGACTGAGGGTCCCGGATGGTCAGAGTATCGTACAGTCTCCTGCAGGTCAGGAGACAGAGGTGAATTCATCAACAACACTTAAAAACAATGTTATATGTTGGAATGTGGCGGGCCTAGAAAACAAAATGCAAGATGAAAGTTGGTTATTATACATGCATCAGGGGCTTTCAGATTATCTGCCTCCAAGAGACTTGGTCAGTAAAAGGTGAAATATACATTGAAGGTTATAAGGCATACTTTGTACCTGCTATATCAGCAAACCGGGGAAGGCCAAAGGGTGGTATGGTAATGTTTATATCGGGAGCACTGACATGTACAATCGATAGCAGGCCATCAAGCAACCCCGGTATACAAGGTTTAGTTTTTTCTGCTGGCAATTGTAAGGTTGGCCTGATCAATTTTTACAATTCTATTAACAATGTTACAGCTCATGGCAATTTAGAATTTTTAAATGATTATATAGGCACCTCAATGAGGGATTGTTCACATAACTTGTTGATCATGGGCGATTTTAATATTCACCCTTGTGGTGATCCCTTAGGGAAAAACCTCCAGGAATTACACTGCCCCAGACTAAATGGTTTACATCTGGAACATACCATGGAGGGGGCCCGTTTTAATAATTGTCTCAATGATCATGGTCTTACTATAGCAATGGCACTATGTGACCCCTCAAAGCGTTTTCTCACCCCAACTTTTAAAGGGCATGGAAAAGGGACGATTATTGACTATATGTTGTTAACCGTGCCCAGGCAGGTTTTTGTGCGTTCATTTTCTATAGATAACAATGCACTTAGCGACCATAACCCTCTCACCATACATTTAAGGGGGCCCTGGGTGGCTAGTGAAAGTCGCAACCTGGTTAAGGGTAGGGTAACAGCAACGGATGGCAGACGCCGCCTAAAATGGTCCATGTGCACCCCGGACCTCATATACCAGAACATCCAAAATAACTGTAGCGACATAATCACTTGATGCATTCAGGTTGATTCTGATCCAACTCAGATCCTGTCTGATTTTCAGAGCCTAACAGATAAAATAGCTATTTTAATGACAGAACCTTTAAAGAGTAGAGGGAGGGAGGGCCCAAGGTGGTTCAACAAGGAATGCTCTAAAGCAGCTCGTGATCTCAGAGCTGCCTTGTCGGAAAAACCAAGAGACAATTAATTAGTACAGAGATCACGTAAAAAGTACAAATCAGTCATTGCCTCACGGAAGGAGGTACTGAAGAATGAGGCTTGGGCGGAGATCCTGTAACCACAAACATTGAAAAATAGTGCCAGATTTTGGGTGGCGCTTAAGAAACCCTTCCTGGTGAAAGACTCGGGTGAGGGGTTAGAATGTGTTATAACAAAAGATGAATGGGTCGCTCATTTTAAACAATTGTATGGGGGATGTGAAGTCAACGCTGTATCTTTTGAATGCACCAATGGGGGCCCTTGCCTTAACCTCAGTATACGAGAGGTTTTAGTGGGAATAGAGGGGCTCACAGCGGGCAATTCACCAGGCCCTGATGGGATACCCCCGGATCTCTTTAAATCTGATCCTACTTTCTGGGCCCCGATTATTGTGGCTGTTATTAATGCAGCCGCGAGAGTCGGATGCCCGCTATCCTGGGGGCTCTCCACCATTGTGCCTATATTTAAAAAGGGGGATAGGGATAGCCCCCTCTGTTATAGGCCTATCTCCCTGATTAACTCCATGGCGAAACTAGTGGGGAGAATTGTACTGCGGCGTCTCTCTGAGTGGACATAGGACAACAACATTATGTCTATTACCCAATATGGTTTTTGTAACGGCAGCTCGACCACAACACAATGTCTAAATCTCTTCCTAATACTTACTAAATATACTATTGCCCAAAAGGGTACAGTCCACCTGGCCTTCATGGACCTATCCTCAGCTTTCGACTGCGTGAACAGGGGGAAGCTGTGGGGGTCCATGAGGGTAAGGGAGTAGACAGCGGTATTATAAACTTTTTGGTTGACCTCCATAGAAACACAAGTGCAAATATAAGGTATTGCCAAGACCTGTCAGTAACTGATGATTTTAGAACAGGGAAGGGGGTACGGCAAGGCTGCATATTAGCTCCTTTCCTTTTTAACTTTTACATAAATGAGCTGGATGGCGTTTTACAGGAGGTGAAATCAGACAGTCCAAGAGTGGGGAAAAGAAGCATCCCTGTTCTGCTATACGCAGATGATGCAGTGTTGTTAGCAAGAACTGAAAAAGGCCTTCAATTACTACTTAATGCATTTAAAAAGTTCATGGAAGATAGAGACCTGTTAGTGAACAACTCTAAATCTTACATCATGCAAGTGGGGAAACAGCAAAAGAGACAATACACCTTCAAACTAGATAAGGCAGTAATACAGTTTTCTAACATGTTCTCCTATCTAGGAGTTCTCTTTGACTCTAAATTATCTTGGGGCCCACAACTTGCGAAGAAAAGATGTGACGTGACTAGGGTTAATGCCTCCATTTTTAACTTCGCTTCAAAACTTGGTAAAAAGCCCACGGCTGCTATGATAAAATTATATGACGCAAAATCATTAGCAACCGCAGCCTATGGGAGTGAGCTTTGGGGCTACATGGCTGGGGATCAACTTTAGATCACAGAAAATTCGTTTTACAAACGGCTTCTGTGTGTCCCAGCCTCCACCTTTGCAGTCCATGCGGAACTAGGAGTGGGGTATTTGAGCGATATCCTGTCCCTACGACCTCTGTTATGCTGGTTGAAAATGTGGTTATGCGAAGATATTCCCCTAACACATCTAATTGTTAATGATTTTATGGCTCATGACAATGCGTCAGGCACTCCCTGGTTGAAGTACCTAAAAACTTGTTTCTTTGAGATGGGTCGTCCTGATCTGTTTGATCACCCGTCAAGAATTGGAAAGGCGGACATTGATCTAGTCAAGCAGGCGTTTCTTCTACGCAAGAAGGCCGTGAGGGAGGGTGTCGAGTTACAAAAAGTAAGTGTAAGGAAATGTATTATGGTTAAAACCTGTTTGACAACAGAGCCTTACCTACACGGCACTTTTAGTACTCACAACAAGTTCTTACTAACAAGATTTTGATTTAACCTGTTTCAACATCTGCTTATCAGACCTAAAAAGGAGAGTTTTTGTAAAAATCCAATATCCTGTGGCTGCGACGGAAAGTCTCCACAGGATATGTTGCACTTTATGTTTTTATGCAGATTTTATGAATTCCCTCGTAAACGCTTTTTAATTGCTCTTTTAAAAAAAATGAATTTTAAACAGATACGACCAGCCTTTTTATATTTACAATTGCTGCACAGTGACAGTGTCCTTCAAGTTCTTGAATTTTTTAAATTGTCTCTTAAACTGCGAATTTGTTTGGACCAATGAATGAATTAATGGATTTAAAGTAATCTGTCTTTTTATTACCTGCAACTGTATTTTATCTGATGACACTTGATGTATGTACAGTATGTTTTATGCACTTTTATGGTTGAAATACACCGAATAAAGTCTCTTTTGAATTTGAATTTGACCTGGGCTGCCTTTAGAGTAGTGGGAGGAGATTTCCTTGCACCGGAAAGGCCTGGTCTGCCTTGTACAATGCCATCTCTACCCCATGCCACGGAGTGTCACCAGTGAGGACAGAACTGGTTTGGGCTAGGAACAGATACTCTCTGCCTTCAGAGAACAAAGGATTTGGTGGTGTAAATATTGGGGCCCAGACCCCAGGACTTTAGATCTCTTTTGGAATCAACAAGACTGCCAAGAGGAAGAGCTGGAGAAGCTGTGAGAAGGAAATACCACTTTGCTCTGTGAGTTGCTGTGTTGACCTGCAGTAGCTGCTTCTGTCTTTGACAGAGAAAGCACTGAACTTAAAATTTCTACAACGTTTTTATTAGGTTTCTCCAAGGGCTTGAGGTAGAGCTTTCCCCCTGTTTAAAAATCCTCAGGAACAGCAAAGACTTCAAGTTCTTCTGCCATCAGCACTGGGGACTGTGTTTTGTGCTGCAACAGAATAAAAGCAACCCAACACTGTCTACGACATCGCTGCCGACTCCATGTCCTGAAGGCACTGCAGATGGAACCGGCGCAATGCCGCACCGCAACCCTGGTCTCACCGATGACGCCAGCTGCTGCTGCCACGAGCTGCTGTTTGCACCGTGACCTGTGGGCACCAGACTCCTTGCTGCCTTGCTTCACACCATTACCCTGGTATCCCCGATTAAGCCGTTCCATGGCAACATCGACACTGCTGCTTGCACTGTGGTTCAAGGGCACCACTCGTAAGTTACACAAGCACAGTCCTCATCCCGCACCGCAGCCTTAGCTTACTGACGCCGGCGCCATCGACTCCATTTCGTCAGCCGATGACAGTGCTTCAGTAACGACAACACCGCTGCTTGCACGTGACCTGCCAGGACCGCGACAAGCACCTTACCACTTCGCACCTCAGCCCTGGTCTCACCGATGCTGCTGGACAACCGCCATGGGCCACTGCCTGCACTGCGACCTGAGGGCACTGCATGCCGCATCACTGCACTTTGCACCACAGCACCCGACGCCTTTTGACACCGGTGCTCCTGACTTCAACCGTGAGGAGTTCGATCTGCAACTTGTGGGACTTCAAGGGCCCGACAACTCCTGCACCGACCTCTGGAACCGACGCCTGTTGATGTCATGCTTACGGAGCTCAACAAGCGGTTGCTGACGCCCTGCATTTCTAAAGGTATTGTTTTGCGGGTCTTCTTGAAACAGTAGCTTGCTCACCAAACCTACCTTCGGAGTTATGAGACCTACCCTGGTCTGGACCTGCTCCTCCTCACAGAAGCATATCAAAACCCAACCTCTTCACTGGGCATCGCTATACAAAATCACCGGATAAGTCAATCAGCACCAGCATGGAGGCAGAGTTGCTATCATATTCAAAGACTGCATTAGCCGAACCACTTACACAGATAACCCCCATCAGTTACATGGAATACTTCACTTTCAAGAAATGCATCATAGCCAATTTCTGCTGGGGCAGAACCCACGTATACAGACCACGAGAACCCTACACCAATTTTGCCAGTAACATCACAGACTTTGATGCACCCCTCATCATTAACGCCTGCACCTTCATCTCCCTCAGAGACATTCATTTTCACCTAGAAGTCTGAACCAATCCCAGCCTAATTAGAAAATCTCAGAACCCACCCACACCACCGGACACCTTTTCGACCCAATATTCTTCTCCAGTAGCAACATCACTGTTGACAAGTCAGCAACTATGATCTTGACAGACTACTCTTGCATCAATTTCAGCATACCCATCTCACACTATCACAGACCAACCACTGCAGCTGGTAAAGTATCACAGAAAAGGACTGGGCTTTCTCTCTTCTCTCTTTCTTTTTCTCTCTCTGCCACACCTGCCCCAGCACACCAGCAACTTGCTGAAATTCATCAAGAGCCCGAACAGCTGGATTCCCTGACTCCCCTCATGCAAAAGCTAATGGGATGAACCTGACCACAGGCCAGCCAGTACACTGAGGAACACAGGTTGGCGAAACACCACTGAGAGCAACAGGAGCCCAAATGAAAACCAAGTCAAGACCCCATTGATAAAGACAACTTCAAATCTGCCCTAAGACGCTGTCAACAGCAGATATCAGACACCAAATGCACAGCATTCACAGCGGCATAAACTAAAGCAAACGACATCTTTACCATCAGGTAAGATTTCACTGCTCCTCCTGCCACCTCCACCAACATCACCTCCTTGCAAGACCTATAGTTCAAGTTCAAGTTCAAGTTCAAAATTTGTATAGCGCACTACTCACCCAGAGGGTCTCAAGGCGCTTGAGGGAGGGGGGTGAATTTATTTATCGAATATCCAGGCTTTTAGTTGCTTTCTGAAAGAGAGGTGGTCCTGAGTGAGGCGGAGGTGGGTGGGGAGAGAATTCCAGGTTTTAGCCGCTAAGTAGGAGAAGGATCTTCCCCCCATGGTGGATCTGTGGATGCGCGGAATTGCGGCGAGGGCTTGATTGGACGATCGTAGTTGGCGGGAGGGGGTGTAGAAGGAAAGACGTGTTTTGAGGCATTCGGGTCCTAGGTCGTAGAGGGCTTTGTGTGCGTGGGTGAAGAGACGGAACGTTATTCTTTTGTTGACAGGGAGCCAATGGAGGCCTTTCAGGTGGTTGGAAATGTGAGGAATGTCTAAAATGAGTCTGGCTGAGGCGTTTTGGATGCGTTGGAGTTTTTTCTGTAGTTTGGCTGTGGTTCCGGCGTAAAGGGTGTTGCCGTAGTCCAATCGGCTTGTGACCAGTGCGTGGGTGACTGTCTTTCTTGTTTCGGTGGGGATCCAACGGAAGATATTTTTGAGCATTCGTAGGATGTTGAAGCAAGATGATGAGATGGTGTTGACTTGTCTGGTCATCGTGAGGGATGAGTCCAGGATGAAGCCCAGGTTAGTGTGTGGTCCGTAGGTATGGGTGCGGTTCCGAGGGCCAGTGGCCACCATGAGTGGTCCCAGGCAGAGGGGGATGGTCCTAAGATGAGGACTTCTGTTTTGTCCGTGTTTAGTTTTAAACGGCTGTTCTTCATCCACTCGGCTACTTTTTTCATTCCTTCGTGTAGGTTGGTTTTGGCGGTGTTTGGGTCTTTTGTGAGGGAGAGGATCAGCTGGGGGTCGTCTGCGTAGGAGATGATGTTGAGGTTGTGTTGGCGCGCAATGGATGCGAGGGGACTCATGTATACGTTGAATAGGGTGGGGCTGAGTGATGATCCTTGTGGTACGCCGCAAATTACTTCGATGGCCTCTGATTTAAAAGGGGGGAGGCGGACTCTCTGGGTTCTTCCGGTGAGGAACGATATGATCCAGTCCAATGCCTTTCCATGTACTCCGATGTTGCTGAGAAGTTGTATGAGGGTGCTATGGTAGACTGTGCCGAAGGCTGCGGAGAGGTCAAGTAAGATGAGAGCAACTGTTTCTCCGTTGTCCAGTAGTGTTCGGATGTCATCTGTTGCTGCGATGAGGGCGGTTTTGGTGCTGTGTTTGGCTCGGAAGCCTGATTGAGAGGAGTCTAGGGATTTGTTGGATTCGAGGAAGGCGGCGAGCTGACTGTTGACGGCTTTCTCGATGACTTTGGCGTGGAATGGTAGGAGCGAGATGGGGCGGTAGTTCTTAAGTTCAGTGGGGTCTGCTGTGGGTTTATTCAGGAGGGCGCTGAGTTCGGCATGTTTCTACCTTTCTGGGAAGGTAGCGGAGTTAAGGGAGCAGTTGATGACGTCTCGGAGATGGGGTGCGATGATGGAGTCTGCTTTGTTGAAGATGTGGTGGGGACAAGGGTCGGTAGGCGATCCTGAGTGGATGGAATTCATCAGGCGGATGGTGTCTTCAGTGGTGATTGTGTTCCAGGCGCAAAGGTTGTTAGAGGGGGGTTTTGGTTCGGAGGTGGGTGGAGTGGGTTGGTCTTCGGGCTAGTTTTGAAAGCTGTTATGTATTTCGGCGATTTTGTTGTGGAAGAATGATGATAGAGAGTCGCAGAGGTCTTGGGAGGGGGTGATGTCGTTAGTGCCTGCGGAGGGGTTGGTGAATTCTTTGAGGATGTTGAATAGTTCCTTGCTGTTTTGGGCATTGTTGTCAAGTCGGTCCTTAAATGCTGATTTCTCGGTGGATCGGATGAGTTGGTGGTGTTTGCGGGTGGCGTTCTTGAAGGAGGTCAGGTTGTCAGTGGTAGGGTTTTTTCTCCAGGTTTTCTCGAGAGTCTGACAGGACTTCTTGGATTTCTTAAGGTCATCGTTGAACCAGGGGGCTTTTTTGTTACCTTGCTTGATTAGATGGTCTTTCAAGGGTGCTAGTTCGTCTGCGCTGTGGGTGATGCATTGTGTGAGGTTGGTGGCTGCTTGGTTTGGGTCCGATGAATTGGCAGGGGGGTTTTTCTGAAGCGACGAGAAGAGCAGGTCAGTGCTGATTTTGTTCCAGTTTCTTCGGGGAATAGGTTGTGGGGGGTCATGGGTCGTGGATTTTTTGTAGTGGAAGTGAACGCAGCTGTGGTCCGTCCAATGGAGAGCAGTGGTGTGATCGAAGGAGATGTGCTTGCTGGATGTGAAGATAGGGTCAAGCGTGTGTCCGGCAGAGTGGGTGGGGGTGTCGACAAGTTGTTTGAGTCCAAGATTGGCCATGTCGTCCAGAAGGGTGGTGGTGTTGTTGTCGTTTTTCTTGTCCAGGTGGAAGTTGAGGTCTCCCAGTAGCATGTAGTTCTCGGATGGGATGGCATGTGGGCTGATGAAGTCAGCGATGTCTTCACTGAATTGCGAGCGGGGTCCTGGGGGTCTGTAGATAAGGGTGCCTCTGAGTGTGGTTTTGGGGTCGGTGTGAATCTGGAAGTGAAGGTGTTCAGCGGTAGCGAGGTTATCGTAGGAGCTGGTTGTGATGCGGATGGTGTTCTTGTGGACGATGGCGATGCCTCCTCCTGTTTGGTTGATGCGGTCCTATGGAACAAGTGCTCAGATTTCTTCTGCAACAAAATCATCTACATATTCAGCAACGTAAAACCCTCAACCCAACGTATTACCATTGCTACTCAACATCCCATAGGGGATAAAGAATGAACCCTGACCTCATGCACAAACATCACCACTGTGAAATCCACTGCTACCATGAAGATTATCCACTCGTGGCCCTTCCACTCACAGAACCTTTACCAAAGAACACCTACTGATCAGCCATTCTCAACACCTTCAATGACTTAGGCTAATTTACGAATATCTGGAAACATGCCACCATCACACCCTTGCTGTAGAAACTATCTGCTGGTCCAGCCATGCTCTCTAGTTACAGAGCAATAGCCCTCTCTGCAATACCTGGCCAAGGCCTTAGAGAAACTATTTAACCAATGCCTTTTCAACTAATCCGCATCCATCAGACACTTGACGGCAAGCAGTTTGGAATCAGGGCCAACTACAGTACAGAAACAGCACTCATCACCATCACTGACAGCATCTGAATACTTCTTGACAGAGGAGACATGGCAGCCCTCATTCTCCTGGTGCTCTCTGCCGCATTTGACATGGTCTTACTCTCGATCCTCATAAGGCTCCTACTCGAGATTGGTATTCAGTTACCCACTCGCCACTGACTTCGATCCTACTTAACAAAAAAAACTAGCTACTATCCTGGCACCTTACTCCTTGGAAGCTTGCAGTCTTATCTGTGGAGTGCCTCAAGGATCATCGCTCAGCCTCACTCTCTTCAACACATACTTCATCCATCTGCCCATCATCATCTGTGAATACGACATAACCATTCTCTCCTATGCCAAGGACATGCAACACATACCCTTAGGCCAGACCCCCCGAACACAACAAACGTTCACCACCAGCATAATCAAAGTCACTAATGGGATGAAAGTCAAGTGTCTCAAGCTCAACACCAACAAGACAGACGTAGTGATATTTGGCACAAAATCACCTCACCAACCATGGGAGTCCAACTGGTGGCTTGCCAAACTTGGACCCACAACTAGCACTATGCCAGAAACCTCGAATCATCATTAACAGCACACTAGGCAGGACCACCCAAGTTAATGCTGTCAGTGCATCCTGCTTCCAAACACTGAAGATGCTGAGGAAGATCTTCAAATGGCTTTCAAGCAACACCAGAAAAACCATCACTCATTCCCTAATCACCAGCAAGTTGGACCTAGGGGTACACCCTCTATGCAAGGATACCCAAGCAACTCGCCAAAAGACTACAATTCATTCAGAACTCTGCAGTTAGTCATCCGCAACCTTCCACACAAAACTCACACCCTACAACACCTCAGGGATCTCAACTGGCTCCTGATGCACACACATGCTCATTTTAATGTCCTCACACACATAATCAAGGCACTACACAACTTAAGCCCCACCTACCTAAACAGTTGCAGCTCTTCCAACAACCACCCAAACATGTTTGTTCTGCAGAGCACCTGCTAGCACATATCACACACTCTCACAGAACAAGATCAGGAGGGCAGGTGTTTTCTCGCACCACTCCCAAATCACGAAATGACATCCCACTCCACATCAGAACCTCTTCCTCTCTTCTGAAATTTCACAAGAAGCCAAAGGCCTACCTTTTTAATCAACCAACCTAACCTAGAAAGGGCTAGGGACACCTATCTGCTCAGTGCCAAGATTCCCTCATGGGTGATACCATAAAATAACATAAACCTTTCATAGGCTATGGGGTACTGCACGATAGATGGGTTGAAGGACTGTTGGAAGGTAGATTTTAAGTAGCTGTAAATATGAACCTACCACTAGCAATAAGGCCACCAAAACAATATAAGATCCAGACAAGGTCTCAATAAAAGATCACCTTGCTCAACCCTTGGTGGCTGGTAGGGGACAAGCAAGCATAATTTAGGATACAGGTGTGTGAAGCATTTCAATACACTAATATATGAAATAAGTAAGACACAACACACAACATCAAAACAGTTTAGTTAAGCATGTAAAGGCTGGCCAATCAGGAGAGACTGCTAGAAGACTGGATTTTGGCTCATGGAAAAGAAAGTTCTATAACTTCTCTTCTGTTTAAGTTATGAAAAATTCAACTGTGGCAAGTTGTTGGAGTTATCATTACCAATCTGTTGAGGCCTTGAAATATTATTTTATCTCAGTCCTATCAATAGTTACACTGCATTACAATATCCCATGTTAGCCTATGAAGCTGTAACACTACAATGGGGAAAACGAAATTGGTAGTTTTAGCCCCACCAAGGCATATAACACATCTTTTAAAATATCCCTGCTTATTTTCACATGACATTCTATGCTGGGGGCATCTAGGGTAGACCTTAGAGGGAACTTATATGTAAAATTACCATAGTTTAAATCTTTGGAAGTACCTTTAAATCTAAAGTCTAACAAGCATGTAATTTCAATTTAAAAGCAGCTTGCAAAGCAGGGCTGATGTTTGAAAATGAAAGCTGGCAACACAGCTTTACACACCTCAAATCTGCTCAGCCTCTACCCCTACATTCCTCATCATATACTTGAGACTTATAGGTAGGTTGTTCAAGCCTACTGTAAATACATTTAATTGCCATATACTTTTTTATTCAGACCACTGGCCCTGGGCCTGGTTAGCAGGGCCCATGGTGCAGTCAGAGTCAGTTAACACCAGTATCAGTCAAACTAACTGGGGGTTATCTCGGCAAACAGTATGACTTTCTCACACTGACATTATGTGAGATGCCAAAATTACATTCCAAACCGCCCCAAGAGTATTTCATGTCCTAATTTCCTTAGGCTATTGTGGACTTCAACACCTCAAGTTAATTTAATTCATATTTATAGGATCTCTACCTGCCAACTCATTTCATATTAAAAAGTGCAGTTTATGTCAACATATTGTAAGCATTGCTTCATCGCACCCAAGTTCCTCTAATATTAAAAAAAGTGGCAAAGGATCTTCTCACAGTTATTTAATGTGAGTGAAGCACCAAATATAATCTGTTGCTATTCGATAATTATGCTTGATGTAACTATACAAACCTATTAGGAGCTTCATATGTGTTTATTTTATGTCTTTATTTTAAGTTTCTAGCCAATCACCAGGGACCAATTTTTCCAAAGAATGAACTGTATTCAAGAATCTTAGGATTCAGCCTGTACAATCTTAGAATGGAAATTACATTTTCAGTTTTTAGCCTGGTAATTGGTTATACTGAACAATCTCCTGTATCTTAGACACCAATCTCTGCTTTCCGCACCCTTATTAACTAATAAATTGTCATCTTTCTGACAGGGCATAGAAAAGGACTGTAAATTGCTAATGGTGACATTGCTTATTAAACGTATTCCAGAATTAGCATCTGTTTATTTCCTTTGGCATGAAATAGTAAAAATGTTTGTTACGTTGCAACAAAAGTTGCTGTGCTGCATTGCATGAAAGGCAGAGAGGAGAATAGCGTAGTTTCTCCCATGATATCTCTCTTGCCCTGCTCTGACGCACGTTTATTTGTCTAGGACCAAAGCTCACATCCTTGGACTTTAGTAAAAGGGTGTGTGCATCATTTCAAAAACACAGGTTTTGTGGTGGAAAGATACCATTCCAGATACAAAATACTGTAAGCAGTTGTGTGAATTAGTTAAGGGGGGCTGATGGTCCACCTCAAGCAATAACCACAATCGTTGTTAGGGTTATTCACTGAACTAATTACATTAACCCCAGCTCAACCCCCTGGTAGCTTTGGCACAGAGGCAATCTGTACTATATGTATGCGGTAGTAAAACAGTAATACAAGAAAAACATGTCACAAGAAAGAAAACAACAAAAAAGTTTGTACATTTTATTAAATATTGGCACCAAAGTTCTTAAAATCCAATAAGGTGAACAAAAGACATTAATTTTTAAATGTTAATGTTCAAAATAGCGCAAAAAAATGTTAAGCGACAACCACAGTCATTTGGTTGCACTTGACCGGTACCAAGGCATGAATTAAGGCCAACTGCGATGGAACACTGGTCAGTTACAGATATCGAGTTCAACACTATTGTATGTTTTACCTTCTGGGTGAGCCTCTAGAATGGAAGTTAAAAAATCCTTAGTGGAATAAAACAGCAGGCTGTGACTGAGAGGGCTCCAAGTCATTTCAAATGTAGTCACTTTTTGTAGCTCAGATTCTTTCAGCGAGGCAAGACTGTAGGCTGTAGTGGAGAGTTCTCCATGAGGCTGGATACCTTCTCTGCAAGGTCTTGCTGAACCGGGTTTACCTCTGTTTAAAAGCACCTGGTCACTGCGACCTAATTTTGCAGCCTAGCAGCAAAGCACTTATGTCAGATCGCTTTGGAAGGTTGATCCAGGTCCTCTGAAGGTCTTGTGAGCCAAAACATTTCTGAGTTCCAGTTTACAGGAGATGTTAGGAGGAGTACACTTTGACAAAGCCCAGGGTTCCAGAAATTCATGAACAACACTAGGGGATCAACACTCACTACAACAGAAGTCACCAGCAGGGTCAAGTGAAGGTACAGTTGCAATTTGTCAGCTAGGCAGTTTCAGGAACACATCTTGTAGCTTTTTGTGTCTCTGTTGCTTGAACAGGAGGTCAGCCTTATGACATTTGGACAGAAGAACTACAGAATGTCTTTTACAAAGAAACAAAACAAAATAGGCCCCTATGTAGGACAGTGATACCAAAGGGAATGATGGACAGAGCGTTTGAGCAAATCAAACACTCACCCCCAGTCAACTGATCTGGGCTTAATCCATCACCATTCTTTAGCTCACTCCACCACCCCAGTTCAGACATGGCCATATGCTAATCAGTCTGACCCGGTGCCTCATGGGAACAGTCCAGCCCAAACTGCCAAGCCTTTTCTTCCGTGGACTGGAAACAAGCATCCTGGGACCGGTTTCAGGTTCATAACCCTCATCAGCCAGGCTATCTTGAATCCAGTGGCAAAGTGAGCAAGGGACCCACGTCTGGGCATACCCTGCCAACTTAGGGCAAACAAAGCGATACCAGAGGGGATGATGGACAGAGCGTTTGAGCAAATCAAACACTCACCCCCAGTCAACTGATCTGGGTTTAATCCATCACCATTCTTTAGCTCACTCCAACACCCCAGTTCATATATGGCCATATGCAAATCAGTCTGACCCTGTGCCTCATGGGAACAGTCCGCCCAAACTGCCAAGCCATGTCTTCCCTAGACCGGAAACAAGCATCCTGGGAATGGATTTGCGTTCATAACCCTTCATCAGCCAGGCTATCCTGAATCCAGTGGCAAAGTGAGTAAGGACCCACGTCTGGGCATACCCTGCCAAACTAGGGCAAACCAAGAAATACCAAAGGGGATGATGGACGGAGCGTTTGAGCAAATCTAACACTCACCCCCAGTCAACTGATCTGGGTTTATTCCATCACCATTCTTTAGCTGACTCCACCACCCCAGTTCAGACATGGCCATATGTAAATCAGTCTGACCCTGTGCCTCATGGTAACAGTCCAGCCCGAACTGCCAAGCCATGTCTACCCTGGACCGGAACCAAGCATCCTCAAACCAGTTTCAGGTTCATAACCCTCATCAGCCAGGCTATCTTGAATCCAGTGGCAAAGTGAGCAAGGCACCCACGTCTGGGCATACCCTGCAAACTTAGGATGAACAAAGCGATACCAAAGGGATGATGGACGGAGCGTTTGAGCAAATAAAACATTCACCCCCAGTCAACTGATCTGGGTTTAATCCATCACCATTCTTTAGCTCACTTCACCACACCACCCCAGTTCAGATATGGCCATATGCAAATCAGTCTGACCCTGTGCCTCATGGGAACAGTCCAAAAATGCAAAAACAACAGGTGATGGACCGAATGTGGATCAATGTCACACACTCACCCCAGTTCAAAGATCTGGGCCCAAATCCATAGTTTTTTTGCACTCCACACCACCCTGGGTTAGACAATGGCGATATGCAAATCAGCTCTGACCCTGTGCCCCATGGGAACAGTCCAGTCCGAACTACAAAAGCCATGTCCTTCCCAGAATGGAATCAAGCATCTGAGGACCGGACCGGTTTCGAGGTAACACCTCTCATCAGCCCGGCTAGCTTGACTCCAGTGGTGTGGAGTGCCTGGGACCCACGTCTGGGCATCCCCAGCGCACTTAGGGCGGAATATGCAAAAACAACAGGTGATGGACCGAATGTGGATCAATGTCACACACTCACCCCAGTCCAAAGATCTGGGCCCAAATCCATCGTTTTTTTGCACTCCACACCACCCTGGGTTGGACAATGGCGATATGCAAATCAGCTCTGACCCTGTGCCCCATGGGAACAGTCCAGTCCGAACTACAAAAGCCATGTCCTTCCCAGAACGGAATCAAGCATCCGAGGACCGGACCGGTTTCGAGGTAACACCTCTCATCAGCCCGGCTAGCTTGACTCCAGTGGTGTGGAGTGCCTGGGACCCACGTCTGGGCATCCCCAGCGCACTTAGGGCGGAATATGCAAAAACAACAGGTGATGGACCGAATGTGGATCAATGTCACACACTCACCGCAGTCCAAAGATCTGGGCCCAAATCCATCGTTTTTTTGCACTCCACACCACCCTGGGTTAGACAATGGCGATATGCAAATCAGCTCTGACCCTGTGCCCCATGGGAACAGTCCAGTCCGAACTACAAAAGCCATGTCCTTCCCAGAACGGAATCAAGCATCCAAGGACCGGACCGGTTTCGAGGTAACACCTCTCATCAGCCCGGCTAGCTTGACTCCAGTGGTGTGGAGTGCCTGGGACCCACGTCTGGGCATCCCCAGCGCACTTAGGGCGGAATATGCAAAAACAACAGGTGATGGACCGAATGTGGATCAATGTCACACACTCACCCCAGTCCAAAGATCTGGACCCAAATCCATCGTTTTTTTGCACTCCACACCACCCTGGGTTAGACAATGGCGATATGCAAATCAGCTCTGACCCTGTGCCCCATGGGAACAGTCCAGTCCGAACTACAAAAGCCATGTCCTTCCCAGAACGGAATCAAGCATCCGAGGACCGGACCGGTTTCGAGGTAACACCTCTCATCAGCCCGGCTAGCTTGACTCCAGTGGTGTGGAGTGCCTGGGACCCACGTCTGGGCATCCCCAGCGCACTTAGGGTGGAATATGCAAAAACAACAGGTGATGGACCGAATGTGGATCAATGTCACACACTCACCCCAGTCCAAAGATCTGGGCCCAAATCCATTGTTTTTTTGCACTCCACACCACCCTGGGTTAGACAATGGCGATATGCAAATCAGCTCTGACCCTGTGGCCCATGGGAACAGTCCAGTCCGAACTACAAAAGCCATGTCCTTCCCAGAACGGAATCAAGCATCCGAGGACCGGACCGGTTTCGAGGTACCACCTCTCATCAGCCCGGCTAGCTTGACTCCAGTGGTGTGGAGTGCCTGGGACCCACGTCTGGGCATCCCCAGCGCACTTAGGGCGGAATATGCAAAAACAACAGGTGATGGACCGAATGTGGATCAATGTCACACACTCACCCCAGTCCAAAGATCTGGGCCCAAATCCATCGTTTTTTTGCACTCCACACCACCCTGGGTTAGACAATGGCGATATGCAAATCAGCTCTGACCCTGTGCCCCATGGGAACAGTCCAGTCCGAACTACAAAAGCCATGTCCTTCCCAGAACGGAATCAAGCATCCGAGGACCGGACCGGTTTCGAGGTAACACCTCTCATCAGCCCGGCTAGCTTGACTCCAGTGGTGTGGAGTGCCTGGGACCCACGTCTGGGCATCCCCAGCGCACTTAGGGCGGAATATGCAAAAACAACAGGTGATGGAACGAATGTGGATCAATGTCACACACTCACCCCAGTCCAAAGATCTGGGCCCAAATCCATCGTTTTTTTGCACTCCACACCACCCTGGGTTAGACAATGGTGATATGCAAATCAGCTCTGACCCTGTGCCCCATGGGAACAGTCCAGTCTGAACTACAAAAGCCATGTCCTTCCCAGAACGGAATCAAGCATCCGAGGACCGGACTGGTTTCGAGGTAACACCTCTCATCAGCCCGGCTAGCTTGACTCCAGTGGTGTGGAGTGCCTGGGACCCACGTCTGGGCATCCCCAGCGCACTTAGGGCGGAATATGCAAAAACAACAGGTGATGGACCGAATGTGGATCAATGTCACACACTCACCCCAGTCCAAAGATCTGGGCCCAAATCCATCATTTTTTTGCAATCCACACCACCCTGGGTTAGACAATGGCGATATGCAAATCAGCTCTGACCCTGTGCCCCATGGGAACAGTCCAGTCCGAACTACAAAAGCCATGTCCTTCCCAGAACGGAATCAAGCATACGAGGACCGGACCGGTTTCGAGGTAACATCTCTCATCAGCCCGGCTAGCTTGACTCCAGTGGTGTGGAGTGCCTGGGACCCACGTCTGGGCATCCCCAGCAAACTTAGGGCGGAATATGCAAAAACAACAGGTGATGGACCGAATGTGGATCAATGTCACACATTCACCCCAGTCCAAAGATCTGGGCCCAAATCCATCGTTTTTTTGCACTCCACACCACCCTGGGTTAGACAATGGCGATATGCAAATCAGCTCTGACCCTGTGGCCCATGGGAACAGTCCAGTCCGAACTACAAAAGCCATGTCCTTCCCAGAACGGAATCAAGCATCCGAGGACCGGACCGGTTTCGAGGTACCACCTCTCATCAGCCCGGCTAGCTTGACTCCAGTGGTGTGGAGTGCCTGGGACCCACGTCTGGGCATCCCCAGCGCACTTAGGGCGGAATATGCAAAAACAACAGGTGATGGACCGAATGTGGATCAATGTCACACACTCACCCCAGTCCAAAGATCTGGGCCCAAATCCATCGTTTTTTTGCACTCCACACCACCCTGGGTTAGACAATGGCGATATGCAAATCAGCTCTGACCCTGTGCCCCATGGGAACAGTCCAGTCCGAACTACAAAAGCCATGTCCTTCCCAGAACGGAATCAAGCATCCGAGGACCGGACCGGTTTCGAGGTAACACCTCTCATCAGCCCGGCTAGCTTGACTCCAGTGGTGTGGAGTGCCTGGGACCCACGTCTGGGCATCCCCAGCGCACTTAGGGCGGAATATGCAAAAACAACAGGTGATGGAACGAATGTGGATCAATGTCACACACTCACCCCAGTCCAAAGATCTGGGCCCAAATCCATCGTTTTTTTGCACTCCACACCACCCTGGGTTAGACAATGGTGATATGCAAATCAGCTCTGACCCTGTGCCCCATGGGAACAGTCCAGTCTGAACTACAAAAGCCATGTCCTTCCCAGAACGGAATCAAGCATCCGAGGACCGGACTGGTTTCGAGGTAACACCTCTCATCAGCCCGGCTAGCTTGACTCCAGTGGTGTGGAGTGCCTGGGACCCACGTCTGGGCATCCCCAGCGCACTTAGGGCGGAATATGCAAAAACAACAGGTGATGGACCGAATGTGGATCAATGTCACACACTCACCCCAGTCCAAAGATCTGGGCCCAAATCCATCATTTTTTTGCAATCCACACCACCCTGGGTTAGACAATGGCGATATGCAAATCAGCTCTGACCCTGTGCCCCATGGGAACAGTCCAGTCCGAACTACAAAAGCCATGTCCTTCCCAGAACGGAATCAAGCATACGAGGACCGGACCGGTTTCGAGGTAACATCTCTCATCAGCCCGGCTAGCTTGACTCCAGTGGTGTGGAGTGCCTGGGACCCACGTCTGGGCATCCCCAGCAAACTTAGGGCGGAATATGCAAAAACAACAGGTGATGGACCGAATGTGGATCAATGTCACACATTCACCCCAGTCCAAAGATCTGGGCCCAAATCCATCGTTTGTTTGCACTCCACCCCACCCTGGGTTAGACAATGGCGATATGCAAATCAGCTCTGACCCTGTGCCCCATGGGAACAGTCCAGTCCGAACTACAAAAGCCATGTCCTTCCCAGAATGGAATCAAGCATCTGAGGACCGGACCGGTTTCGAGGTAACACCTCTCATCAGCCCGGCTAGCTTGACTCCAGTGGTGTGGAGTGCCTGGGACCCACGTCTGGGCATCCCCAGCGCACTTAGGGCGGAATATGCAAAAACAACAGGTGATGGACCGAATGTGGATCAATGTCACACACTCACCCCAGTCCAAAGATCTGGGCCCAAATCCATCGTTTTTTTGCACTCCACACCACCCTGGGTTAGACAATGGCGATATGCAAATCAGCTCTGACCCTGTGCCCCATGGGAACAGTCCAGTCCGAACTACAAAAGCCATGTCCTTCCCAGAACGGAATCAAGCATCCGAGGACCGGACCGGTTTCGAGGTAACACCTCTCATCAGCCCGGCTAGCTTGACTCCAGTGGTGTGGAGTGCCTGGGACCCACGTCTGGGCATCCCCAGCGCACTTAGGGCGGAATATGCAAAAACAACAGGTGATGGACCGAATGTGGATCAATGTCACACACTCACCGCAGTCCAAAGATCTGGGCCCAAATCCATCGTTTTTTTGCACTCCACACCACCCTGGGTTAGACAATGGCGATATGCAAATCAGCTCTGACCCTGTGCCCCATGGGAACAGTCCAGTCCGAACTACAAAAGCCATGTCCTTCCCAGAACGGAATCAAGCATCCGAGGACCGGACCGGTTTCGAGGTAACACCTCTCATCAGCCCGGCTAGCTTGACTCCAGTGGTGTGGAGTGCCTGGGACCCACGTCTGGGCATCCCCAGCGCACTTAGGGCGGAATATGCAAAAACAACAGGTGATGGACCGAATGTGGATCAATGTCACACACTCACCCCAGTCCAAAGATCTGGACCCAAATCCATCGTTTTTTTGCACTCCACACCACCCTGGGTTAGACAATGGCGATATGCAAATCAGCTCTGACCCTGTGCCCCATGGGAACAGTCCAGTCCGAACTACAAAAGCCATGTCCTTCCCAGAACGGAATCAAGCATCCGAGGACCGGACCGGTTTCGAGGTAACACCTCTCATCAGCCCGGCTAGCTTGACTCCAGTGGTGTGGAGTGCCTGGGACCCACGTCTGGGCATCCCCAGCGCACTTAGGGCGGAATATGCAAAAACAACAGGTGATGGACCGAATGTGGATCAATGTCACACACTCACCCCAGTCCAAAGATCTGGGCCCAAATCCATTGTTTTTTTGCACTCCACACCACCCTGGGTTAGACAATGGCGATATGCAAATCAGCTCTGACCCTGTGGCCCATGGGAACAGTCCAGTCCGAACTACAAAAGCCATGTCCTTCCCAGAACGGAATCAAGCATCCGAGGACCGGACCGGTTTCGAGGTACCACCTCTCATCAGCCCGGCTAGCTTGACTCCAGTGGTGTGGAGTGCCTGGGACCCATGTCTGGGCATCCCCAGCGCACTTAGGGCGGAATATGCAAAAACAACAGGTGATGGACCGAATGTGGATCAATGTCACACACTCACCCCAGTCCAAAGATCTGGGCCCAAATCCATCGTTTTTTTGCACTCCACACCACCCTGGGTTAGACAATGGCGATATGCAAATCAGCTCTGACCCTGTGCCCCATGGGAACAGTCCAGTCCGAACTACAAAAGCCATGTCCTTCCCAGACGGAATCAAGCATCCGAGGACCGGACCGGTTTCGAGGTAACACCTCTCATCAGCCCGGCTAGCTTGACTCCAGTGGTGTGGAGTGCCTGGGACCCACGTCTGGGCATCCCCAGCGCACTTAGGGCGGAATATGCAAAAACAACAGGTGATGGAACGAATGTGGATCAATGTCACACACTCACCCCAGTCCAAAGATCTGGGCCCAAATCCATCGTTTTTTTGCACTCCACACCACCCTGGGTTAGACAATGGTGATATGCAAATCAGCTCTGACCCTGTGCCCCATGGGAACAGTCCAGTCTGAACTACAAAAGCCATGTCCTTCCCAGAACGGAATCAAGCATCCGAGGACCGGACTGGTTTCGAGGTAACACCTCTCATCAGCCCGGCTAGCTTGACTCCAGTGGTGTGGAGTGCCTGGGACCCACGTCTGGGCATCCCCAGCGCACTTAGGGCGGAATATGCAAAAACAACAGGTGATGGACCGAATGTGGATCAATGTCACACACTCACCCCAGTCCAAAGATCTGGGCCCAAATCCATCATTTTTTTGCAATCCACACCACCCTGGGTTAGACAATGGCGATATGCAAATCAGCTCTGACCCTGTGCCCCATGGGAACAGTCCAGTCCGAACTACAAAAGCCATGTCCTTCCCAGAACGGAATCAAGCATACGAGGACCGGACCGGTTTCGAGGTAACATCTCTCATCAGCCCGGCTAGCTTGACTCCAGTGGTGTGGAGTGCCTGGGACCCACGTCTGGGCATCCCCAGCAAACTTAGGGCGGAATATGCAAAAACAACAGGTGATGGACCGAATGTGGATCAATGTCACACATTCACCCCAGTCCAAAGATCTGGGCCCAAATCCATCGTTTGTTTGCACTCCACCCCACCCTGGGTTAGACAATGGCGATATGCAAATCAGCTCTGACCCTGTGCCCCATGGGAACAGTCCAGTCCGAACTACAAAAGCCATGTCCTTCCCAGAACGGAATCAAGCATCCGAGGACCGGACCGGTTTCAAGGTAACACCTCTCATCAGCCCGGCTAGCTTGACTCCAGTGGTGTGGAGTGCCTGGGACCCACGTCTGGGCATCCCCAGCGCACTTAGGGCGGAATATGCAAAAACAACAGGTGATGGACCGAATGTGGATCAATTTCACACACTCACCCCAGTCCAAAGATCTGGGCCCAAATCCATCGTTTTTTTGCACTCCACACCACCCTGGGTTAGACAATGGCGATATGCAAATCAGCTCTGACCCTGTGCCCCATGGGAACAGTCCAGTCCGAACTACAAAAGCCATGTCCTTCCCAGAACGGAATCAAGCATCCGAGGACCGGACCGGTTTCGAGGTAACACCTCTCATCAGCCCGGCTAGCTTGACTCCAGTGGTGTGGAGTGCCTGGGACCCACGTCTGGGCATCCCCAGCGCACTTAGGGCGGAATATGCAAAAACAACAGGTGATGGACCGAATGTGGATCAATGTCACACACTCACCCCAGTCCAAAGATCTGGGCCCAAATCCATCGTTTTTTTGCACTCCACACCACCCTGGGTTAGACAATGGCGATATGCAAATCAGCTCTGACCCTGTGCCCCATGGGAACAGTCCAGTCCGAACTACAAAAGCCATGTCCTTCCCAGAACGGAATCAAGCACCACTGGAGTCAAGCTAGCCGGGCTGATGAGAGGTGTTACCTCGAAACCGGTCCGGTCCTCGGATGCTTGATTCCGGTCTGGGAAAGATACGGCTGTGTAGTTCGGACTGGACTGTTCCCATGGGGCCACAGGGTCAGAGCTGATTTGCATAAAGCCATTATCTAACCCAGGGTGGTGTGGAGTGCAAAAAACGATGGATTTAGGCCCAGATCCTTGTACTGGGGTGAATGTAAGACATTGATCTACATTCTGTCCATCAAATTGTTTTTTGTAATTTTCTCCCTGAGTGTACTGGGGTAGCTCAGACGTGGGTCCCAGAGCCTCCACACCACTGGAGTCAAGCTAGCCGGGCTGATGAGAGGTGTTACCTCGAAACCGGTCCGGTCCTCGGATGCTTGATTCCGGTCTGGGAAAGATATGGCTGTGTAGTTCGGACTGGACTGTTCCCATGGGGCACAGGGTCAGAGCTGATTTGCATAAAGCCATTATCTAACCCAGGGTGGTGTGGAGTGCAAAAAACGATGGATTTAGGCCCAGATCCTTGTACTGGGGTGAATGTAAGACATTGATCTACATTCTGTCCATCAAATTGTTTTTTGTAATTTTCTCCCTGAGTGTACTGGGGTAGCTCAGACGTGGGTCCCAGAGCCTCCACACCACTGGAGTAAAGCTAGCCGGGCTGATGAGAAGTGTTACCTCGAAACCGGTCCGGTCCTCGGATGCTTGATTCCGGTCTGGGAAAGATATGGCTGTGTAGTTCGGACTGGACTGTTCCCATGGGGCACAGGGTCAGAGCTGATTTGCATAAAGCCATTATCTAACCCAGGGTGGTGTGGAGTGCAAAAAACGATGGATTTAGGCCCAGATCCTTGTACTGGGGTGAATGTAAGACATTGATCTACATTCTGTCCATCAAATTGTTTTTTGTAATTTTCTCCCTGAGTGTACTGGGGTAGCTCAGACGTGGGTCCCAGAGCCTCCACACCACTGGAGTCAAGCTAGCCGGGCTGATGAGAGGTGTTACCTCGAAACCGGTCCGGTCCTCGGATGCTTGATTCCGGTCTGGGAAAGATATGGCTGTGTAGTTCGGACTGGACTGTTCCCATGGGGCACAGGGTCAGAGCTGATTTGCATAAAGCCATTATCTAACCCAGGGTGGTGTGGAGTGCAAAAAACGATGGATTTAGGCCCATATCCTTGTACTGGGGTGAATGTAAGACATTGATCTACATTCTGTCCATCAAATTGTTTTTTGTAATTTTCTCCCTGAGTGTACTGGGGTAGCTCAGACGTGGGTCCCAGAGCCTCCACACCACTGGAGTCAAGCTAGCCGGGCTGATGAGAGGTGTTACCTCGAAACCGGTCCGGTCCTCGGATGCTTGATTCCGGTCTGGGAAAGATATGGCTGTGTAGTTCGGACTGGACTTTTCCCATGGGGCACAAGGTCAGAGCTGATTTGCATAAAGCCATTATCTAACCCAGGGTGGTGTGGAGTGCAAAAAACGATGGATTTAGGCCCAGATCCTTGTACTGGGGTGAATGTAAGACATTGATCTACATTCTGTCCATCAAATTGTTTTTTGTAATTTTCTCCCTGAGTGTACTGGGGTAGCTCAGACGTGGGTCCCAGAGCCTCCACACCACTGGAATCAAGCTAGCCAGGCTGATGAGAGGTGTTACCTCGAAACCGGTCCGGTCCTCGGATGCTTGATTCCGGTCTGGGAAAGATATGGCTGTGTAGTTCGGACTGGACTGTTCCCATGGGGCACAGGGTCAGAGCTGATTTGCATAAAGCCATTATCTAACCCAGGGTGGTGTGGAGTGCAAAAAATGATGGATTTAGGCCCAGATCCTTGTACTGGGGTGAATGTAAGACATTGATCTACATTCTGTCCATCAAATTGTTTTTTGTAATTTTCTCCCTGAGTGTACTGGGGTAGCTCAGACGTGAGTCCCAGAGCCTCCACACCACTGGAGTCAAGCTAGCCAGGCTGATGAGAGGTGTTACCTCGAAACCGGTCCGGTCCTCGGATGCTTGATTCCGGTCTGGGAAAGATATGGCTGTGTAGTTCGGACTGGACTGTTCCCATGGGGCACAGGGTCAGAGCTGATTTGCATAAAGCCATTATCTAACCCAGGGTGGTGTGGAGTGCAAAAAACAATGGATTTAGGCCCAGATCCTTGTACTGGGGTGAATGTAAGACATTGATCTACATTCTGTCCATCAAATTGTTTTTTGTAATTTTCTCCCTGAGTGTACTGGGGTAGCTCAGACGTGGGTCCCAGAGCCTTCACACCACTGGAGTCAAGCTAGCCGGGCTGATGAGAGGTGTTACCTCGAAACCGGTCCGGTCCTCGGATGCTTGATTCCGGTCTGGGAAAGATATGGCTGTGTAGTTCGGACTGGACTGTTCCCATGGGGCACAGGGTCAGAGCTGATTTGCATAAAGCCATTATTTAACCCAGGGTGGTGTGGAGTGCAAAAAACGATGGATTTAGGCCCAGATCCTTGTACTGGGGTGAATGTAAGACATTGATCTACATTCTGTCCATCAAATTGTTTTTTGTAATTTTCTCCCTAAGTGTACTGGGGTAGCTCAGACGTGGGTCCCAGAGCCTCCACACCACTGGAGTCAAGTTAGCCGGGCTGATGAGAGGTGTTACCTCGAAACCGGTCCGGTCCTCGGATGCTTGATTCCGGTCTGGGAAAGATATGGCTGTGTAGTTCGGACTGGACTGTTCCCATGGGGCACAGGGTCAGAGCTGATTTGCATAAAGCCATTATCTAACTCAGGGTGGTGTGGAGTGCAAAAAACAATGGATTTAGGCCCAGATCCTTGTACTGGGGTGATGTAAGACATTGATCTACATTCTGTCCATCAAATTGTTTTTTGTAATTTTCTCTCATGGGAACAGTCCAGCCTGAACTGCCAAGCCATGTCTTCCCTGGACCCGAAACGCGCCGTACAATTACGAGCACGAGCTGCATATTCATAGGCTGTCAACGCTCCAAACTAGGAAGTGTTGGCAGATATCTTTTAATGAAGTATGCTGGGGGCTCATGGTCCTCGTAAATGCCCCGGGGACCGCCACCTTCCTGGGGCAGGAATATTTTTTAAAAACGGGGGGTCCGTGATGGCACGGACCTTCCAGCCCTGGGGATTACCACTTTTTGGGACATTTTAATGTTGGGAGGGGGTCGCGTGGTCTCCGTCCAGGAGCTCTTGATGGCTCTGGGGACCACCATCTCTCAGGGCCGACTCTTGCAGTGTCCCGGGGCGTTTACCCCTGGGACACTGCTGTTTGGTATGGTAGGGCGGGAGCGTCGCGGCTCCCACTTTAGCACAGGAAACCGGTTTCCTATTTGAAAAAGCGAGCAAGTTAAGCTGCTGTGTCTTTCAAGTAGGAAAGCAGATTGCTTTTCATTATAGAGAGCAGCATGTAAACTGCTCTCTCTGACAAAGCAATGCCGGCTCTCGAAGGACGCGGGGAGCCGGCTGGGAATGTAGGGGTATTGGTGTTCCCTACACGGTCCCTAATGATATTTTTCGAGTCCCAGGGAATGGGTTCCCTTGCAGCTCCTTAAACATTTGTACATTTAATTTCTGTAAAATCCTTTTTTATGTTGGGGAACAGAGTATTCCTCTAGTGACTTTGTCATCTATGTATGTTTTTTTACTTTTTATTTATTTGAATTCCGTTTTATTTACAGTATGTTTCTACGTCTTTTAAGAATGAGTTCCACAGCGTAGCGTCCATTGCAGTGTTTTTAGCTTTTTCGTTCTTTTGCTTACTTTTGCAAGATTCGGTGTCCTATTTGTGTAGCTTTCCTTTGTGTATCTTTTGTGCAGCCTTCTTTTGTGTATGTTTTTTTAAATCTGAGTTTTTTTATTCAGTGCTTCATCCAGTGTTCTGAATATAGCAGTACATGTGTAGACATGTACTTTACTCCTTTTCTTTGCTTCCCTCTACCCTAATTGACAACCTAATGGGGTGAGTCAAAGCATGGCACTGGTGTGTTCAATGTTTTAAGTTTGCAACACAGTAGGTAGGATAAATAAATAAAGCACTTGACACAATGCAGAGTGACACTATTTATTGTATTTAATTTTCAAACGTTTTCAAAATAAAATACACTCATGTACAAAATATTGTTGATTTATTTGCAAGATAAATATCTAATATAATTCATGTGAATTACCACATATGCTGATATTACAGTAAAGATAAAATGAAGTGTTTATGTTTTTGTACAAGGGCCTACAACATAAGAAATTCAGTATTGAAAATCAACAAAACAATTTGGAAGACAGTTACACTCATGTACAAAATATTGTTGCTTTATTTGCAGGTAAATATTTAATATAATTCATATCAATCACCACATATGCTGACATTACAGTAAAGATAAAACAAAGTGTTTAAGTTTTTGTACAAGGACCTACAACATAAGAAATTCAGTATGGAAAATCAACAAAACAATTTGGAAGACAGTTTCAAAATTAGTAACAGTGTCATAGAAGAGCTGAACATACTTTTTACAAGTAGCGAGAATGAAGAGGAAGATATAAATGATGCAGATATTAGCTGTGATTTCCTAGACTAAACCTTAGATGTTGATTTTCTGGAAGCATTAGATGACATCGAGTATGATCATATGAGTTTTGAAATTGAAACTCAGGAATATGAAATTCATGATGAAATTATTTTAGAAGCTGCATTAAGTTATGAGATGTTATTAGAATACATTTATTAAAATGGTTTGAGACATTCTTCTTGCAGAATTTTAATCATTCAGCTAGTACTGAAGTACTCATGTTGCAAAGTGGGCCATGGGGAATGGACTGCTTGAAACTCCTATAGACTATGTATGCAGTTTTTCATGCACCGGCAAATTTGTCTTTTACACCTTTACTTGCCCAGTCTGTTTCCTTACACTTCCAGAAAACACTAATACACTTCTAGAAAGGCAGCAAGTGTGCACATTTCTTACTGCCTTCGGCTGGGGTAGTTGTTACTACAAAAAGGCTTGATAAAGGGCTTGCACTTTGAAGACGAATATGAAATAGAATAGTTGATAACCATAGCCATGAAAGGCAGCAAGTAGGTGTGTGTACGTGTAGATGGTGTGTTGATTGAGTTGAAGATGAATAATGTTGGCAAGTGTGCAAATTACCCACAGCCATTCATGGGTAGTAGTTACAAAGAAGGCTCAATAAAAGGCCTGTTCTTTGAATTAGAATAACAAACATAAGATTTGATAACCATAGACCATACTGGTTATTTTTTAATATAGGTAGACTTTTATTAAGCTTTGTATTATACATGAACAGCAGGAAGTGTGTGAATTACCCACTGCCATTCACGAGTAATAGTTACCAAGAAGGCTCAATAAAGGGCCTGTACTTTGAATTTGTATTACAAGAAGATTAATTGATAACCCCAGCCAAGAAAAGCAGCAAGTGTGCAAATTTCTCACTGCCTTCGGCCGGGGTAGTAGCTACAACAAAAAGGCTTGATAAAGGGCCTGCACTTTGAATAGGCATATGAAATTGAACAATGATTGATAACCCCTGTCAAAAAGGCAGGAAGTTGGTGTGTGTATTTTTGGATGATGTGTTGATTGAGCGGAAGATGAACAAGGTGAAAAATAACAAAGGCAGCAGACCCGCACAATACCTACTGCCTTGTTAGGGAAGTGGATGTTTGGATTTTCAGTCCATTACATGGAGTGGGAGTTGCATTCCGCAGTGAGAGTCTTGAGAAACTGCTTCCACATTTAAGTAAGCAAGGAAGTGCATAAAGTACACACTCCCGACACTGGGTGGTAGTGTTAAAAATTAACAATATTGGCCCCTTTCTGGGGTTATAAAAAAGGTGAAAAATAAGGAAGGCTGCAGATGCGCAAAGTACCCACTGTCTTGTCAGGGAAGTGGATGTTTGGATTTCAAGTCCATTACATAGACTGTGCATCAGATTCTACAGTGGGAGCATGACAAATGAGTACCACATTTAATCAAGCAATGGAAGTGCACAAAGTACACACACTGTGTGGTAGAAAGGACGCAAGTGTGCAAATTACCCACTGTCATTCACGAGTAATAGTTACCAAGAAGGTTCAATAAAGCGCCTGTACTTTGAATTTGTATTACAAGAAGAATAATTGATAACCCCAGCCAAGAAAGGCAGCAAGATTCATCAAATTCTGTAATGCAACATCACTCGTTAAAACACTCACCACTAATGTAACTGGCACCAAATGTTCACTATAATCAAAGGAAATGAACCTACCCTTCAAAACTACAAGTGTGAAGAGAAAATCCAAGCTGGTTCCAATAAAAGTAACATCAGTCATGAACATCCACAGTCTGTGTGAAAAATATAAATGCTAAACGTAAGTACCCAATCTGAATGTGCTCTGACTCAGGTAATGACTGCCATATGAAAACACAGGGACCAGCGTCTCCATCTTACCCAGTGAAAAACGTTCACTTCTCCCATATGTTATATTACGAAGAAAGTCTCCATCACATGTGTCCGAAAATCCGCCTAGAGGTAAATGAAAATGACTCTAAGTACTGAATCTGATATAATACTGACTGTATGTGCCATAGCGTGATCTCAATACTATTAGTGGTGAGTGTTTTAATGAGTGATGTTGCATTACAGAATTTGATGAATCTTGACGTCTTTTGACCATACATGACAGACAGACCTTCTGAAAGATAGAGGTACTTTCTATAACCGCGACTATGGCCAGTCACGTGCTAACTCACGAGGGGGTTTCTGTTCACTTATTTTCTGATTTAATTCTACACGAAGGAACGGTACTTTGGGCATCCACCGGAGGATGTTTTATCGAGCACCAATTATCAGTTTTTTTCTCTTCTATTTCACCATTTGTTCATTTGATCTCAGTTATTCATATTTTTGATTTCTTCATATTTATTATTTTCTTGTGAGATTGTGAGGAATGCAAACCCTGAGACTATTGGTGAAGGTGACAACATGCAAACAATGTATTTTTTTCTAATATTGGATATTGTAAATTTTGTTGTACACACGAGAACTGAACTTTCCTGAGGAACTTCAACTTAATCAAGAGTTATAATAACCCCTGAAGAAGGGTTCAGTGTGAACCCGAAATGCATTGTTTTTTTTGTGTGTTTAATTATAATACAATTGAATATTATTTCAACAAGAAATGTTATATTATATTTGAATTATATCCCTTCCATCTAATTTCAGGCCTATCTCCCTTCTCCCCTACCTAGGGAAGATCCTCGAGAGCTATGTTACTTCTTGCCTCTCCGCCTACATTGAGGACAACCATCTCCTGGCTTCCCACCAGGCGGGTTTTCGACCCGGCCACTCCACTGAGAGTGTGGTCCTCGCGGTCCTGGACGAACTCAAGGGGAAGGCCGACAGCAACCTCCCCCAGGCCCTGGTCCTTTTGGACTTGTCCGCTGCGTTTGACACGGTCGATCATGCCATCCTTCTCGACCGTGTCAGCGCAGCGGGCATTCAGGGCACGGCCCTCTCCTGGATCGCGTCCTTTCTCCAGGGCAGATCACAGGCAGTCTACCTCTCTGACTTTTCTGCTCCTCCCCTTCCGGTCACTTCTGGGGTCCCACAGGGTTCCTCTCTTTCTCCCCTTCTTTTCAACCTCTACATCCGCCCTCTTGTTTCCTCCCTTCTTGAGCTGGGGGTCTCGGTGTATAACTACGCAGATGACCTCCAGCTAGTCTTTGATCTCTCATCCCCTGCTGACTCTCTTCCTAAATTCTGCTCTACTCTTGTTTTCATTTCTCAGTGGATGAGCTTCAATCATTTGAAGCTCAATCCCGATAAGACAGAGCTCGTCCTTACTGGTGGCTCGTCTAATCCTTGGTCCTCCGTTTACTGGCCCCTTTCTTTTGGCCCCCCTCCCTCCCCTGTCCCCTCTGTCCGGACTTTGGGCATCAAGATCAGTAATGACCTATCCATGCACGCCCAAATTAGTTCCGTTGTGTCCTCCTGTTTTTCTTCCCTTCGCCTTATCCGTAAGATCTCCCGGTTTTTTTCTGTTGACGCCCTCAAAACTATCATCACGGCTTTGATCACATCCCGCCTGGATTATGGAAACGGCTTGTACGTAGGCATCCCTGCCTACGAGACTCGCCGTCTCCAAGCGATCCAAAACCAGGCGGCCCGCCTTATCCTTCATCTTCCTAAATCTGCCCACATCACCCCGGCCCTTAAGACCCTCCACTGGCTTCCGGTTCACCTTAGGTCCCAGTTCAAACTTGCCTGCTTGGCCTTTCGGGCGCACTCTCGCACTGCCCCGCTCTTCATTAATTCTTTAATCTCTTCCCATGCTCCTAGCCGCTCTCTTCGCTCTTCCTCCCTTTCCCTTCTCCACGTCCCACGTTTTCGTAAATCCCGCACCGGGGGCACCCGATTCTCCGTGCGGGCCCCCCAGATCTGGAACAATCTCCCTCTTTCTATACGTTCTATCCCTATTTTTTCCCACTTTCGTAAAGCCCTCAAAACTTTTCTTTTCCTTCAGGCCTTCCCTGGTTAAATTCTCTGGGATCCTCTGTTTATACTGATTTGCCCCTAGCGCCAGGAAGCCGCTTGGCCGCAGTGCGCTCTAGAAATATTTTTTTCATTTCATTTCATTTCATTTCATGCATTAAGGAGAATGAACTGTTTTATTTCTATGTTTTGAGATCATGATGTTCTAGTACGGTAATGAACACACAAGTAAAACTTCAATAAATGTTTGTTTGAAGATGAAGTAAATAGTTTATAGGCAGTTTTGCCCGAGAGCTTTGCGCTGCATAGCCCTTGGTCTCCAGGGGCTCAATTGACACATTATACTTAGAGGGAGTGGTACCCCTTCCCGTTGCTTCACACGCACATACACAAACAACATTCGTTAATGATAGTTTTTACCATCGGACAAATTTAGTTTACTACAGGTGTGCAGACCCACCCACACTTCACGTAACTTTTTAAAAGTGGCATTTTCAGAATTGCAATTTAAAATCCAACTTCACCATAACTTAGGATTTTAAACTGTGGTACCAGTGACACTGAACATAAATGGGTTACATGTTCCTGTTAGGAAATTACACTTATAACATATAATAAGGTAACTCCAATGTTATCCTGCAGGCGAGGTAGGCTTGCAGTAGTGTAAAACTAAATTAAGAGTTTTCACTCCCAAAAAATATTCACTTTTAATGCGCACGTCCTGCTTTGTTAAATGCACTGCACCCTGCCATTTGGACTGTCC
Organism: Lissotriton vulgaris; assembly: GCF_964263255.1. Lineage (NCBI taxonomy): Eukaryota > Metazoa > Chordata > Amphibia > Caudata > Salamandridae > Lissotriton > Lissotriton vulgaris. The sequence continues at coordinate 764,330,002 of NC_141689.1, forward strand.
AGGGCCTACCCTATGACTTATATGTATTAAAAAGGAATGTTTGGGCCTGGCAAAAGGTTTACTTTATTTTTTATCAATGATATTATGCACACCCGTTTTAATAATAATCAAAGGTTTAATTTGCCAGGTCAAAATGGCAGTTTAAAACAGAACACACACAGGCTGCAATGGCAGACCTCAGACATGTTTATAGTGCCACTTAAGTGGGTGGTACAAGCGGTGCTTCGGGCCTAATAGGAGCATTTAATTGACATGCTCTGGGCACGGGGACATACAAGTAAATTAAATATGCCAATTGGGTATAAGCCAATAGAACATGGTTTAAGGAGAGTGCACAGGCACTTTATCATTGGTTAGCAGTGGTAAAGTGTACAGATCCTAGGGCCAACAATAACAAATTCAGCGAAAGTGAAGGCAAAAATGACGGCAGATTACCGTGCAGAAAGGGCCAAGTTCAACAGAAATATTTTGAATTGTGGCTAACTGAGAAGTCTGCAAATTTAAGATCTTTATAATTATGGAGCTACAATTCTCAATGTTGTCATCTACTAAAAAAATGGGGACAACGACCATTGATGTTACTGATTGAAGTTAATTTGTTAAAGAGTGTTCTCTTACCAAGAATTCTATACAGCTGTAATTCTGGGAACCTAAAGTCCGATTCTGATTTTCATATTGAATATAATATATTCCCCACATAATGTTTTGAATATTTACAACTGAGCATTATCTTATTTTCTTTGAAGCAACTTCAATATGTTCCTAATATCTTCAGTACTCTGTATAATTTTCCATATTCAAAAATATTGTTTTTTTTCCATAATTTTCCATTCTAAATGTTATAACTGCTTATCTGCATGGGCCATGACACTGTCCAGCAGCCTATTCCCAGACATTCTACAGGACCTCTTTAGTGACCCCCTTCTTGTTACTGAATGTGCCACATATATATACAAATTACGACTCCAACACTGTCAGACGCTGTTTTTTTTATATAACTTAATCTATGGCCGAAATGTGGAATTCCAATGCAGTAACTACTGCTCTATGTCCACAGAATAACTTATGCTATGTAGCGTGGGTGAATATGTTTGCCTCATGTGCCGATCTTCAACCATTCTGTCAGGCTGTATTTAGAGAACTTCAACCATTCTGTCAGGCAGTGTTTAGAGAACATTCTGCCTTATACAAGACATCAGACACATTGAGCTTGGCTGAGTTTGATCATGCTAGGTATTACTTCGGACTTACACATAGATTCTGTTTTGTTTGCTATTTTGATAACCTGAAATCAGGTGGCTCGGTCCTGGCAACATTCCGCCCATGATTACATAGGTAAAGGGAGTATTCGATATTGACTGCTTTGAAACACGTCTGTAGCACTTGTATTCTATTTGCAGATTTCAGTCTGTTGGAATTGGATAATTACTTTTTTGATTAATACTGAGGTTCTGGTACCTGAAAGCTACACATTATGTATTTATCTAGTTTGTGAATCATATACCTCAATGATAACAGAACCCAATACATGTTTTTTGTATTGTAATCAACTTTTGCTCATAAAGAAAATAAAAGGTGTAATACCTTGATTTGTAAGATCATGTTTTTGATGATATGAATAAATCGTACTGGTATGTTTTGCAACATTTTCTGTGTATCATGTTGTCACTAAAATAAATCTGATTTATATCACCCCACTTTACTAGCATTTAGTTATTGTATTATGAAATTAGAGCCATTAGAAGCCTTACCCTAATGAACAGATGTGATACCCTTATTTCCAAACACGGTAGAAAAGTAGGGCAGTGCATAGTTAGGTATTACTTAACAGACATCACAAGTTGTCCGGTTGTGAAAGACCTATGCGGATTACAAAGAACATAGAGATGCTTATAGCTCTCCCATTTCTTACAGTTGGTTTGCTTTATTGCCATTTGCTAGCTTCTTATTTGATGGCTTTCCTTGCCCCTGATTGTCATTCTTGAGTTTATTCCTTCCTTGGAGCATCGCCTCTACACCATTTTTATGATTGGCTGACTTATATCCTACAACTACTTACTTTTAGGAAACTTTTTATCATTTTAATTAAGCACTGATGGCCATATTTATCAAGGGGTTGTATTGCTTTAGCACCACACAAAGTGATGTAAAAGTGACGCACTCCTAAGATGCTATTTATCAAGCCACACAAGGCCCTGAGTGGCTTGCTAAATCTGGATTTACGCAAAGCAGCACAAATTGCTGCGCTGCGTTACTCTGCTTGATGGAGGCATTCCACAGGCATTGTGTCTGTGTTCCCGTGCAACACCCATGAGTTTTCCTACATTTTTAGATTTACCATTACTGGTCGACCTGGGAATGCACCAAAATACTACGTCTTTCCAGAGGAGATGCAACAAGGAGAAATATCTTAATTTGTCCTTGTTACTTGCTCTTTCTATGTGTGCTGCATTTGGAAAAGGACACCGGAGATTGTTTTTCTGCAGGATGATGCCCCTTCTTGAACAAAAAAGTATTCTACGTGTAATACAGGTACCCTTGCACCATGGTGCAAGGCTGCCTGCATTGGTGCTAGACAGCACATTGTGTGCCAGCGCTGGGAAAATGTACAAATGCGCTGTATTGTTATAAATACAGTACATTCCTGCCTTTTTCCTGTGACACAGCATAGCAAGGTGACTTGCTGCATTGCATCGCTATTTGATAAATATGGACCGAGAGTTCATGTGCTTTCCAGCTCTCTCCCATGCGTTACTCATTCAAATGTGTGCTGCTCTCTTTTGTGTACTTCTTCCCCTCCACAGCGCTCCTTGTTGTTCTCTCCCTCATGTGCTTTTACCCTGACCTCTGCATTTTCTCCATTGTGCATTTCTTTCCCCTTTGACAATTCATTTCCTCCCCACATCTTTCGTTCTTTTCTTTGATGTGCATACAAAATCTCATTTTTTGTGATTTACTGACCCAAGTAATGTCATCAATCCGTGTGGCAGCGTAATAACATGCCCACCAGCAGTGGTTGCATCCTCACATTCTTTTCTTTCTTTTTCTAATTGTTTTTTTTTGTCTGCTTATAGTGCAAAGCACTGGGAGAAACATTTTGATTTTTCTCAATGCAGTATAGCAGCGCAAAAAAGGGATTGGCAAAGCCAATAGGTCTCAAAGCGCACCTATGTGGCTTTGCCAATGAATGTTTTAACCTTTTGCTCCTAGATTTATTTACTTAACTGTGCTTGCACAGTCATATAATTTTTTGTGCAACTCCCTGACCCATTCTGGCATTTGCATTTGTTTCAGAGTAGAGTTGAAATTGTTGCATGACCCTTGCAAGAGTTTTTTCACCAAATTTAGAATTCTGATGGTTAATCGTGTCCTTTTTTGTTGTGACTAGACAGCCAAAATCAAACTTTGCAATAAAGCAAAATGCCACAAACTGCAGATTTTCTGTAAGGATATTATTCACATGAAATGCCGTATAAACATAGTTCTCACTTGAACTACAATATTCCATGTAAATAAAACTATGAGACTTCAGTACCTGTTTTTGGCAGCGCAACTCCTTCCTATGGACTTCCCCCCCCCCCCCCCCCCCCCCAGCAATTCTTCTTGCTAAATTAACCCTTGACTAATGCCTATCTTTATCCAGCAAGAACAGGATTTCATCTCTTTGGAAAACAAAGTCATTTAACTTCTTTAACCACCACAGTAAAGCAGAAATATCATTGGTGTTGTAGTGGGACTTCTGTCTCCCTGGTCAAGTGTATGGACTGTTTTTGGTTTGCCCCTTGTCTCTTTCAACTGGCCCATCTAGCAATGCCACACTGTCCGAAAGTCCAGTCCAACACTGTCCTTTCCAGTCACTGGTTAAAGGCCTAGCCACACAAGTGAGGTACCTAGTTTAATGAGGGGAACAAATGGCGGTAGACATTTTGTGGATCTCTGCAGATCCCTGAAAAGTTTGTCACAGATATGTTTCTAGGCATTCTGGATACATACATGTTGTGGGACTACTCAAGTTCAACCACCCACTCTCCTTGATGGCTAGTTCATAGGAGCCTACATTTAGTCGTTTTCCCCGGGTGGCAACTAAGCTACCAACTTGGACAAAATATGTCATTTGGCTAGGCAAACATTTTGACGTCTCCATGTTGCATTCTAGGTCATTTTCCGACCCACGTAATAGGCTCGACTATACAAATGGGGTACCGTTCTATGCAGGAAAAGGGTGGGAATGCAGAATAGTGGAAGGTTTGTTATTATCAATTGCAATTCTCTCAATGTTTGCATCTGAATACAACCCCTAAAACACACAAAACCTGGCTAATCCACAGTTAGTATACTTAACTCTCCTGTAAGGCCATAGTAGATAGTGTAGATGTCACACCCCTGGCATTGGAAGTTAAATGTCGCCTGTGGACTGTAGCACTTGATGTTCCATCTTACTAGTGTAACAAGAAAAACATGGCTTCAGGCTTATCAATATAGACTGACTGCTACATTGAAACCTTGGTATTCAGCATGTTAAAATAAAAATTTTGATAGGAGGAAAACCTCCTTTTTAAATATTATTAAGTCACCCCTAAGTAGGTCTGTTATCCCACAAGACAAGGTGCTAGTATTTAAAAGGAGACATGTAGACATTTTAAGTTGGCATGTCCGCAGAGTGACAATCCCCCAAAAGCTATTTTCAGTGAGGAAGACTCGAGTTAACATATGAGGAAAAGTAGATAGCAGATTACTATATTAAATCTGTTATCTCGAGTTTGGCACAAGTCAGATATATGGTTGAACTGCAAGGTTTATTATGAATTAAAATCCAATTTGGGGGCGTGGTCTAGCAGAGCATGGAGTAAGACGTGCTCCGAGGGGTCTCCATGCCACTGCTGCCTTCTAAAGCAAATATCACGGCACACAGGCATCGGAGAACACTCCTAGAAAGCACATTGTGTGCCGGAAAGACCAGTGAGTGGATAGGTAGTATATCTCGCCTGTACAGGCTCACTGGAGCCAGCTGCAAGCCGCAGCTGAAGGGTGAAGCCACCATTTTGGACCGCTCGGAGAAGCCCCAGAGCTGGGAAAGATCCGAGTCGACAAACAATGGATTCCCACAAAACAAAGTGACATGACCTCTTCTGGCCTGTTGGGCGCCTCACGGACGGGCATTGTGGGGTGCCTCTCTGTCCTGCAGTCATTGCCCTGAGAGTGATATGCGGCAATAAGATGGCGGCCACCCGACGCTGCTGCCTGGGCTACAAAAACTGTGCAGAAGCTAAGGACAGAACCTTGCAAATTGTGTTGGCACTCTCGCAGCTTGGTGCGTGCCCTCAAGGTGAGAAGTGATAGCTGCGGCAGAGTGCGGACTTGGCCTGAGTGAGTGCTCCAGAATAGGGTAGCCTAGCGATGTGAGAGGAAGAGAGTGTTGGAGAGCAGCGCAACTGTGGAGCAGCATGAAAAGTCCCTGCTACCCGGCTGGATGCTGAGGGAGCCAGCTGTGTGAAAGGCGGTGGTGCAGCGATCGCCTGGGTATCCATGGGCTCTGAATGATTGCTACGACCCGACCGGAGGCTCTAGTCATTGGAGCCTGTAGTAATAGCTGAGGCCTTTGTGGCTGGGCCTGCGACCCAGCAGTGTGGAGCTTGATGAGCTGGCCTGAGGAGGTACGGGGTACTTTTATGCCCTACAGAGGACCCCGGCCCCACGGCAGTATAGAAAAGGGCATATAACAGGACAGTGCAGCAAGGTGTGATAGCAGACACCCAACACCCCAGTGGTCCCTGGTACAGTTCCTTGTCGCCCAGCCCTGGGACATCATCAAATACCAAGGCACAATGCTGTCTTGTAAAGCAGCGCAGAAGGGTGAACCAAGCTGGAGGAGGCCGTATAGCCGTCTGAGGCAAGATTTGTGGCAAAGAATGACCGCTGGGATGTGAATAGACGAAGTGGGACCACCAGTAGGGTCATATTGTTTATTCTATTTTATTTTTGAGATTTTTTAAAGCGCTCAAAAACCCATTGTTGTTGAGAGCCCAGTGTCCTTGTGGTCAGAAGCATAGGCCTTTTCAGGATGCCTTTGTGACCTGGAGGATTCCCTCCTTTCATCTCAACGGGCCTAAGCGGCGGTGCGACTTGAGACCTGAGGGTAGAGGGTACCACTACTATTGAGGATACCCATTAGCGTATATGCAAAAACTCAGGTGGGAGACGGTGGATCCTCAGGAGAGTCATAGTGTTTGGAATAGCACCAGAGAGGTAGGAGACTAACGTTTCATATGCCAATGGGCCTTTCATAAGAGGGACCTGGCCTGCAGTACAAATGTTTAAACCAACTAAAATGTTGCTGGGAGGGCACTGCCAGAAGAGTTCGGAACATGCATCCCCTCCTTCACACATCAACACTGAATAGCATTTAAATCACTCTCATGGAGAACTCAAACACCCCATACTGCTACTGACGCTAGACCTGGCCAGGATATCCATATAAGTACCCATATAGGTGTAGCACTTAAGCTACAAGGACAAGCATTGGGGCCCCTCACAGCAAACCGAAAGGGACAATGGTTTCCCCCCAGCTGCACTACTACCCAGACTTTGTACACGCTTTCAAACCTAGCTGGGAGGAGACGTTATTGAATGCGACCACTGTGGATGTTATCCCACAAATTCTGTTGCATACATCGGCAATCAACGGGCCTTTCCGTTTTAGACAGGGAGGCGGTTTGGCTGTCTGGAAGGTGATCTGCACGAACTGCAGTACATTCAGATACCTTGCGGCGCTCGCACTATCCAGCGGAACAAGAGAGCTGCCTGCACTCTAAGAGAGATACCTCTTATGAACTATGCCCCTCCCAAAGGCAGGTAAAGACTCTACAGCTAGCCCAACCAAGATCAACCCAGTGACTTCACTGTGGCAAAAAGTTGGTCCCCCAATTCTAGCACCCAAGACGTCCTCCTCAGAAGGAGCAGCAGAGCTGCTCACACAAGCCTTCATGAACAACTTTCTGCACAAAATCAAAACGAAATTGACTCCCTTAAAACTGAATTCACGTCATGTCTTAAGAAACTGAGAAAATATATAACTGACATTGGCGTGAGAGTCAATGATCTTAAAAGAACAGTGGATAACCATATGGAAGACCAGGAAATCCTTTGGAAACGACAATATGCACAAGAAGAACAACATATCAAACCTGAGATAATGCAGGAAGATTTAGAAAATAGAAGTATACGGAACAACCTTTAAATCAGAGGCGTACCAAAAGGGGCAGAAAGTTCAGATACCATGACATTCGTAGCAGAGCAACTCCATGGCATTCGAGGAGACACATCTCCACCGGCACTAGCTGCTCCCCCCGGGCATCCTGAGTTGGTCCCAGAAATTTTTGCCAGAGTCCACTTTTCACAGAAAAGGAGGCAATATTGCAGGCATCACGAAACAAAGTTGAACTTATACACAAGGTGTTTACTATTCAACTCTCCCAAGATATTTCTCCAGTGATGCTCCGAAGATGCAGAGACTTTAAACCAGCAACAGATAAACTCCTTGAATTGAACATTAAATACCAATGGGGCAACCCCTTTGCCCTGATCTTGGCCTGGGAAGGTAAACATTGGGTGCTGCCCTGTCTTCAGGAAGCCAAGCAGCTCCTACAACTCCCTATGTCACCAAGGGTGGCTAGTCCATCCTCCTTGCCATCAGCGACCAGGGAACCTGTGCACCCTGAATGGGCCAAAGTCTTCAGACTACGACATGGGACCAGAATTAGGGAGCAATCATATGCCCAGGCTAAGCATGATATTATACAACATCTCCGAACCATGGAGGGTGAGAAGTCGCCACTCCTTTCTTTGTAGCCTCAGAATAATACTGCTGCCTCACCGGAACCAGCACCCATGGACCAACCCTGATGTAACTTTTCCAAGGATGCAGAGAAACATTATACAATGAAGATTCACTCTTCCTGCCCGGAATAGAATAGGTGGCGGGACAGGCAGACCCCGACCAGACACGTATGCTTTTCTATAGATCCATGCTCTCTGATCCTATTCCTAAGAGAGTGACATCTCTGGAATGGACTGTGCATTGGCGCTGTGCTCATTCTTGGACTGGAATGGAATTTGTTGGCCCAGGTGGCCCTGTATTGTCCTTGATCTCTTTCTTCTTATTATTTTTTAATCTATTTCTCAATCTAATGAAGGATGGGAAGGACACCACACCTTGGGTCGGCTGACTCTTAAATTGCAACTTTCAGGGATATGGGCTATTTTGATGCATTTCCCCTCGGTATGGACCCCGCTCCTATAGACATACGTTTTAATGGAACCCTCAACAGTTAAAATTTACTTTAGGATTAATCCCCATATAACCCAGGGCAGTGCCACTAGCAAACACACTGTATACCAACAATGACCAATGTTCCCTATTTCAAGATTGTCTCCCTCAATGTAAAGGGCCTCAACGCCCTCAATAAACAACGTCAGATATGGCGCTATTTATTACATCATGACAGTGGCGGCTGGTGGATTTTGAAAGTGGTGAGGCGTAAGGCTTAATCCTTAATCCTGAATAAGACTGTACGAGCAAGCGTTGTGCCGCTGGCCGCGCGACACAGAGGGGAGCATGGGCGAGACAGCGTCTTAGTACCACACGACGCGCGAGAGGAGCCTACAGCGCACCAACCCCCCCTCCTTGCTAACGGCCAATGGGAGGGCGCTCCTAGGCGGGGGGGCATTCCCGGGGGGTTTTAAAGCAGGCCCAGCACGTTGCTCGGTCTTTCCTGCCGCGTCGGTGCCTTGGGCTGCTCTGCGCTGTTCAGCAGCAGTTTGACCCTCACTCCCACTCCCAGGCTGTCCCTGCATCATGGGACAGTGTCTGGTCGTCTCGCGTCGGATGCGTCGCGTAGAGAAAGGTATGTGCTCCCAACTTGCCTCCCCCCGGCCCCGTCCCTGGGCAGGACCAGGTTGTATGGGGCCCAGTGGTATCGGCCACGGGGAGGTTAGTGGTGGCGGGTGAACGGGTTAGGCGGGAGAATCCAGCTGTAGGTGGGGTCTCGACCGCATGGGCATGCGGGCGGCTTAACACTTCTGAGTTGCTACCAGGCGGGCGGTGAGAGTTGCTCCTCGTTTAGAGCGTTAATTGCCAGCTTTACCGCCTCCTGATTGAATGCGTGTTAGTGCCTTCTGTGACCTCCTGTACGCTTCACTGACCGGGCGGCCCAGCGCCAGTGGCTGTCGCCCCCCCCCCCCCCTCCAACCACCGCCAGGTTGAAGAACGGCCAAGAGCTTCGTTTCTGTAATGCAGTGCCCTCTGCGGCCTCCTGCACGCTTCACTTTACCGGCGCGCATGGAAGCCGGGGTCGGGGCTCCGGCGCTTTCGCCTCCCCCTGGGCCGCGCACGTTGGCTCTGGCCCACGGGGGACCCCATCTAGTGGCGTGGCCTCGGGTCTCTCTCCCTTTCAGGCGTTGTTGTGCGAACACTAGGCTGATTGGCAAATAGCCCCGATGCCGTCGGGAGAACCCAGGTTTATAGCGCCGCTATTCACTTATGCGTGAGGTTCACACCCGTTTTGTTCCTGGTTTTAAAAACCTCGTAAATATATCGTCAGTGCCCTCTGTGGCCTCTGGCGCGCATGAAAGCCGGGGTTGGTGCCCTCTCCAGAAATGGTCAACGGAAGCGGGGGACGTCACGACAAGAAGTGACGTCAGGAAAGGTGGCTTTTTGATGCGTAACTACGAGGTGGAGGGGCTGTTACTGGGTCCAGAGCCCGGGTCCAGCATAAGAACAGCACTAAACCGAACCTGTGTTCCGAGGGTCTATTCCTCGTATGGCAGTTCAGTGGGTTCGCGTTTTACTGTAGAGTTTCAGGTATCAGTTTATGCCCCAGAGTTGCAGGCCTGTTCAGGCTGATCACTGATTTAGGGTGCTAGCTAGAGACATCTACATGTGACCCAATACTGCAGAGCTTCGTAGGGCTCACTCAAGGGTTCATTTTACTGAGCGCGATAACGCCAACCTGTGTTCCGAGGGTCTATTCCTCGTATGGCAGTTCAGTGGGTTCGCGTTTTACTGTAGAGTTTCAGGTATCACTTTATGACCCAGAGTTGCAGGCCAGTTCAGGCTGATCACTGAGTTAGGGTGCTAGCTAAATACTGCAGAGCTTAGTAGGGCTCACTCAAGGGTTCATTTACTGAGCGCGATAACGCGTATTCCATTGAGTTAGACAGCATTTGGTACCACACAAATTTCAGTTTGTACTGTGCTCTATATAAATAGTAATTATCGGTGTGTATATGTTTACACCTTGCGTGGATGTGTACTTTACGCTGAGCAGACGTTCTTTCCTTGCCCCGCCTGAAGACGGGGTGGGTCACATCGCGTGCTTCACTATTGGTGAATTAACTGTTCAGACTCAAGAACAGTGATCACTTTCACATTTATGCATCTCGCTCAGGCCCCGTGGCGCCGGACGCTGCAGACAGCGCGTCAGCCCACTCTTAATGACCGATTCAGTGTACCCCACTCGGCCAGGGGGTTCGCACACCTGCTCTTACTAAATATCCTTCAATTCGCCCACAGCGTACTTCTGACAAGAGATATTATTGATTTCCTTTTACGTCTGGCGCTCAGAGGAGAACTGGAGACATTTGAATGTTGCTTATATAATTTCTGCTTTTAATGGTCGAAGCTCCTCCGTCTCGACTGAGGGATCGTGGCCGGGCCCACCCCTAACTCGCAGTCCCCAGTCCGGACCAGTGCTTCTTGGGGGTGCCACGATTCCGCTCAGAGGAGAACTGGAGACATTTGAATGTTGCTTATATAATTTCTGCTTTTAATGGTCAAAGCTCCACCGTCTCGACTGAGGGATCGTGGCCGGGCCCACCCCTAACTCGCAGTCCCCAGTCCACGATTCCTCTGGGGGCTCCCTCCCCAGAATCTTGCCCTCCCCTGGCCAGTCCTGAGCTGCGGCCATGTAGTGTGACAGCCCGTAGGACCCTACTTTGGGTGTTACCCCAACCCCAGTGGCGCTCATCCGCTTAAAACAGCTCTACTCACCCGCCCTACACTTTAAGTGTGAGACTGGAGTAGTGCCATTACCCAGCTGTAGTGCAGCATCTCGATGTAGTGGAAGATCAGTAGGAAATAATAACTCTACCCTCTAGAGACACTGCCCGGGAACCGCACACTGTACCTTCTGTTTTAGACTAATTTGCGTTCCTGGTGATGTGCACGGTTTGCCGCCTGTTGCCCCTGCCTTCCTCGCTTCACGGTGTCTGATGGTTGGCCTTACCTGGGGCTCTGGAGCTGGGTTTGATTCCAGCTATGGAGAGACAGCTGTGCCTGGCTGAAGTCCTGTGCGCCAGGGCTACGCTCCTTGTCCTGCACCTCGGTTTAGGTGCTGGAGAAAATCAACTGTGATGCATTTACACGAGCACATAAGACTAAATGCTTTTGGGAACGGCTGCGAAATAATTAAAAGGGGAGCCGTGCGCAGAGACGCGACATGGACGGCTCAAGCATATTAGGCGCCGGTAAAATCAACTGTCATGCACTTACACGCACACATAGGAATAAATACCGCGCTTTTAAAAACAACAAGAGTTGAACTCTGGTGGCGTGAAATGGATGAAATATGATTAAGCCCTTTAAAAACTATTTTACCTACATCTCACCACAAATAGAGCCCAATTGCCTTTCTCATTGTAGACAGCAGGACTTTAACATTTTGCGCAAATGATGTTTGCACCTCATTGCAAATCTTGGAACGTGTGCAAATTGTGCTTAGTTCTGTGTTTTTACTACTGCAATTTCCACCAGCTAAAATAGAATACGGCCTAAATAGTGTAGTATGGGGAAGTAGAGCCCTATATTGCCATGCACTTTGACAGTAGCCTTACAGACCACTAATGCTTGTTATCCAGCTGGCAAATCATAATCGGGTGCAAAATCCAACCTAATACCATGTGGTAGCAATCTATCCCTGAGGTGTTTTTGGGGGTCCTATTTAGTCTGCACTCTGTGAAAGAGGCCTCATCAAAATTATCATTGATTTTGATGTCGCGCGTACAGGTCCATCAGCTGCAAGCTTCTCATGGGCATATAATAAATATTAATGCATATTTGCTGTGATGTGAATAGCAATGCAATATTCCTCCATTTGCCATGCAAAGGTGGGTGTGCACCTGCTCCACACAGCCCTAGGCAGACAATTGCCCTGTAAGAGGGGAACAAAAAACGTTCTGTATGCCGTGAAATGGATATATTCCCTCATGTGTGGAAATGAGAGCTGATAGACTCCTTCTGTGGTCAACACGGCCTGCCCTTCTGGAAGTGTTTTTAACAGCGAGGCTAAGATCACCCGCATTGCTGCTAAAGGCTCTTTGATTTGAAGCCACTGTTTCTGTTTGTGGCCGAGAGCGAAACGCTATTGGTGTGTGCAGGAAGTGCATCATGACGGGTCGGGTGGGCACGATTCCGTGTATGACCATGAACAGTACGTTCCTGCTAACACATGCTAACATGATCATATTATGCTAACAGGATCATATTGGTCTCATGAATTTGCTATAAGCCCACGTTAGGACATGCCTGCTGGGGAAAGCAAAATGGCACAATGAGGATGAGCTAAATCTTTGGTTACCAACGAAGTGAAAAGAGAGAAAGCACTTTGCGCCACATCACAGCGGCCAGCCACACTAGGGTTGTGCTAGAGTCAGAAGTGGTGTTTGCAATGGGAAGAATGTTTAAACTCGACCCAGCATGATGCAAGTGTCTTTAATTCTGTAAGTATATTTGCATTATGGGAACAGATTTTTATGTCGTTGTGTGCTGTTTAGTTATGGTGAACATGCGATCATTCCGGTGCTTTAAAGCACTTTTAAGATCCTGCAACTTTCCTGTTGCTTATATGGGTGGGGTCTGGGACTCGTAGTTCTGGGGCTCCAACGGCGCGCGCGAAACTGTGACTGGAGGGATGGATACTGTCAAGTTGTGCAACGGTGCGAGCGGCAAGTCCTGTATATTATTAGTAAGCCCACAATGCAGCTGCCACGAGCAGGATGCCGTTTAAATTTGTATTAAAGCCTCTAGCTAGCAGACCACAAAACAGATGTTCAGGGGCCTGAGGTGATTTGGGCAATACGTACAAATTAAAATTATTGTAATGGCAAGAGGTTTTCACAATTTGTGTCCAGGGCGCGGCCCTGTTCTGCCTGACCTGCAAACAATGGAAGTATCTGCATCAGAGTTAATGGAACGCACATTTTCAGGGGCGAGTTGTAACATGTAAGTTATATAGTCTGAAACTGATCGAGTGTCAGAAGCGAATGGTCAAGAATTCATGGAAAGAGCACCAAGAGGCGTTTTTAAACTACCGAAACAGCACCACATATGACTGGTGTTTTGCCAAGGAAGCTCACCACGGGGATCACGTTAAATGAGAGTGTTCGCTGCAGGTTTTATCATTATCCAGATGAACCCGGCAGGCGCAGGACAGCCTCTTACAGAGAAGGAATTGATTAGCGCACATATGTTTAAACTTTGATAGTTAGTTTAGATCCTGAACACCATGCGCTCTGGCAGGAGTCACAGCCACTGCGTACATGGTCGGCGAACTAGTCATCCTGAGGGGGGCATTCTTTCAATTGCTTATGGTCCGCTTTCATTCATTTATTTATTTAGGCGTTGTTATATAGCGCAGACTTTACCCGAAGGCGTGAGAGCGCTTCACAATAGGAACAGTAAATGAAAGGAAAAAAAAAAAAAACTGATAAAAGCAGATGTTAAGTTCAGGAGGTAAAAGTGACAATGGTGAACATAGGCACTTGTGCAAGTAGCAATGGTAAACAACATTTAGAAGTAGCAAACAGTGTTACAAGTGGACAGTGACGTGGGCAAGTTACAAAGAGTACCAGCACTGTAAGAGTCCAGATGTCTGTGGTTGTCCCTTGTCCTACCCAACTAACGGGCATATCCAGCGGAACAAGGAAAAGTGAACTTTCAAGTACAGAATGAGGAAGAGTTAAGTAATCAGACTTCAGGCGAGCAAAGACAACTTCTGAGAGAACCAGAAAGCGAATTTCTGAGTGTTAAATTTCAAGCTGGGGTAATCATAAATGCTTTGAACCCCTGAAGTTGACAGTACCCCTATGATTTTGGGCAGGCGAAGGGAGTGCAGGTTAAGAGCTCCCAAACACGCAATGGGGATAGGTCGATTGTTGCAATTTGTCTAACCACGGCAGTCGCTTGGGGAAGTAGTTGAAGCCATAGGCTCTTTGACCACGTGCCACTTTTGGATTGGGTGGGGCAACGGATCCAGGCAAAAAGTTGATGGAAGAGAGAAGCCTGGGGGTCTCTAGACATGCACTCCTACAGGAAGAACTGGAGGGTATCATGCAGGAGGACGTGGTAGCAGTGGGCAACAGGTTAAGAGCGGGCGAGTTTGCAATGGTCACTATCCGGCTTAAGCATCTGAATAAGGGGCTTAAATTAAAGGGTTACAACGGCAATGGTGGGTTCAAGGTGAAAGGTGCCCCTGTAATAGATCCCGAATGTGATGTGCGGGGATAAGTAACGCCACTAGGTAAACAAATACATGAGGTAGCTAACAGCGCATTCAGAAGGGAAAAGTGACAAGGGGCAGGTTACAAGAGAAACAAAGTACAATTGGAGGCGAAATACCGTGGCAAATATTCCACAGGGACTTAAGAGAGGCTTCCCTGATGACGCCCTAATTACACGTGCCGCACCATCTGCGGGCTATAGAATTGTTGCCTTGTAAGAATACTCTTAGGTTGGGTACACTTGTCTGGACTGGGGGTGAACATATCCCTCCTGGATGTACAAGTGGTACGAAACAGCGAGATGAAGTAGCTAGGTGGGTGGGGGGCTCTGTCATCGACGGGGGCCTCCTCCAGAGCTGTGGCGGAGTCACAGGGCGATCTGGAAGCAGATGGACAGTAGGGGTACCTCTGCGGCAGAAGGATACAGTCTAAATACCTCTGCCTGGCACAGTAAGGGTGCCTGAGCCAAGAACCTGGAGCCGAGGGGGTTCCAGGAAACAGCGTCGGCGCCCCGTTAGTCCTTCGGGCGGTCGGGGGGCCTGAACCGACCGGGGGTGTGCCTCATCGCTCTGCCCTGACAGGGGGGGCGGGAGTAGAACGAAATAAAGTGATAATTTACTGCACCGTCAGAGCATCGACTCGCCGTGCAAGATGGCTCCTTAGGCATGCGGGTCAGCGAGGGGCTGCCGCATTGGATCGCCTGTAAGATGACCCACCTTATCAGATACTTGTTGTACGAAATAAACCTGCACCACTGCTTTCCCACAAATATGTCTCATGAGTTTCCTTGGTATGTAAGTGTTAACGTGCGCATTGTGGAGCGAGCGCTGGCGGTGTGGGCACTATGCCGCTGGCCGCGCGACACAGAGGGGAGCATGGGCGAGACAGCGTCTTAGTACCACACGACGCGCGAGAGGAGCCTACAGCGCACCAACCCCCCCCTCCTTGCTAACGGCCAATGGGAGGGCGCTCCTAGGCGGGGGGGGCATTCCCGGGGGGTTTTAAAGCAGGCCCAGCACGTTGCTCGGTCTTTCCTGCCGCGTCGGTGCCTTGGGCTGCTCTGCGCTGTTCCCACCCTAACCCTGACCCAGCGGCAGAGCGGAGGGCGAAAGTTGTGAACTTTTAATGGTCATGTTTTGTGTTGCAGGCGGAGTCACAGGGCGATCTGGAAGCAGATGGACAGTAGGGGTACCTCTGCGGCAGAAGGATACAGTCTAAATATCTCTGCCTGGCACAGTAAGGGTGCCTGAGCCAAGAACCTGGAGCCGAGGGGGTTCCAGGAAACAGCGTCGGCGCCCCGTTAGTCCTTCGGGCGGTCGGGGGGCCTGAACCGACCGGGGGTGTGCCTCATCGCTCCGCCCTGACAGGGGGGGCGGGAGTAGAACGAAATAAAGTGATAATTTACTGCACCGTCAGAGCATCGACTCGCCGTGCAAGATGGCTCCTTAGGCATGCGGGTCAGCGAGGGGCTGCCGCATTGGATCGCCTGTAAGATGACCCACCTTATCAGATACTTGTTGTACGAAATAAACCTGCACCACTGCTTTCCCACAAATATGTCTCATGAGTTTCCTTGGTATGTAAGTGTTAACGTGCGCATTGTGGAGCGAGCGCTGGCGGTGTGGGCACTATGAGTGAGAGCAACCGTCCCCATAGGACCTCATTGGTCTGTGTCTCAAAGTGTATGGATTTTGAATTAAGGAAATTAAATCTGTATGCATCTATTCATACTTACCTCAGGTAAATGTTTACAGTTGGTATCCTACCTAGATTATTCCTGTAGCACATTACTTTCATGGATGGCATTCACAAATAAAATACCCCTCTTTTGTACCCTTGATGTCCTTCTGTGCCCTTCCATCCATCCATTATCTTTTCCATTCTCTATGCCCTGCCACTCCGAGCTAGTTTATTGAATTCCATTTCAATTTCTGTAACGCTTTTATTCTTAAGAAGATTTCCACTACCTATTACCATTTTGTTTTTCTGTCTCCCTTCCTTGTATGTATCAATTTCTAATTTTTCTACATATCACTAGATTCCTCTTTCTTGTCCTGCTTTATCTCCATCACTCTCCTCTTGCTGATGCTACCTATTACTTCAATTTCCTTCTCACCCTGATTGGATTGGATTGCAATATTTGTGTAGCACTAACTACCTATGTGGGGCTTTGAAGCGCTTGTCTACATGGATAGCATGCTGCATCTTGTAAGGTGTGTGGTTGGAAGTGTGTTTCTTTTTTTTTTGTTACTATGTGGGAAGTGTTTTCGTGTCATGCTGGATGTCTGCCGTGGTGCTACTATCTTGCAACATTTAAATGCATATTCCATTACAAACCCAGTACTAAAGGTGTTTTCTATGCAACTACTACAGCATATTTGAAAAAATAAGGTCCCTCAGGTGTGCCTGTTTTATAGTTTTCCGGCTGCGGATTTGCTCAAAGAAAGTATGCTGGGTTGAAATGTCAGTTGGGGACATGCTGAAAAAAAAGAACACAAATACCGACTTAAAAAAAAATATATATAAAATGAACGCTCTGCTTAGCTCACCATTCATACGCATGAGTAGCAAAGTTGCTTTACTGAAAAGCAAAGAACTTTTCATGGCACGCACATGAAAGACTGATGTGGTGCACTTAAAAAATGTAACATGCCAGCATACTGAAGTAATTCTATAATCCACGCTTTGAACACATGACTGTCCAAGGAGAAAGTTAGAAACAGGTCACCTTTCCCGGCCCATGGCTATAAGTTACCTGGCCACACTGGACCCTATCCGATACCGAGGATGACTAAAGAAGAGTGCTAAAATGGCACTAACAGCAGAGACAAACGCGTCACAGGGAACAGGCAGAGCTTGAAATAAAAAACTCCTGGGCTCCATGTGTGTCTGAAATGTATACAAACTTTGTTGGCTCTCAACCAAAGTGCTCCACGAGATGCCCGCAAGTCGTGACCCTTCTTTCTCCAATACTGGCTTCCTGTTACCAACTTGTCATAGAGTGGGGTGGGGGAAGGCCGGCTGATCCACCCCTCTGTGAATAGTTGGGAATGGCGAACCCTCGCTGACTGACATGCTGTTTTGGAAAACTCAGGCTGCAGCCTGAAGCACCCAAATGGAGCCAGTCAGTGGGGGTGGTGCACTTAACAAGGTAGGAGTGGCCCTTCACTCGATCAGGCCACAGAAACAAGGGCTGAAATCAATGAAGCCCTAAACATTCTGGGACACAACACATGTGCAGTGCATGTGCCTGTCAGTGCTGCTGTGATTGCCTGACCCTCGTGCAGAGCGAGGGGCAGACCTTGAAGATTAAAGAATCAATATTTAGGGCAGCAGGTAGGATACATTTATTTAATAAAAAAGTATTTAAGGAGGCAATAACTAGGGGGACGGAGCCCCCACGCCCATACAAAGAAACTGCCCCTGCATCAGGTCCCAGATAGGATCTTCCTAAAGGAGACACACCTCCTACAATCTGACACATGCCATATGGCCCACCCCAAGTACCCGACACAATATTGGGCATACTTCCCAACAAAGACAGCCGGAATTGCAATACTCTGTAAGTCCGGAATCGGCTGAAATAAGTCACGAGTAGTAAGATGTAAGGAGGGTGGTTATATTAAGCTTGATGTTCAACTGGGGTGCACAAACGAATACCCTTCTTAATGTGATTGAACCCAACCAAGTGCAGGACCTCTTTCTTGGGGATCTATTGAGAGAACAGGCGATACACATTGACTGTCAAGTGATCTTGAGGGGCAGATCTAAACTTGGTACGGGATGCAGAGATAGATCGTAGCACTAATTCCTTTCAGGGAGCAGGTCTATGTCTGCAACTCTGAAGTGAGCAATCATGGACTTAGGTCTTATAGATGCATGGCGGTACCAATCCTCAGACTTGCGGGACTACTCTTACTATTCACTCATATTCCTGCATAGACTACTTGTTTCTCTCCCATACATTAGTGCGAGACATAATCTCTGCTTCTATGTTGGACATCTCTGTCTCTGATCATACCCATGTGGAACTAATGTTGCAAAAATACACGCACCCCTCATGACATAACCCTTGCTGATGCCTTCCTCCTTATATTCTATGCAACCCATAGATGTAGCAGAAATCAGAACACCAATTTCAGCATATTTTGCATCCAATGACCTTCCTGAAACACCATACCCAGTGTTGTGATGCGCTTTCAAAGCAGCCACTAGTGGAGTAATCACGTCCATAGCAATATCACGTGGCAGAGAGGCTCGCTTAGTAGAGATGAAACTAGCCAGTGACATAAACGCCTTAGACAAGTTAGACCATTCAGCTCCCTCGGATTAGACCAAACAACGCCTGCCCCTACTCCGGGTCAATTAAGAACGCATAGAACAAATAGGGCGAACGTGCATTACTGGCAATAAAACAAAAACATTATGAGGGGGGAGATAAAGTGGGCTCAATCCTGGCACGTCCATTAAGGCGAAGGGCAGTAAGGGCACACATTGCTAAAATCAAAACTGCAGAGGACGCCTGGGCCACAACCGAAAGAGTTAAACTGATAGCCTCTCTCACACACTATTCTACCGTCTATGCCTAAGGGACTTCCCACCTGAACAACATACATGCAATACTCTCTGACTGCCCATGGACCCCACTAGATAAACAACATGCACAGCCTCTGGAGGAACCACTCACAATAGAAGAGATCCAGCGGGCTCTAAAGGACTTTTCCTCACAATGAGTATATCTGAAACCATAAAAAATTGGAAGAACTTTGGCTTGCTGTCTCTTCACCTGATGAATGGGCTGTGTTCTTTTATCTGATCTGTGTTAAAGATACATCCCACAGGCAATAATATTGAAAACTATTTTGACCTACAAAGAGCTAATCACCAAGTGATTATAGGTTCTGTGGGAGGCTGGTGTGAGTAGCTTGGATCACACACATTTATTCCTGCACATTACACGAGAATAAGTGGCAGAATTAGCTGATCCTCAGTCATGATTGTGTTCAGATAAGCTCAAAGTAGATCTCCAAATGACAGGAGATACTGTACATTCATCAAGACCCCTCTACCTAAACAGGTGATTGAGTACTTTTTGAGTGTGAGGAGGCAAATGAAGCAAACTATTAACAAGTAATTGACTACAGGTCTTGCTTGTAGGCAACTAGATTCCAAATTACAGGTAAAAGGCATTCAATGTTGAAATGAGCTATTGCTAATTACTCACAGAGTAAAAACATATGCTGCTTAAATAGTAAAAGTAGGTTTCTGTATGGAATTCTGGGCCTGATCTTGCTAGATAAAGCAACCGGCTTCTTTTAGAGCAAGTGTGTGAGGGATGTACCATGTTACTCCGCATACTTTTACTCCACATACCGTTACAACGCGACTTTTACAACGCATACCATTACAACGCATAGCGCTTTGGGGTGCTGGATAATGGTAGGTATAATTTACTATTCTAACTCCAGTCCCCGTGGACCCTAGGGAAGGTGTTGGATAGTAAATTATACTTATTCCCTATCCTAGAGCGCCCCCCAGCGCAATGCGTTGTAATGGTATGCGGAGTAAAAGTCGCGTTGTAATGGTAGTGCGGAGTAAAAGATGCGTTGTAACGGGTGTATACCGTGTGTGAGTAAAGGATTTTATTCAATTCAATATTTGGACAATTAATAAAAAACATTACAAGCATGTAAAATGTACATTTTCTCAATGGAAAGACATAGAGGCAAGAAAGCTAATTACATGTCCTTTAGGAGCTACATGAAAAAGCTTACAGTGACGGATAAAATAATACTTTCTGCCACTACTTCACAAAATACATGTTGTGCAAATATCTACAGATAAAAACAGACCTGTTGAAACATACTCATTAAGACAGGGGTATCACGCCTTCCAAATACCTGTCTGAACCTGTCCCTTGCTAAACGGGTGAGAAACCCCCCAAAGTGCATGAAGTGATTAAGGCCGGATTGAGGGGAGGGGGAAACCAAGTTGACGAAATAAGGGAAAGCCCGCTGTATGTAATGTGCTCTTTCATTTGACTGAAAATCAATAAAACAAAGTTAACCATAAAGTACCTGAATTGGTTTTACCCCAGTTCACAAGTTGGAGCTTAGCAACCTTTCTATGAATCATTTTTGTGAAATTCTATTGCCAAACAAGTAGGCTTACCACATAATTATACCATCACAAATTACTAAAATGTCACAAGAATGTAATTTCAGCAGGTTCCTGCCTACCTTAAGAAATAAAAACCTAGGCACTGGTTTATCAATCTTTCACACAATGCAATGCAGCAAGACAACTTGCTGTACTGTGTGAATGGGAGAGGGTGGGATTGTTCCATTTTTGGCAATATATAGTACATCCCTGTTTTCTGACTGTGCTGGGGCACAATCGGCAGCCTAGCACCAATGCAGGCACCTTTGCGTCATATTGCAAGGGTGTCTGTGTTGCAGGCAAGATTGCTTTTGTGCAGGAAGGGAAACCTTCCTGCACAAAAACAAAGCTCAGAGTCTTTTTCCTCTTTCTAATGGAGAACATTTAGAAATAGGAAACAGCAAGGAGAAATAACAATATTTGTCCTTTTCCCGCCTCCCCTGGAAAGGTGTAGCATGGGATTCCCAGGTTTACCAGTCTTAATAAATCTGGGAATGCACCCAAATTCATGGATGGATACGTGGGAACACCGACGCTCCAAACATGGAACGCCTACCCAGGGCAGATTGTCACAAGGCAGCATTGCGCTGCCTTGCATACTCCAGATTTGGATGTATGACGTTACATCGCAAACTTTTACAACGCACACCGTTACAACGCATTTTTTACAACGCAGATGCATTTACAACGAATGCCTTTACAACGCATGACATTACATAGCAGATGCTATTACAACGCATGCCATTACAACGTAAGTATAGGTAAGTATATTATTTTATTAAAATATGTAATTAATTAAAATTAAATTAATTTAATAAATTAAATTATTTTTAAATAATTATTTTGGACATATATATATATATATATTTTAAAAAATAGATTAGGTATTTAAAAAAAAACTAAAAATACCCCTGTAACCCAAAAACCAAACCCAGCCCTGAAACCTAAAAATACCCCTGTACCCCAAAGCCCAAACCCAACCCTGAAACTTAAAATACCCCTGTACCCCAAAACCCAAACCCAACCCTGAACCCTAAAAATACCCCTGTACCCCAAAACCCAAACCCAGCCCTGAAACCTAAAAATACCCCTGTACCCCAAAACCCAAACCCAACCCTGAAACCTAAAAATACCCCTGTACCCCAAAACCCAACCCTGAAACCTAAAAATACCCCTGTACCCCAAAACCCAAACCCAACCCTGAACCCTAAAAATACCCTTGTACCCCAAAACCCAAACCTAACCCGGAAACCTAAAAATACCCCTGTACCCATAACCCAAACCCAGCCCTGAAACCTAAAAATACCCCTGTACCCCAAAACCCAAACCCAGCCCTGAACCCTAAAAATACCCCTGTACCCCAAAACCCAAACCCAGCCCTGAAACCTAAAAATACCCCTGTACCCCAAACCCAACCCTGAAACCTAAAAATACCCCTGTACCCCAAAACCCAACCCTGAAACCTGAAAATACCCCTGTACCCCAAAACCAAAACCCAACCCTGAAACCTAAAAATACCCCTCTACCCCAAAACCCAAACCCAACCCTGAAACCTAAAAATACCCCTGTACCCCAAAACCCAAACCCAACCCTGAAACCTAAAAATACCCCTGTACCCCATAACCCAAACCCAGCCCTTAAACCTAAAAATACCCCTGTACCCCAAAACCCAAACTCAACCTTGAACCCTAAAAATACCCCTGTACCCCAAAACCCAAACTATATATATAAAATAACTTTAATTAATTTATTTTAATATTTTTGAAATTAAAAAAAGGTTAAATAAAATGATATACTTACCTATACTTACGTTGTAAAGGCATGCGTTGTAATAGCATCTGCTATGTAATATCATGCGTTGTAAAGGCATGCGTTGTAAAGGATCCTGCGTTGTAATCGCGTGCGTTGTAACTGTGTGCGTTGTAATAGTTGCGTTGTAACTGCTGTTTCCTTCCAGATTTACCTAGCTGCACAGGGCCACACAAGGTATTGGGTTGCCCTTGCAATACCAATACATGATGCATCGGCATCACAACACCATGATAGATCTGGCCCCTATTGGTTAGGCATAGTGCAAACTTTCTTGATAGAAAGCACTTACAACTTATGCAGTATACAAACCTTTCCATCTCTATTACACCCTGCAAAAGTAAATAAGCACAACTTGTAGTTTCCACTTCTGATCATTATGCATCCTGATCATGCAGGTTCCAAGTATCACTTTACAGCTGAAGTCTTTAATGTCAAAAATAGAAAGTGGCGTGTCCAAACTGACATGTTGAAACTGCAGCTTAACCTTCAGTGGCACAGGCCTGTCGATCAGTTGGTTGATCATTCTATCATATTTTTAAACTTCCACAAGTAGGTGCTCCCCTTTTATATATTTGACATGTACGCCACTTTTGAAGTTCTTTTATGGTCTTACATTAATGGCAATTATGCCACTTGGTGTTTGTCAATCCAGGCAATATGTTACAAGTAAAACACACCCACTGAGTGGATATTTATCAGTCTGACACTGGCAAGAGTTCCAAATATTCAAATCATCCGTCAAAATAAAGGAAGAGCTACACAAAAAAGATGGAGTTTCCTACAATTATTTACGTCAATCTCATCTATTCATCCATTTTAGGTATAGTGTGCATGTAATATCACCAATCAGTAATAAATGTAGCTATGCACATATAACAAAGAAATGTCAATGAAGGGGTGTTTCAAATGTAAATCTTGGTAACACTATAGCAGGAAGCTATGTGATCCCACAATTTATGCCTACGATTAATCTGTATGATATCTATGAATGGAACAGTTGTAGTCACCCTAACGGAGACAAACACACACACAAGATCAGTGCAGTTGCATTGTTATGCTTGCATTCTTCCTAGATTAAGAGCTTCATACATGCAGAGCATTCCCATCCTTGGCAACAGTTCAGTGGGCTCCAGAACTCTCACTGTATTTACTCTTCTCTAGCGATAATGCACCAGAACTGTATCACAAGTCAACTAGTCTCTGTTCCTAGAACTACAGTAACAATAAACTTGTGAATGTTGCACTCTTTGGGTGTAGGTCCTAAATATCGAGTAGGGAATATTGTTTTACCTTAGTATCCTCACCATAATATTGCCTACTTCATATTCCATACCACAAGTACTGTTGGCAAATCTGGCAGTTTAAATCTAAGCACGTGCATATTTCATTTGGGGTTTTCAACTCCTTTAGTAAGAGTACATTTATGACAATTATGGGTGTAAATCGGCAGCTAAGAAAGTTAGTTCACTGTATATGAATCTTCTCCAGTGTATAATTCACGAAGGCGATATGCTAACTAAATGATATGTTCAACTTGTTAACAATGTTGGTCCTCGGGGGAAGTGAGGGACGAAGTCCAGTATACCCCCGGGGTGTCTCATGCAGGGCCTGGAAGGACAAGGCAGGGATAGGGCTAGTTAGGGGAAGGGGAGGGTTCTAGGTAGGCTATATAGGTGTCAGGAGAGGAGGATCCGCCTCTTCCTGACACCGAACACCACTGGGACATGCTGTTTTATGGGGAACAATATTTTTGAAGGTTAATTATGACAGCGTAGCTGTAATATCTCTATTGCTTATTATTATATATGGGGAGATACACCAGTCCATAGGTTTAAATTACACAGTGAGCAGTACCAGGCGTTTACTGGCACCCCTGGTAAAGTGAGTCCTACCTCCACAATGGCTGGAACTGCTGCTGGTAGAGCTGGGCCGGACAGTGACATGGTCCGGACAGCGCTAATCACTGTCACGGTGGCGGGCAGGGCTGATCTGCTCTGACCAGGAGTCCTTGACCAGTCCTGGATCGGGATGTGCCGCCCGACGAGCTCCGCATCGGATGGGGTTGCAGCTGCGGTGGTGGCTTGTCTGCCTAAGCCGCTTGCCCATGATAGAGCCAATGCATGCCGAGGACGGGGCGCAAAGAAAGGGACTGGACAAGCGAAGCACAAAGGTAGGAGGAAAAGCCTCCCTGCACAGCCCAGTCTCTGACGATCCCAGATGACTTCTAGTGGGTGGGGCATGAACGCGATGAGCAGGTGCTGCCTGCAGCCGTGCAGGTCAATGCCCAGAAGGTAATGAAGCAGCAGGAGTGCTGCTGGCTGAGGGACATGTGCCGATGGATTTGTCAGTATGGCCCGAGAGGGCACAAGTAGCGCCGCTCAGGCAGAGGCTACTGAGTCACCTGGGCCAGCTAGTAAAAAATCTAAGGGGGCTAAGGCTGGGCCCAGTGTGCTCGGTTCTGGGGAGAGGGGCCCCCAGGGGGAACTGGGATCTGGAGTTAGCTTCTCTAAGGGAGGTGGAGGGGGGGAGCAGGGTTGGGGCCTAACCCCCAGAAGAATAAAGGGCAAAGGGTAAACCTGGAGGCAAAAATAAGGGAACAACACCACCTCATCCGGCAGATGGAGGAGGGATGGGCACGGATGTGCAAAGAAAGGGACAGGGCTGAAGCATTAGCACTGGAGATGGAGGCCTCTCTCGTGAGGTGTACCCAGGCAGCGGGGGTCGGGGTAGGCGGGTCCCCTAAGATGGGGTGCCTGCCATCAGAGGAGGGGTGGGCACACCTGGGGAAGGGCAGGGAGAAGGAGGTCATCCCGCACCAGAGAGTGCTACCTACCACATTCTAGAGCCCTGGGCAGGTGGGGCGGGGGCTGGTGAGCTTCATAGGAAAGGGGACATGGATATGGGTCCCAGAGGAACAGGATACAGAGGTGGGCTCAGGAACAGCCAGGATGGCTGGTGGGCATGGTGGTATTATGGCCCCTCAGATTGGAACAGTCTGAGGGGGTGGGGGAGTGAGACCGGCAGAAGGGGCCGGTAGAAAGGTGGCAATGCCAGCAGGGCACAAGACGACCCGTGGACGCAGGCCAAAAGCATTAGGTTGTCCGCAGTGGCCTGCCCTCCATCGAGGGCTAGCGCACAGGGACCTGCAGCCAAGGATGGCCCCATGAGGATGGAATTGCAGGTGCAAGCAAGAACGAGTGTGATGACAGAGAAGGTGCGTGAGGAACTGGAAGGGGATGCAGAGCTGGTGCTGGATTATAAGGACAAGATTGACAAGTGGGAGGAAGGAGAGTTGCATGATGTTGACGATGAGGCAGTTAGTAGATCCGGGAGGACAACCAAATAAGTTGTTGTTTTACAGGGGAGAACTGTAGCACAGGGACAACAAAACATGACTGGCCTCGAAACAGGCGGACCAAGAAGCAAAGGCAAGGCGGTCGGCGGTGGAGTGCTGCCAGGTAAAAATGATTGGTGGGCTGCATGGGAAGAGGGGATGTAGGTACAAAGAAGAAAACTAGCAGGTCCGTGGGGTAGGCGATGGGGTGGTGTGTGGTCCAAAACCTGGGAGGGCAGGCCAATAGCTTGCCTGTGGAACACTAGAAAGGGGCTGATGGTAAGCAAACGATGAGTGCAGTTGTCCAGACGCACAGTGAGGTGGTGTCAGAAGGCAAGAATGACTAGTCTGAGGATAAGTATAGGAAGGAACTGCCATACATGGGTTTAGCGATGCCTCTGAGATCTCATTTGTTGGAGAAGACACAAAGTAGAATATGCAAACATGAATATGTGGATGTTTTCAAGGTACTCACCAGGGATATACAGGCCAAAGAGGGATCTAAAGAAGAGGAGTAGGAAATAACCCAGCGGCTGAGGGTGCCCATTAACATGAAAAACTGGACGCCAGCCTTTTTGATTTATGTGAGCATCTATTGCGAAAAACACCTGGATATGGTGATAGCTTTGTTGATATGGACATCATTCGCAAGGGGCAGATGCATTTTGGGGGGTATGCCTGGTTAAGCTACGATGAGGAGTACCCCAGCAGAACAGTGGAAGGCATCTAGAGGTTCGAGGCAGTCTGGAAAAAAGGGCCCCTACTCCAGTTAGAGATGAGGCCATAGTCCCATGGCTCTCAGTTTACCAAGAGAAGGAAGAGAAACTTCAAAACGGTCGATGGAGAAGAACCTCTTGCCAAGTGCTCCTGAGGTAAGGGATCACCATCGACGTAAATCCCTGAGAGACCTACCCCATCGTACCACAATTTTGGACAATTTAAACCAGTAAAAAGCTGTCACCTGTGATCTGGGAGTTCCGGACCCACGCAGGACAGGCTGTGAGCTCCTCGGCATCGCCATCACCAAAACGAACGCTGTCTCCCATGGAGTTGAACTCCAGACTACGGATTGGGCCCCGGAGACTCACCCCTCGAACCACACCATCGGCACTATGGCCAGCCGAGGCCCGCTTTCTCAACCGAGATGCGCTGCAAGGGCCCCCCACCGTTGAGCTCCTGGATGTTCCCTCTCTGCACGACAGTCACCATCGTCCGCGTGGACGAACTCCAGGCTGTGGATCGGGAGACTCGCCCCCCGGCCCACACCATCAAAGCCTGGACGAAGCTCGTGTTCTCACTCTGTGTGTTCCGAGGCAGCCTAGCGCCGGCGCCCCCCCACGCATCCTGCGACTTGGCGACTGCCTTGCACCAAAGTTACCCCCCCATTCTGTGTGTCCTGGTGGGACCCATATCTCCCAGCCATAGCGGAGGACCACCCCTCACATCTCGTGTGGGCCCTCTGAGCATACGCCCCGGTCTGCAGCTTCGGAGGTGCAGCAGTCTGCTTGGAATCCACGGTTCCTGTCTGCTGGAGCTCTGCAGCCCGCACCGCTCTGAGGCCTGGTGAGGCCCACTCCAGCACGCTGGTGAGGCCTGCACTCCCCACCATCCGCCTGACGAAAATGCCCTGCTACAGGACCGGGGGGAGTAGATTCCCGGCTCAGCCATGGCCTCAATCTGAAGGTAAGCCCCTGGCCTTCAAAACTACTGTGCCGACTTCGACTTAGAGGAACCCAGCACAGCAGAGCCGGCCGTTCTAGACCAGGCCATGCGGGAAGTTGTGGAGCGGACGCCACAAATGTTCATGGGTGCTGGCTCCTGTCCTGGGCATAGGCGGAGCTGACGACCAGGCTCGCTCCGGAGTTGTCCCTCGGACCTTATGGCTGCCTTCCCCCACAGTGACGGAGCACTCTCCAAGCTCTGTGGTGAGATCCCCTGGATCTCTGACTGAGGTGGGTGATTTTATTTTTCGCTTTGTCCTGCAGGAGCCCTGGACTTGGATCTTTTTGTTGGTAGAAGGTCTAGCCTGTTTGCGGCGGTCAGTGAGGAGGGGACCAGTCCTCGGAGGGGTGAGGTGGCCGGTGTCCCCTTGATCGAGTGGCGTAATTGTGGGCTCGAGTCAGCCTGATTGAGATGCTCTAGTCCCTATCTGGTCTGGTCCCGATGCCTGAGAGTCAATATGCACCGCCCCCCCATTTTGGGCTCCATAGGGATTCATCCACTGATCCCGTCCTCAAAATGGCAGGCTACTAACCTTATTCATGGAAACAGAGGACAAAAAAACACTCCGGATACAATCCACTGGAAAGTGACATAGGACTACGCAGTCACTAAATTCTACATTCTTGCAATCATGACTGAATAAAACCTAGTACCCTACCTTACCTAGGGAAAGAGACTTTGATCCACCCTCCAAAGAGTTTATTTTCTTATTTACCTATCTAATTTGTTCCATGCTAGCGATGTTTTAATCTGTACTTTGATCTACCCCCAAAGTGTTTATCTACATATTTACCTATATAATTTGCTTCATGCTAGCGATGTTAACCTGGACTTTGATGTACCCCCCAAAATGTTTATTTACTTATTTACCTATTCTAATTTGCTCCATGATAGCGATGTTAACCAGTTTTATTATCCAATACCTGCTCCTGACTTTTATCCCTCCTCTGCTTACCCCACCATCTTATCTTGCCCCTATTTTATTCATCATACTTATCATGTTTTTGCTACCTATTTAATTGACTGCATATTACCGATGTTTAACCTGGTTGTTTTTTTGCTGTCTAATCTGCCTCTGACTTCAATTTTCCTCATTTGTTTAACCTACCTCCTTACATTTCCACTGTCAATATCATCATATTTATTGTGTTTATTTTACTATTTTAATTGCTCCATTTTAGCTATATAATCTGTTTTGCTCTCTTATCTGTGCCGGATTTTTAACTCTTCGCTTGCTTACACTACTTCCTGACCCTGCACCTATTTTTCTCTCCCAACGCCCCCCCCCCCACTTTTTAGTTTTCCAATTCCTCGCTTGCCTACCCTACTTCCTGATCCTGCCCTACCTTTCTCACCCAGCGCCCCACTTTTTGGATTTCCAATCCTCCTCTCCTCCTTTTCCCCCATCTCCTTAACTTTCCTGTCTCCACGCTGTCCTCCTCCCTCGTCCTCCCAACATGCCTCCTCACAGCAACGTCCATCAACCCCAGGACCCTATTCTCGCAAACATGCCCTAACTCCTGGATCATTCTTTACACCCCCAGTCTCTCCAAAAATGCTAGAAAAAACTTCAAACATAAACTACTCATCCGTAACCCGGAAACACTCATTGTTGACAACCACATCAGCCTCACCTGCCCCATTATCACCAACTACATCTTTTACTCAAAACGCCCCTCCAAATGGAAGAGCATTTTCCTTCAACACCTCCCAATCTCTAAATCAGCCAAAATACCATATGGATTCAAAATATCCACTGCTCCCTCCCCAGCCTTTCAGGGTGATGTTGACATCTCCATCTTCAAAACAGGTAACATCCTCATACAAGCCACGGCATCCCATCTTTCCATCTTCGAACTCCACTTCAGCACTATGTCCCTCCTCCTCGACCACTCGGCACCTAACACTCCACCTTTCCAAACGAGTAGCACCCCTCTACCTCTACCTCCCCCCTCCCTCTTGCTCTACCTCCACTCTCAACCACCCAACCAACCCTGTTGTCCAACAATGGAGTTCACTATCTTCCTCCTAATGACATCCCCATCCCCAATCACAGAATTCACATTCCCCTCTTATCTCCCTCTCTCCCCCTACCCCATAAACCCCCCCTCTGCGGACTCCTTCTTGAATAATGATAGTCCCCACTCCCAATCACACACTTACCTCTCCCCTCCTATGACCCCACCTCCCCCTGACCCCCCACAATCTCTCCCCCTGTCCCAACCACTCATGTACTCCACCATCCTTTCCCCTCAAGCGCCCACCTCACTGGAGACTCCGTGCCCCCTGCACAACCTAACCCCTCCACTCACACTTAACAGCTTCATCACCCCTCACTCCTCTACCACCACCCAATCTCCCCACCCACACAACCAGCCACCTTCCGCAACTAATCAAGACCACTCCCCTTCCCCAGACCGTATTCCTCTTTTCTCCTACGCCCCTGCTATCCGCCCTCATAACCGGATGGCTCCGAACCTACATAACACCAAACCTGACTGTTCAAATTTGACTATCGAACTCCTCACAAGTCCCAGCCCCATCAACATCTACCACACATCTCCTTCCCCATCTCCCACCTCACTCACCAGTCCACCCTCAGCAAATAACACAGACTGCGCCCTCTCGACACCTCACCTCACCTTAATTGCCCAGAGCCTACAAAACATGCCTGGAACTGAATGGAGACAAGACCGAGGTGCTTGTTGTGGGAAAGGCTCCATCAGTATGGTCCTCGACTTGGTGGCCTCCTAGTCTGGGTCCCACCCCCACTCCCTGCACTCAGGTGAAGAACTTGGGAGTGTGGTTGGACTCTAACTTGTCCTTTGAATATCAAACCAGACGTGTAGTGGGTACCTGTTTGGGAGTCCTGAAATGCCTCTGGAAAACTCTGCACCTGCTTCCTATTGAGGCCAGGAAGACTATGGTACATGCCCTTGTGACATCTCGCCTGGACTATGGCAACATATTGTACCTGGGTACCACTTCCAAATGTATGAACAGACTTCAGGTTCTACAGAACGCCCCTGCTCGCCTGGTCCTTGTGCAGCCTAGGAGGGCTGCCTCTAGCAAAGCCTTGACTTCCCTCAATTGGCTTCCCATTAGGAATAGAGTGCTGTTTAAGGCACTGTGTGTGTGCCTCCGCATCACCCAGGGAACTGGTCCATCATATTTGACGAACTTGCTCACTCTAAAGAGTCCCCACACAGCCTCTTAGATGGTGTGGGAATGGTTTGTTGCTTGTCCCTAAGGTCATGAAGGCCAGGATGGTTGGTCGGTCTTGCCGCTTTCTGGCTGCTCAGAACTGGAATAAACTTCCCCATGGTCTCCGGCTGCAGGCATTGGAGGTTAAATTTAGGAGGGATCTGAAAACCCACCTTTTCTCCCGTGTGCAGGGATAGCCCATTCTTACCATGATTGTGCCAGTAAGTTAACCTCCTCTCACCACAGCGCAGGGACACACTGGTTGGTGTAACCAGGCACTTCACAAATGTACAAATAGACCTCACTGCACCTCAAACCATCTCTCCCCGTCTGCCCTCACCGACCTTAATGTACCAACCACAAACCCTCCACTCCCCTAGGCCCCCATCCCTGTTATTATAGGTACAAATAGAGCCCCTTCCTCCCTAGCTTCCCCTAGACCACCGCCCCAACTCACGTCGATCCCCACCCTCCATATACAACCCTACACCACTGAAGTGCATGCTCGTCAACTGCTGATCCGCTGTTTTACACGCCACGGAAATTTCAGAAACAATACTGAGTGAATCCATTGATATCGCATTCCTCACTGAAACCTGGCTAAAAGACCACTCAATCAGCATACTTGACCTACTCTCCCCTCCTGGATACTCTATTCTTAGAAAAGCTAGACCAGACAGAGTCTCGTCATTATCTTTAAAAATGATTTTCAGTTATCCCTTATCGCTAACCCAGGATACTCCTCCTGCGCATACCTGGAAGCTGAACTGTCAACTCAAAATTCCATCCCAATCCGCCTACACAATATCTATCGACCCCCGTGACCACCACAGCCCTTCATTGAGGACATATCTGAGTCCTGACAAAATCTGAATTATCCAACTCAAAACATGTCTTTCTTGGGGATCTTAACCTCCATTGGAACGGTACCAATGACCCCACTATCTCCCTCCTCACCACATTCCTTAAGATCAGTGAACTCAAACAACTCTGCCTATCACCAACACACGCCAAAGGCTCCATACTTGATGTCATTCTGTCTAACGAAGATCTGTCCACCGTGACCAATATCACTCCATTGACTGGTCTGACCATCACCTTATACTGTTCACCATCGATACCTCAGCAAGCCTCCCTGCCTCTAAAGCTAACAGGCCTAAGAAATTGACAAGGAACCTAAAAGGTATCCCCCCAGACGCTCTACAATCTAAACTCCAAGCTCAACTCCTTCTCATTCCTCACACATAAAATGCAAATGAGCACACTGATGTCTTCAATAATACTGTCACTGGTATTCTTGACAAACTGGCCCCGCCTAAACTCAAAAACCAAAGAAACACCCCCTCTAACTCTTGGTTTAATACCAAGATTAATAATGAAAGACGGGCACTCAGACTAGCAGAAAGAACCTGGAGACACAAGCCCTCACCCTCACATCTTGCACCTCTCAGATGTGCTAGATCCACGTACAAAAAACACATCCTCAAGCAAAAGGCATCCTCCTTCTTCACTCAACTTGATCATGCCATGAACAGACCCAGGGAACTCTTCAATATCATTTGTAACCAAACTTCCCCAGCACCTCCTAAAATGACAGCCTCCTCAGCCAGATGTGACAAAATTGTCCATTTCTTCTCGGAAAAAATTACCAAAATTGATCAATCCTTCCTTCTCACACAACCAACCCACAACCCGCTCCCAAATGACCCTTCTCACCCACCCACTTCTCTACCCCCACAACCATTTTACTGACCTCCCTGCTACCACTTCACCGGCTACCAAGTCCCCTAACTCACAACTAAAAAACAATGCATCCTTGCTCAATTTCCTCCCCGTCACTGAGCTAGAAGTCCTCAAAATCATTGGCAATCTTAAACCGTCCGCCCACACTAAAGACCCTGTACCCTCCAACCTTGTCCATACCCTTAAGCACATCATAGCCCCATTCTGGACCAAAATCATCAACACCTCTCTCTCCACGGCTGTGTTCCCACTTCCCTTCAACTTGGACAAATCTCGCCCATAATTAAAAATCCTAATGCTGACCCAAATGACCTAAACGATCTCCGCCCTATCACCAACCTCCCCCTTCTCTCAAAGGTCCTTGAAAAATGTGTCCTACTACAACTTGACAAACACATCGAAAACTTTAACCTACTTGACCCCTTTCAGTCTGGCTTCAGGAAAGGCTGCAGCACTGAAACGGCAATGCTCAATGTCATAGATGACATCCATAAATCACTTGAAAATGGCGAGACCTGCCTTCTTATCCTCCTTGATCACTCGGAAGCGTTTGATACAGTCAATCATTCAGCCCTATTTAATGTTCTTAGGACCCGTTTTGGCCTTATTGGCACCGCCTTCAAATGGTTAACCTCTTATCTTCAACACCGAACTCAGCAAATCAAAATTCGAAAATTGTCTCTCTAAACCCTCTCCAGTCTCCCTTGGAGTCCCCAAGGATCTATTCTATCTCCTTCCCTCTTTATGGAACCCCTCACTCTCATTCTTTTTTTTTTTTTTTTTTAATTTTTGAAAACCTTTATTCGTGCATGTAAAAAGAACAAATACGGGCCTACAACCATCAGGCCGGCCACGATACTTTCAAGCACTAATACAAACATTACGGCCCCCCAGCGTCAACGGACAAAATAGCAACAGTTTATGAATGTTACACTGAGGAGAACCATGACACCAGGGGAAAGGAGAAATGAAGGTTAATTTGAAAGTTTTTTATAATTTTATCAGGGAAAAAGGCAGTGAAGAATAAGTCCAAGGAGATTCGAGTTCGTACAATATCTTCACATCACGGGAGAGCGGCAGCATATCAGAAAACAACCGTGGAAATTAAAATCTCAGGCAGTGAGGCAGTGCGAATCAACAGCAGGATATTCACACAGCAAGTACGCACCCCTTCAGCGCCGCCCCCACTCAGCCAGCCCCAAGCCCGGACCCAGAATCGAATCAAGAAGAAGCACAGAAGACATAAGAAAGAAATAAAGGCCCATAGAACTAATAAGAAGTACTAAATTACCCCCCCACCCTACACCAATGCGGAGGCTACGGCCTACCCCCCCCCCCCAGCATAGTGCCTGTCGCCCAGTAAACCCGAAATATAGAAGAGAAAGAAGAGCAAGAGAAGAATAAAGAGGAGGAAAGAAAAACGTTAACACCTATGATATAGGGGGTGAGAAAAGAATAAACTATTCTAATCTAAACTCCCAAAAAGAATAAGGTGGGGAGGAGCCTACGTAGCATCAGAGCGCCCGGGACCCTCGGCCATCCACTGCGTCCACACACTGAGAACCTCCTACTCCGAAAGCAGCAGTACTGTAATAAATTGCAACAATAGAATAGATGGAAGAAGTCATTTCACGATGTGTGCCCACAACATATACAAAGCAGTTCCAATCCCTGTTCAGCCCACCCAGGAAGCCATAGCGTTATGAATTAGCCTAATCCTGGCCTGGTAGCGGGCGCAAAACAAGGCCAGCTACTATTAGTAAAAGCATTCACACTTAGAACCCCGGGCCCGTACAGAACCGCCTTCCCATCCGCAAGAAACACAACAGAACAGAATAGTCGCAAACTCAAATGGGAAAAAGCTGCACTTGCAACACAATCAGCATAGCAAAATACAGAACAGTCCGGGTCTCCGCCAGCCGGTCAAGCAAGCCGAGGTGAGGGGCACCTTCAACCCTGGCCAGAACGACGAAATCTCTCCAAGCATGACCATCTCATCGGATACATTTCAGGCAGAACAAAGGAGCAAAATGGCCGCTCTCGACATGGAAGGAGCAGAAGAGAAGAAGACGAGTGTTCCCAGTCTACAACAAATTCAGCGGCCAAAATGACGAACCCCCCCTGCCATGCAGGATGACACTCACTCCAGCAACGTAGAAAGAAGGCTCCGGAGGAAAAACCCTCGGAGGGGGCACACAACTGGGAGGGCGATAAGCGGAGCTCGGATAGCAGTTGTTCAGGCAGAGTCATAGTTCCCGGAGTGAGGGGAGACTTTGTATCAATAGCAGCGTCGGTAGGGAGGCACGCAACATTGTAGCCAGGGACTCCTCGATCTTCCGCTCGCACATGCAGCAACACTGTATCCATTGTAAAAGCACACGTAGGCAGCAGGGAAGCAGGCAGCCTCGGTCGCTTTATGGAAAGCATAGCTTCATCGATCTTTCCTCCCAGCTCTTGAGCATTGCGCCGCCATGTTGCCCGTAGGTCTGCAAGGGCATCAAGGATATCACCACAGGTCAGGTCACTCTGTAGCACCAGCCGATCCGCTCCGCTCAGTGTCGCTTTCGGATCATCATCCGGTTCAAGTGCAGGCAGGTCCGCGCAAACTGGGGATAAGGGAGCAGCCCTCTGTCCATGCTGGAAGGCAGGCGCCATTGCCATCTCTCCCGCGGGTCCACACTGGAGGGAGGGGGGCGGCTCGGTTATAAAGGAACCATCGTCCCAACACGGAAGGGCATTTGCTATCCGTGCAGGGGGCCGTGCATATTGAGAGCCCCCTCGTCTCCCATGGGTACTGGTAGTGCACGAGTGAAAGGACGCCGCAAGATGGAGTCCGCCCAAGATGGGGGCAGCGTAGAAGTGGAAAGTGAAGCACAAAAGGATCCTGTCTCTCAAGCACACACTCCTCAACCAACGGGAGTCGCACCACAAAGGACAGGATAAGCTCCGTCCATCTTCCGCAATCGGCACGCAGTCCCAAACACCGGTACCTCCACAGCCCGTCCTACCGGTTAAGGGCACCAGTGTCCAGCGGCGGCAATCGGCACAGGGTTCGTGGGCAGCCCCGGTCATCGGCTAGTTCCCCGAATCTTCATCCAAAACGGCCGGCGGAGACCGCAAATGAACGCGACTGTCATCAGCGCGTTCGTGTCATCATCTTAGCGCGGTGTAGGCAGGGATAAGTTCCAGGATATCGATGCGAAGTCAGACGGCTTGGGGAGCCGGGCGCTCACACGTCCGTCCCGTCCGCCATCTTGGCTCCTCCCCCTCATTCTTAAACAAGCAGGTATCAACTACCACCTTTACGCCGATGACACTCAAATCTATTACAAGATTAAAACTCATGCTGACATCTTACACCTGAACCACACCTTTTACAAGATCCAAGCCTGGTTCCATTCAAATCATCTCAAACTCAACCCTAAGAAAACCAAAATCATTCTTTTCTCCCCTAAAAAGAACACTCTCCCCGTTCAATCATGGATTTCAGACCTTAACGCATTCAACTGTTCACTCAGACTGTCAAACTCAGTCAAATGTCTTGGCGTTACTATCGACAACACCCTCACCCTTAACGTTCACATCAAAAACTCTGCCAAAGGAGCCCTCTTCACTCACCGTCACCTGAAGAAAATCAAACCATTCATACCCACCGATGATTTTAACCTTGCAGTTCAATCACTCGCTCTTTCACGTATTGACTATGGCAACGCCATCCTCAACGGAATCCCCAAGGTACATCTGGCTCCAATTAAAGCTGTGCTCAACCTTGCAGCCAGACTCATCACTGACGGCAAACGCTTCGCTCACATCACCCAGCTCTCAAATTTCTTAAATGGCTCCCCATTGAAGGAAGATCAGGTTACACAACTGCCTGCATTACTCATCAAGCCCTCCACCAAAACACTCCACAATACCTCTCCAAGAAACTCCTCATCGCTGGTACCACTCGTCCTCTGCGAGGCACAAACCACCTCCTCCTAATCCCACCTCTGCATAATAAGAAAACCACACAATCTCGCTCCTTCTCTGGCAATGCCCCTACTATCTGGAATACCCTCCCAAAAAACCTGCGGTGTAACCCCTCTTATGCTAGCTTAAAAAAAGACCTCAAAACCCACCTCCTTAATTACTATTGAGGATCCTAACATGTGCCCGACTCCTGATCTCTTTTCACCATACCATATTTGTTTCAGTAATATATGTCCCTCTTCCTGTACTCTACTTTACCTAAATTACTTGTTAATGTACTGCTCCAGCTCCTGTTCTACTCCTTCATGATTTGTTAATATGTTGTTTTTTACTTTGATATTTGACACGGTTGTCTCTATTTTTATGCTTTGATACCATGTTTGCTTCATACTATTGTGATCATGTAAAGTGCTCTGATACCTCTGGATCTAGCCAGCGCTATATAAAACTCTAAAAATAAAATAAATATATAAAATTAAGGTTATAGTTGGGTTTTACTGAGGGATTCCGGGTTGTGTACCAGGGTCCAAGGGGGTGCAGATGGGCCGACAATTTGAAGTCAGCAAATCAGTTACTGCAGGTGGTAGAGGCAAAACTAGTGGAAGAAGGGGCAGAGGGTAGGACAGCAGGGCCTTTTTTTGACTGCCCTTTGGCCGATTTACTCATATCTCCCCTGGGGGTAGTGACGAAAAAGGAGGTGAGAGAATACAGGATGATTCTCCCGGATGATTCTCCTGGATGATTCTATCCTGGCCGGAAGGCGGTACAGTAAATGACTTCATTGCATAAGTAGATTCTAGGGTGTTGTAAGCCTCGGTGGATGATGCTTTTCGCCTAGTGCAAGGGTGTTGGTGGGAAGTAGAAATGGCAAAATGTGATGTCAAAGCAGCTATTCCCCTCTACTCAGGATGCAGTTCGGGGGTGACATTTACGTGGACAAAGTTCCACCAATGGGTTGTGCCATCTCCTGTGCTCTATTTGAACTGTTCAATACCTTTCTGCAATGGGTGTTCACCAAAAGTTGTGGTCATCGGGGAGTGTCACAATACCTGACCGATTTCTTGTGTGTGGGGTCCCAAGGGACAGGAGAGTGTGGGCGAACCCTACACTATTTTGAGACTCTCATGAAAGAATTTGGATAGCCACTGGCACCAGAGAAAACAAGTGTGCAGACTTTCCAGGGCTTTGAGTTGGACTCGGTGCGTTGAGTGGCTTGTTTGCCATGGGCAAAAGAGGAAGAAATACAGAATTTCTTGCTAAAGGTGATGGGCAAATGTAGGATTGAATTGAGAATGGTGCAGAAGTTGCTGGGATTTTTTAACTTTGCATGCCGAGTGGTGAGCGCAGGGAGGACTTTTTGCAGATGGTTTGGAATGGCCATGTCCGGAGCAATACAGCTGCACCACAGGGTGCAAGTTTCTCTTGGGGTCAGGGCATATTTGAGGGAGTGGCAGACATTTCTCGAAGATTTCAATGGGGTGACTTTGGAATTCTTGGAAGAAAATACAGTGTGGCAAGTTCAAATGTTTTCAGATGCAGCTGGGGCCAAGGGTTTTGGCCTTTTCTGGGATGGGAGATGGTGCACTGAGAATGGCCAGCGCACTGGCTGAGGCTAGGGTAGAGCATTGGTTTTCTGGAGTTCTTCCCATTGCTAGTCGCATTGGTGGCATGGGGAGATGAGCTGAAGAACAGGAAGGTGCTGTTCCCTGCTGACAACATGACTGAGGTAGAACTTGTGAACAGACAGAGAGCAAGGGATTTGAGGGTGTTACTTTTGCCGAGAAGATTCGTGCTGGTGTGTCTGCATCTCAATGTGGTTGTTAAGGCTAGGTACGTACCAGGAGCCAGCAATGATATCGCTGATTCCTTATCTCGTTCGCAGTGGCACCGCTTCCAGAGCCCGGCACCAGGAGGAGAGGAATGCAAGACAGAGCTGTCTGGGGACATCTGGGCCTGGGGGGGAATGAAAGTAATTTGTCTGGTCAAGAGGTTTCTGGCTGAGTCTACCAGGAAGAGCTACAGTCTGGCATGGAGCAAGTTTGGGGAATTCATGGGCAGTTCGCTGAGGGGATGCTCCTTAAATGGATGTATGACATTACAATGCATACATTCACAACACATACCATTACATCGAAACTTTTACAGCGCAGGATCCATTACAACGCATGCCATTACAACACAGCTGCTATTACAACACATGCCATTACAACGTATGTATGGGTAAGTATTTTTTGTTAATTATTGGGAATGTAATAGTAGTGTAAGTGTTGGATAGTGTAGGGGTTAAAATTACTATTCTCACTCCAGGGGGGTGTAATAGTAGGGTAAGTGTTGGATAGTGTAGGGGTTAAAATTACTATTCTAACTCCAGGGGGCATAATAGTAGGGTAAGTGTTGGATGGAGAAGGGGTTACAATTTAATTAAATACTTACCCATACTTAAGTTGTAATGCCGTGCGTTGTAATAGCAGCTGCGTTGTAATGGCATGCGTTGCTATGGCATGCGTTGTAATGGATCCTGCGTTGTAAAAGTTTAGTTGTAATGGTAGTGCGTTGTTTTAGTTGCATTTTAATGGCTGTTTCCCACCTTAAATGGTGGGAAACAAAGCAGGGAGTTTGTTCTTGGTGGTATTTATAAAGGTTTGTCGCATGCGACTATTGCCGGCAAGTTAGCTGGGATTTTAATCTATGGTAAGCTGTATCTGGGTTTTGGCCCTGCCAAGAATAAGATCTTGAGCAGAATGTTGAAGGGATGGGGTAGGAAGCGGGGGGAGGTTGCGTTGTGGGATGTAATCACGTTTGAACTATTGCAGGAATTGATGTGATTCAAATCATGTTGTGTTGTTATGACCAGTTTGAGGTCATGTTGTTTAGACTTTACTTGAGTTAGATGTTCTTTGAGGTGTTCTGAGTTTTAAAGCTAGTGGGGACAGCTCAACAGCAAGGGGTGCTGTATGAAGAGGACAAGGGTGACTGGGGATATGGTTGAGGTGATCCAAGATGGATCAGACAGGGAAGGGACACTGGTTATGGCTGGCTGAGAATAGTTGTAGTGAGAGCTGTCTGGTAAAGGAGTGGCAAAGTTTCATTTCATTGCCAGGGAAATGTGGACAGGAGTGTTTTGTCATGCATAAGGCAGCAGGGTTACTGCATACCAGTTACTGGCAGTTTTATGAGGTGCACTGTGCAAGCTGGGCCGGGACCCGGAAAAGTTTGGTACATATTTCTTTCAAATGAAGCCAGCAATGGCAGCAGCACGCCTGAGCTGGTCCTGGGATAGAATCCGGCAGATTGGGAGATGGAGGTCCAGATGCTGTGAACGCTATTTGTGCAAGTAAAGCAAAAAGGGGTAGCGGCTAGAGGGGTGGTTAGGGAAATGAAGGGGGGGGGGGGCGGCGGACATGATCTAATGGCTTTATATTCTACCACAGGTGCGTGAGATGGCCAGGAACCACAACTGTTACCTGGATCATAGTACGTCTTTTGCGCACTGGGCAGCAAAGTAAGGGGACCAACAGGTGTACCGACGTAAACTGGGATTGAGGAGCAGCCACTACAAGGTTCTTGGGTGGGGTTAAAGGAGGGATGCATTGGGGAGCCCTGCTACCATGGTTGACGAAGTTGGTACCTCAGAGAGGTTGCCCAGACATGCTGTTGATACATCTGGGGGAAAATGATGTGGTGCGAATATCTGGAGTTGCATTGTTACAGGACATGCAAAGGGATATGGCAGCAATGAGGAGAAATTTTTCAGGCACATGTGTCATATGGACTGAGCTTGTAAAATGTAAAACCTGGACTGTAAAACCTACAGCAATCGATAAAGCCCATAGAAAATTGAACAGGGCAATGAGGGTTTTCTGTCAGACTCAAGATATTAAAGTGATTGCACACCTGGGTTTGAAGAGGAGGAGTCATTTTTGTTCAGGGACAATGGGGTGCACCTTTCGCAGATGGGAAATGCATATTACATGATGGAAATGTGGGATGCGGTGAGCAAGCAAAAATTTATCCATATGGTGTTGGAGGTTTGATTGATGGGGCGAAAGGTGGACAAATTTCGCTGGGGTGGGGCAGGCAACTGCTCCGGGGGTTTCCTGGTTGGTTTTACTTTGGAGGGGTGGTAAATCACAGAAGGGCAATTCCACCCCTTAGACTAGGGAAGGGTGCACAGGTGACTGATGGCAGAAGGAACTTCAAGGGAGGATGGTGGGATGATTGGAGGACGAGTGAAGGAGATATTGGACATGTGGAATAACATCAGAGTGTGAAATGGGGAAGAGTGAAGCAAATCAGATGGTGAGGTGTGAATGGCGCAAGGAAAGTGAGATAGTACTCGTTTCTGTTAAGATTGAGGTTTTTTAAGATTGATAAAGTTAATTAGCATGTTGAAACCTTGTCTTAATAAATGGCCTTTTACTCTCTATACGGCTTGAAGTGTGGTTTATTGCATGATATTGACCACACGGGGGAAGTAAGGGTTGCGGATCAGTCTTCGCCCCCCCACTGGGCTTCTTCATGCAGGGACTTGAAGGACAAGGCAGGGATAGGGCTAGTTAGAGGAAGAGAAGGGTTCTAGGTAGGCTATATAGGTGTCAGGAGAGGAGGGTCTTGCCTCTTCCTGACA
This sequence comes from Lissotriton vulgaris, assembly GCF_964263255.1. NCBI lineage: Eukaryota > Metazoa > Chordata > Amphibia > Caudata > Salamandridae > Lissotriton > Lissotriton vulgaris. Next base: position 764,371,128 of record NC_141689.1, read on the forward strand.
CCGAACACCACTGGGAGGGGCTGTTTTCTGGGAAAGAAAGTTTGGCTGCCCACTCACCCTACATGTTATAGGAGTTGGGGTAGGGTAAGGACGGTTACAGTGTTGCTAGTTTAGGAAGGGTTGCAGGCGAGGCAGTATTTTGGAGGAGTGGAGAGTCACAGACTGGCAGATCCACCCCTCGGAGGGGGTGAAGGGTGCACAGGTGACTGATGGCGGAAGGAACTTTTATGGAGGATGATATGATGATTGGAGGACCGGTGAAGGATAGTTTGGGTAAATGGAATAAGGAGAGAGTGTGAAATAGGGAAGAGTTGAACAAATGAGATGGTGAGTTGCGAATGGTGCGGGTAGAGTGAAATAGTACTGGTTTATGTTTAGTTGTAGGTTTGAATCTATGTGGCTTGGAGTGTGATTTAATGCACAAGCGCGCTTGATCCTCTTTCTCCTGCATATCAGCTATGAATTCAGACATAATCCTGACAAAGCTTACTAAATCTTTATTACATATGTGAGAACCCTGGCAAATAAAGCAATGGTCTAGGAATGCCTAGAATGCAAAAAATGTTTAAAAATACCTCACAGGCGGAAAGAGGATTTACTTGCAGTACTGAATGGCATGTCTGCTAGCACTTACATTTGTAACAGATGTAAACATCACACACAAATAGAAAGTGAATGATGCTTGGCAGGCGGGCGCTCAATGATTTTCTTTCACTCCAAGTGATCTGAATCATGAGTACAAATAAAGCTGGTTGAAAAATTGTTTAGACAAGACAGAGCTAATGAGGTACTCCAGACTGTGATTAATATACTATATCTACACTGCTTTGGCAATCAGTTATCACGCAGTTCCAGGCTAAATGCTACATTCCAGAGAAATTTAAACATGAATTTAAATCACTGCTGAGGAGCGATCGTCTTGTATTGTGAAAGCATCCTGTAAAGAGAGTGAGCAACCCAGAGACTGCTAATTTTCCAACTGCCATCTGTTAGACCTGACACCCTTGGGTAGTAGTCCCCCAAATGTTTTGCCTGCCTCCTTCCTATCCTGTGAATTAGATGTGTTTGGCCCTAGGACTCTGTGGGCCAGATGTAGGTAATCTCGATTTACCTACTCTTAAATACCGATTCGGTATTTAGGAGAACGTATATGGGATGTAGGTAATTTCTCTTTTGAAATTACCGAATCGGTAAGAATCGGTAATTACCGAAATCGGAATTTACCGATTCGGTAATTGCCATTCAGGCCTCCAGGCCCATAGGAATGAATGTCAATTACTGAATCGGTAAATACTGATTCGGTAATTGGGGGAAACATTGAAGGGTGGCAGGGTGTCACTTTGACACCCTGTTGCACCACTCAATCGTGTATGGGTGCACATGTTGCAGACATACATGCCCTAAGGGCATGTATGTATGCAACATGGCAGCGTTTGAAAAGCAAAAAAAATGCTTTTTCAAGGCTTTTTATTATTTACCATCAACTTCTAGTTGGTGGTAAATAACGAATTCTTAAAGCCTTGTAGCACTGATTACAGTGCTACCTACATCTAAAAATACAGATTCGGTAATTTTACCAATTCAGTAATTTTACAGAATCGGTAAAATTACCGATTCGGTAAAATTACCGAGTCTGTATTTTAGGTGGTCCTACATCTGAGTATCCAAATACCGGTTGGTAACGGCCGAAAATCGGCCGTTACCGACTGGTATTTGGATACCTACATCTGGCCCTGAGTGCTTTACCACTGTTAATCAGGGCTAAAGAGCTTTTGCCTTCTCCTTAAAACATGGCAAAATAGACCTACACACAATTGGCACATTTAGTTTACTTGTCAGTCCTGGTAAATGGTAATTCATGCCCCCAGGGCCTGTAAACTAAATGCTACTACTGGCCCTGTCGCACTCATTAAGCCACCCACTAAAGTAGCACTTTAAAACATGTGTTATGTCTGCCACTGAAGCTGTGGTGTAATTGTAAGCTGCAACTTTGACCTGGTAAAATAAACCTTTTGGTAGTTCTAAACCTTTCATTTTAATACTTGTCACCCCTTCCTAAAGTAGGCCCCAACAGCTCCTGGGGCAGGGTGTATGGTATATAAATGGTTGGGCATGTGCATTTAAGTTTTACATGTCCTGGCTGTGAAAAATCCCTAATTCATTTTTCACTGTGGTAAGGCTGTCTCTCCCATTGACTAACACTAAATTAACTTAAAGACTCAAATTAATTACAATTTAAAATCATTCTTAAAGGTTAAGTCAGACTACAGGTCACAATACTTGTAGGAAGCTCGCTTTTTATGTAGTTTACCAAAAAGAGGTACACTATTTAGAAAGCCCAGATGACCCTTATTAACATACAGGGCTTAAGTTAATAATACCAAATGCTCTCTTTTGTGGGAGTGTGGGCATCTGTTGTTTATGCAGCGTCAATAAATTGAACACACGCTCAAAAGAGAAAAGGGCATATACTGCATACAGGTGTTTTGCAGTTGTATTCCCAGGTGCACTTATGGGCTTAAGGTAACAGGGGCCAAGGTCCAAAGTACCACCAGCAGTTCGAATTTACCTGCCCTGGAGTGTACGGGTGCAGAGGTGCTGGATGGGTTAGTAGCCTTGCGAGCTACACCATAGCACACTGAGCAACAGATTTCAGAGGAAAACTTGGGGACAAGTTGGGGAGCTCCCAATGGGGGCTTAGTTCATGATGGTCCTGGTAGCAGGGGAGCACAGTCTGTTATCACAAACCTAGGCCAGGGAGCTAAAGTGCAAAGGGTTTTGGTAGGCTGGACCCGTGCTTCAAAGTCACTCATGGTTCTCTGCAGAGGGGGATAAAACAGGATAGCTGGGCCAGCTGGGCTACTATCAGTGCTGGCCCCTGTGATGCTGACCTTCCTCATTGAACGTTCGGTCGTTTCAGCATTGGAGTCCAGATCGGACTCAAACAAACTTTGGTTGCTGCAAGGGATCTGGTACCCCGGGTATTGGTGCAGGGTGGCTCTGGTCGTTCCTGGCATCTGTATACATGGTAGGGAGATGGACATGATCTCCTGTAGCACGACCTCCTCCTGACTGGCCACTGCATCAATGGTCCCGGTGAACAGCAGAAAGGTGAACATGATGTTACGGTCAGAGCCTGCAGGCTGCAGTGAAATAGCTCCTCCACTTCAAGGGAGATGCTGACAACTTGGCAAAGTACTGGAGGTCCTTCAAGACTTTTGCAGGATGAGTTGGATTGTTGCAATTGTCTGGATAGGAGCAGGCGGGGTTTTGGGCCAAGATCCACCAGCAGTCCGCAGTTTTCACTTCTTTGGCTCTTCTTTGTCCTCTTCTTTCTTCAGTCAGATGAATTTAAGTTCCTGGTGTCAGGGGGTCACCTAAATACTGCATGTAGCAGCGTTAAGGGTGAAGAATAGTAGTCAAAAGGATACTTACCCTTTGGGTCACTACACCCCCTATATGACCACTTTCTGTGAGGAGCGAGCATCCCTATCTCAGAGCTCCTAATTCCACTTAAACAAGATGTTGGAATACTTTTTTTATTTGGCACATCAGGCAATCTGCCTTAGGGGTATGACTGGCCTGGTAGGGCAGCACATCTGCTACCATAGCTAATTTACCACCTATCCTGGTGCCAAATGGGCCTCGGGGCAGGGTTTGGTAACTCCAAGGTCTGGGGGAAGCTGGGGTCACATAGCAAAAGTGGCAGTGGTTTTAAAGTCCCTGGCCTCGGTATGCAGATTCCCTAGCTATACTGTTGGGGGAGTTCTGAACACCTTCCTCCGGAACAGGCATTGTTCCTGGCCTCAAAGAGTGTGGGAATCCACCAGCAGGGGGTCAGAAACATGTCTCTGGTGTCAAACTGGATGATACCAGTCAGCCAGCACACTAAGAGGCAATGTGTACTTTTGTAGATTATTCATTGAATCTTAGTTACAGGTTACTAAATCCATAGAGAGCCGCCCAAACTGGAGAGGCTGCCTGCTGTTCAGCCCATACTCCAACTGTCACACCTCACCTCACAGGCACCGAAGCGTTCCATTCATCATCCCCACTCCAACATCCCACGCAGCACACTGGCTGAGCAGCTGGGCCAAAGCAACAGGGGAGATGCATAAATACCTAAACAATATATAACACACTTCTGATCATGGTCTACTGGTGGCGAGGGAGGACGGGGGATCCCGTTTTCTGATCTATATGGTTTAACCGTCTTGAAGAGCCATCTCTAGTCAGAAACACTCATACATCAGGAGAAAGCATTGGCTTAGGTGTCAAATAATCTAACTAATATCAGGAGTGGTGTATACTGAGCATGTACAGTACAAGATTGATTTTTTTTAAACCTGTTTTTTTCAAAATAAACCATTTCAGGGGCGGAGGAGGAAGTCACGGTCAGGGAGTACACAACAAGCATTTGCAAAGCAATCAGTCTCCCTTTTGGGACCTTACATATATATAGATATGCAGCACATTAGCCTGGGTGCTGAACCAGCTACTGTTCTTTAACATGGAGGGAAAGTAAGCACCAAGCTGCAGAACACGCCAGGTATGGGAACACATGTAAAGAAAAATTGCCTATCAGCTGGAAATGTCATACTCTAAAACTCTGTTTAATATAAAATCTGGGTCTTCTTAGGCCACACCACTGTGCAAAACTCTTCCAAGCAAGCTCTACCCTGGGGTGTAGAAGCTCCTGGTGTGCTAATGTGCTGCACAGCCTCGTCGGGGTATGAAGTAGTTTCAACCCAGCATTACCCTGGGTTGTAGCAGTTCCCAGTGTGCTAATGTGCTGTAGGGCCTCTTCTGGGTATGAAGTTCTTCTGACCAAGTACTACATTGTGGTGTAGCATGGTCCGGTGTGCTGTGCTGCAGAATCTTGTCAGGGGTATGAAGTGATTCCAACCAAGTACAACTCTGTCTGTAGAAGCTCCCGTGTTCTGAAGGGACTTGTGCGGGCATAAACAGCCTTCAACCAAGCCCTATCTTGTGGTGTAGCAGCTCTGGGTGTCCTGTGCTGCAAGGCCATCTCAGGGTATGAAGTGCTTCCAACCAAGCACTACTCTGTGGTGTAATAGCTCCTGGTGTGCTGTGCTGCAAGGCCTTGTCAGGGTATGTAGTGCTTCCAACCAAGCACTACCCTGTGGTGTGGCAGCTCCCGGTGTACTGTGCTGCAAGGCCATGTCAGGGTATGAAGTGCTTCCAACCAAGCACTACCCTGTGGTGTAACAGCTCCTGGTGTGCTGTGCTGCAAGGCCTTGTCAGGGTATGTAGTGCTTCCAACCAAGCACTACCCTGTGGTGTAGCAGCTCCCGGTGTGCTGTGTTGCAAGGCCTTGTCAGGGTATGAAGTGCTTCCAACCAAGTGGAAGTGCTTCTAGTGTGCATGCGAACCTCTAAGTATTCAAAGAAACATGACAAAACATCATCATTCCTATCTCAAAATTTTCCTCTAAATTTGAATATGGTCGCTGGACTTTGTGTAGTACCTAGCCCAACAAGTAGTCACTAAGTCACCATTTACCCACAATCCCATTGGTATAGATATGTGTATGTAGCCTACACATTAGAGAGGGGCTAAACAAGTGACAACAGGAGGGAGTGTGAGGTTAACAAGTGGCAATGGACAGTGGGAGGGCGGGGGAGATTGGGGGTAAAGAAGTGACCAGGGATAAAGAGAGGGAGGAAGGGTGGGGGTAAGCAATTAACAAATGGAGGGAAGGTGGGGGTAAATAAGTAGCAATGGACAGTGGGAGGGAGGGGGAGATTCGGGGTAAACAAGTGACCAGGGATAAAGGGAGGCAGGGATGGCGGGGGTAAACATGTGACAACTGGAGGGTGGGTGGGTGCATTGTAAACAAGTGGTAATAGACAGTGGGAGGGAGGTGGAGATCGGGGGTAAACAATTGACCACAGATAATGGGAGAGAGGGAGGGCAGGTGTACATTAGTGACAACGGGAGGGATCAGCAACCGCAGATGTCTCCTAATACTTTGATACTGCCAGTAAGCACACATCTTCTGAAGATGCCCCTCTTGCTTGGCACGCAGCACACCTCCCATTTAGTATGGCATTATTTTGTTAATCACCAGCTAGGCTGGTAGGTGTACTGACACTTCAAGGCACTTAATAAACAAACACATGACTAAATCAAGTGTTAAGAAGGTTATATTCTATCTTTTCTGGTTAGTTAATGCAAAAGACCCGCAGCAGAAGTTAAAACCACAAACAAATCTCACATAAGGTGACGTTATACCCAATGCGCTCCTAAAGGGACCCAAAGACCCTCAACTCCCGCCCCCTCTCTTCCGGTCTCAATGATACTCTGTCACCATGGCCCAGCCAAAACCAGCACGACCAGCGTGCTGCAACCTTGACCTGCACCCAACCTTCCCAATCAAATATAGGATAAGGCTTTTGAGGTTGACTGAGCGTTGCAGCTGACTCGACCACCTTTCCATGTCAATGGTTTCAGGAGTCCTGAAACCACTGACATGAGGGAGGGTGGTGGTAAACAAGTGACAACGGGGGAGATTTTGGGGGTAAACAAGTGGTGATGGACAATGGGAGGGAGGGGGGATCGGACGTAAACAAGTGACCCCGGATAACAAGAGGGAGGGTGGGGGTAAACAAGTGACAACAGGAGGGAGGGTAGGGGTAAACGTGTGGCAATTGTCACTGGGAGGGAGACGGGTTCGGGGGTAAACAAGTGACCAGGTATAACGGGAGGGAGGGAGGGCGGGGGTAAACAAGTGACAACGGGAGGGAGCAGCAACTGCAGACTTCTCCTAATACTTTGATACTGCCAGTACGCACACATCTTCTGATGATGCCCCTCTTGCTTGGCACACAGCACACCCTGCCATTGAGTATGGCATTATTTTGTAAAGCAATTTTGGAAAAAGGGGGTGGTGATGGACAGAGTTTCTGAATGATGCAGAATACTCTTACCCAGTCAAGAGATCAGGGCTTGATCCATCACCGTTTTTTAGCTCACTGCACCATCCAAGCTCAGAACCTGGCTATATGCAAATTAGTCTGTTCCTGTCCCAGTGCAATTTAAGTTACTGTCAGGGATACATATCATTTTCCTGTAGATAGTTGTACAAGTTTCAAACTAAAGGCTGTTTTGTTTGTGACATTTGTGTGCTGCAAAAGCATTAGACAGCCTGCACACACATTTTCACCATAGGTGATACTGAAGTCAATACCGACTAAGCTAGCTAATCGGTTAATATTTTGCAGCATAGCTGATTCGCGTTTCACATACAAAGTTGCCTGATTGTCACTTACTGGGGCATTTAACTGGGGCAAAAACAAGGAGAGTTAGGCAAATAATTATTGTTTTGCAACTCTATGTTCAACTTTTATCTGTGTACTCATGAAATTCTTAGATCTTGCATTAAATAATTTACAACACTTTTTTTACTCCTAATAAAATTCATGTATTTAGTTGAATTGATTTCTTAAATATACTTATCAATTGTTATCTTAATTATCATTTTAACGGACGTCTCTACTTGTATTAGTCCCTAAATATCTTATCATTAGTGATTTTGGATTTTTCTTTATTGCTATTGTTTCGTATTTATTGTAATGTTTCTGATTATAACAATAATAAAAAAGTAACTTATTGTCATTTTAATACGGTAGTGCAAGAGGTGGTTGGGGCGCTTTATGTCTGGTGACAAACATGCTTCAGTAGGGTTGTGCAGGTAAAAGGTATAACAGTTTGCGGGCTCTCCAATACCACACTCTACTAGGAATAGTTGAACTGTTATCGCCAAAATACATGATTTAGACATATCAATGCTGGTTTGTTAAGAGTGTGTTCTGAACACAGGCTTTTTAATGCTCGTGTTTGCTTTCCAGAGGCTGGTGGTGAAGCACCAGTGGATATTTTCCCTCGCAGCTATTGATCAGATTCAACAGAAGCTAAATATTTCAGCTGTATCAATATTTTAACTGATAACAAACGTGCTGCAACACTTCTCTGGAGAGCTCATATTCAACTAAATACCTGTTCTGAATTGCCTTTAAGGAAACTGCAAGAAACGGTAGTGAACATGATGCATTCTGACATCCACCTGTGGAGAATTGTAACATGTCCAAAGGAAGAACTCCAAAACGCAAAACTACAAGACACCTCATGCAGAGACTAGAAAGTAAGAAAAGACAACTAAAGTACACACAAAACACCAGAAAAATGGTGATAGTGGTTTGGTGGTTGCAGCCCCACCTCAGTTTTTTGTGAGTCTCTAACCTAGCCCATTGATTTATAACGTGTAGTTCGTCATTTAGAATGGAGAAAACGTAGGTATTTGGATGACTATTGAACAAGATAAACGAGATCTTCGACAGGACATTGATAACAAATCTCGAGTTGTCCAGCCCCAAACTGCAGTCCACCATTCATCTTGATGGGAAAACAGCTAGCCTACTGGTAGTCCAATCAAAGAATTGAGACAAAATGGGATAAAGAGGACCTCCCCAAACACCTTCGAAACTACCAACTACTGGTAGAGCGCGCAGGTCACCTTACTCAGATTACCATACTCACCTGGGCCCATAAACAACATATGATGAGATTTAATCAGGTAAGCTGTGCACTTACTCTAATCAGTGATTCATACATTTCATTTAGGACCTATACAATTGACTTACCAATCCTCGTCATCTGTACCTAAAGTCCTGAGGGATCAAAGGAGTTAGAATAATAGGTAGAATAATAACATTTGTACTCATAAAATAACCACAACTCAGGAAAGATTTAAACTATTTATCTAAAATCTTTAAAATGTCATAATCCAAGCACTGAACAATAGAAAATTCTCAATTAGGAAAATAACGATTAGAATGAAAATATGCAGAGTCTTTACAAAGCAGTCTTTACGCATTTGACATTAGGATGGGAAGAGAGAAGGAAACAATACAGTGTCATAACTCGCAGAGTTTTTTCTGGATAAAATTAGGAAAATCATCAATAACCTGGGATCCTCTCTATCCCAACACCCGCCTACCTCTCATGCTACCAGCCCTGCATATTACACCCCCAGTCCAGTCGGCTTGGCCAGGGAAAGTCTTCTGGCTCTCCCCCAGATTCCCGAAGCAGACTTTGAACGACTGGCACTGAGCATCACCTCTGGGTCCCCGCTTGACCCACTCCCCCCAAAAATCTGGAAAGCTTATGGGCACGAGCTATTCCACACTCTGCGAAGGATCTGTAACCAATCTCTTCGCAGTGGAGTGGTTCCTAACCCCTGGAAGCAAGCATTAATCACCCCGCTGCTGAAAAAACCATCCCTGAATCCAGAATGCCTTTCTAATTTTCGTCCCATATCGCTTCTGCCTTTTCCGGCGAAAGTGGTGGAGCGATGGGTCAGCACCTGCCTATCATCTTACCTCGAGCAGAATCATGTTCTGGACGCTTTCCAATTTGGTTTTCGTCCAGCCCACGGCACGGAAACAGCTGTACTTACGGCCATGGAAGAACTTCGAGTGCGGGCAGACAGGGGCCAGGCAGCGGCCTTGATCCTGCTGGACCTGTCTGCCGCATTCGATACTGTCAACCACGTGATCCTGCTGGAAAGGTTGAGAGCGGCGGGTGTTGATGGTTCTGCCCTGCTCTGGTTCCACTCTTTTCTCAGCGACAGGAAACAGGCTGTATCCCTTCCCCCTTATCAATCTGCCTTTTCCCTAGTCCCTCACGGTGTACCCCAGGGTTCCTCTATTAGTCCGATTCTCTTTAATGTATATTTACTACCACTGGTTTCTCTCATTAAATCACATAACATGACCACAGTGAATTACGCAGACGACACCCAGCTTATTGTTTCCTGGGAGGGTGAAGACTCTATAACTTTAGAGGCATTCCACAACTGTCTGAGAGACACTGCCGGCTGGTTACACCACAACTCCCTCCAATTTAACTCCTCTAAGACCGAGGTTCTGTTCTGCCCAGCCAGCCGCATACCTCGTCCCCTGCCTGCGGATTTCTGGCTTCCGGAAAATTCGGACAACCCGTCACCTGTGGCCAGTGTGCGGAATTTGGGCGTCATGCTGAATAATAAGCTGAGCATGGAAACACAGGTCTCGAGAACAGTTGCCACCTGCTCTGCTCTTTTGAGATCACTGCGTAAAATTCTGCCACTACTTCCACTTTCCGCCAGAGCACAGATAGTCAGGTGCACCATCCTGAGTCGTATCGACTATTGCAATGCTCTCTTGCTGGACTCCCCCTTGGTACTGCTGGACCGTCTCCAACGGGTCCAATCAGCAGCAGCGAAACTGGCACTTGGATGGTCTAGGAGATCCTCAACCACTGCTGCCCTAGCCGAGCTGCACTGGCTTCCCCTGAAGCAACGAATTGCCTTCAAGTCTCTGTGTCTGGTCTTTAAGGCACTCCACGGGCTAGGACCTATCCCCTTACAACGGCTGTTCAGCTGGTACACCCCTACCAGAGCCCTTCGATCCGCTACCGCTCGACTTGTAATAGTGCCCAGATTCAAGAGAGCCAGGATTGGAGGAAGATCATTCCGAGTGGCGGCTGCAAAGCTCTGGAATAGTCTGCCTGCTGACATTCGCCACACTTCACAGCTCCTTCCGTTTCGAAAACTAATAAAAACTTGGCTTTTCCCCTAGCTTCCCCCCTCACCAGTTATCTTTCTCCCACTGTTTTTCTATCTTAGGAGTAAGCTACTCTAGCGCCAGGATGCCTGCCAGGCGACAGTTGCGCTCTATAAATGTTTTAAATAAATAAATAAATAAATAAATAAAATACCCACATTCAATATTTACCTAGAATGGTGTGAAGAACTAACCCTGGCCACCGGTCAGTTTAAAGGACAGAACCCCGAAAGTGCAGGCACCATAAAGGCAAGCAGGTGCAGATCAGAATTAGGACAGGTAAAGCCAAATTGGATCAGGACAGGACCACCACAGGCTAAGACCAGAACCCGCAGTTAAAGTTGTAACGCCTGTGTTACGCCCTCTCTACAGCTAACAGCCAGAACCCGGTAAGAGTTATTGATTTCTCCGACAAAGTGCTTCGCCAGCACTTCAGCTCTCAAACCCCGATCTGGGTTTCGAACCTTTTGACAGAGGGCTCTGCCAGCACCTCTGCTCCCGATCACCTATTGAGTGCGTTGGGTCAGTGACAGGTCAGCTATTCGGACAAGTCAGACAAATTAACTAGCTAAGTCTACCCCAGTTATACTATTTTCCAGGTCAGTGTATCACCCCCCAATGTTGCAAGTGTAAGGATCCCCAATTTCGATTGGACAAAAGGATGAGGAGAGGTCATCACACCATACCAAAATGAAACTTTTCTTGATGATATTAAAATTAACGGTCGCACCCATAACTTTATTTTCCCATGCACTTTTATTCCATCTGGCAATGAATGTATCAATCAGTAACAATAGCGTTCAGTATTGTACAGTACAGCTTCCTCTCCTGGGGTAGAAAGTTCACGCTCCCAGGCACATCTTCTAGTGTACTGTAAGCTTGGCTATGGTTCAATGACGAATGACTTAATCTCCTTCTGGAGTTTGTCATGGGCAGTGTGGGTTTTAAAGATGAAGTAATAGCACCTCCCAGGCCCAAGATTATCATTACATGACAAAATAGAAAGAAACAGTTTTAGAACACAGAGTAAATGAATGCAATGTATACCACTTATCTCTACTCTATTCCCATTACTTTATATGTAACTATTGCGTTAGAGTTAAGCAGAACGAATAGCTTAGCAAAAGCAGCAGTGCAAGCTTCTTGCATGTGAGGACATGGAGCAGCAATATTAGTTCTAGTGTGCAGAAGCAAAAGATTCCCTCCAAAAGCAGAGAGTACATCATGTCATGTGATTGTGACAGACGCATGCGCAGTAGGAAATCCCGCGTAGCAACGTCCATATTAATGCAAGCGGATTATCATTAGTAAAAGCACATATGTAAGCTTCACTTAGATATCACGTAATGCAATATTAATAGGACAAACATATTGATTAGTACATTAACGTTATGTCGAAAAGACTAATTACAAGCAAATCGCATTACGGGCGAATACTTGCTCCATCAATCCCCTTTTTGATGATATTTTATATCATCACCAATTAATGAAACAGATGCAAACTTTTCACATTTCACCCAGCTCAATTTCTTCAAACTTTCAAATTTCTTTCTTTTTATTGTTTGTGTGAAGGTTTTTCACTTTCTTGTATATATTTCCATTCAACTCTTCTAATTCAAGCTCATCAATATTTTTTTTTCCTCTCTTATTTACTGTATAGGTCTTTTTATGCTTCCGACATTTGCAACAAATTATTATCCCTAAAATCAGTAGGCATATTCCCACTATTGGCATCAGTATTTTACCTACAAAACTTTTTCCTACATTAGAAAGCCAACTACCTATAGAGGAGAGACCATCGGTAAGTCTCTTCCATGCACTATCAACCTCCAGTGGTTTAAGCTCTTTTCCAAAATGTGTAATATTTCTTACATACCCTTTAATTTCAACACTTTTGTCAGGTATGTAAGTGCAACAATGTTGCTCTTTCAACATTCTACAGACTCCGCCCTCTTTTGCTAATAATGTATCAAGAGCAAGTCGATTTTGTAAAACCATTGATCTGATCGCAACCAATTCGGTATTGACCATTAAGAACCCTCCAGCAGTATCAGTTGATAACCGATCGACTACTGTTGACAATTTGTAAATTCTTTGCGTATTCAGAGCCACTCCCACTGTAGGTATCAATGCACTAAATATATCACCTACTATTTCTCCAAAACAAGCTCTTTTGCTACGTATTAATCCATTCGTTTCTTCATTGTTTCCAGGGATTTTGTTTACATGATATATCTTTGGGAATACTATTCCAAAATACCAGCTCCCATACCAATGATCTGGCAGTTTGTAATAAGCGTTGTTTCCGCATGTAAAATATATTCCAGGAAACACAGGTTCAGTTCCATCTTTAAAACCCCAACCACCAATTACCTTGTAATTGTGTTCACACTCACTGAAACCAATGAATATATTGTTATAATAACTTGTTCTTTCTCTATGGAGACAGAGTTTCCCTTTCTTTTCAAAATCCAGCGACATAGCAGCATGAGTCTTGCCATTTGGGGTGAAACCTATATTTTCAGCCCATTTAGTAATTTTATGATTCTTATCATTTGCCTTTCTTTGGAAATTCTCTCTCCTTTTCTCAACCATATTCAAAAATATTTTCTGTTTTTCACGTAATAAGCATGTTAAATTATTCTTGTGTGCTTCAGCTATATCTATTGTACATATTTTTAGAAATTATTCACCCATATAACATGTTACATCACTCTTAGTATGTACAAGATTCAGGTTACTACGTATAGGAAGTTCAGAAAATATCCCATCTGAATTAGAATAGTAATACTGCAAAGGTCCTTTCTTATAGAATAAACTAGCTAAAATACTACATGAAATACCATAGGTTAGTGGTAAATGATGGTAAGTCACACCTTTGGCTATCAAAGTAGGTAACTTCATACAAACATAGCAATCTTCTATTTCCATAGCTTCTACATAGTGTACTAATAGGTTTGCAAATACATTTAAGTGAGTTCCGTTTTAATTCCAGTATAATGTAGTCCTTCCTCATCTGATGCTTCTAAGTCTACCTCCTGTTGTTTAATGCTAAGTGTTTTCCCTTGTGTATCTATTTTTCTAGGTGTATCTATTGTTTGAAGCTCATTAGTATTATTCTGCATGCCTCTACTCATTATGTAAGGAATGGCTATTGTCAGTCCTAACCATACTACGAGTACTATCACTATACTACATGTGCATATTCTACAGCATGTTTTCAAATAGTTTCTTTTCGGTCTTCCATTAACGGTATGATCAGCCATTTCCGACCAAGGAGATTTTACCCCTCTTTGTAGCTTTTACACCGTCTTTTAACCTGTGAAATTTTCAAGTGAGTCTCACTTCTCCATCAGTCTGATCAGCAATCAAATTGTCATTACTTTCGTCTCTTATTTCTGTTTTCGAAATCTTCAAGGACGATCTAAGTCCATTCAGGGCCTTTGAATTTGTTATTTAGTCTTTTCAATCGTGGACTTCTCCTTCTTGGTTGTGCTGTAGATTGTTCAGTTTGACTTGTTATTTCATTTACTTGTTCTGGTTCTTCATTTATTGTCTTTAGACGAAATCTCAGTCTTTTGACAAACCTAGGCCACTTGTCTCCTTTTCTGAGTTTTTAGCTGGCATTGTGCTCTGGCCTTCTTCCAGTACTCTCTTATTTTCATTCAGGTGTGGCACATCTATTTCAATGCTGTCTTCTGTATTCCTCTCTATCTGACTAGATCCAGATCTTATTTCTGTTTCTTCTGCCTGGGTACTAATCTGGCCTTGTTCAGGTATCTGCTGAATTTGTCTTTGATTTGATTCACCTTTTTCTCCCTGAACACTTTTTTCTACACCTATCTGGTCCTGCTCAAGCTCTTCGAACCCTTTGATTTTCTTTTGCCTGAGCTCTCGCCCTATTACCTATCTGTCCCTCCTCAGACTCAAGAGTTCTTGGTGGAGTGTCATTTGTCTGAGTATTCTGATCTTTCCTTATCTGGTCCACCTCAGAATTACTACTGGCTTGGATTTCTGTAATCTGAGTACGTTTTTCTAGACCTATCTCGTCCTCACTATCACTCTGACTGTCTAGATAAGTCTGACTTCTGGTTCTCACGTATTCTGCAAGTATGTCAACTACTGGAATCCAATCATCCTGACTGGTGCTTGGTTGTTCCTCTTCAGCTACTTCAGGATCAATATCTTGAGACCCCTCAGCTGCACAACCTTCAGCGTCAGTTTCATCAGGTTCAGTCCCTCTTTTTGTGTGACTTGCATGGATCCAGTGTGGAACTCCTTCGCACTTTACAGCTGTGGCGGTAACCAAAATCACTTTTCGAGGTTTTCCCCTCCTCGGTGCAAGGCAAGACTTTCCAGTATGTTTCTTCAGCACTACCCAGTCACCTGGGTTCAGGTCATGTGCTGGAATTGCTTGTCTAGCGACAGTGTCGTCCCCAACTTGTGAGAGATAGAACGCACTTGGTCAGCCAGTTCTTTGCAGTACTCCAGTACTAAATCATCAGATATATTTATCAGCTTGTGTCCTGGCACCCATGCTTGCCTCATTGCTCTTCCCATTAGTATTTCATGAGGACTCAAGCCTTTGTTCTGATCTGGAATACTTGTGAGTCCCATCAGAACAAGAGGTAAAGTATCTGGCCACTCTATTTTTTCTTTTTTTTTTTTGAAGTTCAACAAGATCTTTATTGTCGTGTCTTAGGCATAGTTGACACAGCCTTTGGCCTACAACCCTGGGGCCGGCCGCGAGGTGTAGATGCACAACGTCAGTAAACAACACAGCCTTACAACTGGCAACCCGGGGGTCCAGCGGCGTATCTGTTAGCATCATAACAACAATAGATTGAATTCATGCGGAACCAGCTGACTGCTACTGGACCTGCAACTTCATTTTTGGGGGTGTGTTGAGTCCCCTTTTTATTTTTAACAGAACATGTAGAACCATCAACCTAAAAACCCCTGGGCAATTCTACACTCCGACAACCACCGTGTGTAGCATGGTGTAAGTGTGTGTAATACAGGCCTAGGACATTGAGCTGCGTAAAGAGAAACATATCAGACCCGTTGCTTCAGGGGGTTGATCACATAAAGTCAAGCCTCGTGAACTTCCTCTTCATCCCCCTCAATGGTCAATAGATAGTCAGTCAAATAAAACCAATAGTTCTTAGAGCGTGAGCGTCTGGGCAATTCCTCCTCGTAGGTGTGCAACATGTCCCTGCAGTAAGTCAGGTCCTTTAGCCATGTTTTAGAATCTGGGACCTTCTTCCCTTCCCAGCACTTGGATACTTGTCTCTTAGCAATTAACAGTGCCACAGCGCAGAACTTACGTTTCCCCGCCTTGACACCGGGCAACAGTCCTAACAAACAGTTTTTCATTGTACATTCCACTTCGATCCCCACCATAGCACTCAGAGTGGTCACAATTTCACCCCAAAATGAATATATCCTCCGACAGTGCCAAGCTAAATGGACAAAGTCCGCCCCGTCGTACCCACATCGCCTGCACCTGGCGTCCTCCCTTAGCCCATACCTATGCAATCGATGTGGTGTGTGGTAGGTTTGATGTAAGTACTTCAGGTGAGTAATGTGCAGGTTGCTATTTGAAGTAAGCAATTTAAGGAGCGTACACGCGACAGACCACTCACGTTCAGTCAGTGCTTCCTGTAGCGAGTCGGTCCACCTTTGCCGGGATTTGTCAGTATTGTGTGGGAGCTCACTTTGTGCCACCTTATACAGTCTAGAAACCATATGGGAAGTGTTCAAAGTGGTAATTATGAATTGTAGCGACTGTAAAGTGGGGGGCTCTTCTGGGTAGTTTGGATATAATTCCCGAATCGCCTTCTGTAGTCTAAAGTGTGTAAACCGGAAAAGGAGGGTTGGGTTGCTGACATATGTCAGATCGTTGGCTGTGCAGAAAGCCCCTTCGTGGTATAGATCCCCAAAAGTGTCTAAGCCTATATTTTTCAGTATGTCCATTCCCACTTTTTCGGTAGTTACAGATATGCGCGGGTGAAAATGCAGTGGGAGTGCCGGGGCGTAGAGCGGCAGTTTATGTGCCATCCTCCCTAGTGTTCTCCATGCGCGAGCCGTGGTGTCAATCGTGTTAATATCCTTTGAGTGTAACGGCGGACGTTTGTGTGACACTATCGCGTTCAAGGGAACCGGTGCCGCATCGCCCTCCTCTACCGCCGTATGTGTGAGATAAGGGGTGGGATGATACCAGTGCGCCGCGTATTGGGCCTGGGCACATAGATAGTAGAGCCGGAAGTCTGGCACACAAAACCCTCCTTTTTCATATGGTAGCGTTAACGTGTGTAGGTCAATGCGTGCCTGCTTACCCGCCCACACGAGCTTAAGTACTAGGGATGTTATGTGCCTGAAGACTGCTTTGGGTGGTGTGATAGGTATATTATTAAATAGATATAAAAACTTCGGAAGGACATTCATCTTGACTATTGCAATTCTGTCTGCCAAGGATAATGGCAGCTGTATCCATCTAGCCACTTTACTCTCCAACTCAGTAATCGCCCTACCATAGTTCGTCCTAATCACTTCTTCGGGGTCCCTGCTGTACCATATGCCCAGATAGCGCGTGGGGTCTGTCTGCCAGTCTAGTGGAAAGTCCAGGGAATGTGGTGTGGTGGAGTCAGTAAGTGGGATGATTAGTGATTTCTCCCAGTTAATCTGTAGCCCAGAATGACGTCCAAATTTTACGTAGTAATGGGCTGAGATTTTCTTCCGGGTCCCTCACATAAAGCAGCATGTCATCTGCATATAACGAAATGTGCAGGGGCCTCCCGGGGAAATGCAATGCAGAGTGGTTATGTGTCTGCCTGATTATGCACGTGAGTGGTTCTAGGGCCAATGCAAATATCAAAGGCGATAGTGGACAACCCTGCCTGGTCCCTCTAGCAATATGGAAAGGCGCTGAGAGGTACCCATTTACCCGCACTCTTGCCGCTGATCTCGTATATAGCAGAGTCACCCAGGCTATATACCGAGCTGGAATTCCCATTCTCTGTAATATCGTGTGAATGTAGGACCATTCGATGGAGTCGAATGCTTTGGCTGCATCAAGCATGACGGCCACCGCTTTCGTCTGGGGGTTAAGATAGTGTGATAGTGCAAACAAGGTTCTCGTATTGTGGGAAGTGGCACGTGTTGGTATAAACCCTGCTTGATCTGGGAGGATCAGACTCGTCATTAGGGGCTGTAAGCGATCAGCTAACAGTTTCGCTAAAATTTTAGAGTCAACATTTAAAAGGGAGAGGGGACGGTATGACTCGCAAAGGTCCGGTTGCTTACCAGGCTTCAGGAGAGTGATAATCACTGCCTCGCGTAGAGATGGCGGTAGCACCCCTTGATCAAAAGCTGCGCCATACATCTCAACCATGTGGGGGGCAAGGATGTCAACGAATGCCTTGTAAAATTCACATGTATAGCCGTCAGGCCCTGGAGCTTTCCCGTTTGGTAATGCTTGTATAATTGCCGTAATCTCCTCTACCGTAATCGGTTGGGCCAGGTATTCCCGTTGGTTGTCGGAAAACCACGCTATTGCTATATCATGTAGGTAGTCACGTGTTTCTTGTGGTGGGGCAGGTTGGTGGGAAGTGTATAGGTCTGCATAGTTACGCACAAAGCTATCAAGTATTTCCCCGGGATGTGTATGTAGAACGCCGCCCTCGTCTTGTATTTGTGTGATGAACTGTGAGTCCCTACCTAGACATATCTTCCTCGCCAGTATCCTGCCTGGCCTACCGCCCTCCCCAAACTGTCTGGCCAAGGGCCGCTTGTACACATATTTCAGTTCATCCTCCGCATATCTCTGATGTTCAATGAGGAGAAGCTTGATTTTCCCCAGTAGTTCCACATTACCAGTGAGTGCATATTCCCTCTCCAGAGTTGAAACCTCCCGCTCAAGCCTGGTTATCTGTGTCCGTATATCTTTAAGTATCCCAGCCGTCGTACTAATGCAGGTGCCCCTAATCGTCGTCTTAAAGGCCTCCCATAGAATACACGGATCGTCAATGGAACCCTCATTTAACTGGAAAAATTCCTTTATAGCCTTCGTTATAGTAGTCACGTACAAGGGGTCCAATAGTGCTTGTGCATGGAAACACTAGCTAAATGGAGGGGGAGTGTAGTGCGATATTTGTAGTGTAAGTTCCACTGGGTTATGGTCGGACAGCGTGCGTGGGAGTGTTTTTATCTGTGTAGCCCACAACACTGCGCTATCCGTCCCCAACCAATAGTCTATCCTTGACCAGCTACCGTGTGACATGTTCACATGTGTCGCACCTGGTGCTGATGGATGCTTGACCCTCCAAATATCTTTGAGCGCAAGTTCAATCAATATGTCTCCCAGTTTGTCCCTGGCTTTCCTGTGTGGTTCTATGGAAGCAGCGGAACGATCAACAGAGTCCTGTAGTGCAACATTAAAATCCCCTCCCCATATTATCGTCGTGTCAATAAAATCCAACAGTTGGTCCCACAATTCCTGAAAAAATTCTGGAGCATCTGTATTAGGCCCATATACATTCACTATCGTCACAATTTGCCCTCTCAACACACATGACACAATCACATATCTTCCACTCCTGTCGGCAATCGTACGTGTTATTTTGTAGTTAGTGCCTTTTTTGACCAATGTCATAACCCCTCTGGAATAGGAGGAATATGCCGCCGAGTAGGTCGACTCTGCCCAACGCGTGCCAATTGGTCTGTGCGCCTTGGGGTCTACGTGAGTCTCTTGAAGCAATGCTATGTCTATGTGGTGCCTATCAAGACATGCAAAGACCTGTCTGACCTTTTTGGGATTGGTGAAGCCCCTTACATTCCACGTTATTAATTTCAAGCTATGACTATTCATGTTTACCTCACGGCGCTCTCCTTGCACCACATGAAGCCCATCTCCCCATACTGTACAGCTCAATATTACGCAACATCATGATGTAGAATATCAACCATTGAACAACATCCGCACGTCGGCGTACGGCAGTGCATCTCGATCGCCCAGGTAGTTCAGTTAACAACAAACCCCAACAAACCCCGTACCCACCCACTCCAGCAACCCAATTCTGCCGAAGCCATTGTACCCTCAGAATCAAGATTAACAACATAACTTGTCGGGGACTGCCCTAGTGGAGGTCCGCCGAGGACGCATTGCTCCGTCCTAGTGAAAGGATGTGGGCGAATCCGTGCATTGTGAATAGATCCCCTGGGCATTAAGGCAACACCCGTACAACTTCCCATCCCTGGAACAATAGGCACTTGGAACAGTCACAGAGCATAATTCATGCAGTACACATGTCACCCCCCCATCCCCTGATAGCATAGAGAACGGCGTATCAATATAGAGCACAGTTTAGCTGGTCTTCATTGTCTGCTGCTGAGCGCACCGCACTGAAACATCTCATGAGTGTTAAAGTTACGCCATTGCACTGCACTGCGTCTCCGGCAAGCTTTGTCCCACTACGCATTATAGTCTGCATACATAGGCATCACATGCTGGGAGTCATTATGTGCATGGAGTCCGATGCTCCCTTTCCACAACCCCCGGTTCAGCAGGCGGGCACTGGCAATGCAATGTTGATCAGCAAGTCTTACCTTTCAATCTGACTCGTAGTGTCTGTCTCTACGATTGGACCGTTTACCCTTTGCAACCGTGGTCTTGATGAAGGCCATAGCAGCTTTCGGCGTCGTGAAGAAAAGTGGCTTATCCTCCCAAGTGACTCGCAGACGGGCGGGGTACAACATGGCATACGGGATCTGCAACTCTCGGAGTTTGGATTTTACCTCGTTGAACTCCTTACGTGCCTGTTGTACTGTGACCGTGAAGTCTGGGAAGAATTCAAGTTTGTTCCCCTGATGATGGATTTCACCTTTTTCCCTCGCCAGCCTGAGCACGGTGTCCCTGTCGCGGTAATTCAGGACTCTTGCCACAATCGGTCTAGGCGCGGCCCCAGGCTTGGGCTTTGGCGCCAAGGAGCGATGCGCTCTCTCGATGATGAAGAGTGGTGAGAGGTGTTCGGGGCCAAACAGGTCTTTGCACAGTTGCTCCACATAGGTCTCCATACGGCCAGTGTTGGTTGATTCTGGCAGGCCCAATATGCGTATGTTGTTACGTCTCGATCTGGCTTCCAACTCCTCAGCCTTGGCTTTGATGACATCCAGAACTTTCTCCATGCCTGTACATTTGGCCACCGCATCCCACTGTCGCCATGCGTTGGGTCGGGAATGCGTGTCGCCGATAGCATGTGTTTGGAACAAGCATTCAGGTGTGGCTGGAGACCCCCCTCCGCACTGTAGATAGGGTAGGGTTAGTGGCAGTTAACCGCAAAGGGGCCCAGTGCCGGGCACATGATTCCAGGAGGTCCCCTGGGGGCCGACACCCAGCGGCGACATAAATCAGGCACACTCACAGCTCTGTGGCATGTAGGTTCGCCAGGCGGCAGGCCTCTTGGTCTCCGGCGCGCAGAACAGCTCCCCTGCGTCCAAGTAAGGGTATGGAGCGTTGCGAATTCAGTCGTGCCCCGGCGCTGCCATTTTGTGTCCCAGCATGTCGTAGTGTCGCCAGAGGCATCAAAGGGGGACCGCCGCTGGCATTATCGTTTTGAAGGTACAGCCTGTAAAGGGACAGCCGTCAGAGAGTCACCCGTCTGTTGCCCCGCTTCTAGTCGTGTGTGCAAGGTGGTCCGTGTTTACTGGGGAGACATTGTCAGGTGCATCCGTGTCCGGTAATGTACGCCGCAGCCCCCTCGCAGCGATAATGGCGCCTTCCCGTGTCCGAGGTATGCTGCAGATCCCGCCGGACAATTATGGCTGGCGGCACACGCTCAGAGGAAGCGCCTCCGTCCCCGACTCACCCCGCATGGTAGCTCGCTGTACCGAGAGGTGCCGGCTCACTCAGATCCCAGACGGCGCCGGACGAGTGCCACCTGTCATGTTGGGTCGCGGGGCTCGCCGGGTCCCACGGCTCTCGCGGGTGATCTAGCGTGGACCAGGTCCTCTCCACACGCTCATCGCACGCCCAGCTAGTTCCCTCGCCGTCCGGTGTGCTCGTTGCCCCACGGGCGATCCGATTCAGCGCATTATATTGGTGATTGAAGGATTCGCCCGGCGGAGCTGCACAGCTAGGCAGCCATTCCGCTGTGCGCCCCCTAGCGCCTCCCATCTGGCCACTCTATTTGGGTAGATTCATACATCTTTCCCAATCTTGACTTGATTGTACCATTTAGTTGTTCTACCACTCCAGAAGCCTCTGGGCGGTATGCACAGTGCAGCTTTTTCTTAATGTTAAATGCTTCACAGATTAGGCCAATTATTTCATTATTAAAATGGCAGCCTCGGTCTGATTCAATTGTTACTGGAAAATCGAATCTAGGTATGAGTTCTCAGAATAGGAGTTTGGCTACAGTGATGCTGTCATTCTTACGTGTAGGGTAAGCTTCTACCCATTTTGAAAATAGGCAGACAATGACAAGAATGTATTTTAGTCCTCGACAAGGGGGTAACTGAATGAAATCAATTTGTAATCGTATGAAGGGACCCTCTGCCTTCCCAATCTTACCTGGTAACACTACAGTTTTCTTTCCGGGATTAATTTGTTGACAAATTAAACACCTATGGTAAAGTGCTTCTGCTATGTTCCTGAATTTTGCATTGAACCATGACTGTCTGAACAGACGTATCATGGCATCTCTCCCCAAATTGGCATCTCCGTGGAACATCCTAGCCATAGGAGCAAGCAAACAGTCTGGTAACACAGGCCTACCATCAAGGTAAACAATGACACCATCTTCAACCCTTCTCTGACAACCTATCTTTCTCCACTCTTCCTTTTCTTTTGGTTCTGCTTCATTTTTCAAGTCTCTCACTTCTTCCCACGTTCTCACACTTTCAGGGAACATAAGTTGGCAGCTGTTTCCACCCACTTCAATTTTCTTGTTTACAGCCATTTTAAATTTGGCACAATGTTGGGCTAACCGGTCAGCATATCGGTTACCAGCTGTCACTTTGTCATTTCCAGATTGGTGAGCAGCACACTTGACCACTGCCACGTCTTTTGGCAATTGGATTGCTTCAAGCAAATCTTTTACATAATTACCATTTTTAATAGGAGTACCTGAAGAGGTCAGAAACTCCCTTTGCATCCATAATTGGCCAAAGTCGTGCACAACCCCGTAACCATACTGGCTATGAGTGTAAATGGTTACTTTCCAATTTTTCCCAAATTTGCAAGCTTTTGTTAATGCGACCAATTCGGCTACTTGTGCAGACTTGACTCCAGGTAAATAGGATACTTCAATTGGACCCCCCAAAGTGCACACTGCATAGGCAGCACTCAAACCTCCTTCCTCATGTCTCATGCATGAGCCATCTACAAATAGTTCATATTCAGAATCAATTAATGGCTCTTCTCTTCTGTCTGGACGTGGTTTTGTACTGTATTCAGTCAAGTCGATACAATCATGTTTGACTTCTCCTTTCACTTCTGCAAAGTGTGAATCAGTTAGCAGTGTTGCTGGGTTCAGAATATTACACCTAGCAATTGTTACATATCCTGCACCTACAAGGATTCGCTCATACTTAGTCAGCCGACTAGGAGTTAGATACTGGATCTTGGTTCTTGTTAACAAAATCACAACTGCATGTGGAACATATACTGTGACTGGATGTCCCATAATAATGGACTCACTTTGCTCAAGGCTCATGCAGGTTGCAGCTACTGCTTTCAGGCATCCGGGCAATGCAGATGCCGCTGGGTCTAGTGTGCAAGAAAAATATGCCGCAGGATGTCTCATCAGACCGTGAGTTTGAGTCATGACTGAAAGTGCACAATTTTCTTGTGTATCACAGAATAGTGCAAAATCTTTTGAATAGTCAGGCATCCCTAATGCTGGAGCTGTACACAGACATTCTCGTAATTTCAATAAAGCAGTCATGCTTTCATCATCCCGTTCTATCGGGTCTTTTGCTCTTTTCTTTGTCATTTGTATCAATGGTTTTGCTAGGACTGCAAATCCCACAATCCATTGCCTGCAGTAACCTACAACTCCGAGAAACATTCTGATTTCTTTCTGAATTTGAGGTAGATTCATGTTTTTGATTATTCTGATTCTTTCTGAGGTAACCCTTCTAACACCTCTTTCTATCTGGTGCCCCAGATATTTCACTGATGTTGTGAAAAATTGCAACTTTTAAGGTGACTCTTTATGTCCTATCAACGGGTAGTGGTTTTATTTTTATTTTTGTTTATTTCCTGGTGCAGCTCTCTCTTATAGAGTAGAAATATGAGAGCATTTATGTGCTTTTTAAAATACCCCTCACACACTAAAAAAATCCAATAGTGTCATGCTTCATCATGGGGGTCTTCCCGTCCCTTTACGGGGCGGGGCGTGCTGCGACCAGCGGACTACGCGGGAGCACTGGATATTAGTGACAAAGGCTATGTGTTGGGGCAAAAGTGTCAGTGAAGTGTAGGGACCTAACTAGTGAAAGTGAAAAAAATGAAAAAGGTTAAAAAATTCCCTGGCTAGTAAAAAAAAATTATTTATTCGCTTCTCTAGCTGGGAATATTAAGAAGGGGGTTTTGTGGTAGAGCAATTAGCTGGCTACCTGGTCAACATGTTTCGTAGGCAGTCCCCTACTGCCTACTCATCAGGACCTTTTGGTGGTCCCTACTGGAAATGCTCGGTTGTAAATAGGTAAGCCTGTTGTCCTACAAACTGGCAGCAAAAATAGGCTGCTAGTTTGGACTATGGGGCATGAGCTGACCCCGTGGAGAAACTTATTAGTTTTCTCTTAATTACGTCAAAAATATTGACCTATTGCGGTCTTCATTAGACACAAGATTCATGCCCCATGAGTCGGCAGACGAAGGGTTTTTCTTTTGGTGGTATATACCGCCCGAGTTCAATGCCTCATTCCTACCCTTGTGCCGCTCCGTGCAACCCACGGAGCGGCACAAGGGTAGGAATGAGGCATTGAACTCGAGCGGTATATAGGTCAATATTTTTGACGTAATTAAGAGAAAACTAATAAGTTTCTCCACGGGGCCAGCTCATGCCCCATAGTCCAAACTAGCAGCCTATTTTTGCTGCCAGTTTGTAGGACAACAGGCTTACCTATTTACAACCGAGCATTTCCAGTAGGGACCACCAGAAGGTCCTGATGAGTAGGCAGTACCTATTTACAACCGAGCATTTCCAGTAGGAACCACCAGAAGGTCCTGATGAGTAGGCAGTAGGGGACTGCCTACGAAACATGTTGACCAGGTAGCCAGCTAATTGCTCTACCACAAAACCCCCTTCTTAATATTCCCAGCTAGAGAAGCGAATAAATAATTTTTTTCTACTAGCCAGGGAATTTTTAACCTTTTTCATTTTTTTCACTTTCACTAGTTAGGTCCCTACACTTCACTGACACTTTTGCACCAACACATAGCCTTTGTCACTAATATCCAGTGCTCCCGCGTAGTCCGCTGGTCGCAGCACGCCCTGCCCCGTAGAGGGACGGGAAGACCCCCATGATGAAGCATGACACTATTGGATTTTTTTAGTGTGTGAGGGGTATTTTAAAAAGCACATAAATGCTCTCATCTTTCCACTGTATAAGAGAGAGCTGCACCACGGAAATAAACAAAAATAAAAATAAAACCACTACCCTTGATAGAATCTCTTTGTTTATACAAGATTTTTTAGGAGGGTGATTCTATCACTGCCTCTACACTTCCCCTTTTGTTTTGGACTCTTTATGTCCTCCTTCACCTAAATGATTCAGTAAAGCAATGGTATCGACAACACAGTCATTTCGAGTTTTAGACCCCACCAATAGGTCGTCTATATACTGGACCATCTTGTAAATTTTTAACTTTTACATACCAACTAACTCTAGACCTCTTAAACGCTTGGATACTAAATCTATACGGCCCTGGCGTAAGCTGACCTTAGAAGCTTTTTCTTCTGCTTTCGTCCCCCCTAACCCTAACATTACAGACATTAATTCAACCGCAGTCCAGTTAGAAGCATCCATTAGGGGTGCTCTGGACACTATTATACCTGAAACCATAGTTAAGGTTAAATCTATAGCATCACCTTGGTTTACAGTCGAACTCAAAGTTGACAAAACTGCCTGTAGAACAGCAGAAAGATTGTGGAGAAAGACTGGAACCTCAGCAAATCGTCTGAACTACAAACGGGTCCATGCTAATTACTTGAAAAATATAAAAGCCGCCAAATCTGCTTACCTAACGTTAAGGATAAAAAAAGTTGCCAACTCGAGCAAAGAATTATATAAAATAGTTAATGAATTTACTTCCCCGCTGATGGAGCGGTCCGAATTTGTGCCCACTGCCCCGTGGGTTGACTCACTTGCTGTTTATTTGATAATAAAATCAAGACCATCTACTTCACATTTGTTGCCCCCAAAACCAATACCTTTCAAATCCAAGAGGCCCCTTCTTGCCACGCTCCCACTCCTGCCCATACCGAGTTTCCTTCCATTTTGGAATTTGAGCACACCACTGCGGTGGAAGTGTTGGATACTCTCCTGAAGGTAAAATCTGGTTCCCCCACAGACTCTTTGGTCCCGCGTAAGTGCAATATGATCTTTCCATCACTGATTTGCTCCCTTACTGATATTTTTAATGCTTCATTTGATCTTGCCAGGTTCCCCAGCTGTTGGAAGGTGGCTCAGATTAAGCCTTTTTAAAAAAAAAAACAGTGACCCTACTATCCTGTCAAATTACAGGCCAATCTCGCTCTTGCCTTACTTTGGTAAGGTATTGGAGCATCTTGTCAACAAGCAAGTCTCAACATTCATAGAGGAACAGGGCCTTCTCGACCCCTCTCAGTCGGGGTTCCGGGCTGCCCACTGGACCGAAACTGCTGTGGTAGAGGTAGTGGAAATATCCGCCTTTCTCTCGACCGGGGTGAGTCTGCCGTTCTTGTCCTACTGGATCTATTGGCTGCCTTCGACACCGTCTCCCACAGTATTCTTTACCAACGACTGTGGGAGATCGGTGTCAGAGGCAAAGCCTGTGCGTGGTTTGAGAGCTATTTGGCCAGTCGGTACACCTATGTAAAAGTTGACACTCTGGAATCCAACAAGATTCCCCTCTCCATCGGAGTTCCTCAAGGGTCGATTTTGAGTCCCCTGCTTTTTAATCTTTAACTTACCCCCCTGGCAAATATAATAAAGTCATATGGCTTTTCCACAGTGTCCTACGCAGACGACACTCAGGTGTCGATTACCTGCAGTCTGGACTTTCTTGACACCCGTTCCAGAATCAAGAAATGTATGATTGCCATTAAGGACTGGATGAGTACCAACAAACTCCAATTGAATTACAGCAAGACTAAAATAATGCTGTTTGGTAAGGCCAATCAGATATGGTCACAAGACTGGTGGCCGCAAGAAATGGGGCTTTGCCCTGAACCAAAAGAAGTGGTTCGTGACCTAGGAATCATAATTGAACCTACCCTTTCCATGAAGTCCCATGTGAATCTAGTGTCACGCACCTGCTATGGCATCCTGCGCAGGTTGCGTAAAATATTTAAATGGCTTCCCCTTGAATCTAGGAAACCCTTGATTCAGGGGCTCATTATTAGTCGTTTAGACTATGGCAATGTCCTGTTTGCCTCCATAAATGAGTGTCTCTTGACTAAGTTACAAACAGTCCAGAATACTGCAGCGCGCCTGGTGCTTGGCTTGCCCCCTAGATCATCAGCTCTACCCAGCCTCAGGGAATTGCACTGGCTCCCTGTGCGCCAAAGAAGCCACTTCAAGATACTTAGCATTGTCCACAAGCTTCTAACAGGAATTGGTCCTTCTTATCTAGCTAAGAAACTGGTCCTATATAATCCTTCCAGAGTTCTAAGATCCAGTTCCAAGTGTCTCCTTGTTCAACCAAGGGCCAGAACCACGAAAAATGGCTGTCGGGCCTTCTCTTATATAGCCCCGCTTCTCTGGAATAAACTGCCATTCACCTGTCATCCATCTCTAACCATCAGGCCTTCGTAAGGGTCTGAAAACTTGGCTCTTCCCTCATTAACCTGTGCCACTTTCCTATCAGGGTCGTTGTCTTTCTCTGCCAAACGCCTCGAGACCTTTTTGGTGATTTGCGCGCTTTATAAGAATCTATGACTATGACTATGACTATGGACCAGGACTGACTGTCCGGGCAGCACCAAAGACTCAAGGCACTTTTTCAAAATCTGATTAAAAATCGATCAACTTTCTGTATACCCCTGAGGAACGCGGTTCCAGACGAACACATGACTGTAGAATTTAAAAGAAAAAAGAAATTTGCTATCTGGGTGCAATGGAATCGAGAAAAATGCATGACATAAATCTATTACGGTGAACCATCCAGCTTCCCACGGTATCTGATACAGAATCACTGCAGAATTTGGCACAACTGGACAGCAAGGGACAACAATTTTATTGATTTTTCGGAGGTCTTATACGACCCTATACTTGCCACTCGTTTTTTTAATGCCAATTATGGGTGAATTACATGGACTACTCATTATTTCTTGTAAAATACCTGTTTCAACCAGGCGCTTTATTTCTGCTGCAACTCCTGCTTTTATTTATGGGATCATTTTGTACTGTCGAGTATTTGGGTAAACTGCACCTTCACATTTGCCATTAATCCTACATCTTTTCCGGTAAAATCCCATACATTAGGATTTACAGTCTGTTGTAATTCTTCTGGTAAGTCTTCTATAGTTAACTTTTTATTCTCTGTTTCTTGTTTTGCTAACATTAGTTTATAAACTCCGTCTTCTTCTGGGGTTTGAATTTCAACACCACTTGGGGTGCAAAAGATGGTGCAATTCATTTTGCACAAGTCTCTACCTAACAGGTTCACTGGACTTGAATAACACACAACAAATCTATGCATTTCTTTAAAATTGCCTATTCTAACTTCCATTGGTTCTGTGGCTGGGGTACTAATTTGTTTATTAGAAACGCCCACTACTTGGATCGCTTCTCCCGAGAGGGGTAGGTTTGGAATGTCTGCTGTTCTCACAATAGAACGGGTAGCACCAGTGTCCAATAGAAAGGTGAAATCCTTTCCTTCAATGTATGGACCTGACTTATCTACCGGCAAGGAGGCGCCAAGTACGCACACCATGTTCTCCCATCTCAGGCACGGTCAGTATGTGTCCTCACTTAAAAACATATCACTCAAAAGAAATTGTGATGTCGCTGAGTCTCTCCTCTCACTTGCCTCCCAATTTGTGGTATCCACACTCTGGTGTGCTTTGCTCCTAAGGTGCAAGGGGTAACTGGTTTTGTATTACCTGCTGCTGTTGTTTCGGTGGCACCTCATTCTGCGTCTGTGGATTCAAATCATTAGTTTGCACGTTACTGTTTTGCACAGCCCTACACTCGTTCTTCCAGTTTCCCAATTTGCCACACCCGTGACAAGGAAACTTCTTTTTGGCTTCTTCTCTATTGAATTTTCCCCTTAGCTTACCCCCATTACCATCAGCCTGAGTTTGGTTATTGTTTATTCGGCTCAATTGAAGTTACTGTTGCTCTGCTAAGTTCACTTGTGCCCACATTACCTTTTCTTTTAATTATTTTCCTTTATTGTCAAGTTCATCTTCAAAATACTTTGCATATTTAAGAATTTCATCAATCGGCTTGGCCTGCCAGCAAATTTTATGATCATTAATCCATTGTGAAATTTCTGGTATTAATCCTGACACAAACCGATAGATGAAATGTGTCATGTCTTTCATATCAATATTATCCAATCCACTATACTGTTTGAATACTTGTAACAAGCGCTCATAAAATGAATGCACAGATTCATCTTTATTCTGAGTGGTTCTATCTATCCTAGCCCAATCTGTCTCTTTTGCAGGCACCTTCCCTTTGAGGTTGAGTATTATCTGGTTGTATTTTTTCATAACCTCATAACCTAATCAGAAGGTGCCCCTGTTCGATCTCTAGGGTACTCATCACTATGCCAATCAACAGCAATTTTACATTCTGTCCACAAATCTACCGGAACAACAATGTCAAGTAATCCATTTAAATCTTTCAAAAGACATTTCGAAACCTTCACAAATCTCTCGACTTGCCTGTACCACTCTACAGGTTTCTCACAAAGTTTTGGGAAGTCATTTGTAAATGACAAAATATCCTGTTGGGACCATGAGACATGTACATAACCTCCACCTGGTACCTCTCTCATGGGACATCATTTTTCCACCTTTTCTGCTTCTTTCAACACATATTCCGTTGCAGTTTGTTTTGATCGGGCCTCTTCTTTTTTCTTTACCACCTAGTTTTCCATTTTTCTATGTCACCCCATTTCTGCAATAATGCCATAAGTTCCCTAATTTGTACTTTTCTACCTGACACATTCATATTTTCCAAATCTTTGTCAAAAAATTCAGCTCAATATGGTTTCTGTAATACTTTAAATGTGCCAATGTCAATTTCCATATTAGCTGCCATATTCATTAACTTTTCATGAAACACTCTTGTATTTCTAGTAATAATTTTGCATGTGAACAACAATTCATCTTCACTGAATGTATTTAATCTGTCCAATCCCACATTTCCAGCCATCATTTCTTCTAATTCGACTCTTAATTGAAATATATACAATACTTTTGGCTGTGACTTTGGTTTCTCTATTTCTCGTGTCCATCTCTCTATTTCTTCTGGGGTTACTACTGTGGCACTTCTTGTACCTGAGGATGTCTCCATTTGTACTTCCCTAGAATTTATAGGAGTCGTTTTTCCTGACCGAGTCATTCACCGGTTCTCCAATTGGCAAATCCATCAGGGAAATCACTGACTCACATTCACTCGCTTGATCATCAACTATTAAAGTTTCCTTTCTTGGCTGAACTACAGGTGTAGTCAGAACAGGAGTTTTAGGACTAGCCTGCTTATCTCCGTACAAAGGAACAACTGCGCCATAGTTAGGGCTTAAGGACTCGTACTTAATTGGGAAATATTCTGAATCAATTCACTCCTTTGTTTATTTGATGCTTCTCTTTCCCTGTCTTGTAGTACTTTTTCTAATAAAGTCTCATGTACCACTTGTGGAATCAGAGGTGGTTTCAGGAACGGAGCATTTGGATTAACTGTGCTTGGTTCCTCATTATAAGGTGGTGGAATTTTCATTAATAAATCCTCCAAATAATCATCATCCGATTCACCACTAATCACTAAATGTTTCGTTTTCTCAGTCCTTTTACTCCTTGTAGGTTCTTCTAAAGTTATTACAGGATATAATCTTTCCACTAACATGGACTGTCTCCATTGTTTCATTTGTTGGTCTCTTGTCTCTCTGGGAAATCGGGGATAAAACTTACTCCAATTCCTGTTACTTCTGGGTCTATCTCGCTCAAATGCCTCAGTTTCCCATTCTTCCAATGCCTCATACTGCGTTAATCTAGGTCTGGGATCTAATTCATTCATACGAGTTCTCAAATTGTACAGTACTCTGCCATTAAACATACCATTTTCTGGAAATGCTAAAACACCATCATCTTTTGTGTACTCCATCCAATTTTTTAACCACACAGAAGTGTGATAGCCCCTTTCGACCATCATGTATGATGCAGGCGTATTTGGTGGTGTAATAATAATCCCTTCTCTTGTTTTGCTTGCTTTATCTTTCTTTAAATAATTCTTAATTCTTTTAATAAATGACATTTTTCTTTTCTCTCCGTACATGATATAAGGTCTTTCTCTTATAAACTGTTCTTGTGCAAATCATAGATATTTTCTATCGGGTCTACCTCCTACAAGCGAATCAGTATCCCACATATAACAAAAATCTTTAGCATAACTCTCAATTTGTTTACAAAATTACTTCCAATACCAGCATGTCTCTTATTTTTCAGTGACCAATCACAATTTAAAAATTCAACCAATAGTTGGGCGGCTTTTCTCGTGAGAATAGTTCTCACACTCCTGTACTCATCCCTCCTTTACAATTACTATCTCAGCAACCCACCCGCTGTCGCAACCAATACCAGCGCGGCTCTGAGTGACGTCAGCGCAGCTCCGCAACTACCTCCCTCTTTTTCAAGGTAATACAAAACGTATTCTTTATTCACTTTTCAATGCACATTTCATTATTAAACAACGTAAAAACATTCGCCACTCTACCTAAGTGACTAAATCAAAGGAAAGATAAATTTCACTCACTACGAATAAATCCCTTCCGCTTACTCTTCACACACTACGAGTAGATCTCTTCCATCTACCCTTAACACAAGCATTAGAGAACCTGTTACTTCTTCAGACTCATCCCTTCTGGGATATACTAAGGCCAAAGTTTCACCAGCGAGCTCCATTGCTATCAATCAAGCTCAGATAAACCTGCTACTCTTCCGTGTGACCCTTTCTATGTGATATCACACAAAAAGTTTTGCAAGCGAACTCTTTGCTATCATTTATTCACACATTCATACAGAAAAATCCCTTAGTTGTGCCTCCAGTTTAACCTAACCATGCCCTTATTTCCTACAGGTAAGTGACCTCACTGCAGTGTGCCTTCCATTTGCCACCCGCTATTCTGCCCCCAGGGATTCCAGGCAAAACATATAACAGGTTCGAACAATTTTGGTTAATACATAAAATCAATACAGCCTCAAAAGAATCAATGTAAAATCAGATTTGATCGGTCACTAATCAGTTCATAACTAGATAACTACCTATCTTAACCTATCTTAACTAAACCCTAACCATACTGCTGCTACCAAAAGAACTACTGATAGAGCGTGCAGGTCACCTGACTCACATTACCATACTCACCTGGGCCCATAAACAACATATGATGAGATTTAATCAAGTAACCTGTGCACTTACTCTAATCAGTGATTTATAAATTTAATTTAGGACCTATACCATTGACTTACCAATCCTCGTCATCTGTACCTAAATCCCTAAGGGATCAAAGGAGTTAGAATAATAGGTAAAATAATAACATTTGCACTCATAAAACAACCACAACTCGGAAAGGTTTAAACTCTTTATCTAAAAATTTTAAAATGTCATAATCCAAGCAATGAACAATAGAAAATTCTCAATTAGGAAAATAATGATTAGAATGAAAATATGCAGAGTCTTTATAAAGAAGTCTTTACGCATTTGACATTAGGGTGGGAAGATAGAAGGAAACCATACACTGACATACCCACATTGAATATTTACCTAGAATGGTGTGAAGAACTAACCCTGGCCACGGGTCAGTTTAAAGGACAGAACCCTGAAAGTGCAGGCACCATAAAGGCCAGCAGGTGCAGATCAGAATCAGGACAGGGAAAAACAGATGTGGATCAGGACAGGACCACCAAAGGTTAAGACCGGCACACGCAGTTCAGTTGCAACGCCTGCGCTACTCCATCTCTGCAGCTAACAGCCAGAACCCCGATTGGGTTATCGATTTCACCCACACAGTGCTTCACCAGCACCTCAGCTTCCCGGACCCCGATTGGGTTAGCGAATCTTCTGAAAGAGTGCTTTACAGCCCCTCTGCTCTCGATCACCTATTGAGTGGGTTGAGTCAGTGACAGGTCAGCTATTCGGACAAGTCGGACAAATTAACTAGCTAAGCCTACCCTAGTTATACTATTTTCCAGGTCAGTGTACCACCCCCTAATGTTGCAAGTGTGAGGAACCCCAATTTCGATTGGACAAAAGGATGAGGAGAGGTCATCACACCATACCAAAATGAAACTTTTCTTGATAACTTTATTTTCCCATGCACTTTTATTCCAACCGGCATTGAATCTGTCAATCATTAACAATAGCGTTCAGTATTGTACAGTCCAGCTTCCTCTCCTGGGGTTGAAAGTTCATGCTCCCAGGCATATCGTCTAGTGTACTGTAAGCTTGGCTGTGGTTCAATGACGAATTACTTAATCTCCTTCTGGAGTTTGACATGCGCAGTGTAGGTTTTCAAGATGGAGTAATAGCACCTCCCAGGCCCAAGATTATTGTTATTTGAAAAAATAGAAAGAAACAGTTTTAGAACACAGAATAAATGAATGCACTTTATTCCACTTATCTCTACTCTATTCCCATTACTTTAGATTTAACTATTGCTTTAGAGTTAAGCAGAACGAACAGCTTAGCAAAAGCAGCAGTGCAAGCTTCTTGCATGTGAGGACATGGAGCAGCCATCTTAGTTCTAGTGCGCAGAAGCAAAAGATTCCCTCCAAAAGCAGAGAGTACGTCATGTCATGTGAGTATGACAGGCACATGCGCAGTAGGAAATCCCGAGTAGCAGCGGCCATATTAATGCAAGCGGATTATCGTTAGTAAAAGCACATTTGCAAGCTTCACTTAGATGTCATGTAATGCAATATTAATAGGACAAACGTGTTGATTAGTACATTAACGTTATGTCGAGAAGACTTATTACAAGCAAGTCGCATTACGGGCGAATACTTGCTCCATCACAACCATAGACAGTAAATAAAGTGACTTTGTGTGAGACCAGTGCTAAGGTGTCCCATGGGAATTCCATAAACTGTCTTATACTGAATGCCTGAGAGTAGTCACAATAAAAGAGTTTACAGCTGTTGCAGCAAATATTTTCAATTCTATTAAGGATACAGGGGCAAGTATTATGATTCTCATTCATTACTCAATTCAGACGTCAATCAAAACATTTAAGACACCAAACTACATTACCAATAAAATCAAACACCAATCAGGGTCAATAGCCCCTTACATCAATACAAAGCAAGAGCAACTCCTCCTCTAGCTTTGCAAAGTCAAAGGAAACAATCATAGACAAATCATTCTCCTCAAAAACAACAAAATGAGGTTAATGTCAAGCTGTCCATAACTATTTTAGGAACCATAGTCCAACAGCCCATGAACAAACTCCGAAACACACAAAGTGTATTTGACCTTCAAGCTCTGCAACTTTAGACATCATCAGGAACAGAGCTCAATTCTGTTTCTGGAACTTGGAGAAACAAAGAGAATAGGTAACCGCCATTCCAAAGCCAAGACCAATAGTCATGATACACATTCAGAAAATGCATACATTTTACCATAGTAGCAACATTTCAGGTGTGATAATCCTTGCTGCCGTGCCCTTCAAAACAATGTAAATTCTTAACGCAACAGATAGATTTGTTTTAATTTACATGTCTGGACCGGAGGCTCAGATTATGCGTGTTTAAAGCTTACCCACCACAACAGATAAAACAGTGTCAATAGTTTTGTAATAAAACGTCTTAAAGATTGAATCACAGGACTAGTCAGCAAGTCTCATATTGTCTACCAAATGACAGCCTGAAGAAAAAAAGTGGATGCCATAGCAACCCTGACTGAATAAGCCACAATTATACTAACAACAATCCCAGCCTCCTCCATACACCACCTGACCCACCTAGACAGAGTGTCTGAGGTAACAGGGCCACAGCGGTTCTGCAGGGAAATCAACAATTGACCTCTTAGATCCTGTCTACCTTGTTGAGTCACATCTTCATAAGCCTTGAGACATTGCACCACACACAATTTAGGATTTCCAGGAATCTCAGATAAGAAAAACACTTTGAAAAAGCCTTTGTACGCTAAGTCATGAGAAACAAAAGCATATGTTCTTCCGATAACATCCAGAGCTTTCACATTCAATGCTCACCTACATGACATAAGACTCAGAAGCATCGTCTATTTGGCTGACAACTGCTTCCTGGAAAAGTCAGAATTACACAACCAATTCTACAGGAACCTCGACAAAACATTCACATCCCATAATCAGCATGGCATAAAAGACCAGGTAAATGCCAATAAACCCTGAAATTCACCTTGCCATGAACTGTAGGGACTCCTCCAGAACTAGAGAATGTAGTTCTCCTACCAGATTCAAGAACAATTCCAGGAGCACAGAAGGTGCATCAGAAGATTGCAAGAGAAATGCATCAGACTAGGGAACCATGACTGCGCCTTCCAGGAGTCACCAGAATCAACCACTCCTTCTGTCTCATCACATGAGCTGCTACTTTCAGTATTATCATGAAAGAGGGAAAGGTGTGCAGAGAGCCTTTGCTCCAGTCCTGAAGGAAAGCATCCACCACCAATGCCAGATGGTCTAGTTTCAAACTGAAAAACAGAGGAATTTGATGGTTGAGAAGTGAGGCAAATTTCTATCTGACAAGCAGCCCAGGAGGCTTGAAGGCTTTGAAAGAGTCAAGGAAGAGGCCTCTAATCATGGACCTCCCTCAGATATCTGGGATTCCAGTCATCTACAACATTGGATTGGCCAGGAAGTTATTCCACTATTAAATAACTCTTTCATTACAGGCATTAGTGTCAACAATCTTTGGCAATCTCTGCGAGCAACTTAGCTTATTGATATAGCCGATAGCCATGATATTGTCCATACAGAGGAGAATAAAGCAGCTCGGCTTCCAAGAGAACAAGGCTTTGACCCCAAACAAGCCTTCTAACAACTCCAAACAATTGATATGTCGTCTCAACTCCTCTTTGGAGCAATGACCCTCAGTGAATATCGACCCACATCTGGCTCCCCATCTCCACCTGGTCACATTCGATTTGATCAATGTATCTGCTGGGAGCTAAAGATCGCCCTGCCATTCCAGGCTTCCATATGTTGTAGCTACCAGGACATCTCATGTCTGATTTTAAGGAACAGAAGAACTGAGTCGGAGTAAGACAGCCCTCTTTCAAGGGGTATGATCTTGAATGTTAAAGGACCCAATAGTGAAGAGGACCATGGAATGGCCTGAATGGACAACACAAACAGGCTGACTAATCTGGCCACCTGTCTCTGGGACACCATGTCCTTGGTCCGAGGCTTTCTCAGCTTTCTTTACACAATTTATCTGTAATCCCAGAAATTCCATAGACTGTAAAGGTGTCAAAATTGACTTTTTCTCGTTTAGAAGAAACCCCAGTTGTTGTCATAAATACTGGCCAAGACAGATAAGGTAGGAGCAGATATCTGTCCTGTGCAGAACATCGTCCAAATAAATTATGAGGTAAAAACCTTGCACACTTAAAGTCTCCCCTACTGAACTCATCAGCTTGGAGAAGCACCAATCCTTCACTATGTCTCTTTTGTGCGATAAAGCAAGAATACAAAAGCCCTGAAGATGCCTATTCGATGAAACGCACTGGCTGGGATCAGACATAAGGAAATGATTTAATAAGACTATCAATAAAGAAAGTGATTTTCAATAATGAAGGTCCATAACTTTCCCATCTATGAAGGAGCTTTCTGGAAGGGAAAAAGACAGTTGTCTGGGATTGGTTTTTCTGGTTGAGGGACCCATAAAACTCTATCTGGTGACCCTGTACTGTCCAAAGGACTCAGGAATTGTGGAAGATGTGTTTACTTTTAAGCGGTGAAGAAAATGACTGAAGAGGCCCCGACAAAGAAACCTTGTGATCCGCCATAGTTGTTGCACAAAACTCTTCCTCTGTAGTATGTGCCCCTTTGGCAGCATGAAATGGTGGAAAAGGGGGTACCTCTGCCTGAGTCCTGACATGCTGTGCTGCACATTGATGTATGCCAAAGTCACTTTGGTGACCCTGAAAGAAAAGTTAGCCAGGTGATCAGAATCAAGAGTGTTAGCTGACAAACTTTTTGGTGAATCACCTGAGTTTGAGAACAAACTCTACTTCCCGGACTGAGTATACATCAGTGCCACTATAGAACTTTTCAACTATTTCTTGTTTAACTACTTTCTTTGGAAAAAAAGAAAGTAACTAGTGAAATATTATGTTTGTGTCAGATTAATGTATCCTACCATTTTTTGGTCACATATATTACAAGGTTTGCTGTTAGCCCAGTGTGTAGTGAAGAAGCCTCCACAATTCCTTCATGACATTGGGGACAAAGAAAATGCCTTCCTTCCTCTCATGCCTATCTTTTTTCGCATCAGTTAGCAGTATTGCCCCAGAAGATCATTGATTTGCAAGAGTGCCAATTCCAAATTTCAATGTGTTGCCTGCATCAACAATACAGTTGTGTGCCTAATACCTAACCTACCTGTGCTTGGAGTGGAAGAGCTAACTACAACTATTGCAACAGTTAGTGAGTGAATGTGAGTCATGATTAATGATTCATGTGGTGGAAGACAGTGAGGGAGGGTGTTCAACTGTAATTTGGGAACTTGATTGTGATGAATTGCAATGTTTGGGGCCTGAATGATGGGGATCAATTTTCCTGGAAGTGATTGGCCTTTACAAACGTACTTAGCGGAAATTAACCTGTAGAGTCCAATCCTATAACCCTTCTATGTTTCCTCACTTAGAAGCGCTGCCCCAGAAGATCATTTGATTTACAAGCATGCCAAATTCCAATCTGTTGCTTGCATCAGAGGAGATACAATTGTGTAACTACCACTTTTCTTCGGTTGAAACAGGTAACCATTGCACCAATGAGTGATCTATTATTGAGGGATTGTGAGTAATGATTAATGATTCATGTGGTGGCAGACAGTGAGGGAGGGTGCTCAACTGTGATTTAGGAACTTGATTGAGATGACATGCAAAGGTCCACTCCTTCTTCTGGTCCTTCATAGACCAGACCACTGAATTTAGTTAACAAACAAAAACCTGTAGAAAATACTACAATTCTGTTGCTCAGGTTTAAACTGGGCCCCAGCTACTCAAAGTCAGGAGGAGGATGGAAACACTCAGGGTGGAACTACCTCATGAACAGCTAAAAGAAAGAAGTTATGGACTTCAAATGGAAACCATGACTCTGAGACCCAGTACTCAGTTATGTTGATTGGAGAGAAGGGTTTGGATTTCTGAAACGCTGCTGAGTATGTGTGTTGCACTGGTGGCAAAAGTGCAACTCTGAGCCCTCTTATGTTTTTTTGCTCTGCATCTGGTTCTTCTTGGTATACTCCTCATGAAGCTTACCTTCCTTCTGTCCTTCTCTGTCACTCTTTTACAATCTGAAGGCCTTGTCTCCTGCACAAATGAAAGGCAAAAGCTGAACTCAACACTTCTGTTTACTTACCAAACTGGTCCTGACAGACACCCAAGAGTGATGGAAATTTCCAAGAACAATCCAGATGCACCACCTACTTTTGCAACAGTATAATTTTTCTTTTAATAGTCATCTTTTTAGAACTGGGTGGACTCACTCCTCCATAGTTTGATTTTTTTTAACCTAGAAGACAGAACATGTAAATATCTGATAACTTGAGTCTCTGGGGCAGAATGACTGTTTGTAATGCATTTAGTTGTATTGTGTCATATTTATTCCTTTGTTTCCTTCTACAACAGATTGATGATGATGATGTGCTGTTCATCACCCATTCATTGCCCTTATGTGGTTTGTCTTTGTCACACATTTCCTCAAATTCTCATTTCTCTCCATTCATCAAAATCCCAACCCTCTTCCCCCGGGTTGTGTGATAGATTGAGGTGTGACTTAATTTACACCATAAATGGATCACACACTTGGTGGGGCAGATGTGGTGAAAGCGACACCATCTCACTGCAGGATCTTCTATTACCTAAGCAATAGCCCACACTTGTTCCAATTTCCCTCCCGCACATAGAAGTGATCCATTTTAGCGCCAGGATACCCTTTCAGGTGACAGCTGCGCTTAATAAGCATTAAATATATACATACATACATACATATAGAATAACATCAGTCATCAGCATCATCATTCAGGCTTAGTGTTGCGTAAACGCTTAACCTATACCACTCCAGACTTTAAGTCCACTTTTCATGACTCAATGATTTTGTAACTTTAGTTTTAATTAACTGCTGGCTCCACATTGCTAAGAAGCAGTTTTCCTTGCTATTTTCTATTATTTTATCACCATCAGTTATTCTTTGTTGTGTCATATAGTAGACTGGTCTAAATTATTTGTAAAGCTATGACATAATGTATAACCCACTAACTCAGTGTTGTTATTCCCATTTACTTGCCTGCGATGGATAATCCTTCTGATTAATCCTACAGTTAGAGCTCACCTGGATGGGAGTGGAACCTCACTTGTGAAGTTGTGATACCTTCCCTTTTATTGCCTCATCTATATTCAGGTAAGAGAATTAGGAAGTGAAGTGAACTAGTTAAGTTAGTAAGTAAGCAAGTTACTGCTAGTGCATAGGAAACCATTTATCTAGCTTGTTGTAGGCAATATAGTTAATGGCTGCATTGGGTCCGGAGCTGGTTCAGGCTCCGCTCTATCCTGTCCAGCCATCTCTCCCTGTAGTCCAGCTGCTGCAGGATGGGTTGCAGCAATATCCTGTGAGTGGAAGAACAGGAGGGGCGGCCCCAGTTTCAGTCAGGGCCCTTGAAGTTGTCTGTTGGCGCCAGCGATGGAATGGCCAGGAGGCTGGAGCCTATGGCTGACTGGCTTCCCTGGGGTCAAGCTGAAAGGCAGCTATTTCATCCTCCTCTTACTTATCTGGTTGGGCCACGAGTCGCTGACATTACAGCTGTATTAGGTTCAGCCTCTGACGCTACAGACGGGCTGCTATCTCCTGCCTGGTGGGTTCTACAGGTAGACCAGTGGGAGCAGATATATCAAGAAAAATGAAAAAAAGACAACTTATAAATAATGCTCGGTGCAAAAAAAAAAAAGAATTAGTGGGTGGCACACTAGCAGTTCATTGCCGATCTCCTAGTGACATTGGAATTTGATGCGATTAGGAGATCTCAAGGACAATTTTATATTTTACCCGCACACGCCTCACATAAAAAGCACTGACTGTCTGGCAGAAAAGTATTAGGGCAGAATAACACCAGATTAAAAAAAACTGTGATTTGATATTTTTTTTCTTTTAAAGGCTGTTCTAGTAACGTACCAGACAGTTTGAGTGGAAAAATAAAAATAAATTACCTCTCATTAATGAGTAAGACATTATGTACTATGAACTTTGGGTTGTGTGGTGCTAAATTAATGAAGGCCTGCCTGCCTATGTTTCGGGTACTTTGCTACTGCCGCAGCTGGGGCAGCTGTAGTTGGCAATTATCTATCCTTAATTCCAATTACCCTGGTCTTCTCTAAATGGCTTTTACTTTCTAACCTCACTGCAAAGAGACAGATGAATGTATGTATACAAAATACGGATATTATTATCCTGTCTGCCAAAAGTAGACATTAGAGAAATGATGAACTGCGGTACAGGGAAAGGAACAGGCTATATAGATTGTATTTGGCACTTTCATCATAGATTATCTCATATGTCAAACACAAAGTTGAAATCAAATTGGCTCTTGGTCCCACTTTACTCACTGGTCTCGCTCACCACCAACAAATTAACTTGCTGGGTGGTAAGAAAAGGAAACTTGACGTACCGTCTTGCAGGATAAAGTAAAGAGATTAGGTGGGAAGGTATATCTTTTGTTATAGTATAGAGGGGTGTCACTGATCATCTATTTGTCATATGACTATTAAGCTTTGGCTTATTCAGACACTGTAGTTGATGAAAGTCAAAAGGGAAAAGTCTGAACAGATGTAACATACATCTTTCATGGGAATCCATGAAATATATTTTGGAATCACTTCACATGGACATAAAATGTGTGCAATGCCAAGAATGGGTTTTTTAATGTTTTGGTAGACTGGGACAGAGAAAGTAGGAAAGAATAAAGGAGTGAAGTACTAAGAGGTAACTGAGTGGGTGAAGGAAAACACACCTTGTGTGTTCAGTGCGCAATGCATTAAAAATGTTGTAAATGTTGCATTAACTGAAGCAGATACACATTGCACAGCCAACACTGCAGCCACAGTATTGAATCATACTGCACTATGGTCATGGGTGGACAAATGCTTAGGGCAGGGATGGGGGTGATGAATGATGATGGGTGCGATACATAGCTGCCTCCTTTAACAGATACAGTGAGACAAGGGAGTAGAAAAACATTTTAAAAAATACCCCTCACTTTGAACAATAGCTTTGATAACCATAAAACAAAGTAAGCTAAGTAGGTGAGTAACATGCCACTTTCCAGAAGAGCTGCCTTGCTCATTCATCCAAGCAATCCAAGGATTAATTGAT
This sequence comes from Lissotriton vulgaris, assembly GCF_964263255.1. Taxonomy (NCBI): domain Eukaryota; kingdom Metazoa; phylum Chordata; class Amphibia; order Caudata; family Salamandridae; genus Lissotriton; species Lissotriton vulgaris. Next base: position 764,412,756 of record NC_141689.1, read on the forward strand.
GTTTCATTCTTTATTCACCCATAGCTACTGTGATTTAAGTTTTAATTTCTCTCATCCAGTCTTTCACCACAATTTCCAATCCATTATCCATGCATTCAGTATCCACCCTTTCTTTTAACCATCCTATCATCCATCCATCCCTTTACCCAATACCCACCCATGCACCCTTTCACTTATATACCATTTCACCCATCCTTTCCTTTAATTTTCCGTTCTTTCAGGTTTCAAGCAGGCTGTCATTTCTAGCTTTTCCTGAGTTGCACATAAAAAAGGCCAAGCCTGCAGCTGGTAAAGCCGGGGATCCTTGATTATGACGACACATTTGTAGCTAGAGAGTATAATAGTGATTGTTAATAAGCAAGCAATGTGACTTACAACAGCCTATCCCTGCTGCCGCTTCTCCCTCTCCAACAAATTCTCCTGCTCCTGTAGCAGCACTTAAGCAGTCTGCACTGGTGGTCGGTGTGGCTACAATTAAACATTATAAAATCAATCAAATCAAATGGAGCATTATTCAGCAAGAAAGTCACAAGTAATAATATACAGTGCAATTACTTTTCATAGAATAAACAATTGTTAGAACAACATTCTTTCATGAAACCAGAGTTAAAAAATACTGGTTCCAGCGAGCGAATCCTCAGACCTAATAAAAAAGACAAAGCGTCAAGGACCATTTTAACATCTTAAAACATTCAGCAGTAATTTAATTTAATATAATTAAATTACTTCCCACCCTATTCCCCTTTAAACTCACAACCCTCTACGGAACTAAAAATGCAAACTTTTATTAAAATAGAAATAATAACTACAAACTACAAAAAATGTAACACATATTATACATATAAATACATCACACACATTTAAAATATGTACTAAAATACATAATACTAATTAACAAGCATAAGCATAGCCAATAGGTCTCGCTTTTGGGATCTTATAAGTATTTAGTTATGCAGCACAATATCCTTGGTGCAACAACATCAACTGTTGCATGGCTAAACACTTATAAGGTCCCAAAGGCGAGACCTATTGGCTATGCCAATGCTTGTTTTTAAATGCATAGGTTACATTGGACTCTGAAGAGGGTGCCACAGATCAGACAAGTCGGCAGTGGCTCTTGCAAGTAACTCCACGGCTGTAAATAATCTATGTATACTCCTGCACTGTCCCCCTCTCCAATGCCTATGATCAGCAGTGAGCAAGATCGTCTTGAATGTCTTACAGGAGCGATGTATTGGTTATTTTAGGGATCATCAGCCTTTACCTCAGCCACAGACCTCATTTACGGGGTCACCATGAGTTGCAAAGCAGACTTCTGGCATTTGACTTTCAGCCTCAGGTGGCAACATCAGTGCCAGAAACGCAGTGGCAACTCGTCCTTTTGGACGTTGGTTGGGGCTCCCCTCGCTCTATCTTTTTTCGTTTTTTTACACAAATAGTGAATAATGTTGTATTGTTAACTTGTAGTGTAGTTCCTAGTTTCCCACTAGGCCCTGCGCATTGGAATAACATAAACAGTAGTATCGACGTGGAACTGCGGATATTCCAGGCCTCCACTGACTATGCTAAACTTAATTGGGTTGTGTTACCAACTAGCTCAGAGGTCACTGGAAACTTTCTTCTCTGCATAGGAAGTGATCAGCTTCCTTGGCACAGACAAGAAGGGATTCAGCTTTCCAACAACCGTGCAACATGACAACTTTGCTCCTCAGATCAAGAGTCAATCTCTAGGGTTGTGTGAAACAATAGACATGGATTTCACTCAGTCAGTCTAGTGCAGTTTACTTTCACGAGATGTAGAGAATAGAGAGACGGGCGTTTGTCAATAAAGGGTTAACATTTATTGAACAGTCTTTCTTCTCGTACAAGAGAAATGTATTGCCACAATTGCAATGATTGTTATTATAAAAAGTACGTACAGTAAGATAAGGATTGCGAAATAGAACTGTAAAAGCATTGATATGGTTTCTTAGCCATACAATGGTTTAAAAGTAATAAAACATATATACAGTCATATATACATTAGGCTAACATACTCAACTGGTGCTTCTAACTAAGCCTACCCCAGTGTGCCTGACCTAAGCCTAACACGTGGAAGGGGAGTAAGTAAGTAGCTTTAAGTTAAGTTGGTTTTGCCAAGGCTTGCTTTCAAGAATTCTCGTCTAAGGGTTTAGTCAACACCATACCTCTGAATAGAATGATGGAGGATTGGTATCTCCTTCAGGGGTCACTCTCGATATCCCAGTCACCCGCGAGGGTAGACCGGAAACGCCGGAGCTGGATTTCTCTGCACGAGAAAGGCAGCGGCTCTCTTCAGCGCGTCGAGGAAGGAGGGGGGACAGCGTCCGCGGGCAGCTGGAGTCTGCTGGATGTCTTCGCAGAGGACGGCTGTTCAGCTCCTAAGCGTACTGCACCATAGTTCGCGCTTTAGCAGCGATAATGGTATCAGTAGCTTCACCACCACAGGGACAGCAGGCTGCAGCGACAGAGTGCTAGATTTACCAACACGGGGTCTTGCAGGCAGCTGGCATCAGCAACAGTAGCTCGCATTGCTTAAGGCAACGTTGGTAATATTTATACCTGACAGGTGCCGGCTTTGACGCAAGTTTGCTGGACATAAGACGTCAATTAAAGATGTCACTCGGAAGTGATAGTTATCAGTTGCTCATTAGAGTTCCATTACTAATCAAAACACAGCAAGCGGGGATTTCCAGGTTTGCTGAGTTTTTATCTTGTTGAAGAACTCGGAGTGTTAATCTAGGAATATCAGATAGTGACTTCTGCTATGTCATTGCACTAATTGGTCGCAAAGGAAGTGGCAGAGAGCTATGCTGGAATGTGACTCTGTTCGTGTGAGGCCAGAGATGACTTCTCTGAAAATCGCACTTGAACGGTTATGCCAATATAGGGAATAAAAGGATTTATAGCCGAATAGGGGCATAAGGTCACAGTATCGATCAGGAACCTAGATAAACACGCGACACCCACTCCACGTATTCATGTCCATTAGATTACTAAAACTAAAGCAATTAGATGCATGTGTAACATTGCCCACCCCAAAATACATAAATGCATTTGAAATAGGCGTACTAGAAATACATGAAATTTAGGTACTGTACGTTTTTTGAAGCATAGAAATCATTCAAAAAATTATTGCATATGAAATCATTGAACGATTATGCATAGGAATTACACATGAAGTATCTCTAACAGAAGAAAGGCGAGATAAATCATCACATAAAAAATGCATTGTAATAACATGTGCTAGAGGCTGGTGTAATGTTGCTATGTCTCTAGATGTGTTTAGAAATAGAAGTGTGAAGCTTCTGTTCTCTAGGAATAGTTTTTACGTTAAGCAAAGAATTGTTCGTGCCAAAAAAAGGTGAATATTAAAAAAATTGTCCAATTCAAAGAATTATTGCTTGAACGGGGAAAAATAGATTCTTCCAAAGCTTTTGGCAGTTTTTTTGTTGATCAAAACTGAAGGCCAAACCCAGAGTTCATGGGAACGCTGTGTGTCGGAAAAGCTTCTAAAAGTTATTGTTTCTGTACGGGTGAGAACATCGTATCAGACAGGCTCTCAAAGAATTGGTCTACAAATTCAGGTGATAGTTCAACCAAATTAGATAGCGCTGAAACTTGGCAGGTGTGAGAATGATTGCTGTCATCGAAGGCAGGACCAGCAATGCTCACAGAACGTTGTACCTGGATGATGTTGCTTTTGTCACTCGCTCCACTGTTACCACTTGGTTGTAGCACAGGAGTCTCCACGAATGCCGTCATCAGGATTGGTAGCCGCTGGGGACAACACAATGCGTGAGCCGTTATTGGACTGAGCAAAGTATCGACGTCCATTGGTACTGCTGATGGAAGTGAAAGACAGATGTCCAACACGCATTCATCGCCGCAAAGCATACACCGTAGCACAGGTAAAATGCAATTTTGCCATATCGGTCTGAATGAAAGGAACCAGGTCATGTTTAGATCTCTCAGCCTGGCCAATCCAAGGACGTTAGTTATCCTGTACCGGTAGCGCATTGCTAGGATTGTCTCTTCCATTCCCATGGGAGCTATGTCTGAGCCGAGGCTTGCCATAACGAAGCAGGAGGGTCAAAAATAAAATCCCTGCGACGAGTCCCAAAAATAATGGTATGCCGCCAAAAATGGAGTGTACAAAATTAGGAAAGATTCCCAAAATTGCCTGGAAGGGTGTTAGCAGTCCCGTAAAGACTGTCTTAAATATGCCTGGGATGCTTGTTGCACTAGACATGTTAAGGAGTTGGCTGAACATTTCTACGAAATGCACGGGGCAATTTGTTGATAAAAGGTCATGAACTTCAGTAGCTGTCCTTGCAACTAGAAGATCATACGTCTCTTTTGATGACGTTATAGGCACTGTTGTCTGTAAAAGTACAGATTTCATTTTGCTTAATGTATCAGTTCGTATAGAATAGAGATTCAGACGAGGCCAGATGGGAGTCACTGTGTCTGGAGGCCCACTCGGAAACAATGCTTGCATACAGCATTTGACCATGGATGTTACTTCTACTAGATAACTTTTCCCTGGCACGAGGCCACAACATCTGTGATCCGTTCTAAGAATGTAACTCCCGTTCGCGAGTTGCATAAAGAAGGGCTCTATCTGAGTTGCAGGTGTGACTAGCTGGTGGCATGAAAGGTTGTTTGAATTTCCATCACATGCTCCGTGTAAATTAATACCCTGACACAAAAGTATACCGCTTAGTGAATGTTTACAGTTCTCACCACTAAGAAATACATTTTTGTCGCTGTCACTATAGCAAGAATGAGTGTATGGTAATTTCCATTCGGATTTTACATATCCTTTACCCAATTGTTCATATTGGCCAGCAGGTATGTACTCAAGGCACTTTTTAAATCGGAAAGTTGTTATCGGAATAGTGATAATTCCGTGTATTATCCATTCAATGACAGGACTCTCTGACATTGTCAATAGTAATCTCTCGAGTTTTTCGATGCTCAGGATTGTATAGTCTGCTCCTTTCTGTGCCAAACTGATCTGTTTATCAGTAAGGTTAAAACTGGAAAATAATGACGTTGTGTTGATTAAACGCCAAGGCACATAGCCTGAACGAAGATTTTGCAGCGTCCAGCCTAGTTCTATAATAGAGCGTAATTGAGACTGGCCATGTTGTAACATAAGCAAATCTCTGTCTATCACATCAAAGGCAGAGGATACAATATTGTCCAACGAATATATTCTGGAAGACAGAGTCATTAACCCATTGTCTACCACAGAAAGTGATTTCTCCAAGTTAATACGATCAATTTCTCGTATTTTTTCAGCAGTTTCAATTTGCTTTACTTTCCAAGTCTCGTTGTAAGCAGCATAGATACTGGTCACTATGAAACGCTTTTGACGCTGTTTGCGTGGTCCAAGAATGAAATCGCGCAAATCAGCACCATCTTTTAGTAAAGACAAGTGTTGCTTAATTTCAGCCAGTGTTAGCCATTCAAGGCAGAGTTTCCCTACACTGTATGTTGTTATAATCCCTGGATGTTGTCTCTGGGAATATCTCGAGTCTAATCTGGTCATTTTTAACCCCTGTGTTTTATTCAGGAATCTATCTTGACAGCTATTTGTGTCTGTAGGCCAGATTAACCACTTTTTCCAATCAGGATTTGTTCTGTTGAAATGTAAAATTTGTGACACGTCTAACTCAATATCTATGGTTGCATTTTCAGGTATTGGCTTTGGTATAGACGGTGTTTTAAGGTCTTTGATCTTAGCTAGGCTAAGACAAGATGTTTGGTGTATTGTGTCATTCAAAAATAACATTTGTTCTGGTATCATGCAGGTTCTGAATAGTGCTTCAATGCCCTGTACCTGCCAATCTTTTGTACCCCAAATTGTTTTCGTTTCAATATTATTTTTCCAATAATCAAAACCAAATGTCATCATTTTGTCATAAAATGCTTCTGAATATATCAATTTAGAATATGTCAGCATTGTTTTCTTACCTGTTTTATCTAACAGTTTGTAATAAAACGTTTCTGCATCACCGGTGTTAAACCCTGAGAAGTATTTGAATTTCATAAAAAATGCTTTAGAACTGCTTTTAGGTGGTGTAGCACAATGTTCCCATTGATTATACATAAAAACATTTCTAGGCTGTGCAGATTTATGCAAGTAATGATCCCCATAGTGGGTGTAACAGAATAACTGCTCATAACTAGATGAACCTTGTAAATAATCATGATCTGTGAATCTAGCTGACATTACTAAATCAGACATCATGTTGTTAATACTGTTAAAGTCCCAATCATCAGAGAATGTACTAGGTGTCACAAAGTCACTTAAGGAAACCTTTAGTTGATGAGGATACTTCAGGATTTCGACCGGACCATAGATCTCATAGTCTGTTTTCTCCCATACTATCCCACCAGGTATTGGAATTGCTGTGACATTTACTGCTGACAGTTCTCTTTTCTTCACGTGGGATGATCTGTGTGGTTTCAGGACTAGGTTGATGTTCTGACTTGCTGTGTCGATTGTCATATATTTTCCCTCAATGAATTTTCCCAAACATAGTACCATGATGAGCCAAAACAGGAGGAAAAATACACCTAGACCGAACCAGAACTCTAGCCAAGGGGAAATTAGGTAGATTTCCTTCAGTTGATAAAAGAGTTCCGTTGCTTTTTCTTTAAAAGTCTTTTTATTTTCTGGCATCACTTCGGGGTCGTTTAAATCTTCAGAGAAGTTGTCGAAGTTGATGAAATAACCTGAGGCAGTTCTGTCAATTGATGGGATTGTTCTTTCAATCTGTCTCTCGGTAGCACTTTCTGATGCCACATCATTGTAGACTGGTGTTGTTTCTTGACGAACTGTGTCAATCTGTGTTTCAAGAGGCACGAGTTCCATGGCATTATTGCATAGTCCTTCATTGTGCACTGCAGGCTGATCGAATGTGATTAGTCTTTCAGTTTGAACCTCTTGGATTGTTGCAAGTTTGGGTATTCTGTTGTTTCTTGGGAGTCCACTGGGCCTACTGTTGATTATAGGCCACATGCTTGTGGTTTTACCAGATCGATAGACACGACTCTGTTCTCCTTTTTACCAGCAAGGGGCGGCAGCACAACTGATCTTGTTCCGGTGACTGCCAAGACAGGTACTGCTTTTCTGTAAGAAGGCCCAAATTCCTTCTTAACCGCGATCTTTTCTCTGACTAGATCCCCAATCTTTGGAATCCAGACAGGCCTTGCTGGGGCTGTTGCGGGTGGTGCCTCGTCAGTGGTACTTGGCTGTTGTTTAACTTTATGTTGCTTAATGATTTTCTTGTTTCATTCAGTTCCTGTAAAACAGCCAAACGATCCTTTACATCAAAGTGCGTTGTTTCTTCTTGTACCACTGACATCTGACTATCGAGGTCCTGAACTCGCATTCTAATTCCGAACAATAGTTCGTATGGGCTGAAACCTATTAGAGAATTTCTTGGCATGTTGTTAAGACTAGTCTGGACACTTATTAAATGTTTGACCCACCCAGCGCCTGAACCTAATACCTTCGCTGTTATAGATTGCTTTATGTCACGTTTTTTCTTTCTACCACACTATTCCCTTACGGGGTATGACGGACAAGAATACCGCAACCCAATTCCCATGCTAGCCATGGCCTCCTTATAGGCTCGAGAGCTGAAAGCAGGACCCTGGTCAGAATGGAACGTGGTAATTGCGTATGTGCCGATAAAGACTCGCAAATCTTTTATAACCGTTCTAGCGTCAGCCGAGCGCTGGGGCCACATCCATATGAACCTCGTACAGGAATCCACTGCTACCATGATATATCTATAGTTGCCGTCCCTTTGTAGGGGACCACAGTGGTCCAGGTAAACGCATTCAAATGGTTTATCCGAGATGAGAAGGGGTGTCTGCGCTGGTCGTTTTACTGTTGATACTTTTATCCTTTGGCATATGTAGCATTCTAATACATATTTTTTAGTTTGTATTCTCAAGCGAGGCCACCAATATCTCTGTTTTAATAGTGATATTGTTGCGGAAACGCCAGCGTGTGCAGAAGCAAGCCCTTCGTGTGCCGCTTTGATTAGTCTTAATCTGTGTTCCCTGTTTGGAATTACTCTATCCCCCACTCCAGGGATTCGAGCAAAAGGAACATTATTTGTATCAGTTAAGTACAAGTACTTTGCAGTAAAGCCTTTTGGGAGTGTTTTCTTATCATTTTTTACTGACGCACTGACAGCTTGTAGAATATCGCTGTCTATTTTTGTTTGTGACCGAGTTATCGCAGCTACGGAAGCCGTTTGCACAGCTGCCTTCGCGGCTTCATCAGCCAATGAATTCCCTGCAACGTGAACGCCATCACGTTGATGACTCAGTGTATGTATCACGTGAGTCTTTTGTAGTCCTTTCTGTAAAAGAACTACCTGTTCCCAAAGCATTTTATGCTTTATTGTGCCACCTTTTGCATCTTTGAAACCTTTTTCCACCCAATTCTGCAAGTATTCATTATAAGATTGTACGCAATAAAAAGAATCGCACACTATTAGTGTGGGGAATTCGCGATCGCTATTTTCTAGCGCAATCTTAAATGCTACTAATTTAGCTCGTTGAGCCGAGCAATCTCCTAGAGATTGTGTTTTAGTGACCAGTGGTCTGAATTTTCCTTTGTGCCAGCGACCTTTAACAATCGCGCACGTAGCACTGTAAGCTTGCTTACCCCCAACTGCGGGTTGTGCTGATCCGTCAGTATATATAATACTTCCGTATTCTTCGAGAGGCAGGATTTCAATTGGCAGAGGACATTCATATTCATATTGTAAAAATTCCTGTGTTTTTAAGTTAGGATCAAATTCGTAAACTACGTCTGTTGCAGCAAGAGAATTAACCCACTGAATCCATCTCGGATGCAAAGCTATAGCATTAGGAATGCTTGCTTTAGTTACCGCTTCTAAAGCCGGTATGGGTGTTACGATTATTATTCGTTTACCTTGTGCTAGGGGCCTTTCTTTCGCTACAGCAGTCTGAACCGCAGTTAGAATTTTCTCCGTTGAACTGAATTTTATTTCAGCCTTTGTGTACAAATGTGATTTGTAAGCTATTGGTACCTTTTCTCCCTCATTAGAGGTCAGGTATGTGAATCCGCATCTTCCTGGGATGACTCGGATTACAAGATCACGTGTGTTGTCAGGTGTATCTAATTTTGTTTTTGCTAACATGTCTGTTTGCAGTGATCTCAAAATTTCTGTGTGTTTTTGAGTCCAATTGATTTGTTTAAAATCAGGTTTAATTAGTTCGTAGAGAGGTTTAACCCTCTCTGCGTAATTTAAAATGTAAGTTCTTCCGAAATTCAGAAAACCTAGTATGGATTGTAAATTCTTCAGCGTTTTTGGAGCTTGGAGTACAGCGCACTTCTCTAAGAAGTTGTCCGCTAGGCTTTTCCCTTCACTTGATAATTCGTACCCTAAAAATAGTACTGTCAGATGGGCAATTCGGGACTTTTTAAAGTTGAATTTGTAACCCTCTGCTGCGAACCCAAGTATAATGGTGTTCACTCTTTTCAAGTGAGTATCCAAGTCGTCGTCTGTGAGATAAATATCATCTACGTAAGACAATGCTTCATCATCATAGATTTGTAGTAACTCTGTTACTCTAGCTGAGAATAGTCCTGGGCTGTTCTTGAACCCCTGTGGGAGTCGACAGAATTTTTTCTGTGACCCAAATGCAGAGAAAGCGGTCAAATATCTGCTTTCCGGTGCAATGTTTTGACAAAAGAAACCATTAGAAATGTCCAATTTCGTTTTATATTTTTTCCTAACTATGTTATTCATTAGGGCTGCACTATGCGAGTTTTGTACTGCAAAGGTTTTGCAACATGTATTAAGATGTCTGTAGTCCAAAACTAGACAATATGAATTGTCTGGCTTGGAGACAGGAAACAAAGGATTGTTCATTTGAGAGGTGCATGTTTCAATCACCCCCTGGTATTCAAGTTGATCTAAGATCTCCCTGACTTGTTTTTTAGCTTCTTGCTTTATGGGATACTGCCGTTGGGCAGTTGGTTCACTTTTTAATTGGATTTTGTGAGGAGGAGAGTCCTCATCCCATCCTACATGATTTTTATATAATGCAGGTGCCTGGGCTACTGCCCATTTCCTTGCATATGTGTATTTTTTGTGAATCGGAATGTGATTCGAGAAGGCAGGCATAATCACTTCTTCGCCACGAGGGCACTCCCTGACAAACTCTGGGGGCCAATCTTTTTCAGCTAACAGAATATCATAGCCTTTTGAGAGCTTATCCCAAAATAGACCCTTAATTTTCCTAGTCTTATCACCCTCTATACGCAATGTTATTTCGTATATTTTATGGGGCTCGCTAAGTCTGGCGTCGGCAGTTTCAACTTGAATGTATTCATTCGTGTCCACTGTCTCCAGATGACTCATCAAGATCTTGCGCGCTATACTGATTTCTGCTGCACTGTCCAACATTGTCAATGCCCACTCCCCGTTTTTCAACTGTGTCCTCAGTATTCTCGGCATGGTTGATTACTCTAATACTGGTTACCTTCTTTTTCTGAAATTGAGATTTCTTATTTTGAGCAGGTTCCTTGTCTTTGGACTTGGTGTGCTCTCCTGGGTCTGACCGTCCTCTTCTTTCCGAATTCTGTGGAAAAGATCGAGAGGGACGTGTATCAATACTTTGATATCTATCAGGTTTTTTCAGATTATCCCTATTTCTAAGGTTATATCTTTTCTCAGAGGGCTCCCTCTGGGGAGACTGGCGTTCTCGAGTCGGAGTTCTTTCCCTCGGTCGAGGAGACCTTCCTCTGGACTGGAAAACTTTTTCCTTGGGAGTGGATTGTTTATTTCCATCCCAGCTCTTTTTAGGAGTGTTTGAATTATTTCTAATAAATAATTTTTCAGGATTTTCGAGCAGTTGGGGCTTTACCGGTTTCCCACCCAACCTGTCTCTACCTAATTCTTCATAGCATTTTTCTATGATTTTTGCAAGCTCAACAGGATCTTTTATATCTGTTTCCTTCAACTTCTGTCGGATCGCCACAGATGCTGCTTCTCCTTTAATGTTGGCTAATAATATAGCCGAGACCTGCTTGAAGTCTTTCAGTAATTTCATACCTAGATTTAAAGCGGGCTCTGGACCGAATTCATTTTGAATCTGTTTTAGCACTTCTGGTATTACCGCCATAGACGGAACACCGTGTGTTTTTGTGTAAATGGAAGCAAAGACTGTACCCCAAGTGTCACAGTCCTCCACGTGTGGTGCGATTCCCATAGGAAGGCAGATGGTCAAGATTCTGTGTTTCTCAATAGGGGTAGTATCAGGAAATACTGCCTCTATTTGAGTGATTTTCTGTGCTAACCAGGAAGGAATTTGTTCCCGTTTTACGGGTGTTTTACCAAGACATGACTGTATGTTCTGTGGTGTAATTTTATTTGTATTCCCCTGATGAGGGGTGAGCTGCGGTGTATTAACATCGGGCTGGACTGTTGCAGTCCGCATTACATATTGGACTAATTGCCTATGTATTTTTATTAATGTGTTTAGCTGTACTAACAGCTCTTCTCTAGACATTTTTACAATGTCAGGATGTGGTGTGTAGCTGGCTAGAACCGGCCACGTGGCTCCTGGTCTACCTAGTGGACCGAGCCTGGTAATGTGATCAGTATGTTTTAGGGCGCCATTAAACCAGAGCAGGTGCTCTTGAAATTTAAGTGGAATTTCAGTCTCCTCAAAAGGAGCGTACTCTTCCGGAGGTTTCTCTATTTTGTAATAGTGAAACTCTTTTGTTCTAGCGTTTACCGCTGGAAAGTTTATCCATGAATAGAATACCTCTGTCTGCCGATACTCGTGAGCCTCTATCACGAAAATTACTGTACCACCTTGAGGTGTCAGTCCGTTTTCTATAAGTTTTAAAGTTATAGATCTTCTTAAGTGGACCGGGATGATTATAGCATCCGGGTCTGTGTATTCGGGACCTTGCTGAGTCGCATCTGCTGCGGCCCCAGAGGCTCCGTTATTTTCTGGCATTGTAAAAATGCAAGGTTTGCAGAGTAGGTCTCCAAGGAGACAAAGATTAGGTGCACAATATTTTGGAACACTGTATCCTTCAACGTTGAATAAACCAGAGCTTTACATAGGAATCTCTTCCTACTGAGTTCGGGCGGATTTTAACCTTTCACCCACTCCAGACGTCTATTGGAGTATTTACGGGAGAAAGGGGTCTGTGAAATATGCACGACTGAGTTACTCTAACTGTCTTGCGTTAGTTTATCGCCTTACCAAACGTTAGGGCGCCATGTAGTGTAGTTCCTAGTTTCCCACTAGGCCCTGCGCATTGGAATAACATAAACAGTAGTATCGACGTGGAACTGCGGATATTCCAGGCCTCCACTGACTATGCTAAACTTAATTGGGTTGTGTTACCAACTAGCTCAGAGGTCACTGGAAACTTTCTTCTCTGCATAGGAAGTGATCAGCTTCCTTGGCACAGACAAGAAGGGATTCAGCTTTCCAACAACCGTGCAACATGACAACTTTGCTCCTCAGATCAAGAGTCAATCTCTAGGGTCGTGTGAAACAATAGACATGTATTTCACTCAGTCAGTCTAGTGCAGTTTACTTTCACGAGATGTAGAGAATAGAGAGACGGGCGTTTGTCAATAAAGGGTTAACATTTATTGAACAGTCTTTCTTCTCGTACAAGAGAAATGTATTGCCACAATTGCAATGATTGTTATTATAAAAAGTACGTACAGTAAGATAAGGATTGCGAAATAGAACTGTAAAAGCATTGATATGGTTTCTTAGCCATACAATGGTTTAAAAGTAATAAAACATATATACAGTCATATATACATTAGGCTAACATACTCAACTGGTGCTTCTAACTAAGCCTACCCCAGTGTGCCTGACCTAAGCCTAACACGTGGAAGGGGAGTAAGTAAGTAGCTTTAAGTTAAGTTGGTTTTGCCAAGGCTTGCTTTCAAGAATTCTCGTCTAAGGGTTTAGTCAACACCATACCTCTGAATAGAATGATGGAGGATTGGTATCTCCTTCAGGGGTCACTCTCGATATCCCAGTCACCCGCGAGGGTAGACCGGAAACGCCGGAGCTGGATTTCTCTGCACGAGAAAGGCAGCGGCTCTCTTCAGCGCGTCGAGGAAAGAGGGGGGGCAGCCTCCGCGGGCAGCTGGAATCTGCTGGATGTCTTCGCAGAGGACGGCTGTTCAGCTCCTAAGCGTACTGCACCATAGTTCGCGCTTTAGCAGCGATAATGGTATCAGTAGCTTCACCACCACAGGGACAGCAGGCTGCAGCGACAGAGTGCTAGATTTACCAACAAGGGGTCTTGCAGGCAGCTGGCATCAGCAACAGTAGCTCGCATTGCTTAAGGCAACGTTGGTAATATTTATACCTGACAGGTGCCGGGTTTGACGCAAGTTTGCTGGACATAAGACGTCAATTAAAGATGTCACTCGGAAGTGATAGTTATCAGTTGCTCATTAGAGTTCCATTACTAATCAAAACACAGCAAGCGGGGATTTCCAGGTTTGCTGAGTTTTTATCTTGTTGAAGAACTCGGAGTGTTAATCTAGGAATATCAGATAGTGACTTCTGCTATGTCATTGCACTAATTGGTCGCAAAGGAAGTGGCAGAGAGCTATGCTGGAATGTGACTCTGTTCATGTGAGGCCAGAGATGACTTCTCTGAAAATCGCACTTGAACGGTTATGCCAATATAGGGAATAAAAGGATTTATAGCCGAATAGGGGCATAAGGTCACAGTATCGATCAGGAACCTAGATAAACACGCGACAAACTATTAGTGTAATAACTAAATGGAGTACAATAGCTAGAGTATGGTATGCTTTTAAATGTTTGCTGTGTGCGTGCTTGCGGGTGAGCGTGTGTTTATGTGAGAGCGTGTGCAAGTGTCAATGTGTGTGTATGCCTAAGCACATGTGCGTGAGTTGAACAGAATGTCAAACAGAGTGGGATGTCACTTCTGCTACTCCGGACATTTTGGTAAATGGACGTTCAGGACCTTGGTAGGTCAGTTTGGAATATACAGTTGCAATTGTGTTTCATTTTGCTGGCAGAATTGCAGATTCTGTGTTAAGCAGCATTCTCTGGCAGTCTTTGAAAGGCTGTGTGCCTTGCAAGCCCACTACCAGATGGAACCTGCTTCTACTGAGAAGGTTTCATTCGAGCTTTGGGCGCCGTATAGGGGCTGATTAGGATGCAGGATTTTCCGCATCCTCCGGGCCGGCGGAAGCCACTGCCGGCCCGGAGGATGCAGAAAATCCTCTGCGGACCCATCAAAGACCCACTTCCACATTAGGATGGCTGGTGGGTCCTGGTTTCAGTCTGCCGCTTTTCCGCCGCGGTTGACTTACAAACGCAACGGAAAAGTTGTAACATGGCTGGCGGTGTCTATCAACACCGCCAGCCATATTAGGATAGAGTACAAGAGATGCTTTTCCACGGCGGCTTTTCTGCCGTGGAAAAGCATACGGAATTTGACTTCGGGGGCCCATTGCGGGCCCCCTGGGTGAAGGGGGGTGGGGGGTGCACATGGGGGTACCCATGGTACTAAGCATGGGCGAATTTTGCGAATCTCGCGTTCGCGAATTTTGCGGATTTGCGAACTCGCAATCCGCAAAATCCGCGAATTCTCGCGAATTTGCGGAATTTTTTTTTTTTGTGTTTGCGCGGGTTTCTGCCAGTTCGCGAGGGTTTTGTACACTTTCGCAAATTGCGAACTTACCTGTCGGGTCGCAAGTTTTGCGAACTTGTTGTTTCTACGTGTCCAGCCTGTTTGGGACACTCTTCTTCATCACTGCCACTCTCTGTCACCACTGCCACTCTCTGACTACTCATGCCACCCTCTGGCCCACCCATGCCACCCTCTGTTTCATCACCACACCCTCTGGTTGTCCAGTGTACATTATTTTCGGCAAAGCAAAGCACACCTTCCCTGCCTCAAGTGACCTGAATTAATTTGGGGCTGATTAATGTGTCACAGAATATTTTTTTAGCTGGCACCTGCTTCCTTAGTGCGCCCTGATTAGTGATCTTTTGCACTTGCTAAGTGCTTTCATTGTTGCAAAATTAGTTACAACACCTGCCCTGCCCCAACTGACAATAATGAATTAGGGGCTGATTAATGGATTTTAACTTCCAGCCTGGCTCCTGCTTGTCTCCCTTAGCTGTAATTCAGGACCTTTGTGGCATATGTGTAACTATTCTGAGGTTCAGAGCAGGGTCACATAATAGTTGCAACTGGCAACTGAACTCTGGAGGGGCCCCTCAGGAAGCACTACAGGAAATGGCTACTAATGATGAGCCTGAACTTTTGAACCTGGTAAGTAGTTTCAGTTTTGCTAAGATCGTATTTCTGCAATTTAGCACTTATTCGCGGGGCGCGAAGTTGTACTGGGAAGCCGCGAACTCACGCGAACAGTGCGAGCAGTGCGAGCAAAATCCGCTGCTCGCGGATTTGCGGATTTTGTGGGAGATTCGCGAATCTCGCGGATTGCGAATTTCCCGAAAATCCGCAAAATCCGCGAGCGAAACGGATTTTCCGCCCATACCTACATGGTACCCCCCTGCATTTGTATGCAGAAATCGTCAGGCACCGCGCGGTGCCTGCCGCTTTCTGCATACAAATTCAATTTATGCATTTTTAAGATTGCAGCGGGTGCAGCTTCAAGCTGTTAAAGATAGAGGATGTGACCGCCACCTTGGCGGTCACATCCTAATCTGCAAGGAGGGAACGCCGCTGCCAATGCGGACGTTCCCTCCTACTCTGGGGTCGCGGACGGACTTAAGTCTGTTCACGATCCTAATGAGCCCATTGTGTGGTCACAATCCTTGAATAAACGAAGCGCTCCAATGTTGAGGCTTTGAGTAATACCGACCTTGTAGGATGGGCATACCGGGCCGATCGCCGTTCAGTGAAATAAGCACCTGAGCGCACTCTTAACCAAGATGGCAGGGTTAGAATATAAATATACAGAGCAGTAAGCCTGGAGGGGTGGGGGATATTACCCACAAGAATTTATGTAACAGATGGTCAAATCAAAACTTTAAGCATTTAAAGAATGTTGTCCATTTAACTTTAAGGACAGACAACATGAGCAATATCTGCTTAAACTATAAAACCTACTTTCAAAAGTTCATTGACGTTAAAAAGCATAATTCTGCCATCAACATTTAAAACAAGTACCAGAGGGGGCGGGAGAGTCGTGGGCACACGTGATGGCATGCAACAGTGTTCTGTGGAAGACGGACTGCTTTTCTGTTGCCAGCTGCAGGGGTGAGCAGCCTCCCTGAAGAGCCTCTGTGCCTCGAGAAACAAAGTAGAGAGAGTGGATCTCAGCAGGAACTTCACGGATGAAAAAGTTGCTCCAGTTATGTTATGTTATGTTATGTTAAAATTCATTTCTAGAGCGCACGTTCACCAAAGGGTTTCTTGGTGCTATGGGCAGAATGGTAGCAATACCAGGCAGTACGTGGGTGTCAATTGTAAGCGTGGGAGAAGAGTCAAGTTTTGAGTGATTTCCTAAATTGAGTGTAGGAGTCTGCCATGCGCAAATAGAGAGGAAGGGCATTGCAAAATTGGGGGGCCAGGGACGTGTATCTAAGGCCACCATGTTTCTTCCATTTAAAAGAATGGGGGACCAGCAAGTTCTTATTAGAGGAGCGTAGATCGCGATAAGGGAGATACCACTGAATGTTTAAAGCAATAAAGGCGGGACCACGTCCTAACAGGGCTTTGTGGATGGTACAGCCCAGTAAAACAGACAGTGTTGGGGTATGGGAAGCCAATGAAGGCTTTTCAGCAGTGGTTTCATGTGGGAGTGCTTTGGCTGTCCAAGAATAAATCTGGCTGCCTGGTTCTGGACCCGTTGTAGGCAATGTACTTGGTACACAGGTATACCAACGCACAGGGAATTGGCGTAATCAATACATGAAATAAATAGGGCAAGAACCACTTGGGTCAGGGCTTTGGTGGAGAGGAATCTGCTCATTTTTCGGATTCTGCGAAGATGTAAAAAGCATGCTGAGACCACTGAGCTGATCTGGGCCTTCATGGTAAGATCATTGCTGATAATAATTCCTAGGTTTTTTACTGACGAGACCGGGGCCGGGAGGCTCCCTAAAGATAGGGGACAAAAGCTGGAATTCCATGGGTTAACTGAGCCACCAGGGAGAATCAACTCTGTTTTATCTGGGTTTAGTTTAAGTTGATTAGCACTCATCCAATCACTGCTGAAGTTCATTATGGATTGAAAGTTTGTGATAGATGAGGCTGATGGATCGATGTTAAAGATCAGCTGGAGGTCGTCGGCATAGCTGTACACAATGACCTGTCTCTTACCCAAGGCTAAAATCAGGGGAAGAATATACAGGTTAAAGAGTAGAGGTGAGAGGGAGAATCCCTGTGGGACCCCGCAGGTCAGGTTCATTTGTTCTGCCTTGAAGCCAGCAAGGCGCACAGATTGGGAGCGATTACTCAAAAAGAAGGCAGACCCTGTAGCCCAGCGCTGCGGGAACGGTCGACCAAGAGCTGATGGGCGACCGTGTCAAAACCAGCCGACAAGTCAAGGAGCACCAGGGCCTGGGTGGTGCCCTGGTTTGCCCCCTTTCTTAACTCGTCCAGGACTGCCAGGACAACAGTTTTGGTGGAGTGTTCAGGTCGAACCCCGCCTGGGTGAGGGTCCAGATAGTGGGTCTGTTCTACAAAGGAGCTGAGGCTATTGGCAATATGGGCTTCCATGACCTTGCTCAAGTAGGGTAGCAAAGAGATGGGGCGGTAGCTGCCAGGTACCTGCGTATCTAACCTAGGTTTTTTGAGGATAGGAACAACTTCAGCCATCTTAAATAGATCTGGGACAGTCCCTTGGGAAAGGGAGTTGTTAATGAGTGATAAAGGAGGATCCGGACAGTGTAGACAAACTTCCTGGAGAATATGAGGGGGACAGCTGTCCACAGGGGAGCCTGAACTGACTTTCTTGAGTAGGCCGAAGAAAGCTTCCTTAGTAACAAGGGGAAGGTGATCCAAAGAAGCAGTCTTTTTGTTGCAACATAAATAAGGCAGAGGGTCAATACGTTTAGGAATACTAGCATTAATAGTAAAAAAAAATTCAATTAAAAAGTGATTGAGGGATCGCACAGAGATTGAGAAGAAGTAGGTTTTGCAAGTCTAGTTTAGAAAGTTTGTCCACTATCGAAAAGATTTATTTGGCTTTATTAGCTGAGTTTAGTATTTTGGACGAGAAGTACTCAGCCTTGGTCTGAAGAATCGATGTTTTATAATCTTTAAATAGAGCCATAAAAATGACTTTAAGATTAGGGCAGTAATTGCGTCGTCTCTTGCGTCCGCTTACCTAAAGGTTAGTTTCTTTGCCTTTAACTCTGTGGAGAACCAGCGTTGTGCATCATGGGGCCTCTTTATTTTAACTTTCTTGACAGGTGCTATGCTATCTCTGGCCCGGTCCAACCAGGTTTTGATATTTGCCGCTTGAAAATGAGGGGACTCCTCCAAGGGAGAAGGGGCCGAGGCAACTAGCGAGGAACAAAAGTCCTCCATATCCCCTCTGCTCCAGTTTCTGGTTAAAAAATTGCCTAAAGGAGTGGTGGTGTTGGGATGGACAGAGGGGATGAGAAAGGTGACCTGATGGTGGTCCGACCATGTACACGGGGCCACTTGTAGGTGGGAAATATGCAAATTGGCGGTCCAGACCTGGTCTAAAGTATTGCCTTTAACATGAGTGGGGACCTTTATATGTTGAATACAATTCATTCCCATTAAAAGTTATGGGGATTCGAGAGAGCAGGTTCTTTCTTGTGTGTCATTGGGCCAGTAGTAGATATCTCTCACGATTAAGACTTGAGAGTTATTGACCACTAATTTGGCTATCCTGTCAGCCACCAACTGGGGAAATGTGGGCTTATGAGATGGAGGTCTGTAGATTAAAACACAGATGAATGAGAGGTTATGAGACTCAATTTGAATGAAAGGCTATCAACTAGAGGGATGCCTAAAGAGGCAAAGGAGGTGAATTTGTGTTTCTGGTTGATTATGGCTGCCACTCCTTTCCAGCCTTCCCTGCAGCTCGATCTGCCTGAAGAATGTGGTAGTTATGGGGGAGTGCGGAGAGAATGTCAGGGCCTGATTCCTCAGTTAGTCATGTTTCAGAGAGAAGGAGGATGTCTGGCTTAACAGTATCCAGCAGGTAGAATATCTTGTGCTGGTGTTTTGCCATAGCGCATGTATTCAAGTAACATACTAAAAGTCCTTTTTGCCCCTGATGTGAAGGGCTAGATGGAGCTGTTGAGCCGGGAAACATCCTTTACAACGCAACTTTTACCAAGCCGTGCCTTTACGATGCAACTTTTACAACGCAAGCGATTACAACGCATTGCACTGGGGGGCTCTCTAGGATAGGGAATAAGTTTAATTTACTATCCAACACCTTCCCTAGTGTCCACAGGAACTGGAG
This sequence comes from Lissotriton vulgaris, assembly GCF_964263255.1. Classification (NCBI taxonomy): domain Eukaryota; kingdom Metazoa; phylum Chordata; class Amphibia; order Caudata; family Salamandridae; genus Lissotriton; species Lissotriton vulgaris. Next base: position 764,432,285 of record NC_141689.1, read on the forward strand.
TTGGAAAAACGAATTAAACTATTCACTATCCAGCACCCCAAAGCGCTATGCGTTGTAAAGGTTTTCGTTGTAAAAACCGCGTTGTAAAGGCATGTGTGGTAAAAGCATGCGTTGTAATGTCATACATCCGTTGAGCCTTTGTAGTTTAAGGGAGACTTTTGGTCAATAGCTTTTAAAGGATTAGCACGAGATGGGTTCCCCTAGGAGTAAATCCCAAGTGAGTTTAATTTGTCCTTAGTATCAGGACTAATGACCGCAGCTCCAAGCAGTAGCTTTAGTTCTGGTGACAAATACGTAAAAAATGGGCATAATGTATAGCCCCTGGCCCCGGACAGGCTCAGCTTTGGCGCTACTGGTGCGCCCGCTGCACGCAAGGGAGAGCATTGATTTAAGTACGAGTGCGGGACTTCAATCCAGAAGAGGGGAATTAAGTGGGGTCCTTGCCGGTACTCCCTCCGCACAACCTGGATAAGGACCCGTGGTGGACCGGGGAGCAGTGCGGGTCAGGCTGCAGGTAAGTCACAGTTGTGCAAGTATATTAATTTTAAAAATTGATTGTAGCGAAGTTTAAAAAACACGGTTCACCCCAGCAAACAAATCAAATCACACACTCAGCTCACTGATGCAGCGCACGTCCCTCCAGTTACAAAACTTTCTCTGCTGAACTGCTGCTAATCTGTGTAATCGTACACTAATTGTGTATCTGCATTCAATGCTTGCAACGAGGGGACAGCAGAGCTGGGTGAGGGCAACAGAGGAAAAGCAGAAAGGGGAAATGGTGGTCAGGAAATATATCAGCAACGTTGATGAAGGTAGTAGAAGAATGGGAGATGTGCGCTGAACCTGACGAGGAGGGAGTGGAGGGGGTAGGGGAAAGCATTCACGCGCGCGATCAAAGAAGGCAAATGCCAGCTGCTGTGCACGTCCCACGTACTTGTGCGCGTGAGAGCAAGCTAGTTGCTAGCCAAGGAGCACTTTTAAAAGCCAGCTACTAAATGTCTCGCCAGACCAGCACATGCGGGGATCTAGCCAGACCTACAAAAATAGATAGTTTAAACAACTATATTTTTGCCAATGATAATAATGACTTCTATATTTTTAAAAACAATATTTCTTACCTTCAAATCAAAATTCTTGACCACGATATTCTTGCTGTCGATATTTCTCACTGATGATATCTAGGTCTCTATATTTCGAAATTTCCAACTCAATATTTTGTCTGCACACCATTACAGATGTCGAGGTTGTTAGGCCTGTGACCTCGCCATAGAACTTAAAGACTTTAAACATGGCACACAGAGTTTAATTTTCCTAGACCACACAAATTGTAATAGCACACATTATATACATTATTAAATTTCCTTATGATTTGGCTTAAGTTGGACAAACCAAACCGAAATTAAAACCAGGATTCTGCAACATCTGATGAGATGTGGGACTCAGGGCACCCCACTGGTGTCACATTTTTCTAGTGCAAAACATAAAGTAGAGGAGCTCAAGAATTTGTACTTGAAAAGATTATCAAAAATCCTCAGAGGTGGCAATATGTTTGCAATGCTCAATTTAAAATAATGTAAACGGATGCATCTTTTGAGCACTGTTTGTAAGGGCCTTAAGTATTCCAGGAAAGTAATCAACAAGTTGCAGTGTTTAATAGGAGATAGCGCTGTACAATGTAATCTTTAGTTATTCTGAAATAGTATTTTACCATCTTTGGAACATTTTCAATGATGTATGCTGCCATTTTTAACTTACATAACATTACTTGTCGTTGTTTCACCTTGTAACATGTTTTGTCTTAATAAGAGCACTTGTTTCCCCTGCATGGGTGAGTATTCAAGATTCTTTTAAATTAAAATGCACCTTTACAGAATTGATGTGTTACAAATTTAAGGTCTTTGTCAGTGCCCCAGTGTTGTTCATTTTCCATGCATTAACACATTCCGTTATCCTAGTTATGTGTATTCCTTGATGTTGATTATTGGAAGTCACCTTGGTAACACTCTTTTGTTTACAACTTTACTTTTCCCTGGGTATTTTGCATAGACACCATGATGTTTTTGCATAAGTAAACAGAATAGCTTTAGTCTGGAGGTCTATTTGTATTACACACACACATCCTGCTTCTTACTATTTGACCTAGAACATCTACTGACACTGGTCATATTGAGAGGATGCTTTTTCCTGAATCTCCACATGCTGTATACATGCAACTGCTGTGAACCTGTCACCTTCTTGCGCATCTCGGGCATGCATATCAGACCACTTACATTTGATATGAAGGTATGAGGGCATTTTTGCTACTGGCCAGCTGACCAGTTCCAACTGGACCTGCCTGAACCTTGCTGTGGGCCTCTGCTGGAGTGAGTATTGACCCTCAAGTGTTTTTCCTGAGGTCCAGGAATCCTAGGCTGTGTCATACTATACGACTAATATCCTGAAATGCATAGGATTTAGAAATGTTTTAGTTCGAAAGAACTCTGGAGGAGTCGGGCAAACCTGCCAAGCCTATTCAAGAAGATAGTATGCCTCTAAAAGGAAGTTTCAGATTTCCCCAACTCAGAGCTTTTCTGCAGCAGCAAATCTTATTGAGCAGGATATTTCAGGGAAGTTCAGGCCTTATAGAACCCTTTTCAACTACAACCTGTAGGATGAATCCATGCTCCAAAAGAGTGTTGTACTTAGAAACAATCACTGAGTGAAGGCGCCAGAAATACTTGGCTGATGAGAGACCTTCATTGGGTGCTAAATTCAAAACTTTACAGCTCTGAGCATTTTCGCCAAGAGTGAACAACTTCACCAGGAGCTCGCCCAGCAGTTATCCAAACTTCATCTACCATATACTGGGGACTTATAAGTAAATAAAATGTGCCATTTAGGTATATGACAATTTTACCAGGTTTCAAAGGGGGAGTCTCAGACCTGTCAGCCTTTGGGTGGTCTTACCCCAAACCTTTTGCCTACTTCCCTGTGCTGAAATATGTTTCTTAGGCATTAGGGCTACCTACAACATGGTACCATTTGTCTATACCTGATTGGCACAATAACACACTTAGGCCCTTGGTAAATTGTACTACATGTACCCATGGCCTGTCAACTAAATGCTACTAGTGGGCCTGCAGCACTTGTTGTGCAACCCACCTAAGTAGTAGCCTTTTAAAACATGTCTCAGGCCTGCCAGTGCAGCCTGTGTGCAGTTCTAAACAGCCAATTTGACCTAGCAAATAAATCAAGCCTACAACTCCATGTCTAATACATATAAGTCTCCCCAAATGTAGGCCCTAAACAGCCAAGGCAGGTTGAAGTGTATTTTAAAAGTTGGACATGTACTGTTAGGTTTTGCATGTCCTGGTAATGAGAAACTCCCAAATTCATGTTTAACTATGTGAGGCCTACCGCTCCCTTAGGATAACATTGGGTTACCTTATTAGATTTAATACGTGATAACCTTTGTTTGGGAGCAGGTAGAAATGCCATGCTTTGTCTCCCAAGTGTTGTTATTGCTTAGGTTGGAGGTTATGTCCCAATTTTGAAAACGCCACTTTTAGTAAATTGTCACTTTCTTGTCCTAAACATTTGGTCCCCGTAACCTGTGTCCTAGGCCACATAAGGGAAATTAGAGTGGCAGTTGTCCTTTGTGTATTCTTAGACAAAGGTGGATCAGATGTTGGTGGGATCAATCATCCTTCCAGGAGGGAAGAGGCAGAGCTGTTCCTTTTACCACTTACATTGAAAAAAGTGGCAAAGTGTAAACAAAGAAATCTTCACCACAATATCATCCAGCGGCTCCCAACAGTGATGCCTCCTCCTCAAACAGCTGCCCTTTCCCGCTGAACTTTACCTTCTAAGATAACTTTCCTCAAAGTTTCTTCTAAGTCTGAAGGTAAGCCAAAACCTGGCCTAATCAACCTCATGTATACAAGCCATGCTTTTTCGTGGTCGGCTATAACTTTCGACTTTGCTTTAGCCTGGGGTAGCTAGATGTCTGCTTTTGAAGCTTTGATTATTTAGGTGGCAGTTTTTACTAAAAACGTAAAAATTTAATTGCACCAATTCTAGTACTTAAAAAATGAATTGCACCAATTCTAGTGATTGGATTTTTTGTAGTTTTGATGTCAAATAATTTACTAAAATTCTCTCTGTTTTCTAAATTGGTGTGCTGCAAAAATACATATAAAACACAGTGCCTCTAATTTAAGCCTGACTGCTTTTGTGCCGAGCTGCCAGAGAGTTAAGCGCAATTTAATTTAGTGACTTTTGGAGCCAACCCTAATAAGGATTGTGGTTATTGCTTGAAAAGCATTTTCAACCCCCTCCCTCGGTCAAAACCCTATTATGCTAACAGAGGGAACAAGCATTTTACCGCTGGTTAGCAAGAGTAAAGTGTGCTATGTCCTAAGGCCAACAATACACACAAAAACCATAATAGGCCATCGGGATTGCTGTGATCAATCCCAGAGTGATGTTCCACAGTAAAGTCCATTCCCTGCAGGGAGATGGACCACCTCAACACTTTTAGATTCTCACCCCGCATTTGCATCAGCTATCTGAGGTCTGTGAAAAATTGATCCTTGAATCATTTTTATAGCTATTTCCAAACTGAAGTTGGGCATTTTAGAGCCAGATGTACGACCCTTTTTTGAGGTCCTAAAGGGCATTCCAGCCCCTTTGTGACCGCAAAATAGGTCAGCCCAATGTACTAACCCTATTTTGCGAGTTGCTAATCAATTAGTGACTCTCAAAATAGGGTTAGCGACTGACTATTAGGAAGGGGTGTGCCAAGGGCGTCCCTTCCTAATAGCGAGTCCATAACCTATGTATGAATGTTTTGCAATTGGGGTCGCAAAACACTAACAGTTTACATCCCTTCTCAGGAGGGTGGTAAGGCACTCACAAATGAGAAGAGGTCCCCAGTGGACCCCTTCCCCTTTGGGAATTGATGCGCAAATGTTTTTTAAGAGAACCCAGTGGTCCCAGGGACCACTGCCTGCCTTTAAAAAATTAAACTGAAATGTGTATTTTTTATTTTTCCATTAAGGAAAACGGGATGCATTTTTTAAAAAAACTGCTTCATTGACAAAGCAGTTCCAGACATGGTGGTCTGCTGACCCTACAGCTATTGCCAATGGGGTCGCAAATCGTGACAGCCTCATTGATATTCATAGGGCATGCAATTTGCGACCCCTTTGGGAATCGCAAAAAGTGTCTGAGACACTGTTTTACATTGGATTTTGCAACTCGCAGATTGCGACTCTCTATTTGTTGCAATTTGCGAGTCGCAAAATCGAATGGTCGTACATCTGGCCCATAAGATGTTGTAATGTAACTCAGTGTTTCCCTGTAGGAGAGCGAGTCTTGCCACAGTGAAAAACGACTTTGGAGAGCTTTCACTATCAGGGCATGTAAAATATTAAATATATATGCACAATGGGTATTTAATGCATGCCTTAGGGTGACTTATAGGCATTAAACAAGGAGATTTAAGCCTGGAAAAAGGCTGTGTGATTGGTTTAAAATTTCAGTGGAAGGCCTGGAGGCGGGTTTTTGCAGTGCTACTATGGTGGGTGGCACAATGAGTGCAGAAGATCACTGATAGCAATTTATTTACAGGCCTTGGTTACATATAGTCCCATATACTAGGGACTTATAAGTAAACTAGCAGCCCGTCCCGATGTTGTCCGGGTATGAATTGCTGCCGGCAAGTAGTATATTGTTTTGTAGGATTCCGTTTTAATAGCATTTCTTATCTGTGACAGGCCTGTAAAACGCTCCGATTCACAGTGCACTGCTGATGCACTTAAGAGTGAATTATTGTTTTATTGTGGTCATGTATTAGGACCATTTTATCTAATCTATTGGAAAATTATTTTATCTCAATTGTTTAGCCAATGGTTTTTAATGTATTGTTTTTTTGCTTACTGTTTTATAAAGCTTTTAAGATATCTTTTTTTATCGAAATAAAGCTAATTGACTAACTGACACTTAAGAGTGCGCGTTCAGTACTGTGTTAACTCGAGTTTCCCTACTTTATTTTTCCTTGCAATATTATATATCGCGAACTCGACAACATGGCATGAGCACAATTTACATTACAGAAGAACACATTCATTTGTGGCAGGCACAGGGAGACACAGCGATTTGCCTGGAATCACAAGATGTTGAGCTGATGCCGACATTCGAACGTAGCTCCCAAGCTCTAAAGTTCGCAATTTTAGAACTTGTGGCGGGAGGTGTGTCTAAAAGTGTATGTCGGTGCTGGCCATCAATGAGAGAGACCTGTGCATTTTTCAAATTACTGGAGATGTGGGCCGCGGTGCCACCAATGTACTTACCGGGGGAGGGTAAACACCCATTATTTCGCAACTTTCTTTCCGCATACCATCACTCCGCTGGAGAACCGGGCATTATGGGCCTGGTGGCGCAGGGCACGCCTTAAATCCCTGAGTTCACCTGCCTTGTTGAACAGAGACACCAGACACTCTGTTGAGCGTGGAAAGCCAGATTTATTAGCTGCAGCCAAGCACAGTTATCCCAGAAGTTACACACAAGGTGGGTTCTGAGGAGACTGCCACTTCAATCCGTGGCGCACAATCTTTTAAAGGAACACATTTACAAGGTTTACTCCTTACACATACAAAATGAACCAATGAGAAAAGTTGGAAAACAAGCTATCAGGTGTCTCAAATACGCCCCTTTCTCAGATCCCGTGTGTTACCCCTCCCAACAAATTAATCAGTAGTGGTACCAACAATCCAATTTGCAGGTGGCAGGACATATTTGTGTGCCTCAAAGGATAGTTGTGTAACAAGAGAATACAAGGAAAGAATAGTGAAGGCCAGTCGGATAAGATAATGTAAGGGGATCAGTCAACCCAGACATGGATTAACGAAATCGGCCAGACCCTGACATCGGTTTCGTAAACAAGGGCAATGGAGTTACTCTTTAACTGAAAGGACATGCAGCAGCTGAGAAAAGCAAAAAAACACTCAGTTCGCCGTGCTGGCAACACAAAATGGCGACGAGACACAAAATGGCGGCTAGATACGGGGTGAAGTCAGAAATCGAAGAACCTCACGGCATACTTTCATTACGAAAGTACCATGACTCCGCAATGCCATTATAACGCATGGCATTACATTTTATATGCTTTTACCACGCATACATTTACAACGAAATTCGTTGTAAATGCATGAATGGTAAAAGCATGTTTTTTTTAATGTTTGTATAAGGTAAGTATGGGTATAGAGGTATATGTTTTGGGGTACTGAGGTATATGTTTTGGGGTGTTTGGGTATTTTAAGGGTTCAGATATAGTTTTGGGTTATGGGGTACAGGGGTAGTTTTAGGGTTTAGGGATAGGTATCGGTTTTGGGGTACAGGGGTATATTTAGGGTTCCGGGCTAGGTTTGGGTTTTGGGGTATAGGGGTATTTTTAGGCTTCACGGGTAGGTTTGTGTTTTGGGGTTCAGGGGTATTTTAACGGTTCAAGGCTAGGTTTGGGTTTTGGGGTACAGGGGTATTTTTAGGGTTCAGGGCTAGGTATGGGTTTTGGGTACAGGGGTATTTTAGGGTTCAGGGGTAGGTTTGGGTTTTGGGGTGCAGGGTTATTTTTAGGGTTCAGGGCTAGGTTTGGGTTTTGGGGTACAGGGGTATTTTTAAGGTTCAGGGGTAGGTTTGGGTTTTGGAGTACAAGGGTATTTTAAGAGTTCAGGGCTAGGTTTGGGTTTTGGGGTACAGGGGTTTTTTAGGGTTCAGTGGTAGGTTTGGGTTTTGAGGTACAGTGGTATTTTTAGGGTTCAGGGCTAGGTTTGGGTTTTGGGGTACAGGGGTATTTTTAGGGTTCAGGGGTAGGTTTGGGTTTTGAGGTACGGGGTATTTATAGGGTTCAGGGCTAGGTTTGGGTTTTGGGGTACAGGGGTATTTTTAGGGTTAAGGGATAGGTTTGGGTTTTGGGGTACAGAGTATATTTATAGGGTTAAGATGGGTTAGTGTGTAAGGGTGTTGGGGTATTTTAAGGAGTAAGGGTGGGTAATGATTATGGGGTGCAGGGGTATTTAAAGGGAGCAGGGTGGGATTAGCACATGATATGAGACATGGCATGAAGGACGGAACGTACCACACGCCCCCAGCATTTGTCACGCCCACAGCACACGCCCACAGTGCAACGCAGACACGCCTACAAGGGACTACTTTTCTGGCACGATTCTTTTACCTTTTAAATGTATATGGTGGGTATCTGCATAGCCTATGTCCTTCTGCTGCAACTGCCCTTTCCAACACTGTATTGGGTGTTGTGATTGGTGCTGAGGTTCCTGAGATTACCCGCCTCAAAGGTTTGGGCTCTCTCTTTATTATATTAGTATGGATTAATTGTGCCAATGAGGTATATGCTAATTTTACCAGGTTTCAAAGGGAGGAAAACAGCACTTTTGCCACTGTTTAGCAGGATTAAATGGAATATAATTATATGGTCAACAAAATAGAGTACACCAAACGAAGGAAAAGATCTGGGGAATATGGGGAATACCACGGCGAAAGATGGCAATTTCTAACAATGGCTAATCTGTCCTTTCTCACTACTATGCTCAACAAAATCAATACATTTAATGGTAATATTGAATGTTTTTCTTAATTTAAGGTTAAGACATCAGACAGGATGGATACAAATATGCTACCGCATAATGATCTGAAATGTGGGGTCTCTTCCTAAGAAGTGTCAAATGATGGGTATTAATTGGCTCAAGAAGGGTTGTGAACGAATTCCCAAATTCAGTTCCAAGCACAGGATTTTTGCACAAGAAAAACTTAACTTGATAGACTTTTAGGGGCTTTTTACAATCTCATTAAGAAGGCCTCCAGGCGGGTTCCTGAAGGAGCAAATCTGATTTAGAGCCTTTGTTTCCGAACAAATCTTCCCTCATTCCAAATGACCAAGTATGATGCAAAGATCTCGCCAACGTCGACCGAATAGTTTCCGAACCTGATCTTGTTAGTCCGACTCGTTCACAGCTGAATCATGCCGCGCAATGGAGACGGCTTCTGACTGAGTGAGTACGATGCACGATTCGGACAGCTGTTTCAAATCGGTGTCAGCGAGACAAAACGGCTGTGGGAATCGGACTTCGGCAGGCTGTAGCAGGGCCCCCTTCCCCCGGGGCCCTCCGAAACGGTCCCGTGGGGGTACCCATGGGTCCCCCCTTTCCATGCATGTACAGTGTGGCGGGCACCATGGGCTGTCCACCACAGGGTGTACACTTTTTCCCGCCCACCCTTTTTTGTGTGGGAGCCTGTGTACACATTCCGTATATAGGCACCCATTGAGTACAATGGGAGTCCGAGTGTACCGAGTCCGTCACCTTACAGGTGCATCGGAATCGGTCGCTCAGATCCATGTTGTATGGAGGGCTTTCCTAGCGAGATCGTAATCAGCCCCTTAGTCTCTTTGGAGACGTGATTGTCACACAATGGCCACATTGACTGACATACTTTGATCATATTTGAGTGTATATAGTGCAACAGCGAATGCATGATTTGTCCTGTTTTATGGACTTTTTCAAGGCTGAAAAATTGATTTGCAATTGTAAAGTAAGAATATCTTGCTGGAATTGATGTAGTGGGCTGTCATTATCCTGTCTATTACTTTGAAGGTAGGATAACGTGAAGAGTTGAATGAATTTTAGGAGTCCTATGTAATGGGGAAGGTTGTGTAAGGATGAATGATAAGAACCTGAAATCCCATAAAACGCTTAACCATCAGAAATCTAGGAATTATCCACATGTAAATGAAGTGGAGTTCTGCCAGTTTGGTGGGACAAAGCAACTAGCAATTTACAAAATTCACCCATCTTGCCAAGACTCAAATGACCACCGGAGTCTGTTTGGACAAAAAGGAGCAGCAAACAAAATGTAGACATGTAAAATCAATTGATCTGTGTAGCCATGCAAGTGAATGCTACCAGACTACCAAATGTTTAATATCGACCTTCAAAACTTGGATTTAATATTCTTAGCGCCTTAAAGATGCATATATCATCAACGTACAAAGCTGTGAAGTTAGGAATATTAAATTATATGTTCTTATTTTTACCCCTACCTTGGCAATACAGTGGTAGTTGATATTCTGTAACAGTTATTTTTGCTGGTCAAAATTTTTGACTTTGATATTCCGACATGCAACCCTTGCAAGAGTGTGTCCAGGAAGGTGAAAAATAATTTCTAAAGTTACTGGGCAAAATAGTTGTACTCACTTCTAAAACATATTACAAAAAAGTGAGCAGGGTAGAAGGATGACTGATATCATGTAGTATTGTTATTTATGTTGAGCAAACATGGGTAGGAAGCAACAGAGTATTGTATGTTATTTAGGTCATGTGCATCAAGTGGGTCATTACATAAATGTAATAGACAAATTACACTTTCTCATTTTTAGGAACACAGATATTAAGATATTTGCCTGGTATCACACAATAATGAGTCAAGCTGCCAAGGAGGGGGTTTAAACCCAGATCCCCAGGTTTCAAAAACAGCAGATGCAGATGGTATGCCACATTTTCTCTTGTCATACCCTTTAGCCATTTGTGCGCGTTCTTTACTTTGAAAATTCTTGGAATGTTGATGAAATTTATTTGGTTTTTTTTGTGCTTTTAATGTTACTGTTGGTTGGAAGTTTAGGTATTTCATTTTTGTATGGCGCATATATTGATAAGAAATTGCCTTAACTTATCAGATTTTATAGCTGAAGCAGTCAAACTGGCAATTGAAGAAGCTGTTGGGGATCTGACACATTCAAAGTTATATGCAACTCTCTTTTGGTTATTTAGGGCCTGATTACGTCAAACCGGTGGTAGAGGTGCATTGACGGTCGCTCCGACCGCCATACTACAAGTACGACGGTCAGACTGTTTTTGGACCACAGTGGTGCGGCGGTCTGGGGCAGCCATATACTTTACAGTGCCACTGCAGCACTGCCAAACATATGCTGATGGCCGCGAACCACTAATTGACGGAGGTGCATTGCATCATAGAGCTTGTAGAGCGTGTTGACACGGGCGAGGTCGTGGCTGGTGGGAGGAGTCGGGCGAGCCGTCGAGCGGTGCGGAGGCTGTGGCGGCTTGAGGCTGTGGCGGATTAGCACCAAGGTGCAGGCCGCGAGCCGCTGTGACCCGTAGCAGGCTGAGGCCGAGGTGCAGGCTGCGAGTCGTTGCGACCGGTTGCGGACCCGTTGTGGAAGTGGATGGGGACGCGGTGAAGACGGGGCCGAGTAAGTCGCCCAAGTGAGTGTTGGTGGCGGTGAGTGGTGGTGTTATTCAGCTATGGTTTGATTGCAATAGCTCAGAGTTGCCCCCTGAGCCGCCCTTAAGATCAAGACCTCGCTCCCCCTGGGCGCATTTGTGCCCCCCCACTAGCCTATTCTAGTCTGCCCTTAACCACTTCTCCTCCGGTTTTACCCAAGCCACTGGCTTGGTGTAGGTTCCCAGAAGGGTCGCCCTCAACGTGCCGCTCAGTGGCCGCACCCCAGGTCTCGGTCCCGGCCGCCCCGGTCCCCACTCCGCTCTGCTTTGCTCACACTACCCCTACCACCCACCTTCTCCTCCTGTTCGGCTGCTAAGGACGCTCGTTAGCTAGACCCCCCCAGCTTTGGTTCTGCTCACCCGCCCCCTCCAACAACCATAGCCCGTCGCCACCACTACTGGTCCCACTGCCCTGATTGGAACTGGGCCGTGACGGCTCACTCACTCCCACCCCCTACGTGTGACCCCACCTGGTTAGTTGCGGTTTCGCATCTGGGGGGAGTGTCTAGAAGCCAAATCACGGGTATCAGGCCACCGGAGTAGCTGAGACCAGTGGATAGGGGGCCATAGGCGAGGGGTTGGGTAGGGACCAAGCGTGCGGGGGGGGTGCCCACGCACATAGCACCGGCTATTTGATCCTGCTGCTTATGATAAGACAAGACAAGATAAGACAAGATTAGCAATCTCGCCCTGGAGCTATCTTGGTTCTTCACAATCCTTCACGATCCTTCCGGCACCCAGTAGATACACCCAAGTGCAGTTGGCAAAATAGAGAGCATTTGGAAGAAGGCCCATCTGTACTAATCCTCAAATTTACTGGCTCTGAATTGCCACGTCCAACAACAGAAGCAATGAGATCTGGGAAAATAAGAAAAGCCCCCTCCGCACTAAAACGGAAGAAATGAAAACAGTCGGCAACTGATGCGGAGCGCCCCTCTGCCAAACACACGAGTCCATTGGCCTCTTTGGTCACACTAAAGGCTCCTAAATCACCATTAAATGGATAGCAGCATACCAATAATACCAGTATGCATTCCTCTTGTGCACCATCTTTTAACGGTTTAAAACCGTTTACCCTTTTGGACTACTTCAAAAAAGCTCCGGTTGTGGCCAAGTTCCCTCCTTCTCCTCAATCTTTAGAGGTAACTTAGCCTTGTGACTCTGATCAACCTGCAAAGTCAAGCACATACTTACGACAAATGTTGTCAACATCAACTAATAAGCCTGCTCCAGCTCCGGATGTGTATATTTTTGGGTCTGCATCCGATGATCAGAACACCGTCTCGGAGGATTTTGTGAGGGTTCCTCAAAACAATCCACCAAGTTACCAACCTTCACTAAGTCAGCTTCCCCCCTATGCATTTATAAGCAAGAGGCCTGCTCCAGCCAATCACCCCCAGTGAACCTTACTCATAACCCATGCTCCCAAGCACTGCAACCATTGCAATCAGAGAACCTTTCAACACGGCTACCTCAAAACTCCTATGTGCCTAGGGAGGTTACCCCTGCACCTCACTCTCATTTAATTTTCCCACAAATTCACGCACAAAAGGATTTTGCACCCAACTTTGACATATATTTATTCCCCCTTTACCACACGTCCTAAGCCCTCCAGAGGGGAGTCTAGACTCGACTAATCCCAAACAATGCTTATACTCACCACCAGCAGCAATAATGACTTTTCCAATAACTTAACAAAAAATTGATGCAAATGACCAACTGTTAGCGGACTTGTCCTTTTTCTTCAAAAACTCTCAAAATTCACCCATTCCCAAGACCAAAAACAGAGCCACATCAAGATGCCTCCACAATATCGAGCATCTGACCTCAAATACTTCAAACCTTTCAATCGACAGTTACTGCTTTAAATTATCACTCGGACAAATTAGATACGCAGGTTGACCTACGGAACACCTTAGCACTGTTCACAGCAGGGATCGAACAACTTAATTATAGGAGCACACTCATCCTCAAAACTAATACAGTCGGTCTGTTGCTGCTCACCCATCATTGACTCACTCTCCTCGCTTCCAGCCTTCTTCTCCACCGTCATAAGCGAGGTTAAGTAATTGAAAGGAGGCAGTCTATCCGAATGTCCCCATCAGCTACCCCAAAAACCCACAACTTCGAACTCAGAATTACCCAACCTTTTGTTTACACCTGCAATCGGGATTCAGCCGAGTGGCGAACCAGAATATTTAATAATTCAGATTGACCATCAAGATGACCCTCACCAATCCAAAAGCCCCCCGATCTCAGCAGTGCTGACCACATCACCGGCCATAAAAGTTTGGTTAGCAAGTGGGCAAATACACCGTATCGGCAATAACGTGGCAGGGTTGCCCGTCAACCCAGCCGCTGCCGCCGTCCCTAACCCTGAAACACTTCCTGCTCCCATGCCTCCCTGCAGCAAGAGAGAGCGCAAACGTCAGCCCAAACAAAGACTTAAATTAAGATTAAATCCAACAGTGGACCTTCCTAAAATATCTCCATTGTTCGTAACTGCTGCCAATAAAAAAGTCCTAAGTGTCCCACAATCACCACCTCTGTCAACAACCCCCTTCAAAGTCTACCTATGGCAGACTCAACTTCAAGTGCCTGTCAACAGTTTCCTGTTTGTAGCCACGATCACAATACCACATCTGTTGAAGCAGCGGCACTAGAGCCTCAGCCTGTCACTGAAAAACTTGGGGTCAGACCAACAACTGATGACCACAGTCACGACAATACAATCTCAACCAGTTTTTCCTTCAAGTTCACCCGGGAAAACTAAACACTGGATCCAACCTTTTAAAAGTAATTTACAACAAAAAAACAACTTCATCTATAAACACCCAGACATTGAGGCGAGGCCCACAAGACCATCCCTAACCCCAATTGGGATCAGACGTAGGCTCCTCAATCAACAAAACAACTCAATCTAACCCAAGCTCAAGCAGCAAGGGTGCTAAATGCGATCCACAGGGCTTTAAAATACTCTTGGCCCCCGAATATAAATCAAAAGGTCGGCATGACACCCTCAATAGGTCAAATATAATAAAACTAGTGAATTGTGCCCCAGGTTTTGAGGCCCTTACATCGGACGAGACTGAGTCCATTGAATTCCTTCCACCAAGAGGTACACAACCCTCCGAGGTAACTCTGGTGTCATTCAGGTCCGCCACTTGGGCACAAGCATATAAGGCTACCTTTCGGGAATGGGGCATCAAAATGTATCCCTATTCCACTCCAGGTTAGCCCACAGTGCTATTAAATCAGCCAGCCACCCTGCTAAAAGCCGAATGCCCTAGAATTAGAGTCAAAACCAGGCCATATTCAATCTTAAAAACGGCCTTAGGAACAACAGAATTGAATATAATATCTTTGAGCACAGACCCTAATTCTGACAAAACCCAAGACTGGGGATGGCTTTCGGCTGCCCTGTCTTGTAAGAAAATATACTGAACACGAGAAGCCCTTTTGCAGACCCAAAGTGCAAGGCCCTGGTCCAATTAAGATCCCAAGCATCTCCATCTGTAAATCTCTTAAACCCCGAGCCAGATCCCTCTTTTACATTGTGTTCATGGAACATTAGTGGTCTGCAACATAAAATGACCAACCTGGAGACACACTCCTTCATATTTGGGCACACTGTAATAGCCCTTCAAGAAACATGGGCTACCCAAAATTGTCCTGTGAATGGCTTTATTGAATTTTGGAAACCGGCAATTAGA
Organism: Lissotriton vulgaris; assembly: GCF_964263255.1. Classification (NCBI taxonomy): domain Eukaryota; kingdom Metazoa; phylum Chordata; class Amphibia; order Caudata; family Salamandridae; genus Lissotriton; species Lissotriton vulgaris. Next base: position 764,447,289 of record NC_141689.1, read on the forward strand.
GACTGCCCCTATGACCACCCTAAAGGGGGCCTGCCGATCTACGTTTCAAACAACCTAAAAGGTCCGATCGTACCACTAAATTTTGAGGAAGACTGACTACTTGGTGTTAAAATCGACCCATGGAGCAAACTCCTACTTCTCAACATCTACATTAATCCAAGCATGCGCACAAAAAAGGATCATCTAACTCGTTTACTGAAAATGTGTGCTACCTGGCTGTGGACAAACTTTATTCTGACTGTATAGGCTCAGGGGACTTTAAAACCAACCTCTTTCAGGGTAATACTGCTGATTACGAAGGGCTTTTTCCATTCAAATAAACTGAGCCAGCGGCACAGTCCAAACCACCAAACCAAGCCTACTGTGGTCTGGGAGAACTTTGCGTGCTGCAACTTTACAGTGCCGATTTCTGGTAATGAACGGCAGATCCACAAATGATACTCCACCAAAATGGTCCTGGACAAATGGCCGCAAACAATCTTTTCTAGACTATACCATCTGTAATTCAGCCCTGCTCAAACACCTGGGCAACTTCAGTATTCATCCTCGAACAAAAAGCGACCATCGCCCCCAGATTGTTACCCTCAATGTAAAGCCAGAGTATCATAAACCTGCCTCAACAACATGTACAGGAACATATACCGAACATTTGAAGCGTCTAAGATGGAGTGAAGACATAAGCCTTAATGTCATGAAGGCAAGTTTGGCTCTTATAACAGGTCGAACTGACCAGGCGCTTTCCCCTACTGTTGCATGGTCGACGCTCTGTTCACAATTGATAACTCTCTTCCCAGCCAAACAGCATTCCCACAAGGCCTCTTCCCGTCGCCAGTTTTCAATCTCAAGCCAAACAAGGGGGCTGAAGAAATTCAGAAACAGTGCCCTGCGGTCTTTTACGAAATCCCCAGGAAACAACGAGCTCCTGAATGTGTACAAAACTGCTCAAAAATCATTTAGGCAGGTTCTACAAAAAGATAAAGGACTCCACCATAATCAATTCTGGTGCAAACTATTATGGGAGAGTAAAAACCGCAACGTAAGAAAATTCTGGGTTTTAATCAATCGTCACAACTCTAGCTCATTCAGCTCTGGGTCAGCAAACATTCAAGAAGCCGACTGGTCCGCCTTCCTGACAGACCATTTCAGGTCTCCAGAGGGAACAGTGCCTATAGAAACATGCGCTCCCAACACAACGGAAATAAGCCCGAGTAAGAGCTGGAGCAGGCCCACTGGTCATTTAGACCTTTGCACTGAAGATCTGCAGACCACCCAAGAAATGGTTACCAAGGTATTTTCAAAAGCAAAATCAGACAGAGCTCCGGGTCCAAATGGCCTACCACAGAACTTGTTTAAATCAAACATAGCACTTTGGTCGGGATACCTAACTAACCTTTTCAACTTTGCACTAAGAACTTCAATTATACTGGACTCTTGGCGTGGCGCAATAATTCATCTAATCTATAAATGAGGCTCCCACGCCTCTCCAAACAACTACAGACTAATTGCCCTCTTAGACATCGAGGCTAAGCACTATGCAGGTATTCTTCTGAAGGAGCTGAGAACATGGGCAGAACAGAACAACTTAATTGCAATGAATCAAACTGGCTTCACCGCCAAATCTGGCACTCTGACTAACTTACTGACATTGGCCATAATAGTTGACAAAGCATTTTCCACATCCAGGGCTGTTTTTTGTTGTTCTGTTGAATTTAAAGCCGCCTTCGGCCGGGTTCCCAGGGCTGTTCTTTAGGAAAAGCTGAAAAAATGGGGGATCGCAGAAAAACTTTTGGAGGCGATTATTCAATTACACTCAGGCACATGGGTTCAAGTGAATTTGGGGTCCGTCACACATCTCTCTCGGAAAACCATGACAACTAGAGGCGTCAAACAGGGATGTGTGCTGGCCCTACTTCTTTTTAATCTGTTTATAGCAGACTTGTCGGCTACCCTAAAAAAAAAAAACAGTCATCCACCCAAGATGGGAGGTTCGCCAATAAGCAACCTTCAATTCGCCGACGACTTGGTTCTTTTCAGTCTTACACAGGTAGGGTTGCAAAGGCTTCTGGACAAACTATACAACTACACCTCCGTGAATAAATTAGAGGTTAACCTAAAGAAAACCCAAGTGGTTACCTTTGGAAGAAAACGCAACGTCAGTGGTGGCTGGTTGTATAACAACATGAGCCTTGCAACAGGAAGTACATATAAATACTTAGGGATCAATTTTGACGCTAGGGGCAACTTTGCCAAAAACCGCAATGAGATATCAGTAAAAGCCATGACCTTACAGGTGACCCTCTCTAAGCTCTCAAACAATCTGTCTGGCCCAAGCTTATCACCTCTATTGGAAGTGATGAGAGCAAAAATTGGGCCGACCCTGTCATAAGGCATAGAGATTTTTAGGGGTAAACTAAACACCAACTTAAACCAACACGTGACCAAAATCTATAACCAAGTCCTCGATTTGCCTAAAACTGCCTCTGCTGCCCAGATCAGACTAGAACTGGGCTTATTAAATTATGAAGTTTCTAACATCGGCACGTATTTAAATCTTTGCAAAAAAAACTTAGACAGGCAGACACAGGCTCAGTAGAGTCACTAGTTTGGCTAGACATTACCCAGAAAAATCCAGGGGGCTCGTATGGTCACCTTTTTAAGGATTCCGTCCGCGAAATATCTGCGGGCGACCTATGGGCCCTAAACCCTAGCACGACAGCATTTATAACCAGCATTAAGAAATGTGTCAGAATGAGCTCCCTTATCATTGACAAAGCCCATTTTGCCAAACGCAGACATGCATGGGCAATTATGAATTCTTATGGGCGGAAATCTCCTGCTACCTACCTGTCCTGCACTTACTCCCTGTATTTAAAACTTAGCTTTATGGCTATCAGATTGGGTGACTGGCCCTCGTGGCATCATACGTCAGAAGTTTTCTTGTGTAGAGGGTGTGGACAGATGACTGAAACCTTGGAGCACGTGGTCTGTCTTTGCCCCGCCCTTATGTTACAGCGCAGACCTAAATTGAAAATGGAGTGGATTAGGTTGGGTATTCGGACCTGCAGACAGGCAATTATTTCAGCTCTGAGCCCTGAAAATACAGCTTTAAATATAGGCCTTACAACCTATATACGCTTTGCATATCGTAATTTTACGCAGTAACCGGAAGGGCCTGCCAATGCTTCTCCCTTTTAAGTAATAGTTTAAATCAAACTGCAACCCATTTCTAAGCTGCTAAAACTGTTTTCTATCTGATCGCATTTTTATCATAACCCGCTGCTATTGATCTGTTTGCTGTTGTTTCTTATCTGATCGCATTTTATTAACCTGCAGTCATCAGAACATCAGACTGTTTTTACAAGTCCAACATTGCTAATTGTCAGTACCACAAACCTTGTCTGTTCTAATATTATGCTGACCCTGTTGTTCTGCATATAATGTTCTTTTTTTTTTTTTAATCACCCATATGTAATAGAAGCCGCATAATGCGATTGGAAGATTCTCATTTAATTATTGTTGTTTAATTGATTTTCCTTTTTTCTTAATAACGTGTACTGTTGTTGGAATCATTGAGGTGCTCTTTTATGGGTTATTTTATATCCAAAATAAAGATTAATATTATTATTATTATTATTATTATTATTATTATTATTATTATTATTATTATTATTATTATTATTATTATATATGCTTTTTCTACCACCTCTGTTTTCATGGCAGTGAGCCCACCAAGAAAAGGATGTTGGTGGGGAAAGAAAGGGTGCCCTACAGGGCACCCTGGTGCCTCTGTACACTGGGATCCATGCAAGAGAGCACATGATGTGCCCCCCTTTGTGCATGCAAGCCCAGTTCCTGCACATGTCTTGCATAAATATGCTTTGGCATTCCCATTGCGGTGCCACCATGGGAATGCCAACGGACAGGCCACCTGATGATGAGAAAACTCCTAATCTGGCGGGTAGCCGGCATTCGAATTTGGCGGTGTGAGAGCGACTCAGTGACATGCAGCTCCGCTCCTCCACCACCAAAGTCGTAATCAGCCCATCAGTGTTCCCTCAGTCATTGCATACGAGTTAGACATTCATTAAATAATTCTTAAAAAGTGCAAATAAATACAGCTGGCGCCAAATCTTAGAAATTCGTGTTACTATTTTACAAGCACTAATTTAGAAATAATGTCTAACAAGCATTGGCATAGCCAATAGTTCTCGCCTTTGGTACCTTTTAAGTTTTTAGCCATGCAAAAGTTGATGTGATTGCACCAAAGATATTGTGCTGCAAAACTAAATACTTATAAGGTCCCAAAAGCGAGACCTATTTGCTATGCCAATGCTTGTTCTTTCTTTCCATTTGTACTGCTACTGGTACTTATGGGTGATGGCCTGCTTAAAGCCATTTGGGTGCTTTACATCTGCAATTCAAAGGGCTGGCTATCTACACCCAATCAATCTCCATACCACCGTAGTGCTGTAATAATTGTTTGTTATGTATTGAGAGGTGTTTCAGGGATATGTAAGACTTTTACGACCTCCTGCCATGAGACCTATCATTTGCCTGGATCCCAGGGCTCAGAGCTCTGCCAAAGGTGTTTAATTACCGAAGAGGAAGTTTGGGTACAACCTGGTCGCTGGTGATGGGCGCCATCGTTCCTATAGAGAGAAACCAGAGGGTTGCTATTTCCAGCTCATCTTTTGACTGACAGCCACTGAAGACTAGAGCCTGGAGAGTGGTGGCCTGAGTGCCCTGTGGAATTCGGGATAACAGTTCAACCAGGCAGACCAGCATTCACCCAGAGTGAAGAGGGAGGGTCAAAGACCTTGATCAATGCACATGCTTCTCACAAGCCTATTGGATAGCGTGTCACGTCATCCTACACTAGTGCGCCTGAGGCATATTCTGGAACTTCACTGAAACCTCCATCTCATTCCTGCGAGGGAGATGAAGTGGGGCATTACTGCTTCTGAAAACCTAACTTGTAGACGGTGGCACCAGAGAGACCAAAGTCACGATCTTGAAGCACAACGCAAAGTAATGACTTGTAAACTGACACTCAAGGATTGGCCCAAAGCATGAGCCGCTCAAAGGGAGTGACGGATAAGTTAAGTGCCACTCAGATGGAGTGCTGGCCACTGAATGATCTAGTCAACAGTTTACACGTGTCAACACTAACAGTGGTCCAGTATACACCGTGCATGGGGGTTCTACTGGGGACAATGTTGGCAGTGCAGCCTACCAGTTACATGAAACAAAATGCAGTAGTTGAGAAGGTAGCACCAGTCTACCTCACTGCATGTCCCTCACCCCTTTTGCCAAGAAGATATTCCACACTCAGTCAGAGGGGCAGCCTTCAGACACTGACAGATTACACAGCTATTCACTCAAGCGCTCCAGACAGGCACCAGTCTAGAACAAGGGACAATCTGAAAGCAGGTTTTGTAAAACGAACACCCACTTCCTAGAAGTATTTGAGGCCGGAACATCAAACATCAATTAATGTCATGCCTGCCACTAACAGACTGGCTTACGGTTGGCATAGGAAAGTACACTTATATCTGGAGGAAGTGCTAAAGATGTAACATCAACTCGAGAAATCGGTGGGTAGTGAGTAATCATCCCACTCTAAAAACGGTATGAATGTTTAATTGCTACCAAGAACTTCTGGTCCAGTCCCGCAATCTCACCACCCCCAAAGAAACAAATCAACCGGCCACAACCAATGCCCCATTGCCAACTCCTGGCAACACAGTGCACTGGCTGTCCTGCTTCCACAATAAAATGGAACTAAAACATACAAATCACACAGAAATATCTTCTAGAACACCCATAAACCAAGCGTTATGCTAATGAAGCACACATCTCATCAATTACCTTAAGTAGCTCAAGTTTAGCCAATTGAAACATTTCAGGCATCAGCCCTAAAACGAAATCCTTTCAGACACCATCATCAGTCGAACATTTTCAAATCTCTATCATTACACACTTAGGGGCGGGGTAGAATTTACAAGCCTGAGATCTATAGCAAGATACAGGGGGGTATTTCAAAGCACTTGCTGTCAAGTTGTTTGGGTGGTTTGCTAATAACAAATGACAGGTTATTTGGTTTCCCGATTAGCTTGGACTACTCTTGTTCCAAAAGAGAACTTTTGAATTGCAAGTTCTGTGGTTTGAAATACAATATTTTAATGAACACAACTGATGCAACCCGGTCAGTCTAATATGTGGATATAGTCGTTATTCGCTTGAATATTAGGTCCTGCTTCACAACTAGATTGTGCCATGGCCACCCCTTGCTGAACCGCTCATCAAGTGTACTGGTATTTCGGTACTAGCCGATACACCTCAATTGTGAGCACTAGTCTGGTGTGGCATTCTATGGTCTATACATGTAAATCACATTTATGCCGGAGTTAAAAGGTGGTCTTAACTAAGCCACCGGGACTTCAGAGAGTTCTGTGAATGCTAGTGAACAAAACACAGTACGGAAGGATGGGGGACTGACGCGGGCAGGGAGAAGGGAGAGGACACTGGCAGGGAGAAGGGAAAGAACACGGGCAGGGAGAGGGGAGAGGACACGGGGAGGGAGAAGGGAGAGAACACGGGCAGGGAGAAGGGAGAGAATACGGCAGGGAGAAGGGAGCTGACACGGGCAGGGAGAAGGGAGAGGACACGGGCAGGGAGAAGGGAGAGGACACAGGCAGGGAGAAGGGAGAGGGGTGAAGGGACAGGGCATGGGTCTAAGGAAGAGCCAGGACGAACATAGCACAGTAGACAGTCAATGAGAACATAGTTTGCGGAGGCACAATGGATGAGAGGGAACATGCAAAGAGATATTCAGGCAAAAATAAGCGGTAAGAAGCAGACAGGGAAATCGTGCACATTGCACGCATTCGGCTACAGAAACAAACAGGGACACGGTAGGCACAAGATGCAGGAAGTGAGGCGTGCAAGGAGATAGTACAGGCAGGTAGGTGTTACCCGTATGGAGAAGTGCGAGAGCTGACGGAAGAGTGATGTGCAAGCAACGTGCAACAAGTGCAGAGAGAATACAAAGGGCAGTAACAAAACAGCCACTGGGGGTCAAGCACATGTACTATGCAGCCAGTAAGAAAACGTAGACCGGTAGAGAGATTTCAGGGACAAAGGGCGCAGGCATGGTGATACACCAGTGGGAGGCACTGCAGGCCTGTAAGGAAGAGTAACCGGAGAGGTGCTACACACAGTGACAGAAGAACATGGAGGGAGGGCTCAGTGCACCTCAGGTTGTGAAGAGACACTTGGTGCAGCATGTATCGAACAGGGACGGAGGCACATGTAGAGGAAAAGTGCTATGTGCAAATGATTGATTAGTACAGGTAAGAGGCATGCACAAAGTACTCGTAGGGACTGTCACGGGGGAAGGAAGGGAGGTGTGTAGGTTAAGACTGTGCTGCTTCTCATGGGCGATTCACAGAACGTGCAAGCCCAGATAGATGAAGGTGCACAGGGGTAACCAGGGACAGAGGAATGGAGTTTGGTGGGAGTGACCCAAGTTAAGTGAATAGCAATGGTGTATGGGAGACTCTGTGGCCCCTCTGCACATCCTACAGGGGCCCCCTCAATTTGAGTTACGCCACTGATCATAGAAGAGTCAGAGGAAAGCACGGAGAAGGTCCCTTACCTGAATGTGCTGAGGCTGCTGTGAATGCTGCTCCTTGGCGTACATCAGGGTCTGGTACAAGACATCGACTGGGAGAACAGGGGTGACACGGGCTCCAACACCTGCATCATCTTGTTGACCGGGTAGGTCATCACCCTCTCGTAGAAGACAATGTCCTTTTCCCCCTAGGAGGAGGTGGGAGTGCCGTTCTCTGCCGATGGCCAGTGTCCGGAAGAGGACGTGGACATCATCCCTGCAGGTGGCGGGAACTGTTCCTGAGAGTTGAGCAGGGGGCCGCGCATCGCTCACTCGGCAGCTAGAAACAGAGGATACGGAAGAGAAGCAATGACCCCGTAACCCGAAGGGTGCTAGATTTGTGGCGGAGGCTGGCCTCTGTCCCCAAATAGCCAACACCCCCTCGCAGCGGTGTTCTGATGTCCCAGCACTGTGCTTCCCTGTTTGTGAGGGGGGAGTGGGTGTGAAAGACGAGCGCCTATTGCGTGTGTTTCTTTTCTTTAATGGGCACAGTTATTACGCAAGCCTCGGAATAATGGTGCCCATAAAAGAAAACAAACCCGCGCACAAAGAACTGCAAATTTCACCGCCAGTAAAGAAAAATAAATAAACGCGCATGGCTGAGTCGCGCTAAAGAAGGAGGCAGCAGGGGGAGGGAAGACAAGAGGGGGGCTTGCGCTCGTTTCCCTTGTGGGAACGAGCAGGGGCACCATATGTTTGCAAGTTAATTACAAACATATGGTGTCCAAAGCTCGCTCACACAAGGGAATCGACACATGTGCCCGCGTTGCCATTGAAGGCAATGGAACGTGTGCACGGATTTGCGTGAAAGGGCGCATCAATGGCTATAGGTCTTTCTCCTATGCAACGCATGCGCGTTGCGTAGGCGAGACCTAAAAACCATTTATACTTTTTTCTGAAACTAGGTCGAAAATCTAATATGTAACGTTCAAACTTAAAAACAAGGAGATAGTATTTGCATAACAAAATAAAGAATATGCTGACGGAGAGTCCCCTAAATGTAATTATGGATTTAATCAAATATGATAAATGTATTGCATTGAGCAAGTTCATGTTATACCATCGGGCATATCATAATATTCTGTCACAGATACCCCAGAGACAATGGAATAATGTTCGTTCCTTTAGGCAATCAATAAAACCGGAATATTAAACAGTGTTTACCACATCAGTGGCTCTCACAAACCAAATATAATAAATATGGTTCATAGCTCGCAGCGAAGCACAAACACAATTATGTAATACATCGACGATGTAAGCGAAATAAGAAATGGACGGTGGATGAAATGTATTGGAAAAAAGTGGTAAATCACTAAAAAGTAAGTAATTAGTGTGTGCATTCATGCTATGATAGCAAATAAGTTCGTATAGTACAGAAAAAGGAAAGCTAAAGATCCACAATGCAGCTATCCCATACCAAAAGGTTTACTGGGCCTCCGACATTGCTATGCATTGATTTTCTTGTTGGTTCAATTGAAAGAGTCTATCACTTTAAAGGATCCCCTGAGCCAGCCCTAAATCTAGTGCTCCTGAGTGACAGCCTAGGTGTATCCAGGGCCTAGTACAGGGAAAGCTTTATACTAATTTATGACAGTGCAAAGGATGTCAGAGCCCCGAGCAAAAGTATTTGTTGTCTACGCACTCCCTTCTTCTTTAACAATGAATTTTCGCCGACATTTGTTGGAATCTAGCGCCCTCCGCACCCATTTGAAGGTACTGAAAAGAAGCAGCTGCGTACGATGTCTTCAATGTTGCACCAGCTATGCTCGTCGGGAGTCGATATATACTACAGATCCGGATTACCACAAGTCCAAAGTAGGCATCGTAGGTTTATTAGCCCCACCCCTTTTAGGAGCCCGCAACAACTGATCAAAATGATATTGATTTGATCTAGCAAGAAAAGTACAATCAATGGAAAAGGAAGTGGTCTCATGGCTAGACTGCCGACTTTGGAGCTCGAAAACCAAGGTTCGAGCCTTGGGTCGACTCCACATCCTTTGATTCTGGGTAAATCACTTAATCTCCCTGTGCCTACCAAAACAAGCATTTGCAATGAAATCGGTCTCGCATTTGGGAGAGTTTAAGCTATTGGCATTGTTAATGACAATGCCTTTTATTTATGTGTTTTTAAAACCTACACATATAAATAATACATTGTTATTTCTAATAATGTATCTCATGTAACAACGCTCTAGTAACTGGTGTAACTTTGTAACTATGCCCTGAAACAATTGTCCTACCTCATGTAAAACGCTCTGATACCTCCGGGTCTAGCCAGGGCTCTATAAAACTTTTCAAATAAATAAATAATGCCAGTAGCTCAAACTTTCACAAAGGCAAAACCACTTTCATAGTGGCCGAGCCCCTTTCTTTAGATGCTGCTCAACGTATTCAGGTTACAACAAGCAATGTCTAAAGAAAGGTGGTGTGGCCACCATTAAAGTGAAAGCACGTCATGGGGCTCTTTTACACCAAAAACACATTTGTTCACAAAAAATATTTTGGTGTTGGTAAAAGTCCCCCATGCTGTGCTTTCACTTTAATGGTGTGCACGCCCCTTCCTTTAACAGGGCAGCAGCGTCTAAGGAATGGGAGTTAGCCTCTATGTAAGTGGAAGCATGGATTGGGGGCTTTCACTGAAAGGAAAAAAGAAATGTTTCCTAGCACGGCCCCTATGCTTAAAGTGGACCACACTGCTAAAGTAAATAAATTAAGAAACCCTGCCGCTATACTTAAAGCGGACCCCCATTAGGAATTCAAATAAAAGCGGGCAGTGTGCTACTTGAAGGAAAGCACATATTGGGTGGAAGAGAGGCAAATCATTCCTGAAAATAGTGCTCACAGCCAAGATAGCAGACCTTGTAACAAACAAAAGTAAAAAGTCCTGTCCTCAAGTGTATTTTGGTAGCTTGACTATGCATTTATATGCCTGGCATTGTGTTTTTTCTAACAACTGTCCATTTTACCTGCAAATTCCTAGTGTGCCTACCACGCTATTGCCCTTGTTTTGGATTGTTGTACCTTTCTGTTCGGGACTGTTGTTGGACTTTGTATTTTCTTGTATAATTTGCAGAGAGTGTAAATTGTCGACTGTACTTTGGAGTTCATTTATGTAAATTTAGAGTCACTTTTCCAGAATCGCAGAGCCAACAACCAAGGTAATTATAAGATTTTGTGGCGGAGATTGTTTCTTTTCCCACATGCCATTAAAGCAGTGCCTTTTTTGCCCAATGCCTGAAAATCATACCGTTGGTCTTATATGAGTTTATTGCTAGTTCATTCATCTCGTGGTAAGTGTTTAAGCTTTTAGACCCCTTTGTAGTCCAATTTTAGTGTGGTCCATCACCACTAGATCGTCTGCATATTGTAGTATTTGAAATTTATTAGCTCTGATTTTTGGGCTCACAAAGTTAGTATTATGGAGCAACTTATTCAGGTCTGCAGTATATAGGTTAAAAAGTGTAGGGGCAGCACGCATCCCTGTTTTAGGCCCCTGTTTTTGAAGCACTTTTTCTGTTGTTGTGTTGTCTGCTAGCTTGACTTCAATCCAAGTATTACTGTATAAGAAGATAATGACGTTGAGGAGCCCTGCTGGAATGTGCCACTTGTGCAATTTGGTCTGTTAGAAATGGGATCCCGGGCTGGCCAGGGCTTGCGCCAAAGTCAGTCATAGACCAACATTCCCAAGTCAGGGCAAGGGAGTTACACGCCAAGATACCCCCTGCTCACCCTCTAGGTGACGTGAGCAGCAAGGCTAAACTTTGAGGCTATGTAGGTTAAGTGTTTGCGCGCGCACACAGCAACAACACCCAAGGCCCACCACAAAGGAAACTCCACACAAGGTTATATAAAAATAGCCTTTGTATTATACCAAAACACATTAGATAAAAACACACACTTTACAATGTGCCAACAGGCACGGGCAGAAATTACAGGGGATATGTACAAGACAGGGCCACCTGGACCACTGTCAGGAATATGCACTTTTAGAACTAGTACTTAGAATATAGAACATAGAATGTAAAATCACTGTAGCACACATTAGCACACAACCAGTAACTACTGGTAACAGGTAAGTAAGTACCACCTACGCAAACCTAACCACCTTAGGAAAAGGTCACGCAGGGAACCAGGACCTCACTAGCAACACATGTACTAGGAGAAAAACAACCACCTAAGTATCACAATACCTGTAGGGGTATAAGCACATTATACATGATGCATCACAACATTCAGAGGTGTAGGGAAGGAAAACACATGATGCATAAACATACATTCAGTGGTGTAAGAACAAGGCACATGACACATAAAAACACATTCAGAGGTGCAGGAAAACACAATTGCCCAAACTCACATAAGTCACCACCTGTGACTGTCCCTAGGCCCTCTGGCCTTGTTGGGGCTAGGACCCCCTTGTGTCCCAAAGTCAGGGGGGGCCTAAACCGAGCAGCTGGCCACTAAGTGCTGGGCAGCTGTGAAGACAATGATGGGCCAACGCTGGAGCCTCGCTGGCTCTGGACAACTGACTGCCCCCTCTTGGAGCCTTGCTGGGCTCTCAACACATCACTGCCCCTGAGCCTCTCTGGGCTCTAAATAAACAAAATGCCCCCTTGAGCCTCTGGGCTCCAAACGAAACAAATCTGCACCTACGAGCCTCTCGGGGCTCTAAATAAAGAAGGTGCGGCTTGTTGGAGTCCCTCGCGGACTCGAGACAGAAATGCGGCCCTCCAGAGCCTCGTGGGCTCTGTTACCAAATGCACCACCTTGAGCCTCTCGTGGGAGTCCCTCCTGGGGGACCCGGAAACAACAAAATGTCCGCCAGAGCCTCGTGGGCTCCAATCAACAAAAACTGTACCGTGAGCCTCTCGGGGCTCGTAACTTTAATAGGCCGCTTGAGCCTCTCAGGGCTCATTCACCACCATTCCCCCAGACGCTGGAGGAGGCTCGTGGGCTCTGAAAACAAAGCAGCCTCTCATGCGCTACGGGCCTGCCTGGAGCTCCCCCCCCTGCCCGTCCACACTCACCGGGCTCGAGGGCGGATGCTCTGACGTCGCGCTGGCTCTCCGGCAAGGGCCGCGCCCTCCTGTTCATCCGGTCCTGCTCCTGGGGGCCGGGTACTTCTCACGGCGGCGGGCAGGGCTCTCTTCCTCGGGAGAGCCCCGCGGGGGAACCAGCACACTTCTTTCCCCTTCTCCTCTCTCCGGAGCGCGGGGTGGGCTCCCGTCCGCTTCCGGTTGTCCCGATGTCCCGCCCCTGGCCTGCCTGACTTCCGGTTCGGCCGGGCGGCGACGGGGACAATCTCGGGGTTGGCTCCTGATTAGGAAAAAGGAATTTACAGTGCCCCTGGCGGGGTCTGCACTCGTCAGGGGCCAGGCACATGGCAATCCGCGGCGTGGGCAGCCGCAAGAGTAGAATAAAAGCGCTACCAGGCGCTTAGGCAAAGGCAGCGCTCCCAAGTGCTAGGGGGGGTCAGGAAGATCAGGGCTAAGCGCTCCCCAGAGCTATAAACAAAAATAAAGTGCTCCCAGCGCTATGGCCCAGATAAAGCGCTTCCAGGAGCTTGAGGACAGTAAGTCCAGCCAAAAGTTCTTTTAGGAAGGCAGGGGGGCAAGGCTGGGCCCAAAGCCAGCTCACTGGGCCTCCAGGCAGGGAGGCAGTCCAAGTGGCGGTCTTCCTGATGCCCAGCAGCAGCCCCCCTCCAGAAATGGATCCAGGAAGAGACCATTTTCATGAGGTCACAGCCCCTCTTTTATACACTGTTTCCCTTTGTTTTTGCTCAGGCTGAGGGAACAAACCAGTCGCAGCTGGTTTGTGAGCACTGTTGATGTGCTCAGCCCCTCACTGGCAGGGCTAGGGTCATCAGTCGCACCACAGGGGGGGGGAGCCAGCATTGTGTGGGAAAAGCCCAGCCCTATTCAGGACCCAGGTGCACTCCTCCCCAGCCATCAGCATGCTAATCTCCACACTCACCACCGGGCAGACCCATCCAGACTCCTGTAGCCAGGCTCACCAGCCAGCTCCAGCCATTCACGTGCCAGCACATTCACTGCACACGCACACCCATGTCTAGAAGTGGCACTTCCATACTAGACACATACATGCCGCATCCATCATTGCGCAGCATTCATCACACGAGTCCGCAAATACCAAACTCAAGCCTGCACACCTCACGCATCAGAAACCTCCAGGGACACAGACATTCCCCATGCGTTCCTATGGGAGGGCAGGCCAACCTTACTCCACGCACTCAGAGTGCGCACGCACTTTCCACTCGGATACAGTGAAAGTGCGCAGAAACTAAAAATCACTACCACCAATTGACATTCATAAAGCAACAAGTTTAGGGGTGACCTAACAATCACAGGTGCGCACCAAGTTCCAGCTCGTCCATTTCCTAATTCTCCGTTTCCTCGGACAATTATTGTTAACTTTGCTGATGTACGTGTCAAAGAAACAATCCTATCCCAGGCCTTTAAGCAAAGACAATTTCATGCCAATCCAACCACTAAATGTCGGATTTTCTCCGATATGTCAGCTGCCCCTGCTAGACGGAGAAAAGACTTTGTAAAGATTCTGCAATTATTTAAGGACAAGGGTGTGCAAGCTTCGAGGGCACAGCAGGCAAAGTTAAAAGTATTGATCAAAGGCAAATTTTACTTGTTTACTGATGTTGATGAGGCACGTTAGATGCTTATCCAGCTGGCGCAGAGTTAAGCCCAAATAAGACATTGATGTAACTAGATATGATTGTGGGGGGGGGGGTAGGGGAGGAACAGGGGGATCACGGGGTCAGGGGCGCAACAACAAGGCGCCTCCATGAGAGGGGTTAGTGTCAGGGGCCCAGCGTGGGGAGGAGGTGAAGGTGTAGTACAGGGCCACAGGGCTAGGTGCTGGAGGGGAGCTCCTGAGGTGGGGTGTGGGATGGGGAGGGGAAAAAATGAAAAAAGTTAGGTTTTTGTTGGATTTTGATGGAAAAATAAGTTGGCAGGAAGTTTTTTTCAATGAGTTATCAATGATTTATATACATGTCTATTGGGGGACTTAAAGTGATTTCCTTTAACGTTAATGGGCTGAATAATCAAAAACAATGCGAGCAATTGAGCTCTGGATTAAGTCAGAGCAATCAGCTGTTGTAATGCTGCAAGAAACCCATATTTCTGCTGCTAAAATTAACTCCTTTTCTATGTTTAAAACCTGGTCGTTATATAGAGGGTTTTCATGCGCTCAAGAATCTAAAAGTGGGGTTGCTATTTTTTAAACCAGAATTTAGATGCAGAAATGATCCAGTTTGAAGATGGAGGGGCAGGGCGGTGGTTTTGGGCCACGTGCTTAATTAAAGATAGGAAAAGACCAATTACTTTTGTCAGTTTTTATGCCACAGTGGAAGACCGCGCCTCAATCTGTGATGAGTTATTTCAATCTTTGCTCTTAGTTAGGGAGGACATAGTGATAGGTGGGGATTTTAATATCCTTATGGACATAAAATTAGATTCCACTGGTGCCGAGGAATAAATCTAAACCAAAATCAAGAAGGTCCATTATGCAGAATATATCTTTATTAGATCTCCGTGACCCATGGCGTACTAAATTTTCACAGAAAAGAGAATGTACTTGTTGGTCAGGGAGACACAGATCCTCGTCCCGTTTAGATTTTTTTCTGGCATCTAGGTTATTAAAATTTTCTTATCAAAAATGTTTTCACAATGGGTTTTCAGACCACGCAATGTTGCTAATTGAATTTGAAGTAGGCGAAGAAATTAAGTCTCCTAAAAGATGGATATTTAATAAATTGTATTTGCAGGACAATAGTTGGATCACTTTTTTAAAAATTGAAATTGCCGAGTTTATAGCACGAAATTTAGATACGGCCCCACTGCATATTGTATGGGACTCATTAAAAGCTTTTATTCGTGGTATCGCAATTAGTAAAGACGCAGAAAAATGGCATACCATTAAACAAACTAAGACCGTACTTTATGAAAAAATCCATTCACTTACTTTGCTGCAACAAGCTAATCCTACTAGTGATGTACAAAAAAGATTAAATGAGGCCTAACTGGAACTTAATACGTTCTTTTTTACACAGAGTGAACAGCAATTTTTGATAAAATCTCAGAGGATTTAGTAGGAGAGTAATTTCTCTGGTAAACTCCTCGCATGGCAGGCAAAAGAGCAAGTTGCCGCAAATTTAATTCACTCTTTAAAGTGCCCTGTCACTCAAGTAGAAGTATCACAGGCGGATGCTATTGGCACTATTATGTTGTCCCATTATAAACAGATTATAGTCAACAGCAAAAAATAGATCATTCTAGGCTCTCAAATTTTTTATCCAGATATAATATGCCCTCTTTATCTCAGGTAGATAGTGATTCAATGAGGCGTTTATTTTCTAAATCAGAACTAGAATTAGTGGTTAAGAATTTACCAATTGGTAAAGCTTGTGGTCCGGACGGCCTTCCAGTTGAATTTTTTAAGAGCTTTTTTAGTGCTTTTTCTGATTTATTATTATAAATATTTAATTATATGTAAATGGGTGGTCAAGTTTCGGATTCTTTTGGGGAGGGGACAGTTGTTAGTTTTCCAAAGAAAGGTAAAGATTCAAAAGACCCTAACTCCTACAGGCCTATCACATTACTTAACACTGACAATAAGATCCTCACTAAATTACTATCAATACGTTTTAATTCGATTGCAACGGATTTTATTCACTTAGATCAGTATAGCTTTGTGGCAGGCTGGCAGTTAGTTACCAATACCCATTTTCTCACGAAGGCGTTAGATTATTTTCAGATAAAAAAAATCCCGGCTTTAATTTTATTATTAGACGCAGAGAAAGCTTTTGATTTAGTGGTGTGGACAACTTTATTTGCTATTTTAAAACACTTCGGAATCCCTTCACAAATTATTAGTTTAATTCAAAATTTATACATGGGTGCCAGAGCCAATATCATTATTAATTCTGTTATGGTAGGCACAGTGTCGGTCCAACGGGGCACCAGGCAGGGCTGCCCCTTATCCCCTATTCTTTTTGCTTTTTTTATTGAACCGTTAGCCACAGCAATTCGTGAATCTGTAAATATCCTTCCACCAATTGTATCTATGGCAAAAATTTAACTTTATGCCGATGATATTATGTTGATAATTAAGACGGATATCCAATCCCAGACTGCGGCTTTACAGCTTTTTGAAGAATTCGAGGCCTTAGGAGGTTACCGAATTAACAAAAAAAAGACTGAAATATTAGTGTGTGGTGGGGGGGAGGTGGATTTACATGATGATTTAGTTAGCTGCATTAATTTAAGACCGAAACGGTATTTAGGGGTTATGGTTTCTACTTTGATTTCCAATTTAGTTAAGCGGAATTTTTATCCACTTTGACGGAAGGTACAATCCTTATTTACCAGATGGGATTCACTGCCATTTACTATTATGGGAAGGGTGGCACTTATAAAGATGTCTATACATCCACTATTTAATTTTTTATTCTCAGCTATTCCGTGCTTTTTACCTAGTAGCTTTTTTTCAAAAGTAGAATCATTATTTTCAAGCTTTATATGGGCAAAAAAACGCCCTAGGATAGCAATGAAGATACTCTATGTGGATTCCAAACTGGGAGGCCTATCCGTTCCCAACCTTAGAGATTATTATAATGGATATTTCGCCCAATATTTAGAACGATTTAAATCCGGAATGCAGAGTCCAAAAGTATTTATTAATTTATTTTTTGACCAAATTAGTCAAGAGGTTCAAACCCCAGTTCCTCTGCACATCCCTAAATCACCAAAACTCACGCGGTATAAAATGATGTATTGGTTTTTTAAGCGTCTTGATGTTTTTCTAAAAAGGTATTCTCTCCCGCAATTTAATTCTAGAACTCCCCTAAGGAATGCTCTCATTTTTATGGGAAAGAAAAGTTTAGGGGTGAACCTGCCAGAAGGGCCAAGTCCAACATGGTCCAAAGCTTGCGTCGAGGCACTCCATCAAAAGCTGCTGAGTAGTCTACAAAACAGGTGAAAACTGTTTTTTTTTACTTTTGATGTTTGCTTGCTGACTCAGGTACGAAAGGGCTACGATGTTATCAATTGATGAGCAGCCTTTACGAAACCCTGCTTGGTAGGGGGGGAGGATTTCATTCTCTTTGATCCACCTATGCAACTCTGCCAATAGGGTGCTTACGTAGGCTTTCCCTTCGATGTTCAGAAGGGCAATCAGTCTATAGTTTTTTGGTTCTGTGTCATCTCCTTTCTTGAATATTGGTTGTAAAAATGACCCGCGCCATGAGTCTGGCACCTTGGCATGTAATCGACATTCAATGAATAGGTTAGTTAGAACGCTACCCCAGTATGCCGGGCCCTCTCTAAACATTGCTACAGGTAGTCCATTGGGACCAGGGACCCCGTCTTTTCAAATCTTTTTTATTCTTTTTATGACGGCTGGGCAGTCTTGATCTTAACCCCTGGCTTCAGATGTGGGCTCCACTTTGTTGTTTGTACTCTCCATAGGACATTCCTCTGTACTTCCAGGTTGAATGCAACCTTCATTTTCTATGTAAATTGGGGAAACATGTCTCACTCATGCATCAGCATGAACAGAATTGCACCGGTCCACTTTGTCATTTTTCAAACGAGCTATATATTGCCAAAGTAGTTGGTGTTTATGGGGTTTTATTAGCTCGTGGATCTTGATCCATTCTTCCTCTAGTTTATTCGGTTTGAGCGTCCATAACAGTTGTGTGCGCTCATTATTGAGTTCTATGTACTTGTCCTGTGTACTTTCTGTGCCAACAATCCAGTGAGCTCTTTGTGCTTTTTCAGGTTACGTCTTATGTCACTAAGTTCTATGTTACCTTCCCAGGTTTGAGTTGTGGCCGTAACTTTTGGTTGGAAGTTTGCTTTCTTGTTGTTACTAAGAGCTGTTTTCAAGGCAGAGTTCCATGCTGTCCAGTTTTCCCTGCTGGGCTCAATAACATTGTGATTGGCTCTGCCTTCTTGTTCATCTTTCCACATATTTAATATGGTGGCCTTCTGCTCATTCCATTTCACCCTTTCAACTTGTGAGTGTTTCTCAATGCTTGTTGAGTGGGCTACAGTGAGAACTTGTTCCTGTTGTTTAATAGTGATACTTGATTCAACCTGGAAAATTGCATGATCACTAGTATCTTACGTAGGCTTTCCCTTCGATGTTCAGAAGGGCAATCAGTCTATAGTTTTTTGGTTCTGTGTCATCTCCTTTCTTGAATATTGGTTGTAAAAATGACCCGCGCCATGAGTCTGGCACCTTGGCATGTAATCAACATTCAATGAATAGGTTAGTTAGAACGCTACCCCAGTATGCCGGGCCCTCTCTAAACATTGCTACAGGTAGTCCATTGGGACCAGGGGCCCCGTCTTTTCAAATCTTTTCTATTCTTTTTATGACGGCTGGGCAGTCTTGATCTTAACCCCCGGCTTCAGATGTGGGCTCCACTTTGTTGTTTGTACTCTCCATAGGACATTCCTCTGTACTTCCAGGTTGAATGCAACCTTCATTTTCTATGTAAATTGGGGAAACATGTCTCACTCATGCATCAGCATGAACAGAATTGCACCGGTCCACTTTGTCATTTTTCAAATGAGCTATATATTGCCAAAGTTGTCGGTGTTTATGGGGTTTTATTAGCTCGTGGATCTTGATCCATTCTTCCACTAGTTTATTCGGTTTGAGCGTCCATAACAGTTGTGTGCGCTCATTATTGAGTTCTATGTACTTGTCCTGTGTACTTTCTGTGCCAACAATCCAGTGAGCTCTTTGTGCTTTTTCAGGTTACGTCTTATGTCACTAAGTTTTATGTTACCTTCCCAGGTTTGAGTTGTGGCCGTAACTTTTGGTTGGAAGTTTGCTTTCTTGTTGTTACTAAGAGCTGTTTTCAAGGCAGAGTTCCATGCTGTCCAGTTTACCCTGCTGGGCTCAATAACATTGTGATTGGCACTGCCTTCTTGTTCATCTTTCCACATATTTAATATGGTGGCCTTCTGCTCATTCCATTTCGCCCTTTCAACTTGTGAGTGTTTCTCAATGCTTGTTGAGTGGGCTACAGTGAGAACTTGTTCCTGTTGTTTAATAGTGATACTTGATTCAACCTGGAAAATTGCATGATCACTAGTATCATGTGCTTTCATTTCGAAATGGGCTATTTTAATATGTAGTCGATTGTCGTGCAATTAATGAATGTAGCTATTCCTGGTCGATTTGGGTCTGAGCTTTTTTGTAGTTCCTCTGTTGTCTTTAGGTCATAATTTTGTAGGAAGCTGTTAAAAGTTCTTTCTGAGCTAGTTAAATGCATCATATCGCTCAATTTAGTTCCCAGATGGTGCACATTGAAGTTACCCACAATCACTTTGCCCGGTAGCAAATATGTGCATAACATTTCTTGTATTGAGGTGATCATACTTTTGGTAGCCCCCAATTTTGACAGACCATGCTTGTTTAAATATATGTTTATTATAAACATTGAAGATCTGCCTGTTCTGTCCCCTTTTCCTTCCACTTTGAGTGCTTGTAGCATGTCTGTCTCAGTTTTTATATTCCCTGCTGTCATTTTTCTGCGTGTTTTATATAAATCAAGATCCCTCCTGACGGTCCGCCGTACTGGTTGCGTTTAGTTGCTAGTTTGTGGAAACCGACATAGCCTTCCCGATGTACGGGATCTGTAGCCCAAGCTTTTTGAAGGCATAGAATATCACCTTCTTGCAGTTTCTTTAGTGCTGATTCTTGTTTGAGAGCTTTAAGTACGCCTGCAAAATTGCAAGAGACAATTTTAATATTGGTTTTATTATTTTGGTTGGGGCCTTGAGTGCTAGACATTGCGGCAGTCAATGGATTTGTGGTAAGCTCGTCTTCTGGAACCAATGTGGCATAAGGAATAATGAGTGAGATGCTGTGTTTCACTACTTGTCCTGTTATGTTGCTCCCTCCGTCTGAATTTTTGAAGTGTGTCATCTTTTACTATTCAATTTGTGATCGTATCCTCCTGTGTTCTTACTGATATACTTCAGTTTTTCTAATTCTGGTCTAGATGTATTTTCATAGTGCCTCTCAATATGCCCTACAAATGTTCCTTTGTTTTCTTTGTATGGTTTACAATGCTTGATGATTTGATTAGAATTAGGGGATACTTTTCTTGCTCTTGTTCAGTTATTCCAACCCTCCAATTTTTGAAGATTAATTTTTCCCTGAGCACCGCTTCTGAAATATGATGGTTTTTCCAAGTCACTATGGTATCTTCCAGGGGGTATCTTTGTCTCTCGTTTAAAATCGAACACTGACCATATCTACACTTTTTATGTTATACAGCAATGGTATGTGTTGAATGAGCCTTAATAAGTTATGCCTACCCTTTGATTTATAGAGCGGTTGAAAAATGCTTTTGCATGTGTTGCCTATGTAGGCGGGATTGGATGTCCTCCCAGTCACAAGCTGTATGTGTTTTATTCCTTCAATGGGTGTCTGCCTTTTAGTCCTTTTAACCTGTATAATTCCATCTTAATGTTATAGTTTTATTCCTTTTGGCACTTTTTTGAGTTTCTTCCTGCACCAGAGTTATGACTGGACGCTGGCATAATGGTTTTGGTACTGAATAGAATTACCATGCACAGCCCTTCGAGTATTGACAACTCGCTTTATAAATTGAGATAATAGCATCAGGCAACATTTTGAAAGGCATCGGTTGCCTCCTAAGAAATGTGTGAATTTAAGTACATTTCTCCTAAACGATACGGCTTGAGAGGTCATACATGACTGATCTACTCTCAGGTTAACTTCTCGTTGATCACAAGTGGGTGACCACGGAGGTTTTTGAAACTGGGTTGACACTTTACATTAAGGTTTTTCTACTAGTAAATGGCTAATGGAACACACAGCAATTACACAAATTGTATGTGCATGAACATAATGTTGTGGTACAATTACTATTTGTTTGCTAAGATGAAAGCTTTGTGGAATAACCTTTTATTCTGCAGATCACAGACCCTTGGCAACACAAGGAGAGTCAACACGGGAAGTCCGTCTGTTTATATTTGAGTATCACGTATCCCTACGGATTAGTCACGTCTTAGTGTGCGTGGTCCATCGGGGGATATTTTATGGTCCATGGTCCTGACGAATGCTGAGCATAGGTAGCTCATGATAGCAGAAACATGTTGACCACGATGACTAGATAGGACACACTGGTTCCAATTCACTCAACCACTAGTTGTCCGCTTGCACTTAGTTTTTATTGAAGGTCGACTTTCGCTTTATTAAAATGGGTATAGGGAATAGTTATCTCTTCTTTTAATTCACTGATACTTTTCCGGGTACATCCACTAGCCCTCAAAAATGAACCCAATGATGAAGCCAGTCACCAACTTTGTTGGTGCGTGAGGGTTCCTTTTAAATCACAGTTTCTCCTCTAATCACCTTATATATATCTTCTGCATTTTACATGCCCCTTTTATAGCTCAGATTTGTGTTCTTTGTACTCGATCAGTATTGTTATGTTTTCATATTTTTTTCTATTAATGGTCTTAGATGGTTTTATTTACACACATTTGGATATTGTATTTGTATTAGTGATCTGTCTTCAACCGCCGTGAATTGGATTTGATTTTAGTAATTAACTATTTTAAATTATATGCTTTTATGGTCTTTGATGGCTGAATAAAGATTCTTTGACTGACCTACTGACTGATCTCGCTAAGTCAATGACCAGTGTAATGCAGTTGAGGGTTGTTAGATGTTTCAACGAATGTATGATGTTACAACGCAAACATTTACAACACATGCCTTTGCAATGCAGTTTTACCATCGCAACACATGATTTTACATCGCATGCTATCATAATGCATTTTTAGAAACTACATTTACAACGCATTCCATTACAACACATACCATTACAATGCACACCATTACAACGCATATTACTTTTAGGGCAACAGTAGGGTAAGTGTTGGATAGTGTAGGGGTAAAAATTACTATTCCTACTTCAGTGTGTGCAACAGTAGGGTAAGTGTTGGATAGTGTAGGGGTAAAAATTACTATTCCCAATTACTTACCTTATATTACGTTGTAATGGCATGCGTTGTAGTGACATGCGTCATAATGAGATGCGTTGTAGTGACATGTGATGTAATGGCGAAGTTGTAATGACATGTGATGTAAAGGATGTTGCATTGTAATGACTGTGTTGTAAAGGTAGTGCATTGTCATTACTGCGTTGTAAAGGTTGTTCCCTGTTTCAACCATTGTTCAATGACCGGTAACTGGTTGGGTGGGGTGATCAGAAGGAATTCAGTTTTTATGAGTATTTAGTTTAGGGTGATTGGATGCTAGCCAATTTTGAGTTTTCTGAAGAGTTGCGTTGAGGGAGCTGATGTTTATATGGTTACAGAGTTGGATGTGAACACATTTTTCAAGGACCTTCACCAGCGTAGGAATATGGAGATAGGTTGGAAGTTGTTTAAGTCAGTTTGATCTTCTTTTGGTTTTTTAATTTACAGAATTTAGGCAGTCCTGAATAGTGCTTTGAAGGATGGAGCCATTAGCAATCTTGGTCCAAAGTGGGAATATCAAGGGAAAGATCTCCTTGAAGAAATTGGGGTTGGGGGGTCAGTGAAGTGGCTTGAGGGTTCCTGCGATAATAGAATCTTGTGAATGGCACTTTCCTCAAAGGTTTAAAAAGTGATCCATAATATGTTGTTTTTGGGGAAGTGCACAAAGGGACGTGAGGGAACAGTAGACTGGGAGGCAGAGAGAATGGTTTGAGAACGCTATTTCTGGCTGTCTGCAGGTCCTTTCTCATGCGTTCTGTCTTCTGAAGAGAGATAGAAGCAAATTTCTCACAGTTTGGTAGTGGACTAGATTCAGTGAGGGACTGATTGGGTCTGCAGTTTGATTGTATTTTTATAAGCTCAAAAAGGTTTTGGGGACGGTTACTGCCTAGAGGTATACACCCGTTACAACGCATCTTTTACAACTACCTACTATTACAACGCATCTTTTACAACGCATACCATTACAACGCATTGCGCTGGGGGGCGCTCTAGGATAGGGAATAAGTATAATTTACTATCCAACACCTTCCCTAGTGTCCACGGGGACTGGAGTTAGAATAGTAAATTATACTTACCACTATCCAGCACCTCAAAGCGCTATGCGTTGTAATGGTATGCGTTGTAATGGTCGCGTTGTAATAGTAGGTAGTTGTAACGGTATGCGTTGTAACATGGTACATCCCTGCCTAGATCCAGCTGGTTTCTGAAGAAATTTCCTTTCAAATTTCTGTTGCTTTTGTAGTATCTGTTCCTTAATGCTCTCAAGTGCTTGAGGTGTTGAAGAGATTGAGATGATCTCCAATGATGTTTAGCTAGCCTCAATTTGCACTGTATTGAGGCTACTATTATACCAAGGTTTGGAGTCTCTTGCAGACGTTCTTTTCGGCTGTAGTGGAGCATTCTAGTCAAGAACAGTCTCCATGGAGCATGTGTAGTGATTTGTAAGATCATGGGCATCTGACTTCTCACCAGGAGAAGGCAGGACGTTGTAGCAGAGAGAGGTCAGTTTATTGCAGCTGATGTTGTGTATGCTCCTTTTCTAAATTTTAGATTTCATTAGTTGAGCTGTGATGGTTATCACAGTTTGCATGATGAGGAAAGTTATGCAGTTGTGGTCAGTTGAATCACAGGGGAGGATAGATTTCAATTGGATTGAATTGGGCTTCACAATATTCAAATCTAATTTTGACCCTTTGTTGTGTGGGTCTGTCGCAAAATTGGGTTAGGTTAAGGTCAGCAGAGAAAGTTTAAAGTTGTTGACTTCAGAAACACTCAGATCATTGTAGTGGAGGTTGAAGTCTCTGAGGAAGATTTGAGTACACTGCTGTCCAGTGTTAGCTACAAGGGTTCCCATGATCTGTTATTTGAAAACCTGATTGTTTCCTTGAGGATGGTAGATCTTGTGTAGTTTGCAGAGGGGTCTGTTGTTGCAAGAGATATCGAGGCATAGATATTTGCAGGAGGGAGAGCGGAGTTTTTTGCTTGTTTAACTGATAGGTTGAGTCTATGAATGCAAGCAATGCCGCCTGGTCTGCTGGGTCTATCCAATCTGGAAATGCCATGGTTAGGAGGGACTAGTATGTCAAGGATAGGAGCAGAGAAGTTGTTTAGCCAGGTTTTGGTCAGAATATGAGGTCAAGATCATGTGCAAGGATCAGGTCAGCAATATCTCCTGCATGTCTTGAAGTTGATCTGCAGTTGATTAGCATGCATTTTAAATGGTGATTGAGGTTTGTTATAGTAGACTGTGTGAGGAAAACTCACCTGAGGTTGTGCTTGCTAACCTCTCTAAAGTTGAGCCTAGGAGCTTTATGAGGGTTTGCTGGGATGGCATGGAATTTTCCCTGATTATCATTGTTGTCAGCTTGAGGCGAGTTATATGACAAGAGGACAATTTAAATATCGCTATCGGACAGAGGGACTTTCAGTCTAATTGGTTGTGTGGGCTCATTGGGATATGGTCCAGTTTTCCATCTCTATTGCATGGGCGACATAGCTAAGATGGAGGGGAGGTGTGTTGGAGATGAGGCGTGGTGTTTGTAGGGTTGGTCCTGAGTTATAGTATTCAGCCTATGGTACCTATTACGATACTGAAAGTTGTTCCACTCTTTAATGAAGTGAATGAGCCTCTGTAAGTCTGCTTTGAGATCTTGCAAATGTTTTGTAATCTTATCCAGTCTGGATTCTAGTGTAGAGTGGGGGCGGGTTGTCAGGTCTTGAAGCAGTAGGCAGGGGGGCAAGGGGGAAATGTCAGGGTTTTAAAGTAATGATATAATTTGTGAGAAGGCATAAAGCGGGCATGGATTGGTGGTAGGATAGGCATTAGGAGGGGAGAGCAAAAGAGATGGGAGAGAGGGAGTGCCAATGGTAAGTCATTGGGTGCTAATGGCGGCTCAGCAATCGGGGGAGACCGTGGTTGAGAGGGGTAGGGTCAAGGATATAGTCGGGCTAAGTTGGCTGTGTAATTCTGAATTAAAAGATCTGGGTGTAGGATGATACCCCAAAACAGAGTTGTGAGCAGCGGAATCTGGCCCAAAGAGTGATGGAGGTGAGATAGTGATGCCTATAGTTTTAATAAGGACTGGAATGATGGAGATATCAGAATTTGAGGCAATTTTTATGATGAGAGGGAAGAACTCTTTAAATAATTTAAGGTGGTGATATGATAACTGGTTGAGGATAGTGCCATTGTTGTAGATGGTGATGGTGACTGCTGCTCTACAAGCCGATGAAGGGGCTGACAACAGTTTAAGACAGTGAGGTGTTTTCCTAGTTGAAGGGATCAAGAGCAGTAAGAACAAGGGTTTCCTCCATTGTACTCGTCTATTTGTAAAAGAAAATGAGGTCACCTATTATAGCTCTTTTGTTTGTTTAAAAGAAGGTGGCGGAACCCAGGGTTTCTGGATGAGATTTGAGGAGTGGTAATAAAAATGAGATGGGAGACCATGTCTAATAAAGGTGAATGGAAGATGTTAGAGTTATATGAGAACCAAACTCTGACCATTACTGGCTGCAACATTAGATGCTAGGCGGTCCAAAACTTAAGCATAGAGTTATTCTTTCCTTTCAATTAAAAAACTTGTTGCCAGTCCTACCTCGATTACAGTGAAAGGGTGAGAGGAGTGCCATCTTGTGGGTAAACCCTCATGTAGTAGCGAGGAGAAGGAGGCCATAATGGATGATATAGCAAAAACCCATAAGGTCCCCGTGAATCCAAATGAACCCACTACTGAGGAGTGACATGAGTAAGGCTAAAGGATTATGCAGCATAAGAAAAGAGGTTTTGCACTCTTCCTTGCAGGGGGCATCCACAGAATATGGAGAGTTTGGCACATGCCCGCTACCTCTGTCTTGAGCACTAACGGCTGAATTAGACTGTGCACTGCGAATCAAGATCATGGTTAGCGTAGCCTCATTAGAAACGGGGCCGGCGGTTGGCAGCAGTGGTTCTGGTGTTGATTAGCAACCCCGAAGGTATGTCTTGCACAAATAGGCTCCCGCTGTGATACCCAAGCAGCTGGCCAGCCTGCACATGACTAGGACTCTACACCATGAAAGCAGAAGTGTCTGGTTAACCCCCTGGGAATGGGGCGAGACTGCGGGAAGGTGGCAGGACAGCGTTTGGGTGCAGCCGGAGCGTGGTAAGTGGGCGCACTCACCATGATACTCTGGCCTTTCTGCGGCCGCAGCAATAGACAGTCCTCAGGCCGGCATCAGTTGAAGGCCGTGGGTGGGTCAATCCTTCTGTATGGCTGCAGCTGTCAGGCAATAATCAGGGTGGTGCATCGCGAGGGCACTCATTCAGTATCCTTCTCCTCGCTGGGGCATGCAAGCAACGTCGATGGACAGGCTTCAACCTGCAGCAAGTGAGGGAGGTGGGTGGGTCAGTGGATGTGATTTTGCAGCAGTGTATTTCCCACTATGTCCTGAAGTCTTGCAGGGTCTCAGGCCCCAACCTTAGATACTCCTGCCTAACACTAAAACCTGGAACTTAGAAACTTTATCAATAATTTTTCCATGGTGAACCAACAGAAGACCGTGATCAACCTGCCAAGCTGATTCACAGAGGGTGCATCACCAATGAGCCTGACTTTGCCACAGCTCCTGCTACGTTCTTCTCTACAGTAGTAAATTTAAAGCAGAGCAGCATCTGACAACGTTAAACACTCTCTTGCTACGGCCAGCAGACTTGCCCCACTGAAGGAATCCGACTTCCAGAAAAGAGATTAAATCCAAAGGTAAAAATATTCATAGGGTTAAACACAAAGCAGCATCCAAATGATGTTGACGGATTCCCGTACTTTTCCTGCTTAGAGATTTTATTGCCTTCATTGATGGCTCATTGTCAACCTGTTGATGAAGACCTCAGCTTCTCCTACAATCTTGTACGGCTTAGGACTCTAATGCCTAGATGCATCAAGGGATTTTGCATTCCCAAACGGTGCGAATCGCAAAATTCGGCCTTTTGTGAATGCAAATCCCGTTTCTGGGATGCATGAAGCATTTTGCCTATTTCGCAATTTAAGAAATCACAATTTCATTGCGATTTCTTAAATTGCGATTGCATTTAAGAAATCACAATTTTGTGATTTCTTAAATGCAATGCATGATTAATTTAAATTTGCGAATTCGCAATTTGGAAGGGGTAAATTAGCATGAAGTTGAACTTCATGCTAATTTACAGAAAACGTTCAAACATGCACTAGTTGCATATTTGAAAGTTTTAATTTACACACACACATGTCCTTGGGTCATGTGTGTGTGTAAATTGCACTTACAGTTCAATTTCAGGGGTGCAGGGAGGGGTTCTTTGAACCCCCCCCCCGCACCCTTGAAATTGCATTCACATTTTGCGAATCGCAAATTGAAATTCGCAAAATGTGAATGCCTTCCCATTGATTCCTATGGGCCTTTTGGCCCATAGGAATCAATGGGAAGGGTTTTCCTTAATTGCGATTCGCAAATTGTGAATCGCAAGTAAGGAAAATTACCGAATCGCAAAATAAATTGCAATTTTTTGATGCATAGCATTTTGCGATTTCTTAATTGCGATTCCTTAATTTTCGCAATTAAGAAATCGCAAAATGTTACAATGATGCATCTAGGGGTATATTCTTAGAAAATTCTAAGTCCAAAGGTAACTGTTTTACTTGGCCCTCTCTGCAGGGACAACTCCAAACCTTTGCCTTCCTATTTAGCTGAATTTGTTTTTGTTGGCTTTAGAACTCTGGATTTTACCACTGCTAACCAGTGGTAAAATCTTTGTGCTCTGACCTGGTAAAAATGGATTACACCCAACTGGCACATTTATTTACTTGTAATTCCTTAGTAAAGTAGTACCACATGCACCTAGGGCCTGTACATTAAATGCTACTGCTTGACCTGTGGACCTTGTTGTGCCATCCACTTTAGTAGCTTTTTAAATAGGTCTCAGATCTGCCATTGCCACCTGTGTGTTTTTTTAAACTAGCATTTTGACCTGACAAAATAAACCCCTTTCCAGGCCTAAAACTTCCTTTTTTAATATATAGAAGTCATCCCTAGGGTAGGCCATTGTTGTGTAGTTCCTATAAAAAGTATACAGGATCTGCGCGTTTAGACAACAAATACTGTAGGATTAGTGTCAGACGAACTCTGATCACCCCCACCAGGAATATCGGCCCTTTTGTACCAACCAGCTCACGGTGCAACTAGAAAGACCCTGTTACAAAGCAGAGAATAGTTCTTGGCAACCATCGAACATGACAACCCTGATCCCACTGGACCGTGGAAACAATATACTACCTTTCACTCAGTCACTCGTGCTTACTTAGTTTGTCTCAGAGAGATACACCGAATAAAAGAGGCAGGGTGTTTTTCAATAATCATTTATTGAACAGTTGTTATTCTGGTGTAAAATAGATGTGCTGCAACAACCGTTTAAAAAGTATAAGATATAAATGATTAGTAGTACTATAAAGGTAAAAGGATAGTATAGTTCTACCATCTTACTAAATTCATGAATATAGTCAAGTACATAAAACACATGATAAAAGATGCGAACTCCTACGATGCCTCCCTAACTAGATGTACCTAACAGTACCTAGCCTGGGTGTAGGTGTTACGCCAAGAATCCATTTAGGATTTAGTCAACCCCATTACCTGAAGTGTGAGGCTGTGGGACCCCGTCCTGGACTTGAGCTGAACACCCCGCAAGGTATGTTAAATCACTGCGAGCTGGAGTGTCTGCATGCAGGAACCTCAGCGTCTCTTGTC
This sequence comes from Lissotriton vulgaris, assembly GCF_964263255.1. NCBI lineage: Eukaryota > Metazoa > Chordata > Amphibia > Caudata > Salamandridae > Lissotriton > Lissotriton vulgaris. The sequence goes on from NC_141689.1 coordinate 764,476,785, forward strand.
AGCGTGTTGGCCAGGAAGTCTCCTTTATCTTTCCAAGCAAGAAGTGATGTATCTAAACTCATAGGTCTCCCCTTGGGTCCTACCTTGCTGTATTACTGTGCCGGCCTAAGGATGACGTTGTGCATGAACTTTATAGATTTTATACTGGGGATGGCAGTCCTGCTGTGCTTCCAAGAACCCTCATGCATAATGTATGAGATTTTGAACTAGGGAAAACAAGCCTTCTGAATGCAGTGTAATATCTAGGTAAACAGTCAGTCCCTGTAAACCGTGACAAGTGTAATGTAGGAGAGAATATAGGTGAAGGGTAACAAGTTTTCCAAGGCCTATATTATGGTAGCTATATGGAATATAACACCCACTCCTCTTCCAAATGGACGCAATAGTTAAATTCTAAACTACTAGGTGCACTAGATACTTGCACACAAATATATAAAACATTAGATTCTTATTGTGGTAAAAACATTTGTTTTAAAACGTTAAAAAAGGTCTAAGAACATTTTAAAAAGGAGAAAATATCAGAAATTGACATTTAGGCTACAGTTCTAATATTTCCGTAGGTATAGTCCAAATTACTACAAGCATTTGGAAAGCCATACATGCTCAAAAGAAATGTCAATTTTGAATTTGGAGTTCTGATTTTTCTGTTTTTTTTTCAAACAGCCAAATTTTTTCCCAGCACACGACAGGCCAAATGAGCAAATGTTTGTGTCATGGCTGGTAAAGGCAACATTCTCATTGCATGCCTCCACAGTCCACGTTCCCTGTTACAACTTGCAGATTATTTCAATTGAGCACAGACGATCTTCCGTATGGTCCACAGCCAGTGCTGGGGGAGCCTGTGCACCATCCAAGGCCTGGGTGTCAGAGGAGGAGCCGGTGTTTATACTAACAGATGTTGATACTACCTGTGGTGGCTCTAGGAATGCCGCCATCAACATGGGAATACTCTTGGGACACTGCAGAACATGGGCCGTTATAGGGTCCAGTAGAGCATCAATGTCCGATTGTGCACATGATGGGAGTGTCAGACAGAGATCCAACACGCATTCTTCTCCGTAAAACAGGCATCGGAGGACAGGTAAGATGCAATCCATCCAGACTGGTCTAATTGATAGGAACCAAGAAGCACTGAGGGGCATATTACCAAGGGGGGCGATAGGCAATTATCACCGATTTAGAGGCCATTTTCGGCCGCTAAGCGGCGATAATTCTATCGCCCTATTAGCAAGCTGTCGCTAACTGATGTTAGCGACAGCTTTTAGGTGATAGCGAGCGGTTTGGGGCCCGCTTTGCAGGTCAGCAATGTTTATCGCTAATGACATGCAAAGCCTGAAAGCAGTCACTAACGTCGCTATCGCCCATTAGCAAGGCAGGCGTAGCGTTGGAAATATTTCCGCTAAGCGCGAATATCTCCAAATACTAACACCTGCCCAGACCCATTCTTAGCCATGTTATCCAATGGGAGTTGGATAACACGGCTAAGAGCATTTCGTCACTAATGCATGTATATCGCTGTATTCTCAGAGATATTCACGCATTTCCCCGCTATAGCTGGATATTTTAGCACAATGGAGAAAAACGTTGCTAATAGCATGTTTTGTCCGCTAACATATCCAGCGATAGGCAGCGATAAAAAAAATCGTCGCTAAGCCTATTTAGCGATAAATATCGCTACTTGTTGGTAATATGCCCCTTAGTTCCCTTAGGCGAGGTGTGCCAAAAGTTGTACAATGCGATCACAGTATTTTCACTCCAGGAGTACTGTTTCCATCTCCTTGGTGACTGGGACGTCCATTGCGTAGCAGAAAAATGGCAATCAGGCTACCTGCTATTAGCCCTCCAAAAATGCTTCCAAATACAGAGTGTATAAAGTTTGGTATCTCTATATGTATTTCCGTCAGGAGGAAAACAGAAACTTGCTGTTTATGAAATGCCATGTTACCTGTGTGAGTGTTGAGGTCTTTAGCCAATCGAGGCTTAACTTCTCAACACTGTATGATGTCACTACCCCTGGGTGTTGTCTTTGTATATAACGTGGATTTGGACGTGATACTAAATCCTTTAGATTTACCCAAGAATATTTCTTGACAGTTATTTGTGTCTACGGGCCGAATCATCAATTTTTTCCGATTGGGGTCTGATCTATTGTTTTATATGATGTCATCTATTGTAACCTCTTCTTGTGATGTTATCTTACCCTCAGTGTGTGATGGTGATGGTATCCAAGGTGTATTCAAACCTTTATTCCTGGCTAATACAAGACAGGTTGTTTGTTGCACTGTTTCATTCAAAACCATTATTTGTTGTTTAATAAGGCATGCTCTAAATAGTGTCTCTGTTTCCAGGACCTGCCAGTCTCTAGTAGCCCAGACAGATTTTGATCTATGGTGTCTTCCCATAAGTCGAAACCTTGTTCAGACAACTGTGCCATAAAGGAAGCAGAATACATCTGTTTGGTGTTTGTCAACATATTTTTCTGTGCTGGTGTTGGTGCAACCTTATAATATTATGAGGCTGGGTCTGACATGTTAAACACTGAAAAATATTGACATTTTTGTGCAAATGACTTTGAACTGCTTTTTGGCGGTGTTGGGTAATGTTCCCATTGGTGGTATGTAAAACTATTACTAGCATTAGCAGATTTATGCAGGAAGTGATGACCATAATGTTGATAGCAATACATTGTTTCAAAGTCTGATGTGTCTTCTCACATTTCATTATTAGAAAAGGCAGCAGGTTTCTCCAAATCAGACAACAAATTTACAGTTTCATAATCCCAATTATCGGAAAATGTACTGGAAGTAATGATAGCACTCAATTTTATTTTAAATAAATGTGGTATTTTTAAAAGTTTGGTCGGGCAAAAAATATTGTAATCAACTTTGTCCCATACCATACCGTCAGGTATAGGAACAGCTGTAATGTTCACTGATGACAGGTCTCTTCTTTCACGATGTGATGAAAGATGCAGTTTCAGAATCTCATTCACTTTTTGTGCTGCAGAGCTTTCTCGAAGTCAAGTTTCAATAATAAGCATGCTAAAAAGAGTTACTAGGCCTATCCAGAAAAGAAAGAAAACTATTCCGGTAGATACCCAAAGTTACACCCAAGGTGATACCAGGTAAGTCTTTTTAAGAAAGTTCCAAAAATCCTTAAGTCATTGTAGACGAGTTTTTTGGGCTGGCGTCTCTTCAGGTTCTCTTGGATCTAATGAAAAACTGTCAAAGTCAATGAAATAGCCAGATGTAGTTTGATCAATTTTCGGTAGTTCCACAGGTTTTGTGGAAACTGTAGCTTGATCTTGTTGGGGCATGTCAACAAAGATATCCGTGTTTGGTCGAATTTAAATTTGTCTCTCAGTGGAGTTCTGATTTTAAACTTCAGTGTCAACAGGCAAGAGTTCCATTGCATTGTTGCTTAGTCTGTTATTCCATCGGATGACCCGTCAAACATGATGAGTCTTTCTGTTTGAACATCTTGTATAGTTGTGAGAGGGGGGTGTCTGTTACTTTGAAGTCCACGTGGCCTACTACTTAGGATTGGCCACATTATGTGGTTTGATTAGGTCAATTGAGACAAACCTTTTCTCCTTTCTACCAGTAAGAGGTGGCAGAAGTACTGTTCTTGTTCTTTCAACTGCCAGGACAGGTCCAGGCTTTCTGTATGATGCCCCAAATTCTTTCTTGTCTGCTATTTTTTCTCTGACCAGATCCCGTATTTTAGAGATCCAGACAGGTCTTGCCGTGACAATTTTTACTTTCCCAGTGGTGGTCCTTTTCACATGCACTTTACTCTGTAGTGCCCTGGATTCATTCAGGTCCTGTAAAACAGCACAACAATTATGGATGCCAAAAAGGGTTTTCATTCGCCACTGTGCCTTCACAATCAAGATCGGGTACCCACATTCTTATCCCAAATAGGACCTCATAATGAGTGACACCCCCTAGAGAGCTTCTTGGCTGATTATTTAATGCCCTTTGAACCCCATACAGATGTTTTACCCAATTTCTACCTGAGCCTAATACTCTAGCTGTTAAAGATTGTTTTAAATCCCGTTTTTTTCTCCAAATTTCCATTGGGATGGTACAGAGAGGAGTACTGCAATACTACACCCAGGCTTCCCATGACTTCCTTGTAAGCCCTAGATCTAAACGCGAGGCCACTGTCAGAATGAATTGTGCCAAATATGTATGTCCCATAAAGACTTGCAAATCTTTTATAATAGTTTGAGCGTCAGCCGAGCACTTGGGCCACACCCACATACACCTAGGCAGGAATCCACTGCAACAATGATATACTTGTAAGCCCCATCAGATTGTAAGGGACCGCAGTGGTCCAAATAAGCACACGCCAGCGGGTTGTCTGATATTAGTAATGAAGTCTGCACTGGACATGTTACTGTGGAGCCTTTCATCTGTGGACAGATGTCGCATTTCAATTTTCTCAGTTTTGACCACCAGTAGCGCTGTTTCAATAGAGAAACAGTTGCTGAAACTCCTGCATGTGCAGAACCTATACCCTCATGGGCTGCTAGGATTAATCCTAACCTACGATCCATATTTGGTATCACTCTAGCCCCCACTCCAGGAATCTGAGCAAAGGAAACGTTTTTTGAATCTAACTTGTAGGAGTACTTGACTGGAAATCTTTTTGGCATTGCTGAGTTTTTGCGTGTGGCAATAATTCCAACAATTATCTCACTGTCTGTTCTAGTTTCTGAATGAGTGATCGCAGCTAAGGAAGCCGTGCGTACAGCCCCTTTTGCAGCTTCATCAGCCAATGAATTCCCTTCAACGTGAACACCATCACGTTGATGACTCAGTACGTGTATCACGTGAGCCCTTGATAGTTCGTTTTTCAACTCCACTACCTGTTCCCATAGCGTTTTATGCTTAATTGTGCTATCTTTTGCATCTTTCAACCCATCCTGTCCCCAGTGATGTAAATATTCATTGTATGACCGTACATAGTAAAATGAATCACAAACGTTCAGTGTGGGGAATTCTCTATCCGTATTTACCAGTGCCAGTATTAGTGCTTTCAGTTCTGCTAGTTGTGCCGTGCAATCTCTAAAAGACTGTATTTTTGTGCAATTTTGATGGAACTTTCCATCCTGCATACATCCTTTAACAATAGCACATGTGGCGCTGTATTGCTTTTTACTCCCTATGGCCAGTTGAGCAGAACCATCAGTGTAAATAATGTATTCATACCGATCTGGAGACATTATTTAATTTGGTAGAGGATATTCTTGTTCGTATTGCAGAAATGTGTGTGTCTTTAGATTTGGGTCATACCTGTATTTTATATCTGTTGTAGTGAGAGAATTAGCCCATTGTATCCACCTTGGATGTAAGGCTTTAGCATTATGGACACTTGCCTTTGTCGCAGCTTCTAAGGCTGGAACCGGGGTACCGGCTATTATACATTTCCCTTGAGCCCGGGCTCTTTCTCTAACTACAGCAGTCTGTACTGCTGTTAGAATTTTTCAGTTGATGCAAAAGGCATCTCAGCATGTGCGTACAAATGTGATTTATATGCTATTGGTACTGTTTCACCTTCATTACATGTTAGATAAGTGTACCCTGATTTACCTGCAACTATTTGGATCACCCACCAGGTTACGTGCATTCACACTTGTTTGTAAGTGTTTTGAAGCTATCATGTCAGCTTGTAAGGAACAAAGAGTATCTGTGTGTTCCTGTGTCTAATGTCTAACTGAAAAGTCAGTTTTTTTTTAAATCGTACAAAGGTTTTACTCTTTCTGTGTAATCCAAAATGTATGTTCTGCCAAAATTGAGGAATCCCAGTTTTGATACTAGAAACAAAGGCTTATTCATTTGAGAGGTACAAGTTTCAATCACCCCTTGACATTCAAGTTCGTCTAAGATCTCCCTGACCTGCTTTTTAGCTTCTTGCTTTATTGGATACTGCCTTTGTGCAGTTGGAGTATTTTTAATGGAATGATGTGTTGGCCTCAATCCTCATCCCATCCAACATGGTTTTTGTTTAATGCTAGGGCTTGGTCTACCGCCCACTCCCGTGCATATTTATATTTTAAATCTCTGGGACATGGTCAGAGAATGCTGGTAAAATTCCTTTTCTCCCCTAGGGCAATCCATGACGAATGCTGTCAGCCAATCTTGTTCAGCTAACAAAATGTCATAGCCAAACATCAAGTTCTCCCAAAAGAGACCTCTAACTGTCCTGCATTTGTAAAGCGTAAACAAAGGGAAGAATTCTTTATGTCAAAGTTTAAGACGTACTACCATGGATTGAACAGCAGGGAAGAATGGGAAAGAATGATTAGATAGATAGATAGATAGATAGATAGATAGATAGATAGATAGATAGAGAAGGATTGGATATGGCCAAAAGGGATCTGTATACATGTGAGAAATGTGTAGAGACAGAACTTCCAATCGGTGGACTACCCTCATTGAGTACTATAAGTATATTGTTGCTAATTAAGACTGCATAGAATAGGTACGTAGCCATGAATAATAAGAATATAATACAGATCAATAGATGGTTTGAGTAAATGTTATTAATGTATAACCTAGTCATAATATTGAATTGGGCTCCACCAATTGTGAATATCATGTTGCGATAAGGTCAGAATAAGCAAGAATATTACTATATTGAATTGCATTAAGTATTACTATTATGAGGAGATAAGGACTAAATAAAACTGTACAGAATATGCACCTGACCTTGTAAAATGTGAGTAAAATAGAGATAAATTGATGATTTTTGAGTAAATGTCAAAATGAACTATTACTGAAATGTGCGACAAATGTGGGATACGACACCGGACTGACTGATAGCAAATATCTGTAATCCTGTGAAAATTTTACAATGAACAAGAATACTGTTTTTATCTAACTCCCGCCCCAAAAAATTTTGTTTACATTTTTTTGGACAGATTAAGTAAATATGTGATAATGGAACTGTAATGTAAATCTATCCAGAGCACAGGCACTGTGACAAGCTGGAGTATGATTACATCTAACTCCATGTATAGGATTAGGTAAGGCAGCCATATTAATTCAATGCACATGAGCCAACCCATAGATGAGAAACGCTCTGGCTCAATCTATCGAAGGAACATCTGTACTCACTAATAAACGTAGGCTGAATGCGGACATAGCGGACACTGAAAATGTATTAATACCAGAACTATAATTAAGAGAGTACTACGATATAATGAACTTATTTTCGGTAGTACCAGTTCCGCTGTAATAAATTGTGAAATATAATCAGGATCGCTATATTTAGTTTTGTCCCGCTAGAACATAATGTGCAATATAATTAGAATCGCTACTCTAAGTTTTGTCACTGCAACACTGGCGCTAAATTGTGTACCATGTTAGATCATTAAAACTATACATGTAGAACTACAAATATGGGCGACAGAAGGTAGCGCACCAGCCTTTGCAGCGTAATCTCTCGAGGCAAGCGCAAAGTAAAAACTACCATGAAAAACTACAAATATGGCGTACAAAAATGAATATTGACGGGGTCAATTGGGTTAACAATTGGCAATTAAACAATTAGTATAGAGGTGCTCGACTATATAAATGCATGTCGAACAGAGAAATTTCATTCCACGGAAGACAACAGATGAAGCAGCGAGAGACCAAGGCCATAACCCGCCCGCAGGTAAGAGAAGCCGATATCGGCTTTCATAGCAGGAGTTCTGTTGGGGAAACCGAGGGTTTAGGGTGTTCCCGATTAGACAAGAGGACTCTGTTAGATTTCTTGAAATAGTATTGAAAGATAAATAAATTTGTAAACCAATATTAAGTTCGGCCGAATAAAGACTTAAATTTAAATTTAGATTTAATACAATTAATGAACCGTTGAGTCGCAGGACAAACAGTGATATTAACCAGCATTTGAGTTAGATCCACAGTGGACTACTCCTGGCGAAATATACGACTATAGCAGCAGCTATATGCTTGGACAGGGGGATAATAGTGAGCACCACTCCTGTATAGATAAATACTGTTAATGAAAACCATCAGTTGATCTTGCATTTAAAAATACTGTTCACATCCCAAAGGTGCCCAATGAAGTATTCACGAACATAAAGGGCAGGCTCCAGGTTGACAGAGGGTGAATAATTGAAGTACCCCAGGAAAATCATCTGAGTGCGATCGGAGGACGAGTGATTTTAGAAAGCTAAGGGAACGCTTAAGAACCTCTGCAACTAAGTAAGTGCGCAAACTAGCCACACAATAGTTATTCATGTGAAGGTGGGCCTACCAAGCCTTGCTAGAATATAACCCATACCGTTAACACCACAGGGATCGAGAGGTACTTGACAACTATCTCCTACAATGAACACAGAGAAATAACTGGAAATGTCCAGTGGAATTGGGATCTAACCAGAGTAAAGGGTATACCAAGAACCCGACTATCCAAAGTAAGTGAGTAAGTCACATTGGATAACAGTGCCAAAATCCCACACGGGTTATCAGCATACTAATATCCAACCCGCTTTGTTAACATTATATGTACCGTGGGGTAAATTTTAAAAAGAACACTCCCACGCAGAGGACCGAGAAAGTAACTCAATAGGTCTACCACTCCATGAGAGGAAGCAGCATACAGGCAATTGATGTAAGAAACTGTATGACCATTTAGTTGACACACGTGACACGTAGAATAACAAACCGTATGACTAAAATAGATATTTCTTCTCAAGTAGGGATTAATGATACTAATTGTGTGTATTCATTTTTTAGAATCAAGAAGCCATGTTTTTAAAAGTTCTGTCCTGAGGAAGGTGTTTATACAATCAAAAATAATGCAGTGAAATGCGTCGACATAAGGACCTAATTTCATTTTATTGTAAAAAATATTTTTATTGTGATTTTTGTACCAATTTGTCGTGTGATTGTTTATTGAAGTATACTGAGGAGATACTCAGCGAATTGTATTCCAATGAAATGTTAGAGACAATAACCTAGTTTCCTGTTAGCAATAATTGTTAATGTAAGCTGATAACTGAGTATTTGAATGTATCCCGATTCACTAAATATGTACTGACAATTTTAAACTATGAGATTTTTATAAAGAATAAAATCTTGAGAAAAATAGAACATTACGAGTTTTGAACCAATACTTAACGGGGTCATGATAAAGTGTCAGGAGGTCATTTCTTAATTGTGGGCTGATTGATCAGCATCAAACTGAGTAACACAGAAAGGAATCTTTTGTTCTTTACTGCATTTGTCCCACTACATTGGGAGTGTTATTTCAAACAATTTATGTGGGACACTTACCCTAGTGTCAGGTGTTTCTGGTGTGATATAATCATTCAAGTCCGGTGTCACCAGAAATCCCATCAGGTTCTGGCGAGCTATTGTTACTTCTACATTGTCAAAGCCCATCCCCCCTTCAGTAGTCGAGTCCTCAGAATTCTGGGCATGTCTGATCTTTAGACCTGCAATCTTTTTCTTTTTGAACGGTGGTTTTGGTTTGGCTTTATCTTCTTTTTTGGAAGTATATTCTTGAGTGTACTGCTTGTCTCTGGACTTTGTATTAGGCCTGGGTGAAGCTCTATGCTACGCTTGCGTAGTTTGCGAAGTTTGCGCAACTTCGCACATGCGTAGCGTAGTGCAGCGGTCATTTTTTGCTTGCTCGCGGTCCTCAACAACAAGTTGGCGACCGTGAGCAAGCAAAATGACATCTTGGCGAGATTTTTTCCTCATTCGTGATCAGCAACATCAAGTTGCCGATTGCGAGCGTGGAAAATAAACCTCCCTGCGAGATTCTCAATGCGGGGAAGTCTGTTTTCTCCTTGCGAGTGGTCGCGTATGCTCGCGACCATTCCCGATGAGAAACTACCAGTCCGTGTTGGGAAAGCTGCAACTCAAGGAAAAATCTCCTCAAGCGGCAGAAAACTACAGCTCGGACTGTGCAAGATGCCGTTTTCAATGATTGCACAGTGCCCGTTGTTGTCCGCACTGTGCAATCATTGAAAACAGCATCTCGCACAGTACGAACATGCTACTACGCAGTCTGCGTAGTGCTACGCGAAGCCCGCGTAGTGCGAAGTGCACTTCGCCTAGCTTTGCGAAGCGCTACTTCGCAAACTACGCCCAGCCCTACTTTATATGCTCTTGTCTGTCAGACCTTCCTTCCCTCTCAGAGTTATTCGATGAACCCTGAAAGGAACGAGGGGAATGTATATCAGTATCGTGATACCTGTCAGGTTTCCTAATATCATCCCTATTCCTATAGTTGTACCTCCTTTCGGAGGGCTCCGGTGGAGGAGATCCACCTCTGGTTGAGATCTGTTGTCTTGAACTTTTTTGTTTTTTTTTATTGTCCCACTTCTTTTCAGATAAATTAACTGTCAGCTTCAATATCTCCTTTTGCAGACTACCTATTAGTTTCGGTATTAACGCTTTTCCACCCAAACTGGCCCTGCCTAATTCTGCATATGCAGTTTTAATTATTTTGGGTAATTCATGTTCCTGTTGTAAAGGACTAAACTCCTTCAGGCGTGGGCGGATAGCCACTAACGCTGCATCCCCTTCAATATTTGCTAATATTATTGCTGATACCTGGGCATAGTTACCTAGTACCTTCCTCCCTAGGTTCAGAGCACCGTACTTATTTTGCAATTGTCTCAATACATCTGGTATTACAGCTAATGACAGGATACCATGAGTTCTGGTGTATATGGCAGAAAAATATGTACCCCAGGAGGTACAATCCTCTATTTAAATTGTTCTCCCCATGGGCAAGCAGATTGTCAGGCTTCTGTGTTTTTCATAAGTACTGGTATTTGGGAATACTGCTTCTAACTGTGTTATTTTCTGAGCTATCCAGAATCGCATTTGTTCACATTTTGTGGGCATCTTACCCATTACTGCATGTGATGTTTGTGGTGTAATTTTAGTTGCTGTGCTGTGAACATGAGTTGTATTTGTTGTTACCATTGCTGGCTGGACTGTAAGTATCCTCATGACGAATTGCGTCATGTTTCTGTAAAGTTTTATTAATTGCTTGTGAAGTATGAGTAAGTCTGGTCCTGGCATTGTTTGAATGTCAGGATGTGGTGTGTAGGCTGCTAATATTGGCCATATTGCTCCTTCTCTTCCAAGCAGATCGAGTCTTACTCGACCTCTTATATGGGGTAGGGCGCCTTTAAACCAGTATTGCTAGTACATGAGCTGAACCTCAATGTCCTCATACGGACAGTATTCCACTGGTGTAGAAGTGAAATGTTTTTGTCCTTGCATTTGCTGCTGGGAATGTAACTCACGAATAAATGCCTCTGTTCTGTATGATTTGAGTGCCTCAATCACGAAAGCTACTATGCCACCCTTTAGGTGTTAAACCATGTGCAAGCAGTTTCATGGTGACTGCATTCCTAATAATATCTGCAATGAGAATTGCATCTGAGAGGTGCAAGTTTTGCATGGCTTCTCTCGTGTTATCTGTGTCTTCAGTCATTGTTTTAGAGAAGAAGAACTATTCAAGGAAACGTACAATAAGGTGTTTTGCACACTTTTAGGAACACTTTGTCCTTCAAGCTTGATTAACTACCAGCCAATAAATAGGATTTTTCACCTACTCAGCTGTGGCTGAGTTCAACCCAACCACTCCAGACGTCTCTGGTGTTTTGTGGATATGGATTTCTGAGAATAGCACGACTGAACTACTCAGATTCTACTGTTAAATGAGTACCCAACCAACGTGGGTGGCACCTGGTTGTGTAGCTCCTAAAAAAGTATACAGGATCTGTGAGTTAAGACAACATACACTGTAGGATTAGTGTCAGACAAACTCTGATCAACCCGATCGGGTATGTTGGCCCTCTTGTACCAACTAGCTCATAGTGCCACTAGAATCTCCTTTTACCAAGAAGAAAATAGTTCTTAGCAACCATCGAACATGACAACTCTGATCCCTCAGGACCGTTGAAATAATATACTACCTTTCGCTCAGTCACTCGGGCTTACTTAGTTTGCCTCAGAGAGATATACCAAATAAAACAGGCTGGGCGTTTTTCAATAAGCATTTATTGAACGGTTGTTATTCTGGTGTAAAATAAATGTGCTGCACCAACCAATAAACAGTACAAGATATAAATGATTAGCAGGACTATAAAGTTAAAAGGATGGTATAGTTCTACCATCTTACTAAAACCATGAATATAGTCAAGTATATGAAACGCATGATAAAAGATGCATTCTCCTATGATGCCTCCCTAACTAGATGTACCTAAGTGTACCTAGCCTGGGAGTAGGTTTTGAGCCAAGAATCCTGCTGGGATTTAGTCAACCCTGTTACCTGAAGTGTGAGACTGTGGGACCCCGTCCTGGTCTCGAGCTGAACACCCCACGAGGGATGTTAGACCACTGCGAGCTGGAGCATCTGCATGCAAGTACCTCAGCTTCTCTGGTCAGTGTGTCGGCCAGGAAGTCCTTGTCTCCTCTACCTTTCTTGGCAATATGTGATGTATATATAGATCCATAGGTTCCCCCCAGGGGCCCTACCTTGCTGTATTACTGTGCTAGCCTAAGGATGGCATTGAGCATGAACTTTATACATAGATTTAATACAGGAGATGGCAGTCCTGCTGTGCGCCCAAGAACCTTCATGCATAATGTATGAGATTTCGAACTAGGGAAAACGTGTGTTCTGAATGCAGTGTAATATCTAGGTAAAAGGTCTGTCCCTGTAAACAGGGAAAAGTGTAATGTAGGTAGAGAATATAGGTGAAGGGTAACAAGTTTACAGAGACCTATATTATGGTACCTATATGGAATATAACACCCTAAACAGCCCGTAGGACATGACTCAAAGGATTTAAAAAGTTGGATATGTACTTTTAGGTTATACATATGTTGGTAGTGGAAAACTCTTAGATTCATTTTTCACTATTGCAAGACCTACCTCTCCCATAGGATAACACTGGGTTACTTTACTACATCTAATAAGTCATGATTTTCAATTGGGAGCAGGTCAAAATGTCATGTTTAATGTCAAAGGGATTGTCATTTAAAATTCTATTGAATAGAAAACTCTGGTTGTTCTCTTTACGCCCATACAAACAAAATAAGCTTCAGTGGTCTCCTTGCAACTGCCTAACTGACCGGCTACATGGACCTACATGGACCTGCCACTGGACCTACCTGATTCCTGATGCTGGTGTCTACCTGGAATGAATAATGATCCCCAATAGGTGCCCCCCAGGTTCTGGACACTTGACTGGCATCAGAGTATACTCCACATTGTTTAACTGTGGGTCCCCTCAAATCTGACTCAGCAGGCCGCAGCTCAACACAGGACCTCACATCACAGCTCCTGATTGGCTGCCTCATTGAAACGACACAGCAAGAGCCAACTTGAGACAGGTCCTTGCCTTGCAGCCCTCGCAGCTCCTGATAGGAACCAACGATGCATGACACAACTCGACGGAGGACTTCACAATGCAGCACAGTGCAGCCCCTTATTGGAATGACACCAAGGTGACAGTTCTAGCAGTGGCTACTGAGACTTAGCTGTGCAGGCTGGAGTCATTTGCCTCTACTGTCTCATGGCCGCCCTAATATGGATCTGCAACTGGGTCAAGTACAACCCTTTCAGCACATGACTTTCAGTAGTAGTGATGGCAAACAGTCTCAGGTACGTTAGTGTGTGGGTTCAACAGGCTCAGAGTTCAACAGACACCAAGCAGAGTACTAATGTAATTGTTCGGCCTTGCTCTTCTCTTTATTACACAGAATGACACAACACTACACATTAACATAAGATGTGTCAAATACCTGCTATGTGGATGCAATATAGCTAGGAAGACTGCCTTTCTCCTCACTCTACCCCATTATGCCCCTCATGAATACTAGGGAGATTTAGTTGTAGAAAACAGTTCAGGTGCAGCACTTCCCCTCTTGAGTTATTTGTCCCTTTAGAGCTATATTAATATTCAGTCTCTCACCTCTTTTTCCAGAGACTTGCCAGCCATTGTCGAGCCACAGGACTGCACTACTCAAGTTAGGCAGGTGAAGGGCACACAGCAGTGTCTTGGCTGCAGCAATAGCTTTTGTCAGACAGCAGCATTATTCTGGGTTTGACTACATCAGTAGCAAGGCTTATGATTCCTGCAGGCCTGCTCCTTCCAGACCAGTGAGTCTTCGTGATATTTTCTGGGACTCCTTGGCCAAGGCAGTGATGTACTCCTCTTTCCAGGCACAGGTCCAAAGAGCAGCAACTTGGCAGCTTTGAGGTGGGTTTAGCAGCAACAGCATGGTTTGATTGGGAGTGCTGATATTTAGCGCCACAAGCAGTCAATCAGTTCTTCAGCACATGGGTAGAGCGCATTACCATAAGGCACCAGATTCTTCTTCTGGGTAGCATAGTCCATGTGCCATGCAATTGGCAAGTGCTGGTGCTAGCCACACGTTTAGTCTTTTCAGGAAACCCTGGATTTACAGGGATCTTCTTCAGCAGTATAGATGGCTCAGGGCAGAACTCAAAACAGACAACAGTCGCTTGGGGCACAAGAACCTTGTACCCAATGTAACACCCTTTTTTGTATTACGAGTACTTGGAATTTGAACAACAAGTGGGTCAACAGCTCCCACTGTTATAATGATCAGCAGATCAGTAGACAGGGGATGGGTATTCACAATGCGCACTTTTAGAACTGATGTGGGTCAGTTCTCTTTTCTTGTGACCATATCAGACTCTTCCTTTGTCTTGAATGTTCCTCTTCATAGCAGGGTCATCTGTGTGCTGGAGCCTGCACAACAGAGAGGCACAAAGAAGTGTAAGCAATCAGCAGCTGACAATCATTGCCACACCTGACAATGAAAGGGAGCTGACACAAAAGGTTGGTCCTTTTCAAAAGATCCTTTACTCCGGGACAAAAGGAGCTGCAGTTCCTCATTTATCTCCTAGCATCCATTAAATTGTAGTCTCCAAGAAGGCTAATCTGCAGATCTCTGCATTAAACAGGCTAATTGAATTTCTAAGGTGAAGGTTGTCTCCTTTTTCTCCAGTTCATTATCTAGGTTCCCTTAATCCAGTTCTGGAATTTTAGCAATGCACTTTCATTATCTCACCTGCATGCGTGCACAGGAATAGGCCGGCGCTCCCACAATGGAGTCCAAAGGCCTTTGCCAACCTGGTTCACTCATACCATCATAACGTGTGTCTCTTGTTCTTCACACATTACAAGCATACATCCATGCACTCTGGATCTGACCCCTAGGATTCAGTTTCATTCCTAGCAGCGGAAATTTACATGACAGGGCCGGTAGACTACCACTCTATTGAAGCAGAGACCTAAACATGGTATGCTGCCACCACTAAGCTACACGCACAAACGTGTGAAAGGCACAGTAGACCTCTGTCTCTATTGAGGATTCACTTGGTGCACCCCTTCAGGTCCAGGACAAGTCCAGGACGAGACACTTGTCAAAGGCAGGTCTAGGACTTTCATGCACGCACTAGATTAAGATGAGGCTGGGGACAAACTCTAACAATTAGATACAATTGTGCAAAGGGGCAGGGGACACAACTGTACACCATGCAGAGAATATTCTTGTCCCAACATTCTGTGAATGCAATCAACACAAGTAGCGGAAGAACACAATTCATTTATTTAGAATACTGAAGTAGAAATGCTCCTGGGCTGGATAAACAGAGGAATTGCAAGGAATGGCATTAAATCAAGAGGAAACAAATGAGATAAACATCAAAGCCAAATAATCATGAGCAAGGGGCTGATCCAAAGCCCAGTCAATGTATGTTGTAAACAATAGATCTGGTCAATGGACAGCTAAAGCTGTCTGTACCTCAGACCGAAAAAGTCACAAAAGATGGAAGACAACATGTTTTAGTAACCAGTCAAAATGCTGAGTTAGAAACAGACCAACAGACATGGCATTGTTTTCTCTTAAAGCTATTTTATGTTGTTATTGTTATTTATATAGAACTCTTCTGCAATTTACTTTGGTTGAGTATTTCTTGCAGTGTCTAATCTTAATAGCAAGATGCCACCTCTCTTTTGCAATTGTTCGATTAGTTTGTTTACCTGTGCTTCCTTCACTCTCTCTGCTTCCTGGTTTCCCAGACCAGGTGTCAGAGTCTTTTCTATTTGGGTGCCCATGCTTCACTATCCCAGTGTCACTGTTTCTCTGTCCTTGTGTTCTTATTTACCAGCCTTTGTGCCAGTGTTTCCCTGTCCCAGTGCCTATGCAATCCCTAGCCTCAAACAGCTCTACTGTTACAGAATGCTGCCAAGCTCTGAGCAGACAGAATCAGTTTGCATGGTTGATATCATTTATGTCTTCAAGAGTTCCTTGAGAATTTCATTTCACTTAAAGAGGGCAAAGGTTATCTCTAAAGTGTCCTGTTAAGGTAATAGCCCTCTTAACCCGAGGGCAGACAAATCAACCCAAAGGGCAGCTATTACATAGCAATTATTAGAAAGGTGGATGCTGGAAATAAGACTTTTTGTCTCTAAGGGCAGAAGTCTGCAATGAGTTTTTCACGTACAATTCCTTCCCAATTATAAATCACTTTCTTCAATTCTATTCCTTTAATAATGCTCTGAAGGAGTTTGAAATTAAAAAGAAAGTGTAGATGGTTGCCAGGCTATGGTTTAAATTAAGCTTACAATTTCACTCACTGGGAGAAGGCCGACTTTTTATACAATGTAATGGAAGATTAAAACTATATTTGACTTGAACCCAAGCTTCAGTCTAAAAGAAAAACGTTTTTTTCTTCTACTTTACCTGGAATCAGCTAACCTTTTGAACTCGCAGAATATGAAATATGTTCTCTGCAGCAGCACAAAAATGGTGAACAGCGTCGAAAACAGATTCATGTGTCGTGTGTGTTCCTGTACTCCTAACATATCTGTGAGAATGAGGGTAGACGAGCAAATATGACTCCCACATTGAGCTGAAAGGACATTTTCCCGAGCTCTTTATTGTCGCTGGAATTCACAATAGAAATCTCAAAATATTTGCATAGCAACATTTCCATCAAAATTCATGAAAATAATCGGTAACAACAGCATGTAGCAAAGAATTATACTTTGTCAATTTTAAACTAACAGTGTTGTATTCTAAAATGTACATTAGGCTGGAATACCGGCCACCTACAGTAAAGTTGTGAATTGCCTTGTCCACAACAACTAGTGTGCTAGCCCTTCACTAAGGGTCATCCTCCAAGTGTTGAAATGCATTGCCCTCAGTGTGTACATCTCAGTGGTTAATACACTTGCACTGCCACCTTGCCTGCCTGTGGTCACAGTCCTCAGTGTATGCGACAAGTCATCAAATTGAAGACTGGAAACGAACTTTTGCTCAGTTACAAATACACTATTCATTTTTGTTTCCTTCATTTTTTATTCCCTTCCCCCCTCAAACTAAACTTCACTTCAGGCCTCATACTCCTCTAGTCTTCCTCGGGTGTTTTAAAGGAACCGTTAGAGGCAAGTGATTTGATAGAAATGTTGAAATGTTGCCACTGTGATGCAGCAAAGTTTCACGAGGTAGGAGTAAGCAGACATCCGCATGGGGCTATAGTGTGCACCTGAATGACATAGCTGAGCACTAAATAGTTCAAAGAGTATGCGAATGCCAGTTACTTTGTAGACCTCTTTGTGCCTCCCCTCCCTGTAGCAGAGAAGTCTACTTCATCACTTATCATTCATGGGATCTAATTTGCTTCTAGAACAGCTACACGGCCTTGTGAAAAGATCACCTGAAGAATAGAAATGTATATTAGTTTATAACATTTCAAGCATGCCTTGAAAAAGTCCACTTCTGGCCAAGCATCTCCTAAGGTGTGCGAATAAGAAAAGCCTGTTTGATGGATTTCAGTCTTTTCTAAGGAAAGACACGATTTGTTCAGGTTGTCCAATGTGAGAAGGTCAAAGGGATGGGTTCTATATTATCTTTGGCCTGAAACACATGAGAAATTCTTGTTGCCTCACAGATTTAGAAAAAATAGCACTTATGATTCAAGTTTGTGACGTTACTGTGCACCCCAGTTCATGCAGTCTGATAATATTTTCTGTGTTTTGCAGTAGGCAATCTGCATTCTCAATTTAGGGTCGTACATTTTGATCTAAGAAATATTCCATGTATATTTGTGAAAACTGCTGTCTCACTTGATGGCACTGTTGATGGAGCAAACAAAAAATATTTTTCCTTACCTTGATGACTGGCTGATTGCTTATTCTTTGTTCTTTCAAGCCAAGGAAGATGATTAGCATGGGACACACTTCAGATTCACGGTCCAAGATGAATAATCACAAATCCTGGGATTTTTTAAGATACACTTTCTTGTGGACCACAGGAAGGTTTACCTACCAAAACAAGTCATGACCAAAAAACATATCTACTTGTCGGATCTGTCGAAAAGTGTTGTTCCCAGGTTATAAATGAAGTGCAAATTCAGTAATACATGAAAGCCACCACTGGGTAGCTTCATTTTAAGCCCTAGGTGCAATATATTTTTTCCAAGGACATCTACAAATATGAGGTAATGAGCCGCAGTAGCCCCAGAAACCCAAGCAGGCATG
The DNA here is from genome assembly GCF_964263255.1 of Lissotriton vulgaris. Classification (NCBI taxonomy): domain Eukaryota; kingdom Metazoa; phylum Chordata; class Amphibia; order Caudata; family Salamandridae; genus Lissotriton; species Lissotriton vulgaris. The sequence goes on from NC_141689.1 coordinate 764,495,350, forward strand.
AATTAGTTGTAATTGTAAGCCACCTCTTGCGTTGTGCAATCGAGGCAATGAATCAGCTCCGGAATGCAACACAGCCGCGTTGCGAGGTCCTGTTGCATTGACATCGAGGATCCTGTCAATGGGGCTTGCAATGCCCAGTGTCGGGGATGTTTTGCACAGCTGAGGCAAGGCTTCGGTTCCGATGAGTGGTGAAGCTGCAATAAGTAGTTTCATCGTCGAGGCTGCCTTCAACAAGGGTTGCAGGGAGATTGCACTGGGAAAAGCCTCATGCAATGATGGTTCTGAGGGCGATGTGACGGTCAAGGAGAGGATGTGGGCGGTCGACCTTGAATCTGGGGAACTGAGTTTGAGTCTCTGCAAAGATGCTCAATATCCTGTGATTCTGGGCAGATCAGTTAATCTCCCTGTGCCTAACAAAAAAATTAATATGTCCATCTGTAACACAAATGGTGCTCATGTAAAGCACTCTGATGCCTGATAACTTTGGGTCGAGTTCACGCTATAAAACTCCTAAAAAAAGATGCATATTGCTGCAGCGATGCAAGTCTGTTGTACAGGTACAATCCATGCCTTGCCTGCAATGCATTGGTACATCTCAGGATGTGTTGCTCAACAGAGAAGATGCATCTGTTCCACTGGCAAGCACTTTAGGCCCACTTGCAAGAGTCCAGCACTGAGGTGGCACCACTTGGCAGGGTAGACTCACAGATGGCGAAGTCTAGGTGCAGGGGTTAGAAGTGTGTTATGTCCCCGAGGCTTCAGATCAGGAGGCCATTCAACTAGCCTTGGAGGCACTCTGGATTCTGGGGTCAAGGGATGCAGGTCAAGTCCTCTCCCTCACACAAGAGGGAGGCAGTATTTATATCCATCACAAGACTGGGCATAGTTGGCAGTTGGGCTTTGGATATTCCTCCTACACAGCCACACACATTGGGAGCTTAGGTGTGTCTGACTGGGCCATCTCTGGTAGGATGGGAGGGAGAAGCTGGGCCCAACCTCACTGAATAGGCTTTGTCCTGGCCACATACAGACTTTCAACCCCTGCATTTGTGAGTCTACCCTGCCAAGTGGTGTCAGCCCTGTACTGGACACTTGGAAGTGGGCCTAAGGTGCTTGCCAGTGGAACTGACACATGCTCCCTGCTGAGTGATACTTCCACAAGAAGAACCAATACATTGCCACTGATGAATGGATTGGACCCATAGCAACAGACTTGCATCGCTGCTGCAACTCACATCTTGGGACTGACGCCTCTCCTTTGGAACTATCACTGAGCGATTTCTTTTCCCGGCACAAAATTCTTGCATCCCTCGTCAACAGCAGCCTCAACGACAGCACAGAATCTCTTCAACACAGCTTCACTGTTCATCAGAATCAACGTATCGCCTCAGCTGTGCATCGCATCCTCAACACTGGACTTTGCATCACAAGCCCTGTTGACGCGATCCTCAAAGTCGGTGCTACAGGATATCACGCTGCAGCCTTGCTGCATCACGGAACCGATGCATCGCTTCGACTGCACAATGCTTTTTTACACGGATCCACGCAACATTCCCTAACCAGGATTTAAGGTAATCTGTTCAGGGGGCCTAACTGGGAACCTGTAGCTAGCCTGCATTCTATCAAGGTTGGCTTGAACCTGTGACTTTTTTCAGGTCCGGAGCAATCAGATAACCCCCAAAATGCTATAAGCTTTTTGGTGCTATATTTTACAATACACTTTAAAATAAAATATTTCCAGTACTACTAAATGAAATTTCGTCATTTTGGTCTTTGATTTCTTCATTAAACTAAGTTTTATTGTTCTAGCCTGATGCTGGATCCTTTTGGTTGGGGGTTTGCATTGTTTTACTGTTTGAAGTGTTACACAAATACTTTTACACAGTACCTCTAAGTTAAGCCTGACTGCTCTGTGCCAAGTCACCAGAGGGTGAGCACAGGTTAAAATAGGGCTTGCTTGCCCCTCACCATGACTAGGACTGTGGTTGCTGGTTGACCAAGGCTTATACCCGCAGTCAACCAGTAACCCCGATTTCTAAAATTGGTGATCAGAGGTGAGGGTTGGGACTTGTGTTTGTGCAGTGTCATACAGTGATTTGGTGTGTGCTACCTTCCCATATACAAGACCAATTTTAATGTAAAATTCTCTCTGATTTGAATTTTTGATTTTCAAAAATCATGTCTCTGTCTGTTGTACCTGAAACAACACCTTCAAGCATGGGATTTGAGCTGACTAACTTGAAGCACTATACTGAAGCCCAGCTCAGGGAATTCTACAAGGAGTTTGGATTTCCTGCCAAGAGCACCACTAGGAAGGCAGAGTTGCCAAAGGCGCTGAGGGCCTGGGGAGAAGTCACTATATACCAGGTGAAACCACAGGAGAGGCTGAGGAGATGGAGGAGCCACCTACAGTGAAAAAAGATGACTTGACTGCTGAAATGGAGCCTCCTGCCTGCTATTGATCTTACCTCTAATAAATGCCTGTAGGGTATCCCAAACTATACCAGTTGGAGTGGAAACACTGTTAATCTTAATAAATTCCGTAACTTCAACCTTGATACTTCCCATTACTTTCATATCTGCCAGCATAGTGCCGTCTAATGTCCACTTTCTTTCTATATGCTTACTGGCATCTTTAATTGTTAATGTAACAGCCGAATGATCTGACAGATGGGCCACCTTGTATACAATATCTAAGATATCCTGTCTAAGGTTCCAATCTACCAAAAAGTAGTCTATCCTTGATCTGTGCCCATATTTCTTGATATTTTGAAGTACATTGCAGATTTCCAACTCTCTCTCTCCAAAGATCACACAAAGTGTGTTGGTTCATCTTGGCTTTCAAAAGGGCTCGTTGTGACTTAGGTATACGTGCAGCTCTACTTTTATTTTATTTGTCTAACTTTAGGTCCATTACGACATTGAAATCTCCTGCCACAATTACCGGACCAGAGAATTCTGACAAGTTTGAAAACATATTTTTAAGTGGTTCACAATCATCGTGGTTTGGACAGTAGTATCCTGCCAATGTTGATAACCTATCAGCTATTTTTACCCTTGCTATGATCCACCTACCCCCCTTATCTGCCCCCATATGTGATACCCATATTTTGCTTGTTTTTTCACCACTATTGCAACCCCTTTTATATTATCCCTCTGATCAGTACATATTATTTGTTGTACCCATCTTTGTTTTCTAAATATCTCAACACATTCCTTTTTTACCAAATGTGTCTCCTGTATGATCAGAATCTGTGCAGGAGAGTCTCTGAGGTATTGCAATATCTTGTCCCTGCGCCCCTTCACACGTAGCCCATTAACATTCCATGTTAGAATCTGGATAGACAAAGCTCTGTTATTCTAAGTCTATTGCATCTCGGTGAGGTTTTTGAGGAATTTTCTATCATTTTTTCCCATATGCTCCCCACCCAGTGCACCCTCCAGGCCCTTCACTCCATCCACCCTTCCGTGGAGAACCCTCCCATACTTCTTCCTGGACCTGATGTTAGTCCATATTTCTTTTCTGCACCGCGGACACCCACCACTAAAAAATAACCTCATATATATGTATATATCCCCCACCCCATCATCTCTGCTGTACCTCCTAAGAAAAGGGAAAAAGGGAAAGAGAGTAGAGGTAGATTTGAAGCTGAGAGCTGCCCCAACTTTTTAAAAATCCTCCATACGCTTACCCAGATCCCATTGTCTAGCTAAGGTCACCTGAGATAGATCTGATCTAATTTCAAATGGGAAATGTGGCCCTTTTAGAGTTTTTAATTTTTAATTTTAATGCAGACAGAAGGATGTTTTCCTTTAGGGAATATGTCTGAAAGTTGATGAGAATCTTCCTTGGCTTCACTCTACTTGGGCTTTTTCTGAAAGGATCTCTATGTGTTCTTTAAATATCTTTCTGAATATCAGCCTCACTGTCATCTCCCTGAACTAATGCCTTTACGAGAGATACCACATAGGTTTTCAGATTGCCCCCCCTTTCCCTCCGGAAATATTCAAAACTCTCAAGTTATTTCTTCTATTTTCTAACTGTTCCAGTTTCTCCTGTAAGCCCTGCTAGACCCGGAGCAGCACCTGGGGCTCAATTTTAAGGTCCTTTTTCAACTCCTCCACTGTAATTTCAAGTGTTTGTGTCCTTTCAGACAAAGTATCCATCTTTTTCTCTAGTGCCTCGCAGAAACCACTTATTCCCCCCTGATTTGCTTCAGATACTGCAAACCCTTTCTTAACGTCTACAGTGAGTGACAAGAGCACTTCCTCCAAGGAACTAACCGAGGTCTCTACTTGTTTCCCTTCTCCTAGATTTTTTAATGTTTTATTTAATAAGTATTCTTGACCATCTTTATCCTGTGTACTACTTCCCGCCTGGTACTCAATTCCACCTGTACAGAAAGCTTCTAAGTCCTTTTCTTGATGGAGCTCCCCTGCACTCAGGTGTACCTCCCCCGCCTCCATTGTTGTTGTGCTTAATTTACCTCTAGCCTTTTCTGCCACAGCTTGCATCGGCCCTTGCAGAGTTACTATTGGTGGATAAACCTTTGAAAAGGCCCTCAGGGAGGGTGTGATTTTCACCTTACTCTCGAGAATGTCTTCTTCTTTTCTGCTTTTTTCCATTTTCTTGCACTTCCCTCCTGGGTTTCTCTTCGGGGGTTACTCTTTTGTAATTGGGAGAGGGCCATTAAGCCAAAGGAATTGCCTATTGCTAGATCAGAGAACTGTTTCCTCTCCCTCTCTGCAGCCTTAACCTCCTTCCCAAGGCAGGCGTCAACTGATATCTTTCCCTTCTCTCCACAAAAACTGGCCCCGGGGTGGCACCCCTAATTTTTCTATCCTGAATTTCCTTCCTGCGGGTGCACTCCAACCAGCTCTTCCTCTGGCGTTCCAGAGCCCTCCAAACCTCCAGCGTGTGCGGGAGCAGCGTATGTGCTGGCGCTGCCACCGCCGGCCTGGAGGAAGCCTCGCGCTGCTGCCTTACAGCTCTTCCTGTGCTCCAGGGCAGCCCTAAACCATTGCGATCCACTGTTAATGTTAATGTTAATGTAATAATGTCTTATCAAGACTGTCCCAGCAAACCGGCGTCCCGGCGCTGATCGGAAGAGCTGGCGTAGCAGCAGAGCTAACAGAGACTAAATTGAGGGGAAAAGAAAAGTCTTTATGGCCTTCCTAAATTCCAGATAATTGTTGAGGCCACGGATCTGCACAGAGAGTGTGTTCCATAAAGTGGCATCTCTGTAATGAAAGGAGCGGCCACCGGCACAAACTCTTCATATCCGGGGAACCATTGCCAAATGCTGGCCCTGTGAGCGAAGGGGCAGTAATGGAACATATGGCGAGAGAAGGTTGGCCAAAATAGGAAGGGTGGCGGATTTCAAAACCTTAAAAGAAGTACATAAGGCCTTAAATTCAATACGCCTAGCCACAGGTAACCAATGAAGATGACGGATGGCGCTGGACACAGAACAAAACTTGTGCAGACCTAGGAGTGTTCTTGCTGCTTTATTTTGTGCCCTTTGCAGCCTCAAGACCTCCACTTTGTTGGACCCTAAATAAAGGGAGCAAGCATAGTCAAGTTTGGACAAAACCATCGCCCGAATGATGACCTGGTGAGTAGAGGCGTCAAAAAAGCTCAGCAATGGCCTAAGCCCCCATAGAAGTCCAAAGCAGGTCCCTGAGCTTTTTTTGTTTGGACTCGATACTTCAGGGATGAGTTCAGACAGACTCCTAAGTTTTTCACTACCTGTTTAGGGGGCAGGGCTTGCCCAGGCTGGCTGGCCACCAGACATCACTCCACAGACCATGGTTCCCACCTACTAACTTTACCTCTGACTTGTTGGAATTCAGTTGGAGGCAGTTAGCAGTCATCCACTCGGCCACTGCCGCAAGGTCGCCCTGAAACTTAAGGGCGTCCTGCCCTGTGTTATTAGAGAGTGCTACCACCAGCTGAGTATCGTCAGCATATGAGACCATGGTCAGGCTCCTACTCATGGCTACAGCAGCCAGAGGTCGAACATAGATGTTAAATAGTAGGGGACTGAGGGAGGAACACTGTGGCACCCCTTGTTTGATGCAATATTTGACAGAAGCAAACGGGGGAGCAGATACTGAGAATGGCCTCTCATGAAGAAATGAGGCAAGCCATTCCAGTGCCAGGCCCATGATTCCTACCTCCGCAAGGCGTCTCAGCAGAATATCATGAGACAGCTTATCAAACGCGGCGCTTATATCCAGCAGGATCAGTGCCAACGTTTGCCCCTCATCCATGGCCAACCAAGGTGTTCTGTCACAGCCAGGAGAGCTGACTCGGTGCAGTGACCTGGCCTACAACCATTTTGGGAGTGATCCAGTGTATTGTTTGGGGAAAGAAAGTCCAACAGGAGGAAGTTCACATATGCCTTTGTGATCTTTGCTGGCCAGGGAAGCAGAGAGACAGGGCATAACTTTCAGATTTTGTCTGTCATCTGCGTCCCAACTTCCCTGTCGCTCTGTAAGCCCAACCGCCGACTCCACCGAAAGACCAGAGACCGGGGGGGGGGGGGATTTAAACTACTTTACTGGTGGGTGTCTCCCGGTGCTCAGCGACCTGCGTTCTACGCGGCCGCCATGTTCTCCTCCTCCCTTCAATGCCTTCTCTTCTCCTACAGGGAGGTGCCACAGAAAGGAGTACGGTTTAGCCCCTTTGAACTCCTCCATGGTCACCTTGTGAGGTAACGTCTGTGCCTTGTGAGGGAAGGGTGGGAACAAGCTTACAGGAAACCTTCCCAGGATGTGGTCAGCTTCATGCTGGCACTCAATGGCCAAATGCAGCACTTCTGTAAAAAGGCAAAAGGCATCTTTGAGGCCAGCCAAGACGTATGAAGCTCTGGTACAACCAGAAGGCCAATCTGGTGGCGTTTCAACCTGGCCAGAAAGTATAGGTCATGGAGCCTGTCGAGCCCCGAGCTCTCCAGGATTGCTGTACGGGCCCAAATGAGGTGAAGGAGCGAAAGGGGGAGTGGTGGAACTCTACATTCCCAGGTGTGTCACACGAATCATATTAAACCTCACTTCGAGAGTATCACACAACTGTGCATCCATGACATTTACACTGGAGTCAGCCCACATGTTAAAAACAAAATTTGCTAATCCTAAGATATATTAATGGCCAGTTTCAAGGTGGAAGTCTCCAAGATGCTAGTGTTATGATTGATTGAGCCCTACAATAGTTTCTGGCCCAGCGCTGTGGCGCTGATACATAAGTCACACAGGGACCTACTCAAAAACTTAGGTACATTGTGGACGACTGAGGTCTCAATTTGATCACGAAAACTGATTTTCACTCGATCCTGAGCTGATAAGCTCTTTGACAGGCTGTGCACTGCCATGTTTTCCCACTACTTTTCATTTCATATCAGGATACTGTCAGGTAGCTCTGAATGAGGGGGGAAAAGAGAGATCAGCATTCTTAACCCTAGAGGCCACTTTCAATTTCAGGTGATGAACTTTGGCGCAAAGAATGCCCTTCCACCTTCCAGAGGTTGGTTTACAGGGTCCTAGCTGGAAAGGAGTCCTTCCATGCCTCCTACCTGAACAACATCGCTGTCAACAACTCCGGCTGGGAGGAACACCTTTACCACTTCAGGTCTTGCAACAGGCAGGCCTAACTATCAAGGACAGCAAGAGCCAGATAGGGCAAGGTTGCCATAGTGTATCTTGGGGACCTGGTGGACAGGACAAAGGTGCAGCCCCTGCAAGCCAAGAAGGAGACCATCATGGCCTGGCAACAACTCCAAACTCAGACTGAGATCAGAGGTATACTTGGCCTCACATGAAACAATTTGAGGTTTGTTAAGGGATATGGAATCTTTGTTACCCCCTAACAGAGCTGACTTAGATGAAGCAGCCCACATTGTTGATCTGGACAGAGGTCTGTGAGAAAGCCTCTGATACCATCAATGAGGCCTTCAATACCCATACTCAAGGCTCCAGACTACTCTAAAGTTTTTATAGTGCAGGCGGATGCTTCAGAGCATGACATAGGGGCAGACATCGCAGAGTTGAATGAAGGGGGCCTAGACCAAATGGTAGCCTTCATTAGCAGGAATCTACTTCCACAGGAACAGAGTTGAAGTGTGATTAAAAGAGAAGCTTTTGCAGTGGTCTGGGAATTGAAGAAGTTGAGACCATACCTGTTTAGGACTCACTTCCTGGTTCAGACAGACCACAGGCCCAGGGAACATGATTTTGTTATTGAAGAGAAGAGAGTGAGAATATATCCTGGACCTGCAAACAAAGAGTGCCCAAGGCTGCAACACTGAGGAAGAATTGAAGGTCCATTTAGGAGAATAAGGTCTTGAGGTGTGCCTGCTCTGACATCAGGTTATTTTCATCATTTTAATTTATTTTTGCTTGTCATTATAGAAAGAAAAGTAAGGGAAATGTTGGATGCAAATGTCTGCTTCTAGAGATGCAGCAATGCCCCTTGGCTGAAGCCCCCTACCCTTTTCTTTATCTGGCGTAAGGGGTTCAATGGTTGCAGTCTGTTGACACAGATACATGTATATAAAAGATTTGTTTGAACTTGAATATTAATTATAATGTACGGTTATGCCCATTCATACTGCTAATAGTTATACACTCTGAGGTTGGTTTTGACTGCTTTTATTTCATATACTTTAGTATCTTTATCAGTTTAAGATGGGACCTGTATGTGTATCAGTCACATTATTTGTTCTTTGTCTATTTTTCCCCCGGTATGCACTACTTAAAAGATATCACATTCTTGCCTACTCATGTGAGCAAGGCCACCTGTTGGCCGAAACTCAATATGTGTTGTTCTCTGCACCATGAAATAAACAAAAATTGGAATGGCTATCGTCCTGAGTAAACGCTGTGATTTTGTAACGTTACCTGATCTTTTTTATTTTTACAAAAAAAAATGGTTTTCGTATCATGCAGTTTACTGTCATTAAGTAGAATCTGGTACAGTAGAGTGAAGGAGAGTTTTGGAAAGTGTACTGTTATACAGTATAGTGTTGTGGAGTGGAGTGGAGTGGGGTAGAGTTGAATGTGGTATAGTTGAGTGGCAAACAGTGGAATAGTGTAGAGTGTAGTGGTGTAGAGTGGAGTGGCATACAGAGAATGGTATATAGTGGAGTAGCATACACTGGAGTGGTGTAGAGTGGAATAGCGCTGAGTTTATTAGCATACAGTCTAGTCTAAATTTGAGAATTATTCACTACCAGGACATGTAAACTTAAAAGTACCTGTTCTACCTTTCACATACACTGCATCCTGTCCTCTGGGCTTTCTAGGGTCTATACTAAGGGTGACTTATATGTATTAAACAGTAAGGTTTGGGCCTGGTTGAAGGTTTATTTTGCCAGGTCGAAATGGCAGTTTAAAACTGCATACAGGCGGCAATTGCAGGTGTAAGACGTGTGAAAGGGCTACTTAAGGTGGCTCAATCAGTGCAGCAGACAGTTGCAGCATTTAATTTTCAGGCCCTGGGTACATGTAGCATCACCTTACTAGAGACTTATAAGTAAACTAAATGTGCCAATTGGATATAATCCAATTTTATAATTTTTTAAGGAGAGAGTACAAGCACTTTAGCAATGGTTAGCAGGGCTAAAGTGTGCAGAGTCCTAAAGCCAGGAAAAACAAAGTCAGGAAGATGAAAGGCAAAAAGTTAGGGGAGAAACACACCAAAGTTGCTAGGTCTAACATGCAGAAATAATCCTTATTGGTAGCTAGAATTTAACAGTACTATGTGAGCTATATTTAACCTTGTATAACTTTGTCGTCGAACTGTGATTTCTCCTGATTCAAATTAATGAGTGGTCTTCGGAGATTAAGGCAATACGTTTAAGGTGTCATAGCCATAGGAACAGTTGCTCTAAAAAAAATTCCATAAGACAAAAGAAAAAGAGAAATAATTTGCATGCGGTTCTTTTTTTTCTTATGTGCTCAGTCCGTCGTTAAAGTGGCATGTTGTATTTTGTCCAATATCACTAACAGGTCGTAGAGAACAGGCCTGGCTATGCTCCATTAAGCTCTGTAAGTTAGAAATTATTTAATTTTCTGTATTTTGCATTTGCCTTCCTGAGAATGAAACTCTGCAAAGGTAATATTTATAACAGTAGAATTTCTCCTAAGCATAAATAATAATACCAGAATCTAAGTGAGGCATGACTTCATTTTCCCCTGGTATTGCATATCAAGCAATCCTGTCAGCATGTTCCCTCGGTATGAAAACATTTTGTTTATATCTGAAACTAATGAATGTTTCTCATTGTACTGCACATTTTAAAACTTCTCCACTAAAATGAAATTGGTTTCAGGATGGTGAAATTGGTAGAAGTCGGGTTTACATTTTATTAAAGTTAGAGAAAAATATCTTATATTAAATATGTTAATCTTCCGATTTTCTGTAGCTGGATAACTTGTACATTTTAGACATTTTCTCTGATGTGTTCATTTTTCTTGGAAAAAGTTTGTAACAACCCACAGCAAAATATATTATTTTGAAACCAGTGATATTAATATAATATACAAGAGGGTGGGTGGGTAGGTGTGATTTGGCTTAATACATAGACATGGGTAGTTGTGCTAAACTGCACTATTCATCTTCTGCACCTTCATTGAATTCATGGTAAATGTGAAAAAGTTCTGCAAAGCGCAAAATTAGAGTTAACCAGTAATAAGCCTTCGATGTGTTATTTATCAGAATATATAGTGTACGGGAAGAAGATTCTTCAGAAAAAGGATAGCATCTTACTTATGACCTCAGGTAGATTTTCCAGTGAACTAGAAACATTCCAATTCTGGAGGAAACTGTAAATATGGAGGACAATCCACTGACTGATTTACATGTATGTTGGTCAGCCTGCTCTCAATTGTGCGGCCTTCACTGTGGCCTGGGGCCCCTAGTTTGATGGGCAACTAGGTCAAAGGTTTGCACTGATAGGGCCAGTGGAGGTTCTGCCACTGTAAACCTGGCATTCCCCCAAATCAAATACAATAATGAAGGGAATCTCGATCTACCAATCTTTTAATGAGGTTATTAATGGATGACAGTATTGGTAAAATGGGGACAAATGGTAGTTTAGCAAATTTTCTCACTATCTGTAATTCACAGCTGATAGTCAGTAGGGCTTGTTCTTGTTTTGCAGTTGGTCTCCGACAGTGATTACACAAACCACAAAAAGTAGCATTGCTTTGGTGCAAGATGTATGCTTAAACTGTTTCTTCTGTTAGTTCTCAATTTGTCCACAATCTGTAAATTGACTGAACCTCCACATCCAGATTGATCAGCAGCCCCCCTCCTCAGCACCTTGAGACCCTAACAGGTGAGAAGACACACTATACAAACTCCTGATTGATTGGGTGGTGGATAAAAAAAATAAAAAATCACTCACCTTAAACACGGACTATACACAAAGAGCATTGTCCTACTTCTGAAGTCTGACACAGGCCCCAGCCAACTGACTTAACCAATCCTGGCGCTGTTCTCACCAGCATGAGAGCAGTGCCAGGTTGGGGGGAGAAGCCTCCTTCGCCCCTGCACTTGCTCTAACCTAGTTTTCTAAAGACAGATGGGTTAGAGCTTTCAAAGTGTGCATGTCTGGCTGGCCGCCACAAGACGACTGGCCAAAGGGACATGCACACTTTGAAAAGTGCCCAGGCAGCCAACCCTCCTTCCTGCTGCTGTGACTGTGAAAACCCCGACCCTCAGTTCAGAATGGGAAGATGAAAAATAAAATGGTAATAAATTAGCTTTAACACCATTTTATTTTTCATCCCTGAGGACATTGGGGGCAATTTAGGTGGTGGGTCGACGCTCGTCTGCCTCCATAGAAGAGCTGTCCCTATCTGTAGAATGCCTATTCCTCACTTGGTAGATGTTATCTGATAACATTTATATGTTTAATCAATTGACGTTAGACGTGAAACAAAGCTGCATAAACTTTGTGAATTTTTTTTATACCTGTTGTTTTGCAGTTGAGTGAAAACAATTCGGCAGAAGACATTTTGGTGTATGCCTAGCAGACTTTCACTTCTCGGTCTTTCTTTGCCTCTTTTCCATCCCCTCTGAGAAATTTGTGTTATTGTAGAGTGAGGTAGACAAGGGTGACAGGGAAGTAGAAGCATAACAATTCTTAAGAGATAGTTAGATGAAGAAGAGGTGGGTATTGAGATATGTATCTCGACATTATAATGAGAAGGTAAGTCTAATTTGCAGAGCAAATTATTTGCAAAAGTCAATAAAAATGTTGTGGCTCTATATAAATGTGGTAGAACATGGGGGGGCGGGGTTTAGGCAGAATATCGGAACCAAAATTATCGTGGGACAAAATATTGTGCCAAGACTATTGTGAAGGTAAGTGATAAGTGAGATATGCTGTAGCTGTGTTGTACAAGACAGTGCTGAAATGTTAAAAGGTAGCTAATAAATAAAGTTTTGCATTATGCTCTGGGTTTGTTATATTGAAGAAAGTGCTTGTAGTAATATAACTAGGTTCATATGTAGATTTGAAACTGGGGTAAAAATTAAAATATACTTTTTTACAGAACAATATCTACATAACTACACTGAGTTACAATGCCTACAAAAGTTCAGACGAAAAAGCAACAGAAGCAACTACAGTATATTTGCAGAAATTAGTTACAGATGGGGCAAAATGGAGAAAAGGTGGTGAAAGAAAAAAGAGCTACTGGTAAGAGGACAAAGTAATTTCTTAAAAATATATGCACCTATTTGCAAAGATTACAAAATAAGAATTAAACTATGACTATGAGAAACAATAAGAGTGGACAAAGTATGCATTGCAAGAACAGAAAAGATTGTAAAAGACATGGAAGCACCTTAACCAGAAGACAGAAGCAGTTTAAGGAAATCAGAGCCAGAATGTTTCGTAGTAGACTGGTTATAAATCTACAGAAACTATGAAGAAGTATAGAAGAAGGAGAGAGGCACTGAAACAGAAAGAATGAGTTGGGAGAGTAGTTGATAAGGCCTTTGCTTTGAAGAGGAAACTTTTCATTTTGATTCTCAATAGAATGAAGACTTGACAAAATAGTGTTGTGTACAAAGAGACAAAACCAGAGGAAAAGATTAGTGATTGGAAGTAACTTTTGTACAGTTTATAGTGGGGAATGGATGCATACTTCTAGCAGGGAGCCTTTCTTTAATGAAGAAAGCAATCTCCAGTATAACAAATTAGTTCATGCTATTGATGAACAAAGACGATGTTATGAAATGAAGAATGACAGTCCTATAGCTAAAGAGTGAATGGTACCTAGAAATGAGTTATTGCAGAAGAGGTGCAAGGGAGGCTTTGTCAGGCCACTCTATACAAATAGAATTGTAGTAGTGTTTGTAGTATTAGCAATCCATTTATATAAAAATGAAATTCCTACGTATATTTTCAAGGTAAAGTTTAAAACACAAAATAAGTACTTTACACGGTTTGTATCCATGCAAGCTGAGAAAGCATACACATTTGCAGCGACACTCACTAGTTTGTTTATCAAATAAAGTGTGCCAAAGCACCTTTCATCATTTTAGGATAAGAGCAAGAGAAATTTTGGAAAAGGTTCTAGGAAAAGTTGAGCACCTGGAATACAATTTACTAAAAAAAAGGACATGTCAGTGTGGAACAAATGAAAATTGGTATCGGCATCATGGTGAACTCAAGTGCATGTTGAGGAACCTTGGATCACCTACTTGGTTCCTGATGCTGAATTGTGCTGAATATGCATGGTAACACCTGCTAGAATTCTTGCAGGAGGCAAATTCAAATATAAAAGACATTCATATGAAGACACCAGGAGAATTACGATCTCTAGAGCCTGCAAATGTTTGCAGATATTTTAATCACAGATTTCAAGCAATGATGGCTTTCATCTTGAACAAAATAAAATCTCCTCTTGGTGAAGTGATTGATTTCTTTTGGTGGAAGGAATACCAAGCAAGAGGTGCTCCCCATAGTCACATGCTGTTGTAGGTAAAAGATGCCCCAAAGTTTGGAAGAGACAGTGATGAGTCTGTGTTGTCTTTTATTGAGCATTATGTAACTTGTTCCATCCCAAAGGAAAGTAGTGACAACATATTAAGAGAACAAGTTGTATGATTCCAAAATCATAGATGCTGAAAATATAGTCAGTGAAAATAAAGTTAAAAAAACAACTTTTATACAAGAAGTGGTTTTGGATTTGCATTACCTATCATCTCACAAGGAAAAGTCAACAGCTTTTGGCTGCAATAAGACATACACTCACAAGACATCCCATAAAAATACATACAACCCAAGCAGAACAAAGGCCTCCAAGTACATTAATGCCTACAACCCTGTGATTCTGAAGATGTGGATTGCAAACATGGATGTGTATTTTTTGCAGACCACTCAATTGCTGTTGCTCGGTATGTTACATCTTATATAACAAAGTCAGAGAAGACTGTAATGAAAGAGATGTGGGAGGAGATTTCAGCAGAAAAGAGTCTTACGAAGAAATTGTACAGTTATAGTTTGAAAATGCTTTCTCACAGAGTGATAGGCTCCTACGAATGTGTAGACTAGTTAAGCTCAACTAGTTTGTTTTCTAAATCTAGAGGAGTTCTGTGGGTGAGTTTAGGGCTAGCTAATACTTGTAAAAGAGTACTGCAGTCTTTTCCTCAAATTCAATATCTCACAGAATTTGATCCACACAGTACAGTTATTCTGAAGAGTAACATGTTGGATGCGCACTTTCCAAGAAGAAGTCATTATCTGGAAAGGATGTGTCTTTATGAAATACTTCAATATTATACTTTCAGAAGTAATGTCAGTGAAAACATTGATGAAGGTCATTTGCTGTGACTGGATGTGAAGGATGTTTGGTGAGACATTACAAAGGAAATTTAATCAACCATCCAAAGCTAAGTTGCCAAACTCCAGACAAAAGAGAGTTTTTCTATTTAGCTTTGTTACAGTTGTTTAACCCATGACAAACTGAAAGTGAGCTACTGGGAGAATTTGACTGTTATGAAGAGTGCTCTGTGTTTCCAGTGCATCTTCAAATGTTGAGAGATGAGATTGAAGAAGAAACAATTGCTGCTAAGATAGCAATGAGAGTTTTAAGAGCAGTCAAGGTTCAGCACCTGGAAGTCAAGATCCTTTTTGACAGCCAATCATTGAAAATGAAACTGCAATAGCTATGAATGAGGTGGAGAATGCAATGCAGCAAGCAATGATGTCTTTTACAGCAATTGAATACAGAGCAGAAATACATTTTAGAAGAGGTAAAAGGTAGAGTAGAAGATGGATTTCTCCATAAGAACAAAAAGTGGGCCGAGGCCTGGAAGCCGATGAGGACGGTCGCGTGAGCTGAGAGCTCTGCGCCGACCTGACCGAATATCCTGTCACTCAGTGGGGGTGCCCGCAGGTGTGGGGGCCTGCTGCGAACAAGTTTGTCCGTTGCTTTGCCCTCCGACACCATGCTACGGGCCCAGGAAGTGTGTGGCCCAGCTGATTGCATAGAAGATGGCGGACATCCTCGCTGGTTGAGCCACTGAGATGAGGCTGTGAGGGAGCATCGTCCAGAACCCGGTGGCGGCGAGTGCACCCCCTGGAGAGTACCGTGCACAGGGGGCTCGTGGGGTAGCCCTGCCCTTGCCCATACCCTCAGAAGTGCGGCATCCCATACGGAGTACCTGGGAATGCAGAGATTTGTTTCCCACTGTCCCTCTGCTGTGGCCCAGCCTGCCGTCATTTTCTGACAAGATGGCGGCTCCCTTCTGCTGACCGCAGTGCCGGCGACCCTTGAGGCACCCTGCCGGACACTTCCACCGGTTCTTGGTGAGAGCGGGTAGGCTCCTTGGAGGCGACGACTGCTCCGGGCCGCTGCTGGCCCTTGGGGGGTGCAGGGCTTCTCAGCAACGTGTGCCTGCCTGAGCCTCGCCCCCCTCTGGACAGCGGCTGCGACGCCGGCTGTCATATCGGGCAGCGGGAGAGCTGTATGCTGCAGCCTTCATTCCCGCACACCGTGAAATCTGCAGAGCCAGTGAGTCCCGGCGGCGGTGGGGGTCCAGGGACAGTAGTTTGGGGCCCCGCGCATGTGGGAGACTGACTGTAAGGGGGGCGCTTGCCTGAATTGCCATACTCGTCATCCAGTCCGGCCAGATCTTCGGTCCCCCTTCTTGGTCACGCACTGCCTGCGCTGGCTTCCGGGCCCTGTGGAGGCCTTTGGTGGATGCGGCTGGCCAGCTGGCGAGTCCCGGGCTGGGACTTAATGTGAGCGGGATCTCGGACGCATAAATCCAGCGGCGAGGGTGGCTGTACTCGACCTGGTGTCTGCACTGGAGTGGTGCGGGGAAGGGCCTCCCCAACTCGTGCCTTGTTTCCTGGTTTTCCTCAAGTCACCTCAACAGATGGGAACCCACTGCTGGGGGCTTTCGGCTGCGCATATCGAGTGGCACCTACCTGAGTATGGGGGCCTCCGCCGTGGGCCCCGGTCGGTGTCTCTTCTGTCCCCACAATTCCCCACGCTGGACTGTGGGTCTGGAGTGGTGGTCCCCCTTACTGCGCCATCGCGCTCTGGAGTTGCGGCCTCCCGCGTGAGGCTCTGGACCTGCCTGTCGTGTGGCTTGGCTCTCCCCCGACACCATGTGAAGAGGGAGACAACCCCTGCGGCATAATGGGAGCACTGAGTTGCGGAGCATCAGAAGACCGGCGGTAGGGTGCCACTGGGTCTGATTACTGCTTTAGCCAGTGGGTTGGGAGGAGGTGCTTCCGGCTGTTCCAATAGGACTGGTTGCTGCAGCGGTGCTAAACTGTAGCTTGGGGTCACTCTCCTGACCCGGCGGCATAAACATGTGTTGCGCTGCTGCCTAGCGGGCGATGCATGGTCGGACTGAGGCACTCTGGGGGGCCCTGGAACTTGTGGAGTGGTGAGTTGGACAGCGCTTGGAGCCCTGGTGAGGGGTGCCTGTGGCGGGCTGGATCGGTCTCCCATCGCAGTTTAAAGCAGCCTTGAGATAATACTGGAGTTCTTGATTGGTGGTTGCTTGTATGGCCCTTTGCCTGTGGAGGCTGGCTTTTGGGGAACTCTACCTGGAAGTCCCTGCTAGGCCTAGTTGGGCACGGAGGACACTGCGAGGCCACTACAGTGAAATTGGACCTGGAGCTCTTCCGCATGGTTGCTGTACGGCTGACCTAGTGATGGACAGCTTGGTTGGACACCCGCAGGGAGCAGTGGCAGACGAGGAGCCCCAGGTGGCATGGTGGGCGACAGGGGTGGGCACTCAGTGTGGCTCCCAGACACTGTCACTTCTGGGGACCCAGTAGCCTGACGATGATCCTGTGGTGCAGGGGCAGCAGGACGAGGCTGACCCGCATCCAGAGGGGATGATGCATCAACAGGAGGACCAGATTCTCCGAGCTATCACAGACACCAAAGAAGCACGAAAGCAAGACATTGCCCAGGTGTCGCTGGGGTTGGGTCTCCTACGGGCGGGTCATGCGAAGCTAGTTGATCGTGTAAAGCAGACTGAAACTACCTTGGAGGTCCTGGAACCCTCTCAGAAAGCACTGGATGTCCAGATGAGCGAAGTCTACGCAGGCTCTGGAGAGGAGGGCAGAGGATGCTGAAGGGCGCAACAGACAGAACAACATCCGGGTGGTGGGCCTTCCTGAGGAAGTGGAAGGGGTAGCATGATAGATTATCTGGAACAGTTGCTCCGAACGGAGGTCGCCCGGAGGGCCTGACGCCATTCTATACCTTGGAGAGAGCTCAGAAAGTGCCGTCCCGACCGTTGGTGCCTGGAAGACCGCCCAGGCCTGTGGTGCCCCGCCTACTTCACTATAAGGACAGGGACCTCCTTCTGAATAAAACACGCTTGGCGGGCCCCAATAGAGTGGATAATAACAATGTGTAGCTGTTCCTAGACTATACATTTGATGTGCAACATCATCTTGCCTCGTTTCTGGCAGTCAAGAAGGCCCTCCAAGACGAAGGCATTCAATACTCCCTGATGTTCCCGGCGCACTTGAGGGTGACCCATGATGGTAAGACATTCTTCCATACTGACCCTGATGAGGCATGGAGCTGGTTGGAAGCCTACCAAGCAGGGACGGGAAAAGCAGGAGGTGATATGGGACGGACAACAGAGGCACCACCACTGCGCAGTCCAAGGCACACCAGACAACGGCATACCGGGATGCAGAAGCCTTCCATGTCTCAGACGGAGAGGGAAAGGTCGCTGACAGAGATTTCTCAAACAAATGCTCCAGCGCTGCAGGGAGCGACTGAATCGGAGAAAGGGTCAGCAGGAACAGATTCTGATGGGACGGATGCAGGGAATGTATCTCTGCCGCACGTCATGCCGGGGACTGCGGATGAGCTCGTTGATGCCTGACCTTATGCACTGATTCCTGTGATTAGTAAGGGGGCTAGGTCTGTCCTGGTGGTTGTAGAGATGAGTCTACGCGAGGCAAAGTTCCACGCAATTTGAAGGATGCATCTAACGGAACTCGACACACGGTAGGAAAGGCTATTTTTGCCAAGTTAGAAAAGGTACAGAAAACTCACAATTAGCGCGTTGAAGAGGATAAGTCCAAGGCACAACGCTGAAAACGTCGGCAGTGCTTGTAGAAAGGCAGTCTTAAATTTTTTTTTGAAAAGCTGAAACGTGAACGTTGTCATTAAATCCTTCTAGCTAGTAGCTGTAGCTGTAGTTACCCAGTCGTCGCCAGAAATTATGTAGAGATGAGTCTACGCGTAGGTTTGAAGAAAGTAGTTTTAATGCAGGAATGACAACTTGACATCCACAAGAAGAGTAGAGCAGTTAACTCAGCGAGATCCAACAGCAGAATGGGCTGCTGACACAGGAGCATTCTACATGACATAGAAAAGTTCTAAGAACGACATCATGAAGGAATACAACAGTGGTGTTGTTCTTGGAGGGGGTAATGGGAGGGGTAGCAGTGGTTTGGAGGGCTCCGATGGGAGGGTGTACGAACTGTTCAGTTGCCCCCCACATGGGTTTTTTGTTTGGACAATGTGAGGCCACGGACCAGCTCTTCTTGGTGCTAGCCCCTACCTCTAGTTTCGCTCTCTGAGTGAATCCCTGGTAGCTACCAGAGGGACTGTTAGTGGTTTGTTTGGATGGGTGCTAGCTGTTTAGAGCCTGTTCTGGGGAGGGGTGGCAGGGAGTTTATGAGGGTTGTATTTGGGTTAGTTGGAGCCACCGGAGTGCCCATGCAGGGAGTGCAGTTGTGGAGAAGGGAAAGTCAGCATAATGGGGACATCACCTGAGTTCAAATGCATTACGTGGAATGTGCGGGGGTTATATACGATGTCTAGACACCATAGGGTCCATGCTTATTTAGTTCATAGAGGGGCACAGTTCGCTTTTCTCCAAGAAACCCATATGGACCGTGCTGAGTGCCAGGCATTACAGTGCAGGGGGAGGGGGCAACTTTTATACACAACATATTCTGCATTTGCTAGGGGGGTACTGATTTGGATGAGGGCGAGTGTTCTCTTCCAGCCCATTCAGCAGATAGTGAATCCTGAGGGGAGGTATGTGGCAGTCACGGGGAGATTGGAAGGACGGGACGTGGCATTATGTAGTGTGTACGCTCCTAATATGGAACAGGCGTTCTTCTTTGCTCGACTATCGGGGAAATTAGCACTATTTTTGACTCGTTCAGTGAATTCAGGAGGTGAGTTCAATTCTATTACGGATATTGAGTTGGATAGGTCACATCCACCGCTGTCCCAGGCACATGCACATAGGCTCTTGAAACTCCGGAGGGATTGGCAGGCTGTGTGGGGGCTGATAGACTCATGGCGTGCGCAACATATAGTGGAGTGCGATTATTTTTATTTTTCCGCCCTTCACGACATGCATGTACGGTTGGACGCATTGTTGTGCTCCCTGGACGTACATGCGCTGGTGCAACATAGTGAGTACCTGGCAAGGACGATATCGGATCGTAATCCGCTGCTGTTGGCGTTGTGCTGGTCTCGGGGTAGGTCTGCATTCCCTACCTGGCGATTACGCCCGGAGACGTTGGAGGACCCAGTGTTTCGCGCAGAGGTGCAAGAGGGAATAGAGCATTATTTCGTCAAGAATAAGGAGACGGCTTAGTCCTTGGCTCTTGAGTGGGATGCCTTAAAAAATAGTGGTACAGGGCTTGTGTATTGCAACAACGGCGGAAGCGGAAAACGCTGTTACAGGATATAGAGAAGGAGGAAACGCACCTCCGTCGGGTAGAGAAAGCCCCCTCTGAGAACCCGGGAATGAAAGCTGAGGTCTTGGCTGCAAGGGAGGGAGTGGTGCGCTGGGGGAGAGGTTGCGAGGCTTTGACTATAAAGTGTATTTGGTACAGGCCCATGCAGAGAGGGATAAGGTGGGCTCCTCCCTGGCCTGGCTAGCTAATCCGGCCTTGAGAGGTACGCCCATCCTTGCTTTGACCTCTCCTGCGGGGCTGCCGGAGTACACCCAGCAGGGGATCAACAGGATGTTTTTGGCATTCTATGCGGACCTCTATGAGAGCAAGCTGCAGGATACAGGCGATGGGTTAGAGGATTTCCTTGCTGAGATATGACTACTGCACCTTGAGGAGGTTCAGGCAGATTAGTTGGGGCAGGAGATCACAGTGGGAGAAATACGTAGTGCGATAAAACACATGGCACGCAAGAAAACTATGGGGGCAGTTAGCCTACCAATTGAATTGTACTCGACATATGTTGATATTCTGGCCCCTAAATTGCTGGTGGTTTATAGAGAAGCCCGGGACCTGGGAAGACTGCCACTTTCCACTCGCAAGGCTATCATTATTCTGCTGTTGAAACCGGGAAGAGACTCCTTGTCTAGATTAGCCTACCACCCATTATCAATATTAACAACTGATTACAAGATATTGAGCAGGATTCTAGTGTCCCGGCTCCTTCCCTATATGATGCAACTGGTCCTTAGTGACCAGGCGGGCTTTATCCTGAAGCTTACCATGGTGACTAATATACAATGCCTCCTCCGGATATTGGTAGAGGGTCATAGTGCGACTCCCACTGCTGCGGTCCTCTCTATAGATATTGAAAAAGTATTCGACAGCCCCGAGTGGCCGTACTTGTACCGGGTCCTTCACGAGTTCTGGCTTGGGGACTCCTTTGTGGGGTGGACGGAGCTTCTTTACAGATTAGCAATGGCTTGGGTGCGGGGGGGTGTGACAACCTCCTCATCTTGCCAAGTGGGGCCAGGTACTCGACAGGGATGTCCACTTTCTCCATTGTTGTTTGCCTTGGCCATTGAGCTGTTGGCCTCCCATGCGAGATTGGGGAGGCATTATCCTGGCTTAGACCTCCACAGGGACACACAGTTTATCTCTCTATTTGCGAATGACTTGTTACTGTTTCTTGCAAACACAAACATGGCTTTGGAGGGTGCGCTGCAGTTGCTTCAGGTATTTAGGCAGTATTTCGGGCTGGGGGTAAACTGGGCAAAGACTTGTTTGTTCCCGATGACTCCGGCTGAGGCGAACCCCCCTCAGGTGGCTGGCATTCGCTGGGAGCCACACTGTCTGCCTTATTTAGGTACTTACATTTATCTTGCCTCTGAGGATTTGCTGGAGGATAATCTAGGTCGGGCCATACGAGGACTTAGAGGCAGCTTTGCGTTCTGGAGTACGTTACTGTTATCTGTAGCAGGACGGGTGGGACTCCTGAAGATGGTGGCGCTCCCGCGCCTCTTGTAATATTTTTGGACGTTACCGATCTAGGTGCCGGGTTCCGTCTTCTGACAGCTGCGCTCTATGGCTGGGGGATTTCTCTGGGGGATGGGCAGACGGCAGGTTGCGATGGCTAAAATAATACAGCCGAGAGCAGATGGGGGTATGGCAGTGCCGGACTTTGAGTGGTACTATTTGGCGGAACAGCTGCAGTGGCTCGCTCAAGCTGTGGCTCTGGAGTTCCGGGGCCCAGATGGTCCCGAGGGACGATTGATCCCACACTATATCTTGTCCTTTATAGTTCTTCAGCAGAAGATGCCACTCAAGCAGCTTTCTGCTGAAGAGAGGAAGCTAAGGCTGTGCTGGAACCGGAGCCAGCGCCATGCTGGAATTACCCACCCGTATGCCCGGAGATACCACTGGGGATGTGCACAGCCCTTCCGCATGGGGGGGATTGGACGGCATTAGCTAACTAGGAGTTACTGGGAGTACATGTGTTGGAAAACCTCTATGAAAACGAACCCTGTTAACATTTCAAGGCCTGCAGGAGAGAAATGATCGCACGTGAGTGGGCTATTTGCTGCATTCAGCGCTTGTCTTGGCAATGCAACGCCACCGGGGGACGGGATTGTTGGAGGCGCAGACCTCTATGGCGTGCCAATATGTGGTAATGGCTGCAGGGACCATTAAGGCTATCACATGCCTTTACAGGTGCATGCTGATAGTGGCGCAAAAACAGTTGTGTGAGTTGCGGGAGATATGGGAAGCGGACGTAGGCAGGGAAATTCCCAAAAAGACGTGGACCCAGTTAGTTAGGAGAGCCCTGAAGAGCACGAGGAATGCTAGATTTCAGTTGGTGCATCTTTATGTCCTGCATAGAGCGTACTTGACACCAGCTAAGATTAATCAGTAGTTCAGTGCTGCCGCAGTTGTGACTTAGAGGGTGCCAATTTCCAGCATATGATGTGGGGTTGTGAGAGGTTATGGACCTACCGGGCGAAAGTGATGGATTTGCTATGTAGAATAACTATCGTACTATAGAACCGGAACAGGGTACCTGTTTATTGCACTGGTTCCCACATATGGCTAAAATGAAAGTGCCAAGTAAATTTATTGATCTGGATCTTGTATTAGCTAAGAGAGAAATCACAATCTATTGGAAATCGGCGAAGGGACCAACTGTGGGGAGATGGCGGGCGGAATTCCTCAAATGGGCATTGAGCGACGGTACCTTCAGGCTACAGCAGGCACTCCGTACTAATAATGTAAAGGCGTTGGAAGTGGCAGGGGCATGGGAGGCCTTAGTTGCACTAATACAGGCTCCGGAAGAGGGTTCGGAGGGGGACTTGGTCTTGGAGGGTCAAGAGGATCAAACTGACACTCTGGCTTACAGAGAGTAAGCCAGTGTATGCTCTGTGGCACTACTATTGAGCTCCAATGTAAGTTTATTATCAGCACTGCGTTTATGTTGTTACACTCTTTATTGCCCACAACTCAGATGTACCTCTATTAGATACGTTATACGTACTCAAGGCACACCGGTGGCAGGAAAGGGATGTGGGCGGGGGTACTGAGACAAGCAACTTGAGATTTGTCATATTATTAGATGTTTAATTGATATTGCTTTCGTCATTTTTCTTTCGTTGTTTTGAAAAACTAATAAAAAAATTGTTTAAATACAAATAAAATGAGAATAACAAGTGTGCATGATCTACATATAAACCACTTCCATTGCACATCAATGGCCATGCTGGAACTAAAAAAAGCTTCTTGATTAAAGTACCAACAATTTACCTACAGAATACAACAGATTCCAATGTGTCATTTGTAGTTACTGTACCAAGAGGCTTAGCTGCTCATAATGCTAAAGGAGTTACCCTTCATTGATTATTAATGCTGCCTGTTGAACATGACAACAAATTACAATACAACACATTATCTGTTGATGCTTGTCATGAAGTGGCAAGAGTATTAAAGAAATTAAAGCTAATATTTATTGATGAAGTCAGCATGGTGTCTAAACTATTGCTAGCTTTTATCCATTTAAGAATGCAGCAAATATTAAAAACTGACTATGATGTACTTTTTGAAGGAAAACACTTTGGAGACCTCCTACAACTAACTCCCGTTAAAGGGCAACCTGTATTCAAGAAACTACTACATAATGAAACAAGGAATTCACTGGGAAGTATTAGAAATGTAAATATTTGGGAAAACATTCAGTAAAAAGAGTTAATCAAAAATATGTGCCAAGCATCAGATATGCATTATGCAGATATATTAAAGGATATAAGAGTGAGAGTCCCCACAAAAGAGGGAAAGACAGTATTTCAAACCTGTCACATCAAAAATTGGTTTCCAAGTAATGTTTTAGCTGCTGAAGTAATATACAATTGTGTTAAGAAAGAAAAATCTATTGTTTGTTTGATGCCAACTCTTGAGGAGTGTAGTAAATTCAATGAACAATTACTGTAACTGGAAAAAGAAGAGATTGTTGAAGTTAGATCAAATGATAAAATTGAACATCAAGGAGTTACAGTGCTACTAACAGAAAAACTGCAATCAAAATTGGATAGTTTGGAAAAGCCTATGTCAAAAACTGCAGGATTAGAAAAACATAACATGTCTGAAAACATTTTTGTGCAATCTTATGCCATCATTTAAATGTTGAAGAAGGGCTAGAATGGTTTAATGGGTAAAGTTATTAAATTTGTGAGTTATCCAAACAGAAATGATATGGAATGCTTAGCCATACAATTTGATGATATTGCTGAAGTTAAGCAGATTGGTAGATGCGTTGTGCATTTCCTATTTGAGAAAATATCTGTATGGCCAGCAAAAGCAGTTCCCAGTGTCTTTAGCGTATGCAGTAGCTGTTCACAAATCACAAGGTTTAAGTGTAATTACAGGTCTTGTTAATATTGGTAGTAGTGTATTCAAAGAAGGAATGTTATATGTTGCTTTGTTGCGAATTAGATCATTGTCTGGTTTATTTCTCATCTCAATATGCGTCTCCTTTAGGCCAATATCCTGTGGTTCAAAATTCAATTCTGTATCCAAAGTGAAAAATATCAAAAGAGTCTATCAGAGTTAAACATAAAGATGAAAAAGAAGAAAATCCACAAGCAGGAAAGAAAAGAAAACTCGAGCACAATGAGGAAATATAAGGATTTCACTGTAATAATAAATCTGGAGTGACCTTTTAAGCAAATATACTGTTAAATGGACTATATAATTTGCCTTATTTTAGAAATTCTATTAAAGAAAAGGCAGATAAAAGAATAACTTCACAACTGTATAGTTTACTTAAGGAATTCAGAAGTGATAGAAGTATTATACATTTTGCTACTGGAGTAAGAAAAATCCCTGCTGACTGTACTGGATCAGTAGTGTTCTCTCACAATCTCCAGCAGGATGCTCAAGAATTTCTAATGGTAATGCTAGGACTATTAGATGACGAATATCTGAATATCAATGAATTATGTGGGTTAACTTATAAATGGACCCATAGCTGTGAAGATTGTGAATTTAAGTCCAGCACTGAAATCAATTCAGAATAATTCGTCTACTTGACATTACCAGATTGTGAAGCTGTGCCGTTTGAAGATTTAACTACAAATGCCAAACAAGATATGACCTGTCCAAACTGCAGATCAGAACTTAGGTCAACATTGTCTCTACAGAGGTATGAAAAATATATCATAGTCATGCTACAATGATGCAGAGTGAATATAGCATGTTACATCGCATGCTATTACATCGCGTTACTTTGCAATGCGGTCGTTACAACGACCACGTTGTTACAACACGATGACTTTACAACAGAAGTCATTAGATCGACTTGCTGTAGGGGGCGCGCTGGACTTAGGAATAGCATAATTTCCTATTCCAACTCCAGCCTGCGCAACAGTAGGGAAAATGTTGGAATAGGAAATTATAATACTCCTTAGGTTAGAGTGCCCCCTACAGCAAGTCGATCTAATGACTTGCGTTGTAAAGGCATCGCGTTCTAACAATGCGGTCGCTGTAAAGTCCGCATTGTAAAGAAACTGCGATGTAATGACTGCATCGTAAACGCTGTCTCCCATGCAGAGTGGATGGTACTAAATTAGGAACTGAAATTACAATCTTTAAAGCTGCACAAGTTTCAAATTAAAAAATTAAAGGAAAGATCATCTTGTAAAGGTAAAATTTTCAAAATTACATTCCATACTTCCAACCAAAATTTCATAATAACTGGACACTCAAATAACATATGGCGTCCTTACCCTTCCTCCTTAATTGCGATTCTTTTGTATTATTATATGTTAATTTTACATATTATGATTGATTACGCTTCATATTGGTTATTTGACCACTTACGCTTGTAACTTCCTTCCTCTTTTTTGTATTGTATTTATGCTTTTTCCTTTTGCCTTAAAAATTAATAAAATCTTTCTGAACTTAAAAAAAGCTGCACAAGTTTCCATCTCAAAAATAACTTTCACAACTATAGGAATCATATTTCATGAAGGAGTTAATATAACCTCTGGACACTACACAATGTATTTAAGATGGACAGTATGAACAGAGTGCAATGACATACAAGTGACATTCAAATCCAGACTACCCAAATCGTAACTGTGGGAGGGATGGGTGGAAACAGAATCTAGGAGGCCTAATGCGGTTTTCAATTTTAACTTATTTTTATTGGACTGTTATAAATTCGAACAAAATTGTAATGTTTGGAGTCTGGTTTCCTCTTCATTACAGTAATGGAAGTTCCTTCTTCTTTTCTTACAGGATGGTCGTCAGGAGATGGATGATTCCCCAGAAGGCTCAAAGAAAAGTAAAATGATAGTAGGTGTCTGGACTTCTTTTCTTCATTTTGTAGAAGAGTCCTTCAAAACAACTGGAGCAAAATGTGAACAGGTCTGGCTCTTGGTGTTTGTGAGCAAAGTAGGGGAGGAAATAAAAATGGACTCAAAGGCTAGACTCAATTTAGTCACCCTCATGGGAGAAAATTAACCCACACATAATAACAGAACAAAGGAAATCAGAATCCTTTTGTTAGGCCCCGAAAAGATTGAGCATGCTGAAATATTGAGGGACGCTTTTCTGTTATGGGTTCAGCAAACGTATTTGCTTTACATAAATTGCCCTTTTTCTTAAAATAAACATTGCATATTTGCAAAAGAAAATAAAGAATAATGGTGCCACAGAAAAAAAAACAATGGTGCTCCTAAAATAAACAATAAAGGTGCCACAAGGCGAACAACAATGGTGCCTCATGCTCCATAGTTTGGTGAGGACTTTCCTACATACCCTCCGCCCACAACTCTGATGTTCAGAACTCCTATCCCAAATAGTATTACACAACTTTCATCCCGCAGTTCCCGTTGCTCCTTTCTCCCTCTCGATCCCTCAGTGCCAATGCCGCAACTCTCCAGAGGCAGCAAGCAGGTCTGTCCTGGGGTCGGCACCACTCTTCGCTCTAGTCCTCTGAAGCGTCGTTCTCGGCATCACCGCTCTCATCCGGAGAGCCTGTTTCCGACTTCTCTTCTTTCCATGACAGGGTTCCTCCTCCTCCCTCCATGACAGTGTCTTCCAGCTTTTTTGGACTTCCTCCTTCTTCCCCACATGTGCTCGTCCTTCTCGCATGCCTTCTTTTTATTTGTCATTAGGGGCATCCGATTGGCTCCCTCATTGGTCGAGTTCACCATTGGCCTACACTAAAGAGTTTGTGGTTACCTTTCTTCTTCCAGCCATGTCATTGCTTCAATTGCAATTCAGGGAGGGCAGCACAAGGTAGGTGCTGGGGTTTGAGGCTTGATCTTCCCTCATAGTTGCAAAACTCCTATTTGCTATTTCTAGAACTGAAGTTCTAAGGAGAATCTAGAATGAGAATATGTGGTATTGTGTTGACATATATAGGGATTATGTGTTTCTGAGACATTATACGGCCGATTGGGGGTATTGTATACAGCAAGCTGTTAGAAATGAAGGACTCTTTAACTGAGGGAAAGGAATTAATAAATATTCAAGGACTACATTGTGTTACTAAAGATAAAAAGCAAATGGAGGTACAATATTACCAGTAGCCTTAAGTTGCATGTGAAAAGTATCTTCACCACAAAACAGTCTCCTTTTCTTTCTGCTACAGTAACTTCTTCATAGTAGTATGAGTTAGGTTTTTCATTCAAGGACTAAGAACAATTTAGACATCATTTGGCACAACAAGGATGACGTTTACAAAAGGATATGCAAAAATGAAGACTGCTTTATAATTGTTGGACATTTTGTATCAGATATAAAAATACCAGAAACTGCTTTAATATATATTTGCTTTCGTTAAGGTAGTAACCTATTAGCAAGCCAGTATTAAAAAACTTGTAGTGAGTGCAGTGAACAGTATGACATAGTTGTAATAATCTACTAAGCACATTTCTTTTTTTTACCATCCATTGATTATTTTTTCCTACTGTTTCAGTATACAAAGCACTGTTGAAAGTGAACAAGTATGAAAGCTGAAAACATGAAAACAACTGTAAACCATTTGTCTATGTTGAATTAAAGTGTTGCTTTAAAAATATTGTATGTGTTTTGTTTGCCTAATGTTCAAAATGAAATTGAATGAATGAATGAATGAATGAGGATTTATAGAGCGCATAGTTACCCGGAAGCATCCCAGCGCTAAACCAGAACAGAGGGACCAAAGCGAATAACAGAGAAGTAGTGTAAATCATTAAGGAAAGAGGTGGGTTTTCAAGAGTTTCCGAAACCGCAAATTCTAATACAATTTTGTCTGTTTGTATTTTTAGACAGTGGTTTGAGGTCAAAATATATTACGTGTGTCAAATCACTAATCTACTGATGGATTCATTGAGTTACTACTCATATACTAATCCCATCTCCCAGGTACTCCCAGACACTATATATGCACTCATCCATTCACTGAGGCACTACCCATGCACTCATCCACTTATCCAGTCCAGGCACTGTCCATGCACTCATCCAATCAATTAGGCAGTATCTTTGCATTCACCCAATCACTCAGGCTCTATCTGTGCACCCGCCCAGTTGTATTTCTATCTAGGAACCCAATTCCATATTCCCGATTCATGCCCTTATGTGGTTATGACAAATAATATCCTTATAAAGGCATAAGAATCATATCCATATTTAGTATTAGCCCATGCAGTCCAAAACTCGGTAAGGCTACTTCCATAGACTCCTAGAAAGCACAACGCGTTCTTTAAACAAATCAAGCCTCCAGCAGCCAGGGAATTCCCCCTGCTTTTGTTTTGATTTGCACAAGAACTCTTGGAGTCCAGAAAGAACTGTTAGTTCTTAGTGACGTCTAATGTCCAACCTTACTTCAAACCCGGCACCTTTCCGGTATAAATATACCAACATTGCCTTAAGCAAACACACGGTGGTGGGAGCAGAGCGACGTTCTACTTGCCCGGGAGCCCAGCTGTTGCTAGAGCCGAAGGAAAATGCCCCTCCCTTTGACGCACTGAGAGAGAAGCTGTCTTTTTCTCCAGCCGAGAAAATCCAGCTCCGGTGTTCCCAAATCACCCTCGGAGGTTGCTGGGAGATCGAGTCCTGAAAAGCGAGATACAAGACCTCCTTCATTCTATAACCAAGGTACGGAGCTGATTAAAACCTTAGAGAGAATTCTTGATTCCGATTCTTGGCAAAAACCTAACTTAACTTAAAAGTGCAACTTACTTACTCCTTCCCACATATTAGGCTTAGGTCAGGTACACCGGGGTAGGCGTATCTTAGAAGCACCAGTTGAGTTCGTTAGTCAATGTTTTTATGTATGTATATATTTTATCCATTTTAAAGTATCATATGGCTAAGAAACCATATCAATGCTTTTACAGTATTATTTCATAATACTACTTTTACTGTACGCACTTTACTTTATGATAAGTATTGCAACTGTGGCAATTCATTTCTCTTGCACGAGAAAGAAGACTGCTCAATAAAATAACACCTTTTATTGAAAATGCCCGTCTCTCTATTTCTCTGCACTCTGGTGAAATTAAGCATGCACGATTGTCTGAGTGAAATAGTTGTCTATTGTTTTCACACGACTCTAAGATATACTCTTTATTCTGAGGGAGCAAAGTTGTCATGTTTATGTGGTTGTCAGAAACTAAACCCTTTTTGTCTAAATCAGGATGGTAAACCCTTTTCCTGAGCATTCAAGAAAGTTTCCAGTGACCTCTGAGCTAGCTGGCAAAACTAATTAAGTCTAACATAGTCAGTAGAGACCTAGATGACCTCAGTCCTACGTCTACACTGCTGTTTATGTTATTCCAATGCGCAGAGCCTATTGGGAATAGAGGAACTACACTACAGCCCAATCATCAAGCCACTACCCTTGCATTCATCCAATGACCCAGGCTCTAACCATGCATACTTCCAATCACCTAAGTGCTACTCTTGCACTTATTCCATCACCTATGCACTAGCCACGCACTCAAACAATCA
Source organism: Lissotriton vulgaris (assembly GCF_964263255.1). NCBI lineage: Eukaryota > Metazoa > Chordata > Amphibia > Caudata > Salamandridae > Lissotriton > Lissotriton vulgaris. The sequence continues at coordinate 764,525,535 of NC_141689.1, forward strand.
ACCAGGCACTACCCATGCACTAATCCCAAGCGGTACCCATGCACTCATCCATTCACTCAAGCACAATCTATGCCCTCTCACAATCACCTAGGCACTATCCAGGCACTCATCCAATCCCCCATACACTAACCTTGCACTCTTCTATTCACTATGGCACTACACATGCAGTCATCTAATAATACCCAGGCACTAGTCATGCACTCACGCAATCAACCAGGCAGTACCCATGCATTCATCCAATCAAATATCTATGTACTCGCCCAGTACCCAAGCCACTACCCTTGCACTCACCCAATGGCCCAGGCTCTTACCTTGCACTTATCGAATCACACAGGTGCTACTCTTGTACTCATCCAAGCACTACCCATGTACTAATCCAATCACCCAGCAGTACCCATGCACTCATCCATTCATTCAGGCACTATCTATGTACTCATCCATTCACCCATATACTACCCTTGCACACATATATTCACTGAGGCACTACCATGCACCTTATCCACTCACCAAGGCACTACTCATGCACTCATCCAATCGCCCAGGCAGTACACAAGCACTCATCCAACCACCCAGGGACTATACATGCACTCACTTAATCACACAGGGAGTATGCATGCATTCACCCAATCACCCAGGCACTATCTATGCACTCATCCAATCACCAAGGCACACCCCTTGCATTCATCCAATGAGCCAGGCTCTACCCTTGCACTCATCCACTGACCCAGGTGCTACTCTTGCACTCATCCAGTCACCTATGTGCTACTCACTCACACACTCATACAATCAACCAGGCACTACACATGCACTAATCCAATCACCCAATCAGTAACCATGCACTCATTAATTCACTCAGGAACTATCTATGCACTATCTATGCACTCTCACAATCACCTAGGCTCTATCCATAGACTCATCCAATCACCCAAATACTACTCTTGCACTCATCCATTTACTGAGGCACTACCCATGAACTCAAAGACTTCTGCACATGCACTTACACTTTTAGACGCCATTATGCGGGTCAGCGCTCTAGTCGCTGGACCTGCTCGGGCTTCTTAAGAGCCTGATGACACAACCGTACAGCATTAACTGAAGCTGCCACAAGTCATGTTGGCGCATTGGGGAGCTCAGCTACCTTGCTACAATTTTTAAATATTGAACTTAAATCCGAACTCATTTTAATATTGTATTGGAATCTGTTTTTAATTTTTTTCTCACCTGTGATTTTAATGTGCTGTAGTTAACGGAGCTGGGTCTAGCTGTGGGGGCAAGCTGATATTGTTTTACGGCTTCTGCACATGCACTCGCACTTTTAGCCGCCATTATTCGGGTCAGCACTCTAGTCGCTGGACCTGCTCAGGGTGCCACTGGCATGCCGAAGGGCGCCAAAGGCAAGCCCGTCAGTGCCCAACAACATCCGGAAGGGGCCAGGGGCCACAACCCCTGCCCTTTCTTCATCAGATCAGCACTGTTATAGCGCAGAGCAGCTGAGACAGTTAAACTCAGGATCAAACTGTTTTCATGTTTTTATTAAATTGCAGATCCTTGCCTAAACATACTGCTGAGCTGTTCGTCCTGCTAATGGATGAAAGCCCTGTTGTTGTTTTCCTCACTGTAACCTGGCTGAACGCGGGCTCAGAGCCCAACATCGTCCAAGCCCTCCCCCCTTACTATGTAATACAGATGATGGACAGGGCGACAGGCAAAGGGGGTGGCATTGCCACATCTATAAAAGCCATCTCAATTGTTGGACTTTTGATAGCCTTTTACCTAACTGTGAGAACCTCCATTTCTCAATGGGATGTACACCTACACTCTCCCTTTCGGGCATCCTAATTTATCGTCCCCCTGGATCTTCTGAAAATCACTACATGAAATGGTCCCCAAACTTGCTAGCACCGCCTCGAATTTCACTATTCTGGGGGATTTTAATGTCCATTTTGATGATTTTACATCAAAGGCTGCATCCAAGCTGTCCTTGGACCTCACAGCTCACACAGAAGGTGCTACATGTAACACATTCAAAAGGGCACCTTCTAGACCCCATTTTCTTTAATCTGGAGGAGTTACTCTGTCAGAAACCGACCCTGATTCCTTGGTCGAACCATTTTCTGATCTCGTTCCATTGGTCTCCTACCCATGCTACCCCTCAACTTGGCCTATGCAAATTATGTCCTGACGCTGGCCAAAACTTTCCTTAGTGGGTGACGGCACTGGAAAATTCTAAGCGGCGCCATGACATCAATCTGGTTGTGGCTAATGAAAGATTTAACAACTGGATTGAGGGGACATTATACCAGGTTCTTCCGAAGAAAATCACCCAGTCGCACAAAGGGCCTAATAGAATGACCTGGTACATCCCTAACAAGAAAAAGGAATATAGGGAGGCTATTAAAATGTACACGCTCGAAATTAAAAAAGTTCATGCCTCTTATTTTGAGGAAAAAATCTCCTTAGCAGCCAACTCCCCCGCGAAACATTTCGAATTGCAAAGAAATTACTGAGAGCTCCCTCTCCCCCGACACACCCATAGCTACTGACCAACATTGCAATAAACTTTCAGATTACTTTTATAACAAAATTCAAATGAATTACGGATCTTTTGCTTCGACCGACAGTCATACCACTCCTCATTCTGAGGAGTCTTACATATGGAGTAAGGAACACTCTCTAAAGGCCATTCCCTTAATGGACTGTGAATCACTTCAGACTACCTCTGTACTCGTTAAGAGCGGGTCGCCTAGAGACCCTGCCCCGCCTAAGATTTTGAATCAGGTGGCTGAATCAGTTGGTCCAGTCAATCTGGCTTTGATCAACTCCTCAATATCGGCTGGTGTGATCCCCCCCTCTATGGAAAAAAGCCATGGTCAAATACCTCTTGAAAAAACCTAGGCTGGACCCAGACTGTCTTTGCAACTATCAACCCATCTCACTTCTCCCAGGGATTAGCAAAACAGTGGAGAAGCATGTTAATTCAGTGCTCTCCACACAGCTGGAATCTCATAACCTACTCCATCCTTCTCAAACTGGCTTTTGTCCCCGCCAAGGAACGTAAATTGATCTACTGGTAGTCGTGGAGGAATCCCGAAAGATTGATTCTTGATGCAGGGGATTCCTCTGCTGTGATTCTTTTAGATCTCAGAATGGCCTTTGACACGGTCGACCACCTCAGTCTGGTCCAACGACTAAGAAGTTTGGTTGTATCCGAAGTGCCCAAACCTGGCTACAATCCTTCCTGGAGTAAAGATCTTTCCAGGTGTTCGAGGGTGAGGCCATCTCAAAATCCTGGCCCCTCCACTGTGGGGTTCCTCAGGGGTCCTAACTGAGCCCCACTCTTTTTAGCGCATACATGGCTCCTCTTGCGGACATCGTTCTTCCCTACAGGGTGCATATTGTGACCTATGCTGATGACACCCAACTTGCTGTTGCACATAACCATTCAGACAGGGCCTCTACCTGCCTCTGTCCCTGCCTTGAAAAAGTAGCCTATTGGATGAAACATTCATATCTAAAATTAAATGGTGATAAGACAAAGCTTATGCTCCTTGGCAATCCTTCTCTTTTCAAGGCAGACGTTATGAGGCCAGCCTCTATGGGCTACGAACCTGCCACAAAGTCAGAGATAAAGAGCTTGGGCTTCACTTGGACTTAGACCTCAGCTTCAAAGTCCAAGCCAGAAAGGTAGTGGCCTCCTGCTTTGTTATCATCAGGATGCTTCATAAAGTGCTCCCTCTGCTTGCCTTCCAGGCAAGAATGCTCATGGTCCAGGTGCCCATTCTTTCACGCCTGGACAATGGCAACGCCTTATACCTTGGCGTTTGAGTTTGATCCTTGCTAAACTTCAAACAGTACAGAACTGCACCGCATCTATTGAGACACTACACATTCACTCATCCAGTAACCCAGGCATACACTTGCACTCAAACATTCACTAACACACACAATACACTTCTCCACTTACTCAGGCACCACCAATGCACTCATCCACTCACTCAGGCACAACTCTTGTATTCATCCTTTCACTGAGGCACTACCCATGCATTCCTTCATTCACTAGGGCACTGCCCATGCACTCATCCATTCACCACGGCCCTACGCTGGCATTCATCCAGTCACCCAGGCACTATCCATGCACTCACCCATTTGAAGAAGGAACCTCCGGGGCGGGAGCGGTGCTGTCATTTTGGCTAGTTCAGGCCAGCCAGCTGAGATGACACTCTGACCCTAAGACGAGGACAGAGGTTTCCCATTTTAGCTGAGCTGAGGCCATGGCTCTTTGCTACACACAGCCAGATGGGCTCTGACTTTGCATGATTGAGGTGGTGCACTTTTGTTGGATTTTCTGACTACCGGTCCAGCACCTGCCATTTCATGACTTTCTTTTTGTACCCTTACTCAAATGGCCACTCCTGTTGATTACTTGCTACTGGAATGTTTTTTATCTAACTGTCTCTGTCTTTCTGGTCATGTCCCCTGCCTATAAATGCCTTGCATATGTTTGCTCCCCCTTCAATCCTTCTTTCTGCAGCCTTTTTGCTTACTAATCCCTTTATTTCAACCACCCCCCATTGATCACCACTTTCTCTTTCTCCCTTTCGTCCTCCTCTGCTCTGTTTCAGGCAGAAGAGTTGGTGGTCTCCTGTTCTAAACCTTGAGCACCAACTTGTGGCCTAAATTAGTATTTGAGGGTTAGTCAGTTTTTTAGATTCCAGATGATTGGTGCTACATTGCATCTCTGGCTGTACACGGTATTTCCCCGCTGTATTATTTTTCCTGCGTTCCTTGATGTAGACCTTGACGGACATAACTCGGCCCTCCTGGGGGCGAGCTGAAGGTTGAGGTGGGCGACGCTTCCCAGTAACACTGGGACTGGTGCGGCCAATGGAACTGTGATGATGCCACCTGGGTGGAAACCAAAAATGTTGCACTGACCACGGAGCCGGAGCTTGCATGGGCGATGTCAGGTGGAGCTGTTTAGGCAGCTATAGAGGAGATTGGCTCTGGTTTTACCCCCTCGCCCATCACCTACCAAGCCGGACATTGAACATTGATTTTCCTTGTCTCTCCGCTGTGTTTCCTTCCCTCCCCCACCTTCTCCCTCCGTAATCCTATGTCTGCCTCCCTTTCCTGCCCTGCGTGGAGCAGTGGAATCAATTACGTTATGGTTTTTGCATTGGATTTGTATATCCCGCCATTTTGAGATAATTGCTATCGGCTCCCATGACCAGGGTCCTCCTTCTTGGCTGTTTCGATCGATCCTCATTTCTGCTGGTCTGCTCCTTTGTTCTTCTGACTGACCTTTTTCCTCTAGTCGACCACCCTTAGATCTCCAAAACCCCTCCCTTCCGATACTTTCACCGATACACAGGATGATTTTTGGATTCTTTGTCCCCAGCCCGTTTGTTTGTTCTTTCACTTTGACTGTTTTGTCCCCTAAAGTACTTTCCTCTTGCCATTCTGCCTGACTTGATATGCATTCCTTACCCCTTTTTACCATTCCCCCTCTACCTGCCATGCTCCATTAGACATGTGTCTTGACTATGCTGGGCGCTAATAACTCATGTTACTGTTTAATTACAGTTTTTTCTCCTATGTTATACTTTGTCCTGTAACTGATGTAATTGTTTTTTAACTTGTAACTCACTGATCCTCATGTAAAGAGCGCTGATACACCCTTGACTAGCCAGCGCTATATAAAACTAAATACAATAAAATACAGGCACTGTGCATTCAGTTGCCCTTTCATCCAGAAATTATCCATGCACTCACCCAATCACCCAGGCACTACCCTTGTACTCAATCAATTACCCAGACACTACCTTTCACTCATCCAATCACTCAGGAATTAGCCTTCCACTCATTCATTTGCTCAGGTACTGCCCTTGCACTGATTAATTCACTCATGCACTACCCATACACTCATCTATTCACCCAGGTACTAACTATGCTCATATCGAATCACCTGGGCACTACCGTTCTACTCATTCATTAACCCAGGCACTACCCATGCTCCCATCTATTCACCCAGCCACTACCCATGCACTCCTCCATTCACCCAGGCACTACCCATGCACTCATCCATTCACCCAGGTACTATACATACACTCAGCCATTATCCATGCAATATTCCATTTACTCAGGCACTACCGATGCACTCCTCCATTCATTCAGCCACTACCCATACACTCATCCATTCATCCAGGCACTAACCCTGTACTCATTCATTCACACAGCCATTATCCATGCACTCATCCATTCATTAAGCAACTATCATTGCATTCATCCATTCACTGAGGTGCTACCCATGCACAACTCCATTCACTCAGGTACAACCCATGCAGTCATCCATGCATTCAGGCATTACTGTTGGATCCATTCACTCAGGCAGTATGCATGCGCTCATCCATTCACTCAGCCACTAACCATGCACTCATCCATTCACTGAAGCACTCCGATGCACTCATCCAATCACCCAGGCACTATCTATGTACTCATCCAATCACTCAGACACTATGAGCCCCATAAGGATGGCGGGCAGGCTTTGCCCGCCCGCCATCCTATCGGAAATCGGGACCGCCCGCCCTAAGGACGGGGGTCCCGCACGCACCATTAGGATGTGCCCGCCACTGTGGTGGGCACATCCTGTATTTTTAGTATTGTGGCGGGCGGAGCTCTGTGCTCCACCCGCCACAATACTAAAAATGCTTTGCAGCATTTACATAATCAAAGCGGCAGGCACCGTGCAGTGCCTACCGCTTTGAATATGTAAATGCAGGGGGGTACCACAGGTACCCCCGTGTGCCACCCCCCTTTGGCCTTCCATCTGGGGGCCCGAAGGGGGCCCCCAGAGTGAACACTGCATGTCATTGAAAAATGCCCATTGTAATATTGCGGGCGGTGTCTGACAGACACCGCCTGCATGTTACTCGTTTCCCGCCCCGGCCGCAAGGCGACCGGGGCAGAAAAGTGGCGGGCGGTGTTTTGCTCCGCCGTGGTCCCCCCGCCGTTCTAATATGGCGGGGGGGAATACAGGGAAGGATGGTGGGCGGATTTCCCCCGCCAGGCTGGCGGTGGCTACCGCCAGCCTGGCGGGGGCAATCTGCCCGCCATCCTAATGGGGCCCCATGTGTTCATTCACCCAATTACCCAGGCACTATCCATGCACTCACCCGATGACCCAGGTACTGCACTTGCACTCATGCAATTACCCAGGCACTACCTTGCACTCGTCCAGTCACTCAGGTTTTAGCTTTCCACTCATTCATTTATTCAGGCACTAACCTTGCACTTGTCCATTCACTCACGCACTACTCATGCACTCATCTAACTAACCATACACAAATCCAATCACCCAGGCACTACAGTTGCACTTATCCATTCACCCAGGCACTAAGAATGCACATATCCAATCTCCCAGGTGCTACCCTTGTGCTCATCCATTCACTCAGACACTACCTATGCACTCAACCAATCACCCAAGCATTACCCATGCACCCATCCATTCACCCAGGCACTACCCAATCATACATCCATTTACTAAGGCACTACCCATGGACTCAACCAATCATGCAGGCAGTACTCATGCAATCATCCAATCACTCAGGCCGTACCCATGCACTCATCCAGTCACCAAGGCACTATATATGCACTCATACATTCACCCATGCACTATGTTTTGACTCATCCATTCACTCAGGCACTACCCATGCACTCATCGATTCACCAAGGCATTGTCCATGCACTCATCTAGTTACCCAGGCACTAACCATCCACACATCCAATCCCCCAGGCACTACCCTTGCACTCATCCATTCACTCAGGCAGTACACATGAACTCAGCCATTCACTTGGGCACTACCCATACACTTAGAAAAAACTTGTTTCCCTCAACGACCGTAATAGTTCCACAAAGATATACTTCTGTTTACTATTTATAGTCCATTTAAACAGTACATCAACGATAACCACAAAATGTTCATTTATATTTTTTATTCTTTACACAAGATATGAACTTTTATTTACTTTTTTTTATAAAAAAACTTTTTTATCTTATTTCCTTTTTATAAGTGATTCATTCTCTTGCTTCAAAGTAATTCATTTTATCTTTATATTTAAAGAAATGAAATTGCTTTACATTTCATTGAGCAATTGAATCATAATTTACAAAAGTTGAAAATTCAGCATATAAAATATACAATACAAAAAGAGAAAAAAGAAAATATCATCAAAAGATCATAATTTATCAAGAAAATATATATACCCTGGATGCAGCCAACTCCCATATCATTCATACTCACACATTCATACCCACACTGATCACATTCAGACAAAATCTGCACTAAGGTGAGATCAAGTTAACAGAGAATGTCTCTCCCAACAGGTGAATCTCAGAACACAGTATGAGATTCCGCACTTGGTCGAAGCGCGTTTTGGTGGTGCAAGCCACCTTCCTCAGGACCTCTTCCAGATTACACACAAAGATAAACCAAGGGACCTAAAATTGTATAAAAATTGTGTCACCACAGATGTACTGACAGAAGAATAATCAAAAATACTGAGTATATATACATACATCAATCCAACATAGACCCTGCCATGTGACCAAACAACATTTATATCCTACCTAAACATGATTTTCAATTTCTCAAGAGGATTTTTGACAAAGCAGAAAAAAGAAAAGAAAGGACATAGGATGAGTATATTCCAAAGACACAGGCTAGAAATATTACTCAAATATGAACCTTAGTCACAGTTATTTGTATTGTTAGTGTTAACTTTGGTTTATATAGCGCCAAATCACCTACAGGTCTCTAGGCGCTCAAGACCGATGACAGACAACAATGATTCAAAGCGTACGAGAGGCAAAGAGAGGCCTACAATGCAACTATTTAAATTGGCCAAACGCCTCCCTAAATAGAAGCATTTTTAGCAGCTTCCTAAAATGCAGGAGATTTACTTCTCTCCGGAGCGGTTCTGGTAGTTTGTTCCATTTCTGTGGAACCAAAACCGAAAAGGATCTCCCTCCCTTGGTTCCTAGCTTATATCGAGGGCAGACCAACAACTGGGTATCAGAAGACCTAAGTATTTGTTTGGGGTTGTAGACCTCCAAACGTTCTTTAATATAGGCGGGGGCTTGCCCATAGATTGCCTTGTGGGCCGTGCATAAGCTCTTGAACTACACCCTCTGCTCAATAGGGAGCCAATGTAGCTTAAGCAATAAAGGAGAGGCATGGGTTCTTCTAGGTAGCCTGAAAATTAGTCGCGCAGCATAATTCAGGACAAACTGCAATCTATTGGTCAAAGTTTTAGGCAGACCTAAATAGAGAGCGTTCCCATAATCCAACCTCGAAATGATTGTAGCAGAGACAACCATACGGACCGTGGACAAAGAAAGGAGGGGAGCTAACTTACGCAGCTGTCTGATCAAGCCAGTACGCGTCCCTATGACGGAGGAAATCTTACTGGCCATTAACAATTCACGGTCAATCTTGATGCCAAGACTTTTTACTTTGTCACATGGTATCGGGGTGGGACTAATTCTTGGGGCCAATACAGGTCACTCCAGGGTGAAGCAACGGTCGAAACCACCAAAACCTCAGTTTTTTCCGTCCCAGTCCCATAAGCCACCTATATGCATAGTTCGTATAACTATCTCTGACCTAGGCACTACTCAGGCATTATCCATGCGCTCATCCATTCATCCAGGCGCTACCCAGGGGTACATTCAATCACCCGGGCACTACCCTTCTACTCATCCTTTAGTTATAGTATGTTAAGTCATTTTATATAGCGCACAGCTGCCTCAGCGAAGAGGGGTACCTGCGCTAGTAGCAGTGTCAATGAAGAAATACGGGATTAAGCCACGAGAAAGAAAAAGGTCTTAGTGGCCTTACGGAAAGACATTAAGCTGTCCAGTCAATGAATCAGCGTAGGCAATTTAGCCGCCAAGCAACGAAAAGATCATCCACTAGCTCAAAGACGCTACACTCTGGGGACCAAAGCTAGGTGTTGCCCAGCTGATTGTAGTTGAAGCATAGGAACGTAGGGTACCAGTAATTTAGACAGGATCTCAGGGTAGGAGAATTTTAAGATTTTAAAAGTCAGGCACAGGCTGCTGCGTTCTGAACCCGCTACAGACGAGTTGTTTCTGCCTTATTTGTCCCTAACAGGAGCGAATTAGCATTGTCCAATCTGGACAGGATGGTCGCCTGTACTATCGTCCTGCGGGTAGAAGGTCCGAAGAACTCCAACAAGGGTCTCAACCCTCGGAGTACGCCAAAAGCAGGTACCTGCTAATTTCTTGTTATGCTTCTGATAGCTGAGAGTGGCATCTAACCAAACCCTAAGATTTTTTACTGCCAACTTAGGGGTGGGAGCGCAGCCCAGGGTCTTGGGCCACCAATGATCATTCCGTAGTCCCTGATCTCTCCCCACCAACACCACCTCAGATTTATTGGCATTGAGCTGAAGGCAGTTGGTGGTCATTCACTCCGTGACTGCCGCTAGGCCATTCCAAAATTTGGTTGTGCCTTGCGTAGGGTCGTCGGAGAGGGCCACCACCAACTGCGTGTCATCAGCATACGAGACCATGGTAAGACCATTGTCCCTGGCCACAGTGACTAGGGGTTGAACATACAGATTGAAAATTATGAAGCTGAGGGCAGAGCCCTGAGGGGCACCCTGCCCAATGGCTTGGGCGCTGGAGAGAAAGGGGGGAGCAGATACTTGGAACGTTCTATCTGCCAAAAATCATTTAAATCATTCCAAGGCTGGACCTATGACACCGGCCTCTTACAGATGAACTAGAAGGATCTGGTGGGAGACTGTGTCAAATGCGGCACTAAGATCAAGTAATATCAGCGCCACGGTGCGCCCTTCATCCAGAATGGTCTGCAGATGTTCAGTCACAGCTAGGAGAGCAGTTTCTGTGCTGTGACCTTCACTCAGGTACTACACATGCATTCATCCATTCACTATGGCTTTATCCATACACTCGTCCAATGACCCAAGCACTACACTTGCACTCATCCATTCACCATGCATATATTGAATCAGTCAGCCAGTACCCATGCACTCATCTATTCACTCAGGCACTAACCATGCACTCATCCATTCACTCAGGCACTACCCATTTACTCATCCAATCAACCCGGACACTACCCTTGCACTCATCTATTCACTCATGCACTACCTATGCACTCATCTATTCACCCAGACACTGCCTCTTCACACATCCAATCACCCAGGCACTATCTTTCTAGTCATCCATTCACGCAGCCACTACCCATGCGCTCATCTATTCACCCAGGTACTACCCGCGCACTCATTCAATCACCCAGGCACTACTCATGCACGTATTTATTGACCCAGCCATTATCTATGTACTCACCCATTCACTCAGGTACTCCAGTTGCACTCATCCATTCACCCAGGAACTACCAATGCACACATGGAATAATCCAATCACTACTTTTGCACTCATCCAATCAGTCAGGTACTACTTATGTTCTCCTAGATTCACTCAGGCACCACTGCTGCACTCATTATAACATCCATGCACCAGTTATGCACGCATTCAACTCCAAACACCAGTCATACACTGATTCCAACATTTATACATACTTAATCTTCTTTTAACTTTAAAAAACGATTCCAACAGCAACCTTTTTTTTAAGGCTTTTGTAAAGTTTCAAAAAATGTTTTTTCTTCTTTGCAATAACAAAAATGGTAACTGAGACAGCAGGAATTGAAAAAAATGTGCACTGAAAAATGTGCAAAACATACAAAAGGGGAAAAAATAGCATGTATGCTGTTTTGCAGCATTGCAAATAGCTGTAAGACACTGCACGCCAACACTTATAGCAACACTACAGTCCATGCAGTACATGGCCATTCCTAACAACTGTGGAGCCATATCTGTTGCAGCAATCTGTACCTTAGAAGGGTTTTTCTGGCCGTGAATTGTTGCTGCTGCCACTGAAGTAAATAGTCCTCCAGCTCCCCTCTGCTTGATCACTAGATGGAGACATTTTTATGATAGCGTTTTAGATGGTATAACGTGGATGTTGTCCAACATGAATATTTCTCGTTCATTTCTCTCTAGAGAGGGTCTTATTGCAGATTGTGCATTGCACAAGTTTGGCAGCTGTTTTTGATTCCCCAGATGGGATTTAAAAAATAACCCCATGTCACAATGGCTCTCTTTTGTGGAGGTTCGTCTTCATCCAAATCTTCAGTCTCCACCTCCTCCACATCTTGGTCCAGCTGTTGTTCCTTCTGATCCCCATCTCCTTGCTTTGTTTGTTGCCATTTTTGAAAAAAAGGCCAAAAGCTATTCACAGCAAAATGAATCCACTTGCTCAGAATGAAGTTCTATGAAAGAAGATTCACAAAGGAGTGGGTGTATACGTCCTATTGATTTTGCTGAAACATATATTATCCAAAGATATTCCTTGCTTTCCTGGTCATGTGATATTTGCGATGACCAAAATAGTTGCGGTTACCGCAGTGAAGCGAAAATGCAAAATACCAGGTTTTTTTTGTAAATCTGTTTTATTGAAACTCTTGGTATACAGGTACATTTCTTTATGTGCATAATTCAAAGGGGAAACAACAATTGGAGTAGCTTGTACAGTATCAGAGCGAATGTTGACGACGGTTGAAAATCCAATAAATGCACATGTATATAAAGAACTCCACCTGTTGTCTTATGGGTGAACACTGCATGCACCAAACCATTCATTCCATTGTTTTATCACAGTGTAACTCGCAGTGCCGTTCCTACCAGGACACCCAACCTTGCCCGCCCAGGCGGGCAGCCTGATGACCAGCCGCCCCCCCCGGCGTCCGCAGCCTTCTGGTCAGTAATGAAGTGTGATGTTCCACAACAGTGTGAATAACCATCCAGGCCTGGTTCCGGGCGACATGTACGTGTGCTGTGGACGGCTAGATTGTTCAGGATGTCGTTGCCATGGGGTGGAAGGTTGCGGCAGTGGCTTGCATATGTGCTGCACTCCTGTGTTTAGTCGCTGTGTGCTAGAAGTGAAGGTGCGAGTAGGAAAGGCAGATCTGGCGTGGTCAACTGGGGGTGACCTCTGCCGTGGGTGTCGATGTTCCAATTCAGGGAAGAACAGGAAAGAAAGTGAGGGTGTAATGAACCCAAACTCGGGGAGGGGGTGCTGCAGTGCGGGCCCTGTCTCAATGGTTTCGGGCGGAGTGGTCCCGTAGGGTGCCGCCCAGTGGTGCTCACGGGAAGGTGATACGAGTGGTGCGTGATAACTCTGAATCCCGGGGTGGGAGTGCATTAGCGGAGTCGCCTGTGTGTGTGGCCCCTGTCGACAGGTGGGGGGGGGGGAGGGGGGAAGGGGCGGAGTGGGCGGGGAAGTGGGGGGGGGATAAGGGAGGTGGGAGGGGGCGAGCGGGGGGGGCGGGGAGGGGGAGGGCGGGGTCACGGGGGTGGTATTTCTTGTTTGTCTGCGCGCGGCTCTTGTTTCTCCCCTTTCTCACTACCCTCCCCTTACATCACCCCTTTATCATGGCAGGCCCTGGTGAATGTTCGCAGGAAACCCTCCCATATCTGGGCTATCGGTATGGCCCTCCGCCCCGCCGTCTCCTCCCTACTTAGTACCGTGCCCTCTGCGGTCGCCCAGTAGGTGAGGGAGGCACTCCAGTGTTTCGTCAGCGGTGGTTCTGCGGCTTTCCAGTGGCGGGTTATGAGTCTTTTGGCGGTTATCAGCCCCAAATCCCAGAACCTCATGTGCGCCTTGTTATGTTTCGTCCTAGTGAGGAGGCCCAGTACACAAGTGTCCCAGTCGTGTCGAACGCTTAGCTCCGTCCCTTTCGTCAACAGCGTGGTGACATCATGCCAGTACGTCCGTAGCTTGGGACATGCCCACAGCATATGTAGGAGATCCGCGTTCAGTAGCGCGCATCGTGGGCATTTGGATGTATCCAGGCCAAAGTAGCGGTTAATCTTGTCCGGGGACAGGTATGCCCTGTGTGTGATGTAGAACTGTATGATTCTGAATCTCGAATCGCGGGGAATGTGTTGTGGTCCCTCTAGAATCCTTTCCCACTCCTTATCCGACCAGTCCTCCCCCCTGTCAGTAGTCCACCTGTCCCTGAGCGACTGTAGGGAGCTCGTTGTGTGGGACCTCAGCGCCTGCGTTAGCCAGTGTACGACGTGTGTACCTGCCCCCATGACGTGTAGGTATTGTATTAAGAGGTGTGTCTCGGGTTCCGCTGACATATCGCCCCAGTGTTCCGTTAGGACCCGTATCATCGATGCATGCATCAGGAATTGACCCGCTGGCAGTCCAGGATTCTCCACCAGCCCTTCGAACTGTACCAGGGTCCCGTCGTCATATAGGTCCGCCTTTGTTTCAAGCCCCACCTGCGCCCAGTCGTGCAGGCGCGCTGCTGTCACTACTCCCCCTGGCCTGGGCAATCCCTCCAGTGGTAATGCTGGGGCGTAGGGTGTAGTCTCCTTGGTCAATTTCAGTGCACGCTTGTAGCATCGCAGTGCCACTGCTACGTGCAGTTGCGTCTCGTGTGTCACGCCTCTGAGGGGGTGGAACAGTGCGAGAGCCTCCGCATGGGTCACAGCTGGGACTGTTGAGGCCATGTCGTTCAGGTTTCTGCCCGCGAGCCAGGCTACCACCCACTGAAGCTGTGCGGCGAGATAGTAATGCTCGTGGTTCGGGACCGCTAGTCCCCCCGAGGACGTCGGGGCATACAATTTCTTCAGGGCCACCCTCGGTCTCCCTGCATTCCATATAAGGGTTCGTGCTAAGGCCTCCAGGTCTTTGAAGACCCGAGCTGGGACATATACCGGTAAGTTCGAGTAGTAGTACAGAAGTCTAGGCAAGACTATCATTTTGGACAGGGTGATCCTGGCCGGGACGTTAAGCGGGAGCGTGCCCCAAAATCGGATCTGTGCCCGCAAGGAGTTTATGGCTCGAACCAGGTTGCCATCCAGTATATCCGCCGCGTTCCTGTAAATGTGTATGCCCAGGTACTTAAAGGTGCCGGCATACCATGTCAGTGTCGTGTCTCCTAGCTGTACTGCGCACTCTTGCATATTTGGGTGAAAGGGGAAAACTCCAGACTTACCCCAGTTAACCCTTAGTCCCAAGTGCGTCGTGAATTCACAGAGGGCGTTGGTGAGTTCCGGGGGTATCCGCGTCAGGTCTCTGACGTAGAGGAGTAGATCGTCGGCATACAGGGAAACCGCGTGTACCCCGTCTATCAATGGGATGCCCCACTCGGTGCCCTGCATCCTCAGCATCTCCGCCAGTGGCTCCATGGCCAATGAGAAGAGTAGGGGCGATAACGGGCAGCCTTGTCGCGTGCCCCGCCTCACCTGTATAGCATCCGATATCAGGCCCCCTATCCGGACCCGGACGGTAGGCGTTTGGTATAGGAGTCCCACCATGTCCAGATAGGTGTCACCCAGACCAAACTTTTGCATAACCGTTCTAAGATACGGCCACTCTACCGAATCAAATGCCTTTTCCAGGTCTAATACTATGCAACCCGATCGTGGCCAAGGGTCTCTCGCGTACTCCTGCACCCTGAATAACCGGCGGATGTTGAGCGATGTGCTGCGTGTGGGTACGAACCCGTTCTGGTCAGGGTGGACCAGGATGGGTGTATATTGGGCCAGTCTCCTCGCTAGAGTGGAGGCTAGTATTTTATAGTCTGTGTTTAGGAGGGCGAGTGGCCTGTACGAGCCCATAAGCGTCCCCTCTTTACCCGGTTTCAAGAGGGAGACCAGTGTGGCTTCGCTCAGAGAAGGGGGCAGGGAGGAATCTTCCAGAGCCGTCTCATACAGTTTAACGAGTTCAGGGATCAGGAGGTCTTGGTAGGCTTTATAGAACTCCGCTTTGAGTCCGTCGGGGCCAGGGGATTTTCCGTTGGAAAGCGCCGCTATGGTCTCCCGGAGCTCCTCAGGGGCAACGGGTGCCGCGAGGACAGTTCGTTGGGCGTCGGTGAGTGCCGGTAACGGTATCCGACGGAGATATTCCTCCGTGTCCGGGGCGGGTGTGGGCAGGCAAGAGCAATACAGCGTTTTGTAATGTGTAGTGAATGCTCCGTGAATCTCTGACTGTGTGTGTAGGGGCATCCCAGTCGCATCTAGCACTTTTGTGACTGGTTTCGTTCGGTCTTCCCTGGCGATGAGCCACGACAGCAACTTACCGGGCTTGTCCCCCCTATCGTGCGTGCGCGCCGCATGAGCCGCGAAATTTAGACATCGGAGCCTCTCCAATAGCCGTTCGTGGGTCGCCTGTGCAAGTTGAAGCCCAGCGATGTTCCCTCCCGCCGAGTCCCGCTCATGTCGACTCAGTTCCTCCTCCACCCTCTGTAGGTCCTTCTCCACCTGACGTTTGAGATTCCCCTGTGTACCTAAACACTGCCCCCTAATGACCACTTTAAACGCCTCCCATTCCATTTGCAGAGAGGTGGCTGAGCCTGCGTTTTCCTCAAAGTAATGCACTATATGTGCAAACAGTGAATCCCGGAAGGGCGCGTCTAGTAGGAGGTCCGGCTGCAGTTTCCAATTGGGGACAGGGGGGCGAGTACTCGCCCATGAGACAGTTAACATGTGTGGGTTGTGGTCCGAGTGTGTCCTACCCATGTAATGCGCGTCCGTCACTAGCGGGAGTAGATCATCTGTGAGCATGAATCTGTCCAATCGGGTGTGTAGGGTGTGGGCTCCCGAATAGTACGAATATATCTTGGCCGTAGGGTTCCGGTGGCGCCACACATCATGCAAGTTCCAGTGTGAGGCCCAGGCTATAAGAGCTTTCATGGCGCCCACTACTGGCGCATTGGGTAGTGGTGGGAATGAGCGGTCCAGTGTGGTGTCCAATACACTATTGTAATCCCCCCCAACATCCAGGGGATCCCATGCCAGTGTGCTAGTGTTGTGGACACCGTCTCGAGGAAGCCCTGTTGGTCCGTGTTAGGGGCATAGAGCAACGCCACCACCAGCGGCCGCCCATCTAGGCGTCCCTTCACTGCCACAAACCTCCCCTCCTTGTCTATGTGTGAGTCTTCTACCTCAAACGGGAGCCCTGGTCTCATCCATATCAGTGCCCCCCTGGCGTAAGAGGAGAACCCAGTTGCATAGATCTGTCCGCGCCACCGCCTGCGCAGGGTGTGTACCTCAGGGGCTGTTAGGTGTGTCTCCTGAAGGAGTGCTATCTGCACCTTGTGTCTCTTTAAGTAGGAATAAATCATGTACCTGCGTGCGGGTGTGTGTATTCCGCGTACATTCCAGGTACACATTACGACTTCAGCCATCAGCATATAACAAGTCAGTCACACCCATTCTCCCCCCCACACCAAGCGCCTCCTCAAGGGGCCCTCCATCACCCAGTGTCAGAGCATCCCCAATTTTATCCGAGCAGCACCCAGAAAAGTCTAGTGAGCACCCCTGTAGGTCATGCATGCAGCGTTTCACAGTAGGGAAAAGGGGGGTAAACATTAACTGGGGGGAATACCATCGGGTCGGTTGCCAAACGTGCAGCCGTCCAAACATTCTGCAAAAAGTACGAACAGCCCATTCTGGGGGGTTGCTGCCCATCGCGCAGTCCAAGTGCCCAGTGGGTGTCAGTTGAGCGTGAAGGCGTGAGTGCCCTCCCAGGGGGGTGTGAAGTATAGGCCTGAGTGGCCGTCAGGCCGGCCCACCGCCTGGTTAGTAGCGTGTCCAGAAAGTCATGGGGCCTCTGCCCCGGTCGAGCCTGGAGCTGATAACCATCGCCCACCCATAGGGACCCCGCAATGTAGTGGCCCATGTGGCGTGGGTGCCACCGGGCAGCTGCTCCGCAATAGGCTACTGCAAGTATGACATTGTCTCAACTTACTGCGTGTTCGGTGTCCGTCTCCACCGGGCTGTGCTGTGTCTTTGCTTCTATCGCTGGAGGCCCCGTGGTGTGGCACTCCTTCTTTAGCCATACAGGTCCGACGTTTGTGGGGTGATGTCTGGCAGCCCATTTGAGAGCTGCGAGTCCGGGAGACCATAGATCGCTTCGTCGTCGCTTGGCGATACCCTGGGGCTGTGGGCGGGCGGGGAGCGTTGTGAAGGGGAGCCGCTGAGCTCCGAGACCATCCGCAGAGCTTCCTGCTGTTCCCTGCGCCTTTCCTCTTCCGGTGGGCTCGCGCTGTGCTGGGTGCTGCTGGCCGCTGGGGAGGGTGACCTGGCTCCGCGTCTTCTCTTGGACCTCCGGCGTCTCCTTGGCCTGTCCGGGCGTCCTGATCTTTCAGTGTTCTTATCCGTCCCATTGTCCAGCCAGGCTTCCACGTCTTCCGAGGAGTCAAAGAAGTGTGTTTTTTCATTCGCTACCACCCTGAGTTTTGCTGGGAAGAGGAGGGAGTACGTAAGTCCCAGTTGGCGTAGCCTCCGCTTCACCATGAGGAATGATTGTCGCTGGCGCTGCACCTGGATCGTGTAGTCTGGGAAGAACATTATGCTCGCGTTTTCGACTTGTATGGTGCCCAGTTTTCGAGTTTCTCGCAGGACAGCATCTCGGTCCCTGTAGTTCAGGATACGGAGTAGGAAAGGGCGCGGGTTGGAGCCGGTGTGGAGTGGCCTGGTCGGGACTCTGTGCGCCCGTTCCACCACGAAGTATGGCGAGAGGGTGCCTTCCGGTAACAGGGTGCGTAGCCATTCTTCTACGTGGGTGGTCGGATCCTTGCCTTCCCATTTTTCGGGCAAACCCACTATGCGGACGTTGTTGCGTCTCGCCCGCCCTTCTGCATCCTCTGCCCTGTCCTCCAGGAACTCCACCCTGTTGAGGAGATCTTTAATCTGCTTGTCCGACTGGGCGACTCGAGGTTTCATGCCCGTCACTGTGATTTCCAGGGTCTTGGTGCGCTCAGCCAGCTTCTTGTGGTCTTCCTTCAGGTGCGTAAGGTCTATGGCGACTCCGTCTATTTTCGCCTCCAGGGACGTCCGGGTAGACTGGATGGAGTTTTCCAGGCGTTCCATTGCTGCCAGCACCGAGTCCAGTTTGGCCGTCACCGGATCCGCGTCCGTTTGCTTCTGCGTCTTATCCATTTTGCCCTTCTGGGACGTGCTCCCCGTTCCTGTGCGTTTTCCGGCACCCCCGGACATGGGCGGGCGCTGGCTCTCGGAGGACCCTGGTGAGGTGGTGGTTTGTGGTCGCGTTGTTTGTCAGAGCCACTGGCTGGGGCTCCGGCAATATTCCTAGGTCGGGGGGTGCAGGATATGCCCACCTTGGAGCCTTCCGTGAGGTTGAACTGCGCAGATCGCAGCGTGGCCCGGGGGCGGTAGCTAGTCCGCTTGGTTTGGATTCTGGCCCAGGCAATGTGTGACGTTATGTCGCTTCTGCAGTGAAGTATATTTTAGGCTCCACGTCGTCTCCCCGTTGTGTCGGGCGTCCAGCTATGCCGTGGCTTTAAGGGCACCGATGTCCGGTGGCGTTCAGCTGCAGCGCGTGTAGCGTGCAGCAGGCAGTGTCTCCCTGTGGCACCCACCACTTATGGTTGTCCCTATAGATCCGTGCACGTGGGGTCCCCTGGCTGTTTGTGGCAATGGCGGGTGGTGTGGACAGTCGGGTCCCAGGTCTCTCAGGCGGTCTGTGGCTCTCTCTGGCTCTGCCCCACCACGACCCCGCGCTGTGTGCTGCGGATGCGGCCTTCGGTGCCTCCTGACGGGTATTCCTCTGCTGCCTGGTCGCCGGACCCGGCTTGTGGCACCGCACGGGTCCGGGTCCGTGGGCTCCGCGTCGCCGGGAGCGGCGGGTCTGCGCCCAGGCGGGTGCTGTTTCTGTTGCGCCTCGCGCCGTAGCACTCACCGTGCAGGGCCGCTGCCGGCGGCGCAAGGGGCTCCGATCTCTGACCCGGGGGGGGGGTGCTCGGGGCCTCTGATTGCTGCACCGCTGGAGCCTGGTGGGTGTTCAGCCCTTCGGGTGTCTGGGTTTCACCCGGGTCTGCTTTCTCCAGCGCCGGTCCGCTCCACTGGCATAGGCCGATGGGGGGATGGGCACCTCCTCGCTTTTCAGTCGATCGCGGCAGCCCGGATGGCGGTCCCGATTCCTCTGCAGTGCACCACTTCTTCGTCTCCCTGGCGTGGCCAGTCGGGTCGCCTCCGTCTCCTGTGGTCTGTCGGGGGCCGATCACCGTCAATGTATCCTGGCGCCGCCGTCGTTGTTCACGCCTCCTAGGGGTCCCGTCCGTGCGGCCCTCGTTTCCGGTCGCAGCACCGGGCTTGCCTGCTAGGTCTCGCCGGGCCCGTGGACTCCTTCTCGGCTGTGTCGGCCTCGCTGGTGCCGGTGCGGTCCCGGGGCTCGTTGGACCCTGATTTTTGGTCCGGTGCTGTGTCAGCGCCCCTTAGCCACTCGCTGCAAGTCCGGGCCGGCCAGGCGGTGATTTACTCGGATAAATTAACCCCTGAGTGCGGGATCACGCTGGAGCTCCGCTAGGGTGCAGCCAGTCTCGCTGCGCGCGTAGCCACGCCCCATGCAAAATACCAGTTTAAAGTAGTTTCTTTAAAAATGGAAAGAAAAACCACAACTTTCTAAACTATAATATTAAACAGATATACTAAACTTGTTCACAATCCCTCTACATATGTGTTTCAGAGTTGTTAAAAGACACGAGCTTTACCCAAATACTGACGTCATCGCGAATTCCGCTGTCTCCGCGGAAATGGAAAATAGTATTTGAAGGCGATTATTCTGGAAACTCACTACAAAAATATGAGTTTGAAAAGTACACTAATGAAGCTCTACTATTAAATATACTGTAGAATATATCAATATGCTTTACACTTTGTATAAACCATGAGCTCTTCGCAACTATCAACATCATCGCGGTGAAGTTGGTAGTCGCGAATACAATTTTTTTTTTTGTTAAGGTGGTTTTTTTTTAAATTGATCACAGAAAGAAAAGTTCAAACAGTATTTTACTAAATAATTAGAGCTAAACTTTATTTAAGTGTATTGTTCAGTATGTGAAATACATTTACTGATGACAGAATATCCACGGTAAATGCAACAATGTTGTGCCAACTTACAAAATTGTTGAAGATAAAACCAGTTATTAATGTATTTTTTGATAAACACATATGAATTCAAAAATGAGTGGTGTGTTATATAAATATAATACATAATATCCAATTATAAAAATAAAGTACGAACATCTTACATGTTCACTTACAAAAAATGGATGTTACAATTCAGCAATCAAATTTAAAAAAAACCTTAGATACTGACAAAAAAAAAAGGTTATAGGGATGTTATAGTTAATAATTATCATTTAAAAAACCTCAAAAAAGGTTACATGGGGAAATATAGTTAGGAATTTCATTTATAAACCTTAGAAATTCACAGAAAAAATCAAACGTTACGGGGACGTTATAGTAAGGGTGATATTTCACTCTCACAAAACCAGAGAAATTCAGCAGTTAGAGTTAGCTTAGCTAACTATAACTCATAACCCTGCAATACACTGCTTATGACCTCACATATTACATAACTCATGACATGGTCAATAACATAATTGATAATATCACTGATGACATCTCAAATGACATCACTGATGGCATCATCCACAGAATCTCTGATGTAGCCACTCATACCCCCATGTAACCCTTCACACACCCACTCCAACTTTTGCACTGCCGTTCTCTAAACCATTGACTCACCCATACCAGTAATTATATACCCACGAAGTGATTCATTGGTCTACACATATATCCACTCAGTCACCCATATACCGCCACTCATACACCAACTCGCTCACTAATAAATCCACTGATATATCAACTCATCCAGCCACACCACCACTCACACACTCTCAGGCACCCATAGAGCTACTCACATACCTACTCACTCAACTGTAGAGTCAAAAACACAGCTGTTAACTCACCTATACAGGTATACACACAATAACTCACTTATTCATAAAAATACGAACACACACATATTCAACTATACTGTCACTGACACAAGCACACACTCGCCCATATAGGCACTCTGACAATCACTTACTCACATTCAGTTACTCACCCTTATACCGCTGACACATCCTTTCACCCACCTGCACAGCCATACACACACTCACTCACCCACACAGCCCCTCTCAGATGCACTCATGGACCTATACATCCAGTGATTCACCCACTCACCAATTCATGCAGGGAGTCAAACACCCCCTAATAGCCACTCATGCACCTACTCACCAACCCATGCAGACCCTTACACACCAACTGACAGACTGATACAGACATTCACACAAATTAGTCTCTCACCCATACATTCACTGAGACACGTATATTCACTCACTGATACAGTTAGTCACGCACCCACTAATTCATCAAAACAGGCACAAATACACCTACTGATTTATCAATATACTGTAATGTATATATATTTAACAATCATAAACATTTTAGAAACACTTCCAATTACCAGATAATGTCAATACCTGCTGAATTGCTCTGGTTTTATGCAAGTGAAATATCAGCCTAACTATAACATTCCTGTAACCTTTGATTTTTTCAGTGAATTTGTAAGGTTTTTTAATTCTGTTTTAATTCTTTAATTCACTGAAAAAAACACAGGTTTCATTGACAATATAGTTAGTTGGAAATCCCCCAACTTAAAACGTGCCACAGGGCGGGTTTGCACACTTGTCACATCAGGACCGCCCTCTCCCTGCACTACTATGCAAAAGCACCCCGTGGCGTATTTTAAGTTGGGGGATTAAGTCCCCTTCAATCATGAGGGTCCCTGGGGTCCAACTAGCCCACCAGGTATCTCCAGTAAGTGCCACAAGGCTGCTTTGCAGAAAGGTGTAAAAAGGGGCATGGCCTCGGACCACCTCTCTGCAACGCAGCCCTGTGGTGCTTACTGGAGGTACCTGGTGGACTAGTTGGCCCCCGGGAACTCTCAGTATTGAAGGGGAATTAATCCTCCAACTTAAAATGTGCCACGGGGCGCGTTTGCACAGTGGTGCAGGGAAGGGGTGGGGCCTGACATGACAAGTGTGCAAACATGCCCTGTGGCGCCTTTTAATTTGGGGGTTTAAGTCCCCTTGAATCTTGAGGGTCCCTGGGGGCCAACTAACCCACCAGGAACCTCCAGTAAGCATCACAGCTGCATTGCAGAGAGGTGGTCTGAGGCCACGCCCCAGTTATTACCAAATCAAAAGTTATTAGGAATTTCCAAGGTTTCGTACGAATGAAATGTCCAGCTAACTCTAACACCCCTGAAACCTATGTTATTTCTGTGAATTTCTAATGTTTTTTAAATGCTAATTTCTAACTATAATATCTCTGAAACCTATGTTTTTTCAGTGAATTTCAAAGCTATTTTAAATGCTTATTTCTAACTATAACGTCTCTGAAACCTATGGTTTTTTCAGTGAATTTCTAAGGTTTTTTTAAATGCTAATTTTTAAGTGTAATAGTAGTTATACATATTTTTTTGTACTGATTTTAAATAAAATTATATATTTTTCTGAAAATTGCAAAAAAAAGTTTTAAAAACATTCAAAGTGAAATGTTGTTTAATTTTGAATGTTTTTAAATGTTAATATATTTATATTATTTTCTTTTTTTCACATATTTTTCGGACTCGCGTACCCAAAGCATACACATCACGGTGAGTGCACGGATTCTAGCCGCCATTTTTGAAAAGTCATGAAGGATCAGCCTGCGGTGTGCGGTGGCTGCGTATTTTTCAGTTACATCATATACATTTAATATTACATGGCCGGCTAGGACGTGCTCCGTGAAAGCTCCCGGCAAGCTGCTAATAGATCTGACGTAAACTACAGTCCCGAACCCCCCAAAAAGAAGGAGCTGGGTTCGTCAAGGTCCCGGAGCCCGCAGGGACCCAAAAACCGATGCGACAAACAACGTGAACGGAGGAATCCGGCTGATGGAAAGGAAGCCGCGCGAGGCGACTGCACCAAGATGGTGCTCGACGGCATTGCAAAGGGCCGCGCAAGTTAACACACAGGGCCCAAGATCCCACACAAGTGAGTGCCGGAGGGTGGACACACCCGGGGAGCGTGAGGCGCCACTGGGACCAACGCGATTCGTGCTGCAGAAGCCCGCAGAGAATATTAAACGGCCGGAGTGGGCGGGACCCAGAGAGCGCCCGGGCCCGAGGCAGAAAGTGAAGCGGAAGTGCCCCAGGCTTGGGGAAATGAACGGAGAGGCCAGCGCACACACAGCGGGCAGAACGCCCATGTGGACAAGCTCCGGTGCCCTGCAGTAGCTGGTAAGCCTGTAGGCACCAAGGCAGGGCCTGCTCTGCAGGGGGGAAATGCTACTTGGGAGCTGAGGCACAAGGGACCTGGCACGACAACACGAAGGGGGAAGCGCGCTAACCCGGCAGACCGGCCGGGGATACGAGAGGCAAAAGATTGCACAGAGGCTGGCGCTACTTGCGAGAAAGACAGCACAGCCAGGCCTGGAGCCATGCCGTTACAATACCCGAGAGTGGGGACAGACACAGAAGCTACCACTTGGAAGGCCCAGTGTGCAGGTCCGGACCCTCACAGCACAGCCCTGGGCCCCGACCTATGAGATGCCACCTGGAAGGGGCTAAGGCAGGATAATTTGCAGGTCTGCAGGCACAGATATCACCAGGGAAGGCGGCGGCGAGACAGGGCACAAGGGTTGCAGATAGCCCAGCCTGGAGAGTGAAGCGTGAGAGAAGCAAAGGGGGACTACCCGCTGTGCTCCGAGCCCCCCACAACATCGGTACCCCCGAGGTCCTTTAAGCGCAGGAGCAACCAGTGTGAGGAGAAAGCGAGACCGCGAAGAAGCAGCACAGAAGAAGGGCATTGCTGCCCAGCAAAAGCATAGCAGAGCACGCACTCGCGCTGCACCAGAGCCATATCAGGGGCCCACGAGGGACTTCGCTTCGAGCCCCTCCTTCCGCCTCCGTCCCCCTCACGGACAGCAAATGGGCGCAAAGAAGTGAGAGAGAGGCCCGTCTGAAGGGGAGAGAGCGCAGAAGAGACCGAGATGGGGAAGAAAGACCCGATCGCAAAATCCTCACACCAGGAGACTCTGGATAATTATGCCACGGCCCGTCTACAGAAAGAGGTACCTCAGACGGTCACAGGCACACGCTCGGACACTGATTTGCTTATGAGTGCTATACAAGCATCACGCTCGGACATTCAGGACTCAAGAGCAGCCTTGGAGGCCAAGATTGGAGAGGTAGGCTCAGAGGTGCTGCTTCTACGACAGGACTTCCGGAATCTGACATAGAGGGTGACGACGACGGAGACGTGGATCAGCGAGGCGGAGGACTCTCTAACCACTCCCTGGAAAGATATGGCGGAACTCCAGGGATCACACCAACAGCTGCTCTGGAAGGTAGATGATGCGGAAAACAGGGCACGACGCAATAACCTGCGCTTCGTAGGATTTAGAGAAGGAATCGAAGGGGTGAACATGGCGGCCTTCCTGCTTGCTTGGCTGAAGCAAACTTTCCCACAGGCACAATTCCCGAACTGCTTTATAATTGAACGGGTGCACAGGGCGCTCCTGGTGAACCCACCAGAGGGAGCAAGGCCGAGACCGGTCATTGCGCGGTTCCTTAATTTTGCTGACAGAGATTTAATACTCCGAGAGGCCAGAAAGTTGGGAGAGATACGCCTGGAGAATACGAACATTATGATTTTTCCAGACTACAGCCAAGAGGTACAGAAACAAAGACGCTCACATGACACGGTGAAGGCGAAGTTGCGGGATCTCCACATTACATATATGTTGCTCTTCCCAGCGAAACTGAAAGTGATACACAACGGTAAAACACACTTCTTTAACCGCCCGGAGGAGGCATGGCAATGGCTTGAGGAGAGACCTGTGCTCCAAGGGGCAGCGGCCGAAGGGAACAGGATCCGGGACAAATTGGCAGCAGCCAGGCTTCGACGCAGTCCCCCAAAGACCCAAAGTATCAAGAAACCACGAACAAGAAGGCGAACGCAGAGGACGCCGTATCCGGGACCTAACACAGTGGGACGACGAAATTCGGCGTCCTCAACAGGGAGTGCGGTGACGGGGTCTAGATTCAGCTGCCTGGCCAATCATGGTCGCTCAGATGGGGAAGATGACTCAGGACGTGGCGGCAGAACTGGGCAATGGGACACAAGACTCACATTCCTGAGAGGGGATCAGGCTGGCACCTCAGAAGTAGCTTATCGATGGAGGGGCACGCAAGTTATACACACCCCTTTTACCTACTGTTTGCTGTTTATTTTTCTTATGTCCACAGACATGATAGGTTAACAGGGCGGGGAAGGAACACGTACCCGCAACGCATATTATAATTGTAGGTTAAGAAGGGGGGGTCAAGAGGGAGGGCGACACACCCTCTCCGCCAACAGTCTTGGTTCTACAAAAGATGTGGCTGAAGTGAGGGGGTGGTGGGGAAGGGGGCAGGGGGGAAGTTACAGTTGTTTCCAGTTGAAGGGAGTTGAGGGAATAAAAGGGGACAGGGGGTGCGGGTAGGGGTCCCGTTCACAGGGGTGGGGAGAATTGGGGGCGGGGGGAGGGAGGGTTGTTCTCTATCATGTCTTATCGAGCACACACGAGCACTACACACCGACTCACACCAAGGGACACGAAGTACCATCAGATCTCAATCCAAAGATATGCCCATGGGTAACCCAGAAAAAGACATCACGCCCAGGGAGGGCTTTAAAGTACTAACCTGGAACGTAAACGGCCTGGGATGTAAAATAAAATGGGGACTAGTCAACAACTATGTGAAAAGATCTGGGGCAGATGTAGTACTCCTCCAAGAATCGCACTTACAAGGCACTAAATGTTCCTTCTTGGCAAGGGGGCAATATAGGGTCCCGGCTCATGCAGGGTTTACCAGGGATTCCAGAGGAGTGTCAATCTTAATTAAGAAACATCCACCTATGAGAGTAGCGCAAGTGTGGACAGATAAGCAGGGCACATATGTAGGAGTATGCAGCCATTGGGGTAGGAGGGAATACACGTTTGTCTCAGCCTATGCCCCACCTAAACTTCCGGCAGGTACACTAAAGGGAGTCTCTGATATTATCCCTAATACTTCAGACACGATCCAAGTCCTTGGGGGAGACTTTAATGACGTGGAAGAGGAGGGTGGGCTCAAGACACTCAGATTATTGGCTTGGGACTTGCAAAACACGATGATCCTGAAGGGACTGGGGGGCGGACGTGAACGTATATCTGGCAGAAAACATAGGCTCAGTGGACTTGCGGGTAGTCTTGTTGGAGGCTCTTAAAGTGGTGCTCTGAGACAGGGCACAGTGTAGACTGGCAGAAGATAGGAAAAAAGTCCAGGATGAGATCCAGGATCTGGAAGCACAGATACTGGTGATGGAATGTGAACACCTGCTCAACAGGGACCACGGGAAACTTCAATGCCTGTCTGATCTGCAAGTCCAGTATAAGCAATTAGTGACGGGGGAGGCAAAGTGGCAGCCACTGGCGACTCTGCACCGTATCTATAATGTAGGAGACAAATCCGGGAGACTCTTGGCATGGCTCAGCAGGAAGAAGAGAGATGATCGAGGGGTGGAGAAGGTACAAGATGGATGCGGTGTATGGGCCCGCATGGCTGCCAGGATAGCAGATGCATTCGCTGAGTGCTATAAGACCTTCTACGCCTGACGAGACCACGGGTCAAAAGAGGAGGTGCTACAATATATGGCAAATATCAATCTCCCGTAACTTGAAGAGGCGGATCAAAAAGACCTGGAGATTGATAAAACTGAAGAGGAAGTTAGGGTGGCACTGACCAAGCGGATCCCAATGGCTTCCCCGCTGAATTCTTTAAAAAAACGGCAGATCTCCTGACTTGCCACTTATTAGGCCTCTTCCTGGACGCAGAGGTCGAAGGACAGTTCACTCAGACAAGCCACAATTGTCCCAATCTATAAGCAGGGAAACCCAGCAGATGACTGCTTGTCCTGCCGCCCCATTTTCCTTTTAAATGTAGAGGTGAAGCTGTATGCAACAATTCTAGCTCTTCGCCTGAGACTGGTCATCCCAGGGTTGACCAAACGGGGTTCATCCCAGAAAGGGCGACCAGATATAATTTAAGACAGATTCATAACTTGCTCCAGGAGGTAGGAGGTAGGACGGAACCACACTGGTTCCTGTCCCTAGACGCAGAAAAGGCGTTTGATGCTGTCCACTGGCCTTTTCTGGAGGGAGTCTTGGAACGCATGGGATTTGGACCCAAGTACAGGCATAAAATTAACCTTCTATACACCAGTCCTAGTGCTACAGTTGGGGTTAATGGGGCACTGTTGAGAGCCTTCCCCATACACCGGGGAACCAGGCAGGGATGTCCACTGTCCCCCCTATTGTTTGCCCTCTCTATCGGAGTGATGGCCTGCGCGGTTAGACAGAACGGAGGGATTAATGGATTCCGGATAGGGAGAGCGGAGGACCACGAGGAAAAATTGTCCCTATACGCGGACAATGTCCTGCTCTATATCACGCAACCGGAAACCACCATACCAACACTGTTTACCGAATTGGACCAATATGGAGCCAAGTCTGGGTATCAGATAAACTGGCACAAGTCGACCCCCGGGGAAGGGAAAATTGGCCCACGCTGCCAGAAAGATTGCAGACAACTGGGGAGGGATTTATGTACCTGTGGATCTTTATCACGACAGACGGTAACCTTTCCTATGAACAAAATATTAACTGCATCCTAAGCAACTTTACAGATGACGCCCACAGATGGCAATCGCTCCCTCTGACGATTCTCGGACGGGCAGCTATGTTAAAGATGATCTCGCTCCCTAGATTCTTATATGCATTTCAAAATGAATGTTTCCCCATAAAATGCAAGGTCTTTAGAGACGTCCATGCGGAGTTGCCGTCTTATTTATGGCTGGGTAAGCAACCGAGAGTGGCATTATCCACCCTACAAAGACACCGATATGACGGGGGGATTTCGCTGCCGGATCTAGAGGCCTACTACTGGGCGGAACACCTGGCCCCCATTAATGAATGGATACACGCACCCGCCACACATCCCACATATGCACTGGAGAGGTACATTAGGGGCACCCACACGTGTATACACTACATACACGAAGGAAAAGGGCAGGCCAGACTACTGCAGGCAACTAGAATAACTCTGGGGGCCTGAAAAATGGCGAAGAAGGCAATTAACTGGGCACACAAACCAACAAAGCAAACACCGCTGTGGAACTGCCCATGGCTAAAGGAGCTTAGCAAGCTGAGAGGGTTCCAGGGATGGGACACTATAGGTATCTCTACTCTAGGAGACATTGTAGTGTAGTTCCTATTTTCCCTATAGGCTCTGTGCATTGGAATAACATAAACAGCAGTGTAGACGTAGGACTGAGGTCTTCTAGGTCTCTACTGACTATGTTAGACTTAATTTAGGTTTGAGCCAGCTAGCTCAGAGGTCACTGGAAACTTTCTTGAATGAATAGGAAGAGATCAGCTTCCCTGGCTCAGACAAGAAAGGATTCAGCTTCCGACAACCGCATAAACATGACAACTTTGCTCCCTCAGAATAAGAGTAAATCTCTAGAGTCGTGAAAACAATAGACAGCTATTTCACTCAGTCAGATGTGCATTCTTAGTTTCACCAGAGTGCAGAGAAGAGAGAGACGGGCGTTTTCAATAAAAGGTATTATTTATTGAGCAGTCTTCCTTCTCATTCAAGAGAAATGAATTGCCACAATTGCAATACTTAATATAAAGTAAAGTATGTACAGTAAAAGGAGTATTATGAAATAATACTGTAAAAGCATTGATATGGTTTCTTAGCCATAAGACACTTTAAAATGGATAAAATATATACATACATATATACATAGGCTAACGTCCTCAACTGGTGCTTGTAAACTACGCCTACCCCGGTGTACCTGACCTAAGCCTAATACGTGGAAAGGAGTAAGTATGTAGCAGTTTAAGTTAAGTAGGTTTGTTGCCAAGGATCTGTTCAAGAATTCTCTGTAAGAGTTTAGTCAGCACTGTACCTTGGGAATAGAATGTAGGAGGTCTGGTATCTCTCTCTCAGGACTCGATATCCCAGTCACCCACAAGGGTAGGCTGGAAACGCAGGAGCTGGATTTTCTCGGCAGGAGAAAAGACAGCGTCTTTCTTAGCGCGTCAAAGAGGAGGGGCAGCGTCCGTGGGCTTCTTGCGTCTGCTGGGCTCTCGGAAAGTAGATTAGCTCCTCTGCTCTGCAACCACCACTGTGTGTTTGCTTAAGGCAACGTTGGTATATTTATACCTGAAAGGTGCCGAGTTTGACGTAAGGTTTGGACATAAGACGTCAATAAAGATGTCACTAAGAACTGGCAGTTCTTACAGTGCTCGCAGGAGTTCTATTACAAATCAAAACAAAGTAAGTGGGGTTTTTCCAGGTTGCTGGAGGTTTAGTGTGTCGAAAGAACTTGGTGTGCTCTCTGGGAATCCAAGGAAGTAGCTTTTGCCGTGCCTTGGACTGCAAGGGCGATTTACTGAAATATGGATCTGATTCTTATGCCATTATAGGGATATTATTGATTATAGCCGTACAGGGGCATAAAGTCACAATATTGAATCGGGTTCCTAGATAAAACACATCACCCACTCCACGTTTTTATGTCCATAATGTACTTAAAACTACGCAATAGTAAACATGTTAACGTGCATGTGTATTCCATCCCACCCCAAAATACACTTTTACATTCAAAATGGAGTACGCAAAATACATGACATTATTGGTACTGTACGTTTTTTAAGCAGTGTAATCATTCAGAGAAGAAATGCATATATATTTAGCTGAACGATTTGCGAAAATTACACATGAAATGTCTAATAATACAGAAGAGAAGGTCGAGACTATTTCATCACATATAAATGCAATTGCTTGCTCTTGTGCTAGAGGCTGTGGTAACATATTGTCTCTAGATTCGCTAAAAATAGAAGCTCTGTTCTTTATGAATAGTTCTACTGCAAGCAGAGTACATGTGACAAAAAAAGGGGTAAATATTTTGGAATTTAGAAAAAATGATTTCGTTTTCAGGGGAAAAATAGTTCCAAATGTTTTCAGTAGCTTTTGTTTTTCAAAGCTGAAGGCCGAATTCAGAGTTCATGGGAACGCTGTGTGCTGGTTTGCTTAAAAGTTATTCTTTTGGTTCAGGGGAGAACATTACTTCAGATAGATGTGCAAAAAAACAGTCTACAGCTTCAGGTGAAAGTTTGACCAAGGATGATAATGCTGTAACTAGGCAGTCGTGAGAATGATTGCTATCATCGGTGTCGGGATCAGCAATGCTCACAGAAGGTCGTACCTGGGTGATGTTGCTCTCATTTCTTGCTTCATTTCTTGCTTCAGGTAGACCTGTCCGCTGTCATGTATCGTTTAAAATAGTCATTACTTGAGAACGCTCCCCCGCGGCTTTTCTATTGGCCATGCTGAACTTTCACAAAAGTTACCATCATTACGTTACGATAGGCAAATCTAACAGCCCTCCCTCATTGTATTCCCCAGAATTAATCTCGAGGTGTCACAACCCGAACTGACTGAGCGTTGAAGAGTGTTGGAATTTCCCACTGAGTTTGCGAAAAGAACCCCACCTATAGCTGGACACGTTATTGCCACTTGCTAGTGAGTACTTGAGACCCCCTCCAAAAAAACTGTTGTAGTATGACGATTTAGCAACCCCGTTCTGATCCATGTTTTTCAATCCTTTGTAGCTTACTACAACTTCTAAACTCTATCGAAATTCTGCGACAGGTAAGCTTACTGAGAGTATGCGGTGGCTGAATGAAAGTTGAGAGACTCTCTGTGATATTTGACTGACAGAATCTTTTCACTTATTGTGTTTTCCAGATTAATTGTGTGTGGTCCTGAAGAGAATCCTTTACACTTATTAAGGATTCGAAACGCGTCGACCGAGGTGGTAGTTGTGTGTGGTGCCAAGTTAATGGCCTTAGATCAAATTTTGTATTAATAAGAGTGATAGAAAAATATTTTGAAACAGTGTTTGGTCTTAGTTACTTTTTTGATGTTTGGAGCTCATTTACTGTATGATATCACTCCTATGATTGTGAATAGGACAAGGATCTAGCTCCGTTATAAAATACAGCAACTTAATTCTTTTGAATATTTTGAAAAACTGTACCACCAATTACCACCGCGCCCCAAAAATGTTTGATGTACATCCACTGTCTTGTGTACACGTGTCTTGTGTCCAATTGTGTCTTTAGTGTTTACACAAACCACTCCCACATATTTCCCTTGCCCCCCAAAAGTTTCACTCCTCCATGTCCTAATTACGTTAATCGTTTGATGTTGTAAATATATATATATACATTTATATGAAAAAAATCTCTTCTCTGAAATAGAAAAAACAAATTAAATTTAAAACAAAAAGCTAAAATGAAAGAGTTCTAATTTTTCTACTAGAAACTTTGACTGAAAGAGTGGTCTTTTTGGAATTAGCGACTAGGAGCTTCTTCTTATATTGATTGAAAATTAGTGCACAGTATTGGCAATTGTCTTGTTCATTACTATGTAGCCATTCAAGGCATAATTTTCCTAAACTGTATGTTGTTACTATCCCTCGATGTTGTCTCTGGGAGTATCTAGGGTCTGGTCTGGTCATTTTTAACCCCTGTATTTTGTTCAGGAATCTATCTTGACAGTTATTTGTGTCTGTTGGCCAGATCAACCACTTTTTCCAATCAGGATGTGTTCTGTTCTGGTATAAAATTTTGGATACGTCTATCTCAATATCTGTGGTTGTATTATCCGGTATTGGCTTTGGAATAGACGGTTTGTTTAAGTCCTTGATTTTGGCTAGGCCAAGACAGGTAGTCTGTTGAATGGTGTCATTCAAGAACATTATTTGTTCTGGGATCATGCATGCATGAAATAAAGCTTCCAATCCTTAAACCTGCCATTCCTTCGTACCTCAGATGGTTTTTGTTTAAATGTTCCTATTCCAGAAATCAAAACCAAATGTAATCATTTTTTCATAAAATGTTTCAGAATAAATCAGTTTGGTATTTGTCAGCATGTTTTTTGTCCCTGTTTTATCTAACAGTTTGTAATAGAATGTTTCAGCATCACTTGTGTTAAACCCTGAGAAGTATGGAAATTTCTCATAAAATGTTTTCGAACTGCTTTTAAGTGGAGTTGCACACTGTTCTCATTGATTATATTTAAAAACATTTCTAGGTTGAGCAGATTTATGCAAATAGTGATGTGCATAGTGGCTGTAGCAATACATCTGTTCATAGTTAGATGAACCCTGTAAATAATCATGTTCTGTAAATTTTGCTGACAATACTAAATCTGACATCATATTATTTATGCTTTCAAAGTCCCAATCATCAGAGAATGTACTTGGTTTTACAAATTCACTTAATGAAACCTTAAACTGATGAGGATATTTCAAGAGTTCGACCGGTCCATATATTTCGTAATCTGTTTTGTCCCAAACTACCCCGCCGGGTATTGGAATGGCTGTGACATTCACTGATGACAGTTCTCTTTTCTCGATGTGAGATGACTTGTGTGGCTTCAGAACTAAGTTGATGTTCTGACTTGCTGTGTCCATTGTACTGTATTTTCCCTCAATGAATTTTCCCAAACAAAGTACCATGATGAGCCAGGTCAGGAGGAAAAGTACACCTAGCACAATCCAAAATTCTAACCATGGAGAAACAAGATAAGTTTCTTTGAGTTGATGAAAGAGTTCTGTTGCTTTGTCTTTAAAAGTCTTTGTTGCTGGCATTACTTCAGGGTCACTTTGATCTTCGGAAAAGTTATCGAAATTCATGAAGTAGCCAGATGCAGTTCTGTCAATTGTTGGGATTGTTTTTTCAATTTGCCTTTTATCAGCTCATTCTGATGCTACATCATTGTAGATTGGTGTTTCTTGACGAACTGTTTCAATTTGGGTTTCAAGAGGCACAAGTTCCATGGCATTGTTGCATAGTCCTTTTTTATTCACTGCAGGTTTGTCAAATGTGATTAGTCTCTCTGTTTGAACCTCTTGGATAGTAGCAAATGTTGGTATTTTGCTATTTCTTGGGAGTCCACTGGGCCTACTAGTTATTATTAGCCACATGATTGTGGTTTTACCAGGTCGATTGATACAACTCAGTTCTCCTTTTTTCCAGCAAGGGGCGGTAGTACAACTGATCTTGTTCCGTTGACTGCTAGGACAGGTACTGCTTTTCTGTAAGAAGGCCCAAATTCCTTCTTAACCGCAATCTTTTCTCTGACCAGATCCCCAATCTTTGGAATCCAGGCAGGTCCTGCTGGGACAGGTGGTGTGTCTTCAGTGGTTGTTGGCTGCTGTTTTAACTTTATGTTGCTCAGGGCTTTTCTTGTTTCATTTAAGTCCTGTAAAACAGCCAAACGATCTTTGATGTCAAAGCATATTTTCTTATCTTCTACCACTAAAGCTTGACTATCTAAATCCTGAATAAACATTCTAGTTCCGAACAATAGTTCGTACTGGCTGAAACCTTTTAGAGAATTTCTTGGCAGATTATTAAGACTACGTTGGACACTTGTTAAATGCTGGACCCACCCATCACCCGAACCTAGTACCTTTGCCGTTATAGATTGCTTTATGTCTCGTTTTTTTATTTCCACAATCCCGTTTCCCTCAGGATGGAAGGGACAAGAGTACCGCAACCCAATGCCCATGCTGGTCATGGCCTCCTTATAAGATCGAGAGCTAAAAGCAGGACCCTGGTCAGAATGAAACATGGCAATTGCGTATGTGCCGATTAAGACTCGCAAATCTTTTATAACAGTTCTGGCGTCAGCCGAGCGCTGGGGCCACATCCAAATGAATCTCGTACAGTAATCCACTGCGACCATGATATATTTATAGTTACCATCCCTTTGTAAGGGACCACAGTGGTCCAGGTAAACACATGCTAATGGTTTATCTGAGATGAGAAGGGGTGTCTGCGC
Source organism: Lissotriton vulgaris (assembly GCF_964263255.1). Lineage (NCBI taxonomy): Eukaryota > Metazoa > Chordata > Amphibia > Caudata > Salamandridae > Lissotriton > Lissotriton vulgaris. Next base: position 764,560,502 of record NC_141689.1, read on the forward strand.
CGGTCGTTTCACTGTTGATACTTTCATTCTTTGGCATATTTCGCATTCTAGCACATATTTCTTAGTTTGTATTCTCATGCGCGGCCACCAATTTCTCTGTTTTAATAATGATATTGTGGAGGAAACACCAGTATGTGCAGAAGCAGGCCCTTCGTGTGCCGTTGTAATTAGTCCTAACCTGTGTTCCATGTTTGGAATTACTCTATCCCCCACTCCAGGGATTCGAGCAAAAGGAACATTATTCGTATCTGTTATGTATGAGTACCCTTCTGGAAAGCCTTTTGGGAGTGTTTTTCTATCATCTTTTACTGACTCACTGACAGCTTGTAGTATATCGCTGTCTATTTTTGTTTTTGACCGGGTGATAGCAGCTACGGAAGCTGTTTGCACATCTGCCTTCGCGGCTTCATCAGCCAATGAATTCCCCGCAACGTGAACGCCATCACGTTGATGGCTCAGAGTGTGTATCACGTGAGTCTTTTGTAGTTCTTTCTGTAAAAGAACTACTTGTTCCCAAAGCATTTTATGCTTGATTGTGCCACCTTTTGCATCTTTGAACCCGTTTTCAACCCAATTCTGCAAGTATTCATTATAAGACTGATGGCAATAATATGAATCGCACACTATAAGTGTTGGGAATTCGCGATCGGTATTTCCAAGCGCCATCTTAAATGCTAGTAGTTCAGCTCGCTGAGCTGTACAATCTCCTAGAGATTGCGTTTTAGTGATCAGTGGTCTAAATTTTCTTTTGTGCCAACGACCTTTAACAGTCGCGCACGCAGCACTGTAAGCTTGTTTACCCCCAACTGCGGGTTGTGCTGATCCGTCTGTATATATTATACATCCGTAGTGTTCTAGAGGCAGGATTTCAGTTGGCAGAGGACATTCATATTCATATTGTAAAACATTTTGTGTTTTCAGATTAGGATCAAATTCATATACTACGTCTGTTGCAGCAAGAGAATTAACCCATTGGATCCATCTCGGATGCAGAGCTTTAGCATTTGGAATGTTCGCTTTTGTTACCACTTCTAGGGCTGGTATCGGTGTAACGGTTATTATTAATCGTTTACCTTGTGCTAGGGCCCTTTCTTTTGCTATAGCAGTCTGAACCGCAGTTAGAATTTTTTCCGTTGAACTGAATTTTATTTCAGCTTTTGTGTACAAGTGTGATTTGTAAGCTATTGGTACCGTTTCTCCCTCATTAGAGGTCAGGTACGTGAATCCGCATCTTCTTGGGATTACTCGGAGAACAAGGTTGCGTGTATTATCATGAGTTTCTAATTTTGTTTTAGCTAACATGTCTGCTTGCAATGATCTCAAAATTTCTGTGTGTTTCTGAGTCCAGTTGATTGGTTTAAAATCAGATTTTGTTAATTCGTAGAGAGGTTTAACCCTCTCTGCATAATTTAGAATATAAGTTCTTCCGAAATTCAGGAAGCCTAGAATCGATTGTAAGTTCTTCAGCGTTTTTGGTGCTTGGAGTACAGCGCACTTCTCTAAGAAGTTGTCTGCTAGGCTTTTGCCTTCACTTGATAAATTGTATCCTAAAAACAGGACCGTTAGATGGGCAATTTGTGACTTTTTAAAGTTGAATTTGTAACCCTCTGCTGCGAACCCAAGTATTATGGTGTTCACTCTTTTCAAGTGAGTATCCAAGTCGTCGTCTGTGAGATAGATGTCATTGACATGAGATAATGCCTCATCATCATACATTTGTAGTAACTCTGTTACTCTGGCTGAGAATAATCCTGGGCTATTCTTGAATCCCTGTGGGAGTCTACAGAAATTTTTCTGTGGCCCCATTATTGAGAAAGCAGTCAAGTACCTGCTTTCCGGTGCAATATTTTGACAAAAGAATCCATTAGAAATGTCTAATGTTGTTTTGTATTTTTTGCGAACTATGTTATTCATTAGTGCCGTACTGTGCAAATTTTGTACAGCAAATGTTTTGCAACATGAGTTAAGGTGTCTGTAGTCCAAGACTAGATGATATGAATCGTCTGGTTTGGAGACAGGCAACAAAGGATTGTTCATTTGAGAGTTGCATGTTTCAATCACCCCTTGGTATTCAAGTTGATCTAAAATCTCCCTGACCTGTGTTTTTAGCTTCTTGCTTAATTGGGTACTGTCTTTGTGCAGTAGGTTGACATTTTAACTGGATTTTGTGAGGAGGAGAGTCCTCATCCCATCCTACATGATTCTTATATAATGCAGGTGCTTGAGCTACTGCCCATTTTCTTGCATATATATCTTTTCTGTGAATTGGAATATGATTTGGGAAGGCAGGCATAATCATTTCTTTGCCATGAGGGCACTCCCTGACAAACTCTGGTGGCCAGTCTTTCTCAGCTAATAGGACATCATAGCCTTTTGAGAGGTTATCCCAAAATAGACCCCTTATATTCCTAGTCTTATCTCCCTCTATATGCAATGTTATTTTGTATATTTTATGAGGTTCACTAACTCTGGTATCTGCAGTTTCCACTTGAATGTATTCTTTTGTGTCCACTGTCTCCAGATGATTCATCAGGATCTTGTGAGCTATGCTCACTTCTGCTGCGCTGTCTAGCATTGTCTGTGCCCACTCTCCGTTTTTCAGCTGTGTCCTCAGTATTCTCGGCATGTTTGATTACTTTAATACTGGCTACCTTCTTTCTTGGAAAATGTAGTTTTTTACTTTGAGCAGGTTCCTTGTCTTTGGACTTGGCTTGCTCTTTCCTTTGTTCTGACCGTCCTCTTCTTTCCGATTTCTCCGACGAAGTCTGAAAAGATCGAGAGGGACGTGTATCAATATCTTGATATCTATCAGGTTTTTCAAACTATCCCTATTTCTAAAGTTGTATCTTTTTTCAGAGGGCTCCCTTTGGGGAGACAGGTGTTCTTGGTTCAGAGTTCTTTCTCTCTGCTGAGGAGACCTTCCTCTGGACTGGAATCTTTTTTCTTTGGGAGTGGATTGTTTATTTCCATCCCAGCTCTTTTTCGGAGTGTTTAGATTATTTTTAATAAATAATTTTTCAGGATTTTCAAGTAGTTGGGGTTTTACCGGTTTACCACCCAAACTATCTCTACCTAGTTCTTCATAGGATTTTTCTATGATTCTGGCAAGTTAAATTGGTTGATCTGTTATATCTGTTTCTTTCAATTTTTAGCGGATCGCCACAGATGCTGCTTCTTCTTCTATGTTGGCTAATATTATAGCGAGACCTGCTTGAGGTCATTCAGTAATTTCATACCAAGAGTTAAAGCAGGTTCTGGACCGTATTCATTTTGAATCTGTCTTAGTACATCTGGTATCACCGCCAGAGACGGAACACCATGTGTTTTTGTGTAAATGGAAGCAGAGACTGTGCCCCAAGTGTCACAGTCCTCCACATGTGGTGCGAGCCCCATTGGAAGGCAGATAGTCAGAATTCTGTGTTTCTCACCAGGGGTAGTATTCGGGAATACTGCCTCTATTTTAGTTATCTTTTATGCCAGCCAGAATGGAATTTGTTCCCGTTTTGCGGGTGTTTTACTAAGACATGATTGTATGTTCTGTGGTGTAATTTTATTTGTGTTCCCCTGATGAGGGTACAGCTGTGGAATGTTAATAGCTGGTTGGACTGTTGCAGTCCGCATTACATATTGGACTAACTGTCTGTGAATTTTATTTAGTAATTTTAGCTGTGCTAAAAGTTCTTTGTCTGACATTTTTTCGATGTCTGGATGTGGTGTGTAGCTGGCTAGAACCGGCCACGTTGCTCCTGGTCTACCTAGTGGACCGAGCCTGGTGATGTGATCAGTATGTTTTAGGGTGCCTTTAAACCAGAGCAGGTGCTCTTGGTAATTTAGTGGAATTTCCACATCCTCGAAAGGAGTGTATTCTTCCGGAGGATCCTCTATCTTGTAATAGTGGAATTCGTGTGTTGTAGTGTTTGCCGCTGGAAAGTTTATCCATGAATAGAATACCTCTGTCTGCCAATATACGTGTGCCTCTATCATGAAAATGACTGTACCACCTCGTGATGTCAGTCCGTTTTCTATAAGTTTTAAAGTTATAGTTTTTCTTATGTTGACCGGAATGAGGATAGCATTCCGGTCATTCTGTAGGAGACTCATGTCATCATCCATTAGTTGGGCTGCTATTCTAGCTGCCTCCCTATCCTCATCACTGTCTGACATGTTACTGTCAGAAAGGTTTTTTGTTGCAGATCAGGTTTCAAGGATCAAAAGATTAGGTGCACAATATTTTGGAACACTGTATCCTTCATCGTTGACTAAACCAAAAACTCTACATAGGAATCTCTTCCTACTAAGGTCCGGCGGATTTTAACCTTTCACCCACTCCAGACGTCTATTGGAGTATTTACGGGAAAAGGGTCTGTGTGAAAAAGCACGACTGAGTTTCTCTAACATCTTGCATTAGTTTTATCGCCTTACCAAACATTGGGCGCCATGTAGTGTAGTTCCTATTTTCCCTATAGGCTCTGCGCATTGGAATAACATAAACAGCAGTGTAGACGTAGGACTGAGGTCTTCTAGGTCTCTACTGACTATGTTAGACTTAATTTAGGTTTGCGCCAGCTAGCTCAGAGGTCACTGGAAACTTTCTTGAATGAATAGGAAGAGATCAGCTTCCCTGGCTCAGTCAAGAAGGGATTCAGCTTCCGACAACCGCATAAACATGACAACTTTGCTCCCTCAGAATAAGAGTAAATCTCTAGAGTCGTGAAAACAATAGACTGCTATTTCATTCAGTCAGATGTGCGTTCTTAGTTTCACCAGTGTGCAGAGAAGAGAGAGACGGGCGTTTTCAATAAAAGGTATTATTTATTGAGCAGTCTTCCTTCTCATGCAAGAGAAATGAATTGCCACAATTGCAATACTTAATATAAAGTAAAGTACGTACAGTAAAAGGAGTATTATGAAATAATACTGTAAAAGCATTGATATGGTTTCTTAGCCATAAGACACTTTAAAATGGATAAAATATATACATACATATATACATAGGCTAACGTCCTCAACTGGTGCTTCTAAACTACACCTACCCCGGTGTGCCTGACCTAAGCCTAATACGTGGGAAGGAGTAAGTAAGTAGCAGTTTAAGTTAAGTAGGTTTGTTGACAAGGATCTGTTCAAGAATTCTCTCTAAGGGTTTAGTCAGCACTGTACCTTGGGAATAGAATGTAGGAGGTCTGGTATCTCTCTCTCAGGACTCGATATCCCAGTCACCCGCATGGGTAGGCTGTAAACGCCGGAGCTGGATTTTCTTGGCAGGAGAAAAGACAGCGTCTTTCTCAGTGCGTCAAAGAGGAGGGGCAGCGTCCGTGGGCTTCTTGCATCTGCTGGGCTCTCGGAAAGTAGATTAGCTGCTCTGCTCCAAAACCACCACCGTGTGTTTGCTTAAGGCAACGTTGGTATATTTATACCTGAAAGATGCCGAGTTTGACGTAAGGTTTGGACATAAGACGTCAATAAAGATGTCACTAAGAACTGGCAGTTCTTACAGTGCTCGCAGGAGTTCTATTACAAATCAAAACAAAGCAAGCGGGGATTTCCCAGGTTGCTGGAGGTTTGGCGTGTCGAAAGAACTCGGTGTGCTCTCTAGGAATCCAAGGAAGTAGCTTTTGCCGTGCCTTGGACTGCAAGGGCGATTTACTGAAATATGGATCTGATTCTTATCCCATAATAGGGATATTATTGATTATAGCCGTACAGGGGCATAAAGTCACAATATTGAATCAGGTTCCTAGATAAAACACATCAACATACTTAAAAGTGGGACTCTGAAGTCCTTCTCAACACTGCAAACAGAATTTGGGCTCCACCGCTCCCAATTTTATAAATATATGCAACTGCGACATTCATGGAGGGCAGAGGGGACATTGACAGAGCCACTCCCTGAATACGCCTCACTGGAAGGCCGCCTTTTACAGGAACGGATCCCCAAGAAGGCAGTCTCACTAACATATAAAACCATCATGAACAACAGACCAAACAAACTAGAAGGACTTAGAGCGAAGTGGGAACAGGAAGTGGGAGACATGGATGACGTGGACTGGGGCGTAGTACTAATACACCCCAGGGAGGTGGCGATTAAATCGCGTCTCCGTTTGATTCAGTTCAAGGTTCTGTATAGGTCCTATTTTGACAGAGTGAGGCTATATAAGATGGGAAGGACATCTGACCCCAGTTGCCTACGCTGCGGCAACGATAGCGGAGATTTTTTACACACAATTTGGACCTGCCCTCGTATTCAAACTTACTGGGGCGCGATACTGACCGAACTAGGAGAGGTGTTAGGGGTGGACATCCCATCAGACCCGAAGTTGATACTACTGGGGATGACCAATGATGTAGACTTGGTCCGGGAATTGCTGATTTTCCTGGTACTAGCCCTGGTAGTGGCCAAAAAGGATGTAGCCAGGAAATGGAGAGCGCCAGACACACCGCAGATAGAGGAGTGAAGGAGGGGTATGGACCTCTGTATGGCAGCCGAAAGGGTTACGTACAAATTCAGAGGGTGCCCCAAGAAGTTCCGAAAAGTGTGGGGGAAATGGCGACAGTACCATGGGCTAGATGGATGGCTCTAAGGGGTCGAAAATATTGCATGTATGATTGCCACAGGGGGTATGGGCCTATGGGACCGGGAGACATTCCTGCAGTGGACTTTGTGGACAGTAATGGCTGGACACTTGGGAGAAAGTAGCTGGGCTCTGAATCATGATATGGCTGAGATACCCGCCACCCCCTCTCAACACAATCCCCAAGGATGGGACACCGGAAACGGTTCTGAACTTTTGGAAGACGGGAGGGAGTGACCCTCCCGGCCGTATTTATTAAAAATATGAAACAAAATTAAAACATTAAAATAACAGTTTCATATTAATGTACAATGTCATTTCCACATTGCGATGTTTGGCTAACCTTAACATATTCTCTAATACAAAGGTTCTCCTAGCCGAACTAACATCCTACAAAACATTTACCTTGAAATTGTACATCCTAACGTTTAAGGGCCAACGGCAAGGTCGTAACCGGTGTCAGGATCCCTAAACCAGACATATCCCCCTCACTTGTGAGGGGCGACCGCACAGAGGTGTACCTCAAGTGCATTTACCAATTTCCCTTGACTTGACGGGGCGGGGGGCCCCAATAAACTCGACGCCATTTAAAGGTCGTCCAAGGACACGTGTGAGGTATCTAGAAGGTAGCGTAGACCCCCTCCCAAACCCCACACAACTTACCACATCTGCCGTCGCAGATGTCCTGGCCCCGGTAAATTCCCCAGGAGGGGGCTGTAGCCCCTCCTACCCAGGAAGGGGCCTTGACCGCCTTTCCTTTTCTTTCGGCGGCCCATCCTTAGAAGGTACCGCCTCCCCGTTGAGGGGCCAATGGCCACCTCCCTTGAGCGCTCCCATCCGTAATGGGTGACGCCCACCCATAGGGATCCTCCAATTACTGCTCACCGATCATGACCTTACCGCCCGACCAAAATAAATACGACAATTCTAACTAAACTACTAAATTCCTAAATTACTAAAAGACAGTAACAATTACCACTTATTAACAGGCATGATTACTGATCAACACTAGTGCATCATTACTTTATTTGCAAAACAAACTACAATTTGACCATTCTTTATTGCATATTCAAAGTTATCACGACAATCGTCACAACCTGTAAAAAATTAGCGTTACCACATCAAACTTTATTCAAAACCACTTGCTGTCCTCAGGGGCTGGTGGGTGGGTCAAAATTGGCTCTTCGTTCCGTCTCGAGCTCACGTGCAGCGAGGAGGTGCAGCTTTAGAGCACGGGAACAAGAGGATGCTTTCTTGGCTTGTTGCTCCTTTTATCCGTCTTCGGGGCGGGCGTAAACCCGCCCCTGCCTGCCCCAAAGGGCGTGGCCGGCCGCGTCAGTGTCTAGGCCAGCCCACTCCAGGGCGGGAAAAGAGCGCACCCCGGCTACGCCGCTTCGGGCATACCAGCCGAGACGCGCCTCCCGCCCAAGATGGCTTCCCGGGGGGATCGTGGTACTCCGCCATACGTTCGGGGGGACCGAATGGTCGCCCCTTTCCATATGGCTGAGATACCCGCCACCCCCTCTCAACACAATCCCCAAAGATGGGACACCAGAAACGGTTCTGAACTTTTGGAAGACGGGAGGGAGTGACCCTCCCGGCCGTATTTATTAAAAATATGAAACAAAATTAAAACATTAAAATAACAGTTTCATATTAATGTACAATTTCATTTCCACATTGCGATGTTTGGCTAACCTTAACATATTCTCTAACACAAAGGTTCTCCTAGCCGAACTAACATCCTACAAAACATTTAACTTGAAATTGTACATCCTAACGTTTAAGGGCCAACGGCAAGGTCGTAACCGGTGTCAGGATCCCTAAACCAGACATATCCCCCTCACTTGTGAGGGGCGACCGCACAGAGGTGTACCTCAAGTGCATTTACCAATTTCCCTTGACTTGACGGGGGCCCCAATAAACTCGACGCCATTTAAAGGTCGTCCGAGGACACGTGTGAGGTATCTAGAAGGTAGCGTAGACCCCCTCCCAAACCCCACACAACTTACCACATCTGCCGTCGCAGATGTCCTGGCCCTGGGAAATTCCCCAGGAGGGGGCTGTAGCCCCTCCTACCCAGGAAGGGGCCTTGACCGCCTTTCCTTTTCTTTCGGCGGCCCATCCTTAGAAGGTACCGCCTCCCCGTTGAGGGGCCAATGGCCACCTCCCTTGAGCGCTCCCATCCGTAATGGGTGACGCCCACCCATAGGGATCCTCCAATTACTGCTCACCGATCATGACCTTACCGCCACAGGCCGGATAGTTGACCGGCTATCCGGACCCCCCACAACACTCCTGCCTAAAGGTCATGTATTAAAGTTTTCAACCAAGCTATCAGGTCTCCTATGAGTAACTCGTTCCCCATTCGAGACAAATGAACACCATCCCCCAAATACATACTGTCCCCTTTAATACAACCATGCGAAATAGAGTGCAGTGTACTTGAACGGAACAGTCTACTCACTTTATTATTAATTTTCCTTACTGAATGATTCAGAGCAGAGACCGAAAGAGCCCCCCGCCACACTTTCCGTGGGATCATATGGGACCATGCAATTGTGCACCCTGGAACTCTTCTCGCTAACCAACTTACCGTGGAAAGCATCGCCTCAAGAAGAAGTCGTCTACCAGTGGTCACCAAATCATTGCCCCCAAGATGTATTATGACTACAGACGGCGGTGACCTTGTCCGCCCTAACAAACCCTCGAAAAATGATCGAAACTGGTCAATACAGAGCCCGCCCTTTCCGTAGAAGGACACACTGTACCCGTATTCCCCAGCCACGTGAATCATGTCACCTGCTTTGAATACGTCCGCGGCACGCCTCACGTATGAGTGGCCCACGACCCACACCTCCTTTTTCACAGCCGGTGATGTCTGACCGCTGGCCCGGTGTTGGGTCGACTGCACAGTCCGCCCCGCCTCGTAGGCTCGCGCAACTGAAACCAAACAAAAACAAGAAGCGTGAGTACATCATTACAGCTTCACAACATGTGCAACCGCACATACCTTTTATAACAATTCGAGGACCAACGCCCCACACGTTTTACTTGATCGACATTCAGACCCCTGGCTGTAGCCTCGGTAGCAGCCCCTATCCGAAAGGAATGGGTCCCAAACTCGCCGGGGTTCATGCCCGCGGCAGAAATTGACATCGCAAGCACCCGCTGAAACTGAAACCTCGTCAGTGGGGTGGCGTCAGCGTGTCTCAACAAGGTCTCCCCCCATGGTGCCACCCTTTGCGCTAAATATTCCTCAACGCAACCCACCGGGCACATGGACGACCCGGGAATCCTTCGTATCATTATGCAGTCCCCCATCGAACCCTGATCGGTCTTGGACTTGACAAATGAGACAGTCATTGTCTCCCCCCTGACTTGGACGTGCTCTCGGCACAGTCCCCCCATGGTATCCTGCTTGTTCCTTGCCACTAGTTCGCTTACCCGCATAGCCCCATGGAATGCTAGCACAAAAGCGGCTCGGAATAACACTGCTTCATACTGGGATGAACAGGTTGCAGGAAGTACAGATAATAACAAAGCCAACCTATCCAGACCTATCGGGCGCCTTTCATCTACTCTGCGACCCTCAAGGCGTTGCCACCCACGTAGCGCTTTTTGCACAACGAAAGACACAGTCGGGTCCTGGATCCCATGAGCCCTTGCCATAAAGGAAATGGCGGCCCGATGCCTCTGGGCCGTAGCCACTGATTTGCCTGCCTGATGTAGGGACAGCAGAAAATCCACTACCAGTTCTTCCTGACCCCAAAGCTCCCTCCTAGCATCCCCCACAAAGGCCCAGTAGGATCGGAACGCCCCTCGGTATGCCTTCCTCGTCCTGGGTGCTAAACTCTCTCCCACGAGGTTCTGTAATTCGGGGCACCGAGAGACCAGAGAGCTTCGGGGAAGGGTGCCGCCACCGGGTCCGCTGTGGGCAGAAAACCCCAGAAGGCCTGCATACGAAAACGAGAAAGCGCATCAGCCGCTTTATTCATTACCCCTGGCACATGTCTTGCTTTGAATAGTACATTCAACTGCATACACAATAACACAATTTCTTTGAGCAATCTCAGAATCCATTTGCATCGTGCTGCCTGGCTGTTGATACACTCAACCACGGTCATGTTATCAGACCAAAACACCACAGAGTGATCTCTGAACCCTTCGGGCCAAGTTTTCAGGGCCACAAGAATGGGAAAAAGTTCCAAAAAGGCAATGTTACTCGTCAGTCCACACTCATGCCACCATAACGGCCATTTTTGAGCCGACCATCGTGTGCCGAATATGGCACCAAAACCAGTGCTCCCTGCCGAATCTGTCCACAGCCCCAGCTCCTCGGAGGACACCGCCGGTTTGTTCCAGACAATTCGACCATTGAAATCCGCCAGAAATGCCAACCAAATGCGCATGTCCTGACGAACCTCTGCCGATAACCGTGTGCGATGATGACCCTCCTTCAGGCCGACCATGGCTTGAGCGATCGAGCGGGAAAAGGGGCGGGCCATCGGCATGACTCTCAGGGCAAAATTCAGCTGTCCCACCAATTGTTGCAACTGATGCAGCCTGACCTTGGACTCGCTAATACAAGCTTCCAGGGCAGCCCTGAATCTTATCACCTTCTCTTTAGGTAATCTAAAACAACCTTCCACAGAGTCGAGTTCGATCCCCAGGAACTCGAGGCAAGTCGAGGGGCCCACAGTCTTACCTGGTGCCAATGGCACACCGAAATGCTTCATTAAAATACAAAATTCATTCAAAGCCTGTCCACATTCGGGACCCCCGGCCGCCCCCAGAAATAAAAAATCATCGAGATAATGCATGACCTGCTGTAAACCCGTCTTCCTTGTGAAGACCCATTGCAGAAAACAACTGAACTGTTCAAAATATGCACAAGAAATAGAGCAACCCATTGGCATACATCTATCCATGTAATACTGACCCTGAAACATGAAACCAAGGAGACGCTGATCGTCTGGGTGTACCGGGAGCAACCGGAACGCTGACTCAATATCTGACTTTGCCATCAGCGCCCCGGGCCCTAGGCGATTCAACATGGCCACGGCCTCATCGAAAGATGCGTACCGCACCGAACACACATCCGGGTCTATTGCATCATTTACGGACAGACCACGTGGGGCTGATAAGTTATGTATCAGTCGGAACTCACCCGGGTCCTTCTTAGGGACCACCCCCAAAGGAGAACAAACAAAGTTAGCACACGGTGGCTCATCAAATGGACCGGCGACTCGACCTCGAGTAACCTCTTTCCCAATCTTTTCCTGTACCACGGTCGTATGTTGCAAGACCGATATTTGATTTTTACATTTTCTTACACCCCGAAACTCCCCCACTGGGATGCGGAAACCATATGAAAACCCGTTCCTCAACACCCCAGCGGAAGAGTGATCCGGGTATTCGCTGAGCCAAGGAATCATTGCCATGGTATCAACCGGAGTAGGTAAAGGCGCCCCTCGGACTATTTTAGACCTGTTTGGCGCCTCCTCTCCCCCCGTTATCACCCGTTTTGGCTCTGCACATGGACTCCGGATGGGATGGCTGCCCACACCCTCCACATTCGTGACAGAATTTACATGACCCCTGGGGCCTCGTACATTTACCTCTATTGAAGTTCCAACAAATCCCCCTTTTACCTGTGTTGCCGTTCGGCCTCGAGTTGTATTCGTTACCTGTACCTGATCGAAAGGGGTTCCCGGCATATTGGCGGGAGGATTCACCCCCGCTACTCCCTACTAATGGTACTTTTAACATACCAGTACTCTCCATTTTTGACCATGAAACAGAATCGTAACAATCCCAAGTTAAGTTTTTATCGTGTTCCTTTGCTTTTCTAAAAATATTATCGTAACAGAACCACTGATTGCCCCCATATGATACGGAATATTCCATGATCCGTGTCTGGTATATCGGCAATTCGGACAGCAACTCAGGTCTACGTTCGCCCACGATGGAGGTAAAAATTCCCCACGCCTTCCCCCAAGTGCCAATGTTTTCATCAACTTTAAAGGCGGCCATCTTTGCGCGCCAAACACTCGGATGCATGAGCTCCTTTTGGCTCTTAACATGCTCCATCTCATAATGATCGGTAAGCAACGAGAAGATGTTTACATACTCATCTGCCCATATCTTCTCCTTAATAGCCAGAGGGACATGTTGACCCAACTTTTCCCTTCGTGAAGGTGCAGACTCGTCCCTCGCAATCGGCAATGGCCGCTTACCTGAACCGGAAGCTGTATCTGCGGCTGGACCTGTTCCTGGTGCTTTTTCTACTGCCGCAGCCGGCATGATAACTGGCGATGATGCCTTCGCCGCCTCCCTCGTCTCACGCAGTTGCTTCATCAACACCCGTGCGTCGTCAGCCGTGGCGCCCTCGCTTTCTTTTCCCAACCACGCTGCCAATTGTGCTGCCAGCTCGGGCGGTATATCCCCCCCGGACACAGGGGTGATCACCACGGGAATCGGATTCCCCTCTGCCGGCACCGGAGTTGGCTCTTCGAGTGGGGCACGGGGAACCGGGATGTCCCCCCCAGCTGCTCCCCTTCTGGGCCTCTTGTCTTTTCCTCCCGGAGCAGTTCCTGCCAAGGGTCGTTTCGGTCCCTCTTCCCCGTCTCTATCCGCCATCCGTTTCTTCAGATCGGTCACTTCTTTCATGAGTAAACGCAGCATCTGGTCGGTAGTCATTCGCTTTCCGACTTTCTTAGGCATTCTCCGACAGAGTATCTGTAAGATAAAAAGAAAGATTACCACGCTCAAAATTGGCTCTTCGTTCCGTCTCGAGCTCACGTGCAGCGAGGAGGTGCAGCTTTAGAGCACGGGAACAAGAGGATGCTTTCTTGGCTTGTTGCTCCTTTTATCCGTCTTCGGGGCGGGCGTAAACCCGCCCCTGCCTGCCCCAAAGGGCGTGGCCGGCCGCGTCAGTGTCTAGGCCAGCCCACTCCAGGGCGGGAAAAGAGCGCGCCCCGGCTACGCCGCTTCGGGCATACCAGCCGAGATGCGCCTCCCGCCCAAGATGGCTTCCCGGGGGGATCGTGGTACTCCGCCATACGTTCGGGGGGACCGAATGGTCGCCCCTTTGCAGGAGTATGGGGAGGATGGGGAGGGAGAAAAGTGGGGGTGTGGCTCGATATTGACATGCTTGTTGTATGTTCTTTCTTGCTGCAAAACAATAAAAACTGTTTATATATTATATATATATTACGTGATGTGCGCGATTAGTATGCGACCAGTCCCCGACTCCTCCCGCGCATTCGGGACACATACACATTACAGTGCGCGACGCTAGCTCATAAACGTACTGGGGCGCAACTCCCGCAAAAAACAATGTATGTTCTAAAATTATATGCATGTGTCTTTAAAATACATATTAGGGCAAGAGATTATCTTAGATATTCATAAAAATTATATATTTGTACTTATGATAAACTTATATTATTTTTAAATATATATTTGCAAAGTCGCGTCAGGTGCGTGCTTCCTGAGCGCAGAGTGCACGGATCCCATGTGACCTAAAAAAAAAAGATCTACTAGGTTCATAACATTTCCCACTATAACTATTGAAGGACCCCACCCATTTTAATCATTCTTGTTGGAGCATCATTAGAGAGACCTCTCTTTTCCTACAAGAACTCTTTGTGCTTGTTTTTTGGGGTCTTTTAAAAAAATATCAAACCACATTCGCATCGGGACAGCAGCTGCAGCAGCAGCAGCTGGAAGTATTATCTGAAGAAAAATTCTTGCAGGAGGCACCACGTCCAGAGAGGCCGGAATCTGTTGTGTGGAAATTCTTCACTTTTCCACCTGGAGAGAAGAAAGTAAATGCAAGAAAGGTGACGTGCAAAATTTGTGACCAAGTCCTGTCAAGAGGCAGTGAAAAAAAATACTCTTGTGGCACTGCTTCTATGTACAAGCATCTCCGGACCACACATCCTCTCAATCTTGCTCGGGAGGAAATGAGGCGAGCTGCTTTGAATCCCTCACCTGCTGTGGCAAGTACGTCTGGAGCATCCTCAGGAACACATGCAATGGACATTAGGCCATAATTATCCTTTCTCGAGCAACACTGCATGAAGTGTAAGAAACGTGTATGCTTCGGTGAGCAGCCGGTGGATGCAGTTTGTGCTGCGCAACACAACCATCATTGTTAATTTTTTGTTTTTTTGTTTTTGGAAAGATAAGTAATTCCAAAGTTTCCTGTTTTATTCGTTCTTTTTTTTGTTCATTTTTTAAAAATACACCCCAAAAAAATTGGAAAAAAAAAATACTAAAGAAAAAAGAAGAAAAAATAGTTCTTATCAGAACTACCTCATCTGGTTAAAGAAAGAACTATAATTGCAAGGTAATGTGTGAAAGTTTGGTTGAATATATGTATACAGCATGATTGACTGAAAGAATGCATTAGTATGGTGAATTTATAGGTGAAGATTTATGAGGAAGTACAGCAGTGTGACACTGCAAGCTCTTTAGCTGTACTGCACTGTGGCACTTCTGAAGCACAAGGATGTGACATATGTACATGAATATGTTGCAACTCTGTGCTTCCCTCTGCACTGCTGCACAAACTGCAGTCATGCGGTGACACATGCACACTTGCACCATGGTGCAAGGATGTCTGTGTTGTGCAGAGATTGTTTTTGTGCAGGAAGGGACACCTTCTGCACAAAAACAATCAGTAAAGGCATTTTTCCTCTTTCAATGTATGCTGTGGAATGCAGCATGCATTGAAAGAGGAAAAAATGAGGAGAAATGAAAACAATTCTCCTCATTGCGCCTTGCTACACCAACTCTAAGATGGCGCAGCATTCACACACATCTCCATATTTATGATTTCTCATAAATCTGGAGATGTGTCTTGTTCTATGGGTGTTGCGTGGGAACACCCACAGCAACAACTATGAAACCTCCATTCAATGCAAAGTTCCATGTACAAAGGGGTCGTATTTACAAGGAGAGAAAAAAAAGGGTGGCTTTTCCTCTCCTTGTAAATATGAAGGAGTGCCTGGCACCATCACTACATTACAAAAAGAGACGTACTGGTGGCGTAGGGTGCTGGTAAATCTGCCCCATAAGTGCTTAGGTATTGGCAGACTGATACAATAAGAACATAGTGCTGGATGGGTGATTGAAGAATAGCATGAGACTGACAGGAGGTATCCTGCATGGGTACTACTTCAGTATTTAATGGAGTGGACCAATAGTATGTATCTGCTTAGAGATTTGTAGGGATTATGCAGAAAATATTGTATGTGTACTTGTGTTGGTGCATAGATCATTTTATAAGAATACCACTAGTAACTGGAATGATGACAGTGCTTCAAACAGAGTGAACACTTAATTTATAAGTGCTTACATGGTGAAGTGATAGGATAAGTAGATAGTGGAAGATAAGTGATTAAATAAGTGCATGGGACAGACTGGACGATTCCAACACTGCATGAGTACTAACTGGGTATTAAGAAGAGTGTATCAATAGTATGTAGCTAGTTAGAGGTCTGCTTGGATAGTGCACAAAATAATATAGCTGTACTTGATTTGGAGCTAGGACATTCCATAAGTTCATGTCTAGTAACTAGAATAATTACAGTATTACAAACAGAGTGTATAGGGAATTTATAAATGCTTAGGTATTGGTGGAGAAATAGGATAATTAGATGGTGGGTGAATGGAGAAGTGCATGGGACACACAGAAGGATTCCTAGACTGCAAAGGTAGTAACTGGGTATTTAGAAGAGCGTATCAATACCATGTAGATGGTTAGAGGTCTGCATGCATAGTGCACAGAATATTGTAGCTGTACTAGTATTGGTGTGTCTATGGTTTCGAGAATGGTAGTCTGTATTTTAGAGTGTGAGGAGGTGCATCAGATGATCATGTGGATGATGTCATCAGTGATGTCACTGACCATGTCATGAGTGATGTAATATATGACGTCATCAGCAGTGCATTGCGGGGGCATGAGTTATAGTTAGCACAACTAACTATAACGGCCACATTTCTCTTGTTGTGTACGAGTGAAATGTCCAACTAACTATGATGTCCATGAAACCTGTGTTTTTTCCAGTGAATTTCTGAGGTTTTTTAAATGCTAATTTCTAACTATAATGTCCCTGAAACTTGTGTTTTTTTTCCAGTGATTTTTAAATGTATGTACTTAATCTCCTCTCACTCTTACAAGGAAGGAATCAACACTCAGGTTGTGGTTTAGAAGTACTTAATATGCAAAGGACGTGATCCGCTCATTTCGGCTCATCCGAACCTTGATAACGATACCAGACGTCATTGTAGCATCCTTATTTCAATGAACAAATGCCTAAAGTTGCCAACATTAACTAAGGACTACATATTACTTTAATCGAAAAAGCTGGCGGCCATATTTGCCTGGTCACGATGTGAAAATTCTGGAATTGATACAATAAAGAAAAGAAAACAAGTGTTAATATGCACACAATGTTATTTCAGCATATATTGCCCCGTGACCGCCATACCTGTATGTTCATCAACGTGACTTATTCATAATAAACATACATAGGATTGCAAATATCAAAATACACAATGAACTACACATTACTTTAAATCGAAAGGCTATCGGTCATATTACTCTGGGCACATTGCGTATTATAATGGTTCTTACACATAAGAAAAGAAAAAGGGGTGTTAATATACACACACTATCCCTAAATAAAGCTCTAGCGATTATAGTTCCATTCCATTCACAGCTCATTTGAGATGTCATGAGTGATGTAACTGACCATGTCATGAATGATGTAATGTCTGAGGTCATTAGCAGTACATTGCGGGGCGTAAGGTATGGTTAGCTAAGGTAACTATAACTGCTGAATTTCATTGGCTGTGTATGAGTGAAATCTGAGTCTAACTCTACTGTCCCTGTAATCTTTTCAGCAAATTTCTAGATTTTTTTTAACGTTAAGTAAGATGCATATCACAATGGATGGTGGGGGGTTGGAAGCAGGGCCTGGCATCGTGCTCCCCCACCCAAGCTTGCTGCTCCTGCCGTTCCTCCTCCTTGCAGTACATTATCCAAGTCCATGTCCCTGCTCCTTTATTACAGCCCTGTGTGGCCGTTGTTCTGCCACTGGCCTTCGACCTTCTCTGAACAGTGAGCTTACTGCCCCATCCAACTCCTCCTATCCTCTGTTCTCTGAATCCATGGACAAGCCTCCTTCCTCCTGCCATGCATGGTCTGATGTGCTGCCACTTCCCTCCATTTAGCATGATGTACCAGTCCAGTCCTCCTGCCCTCCATTTCCCAATTCTATGCCCTATCATTGACCTCCTGCTTAGTCTCTGTGCTTAGCTTGCTGCCCATATTCTCTTTCCCCCTGCCCTCCAATGTCTATGTGCATGCCCCTGCGCCGTCCTTTTTACCCACCATGTTCCATGGACCTGCCACTCCTATCTACTCTGAGTGTTCTGTTGACCTGCCACTCCCCTCCCACCTGCCTAGCATTGTCTGATGACTGTAACCTGACCCTGCCACCTCCACCTTGCCTGTTCACATTCCATGCCCCTATCCCCTTCCTCCTGTCCCCCATGGTCCATTTTACTGCCATACCCTTCTGCCCTCCCTGGTCTGTTGTACTGCAACTGCTCCTCCTGCCTGCCCCGTGTGGTCTGTTGTGAAGCCCCTCCCCTGAACTCTCTTGCCTGTGCCCAGGTCCTGACCCTCCCTACTATTATCCATGGTCCTTTATGCATGCCCCTGCACCCTCCTTCTTGCGCATCATAGCCATTGTGCTGCCACTAACCCTCCCGCTTTCCATGCATGGTCTTATGTGCTGCCATGGCCCCTACCACCTTCCCTGTGTGGTAGGCTAGCTTCCCCTGACCCCCTACCGCCTTCCCTCCATAATCTGTGTTTATGCCATTATAGTCTCACTGTTGCTCTCCATGGTGTGTCTTGCTTCTAGTGCCCATCCTTCCTGACCTCCATGGTCATCTTGTGCTCCTGCCCTGCCCCCTTGCCCCCAGCCCTCTGTTTCTGTGTGCAGACCCCTGTTCCATCCTTCCTGGCTAGTCTGTTCCATTGAAATGCCCCTGATCCGTCCCTCCTGCCCTTTATGGTCCATTATGCTGCAGCTTCCTCTCCTGTCTGTTATTTAACCAAACGGTTAAATAAAAATATATTAGGAAAATAACTAAATGTTTTACATATAAAGACATATACCCTCAAAACCAACATATTTTTAAACACTAACACAAAAATATTTTAAATAATAATAAAATATGAAAACAAATATACATAAATTCACAGATACATAAGCACACATATATAAATACACATCAAATACAAGAGTTGTATGAATATTAAACAGATTGAGTACATTTCTGACAGTACTTCCTAATGTTATCAAATAAAACAAACTGAGCTATAAACACCTGAAACTATGATCACACATCAGATTCATATTTTCTATTTATATAGAAAATTTGCTCTTCGATTTTTAATATGAACAAACTTTTCGGTTGTTCTTTTGTTGAATTCTGGTATTTCCTTTATTAGCTCTTTTCCCATGGACAGCATAGCCAATGCATTAAGTCTAGCTTAAGTCATAGTGTTTCGCAAAAATGTTTTTACCCTCTTTAATGTGGAAAAACATAGCGCAGACTCTGCTGTTGTGTGGGTATTGTAATGACAACTCTTAAAAGCTTTATGGTCTCAGAAAAGGATTTCTCTAAGTTGTTTTCACTCAAAAAGCTAAATAAAGCCATAGCACCACCATTAGTTTGACGGAAGTCACGTCTTCCATACATGGCTGAAAGTTCTGTACACAATCTGGCTTTGTCTAACATAGGATAGGCTTCTATCATTTCTGCGAGTGCCTCAGCTGAGAAAGATTTGTCATGTCTTTCAAAAAGGTCACTTCACAATAGTGTTGCATTTACAAGATGCTTTGTGAATGCAAATTGCTCTCTGGCATGAACCACATTAATGTCACAGACGTCTTTTGCTTCTTGGGTCAAAGTATTTATTTGCAGTCTCCGGTTTACAAATGTACATTCTTGTGGCAGTGTAGAATCCAAACTGTCAATGGATTCCCGTACTTTGGTGATGCTTGTCACAAAGTCTGTAGTAGCTTTCTGGACAGACAGTGTCAATTTCTCGCTTTTGCAATTGATTATATAAAATGTCTACCTGGGGCATTATATGGTAAAAAAGAAACACAAAGAATATAAACGCTCTATCATCTAATGTTCAAATAAATCCCTTAGCTTCACGTATAGTATTTGACTAAAAATCAACACTGTTTGCAATGGTTGACATGCATTCAAGAATATTATCTCTGTATTCATAAACTATCAATATTGCTCGAATATTGAAGTTCCAGCGAGTTGCAGACCCTCTTGGAAGTCTTCTTGAAACCATTTGTTCAAGAAGTTCAGTCCTTTTCAGGAAACGTGCAAAAAATGATGTTATACCACCAATCTCTGAAAAGAAAATGTTAACTCCAGATATTTTGGAGGAAGCCTGTTCCATAATTAGGTTAAGTTGGTGGGCATAGCAAAGAATATAATGTGCATTTGGGTAAACATCCCTGATTTTCTTTTGCACCTCACCTGTTGCACCACGCATGACGCTGGCACCATCGTAGCTTTGAGCAATTAGTTTTCCTTTAGCACATTGCTCAGGGAAAACAATGTTTATTTCATTAAGAATGGCTGAGGCAATTGTTCCAGCAGATGAGTGTTTTAGATGCGTGAAACAATAAAATCTTTCAGCTACCTTGCAATTTCTATCAATATAGCGGAAGACTAGAACTGACTGTGGGGTTCTTGTATACTGTACTGCTGAGCTGCGGGGCTGATTTGCGATCGCCACTTAACTGCTGAGCTGCGGGGCTGATTTGCGAACACCACCTACCTGCATTATAGCTGGCTGCCTGCGTCTGGGTCCACAGGCTGTTGGTCTCCCCTGCCGCCGCTGCCTGTCCCATCGCACGGCCGCTGAGGGGGGGGACTACAGCTCCCAGGTCGCATTGCGGTGATACCGCCCACTTCCGCCCACTTTCGCGCCCAGAGGCGTTAAAGGAGATAGGCCCCTTCGGTGGAGCGGGGGTCTTGTATACATTACTGCTGAGCTGCGGGGCTGATTTGCGATCACCACTTTACTGCTGAGCTGCGTGGCTGATTTGCGAACACCACCTACCAGCATTGGAGCCGGCTGCCTGCGTCTGGGTCCCCACGCTGTTGGTCTCCCCTGCCGCCGCTGCCTGTCCCATAGCGCGGCCGCCGAGGAGGGGGACTATAGCTCCCAGGTCACATCGCGGTAATACCGCCCACTTACACCCATTTTCGTGCCCGGAGGTGCTTAAAGGAGATAGGCCCCTCCCGCGTCGTGGGACTACGCGCGATTGCAGCGCCGGGCTAAGCCCGGGCAAAGGGTGGGCCGTCTGTGGCGGTCAGGGGCCAGAGGAGGCCGGGATGGGCCACCCCACCAACGTCTGCTGATGGGTAAGAGGAAACACACCTGCAATGGGGGTCAAGGGGGACAAAAAGCCAAAGTTCCACGGAAATCGGACTCGATTATTTCATATTGAACCTCTGCGGTGGGAGTTATCAGTAAAGAAATCGCAAGTGCTGAAAAAGAACTGGGGTTGAGCCCTTCGGTTTCCCATGATGATGGGCTGACCTGTACTGATAGGTCCTCTCATGTCTCTAAGACAGAAACTACCCCAGTCCAAAATGAACACAGTCCTGCCGTGAGTAGGTCTAAAGCCACTACAGCGGGAGAGTCAAATGAGGTTGTTACTGCCCCCCCCCCCCCTCTGCACATAGAAGTAATACCTAGCACAAGTGATTTACAGACTAAGGGTAAATGTGCGACAAAGAAATGTGCCAAAAAAACTAAAAATGTCCCTAAAACAATCAGTCCCAATGGTGATATAATGCTACATAAGATGAACGGTTTCCTAGAAGAAATGGTTAATACACACTTAGAGCCTATCCTAGTCGGAATTGCAAAAGACATTGTGGATACTCTGAATACCTGCGTTGCTGGACTCTTGAAGAGATGTGATGCAATTGATGCATTTGTTAAAGAAATCCGGGGGCAAGCTGATTTAGTGACGCACTCACAGGCAATTCACTGCCATGACACAGGAAGGAAGGACTGTTATACTTTAAAAGATAAGACAAGCAGTGTTAGAGGCGGAATTAGTCCATCTGAGGTGTGTAAACAAGTAAATATAATCCCTACACCATTGGGAACTATCCCGGCCCCATTGCTTATTGAAGAAAATAAGGGCAAAGGAAGTGGGTTAATGATGATGGAAAGCCAGCAAAATACTAAAAAAAGTATACACCGTGTGAGTCAATACTGCATCTTCCTCCTGCAGCAGCCTGGTTGGTTGCTGTCCTCACAGGAGTACCTCCCTTGGAATCAAACTGTAGCGAATCGCCCATGAGCTCTTAATAAAAACCAGAAATTGGTGTTCGCGGTATGCCAGTGGTTCCAAAGATGTATCCACGCATATTAATATGGTCAGAAGGATAGGATGGGTGGGTCAACGTCCAAAGTCCTGTGTAGGAGATTGTATAGTGGTAAAGTTCTGTAAACCGGACGTGGCAGACTGACTATTTTGGGATGGCTCCGAGTTATCAAATGCTGAAATTAGGCTCTTGCCATTAGGATATTTCTACCCTATAATTCAGGCCCGGTATGAAGAGAGACCCATTACTGATTTGCCTTTATCCCAGATAAGGAACCCTGCCCCACTGATTGGAGAAATCCCATCTTTTGCTTGTGCTCAAACTAAAGCTCCATATCTATAAAAGAGTCCATGAATAGTATTTGGGGGAGTGAAAGTTCTGAGGGGCTATGGCTAATGTTGACGAATCATTTTTCCCACCTGTCCCAGCTAGAGGAGAACGACTGACTAGGTATATCAGTAAGTACAGACGTAAATATTGAGTCTCAAGTACCAACATGTAGAATTATGAGCTGGAATATAGCTGGACTGAGAATTAAATATAGGGATATGATGTGGCTGGGGGAGATAAAGTCATATGACATATTGGAATTTCAAGAAACCTGGGACATACAAAATAACTTTAATATAGATGGGTATTCGCATTTTTTCAATCCTGCTAAACAGGGCGCGGCAGGCAGAGCTAAGGGAGGTTTAGCATTATTTTTTTCCCTGAAATTGAAAGGCTCACTAAAACAGCTTGATGCAGGTTGTCATAACTGTCTGATAGTGGAGCTATCACCACCACAAACATCGAAATTGTTATTTCTCAATTTTTATAATTCATTTGAGGGCGATTTCTTAAATCAATTTTTAATCTGCCTAGAGGATATTTTAGTATCATATAGAATTAAATATCCGAGCTCCGAGGTCATTCTCATGGGCGATTTTAACATTCACCCATGTAATCAAGCGTGTGCTTTTGATAATTTTGATGGACTCCCATGTTCGGTTCACACGCACTTTCTACACACCAAGCAAGGGGAGGCCCTGGAGAATCTTCTGGCCACCTCAAATCTCTTCGAATCTGGGTGTGCCCTAGGAGGCCCAAGGGCTCCTACTTTTAAAGGAAAGGATTCGGGTACAGTTATAGATTACATATTTGTGTCAGTTCTAGTTTTAACCAGAGTCTTAATATATAAGGTAGGGACCTCTGCTTTCAGCGATCATAACCCCGTAATATTAGAAGTGGCCCTTGGGGCCTACCTAAGGTTTAATGAAACTCAGATCACGGGTGTTAGGCATGAGGTGATCCCAAAAGACCAGGGCAGAAGACTAAAATGGACAAAAGTTGTCCCAAAAACCTTTATGTTGGAAGCCCTGTCTAAAGTAGAAAGTGAGGTTGCAATTTATATGGATATTGCTGCGCCAAATACAATGATAGCGGGGGCTTTTGATGCTATCTGTAACCAAATTAACATCAATTTGATGACCGAAAATTGCCCAAATACTACTAAAGATAAAAGATTGTTTGACAGCAGCTGTCCTAAGGCACACTCAGTTCTGCTTAAAGTCCTGAAAGTAAGCCCCAGAAATAGGGAACAGATCATAAAATTGAGGAAGACTTACAAACAGGCCATTAGGGACAGGAAAATCAAGATTAAAGAAGATGCATGGGATAAACTCCTGTTCCCAGAGGTTCTGAGGGATAGTGGGAAATTTTGGTTGACTATTAATGAGTCTTTTTTCTCTGGTGAGGAGAATACCCCACTTGACTGTAATATCCCTGATGACCGGTGGATAGTTCACTTTGCGAACATTTATGGACTTCAGATGGGAGAGAGTTCGCAAGAGACGAATTTGAATTTAGAATTAGCCCCTGCAGTGGTGTTTCAAGAGTCAGAAATGGAAAGAGCAATTGAGGAGACTCAGAAGAATACGGCGCCGGGCCCGGATGGGGTTCCAAAAGACCTTTTTAAAAGTTTTCCCTAAATTCTGGGCCAGGATACTGACAAATGTTTTTAATGTTTCAGACGTGAATCTATTCCCGGCATCCTGGTCCAAATCAATTATTATTCTGGTTTTTAAAAAGGGAAAAAGAGGAGATCCATCATGTTATAGGCCTATCTCTCTGATAGACTCCGCTGTGAAAATTTTATGCAGAGTAATCCTGGTGAAAATGACAGAGTTGTCAGAGGGGAGAGGGGGTCCTGTCTAACGCCCAATAAGGTTTAAGAAGTACATTGAATCAATGTCTTAATTTGCTGCTTCTTATTAGCAAATATACTATAGCTAAAGAGGGATCCCTCTATATGGGGTTTATGGATCTCTCAACATCTTTTGACCTGGTAAACAGGTCGAAGCTGTGGCAAATTTTACTGAACATAGGCATTTACCCTGCTTTAGTTAAATTTTTAGCTGACCTTCACTGCGGCCTTTTAGCTACTGTTAGAGTCACCCAGGAAGGGAGATGCACTAGTTATTTTAAATCAGAAAGAGGGGTCAGGCAGGGGTGCATATTGGCGCCCCTCCTTTTTACGCATTACATTAATGCCTTAGAGCCTGCCCTGAAGGGAGCAACACTAGATGTCCCGCGTGTAGGAGAAACTGTTATCCCAGTTCTTCTTTATGTGGATGACGCTGTTCTATTGTCTCGTACTGGTGTTGGTTTAAAAAAATTGCTGGATATGTTCAGCAAATTTATGGAGTCATTAGACCTGAAAATAAATACTTAAAAATCCCATGTAATGATAGTGGGGGAACAAAGTAGAAAGAAAAACATGAAAACGTTTTTCTGTGGTAGAGATGAGGTTAAAAGGGTCCCCATTTTTACATATTTAGGGCTCCTATTTGATGATAAAGGGTCCTGGGGCCCTCAACAGAAACACAAAAGAAATGTATTAGCTAGATCTACCTCCGCCCTTATGGGCTTCACAAAACGACTAGGGGCCAGACCCATGGAAGCTATTCTGAAGGTGTACAAGGCCAAGTGTTTAGCAATAGCGATGTATGGATCAGAGATCTGGGGGTATAGTTCACAAGATCATCATATTTAAGTGGTAGAAAATGAATTTCTAAGAACCTTATTATCTGTCCCACAGTCTACCCCTACTTTTTCCATCCATGCGGAGATGGGGCTGGGTTATGTTTCAGACGTATTGAAAATAGCCCCATTGACATGTTGGCTTAAGACCTGGCTTAACCAGGAGATCTCACTGAACCATATGATCCTAAAAGATTGTCTAGCTCTAGATAAGGCTGGCAAAATCCCGTGGCTGGCATACATCAAAACTACATTTATAAAACTTGGACGACCTGGGCTTTTTTTGGCCCCTGAAACTGTATTGAAAGAAGACGTAGATCTGATTAAAACCGCCATGGTAAACCTTACAATCGAAAGGGAGGAACTAGAGTTGGGAAAGCCTATGGTAAGAGTGAACTATGGTTTAGTGAGCCCTTTCCATCGGTATTTGCTAACCAGATTTCGATTTAATATAATTCACCTCACCCTGGGAGATTTTCCTAAAAGGGGAACACCAGATAACGCCGAACCCTGTAAGTGCGACAATTTTTCCATACAAGATACTCTACATTTCTTTATGTTTTGCAAGTACTACGCAGACATCAGGAAAAAGTACTTGTTACCTGTGTTAAGGAAAGTGGGGTTTGAACACGTTAGGCCTGCACTTCTTTATTTGCAACTGTTGAGTAGTCCATGGATTACATTTCATGTTGCAAATTTTCTAGTGGCAGCAGAGCGGATTAATAAGAATAAGAAAAGAGTAGGTCACACGGGGGCTGTAGTCTGATTATGAATATGTGTGAGGGTAATTTTAAGCTTATTATATATAGAACTGTTAAGCTATCTTTTTAAACTGTATTGAGAAGGATCTATAAGGAAATTTTAATGCACATAAAGGTATGAAATTTTAATGTAATGTAGGTCGGATACGCACAAAAGTGTAATAATTGCATTGAGATGGATTTATAATGAAATTTTAATGTATATAAATGTGTGAAATTTTTTTATGTAATGTATGTCAGATACGTACAAATGTGTAATAATTGTACCTGTGTCTTTTTATGATATTAATTTATCGAATAAAAGTATTTGACTGACTGACTCAAAATCACCACTGTTTGCAATGGTTGACATGCATTCAAGAAGATCGTCTCTGAATTCATAAATTATCAATCTTGCTCAAACATTGAAGTTGCAGACCCTCTTGGAAGTCTTCTTGAAACCATTTGTTCAAGAATTTCAGTCCTTTTCGGGAAACGTGCAAAAAATGCTGTTATACCACCAATCTCTGAAAAGAAAATGTTAACTCTAGATATTTTGGAGGAAGCCTGTTCCATAATTAGGTTAAGTTGGTGGGCATAGCAGTGAATATAATGTGCATTTGGGTAAACATCCCTGATTTTTTTTTGGACCCCACCTGTAGCACCACGCATGACGCTGGCACCATCGTAGCTTTGAGCAATTAGTTTCCCTGAGCACATTGCTCAGGGAAAACAATGTTTAATTCATTAAGAATGGCTGAGGCAATTGTTTCGGCAGATGAGTCTTTTCGATGTGTGAAACAATAAACTCTTTCAGCTACCTTGCAATTTCCAACAATGTAGCGGAAGACTAGAACTGACTGTGTCTTAGTAGAGACATCAGTTGTATCATCAGCTTGGATAGCTACATAATCAGTGCTTCTCAACTGCTGTGTAATATATTCTCTTATTACCTCAAGCATACAGTCCAGCAATTCATTCGGAATAATTTTAGAAGTGCCTTCAAACACTGTGGCTGTTTTTAAATGTGTTTCCATAACACTGTCAATGCTGGAGACAAGCTCAACAAGGCCCCTGAACACGCCAGGATTTAGAGACTCTAGAGTTTCATCATGGCCTCGTAATGCAAATTCAAAGGCATCACAAAAAAATGAATAGAGTTAATCAATTTTGATAAAATGTATTGGTTTTTATCAACTTCTGCATTATGTTTTCTTACTCCCACACAGTATGCTTTGTTCAATTGCTGTAGAATGTCCGATTTTCCAAAAAGAGATAATTTCAACATATCTGTCAAATGGGATTTACAGGAATCCTGTTTTTTTTTTATTTTTTCAGCCAGATGCTTTAGGTCAGTAACTCCTGTTTTTGTCCAGGGAACTTCAACTCTAAAAAGTAAGCAAGGGAAACAGAATAAAGCATTTTTCGAAGCGCTACCAGTAAGCCACTCGATCCTATCATACCATGTTCGGATAAACCGACGTGTATAACCCTGTCCCCTATCTTTTGCAGACTGTTCAATTTTAATTTCAGGTTTATCAGCTACTAATGTTTTCACTTGCAGGTTAACTGTATGTGTCAAGCCCAAAAAGGGGTTTACGAGTAAGCTGTCTACTGTGTTAATTGTGTCTAGCAATAGATCAGACTGGATATAGAAAACCTAACCTGTTTTTAAATATTCCCTAGGTTGATTATACAAAAACTACATTACGCAAAATACTGAATACACTAATATGAATTGTCAAGCATACAATAGTAACAGCAATTAGTCATCCATCCTCATTCTGACAGGAATGCAACTGCAGCAGCACGTTCAGCTGTCCCCCAACGGGTATAGCCTTGTAACTAGTTCAGAATTCCTACTGGGATCCTGTTAATAATTAAAATATGATGTAAGCTTTGAGGCTAGATGCCATTGCATGCACATCACCAGTGGCAATTGAAAAGCTTGAGCATGTCAATTCAGTGATCTGCCTAGAACTTAAAGGGTATATTCCAATTATGGGTCCTTGAATTACTAATCTAATGATAAAATCACTATATGAGGAGTAAACCTAAAACAAAGTACTTATACATTTGGACTTGAGTTTAGATCTCAAATAATACAAAACATGTTGAAAATTTCCGTAAAAAGCATACGACTTACATTGAGCAATACCCTAGGCATATCTCTGATATATCCAGTAGCCGTCTGTACCAAGCACAGCAAAAAAAGACCTATAGTCAGTGCTAGTCATATCAGTGATCCTATTACTAAATGGACAAGAGTCACACTGTCACAACACATTAGAAAGGTTTTATATATCCTACTCATTGTACATACTCTGTGTGCATTAAAAATATAGTGCGGGAAAAAAGCAGACTGAAAAAATTGGTGTGAAAAACATTGTTGACTAAAAAGATAGAATGACAATAAGTAGTGGCTTTCATGAATTATACAGGAAACATAATTGTACTGGTAGCAGAGGTAGGGGCCATCCCCCCAACGTAGACACGAGCATTTAAAATGAGGTGAAGTAAAGGGTCAGGAGACTAGCAATGAATTGTAATGATTCAGGTAAAGTTAGGGTTAATGGATAGTTACTGGATTTTAAGGTAGCACTAAGGAGTAGTACAGGGCTATTATGAATCAGGGTGGCATTAAAGAGTAGTACATGTTTTAAGCATCAAGAAACGATAGAATGTATGGGCAGTTTGGGGTTTAATATCTTTAGGGATGGTATGCATTAAGGGACATTAAGGGATTATTAGGCTACAGTTAGATAAATGAAAGAGTGCATACAATAAGAAAATATTTAAAAATCAACATTTTTGAAATTTTCATAGTTAATCATGAAGAAACACAAAACTATCCCATTTTTACTCGCTACAACGTCATACTCTCTGCACTGTTCTGCTAGGAAAAACCAACAGGCCTCCACACCTAAAGATCTCACAGTTGACACCTATACACAGCTGAATGTGGACCTTAGTGGTAAATAGAAAAGCATGTCCTACCTTCTGGCCTGAGGTCAAGGACCAGGAAGCTGAATTTTGCTCAAGGTTCTGTCGCAGCAGGTCCGGAGCCACCACGTGTCTTCTTTCGATATCTCTCAGTACTGATCTTGAATGTGATTATATTACGATCAGTCTTAACTCCAATTTCTCATGTGCTAAAAGAAAAAATATATATTATTGCCAACAATTACTGCACTGTATTTATGTAATGTTTCTAGCAAATGTGCTACCTGTATAATACTGTTTTACACAAAACAAATAAACACAAACATTTAAGATAATAAATTCAGGTTGTTTTAATGGAATGTGCATGAGTGCAAGTGAGATCCTGGGTCTCTGCAAGCATTGTGATTTGTGTATTTTGTGTAATGTTGCTGGTTTCTGCAAAGAAGGGCATACACTTGTAAACAAATATATGTGAACCAATGTGTGTGTATGTTTTAGTATGTGTGCATTGCAGTGAGTGCCTGCGGCACTGTGCATGGACTCTAGAATCCTGTTGATGTAGTGAGCAGAGTTATGGGAACACCTCATGTGACTCAACTGTGGCTGAACTCCAGCCCTGCTTGCCTCAGTGCCTCTTACCAACATTGGCTCCATGTGTGAGGCCCGCCAACAAAGCAGTATGGGGCCATAGACCTGACTGTGCTCCTTCGACCATGCGGGAACCCAATTCAACTTCCTGCCCCGTGGACCCCGTGTGCGAGACCGCAGACAGCCAGAGCAGAGACTCCAATCCCCAGGTACTCTTTCGAGGACCCGCGGCCTGACTTCAACCCCCACTGCATTAAAGACATTTCCGAGGCAGAGGTGACTAGTGGACTCATTGGAGGATTACTATGACTCCCTCAAAGGGAGCACCTGCGTCTTTCTTGAGCATTGTGATGCCCCAGGAGAATGAGCAATTAACTTTACTACTGGCATAACTCTTGATAAACTGATTAGACTGTTGTCCTTTAGGCTTAGCTTTAACTAGATAAAGATGGCCTCTTTTTCTACAACTGGTGTGAAGTTTATTTCACTGTGTTACTTTACTATGTGTTTCACCAAAACTTTACACATTGCCTCTTTGATAAGCCTGCCTGCTCTGCGCCAAGCTACCAGACGATGTGCAGAGGTAATCTTACATGTGTATCTGAATTAACCTGACTACAATGATGGGTTATTGCTGGCTTAGGTGTATACCCTAGCAAACCAAAATCCCCATTTGTAAGAGGGACAGATTCAGCAGCACCTGCAGGTTGTCTGCTTTCAATCCAAGCAGCAACATGCAAAGGGGGTGGGGGGCTTATCAGATTCCACATGGCCGAATTTAAAGGGCCATCGGCATCCTTTTGTTCCAGGGAGCTATCTAGAGCTTCACACCTAGATGCAAATGCCTCGACCGAGGCCAAGCAGCTGCCCTCATCCTCCTGGATCTCTCAGCCTCCTTCAATACTGTTTCCCACCAAACCCTCAGCACAAGATTCCACGATGCCGGCCTCCGCAACAAAGCCCTCGATGGATCAACTCTTTCCTCACCGGCCAAGCACAGAGACTCAGACTTCCACCATTCAACTCAAACCCCACAGAGATCAGCTGCAAAGGGCCTCAGGGATCCTCCCTGAGCCTCACCATCTTTAGCATCTACAGGGCTCCACTTGTATCCATAATCATCCATAATCAGAAACCACAGACTCAAAATTGTCTCCTATGTCACCGACACCTAGCTGATTCTCTCCCTCACAGAAGAACCCACAGCCACCATGGGCAACTTCCACAAGGAGATAAAGCAGTCTCCACCTGGATAAAGGACAGCTGCCTTGAGCTTAGGTCAAACAAGACCTAAGGGGCTCATTATGATGGCGGTTGGACATCAGTCCGTCCGCCATCATACCGGTTTTGGACTGCCTGCCAGACATGCAGCAGTCCCACCAGTGCAATTAGGATGCACCCCCCATACTGGTAGGCGCATCCTGGCCTTTTAACATTATGGATGGTGCTGCTGGCTGCAGCACCATCCGCAATGTCAAAAGAGCATGCACAGCTTTTCCCTGCACCATGTGGCAGGCACCATGCGGTGCCTGCCACTTGGTGCATGGAACTCATGGTACCTAGTTCCCAGTCCACCCCCCACACACAGAGGGGGCCCACAATGGGCCCCCAAAGCCAGTTTCTGCCTATCTTTTTGCAGAGAGATAGCTGCCGCAAAAAGACAGGCAGAAGGGCATACCCTAATCAATATGGCAGTGCCTGCACAGCACTGCTGCAATGTTGCCCTGGTTCTGGGTTCCGCAAGGCGGGCAGAAAAGAACTGTCTTGCAGAACCATGGCATAGGGACTTTCCGTCTGCCGCGGAACCATTGTGATTCTCACCGCCATCCTAATTTGGCGGTGGGAATTTTCAGTATGATGGAGGAAGGACCGCCACCACCGGCCCAGTTATAGAAGTCCTTCAGCCATCACAATGAGCCCCTAAGTCCTCATCCTGGGATCCATTCCTCAGTGCTTCCACCCCTTCTGCCTGGGATGAACCTGGTGGCCCAGGCAGAGGGGGCCCGCAGCACTTGAAACCCACTGACCACGCGCAAAACTTTGGCATCTTCCTGGACTCCTCGCTCTCAATAAACCACCAAATCAACGCTGTTTCATCCTCCTATTTCAACATGCTCCATCTACTTCATAAGAACTTGCAGTGCCTCTCCACCATGATGCAGAGATCCGGGACAAGGCCCTTGACTGGATCCACTCTTTCCTCTCCGGCAGAATGCAGCAGGTCAGACTCCCACCTTTCATCTCGGACCCTACACCAACCACCTGCAGAGTCCCCTAGGGTTCCTCCCTCATCCGCAGGCTCTTCAAGGTTTACATGGCTCCGATCGCCCCATCGTCAGAACCCATGGACTCAACATTGTTTCATGCGCAGACGAAACCCAACTCATTCTCTCCCTATCCAGTGAACCCAATGCAGCCAAACACAACTTTCAAGAAGGCATGGAAGCTGTCGCAAAATGGATGAAAAGCAAATGCCTACAACTCAACACTATCAAAACAGAAGTACTCTCATGGGCCCACACTCCAACGCCTCGAACAACACCTGGTGGCCCCCACCCTTGGAAACCCTCCCACGCACACAACCTGGGAATCATCCTGGACTCGAGCTCAAAATGGACCGCCAGATCAACTCCGTCGCATCCTCCTGCTTTCACACCCTCTGCCTCCAACATAAGACCTTCAAATGGATCCCCCTCGAGGACAGAAAGACCGTCACTCACGCCCTTGTCACCAGCAGACTCTACTACAACAACGCACTCTACGCCGGAATAAACAAAAACCTTACCTGCAAGCTATAAAACATCAAGAATGCCGCCGAACAATTGATCCTCAACCTGCCATATCACTGCCATATCTCTCAGCACCTGCGCCCACTCCACTGTCTCGCCATTGAGGCTAGAATGACCTTCAAAATTCTCACCCACGCGCACAAAGCCCGCCACAACACCGGACGAGCATACCTGAACAGCCGACTCAAATTCCACTCATCCAAAAGGACCCTACGATCAGCGCAGCTCACTTACGCCGTTGTCCTCCGCGCCTGAAGGACCAGATGAGGAAGATGCTCCTTAGACAGACAACATCACTCCCATCTTCACGCAAAACCACAAAACTTGGCTTTTTGACAGACCCCCTTCT
The DNA here is from genome assembly GCF_964263255.1 of Lissotriton vulgaris. Lineage (NCBI taxonomy): Eukaryota > Metazoa > Chordata > Amphibia > Caudata > Salamandridae > Lissotriton > Lissotriton vulgaris. The sequence continues at coordinate 764,592,966 of NC_141689.1, forward strand.
TGATGGACTGGAACCTGCACCTCCCATCCTCCCCAGTGCCTTGAGACTCTTGTGGGTGAGTAGTCGCGCTTAACAAACACATGATTGATTGATACCTCAACCACCACCTCTCCATCTACACGTACACCAGACATCTCCAACCGTCCAACTGGCCCAGGCCACCATCCCACGTATCGGCAAGACTGCTGGCGAAAGATCCTTCTCCTAACTCCTGGAACTCCCTGCCTCTCCACCTCAGGCAATCACCATTATAGCCGCAATTTAGGAAGGACCTCAAGACCTGGCTGTTCGACTGAACCAGAGATCCCCTCACCCGCTCCCCTCACCCCCACACTGCTTGAAACTCTTATGGGTAAGGAGTTGCGCTTTATAAAAACGAGTGTGTAAATTAATGTACAGCTTGTGTTACATAAGTGAGTGAGGGATACAAGGTGTAAGAGTTGCATGTTGTTTATAGCTTACTGTGCTATATTAGAAGGATTACAATGTATGAACTGTTGATAACAATTATCTCTGTGTTAAAAGCAGTGACCCACTTATCTAGCTACATAAAGTAAAAATATTGTCATCTGCATATCACATGATCTGCTTTGCATCAGACATATTAGAGGGCATTTAAAAAAACTTGCAAGGGTTAATATCATATTAACCCTTGCAAAAATGTTTTAATGCACTCATCAGGCAATATACTAGACCTGGTAACTCAACTGAGAAATATGCTAAAATAATTATAAAGCAGCATATTTAAAAAATGCAAACATTGCACAAAAAATTAAAAGTACAATTTATTATTTCACACTTACCTTTTCAGGCAGCTGCTTCTGTCTTATTCAACTAGTTGAAGGCCTCAACGCTGGTTGCTGTGTGCTTTGCGCTTCTCCTGAAGTCTCTGGATCTGCTCCTGCCACCTTCAATTCAGAGCTGCTGCTCGTTCAGAAGAGCTGAAAGTGAAAGCTCTACTCTGTGCAGCATGCAGCATGTGATTCCACCTCACAGGGCCATGAGTTAAGTCTCATGACTCTGTAACATAAGGAAATGTGTGTGAGTGTGGATTTATTATATTTTGAGTCTGTAAAGTTATTACAATAATGCTTGAAATCATTATTGTAATAACGAAAAGAAAAACCCTACCTTACCCAACTCGTCATAGAGATGGGTGGGGTCAGTTATGCTTGACCCCACCCCATCCTGTGACGACTGGTGAAAGGGAGGGGTGAGGTAGGGCAGTGTGGGTGTATAATCCGGCCTTGGGCTTATACTATACCTGCCTGAGGCTGCTCTAGAATTTTGGGGCTGCCTGGAGTCATCAGTGGGCGAGCCCTAACAGGGCTTTCAACTTAATTACCGGGCTGACGCCATGTCCGCCCGGTAGATGTAAAGTTTCATTTAGTGACACATGCGCAAAGCACGTGTGTCACAAACTTGCCCCCAAACTACCTAACACTGTGCCTGCCCTGTGTGACTTAATGACGCTGGAGTCCGACTCCGAGCGTTTCGCAGGCAGGTAGGCAGCAGTAGCAGGACTCGTCGTCCTTCCCCGTGACCAGCACTGGTCTGTGCAAATAAACAACATGCGGCTGAGGCTGGGCGCGCGTGCACCGTTCCGCTTTAGATTAAAAAAATGATAAGTAAAATTGCTGTTACTTATTATTTTAAATTCAAATCGTCTGCGGCTGTGCGCGGCTCAGCTGTAGTCAGTGGGTGATGGTGACTGCATACCGAGGCCTAGCGAGGTGAGCAGTGGCAGGCAGGAAAGGGAGGGCGCCGCCCACACATAGCAGAAAACTGCCACTGTAAACAAGAAGGAAAGGTGCAGAAAGAAGCAAGAGAGGTACAGAAAGAGGATGAAAGGAGCAGACAAAGGAAGAAAGTTGCAGAAAGAAACAAGAGAGGTACAGAAAAAGGCAAGAAACGTGCTGAAAAAAGCAAGAGAGAGGCATAAAGAAGAGAGTGAGGTACAGAATGAGGCAAGAGATGTGCAGAAAGAAGAAAGAGAGTTGCAAAAAGAAGCAACAGAAATGCAGAAAGAGGTAAGAGAAGTGCAGAAAGAGGAAGAAAGCGGAAGAAAGCTCCAGAACTATGAAGAAAGGTATAGAAAGAAGCTATAGAAGTTCAAAAAGATGCAAAAGAAGTACAGAAATAAGAAAAAGAGGTACAGAAAGAGGCAAGAAAGGTACAGAAAGAAGCAAGAAAAATGCAGAAAGAAGCAAGAGAGTTGCAGAAAGAAGCAAGAGATACGCAGGAAGAGGTTAGAAAGGTGCAGAAAGATGCAAGATAGAAGCAGAAAGAGGCAAGAGAGGTATAGAAAGTAGCAAGAGAGGTACTGAAAGAAGCAAGAGAGGTGAAGAAAGAAGCAAGAGAAGTACAGAAAGAAGCCAGAGAGATGCAGAAAGAAGAGAGTGGGGTACAGAAAGGAGCAAGTGAGGTACAGAAAGAGGCAAGAAAGGTGCAGGAAAGAAGCAAGAGAAGTGCAAAAAGAAGCAAGAGAGGTTAAGAAAGAGGAAAAAAGGTGCATAAATAGGAAGAAAGATGCAGAAAGAAGCAAGAGAGGTACAGAAAGAGGAAAGAAAAGTACAGAAAGAAGCAAGAGAGATGCAGAAAGAACAGAGTGAGGTGCAGAAAGAGGCAAGAGACGGGTAGAAAGAGTAAAGATAGGTGCAAAAGAAGCATGAGGAATGCCAGCGAGGCAAGAGAAGTGCAGCTATTGAAAGAGGAAGAAAAGTACAGAACAAGAAAGAAAGGTATAGAAAGAAGCAATAGAAGTGCAGAAAGAAGCAAGAGAAGTACAGAAAGAAGAAAATGAGGTGCAGAGAGAGGCAAGTGAGCTGCAGAAGGAGACAATAGAGGTGTGGAAAAGGAGCACGAGAGGTGCAGAAATAAGCAAGAGATGGATAGAAAGAGGAAGAAAGATATAAAAAGAGGAATAACTTTGCTTACAGAAGCCAGAGGTACAGAAAGAGGCAAGAGAAGTGAAGAAAGAAGAGGGTGAGGTACAGAAAGAGGGGAGAGAGGTGCAGGAGAAAGAGGAAGACAGATGCAAAAAGAGGAAGAAAGGTGCTGAAAGAAGCAAGAGTGGTATAGAATGAGGCAAGAGAAGTACAGAAAAAAGAGAGTGAGTTGCAAAAAGAGGCATGAGAGGGGCAGAAAGAAGCAAGAGAGGTACAGAAAGAGGACAAAAGTTATAGAATGAGGAAGAAAGGTGCTGAAAAAAGCAAGAGAGGTTCAGAAGGAAGCAAATGAGTGGCAGAAAGAGACAGGAGAGGTGAGGGAAACAAGCACGAGTGGTACTGAAAGAAGCAAGAGAGGTACAGAAAGAGGCAAGAGAAGTGCAGAATAAAGAGAATGAGGTACAGAAAGAGGCAAAAGAGGTGCAGAAGTAAGAAGCAAGAGAGGTGCGGAAAGAAACAAGAGAGGTGCAGAAAGAAGCAAGAGAGGTGCAGAAAGAGGAAGAAAGTTACAAAATGAGGAAGAAAGGTGCTGAGAGAAGCAAGAGAGGTAAAGAATGAGGCAAGAGAAGTGCAGAAAAAAGAGAGTGAGGTGCAAAAAGAGGCAAGAGAGGCGCAGAAAGAGGCAAGAGAGTGTAGAAGGAAGCTAAAGAGGTGCAGAAAGCGATAAGAAGGGGACAAAAAGAAGCAAAACAATTGCAGACATAAGCAAGAGAGTTACAGAAAGAAGCAAGAGAGGTACAGAAAGAGGAAAGAAAAGTACAGAAAGAAGCAAGAGAGATGCAGAAAGAACAGAGTGAGGTGCAGAAAGAGGCAAGAGACGGGCAGAAAGAGTAAAGATAGGTGCAAAAGAAGCATGAGGAATGCCGAGCGAGGCAAGAGAAGTGCAGCTATTGAAAGAGGAAGAAAAGTACAGAACAAGAAAGAAAGGTATAGAAAGAAGCAATAGAAGTGCAGAAAGAAGCAAGAGAAGTACAGAAAGAAGAAAATGAGGTGCAGAGAGAGGCAAGTGAGCTGCAGAAGGAGACAATAGAGGTGTGGAAAAGAAGCACGAGAGGTGCAGAAATAAGCAAGAGATGGATAGAAAGAGGAAGAAAGATATAAAAAGAGGAATAACTTTGCTTACAGAAGCCAGAGGTACAGAAAGAGGCAAGAGAAGTGAAGAAAGAAGAGGGTGAGGTACAGAAAGAGGGGAGAGAGGTGCAGGAGAAAGAGGAAGACAGATGCAAAAAGAGGAAGAAAGGTGCTGAAAGAAGCAAGAGTGGTATAGAATGAGGCAAGAGAAGTACAGAAAAAAGAGAGTGAGTTGCAAAAAGAGGCATGAGAGGGGCAGAAAGAAGCAAGAGAGGTACAGAAAGAGGACACAAGTTATAGAATGAGGAAGAAAGGTGCTGAAAAAAGCAAGAGAGGTTCAGAAGGAAGCAAATGAGTGGCAGAAAGAGACAGGAGAGGTGAGGAAAACAAGCACGAGTGGTACTGAAAGAAGCAAGAGAGGTACAGAAAGAGGCAAGAGAAGTGCAGAATAAAGAGAATGAGGTACAGAAAGAGGCAAAAGAGGTGCAGAAGTAAGAAGCAAGAGAGGTGCAGAAAGAAACAAGAGAGGTGCAGAAAGAAGCAAGAGAGGTGCAGAAAGAGGAAGAAAGTTACAAAATGAGGAAGAAAGGTGCTGAGAGAAGCAAGAGAGGTAAAGAATGAGGCAAGAGAAGTGCAGAAAAAGGAGAGTGAGGTGCAAAAAGAGGCAAGAGAGGCGCAGAAAGAGGCAAGAGAGTGTAGAAGGAAGCTAAAGAGGTGCAGAAAGCGATAAGAAGGGGACAAAAAGAAGCAAAAAAATTGCAGACATAAGCAAGAGAGTTACAGAAAGAAGCAAGAGATGTGCAGAAAGAGGAGGAAAGGTGCAGAAAGATGCAATAGAGGTACAGAAAGAGGCAAGAAAGATACAGAAAGTAGCAAGAGAGGTATGGAAAGAAGCAAGAGATGTGCAGAAAGAAGCAAGAGAAGTACAGAAGGAAGCAAGAGAGGTGTGTAAAAAAGAGAGTGAGGAACAGAAAGAAGCAAAAGAGGTGCAGAAAAGAATAAAGCGAAGTGCAGAAAGAAGCAAGAGCGGTGCAGAAAGAGGAAGAAGGGTGTAGAAATAGGAAGAAAGCTGCAGAAAGAGGTAGATAAAGAGGCAAGAAAAGTGCCAAAAAGAAGCAAGAGAGGGACAGAAAGAAGAGAGTGAGGTACAGAATCAGGCAAGAGACAAGCAGAAAGAGGAAAGAGAGGTGCAAAACATAGCAAAAGAAATGCAGAGAGGCAAGAGAAGTGCAGACAGAGGAAGAAAGCTGTAAAAAGAGGAAGAAATATGCAGAAGAAGGAAGAAAGGTACAGAAAGAAGCAATAGAAATGCAGAAAGAAGCAAGAGAGGTACAGAAAGAAGAAAGTGAGGTTCAGAGAGAGGCAAGTGAGCGGCAGAAGAAAGAAGCAAGAGAGGTTAAGAAAGAAGTAAGAGAGGTACAGAAGGAAGCAGGAGAGGTGCAGAATGAAACAAGAGAGGTGCAGAAAAAGGAAGAAAGTTACAAAAAGAGGAAAAGAGGTGTAAAAGAAGCAATAGAGTTACAGAATGAGGCAAGAAAAATGCAAATAAAGGAGAGTGAGGTGCAGACAGAGGCAAGAAAGGTACAGAAAGTGGCAAGAGAGTATAGAAACAAGAAAGGTGCTGAAAGAAGCAAGAGGGGGTGCAGAATGATGCAAGAGAAGTGCAAAAAGAAGAGAATGAGGTACAGAAAGTGGCAAAAGAGATGCAGAAGAAATAAGCAAGAGAGGTGCAGAAATCCTATCAGCGACTTCTTAGGATTAAAAAAGAAGTCGCTGCTACATTAAAAGGATGGATGAATCTACCACTTTCTATATATGGACGATCTAATCTTGTAAAAATGGTGATAGTACCGAAAATTACTTTTTTGTTTGAGACTATCCCACTTGGTTTCAAAAAGGAATGGCTGGTCAAATTACAGAGTGTGATAACATCTTTTATCTGGGCGTCAAAGGGCTCTCGGATTTCATGGAAAAAACTAAGGAGGAGAATTAATAAAGGAGGGTTGGCGGCCCCAGATATTCATATTTATGCATGGGCTTTCTGTTTAAAAAACTGTAGGATGTTGTTGGGTACCCTACTCAAATCTCCGATTGGAGAAATGTTTGGTTTTTTGCTGCAAAGGTCTGGATATCATGATTTTGGTTTTTTATATAAGTTCTCAGACCCTAAATTTTTTTTAAAAGTGAGACTAAAGATTTTGCGGGACTTGGCTGAGATATGGCATAAATTCAGAAAGGTAGTAAAATTGCCTTATTTTAGCTATATGGCTCCAATATGGGAGTCTCCTGGCGCTCCATCTTGGACAAAAGATGCTTTGGCATTACACTTGAAAAAGGAACCTGCTCTGCAAAGATGGAAAGATTTGTTTCCAGATGGCAAACTTATATCATGGAGTTTATGCCAACAAATGTGGGGACCGCTTTTCTCAAAATATAAATACTTACAGATCCAAAGCTGGGTTAATGATTTGGAAACAGAGATTCAAATTGAAAATGACTTTGAGTTGAAGTTGGAGACAGGGATCTTTAAGAAGGAAGTGGCCTTTTGGTATTGGGCGATATTAGAAATTGAGGATGGACCATTCGTCTTGCCAGAGACCCTGTGAATGGATAGCTTGCCAAGGATCGCGACAGAAAACCAATGGCAAGTAACTATGTCTATGCTCTATAGTATCGTTAAACCTGCAAACCTAAGGCGAAATCTTTTGTTTACCATCCACAGGGCATATTGGTCTCCTTATAGACTCTCCAAATTCAAAGCCGGTGGAATTGTTGGGTGTCCGAAATGTAAAGCCCCAAATGTGGATGACTTGCATATGTTTGTGTCCTGTCCAAAAATAATGCAATTCTGGATAGATGTAAGTAATTCTCTCTCCAAATCTCTGAACCAACGCATTGAGGTAACCCCTGAATTAATTATTATGGGGAGATACGATTTAGAAAATAGATTTATGAATAATAATGTTAGACTTATTTTTTATGCCATGTTGCTAGCGCGCAGAGAGATATGCAAGTTATGGGTCTCACCGCTTAGTCCTAGTTTAATGGATTGGATTTTAGCCATGAGGTATATGGCTAAGCTTGATATTTTAGACCATTCTAAGAGAAATCGAGGATTTTGGATACCTTTCCTTTTATGTTTTGGTTGAACAATTTTGTGTTCATCCGATGATTAAGCCTGTGCCTATCTCGCTGGTACATGGTACTCCAGGACGAAAAATAGAGTTGGAGGAAGACACACCTGTTGAGTCAGGTGGCCAAGAGGGGCAGTCCAGAGAAAGGCCAGACTCAAGAATAGGTGATGTTTACGCCCCATTACTCTAAACCAGCCTATGAGATAAAAAGCCCAGTGGTGGTTTAAGATAGAAGTTATGGGTGGCGAGGTGGCAAATGAGGATAAAAAAAAAAGAGAGGTGCAGAAAGAATCAAGAGAGGTGCAGAAAGAAGCAAGAGAGGTGCAGAAAGAGGAAGAAAGTTACAAAAAGAGGAAGAAAGGTGCTAAAAGAAGCAAGAGAGGTACAGAAGGAGACAAGAAAAGTGCAAAAAGGAGAGTGAGGTGCAGACAGAGGCAAGAAAGGTACAGAAAGTAGCAAGAGAGTACAGAAACAAGAAAGGTGCTGAAAGAAGCAAGAGAGGTGCAGAAAGAGTCAAGAGAAGTACAGAAAGAAGAGAATGAGGTACAGAAAGAGGCAAAAGAGGTGCAGAAGAAAGAAGCAAGAGAGGTGCAGAAAGAAGCAAGAGAGGTACAGAAAGAAGCAAGAGAGGTGTAGAAAGAGGAAGAAAGTTACAAAAAGAGGAAGAAGGGTGATGAAATAAGCAAGAGAGGTAAAGAATGAGGCAAAGAAGTGCAAAAAAGAGTGAGGTACAGAAAGAGGCAAGAGAGGTGCAGAAAGAGGAAAGAGAGTACAGAAGGAAGCAAGAGAGGTGCAGAAAGTGATACGAGAGGGACAGAAAGAAGCAAGAAAAATGCAGACATAAGCAAGAGAGTTACAGAAAGAAGCAAGAGATGTACAGAAAGAGGAAGAAAGGTGCAGAAAAAGGCAAGAAAAATACAGAAAGTAGCAAAAGAGGTACGGAAAGAAGCAAGAGATGTGCCGAAAGAAGCAAGAGATGTACAGAAGGAAGCAATAGAGGTGCGGAAAAAAGAATGAGGTACAGAAAGAAGCAAATGAGGTGCAAAAAGAGGCAAGTGAGGTGCTGTAAAGAAAAAATCGTAGTGCAGAAATAAGCAAGAGAGGTGCAGAAAGAGGAAGAAGGGTGCAGAAATAGGAAGAAAGTTGCAGAACGAAGTAATAGAGGTACGTAATGAGGCAAGAAAAGTGGCAAAAAGAAGCAAGAGAGGGGCAGAAAGAAGAGAGTGAGGTACAGAATCAGTCAAGAGACAAGCAGAAAGAGGAAAGTGAGGTGCAAAAAATAGCAAGAGAAATGCAGAAAGAGGCAAGAGAAGTGCAGTTCAGAGGAAGAAAGGTGCAGAACAAGGAAGAAAGGTACAGAAAGAAGCAATAGGAATCCAGAAAGAAGCAAGAGAGGTACAGAAAGAAGAAAGTGAGGTGCAGAGAGAGGCAAGTGAGCGGCACAAAGAGACAAGAGAGGTGAGGAAGAAAAGCACGAGTGGTGCAGAAAGAAGCAAGAGAGGTGCACAAAGAAGCAAGAGAAGTGCAGAAAGAAGAGAGGGAGGTACAGAGTGAGGCAAGAGAGGGGCAGAAGAAAGAAGCATGAGAGGTTTAGAATGAAGTAAGAGAGGTGCAGGAGAGGTGCAGACAGAAACAAGAGAGGTGCAGAAAGAGGAAGAAAGTTACAACAAGAGGAAGAAAGGTTCTAAAAGAAGCAAGAGAGGTACAGAAGGAGGCAAGAAAAGTGCAAAAAAATGAGTGAGGTACAGAAAGAGGCAAGAGAGGTACAGAAAGTAGCAAGAGAGTACAGAAACAAGAAAGGTGCTGAAAGAAGCAAGAGAGGTGCAGAAAGAGTCAAGAGAAGTACAGAAAGAAGAGAATGAGGTACAGAAAGAGGCAAAAGAGGAGCAGAAGAAAGAAGCAACATAGGTGCAGAAAGAGGAAGAAAGTTACAAATAGAGGAAGAAAGGTGCTGAAAGAAGCAAGAGAGATAAAGAATGAGGCAAAGAAGTGCAGAAAAAAGAGTGAGGTGTAGAACGAGACAAGAGAGCTGCAGAAAGAGGCAACAGAGTGCAGAAGGAAGCAAGAGAGGTGCAGCAAGCGACAAGAGGGGGACTGAAATTAGCAAGAAAAATGTAGACATACGCAAAGGAGTTACAGAAAGAAGCAAGAGATGCGCAGAAAGAGGAAGAAAGTTGCAGAAAGATGCAAGAGAGGTACAGAAAGAGGCAAGAACGATACAGAAAGTAGCAAGAGAGGTACGGAAAGAAGCAAGAGATGTGCTTAAAGAAGCAAGAGGAGTACAGAAGGAAGCAAGAGAGGTGCGGAAAAAAGAGTGAGGTACAGAAAAAAGCAAGAGAGGTTCCCGAAAGAGGCTGGAGAGGTACAAAAAAGAAGCAAGAGAAGTGCAGAAAGAAGCAAAAGAGGTGCAGAAAGAGGAGGAAATGTGCAGAAATAGGAATAAAGTCACAGAAAGAAGCAAAAGAGGTACAGACAGAGGCAAGAGAAGTACAAAAATAATCAAGAGAGGTGCAGAAAGAAGAGAGTTAGGGTCAGAAAGAGGGAAGAGACATGCAGAAAGAAGGAAGAGAATGTGCAAAAAAGAGGAAAGAGAGGTGCAAAAAGAAGCAAGAGAAATGCAGAGAGGCAAGAGATATGCCGAAAGAGGAAGAAAGCTGCACAAAGAGGAAGAAGGGTGCTCAATAAGGAAGAAAGGTACACAAAGAAGGAATAGAAGTGCAGAAAGAAGCAAGAGAGTTACAGAGAGAAGCAAGAGAGGTACAGAAAGAAGAAAGTGAGGTGCAGAGAGAGGCAATTGAGCTGTAGAAAGAGACAAGAGAGGTGTGGAAAAGAAGCACGAGCGGTGCAGAAAGAAGTAAGAGAGGTACATAAAGAGGAAGTAATGTATAAAAAGAGAAAGAAAGGTGCTGAAAGAAGCAGGAGAGGTACAGGAAGAGGCAAGAGAAGTGCAGAAAGAAGAGAGTGAGGTACAGAGAGAGGCAAGAAAGGTACAGAAGGAAGAAGCAAGAGAGGTACAGAGAGAAGCAAGAGAGGTGCAGAAAGAAGGGAGGTGTACAAAGAGGAAGACGTGCAGAACAATGCAAGAGAAGTGCAGAGAGAGGGGAAAGGTTCAGAAAGAAGCAAGAGAAGTATAGAAAGATGCAAGAAAAATACAGAAAGAGAAAGAAAGGCATAAACAGAAGCAAGAAAAAAACAGAAACAGGCAAGAGAGGGGCAGAAAGAAGCAAGAGAGGTTTGAGAACTATTAGTACCACTTTCGCACCCACATTTAGCAAAAAGTAACAGGTGGCCATTCCAGCATTGTAATGGGGCTTCCACCACACTGTAACACGTGTTGCTGCATTTTTGGCAACGTTTGAGCTAGAAACAAGGTTTTGTTTTGCTCAAATCTACAGATTTCATGGCAGATGATGGATTATGTGGGAAAATGTGGATAATGTATAGTGATGTGAAAATCGGCACGCCCAAACAGTTGCATAATTCCAGTGGCCCTGCTCATACCTCCGACTAGGTCTAGAAGTGCTCCTCTGTGGTTGCTTGTTTTTTGTGTCTCATTTAGTTTATAGTTTAGATTCTATGGAAATGAGGAAGACTAAATCTGAGGTTACCACTCCACAATACAGACTACCATACCCAAAAATTACTCTCCATAACACTCCCACTCCACATAATTCCTATACACTAAATACCACATACTTTCTATCCAAATAAACTCAATGCACAACATGCCACATAATTCCACAACATACATCCACTTCACTCCAAAAAACATTAGTAAAAAACTTTTACGATTACGACAATAGCGCTAACTCTTGCAAATGCAAGACCTATTGCATTGCAAAAGCTTGTTTAACTAGTAGTCACAATTGCAGAGTGGTGGAGAAAGGGGCCTACAACCAGCACTCAGGAATTCCAGTGTGTAGGACTCAGGAATAAAGTGTACTCCATCCCCCAACCAGTAGTTTGCCTTGAGGCACGTTTGCAGAGTGGTGGAAAAAGGGGGCATGGCCTCCAAAGACCTCTTAGCAATCCCACTGTGTGGGACTCACTGGAGGTAACAGGAGGGGTAGTTGGCCCCCAACGACATCTTTGGGGGGCCAACTACCCCTCCTATTTCCCCCAGTTTAACCGAGTCACAAGATGGCTGCCAACACTTCCTGGTTTGAAGTATTGGCAGCCAATCACATCTCAGGCACAAAATCGGGAGGATTCGTGGATCCTTCGCGGTGAAATATGGATATCTGTAAATATTTAAATTTCTCAGGAAATACTGATCGGATTTACATCATTTAACAAAAAGAGTGCACTCTGGACCAAGAGCTACCTTTCTACCAAATTATGTGTACTTCAGTCAGCAGTTCGGCCTGTAGCTACACCTTGGCATATATATATAAAACATAATTACATTTTAACATTTTATATTTACATTTTATAGAAATACATAGTACCTGTATGATATCATTAGTGATGTCATTTGAGATGTCATCAGTGATGCCACTGACCATGTCATGAATGATGTAATATGAGACGTCATCAGCAGTGCATGGCGGGAGCGCGAGTTACAGTAAGCTCAACTAACTATAACAGCGGAATTTTGATCATTTTGTATGAGTGAAATGTCCAACTATAACGTCCCTGAAACCTATGTTTTTTTCTGTGAATTTCTAAGGTTTTTTAAATGCTAATTTCTAACTATAACGTCCCTGAAACTATGTTTTTTCTGTGAATTTCTAAGGTTTTTTAAATATTAATTCCTAACTATAACGTCTGTAAAACCTATGTTTTTTTCAGTGAATTTCAAAGGTTTTTTAAATGCTAATTTCTAACTATATTGTTCATTAAACCTATCTTTTTTTCTGTGTTTTTTAATTATCATCCCATTCTCAACCTGGTGAAAACTGCAAGTCTCACCACTCTTCCTGCGATACCTTTCCGCAAACAAAATTGCCACAAACGAGAGCCAAAACTAACGCTAATGATATGCAAAGTAAGCATTCCAGTGCAAAAAAACCACGAAACATCACCTCCCCATATTTTCAATGCCCAGCCTAATCTACAATGCGATCCAAAAAGCAGACGATAAGCCGACTTACCAGTAACAAATTAACATCAACCTTTAACTGGTGTAAGGAGGTCGACTATCAACTGTGTGAATTAGACCTAACTCACAGCCACACCTAAAGACTAACAAGTGATAGAGCTACTGATCATGCAGCTCCAACACCCAACAAGGCCACAACACCCAGCAGCACCACTACCAGAAACCCCCCCCCCCGAACCATCCCCCCACTACTACCACCGAAGCAGCGCAAAACAGGACAAAAGACCTTCCCAGCTGCACAATGGCTGAATGTTGGGAGATGTGGCAACTAACTATATATGAAGAAGGCAAGTCACCCATCAATAATAATGCACACAATACCAAGTGTAACCCTGAGGCACAGCACAGACCTCACTATGCAAAGCACAAACCTCCTCTTGTGGAGATATACTATTGATACTTGTAGTATAGTGCAAAGTGGACGCAACCATGTTACCTCTGGCAGTGGGGGAGATCTCAGTCATGTAGCTGTGTTTTCCCCCCCTGGAAGCAGAAGCGGAGTGGGCTGGTCCAACATACGCCTCTCTAGTGTAGGATTATGAATAAATAGGCCAGGCCCTGGACGTAGTTCACTTGTGTGCATACCAACGATTATGCAGAGTGGCTGCCCTCACCCTGGCTAGTGGCTGCCGCCATGACCGGGGGCCTCCTCTACATAGGCCCCCTGCGAATCCAGCAGCACAGCACCGAAGACTTATGTCTGTACCGACTTCTGCCTTCGGTCTACTCTGCAGACAGCAGGGTTCACAATTTCAATTCAGCCTTGATTTATTAATTGCACAGAGAATTGTACTCTATGTCCTCGGATTTTGTCAAAAAGAAGTGACAAAAAGCATTCCTCAATGTCTGTGCTAACTACTGTTTTCGGTCTACACTGCCCTCACAATTCAGATACAGTGGCGGTTGCAGATGACGCAGTCCAGTTTGTAAGACACATTGCTCCCAGTGTGGCCCGCCGGGACCACGCATCATCGCAGGATGCGCACACGCTGTGTGCTTCAGGTGCTACTAACTCACTGCACCATAAGTCATCTCCATGTGGCCTTATAAAGGTAAGACATTTTCCCAGTGCGGCCCGCCAAGAGCACGTATCATCACATGGTGCGCACACACGAGTACTCCAGGTGCCACTAACTGTGCAGCTCAACTCAACACCACGTGGCTGTGCGCCCATCCTGATCGCTGCCTGCGCCCTACACTGGGGTTACACGGTTCACAATTCAAGATTAGTAGTGACGCCAATTGTGTAAGAGAATATAATGGGTTAAGAAGATCAAATGCTCCCAATCCGTGCAGCTCAAGTCAACATCACCTGCCTGTGGGCCTTTGCTGACTGCTGCCTCCGGCCTACACTGTGGAAGACTGTCGACATGTGGTGCCAACTAACCCTGTTCAACACAAGCCAATCCCACATGTGCAACTGGTTCCTGTGTCCTGAATGGCAGCGACGCCAACTTCGTGGCAGCGACCACAGCACCAGACTCCCTTCAACCAGCAAAGGATATTTGCATAGGGAAGGCCAGCGACACGTGGTGCCACTGAACCTGTACTATGAGGGCAGGTGGGGCCACCAACGTATGCACATGGCTATGGGCCCTGGGCCCCTTGCTCACCGCTACCTCAACCTACACTGTGGAAGACCGTCAACACATGGTGCCACAAACCATCTTCAACACAAGCCGAGCTCACATGTGTAACTGTGTCTTGAGTCCTGAATAGCAGTAACCCCAACTCTGTGAGACAACTACAGCAGCAGACTCCCTTCAATCAGTGAGGAATATTGCCTTATGGAAAGCTGGCAGCACATGCTGCCATTAACTCTGTTTAACACAAGCCAATCCCACATCTGCAACTGTTTCCTAAATCCTGGATGGCAGTGACCCCAAGTCCGTGGCTGCGACCACAGCACCAGACTCCCTTTGATCAGTGAGGCATATTTCCAGCAGCAACACGTAGTGCCACTAACACTCTTTATCACAATCTGATTCCACATTTGTAACTGTGTCCTGAGTCCTGAATTGCAGCGACCCCAACTTCATGGCAGCAACCTCAGCACCTCACTCCCTTTGATTAGTCAGGAGTATTTACAGATTGGAGTCTGTGGACAAGTGGTGCCACTGAACCTGCACTACGCAGGCCAGTGGGGCCACTAATGTTTGCACATGTCTGTGGGCCCTTCCTCATCGCTATCTCTGGCCTACACTATGGTCAGGAGGCCTAACAATTCAGATACAGTCCTGATTCCACATGACGCAGTCCAGTAGGCAAGACACATTGCTCCCAGTGCGACCCGCCACATCAAGCATCATCACTGGCTCATACAGTCTCAATGTTTCTGGTACCACTAACCCTATTTAACATAAACCAATCCCACATGCGTAACTGTGTATGAACAGCAGTGACCCCAACTTTGTGTCAGCGACCACAGCACCAGAGTCCCTTCAGTCTTATTTGTTGTTCTTTTCTTTAAATAATTTTTTATATGTAAATCTATACATGACTAAGATACTTCTTTCTCCAACCGCACCGGGACACTTCCAGGTCCAAGAACGTTGTTGGGGGTATGTTGGTAATGTGATAAGAGGGTACGTTATCTGCTAACGTGGAGAGAGGAAGCTTCAAAGGTGTATCACTCACAGAAATAACTCCGATATGTTTTCACAAATGCCTCGGACAGATGCCAGCTGATAGACTGAATCACAAAATGTTTTTTTAATACTTATGTAGTGTGAGTTAGGAACTGTTCTGACCCAAGCTCGCAGAGGGACAGCTGCGCCCATCCGCTTGACTCCCAGACGCAGGACCATGAGCCGTCCGCGTCATTGTGTCAATCCCTGCCCTGTTCCATCATACGCCACGCCAAGCCACTCCAATTACATTCCAACGTTGGCCCCACATAGCTACCTGTTGCATGCGTACTCACTGTTGGTATGCAGGTCAGTGGTCTAGTTCTAAACATCTCACGGCCACTCTCTGAGGGCAGGTTTGCACACACACCACACCCATCTGGCACATGCAGCACAGGCCATCTGACCACGCAAATATAACAGATCAACATCGTCACATCCTTTATTGCCGGTGCTGACTAGCTGGCGAACGCTCCACAGGTCTCAACCATAAAGAGTCCATGAAAAGATGCACAGAAGGTTAGTCACACCCTCAGCTGTATGGCCATCAGCGGCCTACCATCCCCTTGGCCCGGACTTCAAATGCAGAGGGTTAGTGCCACCCCAAACTCATGTGGCCATCAGGAGCCTACCACCACGTGGCACGAACTTGAGTTCCACAGGCTTAGCAGCACCAAACCCTGAGGTGGTCTCTGCCATTGACGACTCAGGACTCAGCGACATATGTGAGATCTGCCAGGCCGCGGAGAAGCTGTAGTGGTCTCCACCATTCAGGACTCAGTGACATCTGTGAGATCTGCGCAGAGTCTGATGTGGTCTCCGCCATTCATGACTCAGGAATCAGCAACTCATCTGAGATCGGCAGGGTTTTGACGGGCATGTGGAGTCCACCCACTGCTGCACACTCCGCTGGCATCAGGTAATTATTTGCTCATGGATGCATAGAGGCAACAGTCTCTCTCTCTCTCTTTCTCTCTCCTTCTCTCTCTCTCTCTCTCTCTCTCTCTCTCTCTCTTTTTCCCTCTCTCTCTCTCTCTCTCTCTCTCACTTCCCTCTCTTCTCTCTCTCTCTCTCACTCTCTTCATTCCTTTCCTTTTATCTCTCTCTCCCTTCTCCCTTTCTCACTCCCTTTCTTTCCTTTCCTCTCTTTTTCATTCTGGCTTGTTTTTCCTTCTCTGTTTCTCTCTCTCAGTCCTTTGATATGCGCATTACAAAGGTCTTTATTTTGTGCTTTATTTTCCAGTCTCTGTCATCAACATCCATGGTCCCCACAGGAGTCTCCCACCTTGTTGTTTTCTATTATGTTTGTGTAATTTTTTTTATATATATATTAATAAAAAATAAAATTTAAAAACAGTTTATGGTTTATATATGTTTATAAAAAAATAAAGTTTGACAACATTTTTTTTAACCTGTTCGGTTGTTTTCTTAACTGCTGCGTGACTCTTTCTTGTTCTCATTACTGTTATTTCCTGGTATCCACCATGGTGTTAAATTTTGGAGCACTGAGCGAGGGAATACTGGTGATCTCTGCAGTTTGCACCAACTACTGAATACTGTGTTAGATTTATCTCAACTTTAGTTGCATTAAAGTGCTGATAATGAAATGCAAAATAGCTGTCCCATGCAAAAAGACACGAGGTGCCCCTTTGTGATTTATTCTAAATACTAAAATCCTGTATTGAATTGCACTGAGGTAGTTCCTGCACTTACTGTGTACACACAAAATCAATTAAGAAATCTCATTGTATTTATAGTGATTAGGAATAGTGCGTCAGATGCTGGATCTTCGCGTGATACACTGCCCAGTTCGTATATTGTTCTGCACACAAAAAAATGACATCACAACTTTCACAACTGCAATATGAAATTCATTCCAGTGAAAACCCACGTTACCACCAGGAATTTTACACCTGCATTCTGCTGGTGTTAAGCAGGACGACTACCTGCAGCACGAAAGGAAACACAGCCAAGAGCCACACCAGAACACCTACAGCTGCCATAGAGTCAATGAGCACGATATAGGGATATCCATGAGGGCCACAAGACTCATTGCCCCAGGACCACCAACGCCCCCCAAACCTGCATCTGAGCAAGTGTGTATGTGTAGTCATTGTGTTAGCATGATAGGCACGGGCCTTGCAACATCACAGTGTGCTGTCTTCAGCAGATGTTACCATGTCACCTCAGCTCTGGCAGTGACCCTTGACATGTAGCTACGCACACATCCTCCTGCAAGCACAACACACGTGTGCTGGTCCGGCGTACACAGGTCAGCGCAGGGGTGTACCTATCTGGCAAGGGAAACAGGGTGTCTTGGATATGTCTGTGTGCAGGTAGTGTAGTAAGTGTGTCTCTGTGTTCTGGTGTGGCCTGCCACAAGGGCCGCAGCAGACGATGTTGAAAAGTGGAATACACCACCACCAAATGGCACTCTCATGGTGTAGTTCAAATGCCACAGGACATGCCGGAATAGGCATTACAATGCTGTGCCATGTGAGTGCACAGGATATAACAGAGCCCCGTACAAAAGTATGAGGGCTCATGGGAGGGAGAAGCAGCTGCTTGGCAACATAACACACAGTGAACGTGCCCATGTGCCATGTGCTGGGTATCTCATCCATGATGACCACGGTCGCAGACATCCCACAACACTCACGACCAGCCTTTGTACACATCCTGTATGAATGCAGCATGGTTTTCACTTCTATGCTCGTTCAGTGGTGTGATGTTGCCAGGTTGTGTGACTAATGCTCCTTGTTGGTGTGTTTCATTTTATCCATTGTTTGTCCATACTTGTGATGTACTTCATTGTACATGTGTGCCATTGCTCCCCCCATCCCCCCACTCCCTGCTTCTTCCTCTTCCTGGTGCTGTTTCTATAATTTTGTTCCTCGACACAAGAACACATTTGGAAACTTCCTTGATTCATTTATGTTTCAAAACTTCTCTCTATTAGTTTCTTTTTAATTTTCCATATAAACAGTTTTTTTCATATTCAACAGCACACCAAAGTCAGCAGTGCAACGTATTCTATCAACACACTTTCTAGAACAGTCTACAACACGTGCAGGTTACAAGTTCATCAATTTTTTTAAACCTAACGATATTTTTTTGCAACATTTTCTTGTACATTTAATGGCACGTGCAGGTTAAAAGTTCACAATTGTTTTAAGTTCGAACAGTGCCTTCCAAATGCAAGTAGCAGGTGTGGTTGAGTTGAGGAAATGTTATCCTATAGGATGTACTCCACGTTCAAACTGCTTTTTCTTGACCAATCACAAACATGCTTTTCCACAAAAAGAATGTGCACCCTACTTTTAAAAAACAATGATTTTCATCTCCCAATCAGTTATCATTTTGAATGAGAAAAAAAGTAGTTCCCCATCTTTAAACATATCTCTTATTGTACAAAAAGACTGCATGAGTGGATCGTTGGACATAGCTATGTTTTCTGTTGCAAGAGGTATGCAGAACAGAGACATATTGACTTAGACCTAGGTTTACAAAATGTGGACATTAAATGGTTTGAACAGAGATGATTGAAGTGGCACCAATTGTTGCCTTTGGTTAAAACCTGTTTGCATCTCCAACACCCTGACCTCATGATTGTGCACTGTGGTGGAAACGACCTAGGCGCATTGACTGGGGTAGGTTTGGAAATGCTTATGAAGGACACCTTTGGACAATTGATGTTACTTTTGCCTCAAACTGTCTTTGTATATTCGAGTTTTCCTGAATAACTTGAAGCTCTTTTTAGAGCCACCCTATAACTTACAAACTTAGTCCTGCTATTTTAGGGGCCAGGTAACGCCAACTCCCGGACCCTCGCTAAAATATATTCTCCACACAGCTGTGGCACAGCGGCCACACCATCTCACTTTGCAGCACAGAGCTCTCGCTTTGATCACCGGCTCTACTCGGCCATAGGGGTAAGTAGCTTGCACTTTACAAATACCGTATTGACTTACCTTCGCACTCCCTATACAACACCACCTAAGCACCATATACAAGTTGGAAATATGTGCCACAGCTCCCAGAGCACATGACTTCACAGCATAGTACACACAATTTAGGCTCACGGTTTCATCCCCGAGTCCAGCAGCAGCTCAATTTAGCAGCATAACACTCTAGGCAATACCTCATGTAATTTCCGTACCCAGCACTTTCAGACCGGTAGGGGTCAGTAGTTCAGCGACTTTACCCCAACTCCTTTAGCAGCTCAGCTTACGCCCCAGCTCCATCAGACCCGTAAGAGTGAGCAGTTTGCACTTCACAAATACCGAATTGATTTGATAAGCAAAAATTTACCTTCGCACTCCCTGTATAACACCCCCTAAGCACAATACACAAGTTACAATGTTTGAATCAATAGTTCATCCGAGTAGCTATAACTACATGCTCACACTACTTGGACAGATGTGTTAAAGCGGATAGAGCACATGGCTTCACAGCATATGACACACAGTTTGGGCTCAGGCTTTCATCCCCGAGTCCGCAAGCAGCTCTACTTAGCAGCATGAGACTTTAGACAGTACCTCATATATTTTCCACACCCCAGGACTTTTAGACCAGTACGGGTCAGTAGTTTGCACTTCACAAATACCGAATTGATTTGTTACGCGCAAACTTACCTTTGCACTCCCTGTATAACACCCCCTAAGCGCAATTCACAAGTTACAATGTTTGAATCAAAAGTTCCTCCGAGTAGGTATAACTACATGCTCACACTTCTTGGACAGATGTGGCACAGCCGCCAGAGCACGTGGCTTCACAGCATATGACACATAGTTTGGGCTCACGCTTTCATATCCGAGTCCGGCAGCGGCTCAGCTTAGCAGCATGAGACTCTAGACAGTACCTCACATATTTTCCGTACCCCAGGACTTTCAGACCAGTATGTGTCATTAGCTTGCACTTCACAAATACTGAATTGATTTGATACGCACGAATATACCTTCGCACTCTCTGTATAACACCCCTAAGCACCATACATAAGTTACAATGTTCGAATCAAAAGTTCAACCGAGTAGGTATAACTACATGCTCACATTACTTGGACAGATGTGGCACAGCGGGCAGAGCACATGACTTCACAGTATATGACACACAGTTTGGGCTCATGCTCTCATCCCCGAGTCCGGCAGCAGCTCAGCTTAGCAGCAAGAGAGACTCTAGACAGTACCTCACATGTTTTCCGTAACCCAAGACTTTCAGACCAGTATGGGCAGTAGTTCTTCCTAGTAGGTATAAACACATGCTGACACTACTTCCAAAAGTGTAGTGCAGCGGCCACGGCACATGACTTCACAGCATAAGATCACCATAACCTAAAAATGGAGCACAGCGTAAATAGACTACACTGATCGTCTCAATTATGTACACATGAAATTAATGCTCTTAACTCAGAAGCTCAAAGGCACATGAATTTAATCGCACCTTTGTTCATGTCATGTTTGTGACAACTCCATATAAAACAAGATTCTTTGTTATATATCAAACAAAGTGTGGAAATTTCACTCTGTGTTTACAGCATAAAACTTCTTCATAAATCATACAGTAATATCCAGTTTCAATAATGAACTGATGTACAATGTCAAAAATTCAAAAGTTCAAATACAGATCCCAATGCATTTCGGGTTCAGAAAACGAACCCTTCTTCAGGGGATGTATCAAATATTCATAAAGAACAGGCAATGTCCAAGTGTTCTGTTCACAGGAATCTACAACACAATTGATAACATATTGGTACATTGTACAAATATTCTCATCGGACTATACATGTATTTACATTAATGTCAATGCCAAAATAGAATTTGCACTCTAAGAAATCAAAATAGAAAGGGAAAAGAAAAATCAGAAATGTGTGTATTTTAATGTAAAGCCCAACATGAGTGGTCTAGAACCAAAGCTTTCTATCGTACTTCTTCCAAGTTCTTTGCCATTACTCTCACTATGTGTGAAGAAATACCCAGAGCTCTTTCTTGTCTAAAGTAGTGACTAAATTGTAACAAACTGCCGTCTTACCAATCAATGAAGTCAGATTGAAATGCAGAAGTATGCCGAACGAAACGATATACCCAATCAAACCAATTGTTGAATGTTGTTCATCCCAACACGTGGGTCAGCCAACATTAGAGCCTCCCTTTGTGCATGAGCTGTAACAAGTGGGAATTTTTAAAGGCTTGGTTATACTATTCTGAATACCCAGGAAGTTCCCTATCTGGTCATTTTAAATTAAAGGATCTTACCAAGACTTTGACGAGGCTTACAACCTGACCAATGGCCGAATGTAATGCAGTATGCTCCCAAAAAATGTTGCTTTCATGTCTGTAAAAGACAAAATTGCAAGGGAACTTAAAATATAGTTCTCCCGTTATGTTTCAATTGTCGTGCAGTGTTTCCAAACGTGTTTATGCTCACCAAAATTCCAACGTTCCTCGGGCTACCAGCATGGTTAACCAGCGTGTGTCCCTGTCTTCCGCGTTTGATCGCAAGCTATCCCTGCATGCTTTTCATTTAAAGGCGTAGTGTACCATTTCTACATGTATCCCACTATCGTATACAGAGTTTAAAACTGTCTTCATTATGCTGAAAAATTGCGAAAAAAGTACTTCCCTATTGGCCATAAAGTAAAATGAAATAAATGTCGCTGTGCATACCAGCACAGTAGAAACTTAACATCTTAGTCAATAAGTATCCAGGGTATTACAAGAATCGTGCAAACGTTTTTTGTCACTAAGCTTTAACTTTATTGTTCACCAAGCTATGTGCTGCTGGGCGTCCCATATATTCTAATCCATGGACTGCGTCCAAAAAATGTTGCCACTTAGGGCCAATCGATACTCGGGCAGCTGGAAATGCTTGGGCAGCTTGAATGTTTGAAATGCAACATCCCTCTATGGGACTACACTAGGTGACATCATGTAAAACAATATGTGTTCGATATGTGTTCACTTTTTTTAGAAAACTCTGTGTCCATTATGCTCCTAATAAGACTAAAAGACTCATTTACGGTAAAATAAAAATGAGCAGCAGAAGTGCCAAATACAAAAATTAAAAATTAAAAATTAAAAAGAGTGCAAATTCTGTACAAAGTAGTGAATCTGGACAATGCATTTCACAGAAAACAAATCATTTCATAATGATCATTTAATCCTCCCTGAGTCACAGTGCCTAGGGTTTTGATCCAGTGTGTTTCTCTGTGCGCTAATGCAGTGTTAATATCGGTCCCTGACTTTGGAATGATATGCTCAAGTACTGTGAAGCGCAGTTGTGGTATTGTGTGTGATGCCTGCAACCAATGATCAGCTAATGGTGATGTGGTGTTCCGATTCCGAATTCTACTCTTATGCTCCACTATTCTGGTGTTAATCTTGCGGCTGGTTCTCCCAACATAAACTAAGCCACATTGGCATTTAATGGCATATATCACTTGTTCTGTGTTGCAATCAGATGTATGCCGCAATTTTAACTGTTTACCTGTGTGCGGATGCGTGAACAAGTCCCCCAAAATTACATTACTGCCTTGCGCACAATTATAACATTTACGCATGCCTTTGTAGCTGTCTATGTGTGTCTCTCTTGCTTTCAACAATTCCCGTAAGTTCTAGGTCTTGTGTGAGCAAATAGAGGTGGGCCCTTAAAAAGGCTTGCAAAGTCAGGTTCTTGATCTATGATTTCCCACCTATCCCTTATGATCTTTTTGATCTGTGTCGCTTTAGTAGAGTGTTTTAATACAAACACTTCATGTTTCTGTTCTTCTCTCTTGCGGGGCTGTATCAGTTCTTCCCTCTGCTTGGATGTAATTTGTTTTGCTGCTTTCTCCAATATCTCGGAAGGATATCCTCTTTCCTTAAATCTCATAGATTGTTCTTGAATCTGATTTTCACAAGTGATGTTATCCGAAGTAATTCTTTTGATTCTCATAAATTGTGATAATGGAAGGTGTTCTTTTAGTGCGGTAGGATGTGCACTAGTGAAATGCAAGGCGTTGTTTACATCAGTGGGTTTCCTGTAAACCGATGTGACTAACCCCATAGCTGATTTGATCATCTCTATATCCAAAAAGTGAATTCTTTCTCTCTGTATGTCATGGGTGAATTGAATTCTGGGGTTCTGTAGATTCAGTTGAGCAATGCAATCTTCCAGTTCAGTTTGGGAACCTCTCCAGATGACAAGAATGTCATCTATGTATCTCAAAAAAGCTGTGGTTTGTGATTGCCAACGTGGGTTTGTCAAGATGTGTCTGTGTTCAAAGAAAGCCATAAAGGTATTAGCATAGGAAGGGGCTCCAGGAAAGCCCATGGAAGTTCCGGTGCGCTGTAAATAAAAGTGCTCCTTCCAACTGAAATAACTGTGATATAAAGCAAAATGTAAACGTTCTAGTAAAAAGATTGATTGGTCTGTGCCTAAAGTCGAATCAGACCGACCTGAGGAGGATTCTTGCTTGTTGTTGAGGGATATTCAGCTCCTGTGCCTTACTAAGGAGGATCATGAGTTTAAGGATAGTAAGCTCACTGTGGATGAAGTAGCTCTTGCAGTTCGTTCTTTGAATCCGGGTAAGGCGATGGGCCCTAACGGACTCCCGATTTAATTGAATTTGGGAGGGTCCGTTATCTAAACTACAGGATTTTCATGCATGGTTGAATTTACAAAATAGCAACCTACAATTCACCATGGAGTATGATATAGAATCAATCCATTTTCTGGATTTGATAGTTGGGTGTGGGTGCATGTCGTTTTGGGACGGACATGGCCACTATGTAATTATTGTAAATAGGACATTTTAGGCCCTGGACACATCTGTTGGCACTTTTTATTTATTTATGTGTTCACCATTCGGTTTGGTGTGGGCAGACAGTTTAGACTTGATTCTCAAGAGTTTGTACAAACATAGTTGTGACTGTATTTATATTACTTCACTATACGTCCATGGTGCAACCTATGTCCTGATGGTGGTCTCGTTATATTATACTGTATGAGAACGAAACGTCGACACAACAACACTTCTTTTTAAATAGTATCAACATTGATTGATTAGGAATTTTGTATATAGTTTGTGCAAAATTACTGTATATATATATATGGAAGATATGTAAATACTGTCCATATTCTTTACAAAAGTGTCTTTTGGTACTGTATTTATTTTGACCAACTGAAGAAACAGTATACCATTTTGTTGCCGAAAGTGGATTGTATTATATTGTATATACATATTCTTATGATTTAAAATGAAGATGATTGAATAAAAAGCAAATGATTTACTATTTGTATTTTCTCTTGATGAATTGAAATTCGTGTTCATTTAAGTGACAACCCTTCAACTGTGAAGTTAAAATGTAAATAATTCGCCTAAGGAATATTGTTTTCTGTTATAGAATTCTAGATGGGCACTTACCTGACAGCACTATTTCCCTAATTTATAAAAAATTGATAAACCATAGAGTAGACCTTCTAGTTGATCTGAGGGATAAATGGACGCAAGATGGAATTGAATTAGATTATGAAGACTGGCAGTCGGCGGCGTCTTCCCCAAAAGAAGTGGCCATTCCGGCCAGACTGAGGCTTGTCCAGCTGGAAATCTTGCACAGAGTATATGTTACAGGCCCGCGTCTGGTTCAGATGGGATTATCTGAGGAAGGTCGGTGTAGACGTGGGTGTGGTCAATTTGGAATGTTTCTTCATATCCTTTGGGAATGTCGCTATATGGTGGATTATTGGGGCACTATACATGATGTCATGCAGGAAGTGCTGGGGGTGGCCCTGCTGCCAGAGGCTAGGAGATGTCTCCTGAATATCTGGGAGCCTACTGATCTAAACACTGCACAGACTCGGTGGGTAACTTTGGGTAATATGATAGCGAGACGCAATATTGCCAACTGTGGCGATCGGAGAGGCCACCCACGTTAGAGGGGTGGAAAGAGTCTATGGATTAGTGCATGTTACAGGATAAAACTGTGTATCTGGCATGGGGTCGCCCTCGAACATGGACTACTGTTTGGGGACCATGAAACAGATATAGAGGGGACATATGTGTACCACCTACTGATGTTATTTGATACTCCAGCATCCCCATGACCCTCTCATGTATAATTATTCTGTTTTTTCTATTCTCCCTCCCCCTCCCCCCTCATACTAATATCTTCTGTACGATATATCGTTATATGGATCCGATCCACTTCTACACTGTACACCTGTGTTTTTCTTGATGCCTTGTTTTAATAAAAAGAATTACATAAAAAAAATATTGTGACAAAACAATGTTTTTGTTTTCAATATTCTGTCGTACGACTCTGGTGGCGATTTCAAAATATAGCAGGCAGAAATCTAGCCATGGTGGAGGAGGGTGTGAACTCTTCTACACTTATCGTCAGCAGATCACCACCAAAGTCTAAATGATTCCCTTAAATTCTGTCTTTAGAGTGAGCACCTGGTCCTGATACAGTAAGCATATAACACCAACATCAAAGGAGCTGTATCTAGAAAGGTTTACCAGTGGGTTCTTGGAGAAACATTTTTGTTCTTTTGCTTCTGTTATGAGTCACCTCTGAGAGATAAATGTCTCAATGATTTCTAACATGCAATACATAGGATGACACTGGTATAATTATGAGAGGTTGGCACAAAATATGTCCATCATCTTGCTAATAGCCCTGATGTCGATTGGTTGTTGTCCTGAAAAAGGTCAAGCCTGAATGAATAAGATTGAAAATAATAACATTTACTGGTGGCAGGAAGAGTACAAGGTTAATGGGCAAGACTGGTCCTAGTGTTGTTGCTGGCCTAAGCTAAAAAGCTCAAGTACTCCCTGGTAGACAGGCAAACCAAATAATTAAAAAATATATATACTTTGCTTCTTTAACTAAGACCATTAACTTGCATACCCTTTGAAAGGTGCACTGGTAGGTAATATACCTATGTAGCAATCCCCATGAGTACCAAGGTAGAAGAAAAACCCGTTTATGAAGAGAATAATTTAGGAAGTTTGGTGCTCGTCGAGAAAGAATGGGAAAAAGAAAAAAAAGGAAAGGGAGAGAGAGCAAAAGATTAAAGAAAGAAGGAGGAAAAAAGAAAGAAAGAAAAAGAAAGGAGGAGAAGGAGAACTTGATCAAAAAACGAAAATGAAGAAATAGCAATTGTAAAAAAGGAGTACAGAAAGAAAGAAAAGAAAGAAGGAACAAAGAAGAGAAGGGAGGAAGGAAGGAAGGAAGGAAGGAAGGAAGGAAGGAAGGAAGAAAGGAAGGAAGGGAGGGAGGAGGGGAGGAAGAAAGGAAAGAAAGGGGAAGGGGAAAGGAAGGGAAAAAGGAAAAGATGTAAGAAGGAACAAAGGAAAGGAAGGAAAGGAAGAACAGGACAGAAGCAAAAAAGAGGTAGGGACAGGAAGACAGAAAAGAGAGAGAAAAAAGGAAGGAGAGAATGGAAGGAAAGAAGGAAAGAAGGAAAGGATTGAAAGAAAGGAAACATAATGGAGGAAGCAAGTGTGCGAAGGGAAGGAATGGAGCACAAGTATGAAGGTAAAAAAGAAAGGAAGGAAGGAAACAAGGGGAAGTATAAACTTGCAACAAATGGGAGAAGGAAAAGAAATGGAAATAAGAGAGAAGAGGAGAAGAAAGAAGGAATAAAGGAGAGAAGGTGTCCAGGAAAGGAAATGAGGAGTAAAAGAGAGAAACAAAGAGGAAGGGAAAGAATGTTTCAAGCAGAAAAGGAGGAAAGAAGACCAAAGAGAAGGAGAGAAGGAAAAGAAAAAGGAAACAAACAAATAAGGAAAGAATGAAAGGAAAAAACAAGGAAACAGAAGAGAGAAAAAAGGAGACGGAAAGGAGAATGAAAAAGGAGGAGATAGAAAGAAAGAGAAAAGAAAGACAGCCTGATAAAGACAAAAAAACTGAAAAAAGAAAAAGGAAAGAAATAGAGTGAAATACAGAAAGGTGGAAAAAGATAGTTAATAAGAAAGAAATAATTTTTTTTTTTTAAAAGCAGCATTATAGGAATGACAGCTAAATACTCCCAAACTCGACTAACTGGAAGTGAATGGTAGTTTGTGATTGGCCTCTTGAAGACTGAAAGACTACACACAACATGGAAGCCATCTTTAAGCATAAAAGAATACAGCTGAACATTGTTTACTCCAATCAAAAGATGACTGCTATGAAGCATCTATGTGCAAAGTTGTGGCCATCTTAGAAGTATATTAAACAAAAACCAAGATAGTCACCCGCAGCTAATAACTTTCTTATTTCAGCTCAATTTTACTTGTGTACTAGCACAGCCAGTACCAGCAATTACTATAGGATAATGGGTGAGAGGGGGTGGGGAGATAGAGATAAGGGCAGATTGAAATTATATAGATATTCTGAGGGGATTTGGTGGACCAGACGATGCTGAGGAAAGAGAGATAGAGGGGTGCCAAGGGAAGGAGTATTCATGTTCAAGAGTAAAAGAGAGAGAGAAAATGAGAAACCGACAGTAGGAGAATGGAGCAGGGCATGCACTTTTAGAGAGTTTTATGTCACAAATCACAAAAATGTAAAAGTAGATCCCTCATGTCAACACCGGAAGGATACATGCATCCAATCAAAAATGAGGGTGTTTCCTGAATGCTTTAGGAGACATGACAAATACAAAAACAAATTGCAAAGCCATTGAATCAGGAGCAGAGAATTAAAAGAAACACGTTATCCATTGTATCATGGGCAAGTCCAATTTGCAAATACTATTTCAAGACCCTGATTTACCAACACCTTGTGCATCTGCTAATTGGGGTTTACTTTCCAACATAAATTATGATTTCATTGGAAATTTGCTTAAATTAGGGCAAAGTAGTACTAAGTGGTAATTTCTACTACTTTGTGTCAAGGATGCATACCATGGGTGGTACGTGGGTATGTTACAACTAAACTAAGCATCAGGGTAAAACGGACATGAACGCTGACACAAAGCAAAACATCTTCGTAATAGCTGATTTACCAGTAGAGTTTACTGGAGAACAGAAGTTACTGGCAATATGTGATAAGCTCACAAGATGGTGGAGTTTATGAAAGAATTCATAGGGCATCAGAGAAGCATAATTTTGGATGGACAAGGTTAGAACTACGTGTCCCATGAATCATTGTAGAGTTCAGTTGCTCTATAACCTTTTCTAATTAATGACTCACAATAACCTGTAAGAGTTGTAACAAGAGCTTCTGATTCAGGAACGAGGCAGATTATTCCGTCTCTGGATCCTATCTGGTACTTCTGTTGTTTTCCTGAAATCCTCGTACTTGTGAGGTGGAAAGGGTGCTTGCACCAATTCCTGTTCATAAATTCTAGAAGTGCAAGTCTGTGCTTTTTCCATGATATTAGAGTAAAGGTTTATCTAGGAGTGCTTTCAATAACAGTGATGAATATCTGAAAAGCTGTGTTTAATTATATTCAGTTTGAGAGAGTGCTTTCTTTTACATTTCCATGTTCCTCAGTTTGCAATCAGATAAAGCGATAATTGATGTGAAGGTCACCATAAGAAGTCGGAAATCTTGGAGGAGTTAATTTTTTGCTGGCTTGCTTAAACTGGGAGGATACGGAAGTTATTGTTTAATTAAATCAAGATTTGAACACTTTATTTGCTACAAACTGGGTTTTGACAGAACATTTCTTGATCTATTTTTCTGGATCAAGAGGTCATATTATTGGAGCAATAATGGAGAAATAACTATTTCTTACGTTCATTAGTGTGTATGATGAAATATACGTGGATTGTCTACCGGAATTAAAAGTGTTCTTTCATGAACATTTTCACATTTTGTTTCTGGAGTCCAGAATATTTGGTTGTTCCCAGTGAGGCACAGTTTCTATTTGTTTTTGGTTGGTATAGGTTTCCTCATATAGAGGTACTATGTGTTTGAGTGTGAATAGTATAAATAAATGACATCTACTTCTTATTTTTTTGCTTAGTCATTAAACAAACATAAGAACACACATACTACTTTTGTAATAACCTTTTCCTCATCTTGAAATGACAAGAGCAGGAATATTCTTTTGTTTTGTTACAGGTAAAGCTTAAGGTGTAGTTATCATATTTATTATGCTGAACATTGTGTGGAGTAATTAATGTATGTTGTTCTTATTCCAGGTCCACATCCCAGCTGTTCCCTTCCCTTTCCTTTCCTCACTAGATCCCCTCAAGCGTCTGAGCTATAATAGCAGACAGAATTGAGGCTATCAAGAGGTGGACCCTACTGTGCATCGTACAGCTCCTGAGGGCATTGATCGTCAATGTTACAGAATAATCTGCACAATAAAATAATCCTGCTCGGTTCAAAGACAATATGGCATTGTTAAATGATGTGTTAGCAGCTCTAGTGTTACTGCAACAAGAGGTAACATAATCACAAACAGAGACAGCAGCACTGTGGAAAAGAATAGACAGAATGCAGAGAAATCCCTTTGATGCTTATAATGGGACAGCCTCTGGGGTTTCTTTGGTTAACCAAGGATAGCACTACACAAAATCCTCCAGTTACAGTGAAAATTCCTATTCCACTACCATAGGCTGCACCTGAAAGATTTAACATTGAAGCAAATAAGGTGCAAGTATTTTTAACCAAAATCCTTTTGCATTTTTCCTGTAGACCTAAAGCATTTTCAACTAATCAGACCAGAGTGGCCTTTATGATTTTATACTGAGCAGGCGATGCTGCACAGTGGGCATTACCATTGGTATTGAGGGAATATCTGCTCTTGTACGATTGGATAGAATTCCGGTAGGAATTTGAGAACGTATTTGATAGAAGGGCTAACTTTTTCAGCAGACAGAGAATTATTAGAATTAAATCAGGGCTCGAAGGAATTGATTGTATATTTAAATATTTTCAAAGGTTGGTGGCTGAGACACAATAGCCCACAGAAAAAGAGGAGCTTTATTCCGTCAAGGATTGAGAGATGATTTAAAAGCTGTGCTAGGACAGATCGATTCACAACCTGTCACTTGTGCGGATTTAATTAATTTGACTTTACAATTAGATCATCACATGAATGAAGGTAAAAGGGATGGAAAGAAAATGGATTGATTAGTCCCTCGATCTGAGAGAAGTAGAAACATGGGAGGAGTATCTGGGGAATCTTCAGAACCCATGGAAATCGGTACAGTCAGACCTTCACTGACTCAGGAAGAGAAAGACCAGGGTAGGAAGAATGAGCTGTTTTTATATTGCGGCAAAAGAGGCCATTTTGTTAAAGATTGTTTGGCTAACTCAAGACTAGGTCTGGATGGTCCAAGGTATCATCTATTGGTATCACCAACAAATTGGGAAAAAATAGCTTCATGTTAGAGGAAGGGAACACCTTGAGCTGCACGGATATTCCTTTATTAGATGTATCCAATCGAGAGCACTTCTATTTACCTATACAATTGAGTACTCTGAAAGGTTGGCAATCAGTTCAAGCCATTATTGATTCTGGGCCTACAGGGAATTTTATAAATGAAACTACAGCTAAAATGTTACAACTTAATTTGGTGAAAAAAGAGAAACCTGAAATCATAGTAAATGTAGATGGGAGAGACTTAATTTCTTGCCCCATAAGATATAGCACCAAAATTCTCTCAGTGAGGTGTGTGCAGAATAGACTGAAACATTACGTTTTGATGTAATAAAAGCTATGGATAGATACTTCGATTACCATGGCTGAAATAGCACAACCCTTCTATTAATTGGATTAATAATACCTTTGTCTTGATTCTCACCTTTGTTCATCCTATTGTTTATTTCCCATAAACCAGTCAGTACCGGCTTTGGCATTGAGACATAGTATAACCACAGCGGCCAAAAACGACATAATTCTCCCAACAGGTATCAGGAATACAACAATGTAGTTAATGAAAGACAAGAAGACAGTTTGCTACCTCATAGACCTTATGAATGCCAAATTTACTTAATTCCAGGTGCAATAATACCTTCTGGGAGAATATATGCTCTCACAGAACCAGAGAATGGATATTTAAAGCAATATACAGATCAATATCTAGCTATTGGATTCATAAGGCCATCCAAATCACCAGCTTCTTCTCCTCTTTTCTTCATACCAAAAGCCAATGGCGAGAGGAGAATGTGTATAGATTATAGAGCTTTGAATAATATCACCATCAAGAATCATTGCTACTACCTCTTATACCAGTTCTTTTAGATCAGGTAAAAAATGCTACCATTTATACCAAGTTAGATCTCAAAGGGGCTTATCAACTGGTGAGAATGAGGTTGGGTGATCATTAGAAGACGGCTTTCTGTACACGATATAGTCTTTTTGAGAATCAAGTGATGCCTTTTGGGCTTTGAAACGTGCCTGCTGTGTTTTCAACATTTCTTAAATGAATTTCTAAGAGAATATTTGAATATATTCACAGTGGTTTACGTTGATGACATATTAATTTATTTCAAGAATACCTTTGCAGATGAGCATAGTGTGTTTGGTGTTCCAAGCCTTGAGAGAAAATGGTTTATATTGAAAACTCAGCAAGTGAGAATTCCATGTTTCTAAAGGTTTAGAGTTGGTGTAACATAAAGTACAGGCAGTAAAGGAATGGCCTATAGCAAGAAATATCAGAGAAATCCAATTCTTTTTGGGTTTTACCAACTTTTGTAGGAAGTTCAATGATCAATTTTCCAAGAATGTAGCACCCATTACTAGGCTTTTGCAAAAAAAACACCACTTTCACATGGTTAGAAGAGGCCAATCAATCGTTTGAACTCTAGAAATTAGCCTTCACTACACCCCCTATTTTAGATCATCCTAACCCAGAGAATCCTTATGTTGTGGAAGCAGATACATCAGAAGTGGTAATAGGGATGATTCTTTCTCAACAACAAGAATCACTGGACAGTTGCATACTGTGCTGTTCATGGACAGAAATTGGATACTGCAGAGTCACACTATATTATTGCAGAAAAAGAGTTCCTGGCTCTAAAAGACACCTTTTGTGAGTGGCAACATATATACAGACCACCATAATTTACAATTCATGAGGCCTGTCAGGTTATTAACACTGAGGCAATTGCGGTGGATATTGTTCTTTAAATATATCCGTGGTAGACGATCACCTTGCCCTTTAAGAGAGAAAGTTCTCACACCTGCTAGCTATTCGAGAGGTCACGTGCATATATAAACGAATCTGGTTCGGACACACAAACCTTTCTAAACGAACGAGCTATCAGACGCCAGATGTATCGTCAACATCCAGTTTTGAGGAGGTATGTGCTTCATGAATAAATGATACATCCCCTAAAAAAACATTTAGCTTGTATAAGCGACTTTTATCAAATCCCGTTATAATTATTTTTTGGCAGATTTAAGAACACGCATACATGTGTGTGAAACCATGCCGTATCAACTTTAATAAAGCATTGTAAGAATCCAGATCGTACAGCACATTTGAACAGCCCCGTCATCAGGTAAAATTTACCGCTTATAGCCAGATGTAAACATGGCTAATACTATCGCCGCTAAAATGTAAAATATGAAAATTATCTTATTTTAGGTCAGCAGTAGCAGAGACCTTTTCCCTGACCTGTCTTATCCGGCGTCTACAGCTAAGAATCCTTTGCTGTTTCCTTCGAATGTGTGACTTTTAACTACAGGTAATATCTCTTTGTCTGACGGCAGCACACAGCAACCTTCGTCATGTCGAAGATTTCTGACATACGATGTATCTTTTCCAAGTCTTTTTTAGAACGCTGCAAATGAGATGTGCTTTTAAAGATCAAAATAGAACTCGTAAGGATCCCCGCATTAAACAGAGGACTCGGCGAATATTACTTCGCGCACCAAAGGTAAAATCTCGCGACAATATGGTGATTTCTAGTTAGGTGTGTGTTATTGAGGCTGCGATCTGTTTTTGGCACTGCGATCAGTTTTTTACACCATGAATTTCTCCTTGACAGTGTTGAAGACCGATAAAAGCTTCATTTTGAAAGTGTCCCCCACAAATGCGGCATACTTGGAAAAACGCGCTATGAAAGGTGTGCAAAGAAAAGAATAGGCATGCCTTGAAATGAGGAAACATTGATACTGAACATAGTGGCTTGTACACTTCTCGTTCGTTTTGTTAAAAAAAATCTTTGACACAAATTCTTATTATTAATAGAACTGTGGATGAGTTCCTGATTACACGTGTAGCCACAATTGCCTCCTCTAGCGCACAAAACGATCTTGGCATTCAATAAAAAACGGTAATGAGAGCACGGAAATTTGATGATAGGCCTAAACTAATCACGCTTTGAAATTGTGTTAAGTTTGGGGCCTACTTTAAACGCTATATGTAGAGAATTTTAGGAGCATCATTCCAAGACATAAAAGAAATAAATAAATAGGTATGACAGGATAATGTTACCCCTGATCTTAAATTTAAAATATAGTAATTGTCTCTTTTCTGTATGTCATTATTTTCATGCAGCAATAAAGACGAAAATTCCATTCTTATGAGTCAGACCTTTTTAATTCCTGAAAACCTACTTTTTCAAGCCTATAGGTAAGAGTTATAGCTCCAGATAAGTCATAGTATGAATAAATTAGGCCTAATGCACCTTTTGTTTAAAACTGAAAAATAAGATTCCCACATGTTTTAAAAACAATTATTAGATGGTGTTACTCAGAGATACAACTTGTGGCATCTCTAGAAAGTATAAGGTTAATTTATAAAAAAAATAGGAATTTGATTTAAAATTAGCTAGGAGAGGAGCACCAGTAACCTTTTTAATTTGTTTCTTTTTATTCATGTTTCTTTTTTAAATCTGCTCTTTTTTCTCATCCTATGGTTTTCTGAACATTCATATTAGTCTCCAGAATGTATATGATCACTCTGTTGAGTACAGACTTTTCTGTGAATCAAAATATATGTGTTTCTGCATTAGCGATGTATCATATCAAACTATTATCTTACTGGCAATAGATTCTAATACGACTGTGTTGAATAGTAATGAATGCACTGTATCAAACATAAGAGAGTCTTTTAAAATGTTATCTGCTAAATTTTAGAATTTTGCTGAAATTGTCCTGATGAAGACAAAATGCATGTGTCGAAACGCGTTGACAGAAATCAGCTTCCTCGATTAATTTTGGGAAATATCAATGCTTTAATATTTCCCTAATTACTGGACTGAAGAATTGTTTTTTTAATCTTTTTTAAAATATCTGTATCATTGAATATGTTCATATCAATTTTTATAAGTATAATAAATTTTTTCATGCCATCATAGTTTGTTTGTGTTTTCTCCTTATGTTGTTTTTTCCATTTATATCTCTCTTTGCCAGATAATTTGTTTTAATTTGCCTGGGTTTTTAACTTTGCATCATAATGCTTTACCCTGGCCCAGGAAATGTATCCCATTCAGGGGGTCCTTGTTCATTTCTATATATTGTTCTTTGAGTAACACAATTTTGTAGTGACCTACAGACCTGGGCCTAGATGTATCAAGCCTTTTGCGATTCGCAAAGGCCGAAATTTGCCGAATTTCGGCCTTTGTGAATCGTAAACGGTCTTTTTGCATGTTTTGAGATTCATTAAAAAATCGCAAAATAAAGTATTGCAACAATTTGCGATTCCTTATTTTGCTATAGCATTTAAGGAATCACAATCAATTTTGCGATTCCTTAAATGCTGTGTTTGAAACTTTAAAATTTTGCAATTTTGGTTTAAGAAATGGCAAATTACCACCAACTTGAAGTTGGAGGTAATTTGCGAAATCTTAAAATAATCCCAAATGTTGCATTTTTAAACAACAGGTGATGGACAGAATGCAGAACAATGTCATACATTCACCCCAGTACAGAGATCTGGGCCTAAATCCATCGTTTTTTTGCTCACCATGCCATTCCAGTTTGAACCCTGCCATATGCAAATCAGTCTTGACCCTGTGTCCCATGGGAACAGTCCAGCCCGAACTGCCAAGCCAGGTCCTCCCTGGACTAGAAACAAGCATCCAAGGACCGGTTTCGGACTTTCAGCCCTCATCAGCCTGGATAGCTTGATTCCAGTGGCATGGAGAGCACGGGACTCACGTCTGAGCATACCCGTCTCACTCGAGTGACAAATGCAAAAAACAACAGGTGAAGGACAGAATGCAGAACAATGTCATACATTCACCTGGTACAGAGATCTGGGCCTAAATCCATCGGTTTTTTTGGTGTTTTTTTTTGCTCACCATGCCATTCCAGTTTGAACCCAGCCATATGCAAATCAGTCTTGACCCTGTGCCCCATGGGAACAGTCCAGCCCGAACTGCCAAGCCATGTCTTCCCTGGACCGGAATCAAGCATCCTAGGACCGGTTTCTGGCGATCAGCCTTTATCAGCCAGGATAGCTTGGCCCAGATCTTTATACTGGGGTGAATGTAAGACATTGTTCTGCATTCCGTCCATCAACTGTATTTTTTGCATTTTTAAAGGTGGCATATGACGCACATGCATGTATGTGCGCCATATGCACACAAATGCTGATTTCAGGGGGACAACAGGGTGTCCTTGAGACACCCCTGCACCCTTGAAATCATTCTCATTTTGTGATTAGAAAATTGTGAATCGCAAATTGAGATGTATTTCACAATAATTCCTATGGGCCCCCTGGCCCATAGGAATGAATGGGAAATTATTCCTTATTTGCAAATTCGCAACTTGAGAATTTGAAAATAAAGAATATTAAGAAATCGCAAAAAAATAGCGATTTTACACATAAATCCCATTTTGCGATTTCTAAATAGCGATTCGCTAAAAATCTCTATTAAGACATCGCAAATAGGAACGATGATACATCTAGACCCTGGTGTAGAGAACCGCAAAGCAGAAGCTCTGACCAGACAAGATTTGGTGACGGAAAACCAAGAAAACAAAAAACAATCCATTCTGAATCCAACTCTAGTAATCTGTGCATTACAAACAGAACAATTTCTAAAGAAGATAGCACAAACTATGGAAGGCTACTTGGAATCAATGGCTTAGGAATCATCCAGCATGAAAACTACAAAAAGGGTTGCCTATTTGTGGAAAGCAATTGGTGATACCATCCAAAGCACAACAAAAGGAGGTTTTGCAATGGTATCACAATGCACCTACTGCAGGACATAATGGATTTGAAAACAACACTTGATTGAGTGTTAAGACAATTCTGGTGGCCGAACATAAGAAAAGATGTTCAATAAATGGTTCTGGAATGTGTTAAATGTGCACAGGCCAATATTGATCATAGAAGACTCCAAGGGTTGTTATAACCATTACCTACCACTGAGGTACCCTGTGAAACCACCTCTTTGGATTTCATAGATGGGTTTCCCAAAGATCAAGAATGTACAGCAATATTAGTGGTTGTAGATAGTCTGACTGAATTGGGACATTTCAAAGCATGTTATCAAATTCAGCAGGACATCTTGCTGATTTATTATTGATCAATATCATACAACTTCATGGTTTGTCTCAAACCATTCTGTCAGATCAGGGAACCCAATTCAAGGTCCATTTATGGAGAGTATGGTGTAAGGCATTACACATATCCTCAGCTATGTCGACCTGTTTCCACCCATAAACAGATGGGCAAACAGAAAGGTTGAATCAGATCCTTAAACTATATCTCAATTGTTAGACGGAAGAAAACACAGAGTCTTGGGTAGAAATATTAAGAGCTGCTAAAATAGCCTAAACAATGAAAAGCACTCTGCTATAAAGTTTGCACTATCTTTTTGTATATATATCAATCAATCAATCAAGAGTTTGTTAAAGCGCAACTACTCACCCGTAAGGGTCTCAAGGCGCTGGGGGTGGGGGGGGGGGGGGGGGGGGTGCAGGTTCCATTCCATCAAGAAGGGGGTCTGTCGAAGAGCCAGGTTTTGAGGTTTCTTGCGAAGATGGGGAGCGATGTTGTCTGTCTGAGGTGGAGCGGAAGGGCGTTCCATGCTTTGGCCGCAAGGAAGGAGAAGGAGCGGCCTCCCGATCTGGTCTTTCTGGTGCGGGGGACCACGGCGTAGGAGAGCTGGGCTGATCGTAGGGTCCTTTGGGGTGCGTGGAATTTGAGCCGGCTGTTCAGGTATGCTGGTCCGGTGCCGTGGAGGGCCTTGTGTGCATGGGTGAGCATCTTAAAGGTGATTCTCGCCTCAATGGGGAGCCAGTGGAGTGTGCGCAGGTGCTGGGAGATGTGGCAGTGTTTTGGCAGGTTGAGGACCAGTCTTGCGGCGGCGTTCTGGATGTTCTGTAGCTTGCGGATGAGGTTTTTGTTTATTCCGGCGTAGAGTGTGTTGCCGTAGTCGAATCTGCTGGTGACCAGGGCGTGAGTGACTGTCTTTCGGTGTTCGAGGGGGATCCATTTGAAGGTCTTACGAAGGAGGCGGAGGGTGTGGAAGCAGGAAGATGAGACAGAGTTGATCTGGCGGTCCATTTTGAGCTCGGAGTCCAGGATGATTCCCAGGTTGCGTGCATGGTCTGTGGGAGTTGGCCGGTTTCGGAGGGCGGTGGGCCACCAGGTGTCGCTCCAGGCATCGGGGTTTGGGCCCATGATGAGTACTTCTGTTTTGTTGGTGTTTAGTTGTAGGCAGCTGTTTTTCATCCATTTGGCGATGGCTTCCATGCATTCTCAAAAGTTGCGTCTGGAGGTGTTGGGCTCGTTGGATAGGGAGAGGATGAGCTGGGTGTCGCCTGCGTATGACACGATGTTGAGTCCGTAGGTTCTGACGATGGTGGCAAGTGGAGCCATGTAGACGTTGAAGAGCGTCGGGCTGAGGGAGGAGCCCTGGGGGCCTCCACAGGTGGTAGGTGTGGGGTCTGAGAGGAAAGGGGGCAGTCTGACCCGTTGCGTCCTGCCGGAGAGGAAGGAGCAGATCCAGTCGAGGGCCTTGTCCTGGATTCCTGCATCGTAGAGTCTGCGTATTAGGGTGCAGTTGGAGATTGTGTCAAACGCTGCTGATAGGTCTAGGAGGATGAGGGCTACTGTTTCTCCTTTGTCCTGTAGGGTGCAGATGTTGTCTGTTGCGGCGAGGAGGGCGGTTTCCGTACTGAGGTGTTTTCTGAAGCCGGATTGGGAGGAGTCGAGGATGTTGTGTTCTTCAATGAATGTGGCGAGTTGGCTGTTGATGGCTTTCTCGATGACTTTCGCTGGGAAAGGGAGCAGGGAGATGGGTCTGTAGTTTTTGAGGTCGGTGGGGTCCGCTGAGGGTTTCTATAGGAGGCGGTTGACCTTGGCGTGTTTCCAGTCGTCGGGGAACGAGGCGGTCGCCAGGGAGCGGTTGATGGTGTGGCGGAGCATGTGTGCGATGGTGTCGGCGGCTCTGTTGAAGATGTGGTGGGGGCAGGGGTCCATGGGGGCCCCTGAGTGGCTTGACTTCATTGTCTTCAGTGTGTCTTCGGTGGTGAGGGCTGTCTAGTCATCAATCGCTGGTTTCCGGTTGTCGGGGGTAGTTGGTGAGGGTTCAGAGTGTTGGTTGTCTTTGCTGAAGTTGTCGTAGATGCTCTTGATTTTGTGGTGGAAAAAGGTGCTGAGTTTGTCGCAAAGGTCTTGTGAGGGAGGGATGTCAGTAGACTCGCTGGTAGGTTGGGCGAACTCCTTGCTGTTGTGTGCGTGGGTGGAGATTCTGTCTTCAATCGCTTTTTTCCTCGTTTGTCTGATGAGTTGATAGTGGGCGTTGGTGGCGACTCTGAAAGTGTTGTGGGCTTCTGTGGATTTGGTGTTTCTCCAGGCCTTTTCGAGGCGGCGGCATGTGCGCCTGGACTCTCGAAGTTCAGTGGTAAACCATCTGGCTTTCTTGGCAGGGGTATTGTTGTTTTTCTTGAGGGGGGCTATGGTGTTGGTGCTGTCCAAGATCCATCTATGCAGGGTTCGGGCTTCAGTGTTGGGGTCGTCGTTTTCAGCGATGTTTGGGGTGGAGTTGTTGAGTGAGGAGGTGAGCTGGTCGCGGTGATTTTGGTCCAGTTTCTTTGTGGAAGCAGGAGCTGGTGTCTGTGGATGGTGGGTGTTCTGAAGGTGAAGTGGACGCAACAATGGTCGGTCCATGGGAGTTCGGTGGTGTGGCTGAAGGTGATGGAGTTTCCTGTAGTGAAGAGGGGGTCGAGGGTGTGTCCTGCTGAGTGTGTGGGCTCAGTCACGATTTCATCCACGTTTTATTCCATTGCTTCATCCCTCATTTAGTTTCAATAAGCCTGAAGCTCATCAGAGAGTGACACTTATTCAGGAAACATCGAAAGAAACTCAAGTGAATGCAGTTTAAAAACACATCCAGCAAATATTGCTGGGCAGGTCCTACTTCTAAAGTTGGAGATGTGGTGTGGTTGTCCACCAGATTCCTGTGTTTTTGAAGATATACTATCTTTAATCCTAAATATATCAGGCCAAATAGGATACTTGAATGCATCAATCTAGTTGCAGAAAAACTATCTCTGCCAAAATCTCAAAATACATCCTGTGTTCCATATCTCTTTAATCAAGCCTTTTTGAGTTTCAGTAACAAAAGTGCCCTCTCCAATATAAGTACAAAATATTTTGTATTTTAAGCGGAAAGGGTTCCATTTATGGTATTGTGTGTCTTGGAAAAGATGTGGTACAAAGGACCTACTCTGGTCTAAACTAAAGCAGCAGGGCCTGCCGTATTCAATCTTAAACCCAATAATGGACCTGTACACCAACACCTGGATGCAGATAAAGACAACAGGCAGTGGCTAACGCGGAAGACCAGTACTTATGACGGACTAAAACAAGGCTGCGTTTTGGCCCTCCATCTTTTCATTTTATTCTTGGCTGACCTGACATCAAGGCTAGACAGGATCAATGCTCATCCACCGCGGCTAGGAACCCTACGTCTAACACATCTCTCCTAAGCCGACGATGTGGTTCTCCTCAGCCAGACGAAAATAGGCTTGCAGCGTCTCTTGCAAGAATTGGCCGGATATACAAAACAGAACCTTCTTGAAATAAATAGCAAGAAAACAAAGATTATGATAATAACTCGACGCTGCAAAGCATCACCAACCTTTGTAATAGACAACAATAAATTGGAAGTAGTGGAAAGATGGAAGTACTTGGGGATACAACTGGACAAGCGCCTTAATTTTTCCTTGATTTCGACGCCATCGAAAAGAAGGGAACAGCCTTGTTATACGCATTTAGCAGTTTATCAAACCAACTAAAAGGCCTGTTGTTCAACCCCCTCCTAACCGTTATCAAAGCCAAGCTACTCCCAACAATAGCTTATGGCAGCATGCTACATCACGGAAGGAGTGCACAGCTTATAGACAAAATTCAAACGAGAGTCTACAAGCGTGTATTCGGCTTACCGCACAACGCTTCACCTGCGCAGGTCCGACTCGAGTTCGGCCTGCAGTCTCAAGTACTGCAAAAAAAATATGAGATGGTTAAATTCTGGTATGACATCTGGATGAATCGGGAAATTGAGGCCAATCGCGTCATGTGGGAAGCAATGCAAAACAGTCCCAATTCCCAGTACGCCAAGTTTTTAAAACCCGCCCTTGAAACCACCGAACTAGTAGCACTGTGGGAAACCAAGCTACCTGTATCAACGTTCAAGCTGGCAGTAAAGAAGGCAGCCAGTAGGCCCTTACTGATCAATGATAAGACAACCCTGAGCCCTCGCCCACATGCCTGGATGACAATACAATCATACAAAAAGTCCACACCGGCAGTCTATCTAGGACTTGCTTTTTCATCATATGTCAAACTCAAATACCTCAGCTTAAGGATGGGCAACCTGCAAACAAATGCCGATCAACCTAATTGGAGGTCCCAAGGCTCCAAGGAGTGTGACCTATGTGGTGCCGTATTCGTCCAGCATTGGACCAGGAACGCCAGAACAGGTTAAAAGTGAAATTCAAGGAATACGGAATTTGCACCTGCCGTTCTGCATTCATACAAGTCCTGTGCTCAGCGGACCCGCAACTCATCTGTAGATCAGTTAAATTTATCACCAGGTTTGAGAAAAAAAGAGGAACTTCTGCAAAGATCCAACACATACCCTGATCTTGCATCTTCGTAACTGTTTCTTCTATAACTGACTTGGATTTTCGAAGTTCAAAGGATATCATATTTTACCCATGGTTTTAATTCTTAATTATGTATGTATCTTTCGATCAGTTTTAAACATTACTGCATTTTATTTTTGTAATTGTTTTTATTAACTATACAATAAAATAATTTACATTATGGTACAAAGGAAAATTCATGGGAAGCAGCCATGAGTATTCATGCCCCACGATTCTTGAGTGCTTTCCATGCCAAAACTCATGAGATACCTGGGCCATGTCAGCGTTCCTGAGGAGGGGATGAACTTTTACAACTGAAACAATCATCTGGGGTAAAAAGGACATGAACGCTGATACAAAGCAAAACATCTCTGTAATAGCAGATTTGCAAGTAGAGATTACTGAAGCACAGAAGTTACTGACATTATTTCATAAGCTCACTAGATGGTGGGGTTTAAGATAGAATTCAGGCATCATAGAAGCAGAATTTCGGATGGAGAAGGTTAGAACTACATGTCCCATGAATAATTATAGAGGTCTGTTGCTCCATAATCTTTAGAAATTAATGACTCACAATAACCTGTAAGAGCTATAAAAAAACTTCCAGTTGTGGAATGAGGCAGAATATTACATCTCTGTATCCTATCTGGTACTTCTGTTGTTTTCCCGAAAATCCTAATACTTGTGAGGTGGTAAGGGTGTTTGCACTGATTCCTGTTCATACAGTCTTAAAGTCTAGGTCTGTGCTTTCTCCTTGATAATAGAGTACAGATTTATCTACAGAGTGCTTTCAATGTCAGTGCTGATTTTCTGAAATTCTGTATTTAATTATATTCTGTTCAACATAGTGTTTTCTTTTACATTTCCAAGTTTCTCAGTTTGAAATCAGATAAAGCTATAATTGATGTGAAGGTCACAATAAAAAGTCATAAATTTTGGAGGAGTTAATTATTTGCTGGCTGACACTTACTGTTTAATTAAATCAAGAGTTGAACACTTTGCTTTCTACAAACTCTGTTTTGAAAAAATATTCCTTTATCTATTTTTCTCAAACAGGAGGTCATATTATTGGAGCAATAATAGAGAAACAACAATTTCTTATGTTCATTCTTGTATGATGAAATATACATGGATCGTTTAACAGAAATAATAAATTTTTGGGGAAGAAGAGCTGTACTTGGAAAAAGTGTTCACCCATGATGATTTTCGCATTTGGTTTCTTTTGTTTTGTCTATATATATAAAAACAAAAGTATGTCTGTTTGTCCTTTATGCATTATTACACCATTCATCCGATCGCCATGAAACTTTGGGAAATTCTTGAGTACACTCCGCGAAGGAACAAATGTAAAAAAATAATAATAATAATTAAAAAAAAATTGTTAAAAGTTGTTGAATACAATCCCACGAAGGTTTCTGGCAAAAAAAAAGAAAGAAAAATGTGTTAAATATCGGCCCCCCGGCCCCGAGGGCCCTCATAATCTTTCCAATACTGAACGTTTACAGTTTACGGTGCGACTCGATTTTGCAATGACCATCAACAAAGCACAAGGACAATTGCTGTAAGTGTGTGGACTAGATTGGAGAATCCATGCTTCTCACATGGACAACTGTATGTGGCCAGCTCACGCGTCGGAAAACCTTCTGATTTATTCGTGTACGCACCAGACGGAAAAACAAAAAATACTGTGTATCCATAAGCACTCGAATAAATAAACAGAATTAAAACAACATTTTAAAATGTTTTCCATATTAAAATGAATACGTTTCAATAAAAATGGCACAATGTAAATTGAATGTTATCATAATGCCAAAATGAATCCTGCCTGCATATTTATCCACGAAGATGCCACCATGTTGTGCCATACCTCTACTCAACTGGAGTACTTTCTACTGGGTAGTCAGTAAGTGCTACCTCGTTGGAAAAGGTGCCGCATTACCGCGCTGCGATCTGTAAGCGCTGTGCTTTTAACCTCACTGTTTGTGGCTTATTGAGTAAAATTACCGTTTTATTTTTAATGCGCTTTGGCTGGGCTTTCCCCTTCCTCCCTCTTACCTGCATTTAATTTCTGGAACATTCACCACCGTTTGGTGGGTCCGGGTTCCGTGGGTGGTGTGGAGATCGTCGACAGGCGCATTCTTTGATTGGGACGCTGGCATTTGCGGCGGGCTCCATCTTGGAGCGTCCTTGCGCTCCTTCCTCCATTTCGCCGCCTATTTAAGTCGAGTTTAGCCAGCGGTCAGCCTGGAAAAGGTGCCGCATTACCGCGCTGCGATCTGTAAGCGCTGTGCTTTTAACCTCACTGTTTGTGGCTTATTGAGTAAATTTACTGTTTTATTTTTAATGCGCTTTGGCTGGGCTTTCCCCTTCCTCCCCCTTACCTGCATTTATTTCTGGAACATTCACCACCGTTTGGTGGGTCCGGGTTCCGTGGGTGGTGTGGAGATCGTCGACAGGCGCCATCTTTGATTGGGACGCTGGCATTTGCGGCGGGCGCCATCTTGGAGCGTCCTTGCGCTCCTTCCTCCATTTCGCCGCCTATTTAAAGTCGCTCTCTCCCGCGCAGCGGGAACGCGCAGCTAGGACGCCGTCGCTTGCCGGAGTCTTGCCAGAGTCCTGCCCGTCTGCGCCCGTCCGCGCTAAGGACGCGCGGGTCGCAGCGGGCCACTTCCGCCCAGTATTCTCTGGAAGGCAGGATGCTTGTGTACACCAGTGCAACGCTCCAGGCGATTGGCCACTCCCTCCCTCGATGTGCTGCCGCACTCAAACACCCTTTGTGTGGCCCTTACCAATGTGCCTGCAAGAGATGGTCGCTTGACCAGTCCACGGGCATACGAGCCTATGATAACTCCGTCGCCCCACTGGCTGGCATAAGGGTGCCTCGGTTGAGTGATGGTCGAGTTCAGGGTCTGCGGATACTAAATCTCAATACCAGATCTCTGGTTAAACACCATCTTTCTATTATGGACCTCATTACTGACGAGGAGCCGGATCTATTTATCATCACCGAGACCTGGCTCCAGGATACAGACACAGCC
Source organism: Lissotriton vulgaris (assembly GCF_964263255.1). Lineage (NCBI taxonomy): Eukaryota > Metazoa > Chordata > Amphibia > Caudata > Salamandridae > Lissotriton > Lissotriton vulgaris. Next base: position 764,636,865 of record NC_141689.1, read on the forward strand.
ATAATTAATCTGGCTTGTCCCCCAGGTTACTCACTTTTTACATGGAACCGGCTGTCTAGAGGTGGAGGTATTGCCCTAGCTTTAAAATCTACTTTTGCGTGCTCCTGGACTGGTCTACATATTGCAGGCTGCGAAAGCGCCCTGTTTAAGATTACTATCAGTCCTCAGTTCACGCTGTCTGGGATGGTCGTGTACCGCCCTCCTGGCAGCGATGTAGCTTTCAGGGGAGCTTTCCCTGAGGCAGTGAGTACGCTAGCTAGTGACTGCGCTAATTTCTGCATCATAGGTGACCTCAACCTCCATTTTGACATCCAACAGACCGCGGCCATCAGTGGTTTCCTGGCGGATATGGAGGCCCTTCAGCTGACCCAACTTGTCACTCAACCCACGCACGTGGCAGGGCACATCTTGGACCCATTCTTCACCAACTTATCGGATGTCCAAGTTTCGGCTATTTCTCCAGTGTGTTGGACTGACCATTTTTTGGTGTCCATGTGGCTACCTCTCCCCGTAACCCCTACTATTCCATCTCCAAAGTGGGTTCCGCGGCGGCATTGGAATAAGCTCAGGCTCGAGGATCTTCATCGTATCATGGCTGAAGAGCCACTTGGACCTCTGTCTGACGCTAGTCTGGGCTACGACCAATTTTGCAGCTGGATTACTAAGGCGCTTGACAGATTGGTGCCTGTTATTGCAAGCAAATCCAGCTCCAGGCAGTCGAGCCCTTGGTACGACAGTGCTCTACGCGCTCTGAAGAGCTTGTGTAGGCGGGCAGAAAGGGAGTGGCGGAAGGCGTACGATGCCGTTAAAAAAACCGCGTACTTGGCCGCTGTTAAGCTCTACCATCGAGCTATTTGTAGAGCCCGCGCGGCGTTCTACGCAATGGAATTCCGTAATAGCCATAACCCCTCGAAGACCATCTTTAAAGTTTTAAAAGACTTGATGGCTAAGAGAGCGGCTCCGCCTGTGGATGGTTCCACCTCACAGTGTGAGATTTTGGCTGCTTTCTTTTTGGAGAAAGTTAAGAACATCTATCTGTCATTTCCCAGCACGACATTACCACTTTCTCCTCGGAACGACCTCTGCAGCCGCCCGGTATTACATTCTCTCCCTACTCTCTCTTGGGATGGGTTTGTCAAGCTGGCACAACGTGTCAAGTCCGGCTCCCCGGCGGACCCACTCAGACCTGCTCTCTTCAGAGATCCGTCTTTTCAGGGGCGCACGGTAGTGTGTTCATTAATCAATCTTTCCCTGACTTCAGGCACTGTTCCTGCCAAGTGGAAGCAGGCGGTGGTTTCCCCGATCCTGAAAAAACCATCCTTGGATCCTCTAAAACCAGAAAACTATCACCCGATCTCATTGCTTCCCTGGCCGGCCAAAGTCATGGAGGCCCATGTTAACCTAGCCTTATCTGAGCATCTGGCCCTGGCCAATGTCCTCGATCCTACGCAGAATGGGTTCTGTGCTGGGCACAGCACGGAGACCGCCCTTCTGGCAATGGTGGAACATCTGCAGAGTGTGTTGGATGCAGGTCAAACGGCAGCGCTTATTTTATTAGATCTTAGCGCTGCCTTTGACACAGTGTCCCATCGCATCCTCCTACACCGCCTGGAGAACATTGGCATTTGTGGCCCCGCTCTGCAGTGGTTCCGTTCCTTCCTCAGCGATCGTTCCTTCTGCGTTGCCACCCCTCCTTTCCAGTCCAAATTCCATCAGTTGGACCTGGGGGTTCCCCAGGGCTCCTCGCTGAGTTCCACGCTTTTCAATCTCTACGTGCGGCCGCTGGCTGATGTCGCCAGGCAGTGGGGCCTTACTATGGTCTCATATGCCGACGACACACAGCTAGCGGTCACGATCAGCGGGGATGCCGAACTGGATGCCCCCAGGTTCCGAGATGGGCTGAGAGAGGTGGCCAGCTGGATGAATAACAACTGTCTCCAGCTGAACGCGAAAAAAACCGAGGTGATGATCGTGGGAAGAGGAACGGACTGCTGGGGGGACAATTGGTGGCCACAGGAGCTCGGGCCTGCCCCCATACCGGTGATGGAGCTCAGAAACCTGGGAGTATGGCTCAACCACACCTTATGTTTCACCACCCACACTAAGAGAGTGGCAGCATGCTGCTTTGGTGTTCTGCGCGGACTGAGGCCGGTGCTTAAATTTTTCGATGCCCCAACGAGACAGTTGGTCATCCAAGCGACGATCATCTCCCGGCTGGACTACGCCAGCTCGCGCCTGCTGGGAGCTAACCAAGCTGAGATCGTCCGCCTGCAGCGCATCCAGAACGCGGCTGCGAGAGCAGTGGTGGGCCTGCCGAGGTCTTGTCCCACGTCCAATACTCTCCGGTCCCTACACTGGTTACCAGTGAAAAGCCGAATCCATTTTAAGGTACTCAGCCTTGCTTTTAAAATTTTAAAAGGATCGGCACCTGAGATCCTCAATAACCTCCTATCCCCTTATGTCCCGACTCGCTCCATCAGATCTCTTGGGCAATCCCTTGCGGTTACCCCGCGTTTCAGGCTTAGCCGGATGGGCGGGCGCTCCTTCCGTGTGAGAGCTGCGGCTCTCTGGAATTCTCTTCCTTTGGAAATCCGCCTTTTAGAGGATCTACTAGCATTTCGCAGGGCCGTGAAAACCTACCTGTTTTAATCTTTTTATGTTGACTTTCACTTTTTTCTGCGTTGTGTTATGTTCACCTTTTCCATGCGCCAGGACGCTCCTTCGCTGGAGCAGCTGCGCGCAAAATAAATGTAGCTAACATAACATAACATAACATAACAAGTTTCCTTAAATTTCCTTTCTTCTGAGATCGAAGCAACGCGAAACGGGTAAGCTGGTTCTTTTATAAAAATTAACAGGTGGTTTAGTGGAGTCCAGGAAGTTTGGTTCTTCCCCTGTGAGGCATAGTTTCTATTTGTTTTTGGTGGATGTACGTTTCCTCATGAGGAGGTACTATGTTTTAGAGTGTGAATAGTATAAATAAATGACATCTCCTCCTTTGTCATTAGACTAGTATAAGGACACACAAGCTTCTTTTGTAACAACCTCTTCCCCATCGTGGAATGAAAAGAGCAGAAATATCCTTTTGTTTTGTTACAGGTAAAGCTTAAGGTATAGCAAACATATTTTTATGTTAAGTAATGTATGTTGTGCTCATTTCAGGTCTCCTTCTCAGCTGTTCCCTTCCCTTTCCTTCCCTCACCAGATCACCTCAAACATCTCTGCTATAATAGCAGACGCACATGAGGCTATCAAGAGGAGGAGCCTTTGGTGCATCGAACCAATCCTGAGGGACCTGATCTTCATTGTTCCAGGGTATTCCTATGCAACCACCCATGGGTTTTGGTGCAAATCTCTATCTATTACCATTAGTACCAAACAATGACACCTTCTTGAGGCAGATGTACCAGTGGTGCAACTTTTATGTCTCCACATTTTCAACTTTGCATGCATGCTGCACTGCAAAGCACACACACAAAGCTGGGAAAATATTGAAGCATTGTTTTTGACTGAAGGGTTCCCTTACAGCACAAAACCTATGCTTGACAGAAAGGCCATATCCTTGCACTATCATGCAAGGGTGTATGGGTTGGATCATGGCAGCCTGAGATGAGGCAGAGAAAAACGGCACCACATCTTATCACATCAGATATGGCTCAGTTCTTCTCTAACCCTTTAATACAGCACAACAACTTTGGTTGCTGTGCTGTGTTGCACCAAACTTAGTATATCTGCCAGAAGTCTTCAGCTATTAGTTAGTATATCTACAAGTAATAGGTGTAAAGCTGTCTACAACATAGAGCCAAAGCTGTCTGCAGTAATCCCCCCAAAAGGGAGGACGTTTTTCTCTTTCCATCACCATTTCTGGACGAGCTTCCTGCTAGCATCCAGGATGAACCCTAACTCAGATGATTTGGACAAATTATAAAAAGACAATACACAAATATTTTGTCAGTGCAGCCAAGACCATAAGCAGAATACCACTTGGAGATATGCTCCAGATGAAGTAGGTACAGTTCTTAAAAGAGTTCAACAGAATTCCCTGAACACCAGCCTGATACAGCTGGCTAACAAGAAGTGAGAAGAATGAATTGAGTGAATCTAAACAAGTCAGTAGCACATGAAACACAAGCAGACTGACTGTCCACTGTAGGAAAGTGGATTATATTTTGGGATGGGTGACTGCCCACCTCACTTCTTGTCAACGTGAACCCTCAAAGTCACTAAATTAACCGGGGCTCAACCCCCTGGTAGCTATATCACAGGAGAGACTAACTCTGGGTAATAGATACAGCAATAAATTCAAAACACAACACAATAATAAACAGACACTAAGGTGCTCATTAGGATGGCGGACAGACCTGCATCCGTCCGCCACCCCAGAGTAGGAGGGACCGTCCGCAGTGGCAGCGGCGGTCCCTTTGTGCAGATTAGGATGTGACCGCCACCCTTTAACATTGCCGTAGGTGCTGCTTCAAGCAGCACCTGCTGCAAGGTTATTATATGCATGCATCGCATTTGCATGCACAAAGCAGCAGGCACCGCGCGGTGCCTGCTGCTTCGTGCACGCAAATGCAGGGGGGTACCATAGGTACTCCACATGTGCCCCCCCACACCCCTGTCACCCTGGGGGCCCGCAACGGGCCCCCAAAGATATCTCCGCATGGCTTTCCACGGCGGAGAAGCCGTCGCGGAAAGGCATCAGTGTTCCCCCATCCTAATATGTCTGGCGGTGTCTGTTAGACACCGCCTCCATATTAGAGCTTTTCCGCCGCGGTCGTAAGGCAACTGCGGCGGAAAAGCGGCGGACGGTCCCAGCCATCGTAATCTGGCGGGGGGTCTTTGAAGTCTCACAGCGTTTTTTCTGCATCCTCCGGGCCAGCGGACATTTCCGCCGGCCCGGAGGATGCGAAAAAACCGCAATCCTAATGAGGGCCCAAATTAGGAAAATGAGTCAAGTTTAATAAACAAGAGTACATTCAAATGTATAAAAAAAATCCAATAAGGAGACACCAAGATACTAAGTAGAAATAGCACCAAAAAAAGCACAAAGCGTGAATAATAGGTAAATCAGTAGCCTGGACCTAGGCATGATTTGAGGTTGCCCACGTTGAAGCCCTGATCAGATACAACAAGTGGATTGGTCCAGGTGAAAAGTATGGAAATCAAAATGTTAATACAAGTTTGAAGAAAAGTGTTGAAATTCTTAATCTTAAAAGGGACTTTATTACTTTTTAAGAGAAAAAATCCTCTGTAAGCAGGTTACCACTGAAAATTATAGCCACTATGTGAAACCAAAGACCAGATACGTGTTGCAGGCAGCCGTGGTCGGCAGTAGGAGTTCCTGTAGGGTGGTGACGTGGGGAGGGGAGGGGCAGGGTGGGGGTAGTAATGTATGGATTCCAGAGTTTAACAGGTAAGTAAACATATAAATAAATAAATAAAAATTGTTGCGTGCACTGCATCGCATTTGGTGATGCAGTGCGGGCAAAGAATTTTGTTTTATTTATTTATATGTGTACTTACCTGTTAAACTCCGTAATCCATACATTACTACCCCCCACACCTGCCCCTCCCCCTCTCCATGTCACCGCCCTGCAGGAACTCCTACTGCCGACCGCGGCTGGTGGCAGGTTAACCCCACTTGAGTTCTGGAGCTTTGGAGATTTATTGTTGGAAATTATCTAAGTCCCAACACCAAATTTCAGAGGTGATTTGGGGCAAAACAGGAAGAAGATAAAATTCAATCTGATACTGTAGAACTTCTGGTTGCATGCTCTTCCTAGAACCTCAGTAGGCAGGGGCAACTAGTAACATTAACCTATTCTTCAGGTTTGCAATCCTCTAGGAGTGAGATACAGTCAAAGAAGCAAACTCCCAATGCCATTGAAACACTAACACAGCCTGTATATTGTCTAGGATCCAGGCCAAGTTAGTGCCCGGGAGAAGCAGGAAGTGGTTTGGAGAAAAGAAATAAAGTCCTCTGTTCAGTGTGGTCCCTCTCAGCATAGGAGTGACTCCTCCTCTAATTGCTAGCAAGACTGTGTACAGGTGCATCTACCAAATTATAAAGAAAGTGTGTAAACTTCAATAAAATCTGATGTAAGTCTTCATACTGAACTGAAATTCTTGAGCATACCTCCTGCTTAGCTAAAACATGCTTTACCCACCTTAGGTTGAATGCCGTGTGAGAGGTGGTGCAATAATGGGCCTTTATAACATTCTTGGGAAAGGGGAGGATGATGTGGCCTGTCGGCTAGGGCGGTCAATCTCAAATCTGGGGAACCGGGTTTGAGTCTGAGCAATGGCACTCAACATCCTGTGACGCCCTGAGACCTGATACCTTCTGGCCAAGTTCATGCTATATAAACTCTGAAAAAAAAGAACAGTAGTGAGATCAAATGAGCTCTTGGTCATACAATGCTTGTTTTGGAAATGCCTTTCTAAGGACCCACTTTGATCAGCTGATCTTTCCCTCACAAAAGTTGCACTTGATAGCCAGTTTTGAGAATTATTTAATCATGCCCCGTAACTTTTCTGGTCTTTTCTTTTAAGTAGTCCCTTGTTAACAGATCAAAAAGGGGAAGGATAAACCAAGGTCTTTTATGTCCATTTAGAGGATTAACTCAATAGTTTTATGAATAGGAAGTGCACTTCTCGCAATCCCACTATATACTGCCTTTTATTTTTCAGGAACATCAAGAGCTCCAGATACTGATGAACACGAAAGGAGTATTTGGTACGGTAAGCATGAATCCACACAATTGTAATGCAAACCTTACCACCTTTGAATTGCAGTTATCTGTTGGTAAGACTTTTCTTAATTTTTTTCTCTGCAGGTTCTTTTGAAAACACTCCTTCATATACTGGGGCTGATGAATATTTCCCAAAGTAACCCAGCTCGCAGGTACTAATCTCCAGGAACAACGAAAAATAATATGGACCGGCAAAAAGGATAGCAGGTAAGCTAAAAAATGAGGATTTTTCCATTAATAGCAGGCACAGTGATTCTCACAGATACTGCTTTCGAAATCCACAGCATTATGGAGCCACGTTCCTGCACAGCCTCCTGTGTGCAGCGTTCTGATGCACAGGATGCAGCCAAAAGACTAGATAACAACCTGTGCACCAGAACCAACCACCCTACTCACAACTGTGTCAGCAGCGCAACTTAGCAAGCAGAGGCACCCCTATCCGCTGAGGATCTGAAGCTCTAAAGAAAATGTTTTCATTTTTTAATTTTCCTCTGGTGCCCAAACAACCACAGATGTATACTTTTAAGGCCTTTAGGACTCTAGGGAAGACACTTAGATACTCTCAGGGTGCCAGGCAGAGGCCAACAGCAAGTTCAGTTCAGGCACAATTGCCCCTTGTCAGCTGGACATCTGAGCGAAAAGGCCTCTTAAATCTTGTTGTGCCCCTGTAGCCACACTGGAGGTTAGCTAATTGACCCCTGGAGTCTGTTTGTGTGTCCTGGGTAGAAGGGAGAGCAGGTCCAGTCCTTCAGGTCTTCTCTCAGGTCACAGAAAGCAGGTACGTTCCTCTACTGATCTTCAGCAAGCCCATACATTGTTCTAGGTAGGAAGTCTGGGGATTCCACATTGATGCTGGGCACCAGCTAGGGGTGGAGATGACTCCTGTGTACTCCCTATGCTAATCACTCAAAGGTTCCTGAGGAGAAACACTACCCACTTTTTCAGCAATTTCTTTTGCCTTTCTGTGAACAGCCCCACAGAGACCCTCACTCTCAAAGTTCTGATGGGAAAACGTATCTCCCCTTGTGCAGACTGTGTGCTCTCCTAGAGTTTTGGCCATGGTAATTAGCAGTCCTCTTCTCTGATTTCATTCAAAAACAGTTCTAGGGGTAGATTTCCTCTCACTAGCTATGGTGATAGTGAGCTTTACAAATACACATAACATATTTGGTTGTCACAGGACAAAGCCCTTTGATGTTAATGAAGTTTCTAGGTCAACCCTAGGGGAAGGAAGCATCTCCCCATACCCAAGCTATTGTCTCTACTCTGGCAGCAGATTTCACCAAGTGTAGGCTAAGCAGTGACTGAAGAGCTAATGCAGATTAGCCTCCAGCAGCTGCAGGCAGGGTAAATGTAACTTTCTAAAGGTTACATTTCCACCATATTTATTAACAATACAACTTCACCATTGTATTATATTTTATTAAGTATAAAAACAAATATTTGAATTGAGTCTGTAGCTGGTATGGGTCAATAGTTATGAATTAAAGTATATACCCAATACTTTGACTTTTCCTATGTATCAGCAAAAGACTGGCCAGTGACAATGTCGTTTTGGGCCTAGTCACAGAGGGAACATAACATTTCTAATGTCACACATGTTCTACTCAAATAGTATTCTCCCTACCTCTTGGACAGCAAGGAGCGCTTAGAGGTGACTTATTAAATATTTACAATCAGGCTTTCTTCCTGTCAAAAGGGTGATTTTTATAGATATGTGCATCAAGGTTCAAACTGCAGTCGAGCTATACAGTGTAGGCCTGAAACTATGTTTCCCTTGCCACCGTAGTGGATGGCAAATTAGGCGGTGTAGTACACAGGTGGTACTACTTAACTTTCCACGCCAGAGGTGTATTTCCACACCATATATTAAGGAATTTAAGAAAAGTTATTTGTGCCAATCAGGGCTCAGCCAATTTGACAAGTTTAAAGGGGGAGTACAGGCACTGTACTCCTGTTTAGCAGGAGTAAAGTGTACGGAGTTCTAAGGCCAGCAAATCAGGATAAAAATTGGGGTACATCATGCAACAGATGGTCATTTCCTACATGCACCGCCTAACAGTTATCATAGCAGATGGCCTGATGCTGCTCACTAAAACACACTGGATAGAGAAAAACAGAGTTGAAGTGAAGACACATATGTATTGTGAATGTGGGGCATGAGTGAAGTCACATTAAAGGTGAAGACAACAATGCAGACCATTCTACAAGCAAGCATAGAGTGTCTCAAATTATAATACAGAGCACAGCACATTTTACGACCTAAATATCATCTCTTAGATGGAGAGAATGCCTGTGTGACCAAGGAAACGTTAACGCAATGAAGCGATGACGTTTGAAAGAAGATTTTCTAATATTTTCTGCGTTTCAAGACGAAACTGCACTTCTTGAAGTTATCATGTGTAAATCTCTTGAATAATTTAAGAGCAAAGCTATTAATATATAAATGTTTTATGGTCCTGCTCTATCTAGGAAAAAGCATAGGTTTGCAGTAATGAGTCTCATTATCCCTTTCTTGCCTTTGGGGGCTACACTACTCAAAAATATAGATGCTATTATAAAATAAACACAGCCTTGCATATTTTCAATTCGAACAACTCTGAAATGGGTAAAAATGACAAAACACATGCAGCTTCTCTACAATTCAAAAATTCTTCCACAAAATTATAATATACTATATAATCTTGTAACATCAACAAGATGCATGCGGTGTAACTGTATTTATGGCAATGCACTAAATACTATAACTTGACAGCATTTTGTTAAAATCAAGTTGAAAGCACTAAAACTTTTAAAAGGAATGTATTCAACCATAGCAACAATGCACAATTATTCTAATGTGTGTGTGGGCATATTTGCTAGTTTTCTAGTTTTCTGTTTATTTACTTCACTGATTGCAATCTTTTGGAAAGTTAATTCTAAGGCGGTAAAATGTAATTGTAGCTATCTACATACTAGAACTGTTAACAATACATGCTGAGTTATAGCAAGTCTTCCAACAATAAATGCACCAACTGTGGAAAAAACCTATGGGCGGGGACAGAACTGATGTCACTCCCATATTCTGTGCAGGCTGTTCTTGACAAGGAATTTCTAAGGGTGGAATACATAGATCCACAATTAGACAAAGTTGCATCGATGGTGGTGGAAGTTGTCAATCATTCAAAACTAATTAATTTAAAAAATACATGTGGACAGCCGATTGAGAAAGCAAAGGGAAAATTGCAAAAGTAAGTGTCACTGTTGTATAGCCTCACTGAAGCATGCACCACTGAAATGTTACTAGCTGACCGATCTCAGTGAGGTTAACCATGCCTACTCAGGTCAACTCCATCTCCTCCTCTTGCTTCTTCATCTCCTGCATGCTTTGTAAGATTTTCAAATGGCTACCCCAAAGTTCAGGATGCACCATCACCCAGGGCCTCTTCTCCAGCCAAATGGACTACAGCAACACTCTCTAAGAAGGGATTGCGGCTCACCTCCTCCAACAACTACAACTAATACACAACGCCACAGCCAGACTCATCCTGGATCTCCCTAGACCAACACACATACCCCACACCTCAGGGAACTCCACTAACTCCCTGCACAGAACATATGCTAATTCAAGCTCCTGACCCATGCCTACAAGGCCCTATGCAACTGTGAAGCCACCTTTTTAAATCACTGCCTGAAACTCCATCAGCACATTAGACACCTCTGCTCCGTATCCCTTTCTCTAACCCTCACCTCCCGCATCCAACATAGCGGATGCGGAGGTTGCTCCTTTTTGTACCTATCAGTGAAGACATGGAACAAGCAACCCTTTCATCTACTGACCTCCCCATCTCTTCCAAAGTTCCTGAGAATCTGGGCAATCAACTGGAACCTGCCAGAGCCTGAATACCCTACCCTCATGTTAGACTTGGCACCATTGGCGTGGGTCTCCCTTACATTTTCTGCTGTTGCCTTAGGTGTTTTTGCTGGTCTAGATGCTTTGGGCACATTGCCACTGCTGTTCAGAGCCAAAGTGCCAGTGCTCCCTTTTGTAAATTGTTGTAATGGATTAGTGATTCCATGATTAGTTATTTGATTTATTTATCAGACCCTAGTATAGTACACTGTGTGTGCCCAGGACCTGTAAATCAAATGCTGCTGGTGGGCTTGCAGCACTGATTGTGCCACCCACAGAAGCAGCCTGTAAAATGTGACCCTGGGCTGACATTGCAGAGAGGGTGTGGAGTCTAGGACTGCCATGTCGACTTGTCAAATGCGCACACTTGCCAGTCCCCAACCCTTCCTTTTCTGCATGTTAGTCACCCCTAAGGTAGGCCCAAGCTACCTCTGTGGGCAGGGTGCATTGTTTGTGAAAGGTTGGACATGCCCTGATGTGTTTGGCATGTTCTGATAGTGAAATACTGCCAATTTCGTTTTTCACTATTGCAAGGCTATCTGTTCCCATAGGCAAGAAAAGGCATCTTATAAACATAACCGACCCTGGGAATAAGATAGGAATATAAAGTTTAGTATGCCTTAACTCAGAATGTTAAAGTGCATCTTCTGGTGAGGGTGATTTTTACATTCTGTATTTGAAAATACAACTTTTAGAAAGTAGGTCTTTTCTTGCCTGACCATCCAGTGTGCCTCTGCTAGGTATGTGTATTGCATGACTGGCTTGTGAGTGACAGGGGCTGGAAGAGGGCAGCGGCTCCGGCAGTCTGAAGAGTCAAGGCTGGGCTGAATAGACCTGGGTTGAATTTATAGTAGGGGGGAGGAGATTTCCTTTCACCTGCCTGGGCCAGGTCTTCTTTCAACAATGCTGTCTCCACCTCCTGCCAGGAAGCTGCACCAGAGAGGACAGAACTGGTTTTGGCTGGGTGCAAACCCTCTCTGCCTTCAGAGAACAAAGGAATTGTGTGTATAAAAAGTGGGACGCAGACCCCAGAACTTTAGATCACTTCTGGGAATCAAGAGGAACCTTTGCCAAGGAGAAGAGTCGGAGAAGATAAGCAGGAATACTGCCCCTGTGCTGTATGCTGTCTGTGGTTGGCCTGCAGTGGCTGCTTGCTGCCAAGGGAAGGAGAAAACGGATGTTGCTGTTTGCTTTGTCACCTGCTTGAAGTAAAGATCTCCAAGGGCTTGAGACTGAGCTTGCCTCCTTTTCTGAAGTCTCAGGGAAAGAAATACTTTACCAACTGCTCCCCCGAATTTCCTTGCAGGGTATTCCAATCTGCATAGAGGTGCCTGCTTCTGTTTAGGACCTCTAGAGACTGTTTGTTGTTGGGATCTGGAAGAATGACACAACCAGTAAGAAGTGTGTCGCATCTGTACCTGTTTCCGACGGATCGCCGATCCACAGAGAAGAAGCGTGCTGCGCCTGCACTAGGTGCAGACGTATCACAGAGAGACGGAGAAGAAGAGCGCCACATTCTCACCGGGTCCTGACGCATCGTCGAGAAAATCGTCGCACTGCTGCAAAGGTTCACGCATCATACCGGATCATTGCATCGTGCCGCCATTTTGTCGCATCGTAAAAGGAATGTAGTAAGAAACAGACGCATCTCCTCCTCTCCGGTAAGGAACCGACTCATCACCGCCACCAAAGCAAGGAACTGATGTATCGCCTTTTCTGCAACCTTTTTGTTTGTTTTGCGTGACGCATCTAAGGTACTTTGTGGAAAAAGTGTTGCATTTACAACTTGCATTGAACTTAAGTATTTCTACCATTTAAGAGCCTTATTTTTGATACTGTATTGTGGATTTTTGTCGTTTGGTCTTGACTAGGTTTAGATAAAGATTACTTATTTTGCTAAACTGTTGTGGTGTCCATTTGTAGTGTTTTCCCTGTATTACTGTATGTGTTCACAAATGCTTTACACACTGCCTCTGAGATAAGCCTGTCTGCTCGAAGAAGATGCTTTTAGAGCATGAGAGAGTGGTGAGGGAGCTGGAGCTGAAAGCAAGGAGCTTAGAAATCACTCCCTCTGGTGGCAGCACACCATCAGTGCCTGTAGAAGGAAAGTATACATTTAAGCCTCATTCACTGTCAAGATAAGCTCTTTTCCCATGGAAAAGGCAGACCACTTCTAACAGTATGCTGGAATGCTTGCATTGTATTACTTAGTAAAGCAAATGCTTTAGCCTTAGACCATTTGTGGCATTTCATATGCATCCCTCAGTACCTTCCTTTGCACTTTGTAGGCATTATCGGATTGATTTTTCAGTGTGATCACATTTTAAATGTTGTGATAAACATTGTATATTACAAATAAAGTTAATATAAAAGAGCTATGCTATATTGTGTCACTAAACAGGCTGCCACAAGTGCAGTTACGTGGCAGACAACAGAGTCATGATCTGAATGGTTTGGCAGGTGTATTAGCACCAGGCCCAAAAGTTGTCAGAACTCCTCTAAACAAATACTATTGCTATATTTGATTACTAAATAGGCAGTCTCATTTGCAGTTACCTTGCAGTTTAAAGGGACTTGATTTGAATTGGTGCAGCAGGTGCAGTGGCACCAGGGTGAAAAGCCCTGGAACCCAACTAAACAGAGATTATTGCTAAAATGTGTAACTAAACAGGCAGCCACAAGTGCAGTTACCTTGCATACAACAGGGTCATGATTTGAATGGTGCAGAAGGTGCAGTGGCACCTGCCCCAAAGGTTGTCATAACTCCTCTGAACACCTAATAGTGCTATGTTGTACTACTATACAGGCAGTCACAATTGGAATTACCTTGCAGTTAAAAGGCACTTGATTTAAATGGTGCTGCAGGTGCAGGGGTATCAGGGTCAAAAAGTCTAGGGGCTGCACTAAACACCAAATATTGCTATATTTTACTACTAAACAGACAGTCACAAGTGCAGTTACCTTGCAGACAACAGGATCATGGTTTGAATGGTGCAGAAGGCGCAGTGACACCAGGCCCAACATTTGTCATGACCTCCTCGAAACACCTAATATTGCTATATTTTATTACTATACAGGCAGACACAATTGCAGTTAAAAGGGCTTGATTTGAATGGTGCAGCAGGTGCAGTGGCACATTGGCCAACAGCTCTAGGGGCTTCACTAATTGCAGAATATTGCTAAACTTTACTATTAAACAGGCAGTCTCAAGTGCAGTTATCTAGCAGGCACTATGGGCATGATTTCAATGTTATTGCAGGTGCAGTGGCACAGAGGCCAACAAATGTCAGAACTCCTCTAAACACCAACTATTGCTATATCAAACTAGTAAATAGACAGTCACATGTGTAGTGATCTTGCATGCACTAGGGTGATGATTACAATGGTGCAGCAGGTGCAGTGACCATGGGGCCCAAAGCTCTAGGAAACCCTCTAAACACCAAATTTTGCAATATTTTACTACTAAACAGGCAGCCTCAAGTGCAGTTATCTTACATGGAATAGGGTAATGATTTGAATGGTGCAGTAGGTGCAGTGGCAGAGGGGCCAAAAGTTGTCTGAACTCCTCTAAACACCAAATATTGTTATATTTTGCTATGAAATAGGCAGGCACAAATGCAGTTATCTTGCAGGCATTAGGGCCATAATGTGTGTGGTGTAGCAGGCGCAGTGACACCGGACCCAAAAGTTGTCAAAACTCCTCTAAACACATAATATTGCTATTACATCAATGAATTCTATTATTTCCCTATTTCATTTTTCAGAATTTTGCTATTACTTACCTGCACTATACAACTAGTAATAGCACAATATATTGCCTTTTGAAAAACAAACAAGTGATAACACTTTAACAGACGGTTTGTAACTTATATTGTACAACTACTCAGCAAGCTACAACTTATAACAAAAACAGCTTATTATTAATCACATAGGCGAAACCTAATGCATTTACCAATGCTTGTGAATACATATAAACAACACCTTAAGTAGTCCCTTGATCATGTATAGGGCAAGGTGCATTGTATTTAAAAAGTAGGGTGCACGTCCTGGTAATGAAAAACTAACTTTGTTTTCCTCCACAGTAAGGCCTACCTCTCCTAAGGATAACATTGGGATACCCTATTACATTTAATAAATCCTAACTTATGATTGGCAGCAGGTAGAAATGTCGGGCCCAATTCACAGATCTAATTTAAGACAAAATCCTAAACTTACTAGCATTTTGGTATTCACAGAAGGCACTTACTCATGTTGGTATTCCCAGAAGGGACTTACTCATTGATGAATAAGTGCCTTCTGTGAATACCAAAATGAGTAACTTACTCATTTTGAGTAACTTACTCATTTTGGTATTTACAAAAGGCACTTACTCATTGATGAGTAAGTACCTTCTGTGAATACCAAAATGAGTAAGTGCCTGCTGTGAATACCAAACTGAGTAAGTGCCTTCTGTGAATACCAAAATGATAGTAAGTTTAGGATTTTGTCTTAAGCAAGTTCTGTGAATCGGGCCTGTCATATTTAGAGTTAAATGAATTGTGATTTAAAATCCTCTTTAATGATAAAGTCGGATTTTAGATTACAATTTTGAAATGCTACTTTTAGAATAGAGTTTCCAGCTGCCTGGGCCACTTAATTGTTCTGCAATCGGGAATGGGGATTGGGACGAGACAGTGAACAAAAAAACCTGGGTATAGCACAGAGAAAGCCATTCTCCCACGATGGTATGGGTAGAGCTTAAATCTGAAAAGGCTACCTGCAGCACAGTCACAAAGGAACTTGACACCAGCCTTTTGTCACCCTAGACCTCTTGGAGCCTCGGCATGGAAAGAAAGGGGTAGGATGAAACATTCCAGAACTAGATGTGGGGTTGGACTTGTAATTTCCCTCCCTTCAAAGGGTGGTACCAGGTATACATTTTCGACCTCTTAAGCCACTAATATATTCACTCCTAAACTAGTGGGGGCCCCCAAAAAGCTTGTCATGTACTTAGACATTCTCCCTGCTGCTGCAAGACAGCTTTGTGCCTCAGAGGACTGCCTTGCTGCTGCCAGAGGACTGCCTTGCTGCATGAGGCCTACCTTGCTGCTTAATCCCAGGCTAGCCTGAGTTAGTGGGTCGACCTCATGTTCTGAGATACAGGGACATAACAAGCTCCAGAGGACTCCCTTCAGCTGGTCAGCTGCAACTCCTCCGATCTTTTGAGAAAACAAAGGATTTGTTAAATTGCTTGCATAACATGTCCCAATATTTGATGTGAGTTACCAAGACCTGTAACCCAGAGGAAGATGCCTCATAATTACAGGTAATATTGAAGCATTGAAACTCAGTGACAAAAACCAGAACTAGCACCCATTATCCAACCTTCCTGTTTTGAAGGGTGTATTAGGAAAAAAACAGTAAAACATGTTTATCTCACCCACACAAAACATTAATGTAGAATTGAGTTTAGCAAAGCAAAGCAAAGCAAGAACATGATTATCAGCTTAGAGGGCCATAGTCTCACTGAATCTAGGGAGGTAGTACTCTCGAATGTTTCCCAATGCTAGATGTGGTATGCATTGATGAAACAGCACAATAAGTAGGTGAATGTATATGATTAGATAAATGTATGGTAATTCCATGGGAGTTGTGGCTGTTTCATACAGGACTGTTGTACTTTTTGCATGCTTATATTTGTTTATGGATAGTGTACAACATTACACCTCTAAATCCCTCTTTAATTACCTGTATTATACTTGCACTGCCTGTGTGGGAGTACCATGTGATGTCCCTCCTGCTTCTATAGCCCGTCTTTTAGTTAGTTACTCTGTGTGTTAGGGATGCTGCTGTCACCTTGCCGTACCTTTGTTGTGATGTGAAGGACACTATTAAATGTACCTCTACATCAATGACCAAAAATTTGAACTCTCAATTCTTACTTGTTTTAGTATTAAATCTTTTTATTAAGCAGAAAATAAGCGCAATGCACCTCTCAACATCATCAGCGGCGGCCTCGATAGGAGGCTGCCTAGGGCAGAGTCACTGCTGGCACCCAACGTGTCGCCACCGGGGCCTACATAGTTAACACAGCAAGCCGCGTACAACCCATCCGGGCCGGCCGCATCAAAAGAGGTGCCATAGAGGTGCAAGCGGAGCCAATAATAATGCGAGAACGAACAGGAATCCCCAACACAGGACTTAAAACAACCCCTGGGGTCCCCCCCCCTCCCTCTCCCTCCCCTCTCCTTGTCCATTAGGTAAGCATGGGGCAGTAGGTCATCACTGACTCTCTATGAGCCAGTTGGCGCTGCACGTGCTGGGCCTCTGCGCTTGTGAGTGCGTGTCTTGGGCTTCAGGAGTGGGGTTTCTGCAAGGCGCAGCAGCCGTAGATATCGGGGGCAGCTCACTTCCTTGAATTTCCCAGTCAGCAGGGTGAGGAAGGGTTGCCATAGTGCTGCAAAGTCCGCCCCTTTCCCTGCTGAGGCTAACAACAGCTTCTCCATTCCCAGGATTGCCCAGAGACGATGCAACCAACCCAATTGTTGCGGGCCTGGACGGCCCTCCAGTGGGCTACTATGTTCTGAACTGCCGCCCCCAGGGCCAGTGTGATCAGTTTCCCCCTCCAGGATTTCAGGGGGTACATGAGAGCGTTAGGGAGGCCCAGTATGATGTAGGCTGGGAATCAAGGTAGTTGCGTGTCTAGGTGAGAGTCTATTAGATCCAGAATAGGAGTCCAGTATGAACGGAGCCTGTCACAGCCCCACAACAAGTGTTCTAGTGTCCCCAGTTCCCCGCAACCCCTCCAGCAGCGGTCGCTGACCTGGGGATCCCACCGATGCAACCTCTCGGGTGTATGATACCAGTATGTGGCGACTTTTATCATTGTCTCAGTGAGACCCGTGTGGTGTGCTGAATGCCTGGCTCTGTAATAAACCCCCTCCCACTCCTTCAATGTGAGTTGTCGCCCTAGGTCTCTCTCCCATCTAGCCCTTCCTGCGTTGTATGTGTGAACGTTAGTGAGGAGTAATTGTCGGTAGAGATCTGAGATTAGTTTTTTGTCTGATGTGCGGGTCAGCAGCCACTTCTCATAAGGCGTGAGGTGTCGTTGGGCTCCCGGCTGGATTGAGGGGTGAAGAACCCAGTGTCGCACCTGCAGGTATTGTAGGCGATCCATCTCGGCAATGCCATAGTCCTCTTTCACTTTGTGGAACGGAAGGATACCCTTAAGGTCAAACATGTGACCCACATCTCTGCAGGGGGTCGCTCTCCATGCTGCGTATGCCCTAGTGTCCAGGCCCGGCGTGAAGTCTGGGTTATCGAATATCGGGGTCATCGGCGAGGGAAATTAGGTCAGTCCCTTAGCCACTGCCACCCTGTCCCACACCTCGAGGACTGTGCTTGTGATCTTAGAGGCATAGAGGTTGGGGGTCTATGACATCGTGGGAGGAATGGGATACCCTGCAGTGGGCGACCGGCCACTGCCTGGTCCTGAAAGAGCCAGTGTTTACCCGACTCTAGTTGATGCCACTCTACTAGCGTGCGCAGCTGTGCCGCTTGAAAGTATAACGTGAGATCGGGTATACCAACTCCACCGTGATCAGGGGGAAGAGTAGCAATAGCGTGCTTAAACCGCGGGCGTCGGCCGTCCCAGATAAACCGCGTTAACTCCGATTGGGTTTTCTGAAGCCACCCGGTCGGTGGCCTCAAGGGAAGCGTCTGGAACAAGTATAGAATCTGGGGCAGCAACGTCATTTTAACAGCCGCGATCCGACCAAGCCAGGACAGCGTGAGGGGTTTCCAACGCCGTAACTGGTCTCGGATTGTCTTCATGAGCATCTCGTAGTTAGTCTTTGTGGTGTCCTGCACCGTCGGGGTCAGGAGGACGCCCAGATAGGAGATGGAGGTGTCAGACCACTGCACTTTGAACTCCGCTTTGACCTCTTCCAGGATTTCTGGTAGCAACGAGATATTCAGGGCCTCCGATTTCGCCTCATTAATCTTAAAGCCCGACGCCAGTGCGAAAGGCATGGAGTTCCGCAAAGAGTGCTCGCAGTGACTGCATCGGATTGGTGAGGGACAATAGGATATCGTCCGCGTACAAACTAATTTTGTGCGTGTCTCCGCCAAAGGAAATGCCGGAGATAAGTTTGTGGTGTCGCACTCTCTGCGCCATCAGCTCCATATAGAGTGCGAACAGGAGGGGGAAGGGTGGGCAGCCCTGTCGGGTGCCTCTGCCAATGCCAAATCTCGGGGATGTATGGCCATTAACTCGCACTGCTGCATTGCGGCGGCGGTAGCAATTAAATATGCGGTGTCGGAGGGTTTCTCCGAACCCGAAGTGCCGCAGTACTTGGTCAAGGTAAGGCCAGTGCACCCTGTCAAATGCTTTTTCTGCATCGATAGTGAGAAGCATACAGCCCGGTCTCGTACGCGAACCAGCCTCGATGAGGTGGGGGACCCGCCGGGTGTTGTCGCTGGTCTGCCTTTGTGGGATGAAGCCCGACTGGTCAGGCTCTACTAATTGCTGCATGTACGGCACTAGGCGACTTGCGAGGATGCCGGTGTAAAGCTTCAGATCTATGTTTAGCAGAGAGATAGGCCGGTAGGAGCCGCAGTCAGTTGGGTCACGTCCGGGCTTGGGGATCACCGAGATGGCCGCCTCGAGCAAATCAGGAGAGATGGCACCGGGCTGATCAAAGGTGTTGAACAGGTCACGCAGGATAGGGGCAACCTGTGGGCAAAATGTCTTATAGAAGGCTGCTGTATAGCCATCCGGTCCTGGGGATTTCCCCACTTTAAGGCGGGATATCGCCGAAATGACCTCCTCTAGGCCTATGGGCCGATCCAGGAAGTCCGCTTGCGCCTGGTTTAGGGCGGGAAGCGCTGCGCCTCGCAGATAGTCCATTCCGGCTTTCGGGTCGAGGCAGTCTGCATCATAGAGGGTGGCGTAAAAGTTACCGAAGGCCGCCGCTATGGCCGCGTCCTCCGTGAACTGGGTGCCTCGAGCGGATTGGAGGGAGCGTACCTGCTGCCTCTGAGTCTGTGCCCGTAGCCTACTCGCTAAGAGTTTCCCACAGCGGTCACCCCCGGTGTAGTATGCGTGCTTGAGGCGCATGGCGGCGTATTCAGCCACATCTTGGTCTAGGGCAGCCAGCATCTTCCTTTCGGTGCACAACTGGCGCCACGCCCGCGCGGCCCCGGTGCGCTGGTGCATCTGCTCCAGCTCAGCCACCAATTGGGTGAGTTTGGCTCTCTTCAGCGCTCTTTCCCTATTGTTAGCGGCGGCGATTGATATGATTTCACCGCGGAGGACCGCCTTGAGTGCCGCCCACTGAGTGGTTTTAGTCGTGTCTCCATTCGCATTGTGTGTCAAGAATTGAGCGATTGCAGCTTTGAGCCTGTCTTGTGTGTCTGGGACCTGCAGAAGCCCGTCCGAAGCCTCCAGTGTCGCTGAGGTGTCGGCGTGGGCGCCACTTGAAAAGTCGCCACCACTGGTGAATAGTCAGACAATGAGGCCGGAAGTATCTCCACGTCCTTAGCTTGTGCCGTCTACTGGGAGGAGCACAAAAAATAGTCCAACCTCGCGTAGGTCTTGCGGGCCGCTGAATAGTATGTGTAAGCTGTCGTATGTGGATGGGAGTGTCTCCATAGGTCAGTGAGGCCTAGATCTGCAATATGTGTGTGTCCTGATGTCGAAAGTGCCCCAACCTGTCCGAGCCTCTGACCTGAGCGGTCTGCTGTGTTGTGGAACACTAGGTTGAGATCTCCACCAAGTAGTAAGTGCGGGTGCGTGGAGGCTGTGGCCGCCTCTAGTGCTGTGTGTAAGAACCTTTCCTGGCCTTCGTTCGGCGCGTAAACAGAGCCCACCAATAATGTTTGGCCCGCAACCTGAAAACTGTGGAGGAGAAGCCGCCCCTTGACTCAGCCTCTTTCTGTATGACCCTCCCATCAAAGGACTTGGCTACTAATATTGCTACCCCGGCCACCTTTTTCTGAGTGGAGGGGAAAAACTGCCAAGGGAAGGAGCGCGACTTAAGTCTGTGATGGTCTTTAGATACGAGGTGCGTCTCTTGTAGGAGGCAACTGTCAGCTTTCGAGTGTTCCAGGAAGGACAGTATCGCCTTGCGCTTGCCTGGGTTGTTGAGGCCCCGCACATTAAGTGAAAGTATAGTCAAGTGGCGTGTCATGGCGGGCGCAATATGGAAGGAGCTAAGCCCAGCCCCTGGGCCGCGGGCGTGAGTTGTAGGACAATACCTCGCTCGGCGTAGGTGTGTCCGCCGACCCCATCTGTAAGGTCAAAACCCCCTGGACAAGGAGAGCCCTCCCCCCCTCCCTCCCCCCTCTCAACTCCCCCCCAACCCAAACATTCGCAACTCCCCCCTCCCAGCCCGCCCCCCATCCCTTCGTCCCAACCATGAAAAGATTTTGATCAAACATAGTCCCAGGTCCAGTTAGTAGTCCACTGGACCCGTGGTAAGGTATATCCTCGGTGTGTAGGCAATGGCAACGGTGTTGTTGAACAGATCTTTCCCCCATCTACCGTCGTAGATGAAATGTTAGGGTTTCAGCTGGGAAAGTGTGCGGAGTCCAAAGCCTCCGCTCCCGCCGCTGGCTCAAACGGTCCCGGCCTCATCGTACCCATATGGGCCATAACTCTATCAGTCTGGAGGTCAGCCGTTGTCCGGTTTCACCAAGCCCTGTGCTACGGTTTCCACTGCCGCTCGTTGACCTTCCTCAATCTCCGTCGCTGTGGGGCGCCTCGGTCTGCGGCGACGTCGTTGCTGCTTCCATCGCCTGGCTGTATCCTCACTGGCAGCACCCTCCCCCGTGGGGCCCTCGTCCACCGTCGGTTCCTCAATGCCCAGGAGGCTGCAGGCCTCCCTGAGGGAGCGCAGTTGGTGTAGGTTGTTGCCTAGCTTGAACACCAGGCAGAAGGGGTGCCCCCAACTGTAGGAGATATTGTGCTTTCGCAATTCCGCCGTGACTGGCCGAAAGGTGCGTCGCTTCTCTAAGGTAAGGGCCGCGAGGTCTTGATACAGAGTCGGGGAATGTGTGCCATAGGTGACCGGTGCCATCTGGCGCGCTTTGTTAAGGATCTCTTCTTTTGTTCTAAAGTCCTGCACACAGACCAGAATGTCCGCTGGGTGGGCGCATTAGCTCTAGGCGGGCCCGTCCGATGGGCCCTGTCCAGTCGCAGGGGGGAGTCCGCCGGCCGGCCCAGAATGTGGTTGAACAGTCCCTGAGTGAATTGAAAGAGATCTTCCGTGTCAGAGGACTGCTTCACTCCCCTAATCCTGATGTTGTGCCTCCGGGAGCGGTTCTCCAAGTCCTCAGCGTGAGTTTGGAGGTCTACCTGCTGGTCATGTATGCGTACTAACTCTTGCCTCAGTGCCACCAGCATCCCGCCCGTCACTTTTTGTTTCCAAATCCGCCACTCTCTCTCCAATGGCGTTGGTATCTCGGCGTACCTCCTTTATTTCCTCCTGGAGTTCCCTCTTTAGGGCGTGGATGTCCTCTCGTAAACCGGTAAAGAGGGACTCCAAAAAGGACCGCGTGACAGGGCCCTCGGGATCCGTCTTTCCCAAGGACGGAGAGTCTGAGGCCTTCTTCTCGGTGCCTGCCCGGTGGCCGGTCGTTGTGGCGTCCGTCCGTTTCCCCATCGTGCTAGGGGTGAAGAGCTCCTTTATGGTGCGGTCTTTCCGGGTTCTCCCGGTGGACATGTCCCCTTTAGGCCCCCCCCAGCGCACCGATCAGCCACCACTAGTGTCGGCGGCCTGTGAGTCCCAAAACCTCGAGCTCGCCAAGGCCCCACAGTGCCAGGCACGCAGGCGGCCCAAGGACTAGTGAGTTGTATGGGAGGGCAAGGAGCAGGACCGGGCCCAGTCACAAAATGGCGGTCTATCACAGAGGAGCCCGGGCCGTCACCAGGCAGCAAGTCACTGAGTGGGCAGAAGGAGTTCTAGGCGTAGGGGTCCCCGCGATCACAACACCCTTGTGGGATCCCTATTCGGCCTCTAACCACCTGCTATTGACCTCTGGGCCGGTCGGGCCTCCGCTGCCCGTCGACCGTTCCACCGTCTGGACCAGTGTATGGCCCTGCACCTGTCCTCGGCGGGCGCAGTGCAGTAGTATCAGGGCTGTAGAGGAGGGGAGCGAAGGGCCAGGATAATGCGCTGTCCAAGTCACGGCGCCGAGTCCTACAAAATGGCGACCTCCTGTGATTTCCAATCACTGCCGGGGCCGAGGGTGAATGTAGGCGCCCCGCAGCGTGGGAGGGGGTCCGGCGCTACCACTGTTCTTCCCCCGCCGTCCCCGCTCTGCCGGCTCTGTCCCGCTGGCCGCCGGGAGGCTGTTTGTCCACCCCTCGCTCCTCACCTCGGACCGCAAGTCGGTCCCTCCAGGTGCCGCTGCTCGCTCCGCTGGTGGTCACCGGCAGCCTCGGTAGCGCTCAGGGCCGGGGTAGCTCCGTTGTCAGGGAGTGACAGCAGGTCCGCAGAAGCCTCCGCCAAGGAGTTGCGGGAAGCCTCGCGCACCGCCACGCGGGTCGGACCTGCCGTCACCACAGCCGCCTGCTTGGAGTGTCTCAGAGGCGGCCTCCGCCCACCACGGCCTCGTTCCCGCCGCTCCGCTCTCACCAGGCCCCAACGGCCACTGCAATGCCGGGTGGGCCCGACGGGAATTGGGCGCCGTCGGTCTTCAGCGCCGACTGTCAGCGCCACTGCCGCAGTAGTGTCGGTTCCGGGCACTCCAGGAAACCACTCGGGCCGGGATAGGTGCTATATTAATGCTAGAATATGGCGGCCGCCGGCGGGAGCTCGGCAAAGCACGTCCGCTCACACCGCCATCTTGGCCACGCCTTCTTACTTGTTTTAATGCATGACAAGAATGAAAGAGTGAACTCTCACGAAATAGTTGAGCAGAGCTTAGTTTTGGTTATATGTGTGAATACGCAGATTTATTAAATGGACTAGATGACCTTGTAAAAATATAAAACATAGCTGACCAGTGGCTTAATGTCATGTGTAACCCATTTGGTCATTTCTGTGAATGTAACCAAAAGCACTTTGTATTCTGAGGTTTGGAGTCCATGATAACGTCGTTCAAAGCAAAGCTGCAGGACCCATGATTTGGGGCGACCATTTAAACTTTGCAAAGGCTCTTCCGTTGCTTAGAATTGCTTGTAGCATTTTTTAAATACGTTTTTTATTTGATGGTGCAAGAAACAAAATGTATTTTTGGGGGGTGAAATCAATACAAAAGATGATGCATTACCAGCAAATCAGTAAAATAAATAATTATGCAGAAAACACGGAAGCCACAGAAACATAGATTTTCAGTGGCCCTGATTGTATGTCATAGTGCCAATTGTCAGACTTCTGAAATACAAAATAAAATTTAGTTCATGACTTTCTGCCTTTTCTTGTGTGCAGTCAAGGGTTAAACAGCCCAGTGGATGAGAGAGCAGAGACAGCCTTTCAAATGCAGACCTGCGCATGTCACTGGTACTGGGCTAACATTAATACTCCTTGCATAAACAAATGGGCATGTCGACATGATATTTACCAGAAGAGTGCGAGCATCAGCAGCTAAAGTGTCTAAAGCAGCGTACAGGAGAGGTCGCTCTGTCTGAACAGGTCTATATGTGCCTTGGTGAGAGGCGGCACACATTAGCAGCCCATAGCACCCTTATCGACAGCAACATGCCTACCATGCGCCTGGAATGGGGATCAACTCTGTGATGTATTAATACGATGGGAAGACGGTAAGGTCACTTCTCAGTCTTTGCCGCAGTGTACTCTTTCTATCAAACTTGTTTCTGAGAAAATTAGAGCACCAGCTGCCCATGAGGCCGTTTTTTTTGCAGTTTGAAGTTGGGGCTTCGGGGGATGGATCTCCTGTTATTCTATCTGCTTCCACTCACAGCAGTTTATTGACTAGACGGGATGGAAATCTGCTACCCACATTGGGCATAGTGCACGGTGCTGTGAACTCCAGGCTGCCAAGCTAGCACCCGCGCCTGGGCAAGGCAGTCTTAACTCCAGAATACTTACTTCACTTGTAGTCAGGGATCCTCTCTTCCAGGCCATGTCTGGACCAGATAGAAATGCTATTGTATTATTTCCAGTATTTGTTCATGGTTCCCCTTCCATCAAGCATCCAGTGTTTCATTTAAAGGTCTGTCTCGTAGAGTACGCCACTCCCATTGAAGAATGAGCTGCACACACCTTACAGGCTAGCTTGATTGGCCAGATCGCAGAGGTGGATAGTGCAAACAGATGCAGAATTTTACTGCAAGGGTTGGCTCTCTAAGTATATGCAACCTGGGTGCAAGTATGCACACCAGCAACTTTTTTGTTGCTTTTTTTGCATATTTGGAGTTGGGTTTAGTATCAAACAATTGTATTGTTTTACTTCAAGCAAAATGTATAGGTTGGCCAATCACATGGCCTCATTTGGTTTTGGTTATGTTGCACACTGACTTGTTATCAAGCAGATATGTATTGTTTCATCTCTGGAGTAAACACCTAATGTACGAAGTACTTGAAGATAATTAAGTGAATGATATGCGCTTTCTTTAATGTTTTTAGTGACTTTGGAAAGCTAGTTTGCCCCAGTGGTCCAATAGCCTCTTTTCACACAGAGGATTCAGCTACAGGCGTGTGATGGACCCATGTAGTGTGATTTCCTTTTGTGCAGTGTTGTTGGACAATTGAAGATATTTCAGAGCTGGTGTTGATCTGGCAATTCATAGTGAGCAAGGAGTCCAAGATGATGTCAAGGTTTGGGTTGTGGTCATTGGGTGTGGGGGGGTCCAAGTGCTAAGGTCAGGAGTCATCCTAGGAGGATGGGGTGGATCCCAGGATGAGGACATCAGTCCTCGCTGATTTGATCTTTGGGCAGTTGTACTTCATGCAGGCGGCGACAGCCTTCATCCTGTCATGGAAGCTATTCTTGGCGACTGCCCTTGTTGGTGAGGGAGAGAATCAGCTGAGAGTAGTCGGCGAAGTAGACGATGTTGAGTCCATTGTTCCTGACGATGGCTGCGAGTGGAGCCATGTAGATGTTGAAGAGAGTGGGTCTCAGGGAGGAGCCCTGAGGCACTTTACAGCTGATCTCCATGGGTGTAGAGTGGAACAGTGGTTGTCTGACTCTATGTGTTCAGATGGTGAGGAAGGGGCAGGTCCCTTCCAGGGCTTTGTCGTGGATGCTGGCGTCATGGTGTCTGGTACACAGGGTGCGGTGGGAGATGGTATCGAAGGTGGCTGAGAGGTTCAGAAGGATGAGAGCAGCAGTTTTGCCACAGTCGAGGAGGGTGCGGATGTCGTCTGTGGCAGTCTCGGTACAGTGGTTGCTATGAAGCTGGATTGGGAGAGGTCCAGGATGTGGTTCGCTTTGATGAACTCAGAAAGTTGGCTGTTGATTGACTTCTCAATAACCTTTGCTGGGAAGGGGAGTAGAGAGATGGATCCGACGTTCATGAGGACCATCGGCTTGACAGAGGGTTTCTTCAGCAAAAGGTTGATCTCTTCATATTTCCAGTCTTCTGGGAAGGTTGTTGTGTTGATAGAGTAGTTGATGGTGCTGCAGAGTTCGGGGGCGATGGAACTGCCAGCCTTGTTGAAGATGTGTTGCGGGCAGGGTTCCAAGGGTGCTCCGGAAATGATGCTCTTGATGATCTTGAGGGTGTTGTTAGCGGTGAAGGGAGTCCAGCTAAGCAGGGTCTCCAGGGGTCTTGTGTCATTGGGTGCAGTGGTTGCTGGTGGTGTGGGAGGGTCTTGGGTATCAAGGCTGTCGAAGCTGTCATAGATCTTGCAGTGGAAGAAGGTGCTGAGGTTGTTGCTGAGGTCTAGGGAGGGTAGGATCTCTGCTGTTTCTGTGCTAAGCTTGGCCAATTCTTTGACCAGGGTGAAGAGTTCTTTACCATTGAGTGTGTTGGTTTTGATCCTTTCTTGTAGAACCCCTTTCTTTGTTGTTCTAATAAGGTGGTGGTGTTCAGTGACAGCTGTTTTGAAGGCTGAGTGGTCTTCCAGTTTTTGCTGCTCCTCCACCTCTTCTCGAGCTGTCTATAGGTGTGTCTGGACTCATGAAGGGTGGGAGAGAACTAGCTGACTTTCTTGGAGTGTCAGGTGCCTTGGGCTTTCTTGAGGGAAGCCAGCGTGTTAGAGCAGTTGGAGATTAATCAATGGAGGTTGTATGCGGAAGTGTTATCCTCTGTGGATGTCAGTGGTGGGGTTTTGCTGAGGGAGGTGGTGAGCTGTTCATCCATAACCTTGTTCCAGCTTCTGCAAGGGCAGCATTGAGAGTGGTGGTGAACAGTGGGTTTGTTGAAGGAGAAGTAGACCCAACAGTGGTTGGTCCAAAGGAGCTTGAAGGTGTGGCTGGCGGAGAAGATGGGGTGGAGTGTGTGTCCTGCTGAGTGGATTGGGTAGGTGACAGTTGTTTGAGTCCAATGGTGGCAAGGTACTCCAGCAGGGACGAGGTGTTCTTGTTGTTGGGGTTGCCTAGGTGAAATTTGAGGTCGCCGAGGAGATGTAGTCTCTGGAGGCGAGGGCGTGGGGTGCGATGATGGAATCATTGAAGGGTGGACAGGGGGTCTGTAGATGAGGGTGCCATGGAGGTTGGTGTCCGGGTTGGTCTGGAAATGGAAGTCGAGGTGCTCCATTTTGGTTGAGTGGTCATCCGAGTGGGTGGTGAGACAGAGTGTGCTTTTGTGTAGGATGGCGATGCCTCCACCGGATTTGTTGATGCGGACCTTGTGAATGATCTTGTAGCTGTGTTGGATGGCAGTGGCAATCTCCAGGGTGGAGTTGGAGTTCATCCAGGTTGCTGTGAGGACGACAATGTTGGGGGGGACAGTGTCAAGTAGGTCCCAGATTCCTGCAACATGTTTGTTGAGGGAGTGTGTGTTGATCAATATCCAGGTGAGGGTCTAGGGACCTGTATTTGTCTGTCTGGTAGTGAGGGCATGGATGGTGCTGGAGTCATAGTGGTGGATGGTCCGGTAACCAGGGTCTGTGGTGCTGGGTGCTGTCCAGGCCTGGATGGGCTTGCCTTTGGCATGGCTGCCATTAAGTAGTGTGAGTGGGAGGGCTGGACAGCTATGAGGCCGGAAAGCGGGAAAGCGGCCCAGGATGGGGGAGGGAGCAGGCAACTGCGAAGACACGGGGAGGAAAGGCACAAAAGTGCATAAAAGGGAAGAGAGTAAACAGAAAACCAGAAAAATTGAAATGTGAAAATTAAGGAAAATCATTGGTCAGAGTAAAAACAGGGAAAAACAGAGAAAGGCAGAAACAGAGCGAAGGAGGGCAGAGCGGCAGCAGAGCAGAGAAATCTCCCCACTGGACCACTAGGGATGCAGTGTAGGCGGGTGCCTGCAGATGGAGTAGGGCCTTGAACACAGGACCTGGAAGGGTCAGGGGTGGTCGATGCAAGTAAGCGTGTTGGAGCGGTGGAGTGGGCGGGGGATGTCAACAGATGACGGAATAGGGAATAATAAATTAATAAATAAATCCTATTTTGTCATCAGTCGACATCTCCCCTACTCCAGTCCACAGCGCTTACCTGCACCAACTGCCGCTGGTCAGTGCCAACAGCTACCAGGCAGAGCTGTGCGGTGAGGGAGGCCACTCAATTACAATGTCAATGAGATTGCTCCTTTACAGTGCAGCGGCTGCCATTAAGTAGCATGAGGGGGAGGGCTGAACAGCTGGGAGGATGGAAAGCGAGGCGCTATAAAGCTGCGTTGGATGGGGGCAGGGCTCCGGGGGCAAGCAGGAACATGGCGAGGAAAGGTGAAAAGTGTAAAAAAGGGAAGAAAGTAAACAGAAAAACTGAAAAGAAAATGTTTTGCGATTTAAGGTATTGAATTTTATTACATATCATAGTTACTTAAAACCATTGGGCTAGACTCCCAGTGGACTCCTGGTCCAATAGCCTCATTGCTTCCCGTCCTCCCTGTAATGGGGATCCTTGTGTAGTCAATCAGGACTATGAAGAGTGGATCTCGAAGTCTCTTGAGGCCACCCTTCCCCTCCGTAAAATCACTACGAAGCGCTCACAAAAAACTGCCCCATGGTTTTCCGAGGAACTCTGGGAAAAAAACGGCATTGCAGGAAACTAGAAAGACGGTGGCGCTTGGACTACTCCTTGGACGATAAAACCCAATATAGAGAGGCGATTAGAGCCTACAAAGATGTGGTAAAAATTGCCCACTCAACCTATTTCGCTACACAAATCATGCGGGCAAAATCTAAACCTAAAGAAATCTTTCATATTGTAAAAAGCCTCACTAAACCTCCTCTACCCTCTACGCTTCCCTGTAAAACAATAGCCCACTGTAATGACTTGGCAGAATTCTTTCATCAAAAAGTTCACCAAATCTACTCCTCCTTTCCTGCCATGGATCCCGACCCCGCTGCTCAGGCGTGGTCAAGTTCGATGGAAGCTCCCCCTCAACCCCCTGCAACTTTGGAATAAGTTCCGTTGTTGGAACAGGAATCCCTGGAATCTCTAGCTTGGCAAGTAAAATCAGTGTCACCATGTGATCCAGCTCTACCAGAGGCAATTATCTCGGTATTTCAGGTCGTCCTCCCCACTATCATGAACCTCCTCAATGCCTCTATCACCTCCTGCATTGTCCCGCCCCCCTGGAAGCAGGCGATGGTTCGTGCACTACTGAAGAAACCGACTCTGGACCCTGGCGACATTAGCAGCTACCGCCCCATCTCCCTGTTTCCTTGGGTGAGCAAAATTCTTGAGAAGCACATCAATTTACATCTGATGGACTTTCTCGAGAATAACCAGCTGCTGGATGCCACCCAAACGGGCTTTCGACCTAGACATGGGACAGAGACCGCCTTATTAGCAGTCACCGAGGAAACCAGAAGGATTTTAGATCGAGGGTAATCAGTGGCAGTGGTCCTCCTCGATTTGAGCGCAGCATTCGACACTGTTAGTAATGATATGCTACTGTGCCGCCTCTCCGATGTTGGAATCTCAGGTAGGGCAATACTCTGGCTCAAATCCTTTCTGAGCAACAGGTCTTTTCAGATCTTTGAGGGAGATACAGTCTCCTCCAGAAAACCTCTGAGCTGCGGGGTACCCGCAGGGCTCCCCTTAAGCCCTGCGCTATTTAACATCTATATGAGACCATTAATGAAATGTTTGGAGGAAGTAAAAAGCTGGATGATGACATCCTCTCTTAAGCTTAACGGGGATAAAACTGAGCTGATGCTCCTGGCCCCGCTGTTCTAACGCACCTTGACTCCCTCTGGCCTCCATGCCTAGGCATTCCCCATGTACCTAAGGACAACATAAAAAGCTTGGGGTATGGCTGTATAAAGCCTTAACCTTTAACACCCAGGCCACGAAGCTTTCCGCAACTTGTTTTGGCCTCCTTAGGATGCCGAAAAATTTACTCCCACTTCTACCTATGGAGGCCAAGCAAGTTGCCGTCCAAGGCCTGATCCAGTCTCGGCTGGACTTTAGCAGCATCCTGTACCTTGGTGCGCCCGACTACACACTGTGCAAGTTGCAGATTGTCCAAAATTGTGCGGCTCGCACATTGCTTCAGTTGCCACGCAGACTGTCAACCAAACCTGGGCTGAGTAGCCTGCATTGGCTCCCGGTCCGGCAAAGAATTGCCTTTAAGGCAATGTGCATATCCCACCAAGCCTTTTGGCATAAAGGATCGGCAATTAGCCACCAACTAATCACACATTACCACCCTAGAAAACACCTTCGCTCTAGCCAGGCCTTCTTAGCCACAGTTCCCAGAATCAAGAGAAAGAGAGCTGGAGGCAGGATGTTCTCCTATAATGCCGCCAAACTGTGGAACTCCCTTCCCCTCCAACTTAGGTCCAACCCTGTTCTGCCCTCCTTCTGCAAGCAATTAAAGGCCTTTCTTTTTAACGCTCATAACTAATCCCCTAGCTGATCGCCTCTGATAAGTGGCTCCACTCTCTAGTCAGCGCTTGGATGCCTCAGGGCAGCAATCGCGCTCTATAAGTCTACGTTTCATTTCATTTCATTTCAATACGAATTTCAAATAAGACAATAAAATTATACTGAAATATTAATTACACATTTGCAAAAATTCATGTATCATTAAAAACTTAAAACAGTTAAATTACTATCAGATTAAAAATGCTTTGTTCTTCATACAAATAGCTCTCAATATAAATTGTGCATTCTATCTAACTTCATTACTCCGTCTGAGCAGTGCTAGTAACCAAGAGTGGGCGTTATTTAAAGTCCAGTCCAGGTGCTTATATGAAGGCTTCCCAAGTCGCATTATTGGGGGCAGTCTGGTATCATAGTTAAAAGAGTGGACACAGTAGTACCAGTTATTTCAGTTTAAGGCCACCTGCATGAGTTTGTGGCCTATCGGGCTACCCCTTAGCCTGGAAGAAGTTTAGGTGTTCAATGGCATTTTTTTCTCAGCTGCATCTAGGAATCTCACTAGTCTACAGTTTAATTGAGGTGATGCTGGGTCAAAGCATACTAAAATTGCTTGTCTCCTTGAGCGAATACGCCTTTGATTTAGGGGGACTCTTAGCAGCTGTCTCCTTTCCTGTGTCAGCTCCTTGCAGGAGCATAATAAATGGAAAATGTCGCCCTGGCCATTTTTGCATAGACTGCAAGAGGTTCAAGATAGCTCCCTTTTCCATGGTGGGAGGTTCTGACTGCACAGGATCAAGCCAAGACAAAGTTTTGAGAATTTTAATGTTTGTGATTTCGGGTAGCCCAAATTTAAATATTTTTAGGGACCTAGAACTTTGTAATTGTTCACAGTCATCCAGGCGTGCGATCTTGCTGAAAAGGCTGCTGTGTCCACAACTAACACCCATTTTTTCAAGGATTTCCAAACTCATTTCTTGAAGGATGAATGGTGGGTCTGTGTGTTCCAAAGGGCCAAGAGTCCAGTGCATGCTAAAGCCTTCTGAAAATAGCTTCTTGCAGGAGAATCCTCCCTCTGCTGGAGATTTTGCCACAGAAGCTGATTTAGAGTTTTAGGGGGCGATAGTCTGATTTTGTTCCAGCAGCTGATGAATGCGCCATATGTGGCCAGGGAAGTATAGTTTGGAAGTCTAAACGTGGTTTTGTATGCTTTTACTAAAGTTGTGTCCAGCAGTTCAGCATCTCTGTCTCTCAAGGCTTCACTGCCATAAGTTATAGTGGGAAAGATGTTACCCTGTGCTACATTCAGAAGGGGACTCAATGTTGGGCCCAATAGTTTAGATGTTAGGCTTTTCATGGTTAATGCTAGCACCAGCCCCTTCCTTTTAATCTCTTCTAGGAGCAAATGTTCCTTCTTTGTCAATATATACACCTAGGTACCTATAGACTCCTGCTGAATCTATTCATGTACCGCCCAGGTGACAGCTTCTCACTCCTTCTTTTTGTAGTTAATTGACATAGTTATAGTTTTCTTAAAGTTGATTGACAGCTTATTTGCTTCAGCGTAGTCCTGCATGCTGTTGAGTAGATGTTGCAAGCCAACTGCTGTGTGGCTGAGCAAGATTGCGTTGCCAGCGTAAAGGAGATTGGACAGAGCTGTGCCCCCCATCCTGGGTGCCTGAGAATTGCTGGTGTTAAGTAATTGTGGTAGGTCTGCCATGAATAAATTGAATAACATGGGTGCCAGCACACAGCCCTGTTTGAGGCCCTTCATTGTTTTTTGTTTCCTTGTCAAATGCGTCCCTGTGCCAAGTTTGACCTGTACCCAGGTGTCTGTATGTAGGAGCATTATCATTTTTAAAAGAGCATTTGGGATACCCCAACTGGCTATCTTCGCCCCCAGTCTCGATCTGTTCACATTGTCGAAAGCGGCACTAAAATTGATAAAACAAAGGTGCAGCTGCATTTTTAGTGGGATTATGTCATTTTTGTCCGCCCAGGCTGTAAGTTCTTCCAACAGCGTGCCCGCAAAGTATTTTGCCTAGTTATCGATTAGTGCCACTAACCGATAATTGCCGGGCAAAGCCTTGTCACCACTTTTGTGGCTAGGAACGAACGTGGAACCTTTCTATGAATCAGGGATGACAACCTGTTGTCTCACTTCCAGGAATATTAGATGAAGTATCCTTGCCAACTCTGTCGCCCTCTGTTTAAACAGAACAGGGGGATTCCATTTGGGCTTGGCTCCCCTTCCTTTCTTCCCTTTGTGATCTGCTGCTTGATTAGCAGATGTGCAGCTTTGTGTGATATTTCCTGCAGCAGTTGATTATGTCTGAA
The DNA here is from genome assembly GCF_964263255.1 of Lissotriton vulgaris. Lineage (NCBI taxonomy): Eukaryota > Metazoa > Chordata > Amphibia > Caudata > Salamandridae > Lissotriton > Lissotriton vulgaris. The sequence goes on from NC_141689.1 coordinate 764,669,730, forward strand.
AATGTATATGAGACTCTATCGTTTATTTGATTAGCCGCATCACGATCAGTTGAAGCTACCCCGCTCTGGTCCAGGTGAAGGGAACCCGCTGTGAGGTCAATGAAGTGGGTAAACAGATAATTGGCCCAGGTTACCTTTAATATGTGTGATGAGATTCCCCCACGTTGCGGGTTGATGATTGTGTTAACCGTTTTCCAGAAACTGGCACAGTCATTTTTGTTTTATGTTTTGGAAACGTTCGGCCCAGATGTCATCTTCATGGTTTTTGTTAATGCCCTATGTCAGCTTCTTTAGATTAGTTCTTTGCTGACGCAAAAAGGAGAGCAGCAAGAGGTTGCAAGGGACATAACACAGGGATCTTATTGAGCCATTTATAGTTCTTTTGAGGCTTTTAATTTGCGCGCCTTGTGCTGCAGTTAGCTTTTTCACTTGCTCGATTGGCAGAGTGCGCTTCAATTTGATTTGCGACACGTGTAGTTCTCTGAGCGTCTTAGTGAAACATTCCCAGATTTGAATGTAATCTATGTTGATCGGGTATGAGAGTATAAGATTCAGTGCCGATTCTGACAAGGATTCGATGTTATCTGCCATAAATGTAATTCTCTTATAATCTGAAGTGTAGATGGTGCCTGAGATTGGGGCAGGCTGGATGCCGGAGGGAGCAGTTGCGGCTAAAGTTATTTCTTGTGGGCGGTGATCGCTGTCTCCCTTGTCCCCCATTCTAAAATGAGTAATGTATGAAAGTGAGAGACTAGTAAAGGTATAGTCCAAAATCGAGGAAGTTGTTGCAGTATATTAACTGGCTACAGGATTAATGTCCCCTTCAAATCTTCCATTGAGGGCCCAGAGATTGGAGTGTTCCAAGTCCTTGAGAAGGCCTCTGTTTGTCTTGTTGGTTTTCCCGTGGCTGAAGACGCCTTGTGTTCGCATATTGGAGTATGAAGATCAAAATCTTGCTTCACATTCATCTGTTGATCCCAATAAGTATTGATTCAGGTCCACCGACAGAATAATATTTGATGATTTAGTACTGCCTATATAGGTAAATATTTGGACAAATAGCTTCGCCGAATCTGTTGCTAAATGTTTTGGGTGGATGTATGCATTACCGATCATTACTTATTTTTGTGCGCCCTCCAAAGAAAGAGCGAGTTGGTTGCTATGGCAACTTCTGTTCCAGGGTCGACTGCAGCTGCTGTAGTTATGATAGCTGTTTATATATATGTTGCCAGCCCACCTGAACAGTGACCGGAGTTGCCTCCTTTTGTAGCTGGTATGGTGAAGCAGTGGAACCCATGTATATGTAATTGTTCTGTCAACTATGTTTCCTGCATCAGGATTATATCAAACGCTTTGAAGTATTGCAGAAAGTCTGGGTCAGAAGCTTTTCAACTAGACCATTGCTGTTCCATGAGCAGCGGCAAATCTCACTTCCTTTTTGTTGACTGTTGCCTGTGTCCATTTGGCTATGATGTCATTGAATTGCTGGAAAGAGGGTTAGAGCTATTGTGATAAGCTCAGCAAACCGAAGACTATCTCCAAGTGCAGCTTCTTCGCCAAAAGGTGCGCTGTCAGAACCTTGGAAGAGAGGCCTGATTGAGCAGAGGAGCCCAGTGCACCTCTAAGAATGGAGATTGAGGGCCTTGGGCGGCAAATGAGGCCATGCCTTGGACTGGGGTTTAGAAGAGGCGCTGGGTAGGCTAGATTTTGGTAGGAGGTAGCCTTGATTCCCCAAGCTTCAAAAATGTGGTGCTCATTTAGTACTCTTTGTGCGATAGCAACTGTTTTTCACGACACCCTTGTTGCCTCAAGCATTGCTGGATTATCTGGTTTAAGAAACTCTATTGCAAGAAGATCAGTTGTATTCAGATTTGCTAGATTGGGAATGGCCCTTAATAGTTTCAAAACATTACCCCTGTTCAGTATGTTTTGGTGCCCTTTTGATGTATACTCGGGTTTGAACAGTGTGAGACTCCAGCTGAGTGGCAATCTTTTAGAGGTCTGCACTTGATTTGTGGATTCTCCAGCATACAATGAGCAGTCTTGCTGATTGTTAAGTTGTACATCCTCCCTTAATTCCGGTAGCTGCACCTCTTTACGGGGGCTGTGGTTGGTTATGTTGTTTCTTGTTAGTGTTAGTTCGCTGGGTGGCCTCGAATCCTGCAGGTAGGATGAGCCCTGGGACCTTCCATATTTGTTTTCCTTTACTCTGTATCACAAGTTTTTCGATATTGTGGTTTAAGCTATTGTTTATCTGATCTTTGTTGACGTAATGATTAATGGTCGTTTGCCTGATTTTGTCTGTTCTATGCATCCCATTTTCTTCTGTTGCTTGATCCCCTCATATTAGGGATTATCTTTGTCAATCGGGCCAAGTTGGATTGTTTAATGGCTTTTGTAATGAAAATATGGGAATTACCCTTCGTTCGGTGTTAGCACTTCCTCTGTGGAGAACTAACAGTGCCTGTGGCGAGTTCCCGTTATTTGTATCAGTGTCAGGATTCTTGCTCTTGCCAATGCTTGCTCTTGCCAATGCTTGTTGTTACAAATGTGCCAATGCTTGGTGTGCCAATGCTTGTTGTTACCAATGTGCCAATGCTTGTTGTTACTAATGCTTGTCAAAACGCCTTGCCAATGCTTGTTGCTGAATCCCTTTTGCCAATGCTTGTTGTTGAATCGTTTTGCCAATGCTTGTTCCCGCAAATCCTGTTGGCATGATCTTCTTTGCCAGTGCTTGTTGCCTTGTGCCTCAGAAGTTCCTATTTCGAGTTTTGCTGCCGAGGTCTTTTTTCCCTCTGCAGCCTCCGTACTTCAGTTTGGGACTATAAAAGCGGCCACGCCCAAAACACCGCGCGGATTATTCCTTTCTGGTTCCTGTGATCGGAGGTCTCCTGCTTTTGGTCCGGTCTTCGCTTCCAACGCTGGAGGATTTCGCTGGTGTGCCTAGCAGCCCTGTTTCCTGTTAAATGGTAGTAAACTACCACGAAAATCCGCTTGCAGAAAACGCAGGTAGGATTTAACCTATTTCTATTTGCCGGCTGGAGGAACTTTCAAGAGGCTCGTAGGAAGAAACGCGAGGGGCGTTTCCTTTGTTTGTTTTCTGGACTTGGTTATCGGACTTGGTTTCTGGACCTTTGCTCCTAGTAGTGAGCCTTCTAAACACTTCTTCTGCCTTTGTTGGTTCTTTTTAAAACCGCTTTATCGAAGGTCCTCGGTGGAGGGCTTAGGTCATTGATTCTGTTCGAAGTTCTTTTGGTCTAATCTTGGCTCTATTGTATTTGAAATGTTTGCAATGAACAAATGCTGTGAATTGAACAGTAGTTAGTTCTTGAGACCTATTCATACTGTTGTGAATCAATCTGAGGTTTATGAGAGGTGACCTAATTTGTGTGTACAACTATGAGACAAATTTCTATGCATTAAGTATTGAATAACACTTGTGCTAGTGTTGAAACTATTATGAGTCTTGACTAAACCTGTGATGCATGTTGATATTTTATATCTATGCCGATTTGCGCCAACTTGCTTACTGAATATTGCTTACTGAATATAAAGATTACATGGTGGAAAGTTACTCTTGTTTTCCTTCTATAGACAGTGTTATTTGTAAACGCCATAGCGCTTCAGCACATAGTAGGCCTCAGGGTGATGCTCCTGAGAAACTCTAGGGGGGCTTAAGAAACCAAGGCCCTGACAGAATAATCCGCCCACGAATTTTGTTTCTCCCGAGCAAAACCAAATGAATGCCACCATGGATGATCTGTGTGCAATGATTGGGAATTTACAAACTGAATTAACTGTTAGTAGAACTGAAACAGCAGCTTTAGCCAATAAAGTTATTCATTTGCAATCGCGTTTGGACTCAGCACCATCTGCAGGTCAACATCAAACAAATGTATCAGGTTCATCGCCCACTGTTTCAGTTACTGTTCCTACTACTGTTCCGTTGGCCCAGCCTGAGAGGTTTAGTGGGGAACCGAACAAGTTCCAAACCTTTCTAACGCAGGTGCAGTTGCATTTCATGGTTAAACCAGCTTCATTCCCGAATCCTCAGTCACGAACCGCCTTTCTGATTTCCTTCTTGAGTGGTGACGCAGCTATGTGGGCGGTTCCCCTGGTTCAATCTGATGATCCAATATTATATAACTGGGTGCAGTTTAAACGAGAGTTTGAGAGGATTTTCGATAGACGAACAATAACAGGATCAGCCGATAGAGAACTATTAGAATTAAGACAGGGAAACAAGGAACTAGTACATTACCTTACCCAATTCAACCGTCTTATTGCAGAGACTGACTGGCCTGAAGCCAAGAGGGCAGCTCTTTATTACCAAGGGCTAAGAGATGAGCTGAAAGACCTTATTGCACCAATAGATCCTCAACCTCAAACATGTGCAGATCTTATTGCACTCAGTCTACGTCTGGACCATCGAGTTGCTGATCGCAAAGGAGATAGAAAAAGAACAGATGTCAGAATCTTTTCCAGAGCTAAGGATAGATCACTTCCCAGTGCCCAGGAATCTGCAGAGCCTATGGAAATAGGAAGTTTGAGGAAACCCTTAACTTCTGAAGAAAAAGAAAACCGGCGTAAGAATGGTCTATGTCTTTATTGTGGAAAGAAGGGACATTTCGTTAGAGAATGTTCACTCAAACCTAAGAACTCTTGGTCTCGAGACAGAAAGGAAACTAAGTCGGAAAACTAGAGAACTCGAAATTGGATCAGGAGACTTTTTCGAGTTGGCAATCCCCTCCTGAACAAACCATCGCAAACACCTTGCAGTTAACAGTGCCTCATCTCACTTTGAATGTTTCTTTTAGAATACCTAATCTAAACCAAATCTTGGTGGCAGCTATGATTGACTCTGGTGCCACCGGAAATTTCATAGATTCCAAGTTCATTGCAAAAACAAGTATACCCATTGTTGTGAAGGAGAAACCTGAAATAGTCTACGCAGTCGACGGAACCCAATTAACTTCTGGAATGATCACTCAATGTACCTCTCCCATAGTAATGGTTTGTAATATGGGTTCCGAACAACACCAAGAAACAATATCTTTTGATGTAATTGACGCACCCCAATTCGGAGTTATCTTGGGCATCCCCTGGTTAACAATGCATAATCCTACTATCAATTGGACCGAACGTACAATTGACTTCACTTCCTCTTGGTGTAAACAGGGATGCTGTGGGGGACCGGTAAAAGACTCTAAGAACTCCCCAAGTTCCTTTCTACACACTGCATCTGCCCTTTATGTCTCCACAGCCGCTGAGCAAGACATAGTTCTTCCTCCCATCTATGAAGAGTATACAGATGTTTTCTGTGAACAAAAGGCAGAAACCCTACCACCACACAGAGACTATGATTGTGCCATAGATCTAGTGCCTGGGGCCAAGATACCCTGTAGTAGAATCTACGCCTTGACTGATCTAGAGAATAACCACCTTCGGGAATATCTTGATAAATTTTTGAAAAATGGTTTCATCCGGCCCTCCAAGTCTCCCGCAGCTTCTCCGCTCTTTTTTGTACCTAAAAGCAATGGAGAATTGCGCACCTGTATCGATTACAGAGCACTTAATAACATCACAATCAAGAATAGATATCCTCTACCATTGATTCCGGTGCTTCTTGATCAAGTGCGCTCAGCCACAATTTTTACGAAGCTTGACTTGCGAGGCGCCTACCACTTGGTCCGTATTAGACCAGGTGATGAGTGGAAAACCGCCTTCCGAACTCGCTTTGGCTTGTTTGAGTATTGTGTAATGCCCTTTGGCTTATGCAACGCTCCGGCTGCCTTCCAATTTTTTATTAATGACGTCCTTTGGGACTTCTTAGATAGGTTCGTCATAGCCTATATTGACGACCTTTTAATTTTTTCATCTTCAACGGAGGAACACATTCGACATGTGAAGATCATCTTAAATACCTTAAGATCTCATGGTTTGTTCTGTAAGCTGTCTAAGTGTGAGTTCCATACCACCAAAGTTGAATTTCTTGGCTTTATTCTTTCTCCATCTGGAATTACTATGGCCCCAAGAAAAATCCAAGCAATCCTTGATTGGCCTACCCCAACTTCAGTGAAAGATATCCAACGTTTTCTTGGATTTGCTAACTTCTACCGCCGTTTCATCAAAGATTTCTCAACCTTAGCCACACCCTTAACCCAGCTGTTAAGGAAGAATGTTAAATTCACTTGGTCCTCTAACACTGACTCCTCCTTTCAAACCCTTAAAAGAACCTTTACACAAGCACCTGTTTTGCGACATCCTGACTCGGACTTACCTTTTATCGTAGAAGCGGATGCTTCTGACTTTGCAGTAGGAGCAATTCTTTCACAAAAAGACCAAGAAACCAATGAACTGCATCCCATTGCCTTTTTGTCCAGAAAGTTTTTGCCTGCAGAAACCAATTATACCATTGCAGAGAAAGAACTCCTGGCCATTCGTTATGCCTTCAAAGAATGGCGTCACTATCTACTAGGAGCAAGACACACAGTAACCGTATACACAGACCATCGGAATCTGCAATTCCTAAGATGTGCAAAAGCCTTAACTCCCAGACAGCTCCGTTGGACATTGTTCTTTGCAGAATTTGACTTCATCATAACTTTTAGACCTGGAACCAAGAACAACAAAGCAGATTCTCTGTCACGATATGATCATAAGCCAGATGATATCCTTTCAAATCCCAGACCCACTAGTATGCTCTCCGAAAAACAAATCATAGGTGCCACAATGTCCGATGTTTTCTTTCAACAAATTAGACAAGCAATGCCTATACCCAAACTTCTTTCCTGGGTTCGGGATGGGCCTAATAGAACCATTCATCAGAATCTACCCTTCTTCTCCAATCTCTTATTTGTTCCAACAAAGAAACTACAAACACAGGTTTTACAGTGGTGTCATGTTAGTCAATTGGCTGGTCATCCTGGAATCACAAAAACCAAAGAATTGCTACAGAGGAATTTCTGGTGGCCAACCTGGAATAGGGATGTTCAATCTTTCATACAAAACTGTGATGTTTGTGCCCAAGCTAAAACGGAACATGGTCGAAAGAAAGGTCTTCTTCTTCCGCTTCCCACCCCAACACAGGTCTGGGAGGACATTGCTATGGACTTTATAACTGATTTGCCGGAAGAGAAAGGTATGAACACTATTCTTGTGGTGGTGGATCGTTTATCAAAGATGGCCCACTTTATCCCTTGCTCTAAGCTTCCTTCTTCATCTCATTTGGTCCAATTACTCCTGGAACATGTGGTTCGTCTACACGGCCTTCCTAGATCCATTACTTCAGATCGAGGTTCACAGTTTATCTCGCAGTTCTGGAAGGCCTGGTGTAAAGCTCTTCACATTACTTGTAACACCTCCACTAGCTTCCATCCGGAGTCAGACGGGCAAACCGAACGAGTTAACCAGGTCCTGAAACAATATCTGAGGTGTTTCCTGTTCAAGAAACAGGGTTCCTGGTTAACTCTCTTATGGGAAGCTGAGTTTGCTTACAATAACCTGCAGAATGCCTCCACGGGTTTGTCGCCCTTTTTTGCTGTTTATGGCCGACATCCTCATTTTTCGCCCTTGCTACTGGCTCATCACAAAACCCACATACCTTCCTTGGATTCGCATTTCAGGGAAATGGAACGCATCACTAAAGCCTTACGAGCAAATGTATTGAAAGCCAAAGCCACGTACAAAAAGTTTGCGGACAGGAAGCGTCAAAAGGGTCCAGATCTTCATGTAGGAGATGTGGTTTGGCTTTCTACCAGGAACTTTCAGTTCAGGAAACGTTACAAGTTCCATCCTAGATTCATTGGTCCATATAAAATTGTTCAGTGTGTGAATCCAGTGACTTACAAGCTGCTCCTTCCTAATAGTATGAAGATTTACCCTGTGTTCCATGTTTCTCTGCTGAAGAAAGCAACTGTCAAACGACGGCCACGCCCTCCTGCTCTTCTTGTGAAAGGTCAGGATGAGTACGAGGTGCGTTGTGTTAAGGATTGTAAACGTGTTAGGGGGAAGCTTTGGTACCTACTCTCCTGGAAAGGCTATGGCCCTGAGGAGGACTCATGGGTCTCTGAGGCCAATGTTCATGCTCCCCGTTTGGTGCGATCTTTTCATGCCCGGCACCCGATCTCTCAGTTTTGAGGTCCTGGGGGGGGGGGGGTGTCTCCATTTTTGTTGGGGGGCACTGTCAGGATTCTTGCTCTTGCCAATGCTTGCTCTTGCCAATGCTTGTTGTTACAAATGTGCCAATGCTTGGTGTGCCAATGCTTGTTGTTACCAATGTGCCAATGCTTGTTGTTACTAATGCTTGTCAAAACGCCTTGCCAATGCTTGTTGCTGAATCCCTTTTGCCAATGCTTGTTGTTGAATCGTTTTGCCAATGCTTGTTCCCGCAAATCCTGTTGGCATGATCTTCTTTGCCAGTGCTTGTTGCCTTGTGCCTCAGAAGTTCCTATTTCGAGTTTTGCTGCCGAGGTCTTTTTTCCCTCTGCAGCCTCCGTACTTCAGTTTGGGACTATAAAAGCGGCCACGCCCAAAACACCGCGCGGATTATTCCTTTCTGGTTCCTGTGATCGGAGGTCTCCTGCTTTTGGTCCGGTCTTCACTTCCAACGCTGGAGGATTTCGCTGGTGTGCCTAGCAGCCCTGTTTCCTGTTAAATGGTAGTAAACTACCACGAAAATCCGCTTGCAGAAAACGCAGGTAGGATTTAACCTATTTCTATTTGCCGGCTGGAGGAACTTTCAAGAGGCTCGTAGGAAGAAACGCGAGGGGCGTTTCCTTTGTTTGTTTTCTGGACTTGGTTATCGGACTTGGTTTCTGGACCTTTGCTCCTAGTAGTGAGCCTTCTAAACACTTCTTCTGCCTTTGTTGGTTCTTTTTAAAACCGCTTTATCGAAGGTCCTCGGTGGAGGGCTTAGGTCATTGATTCTGTTCGAAGTTCTTTTGGTCTAATCTTGGCTCTATTGTATTTGAAATGTTTGCAATGAACAAATGCTGTGAATTGAACAGTAGTTAGTTCTTGAGACCTATTCATACTGTTGTGAATCAATCTGAGGTTTATGAGAGGTGACCTAATTTATGTGTACAACTGTGAGACAAATTTCTATGCATTAAGTATTGAATAACACTTGTGCTAGTGTTGAAACTATTATGAGTCTTGACTAAACCTGTGATGCATGTTGATATTTTATATCTATGCCGATTTGCGCCAACTTGCTTACTGAATATTGCTTACTGAATATAAAGATTACATGGTGGAAAGTTACTCTTGTTTTCCTTCTATAGACAGTGTTATTTGTAAACGCCATAGCGCTTCAGCACATAGTAGGCCTCAGGGTGATGCTCCTGAGAAACTCTAGGGGGGCTTAAGAAACCAAGGCCCTGACAATCAGATAGAGGCCTTTCAATATTAAAAGGCCCTGGAGATGCTACTGTGTTTTGAAGGATACTGGTTTGAGCCAGAGCTATGTTTTGCTTGCCCCCCCCTTTGGGGTCAGACTCTGATTTGGAGCACTGTTTACGGCAGATTGAGTAGGTAGCTACTTGGTTAGGGGGAAGTGATTTTTGATTCCGTCCCTTCCGTTTCTGCTGGTGGCGTTGTTTAGCATTTGCTTTGGTAATGACTGAGTCAGTTTGAACTGTCTTGAAGCATTCCCTGGCCGAGCATGGAGACCCCACTTTATGGTGGGGGCAAGAGTCGCTGGTTTTGAATTTCTGATTAGTTGAGCTGCCCGATTCACCTTCCTTGCTTTCAAGGGCTGGGGGTTCAGAGATCTGGCCGCTAGCTGGAGAGCAAACAGGGTTGGCTAGTGATGTGTTCTTCAGCTCGTTTAGCACCTTTGTGAGCATTGTTGGAAGGGTTGTTAGTTTATCCACAATCTGACTACAGCCACATCGGAGGTGTGCTTCTGTCTGTGCTCTTCTAATTAGCCGTTGAGGTTCCCCCAGTTTCTCATCTATGTCTGCTGTGAACACTGCCAGAGTGTTTAGTAGGCTGAGCTGCATGTCCATTTTTATCAGACTGGTATTGGAGCGCCTCCACCGACAATTGCATGGTATTTAGGATGGAAGCTGAAATACTTCCATCTTGTTCTTTTGGCCCACCCTTCTCCTTTCACTCCTCTTTGTCCCTTGTGGGCTGGCTGTCAGCTGAAGGATTTGATGTCGGCTTGGCAGGAGGTATGCCTATGTGATGGGCTGGAGAGTATGCTGCTAACATGTCCTCCCATTCTTGAGTGTGCCGATAGGATAAGGCCGCCCTTCCTTCTTCCTGCTGGGAATCGTTAATGATAGTTGCTGGAGTCAGCGTGTTGATACTAGTGTGGCTATGATCCGAGATGTTTATGTTAGTAGTGTTGGTGGTGGTAGATGGATGCAGGCTGCAAGTGCCTTTCCCATAAAGTGCCGATGGAGATTGCATCCTGCTTGTCTCATCCACTGAAGAGCTTGGAGGAGCTGTTGGGGGAGCTATCAGCAGTTGAATTTTCTGGTTGCTCTTTTCTGTGGGTATTGGCTGACTTATTCCTGTTAGAGCTGTTGGTCTAAGCGTTTGCTGAACATCCCCTGCTGCTAGGGGCGGGTGCGTTGCTGTTGGTGAATTGTCTGAACTGTCGGAAGCCTCGTCTGCCAATAGATGAATTGGCAAGGTCCTGGGTTGACCCTCTAAATGCTTCATTAAGTGTGCGGCGGTCGCCAGAAGTCCGATGTTTTGGGCCGGGCAATTCGTAGGTGGCATAGGCGCTGCTGCTGTTATGCTGCTTACGGTGGAGGCTGCCCCTGGGTGCTTGAAGATAAATTCCTGTTGGAGACTGAGTTGGTGTAATCCGCTGGTGGAGAAAAGCTAGGCTCTCTGGCTTGAGTGTGTATTAAGGCTGTTGTTAGCTGTGACGAGTGAAGAGTTTGAACCGCTTGAAGGGGGGACTGAAGACCTTTGGGTGTAGCATTGCTTGAGTATTCAGCAGCACCAATGTCTTTTAAGAAGTTCCATTTTGTGTACATTTTTGGCTGGGTTGGAGAGACATTGGAGCTGGAGGAGGTTCCCCTTCTTGGTGGGGTGGTGTCCATTAAGTCGACCTTTGTTGAATTGAGGGAGATTTGGTTGAGAGATTAGGCTGTGGGTGGGCCAGATTTGCACTTCTTTCTCTTACTCCATTCTTGTCTGGGCTTGATGGCCCCACAAACACTCCCTGGTCTCATGTCTTACCTCTTTAATAGACTTAGGCACGATCTTCTTCTCTGCTGTCCTTGAGGAGAAGTTAGGGGTGAGGTTAGGGGTGCTTAGTTTGTACCTTCCTTGAACTCCAAATAGTTGTCCGTGATTTATTCAGGTCCACTTTCTGTTATATTTTGAGTGATGGGTTTGACTAAATTTGAAGACCTGGCGTTTTTTATTTGTTATTTGTTTGTTGTTTGGTTATTTTTATTTGTTAGGTATCCTGATAATTAAGGAAAATCAGAGGTCAGAGATAAAAAAAAGCTGAGGGCAGAGCAGAGATGTTCCCCACTGGACCACCAGGGATGAGGCCCAGGTGGGTGCCTGCGGGTTAAGGAGGGCCTTGAACACAGGAACTGGAAGGTTCAGGGGGCAACAGGTTCCAGGCAGTGCTGTGCGGTGAGGGAGACTACTCACTGACAATGTCAGTGAGATCGCTCCTTTATTGCACAGTGGCCTCCATTAAGTAGCATGAGGGGGAGGGCTGCCCGGCTGGGAGGTAGGAAAACAGGAAGTGGGAAAGCGGTGCTGGAGGGGGCGGGCAAAGGAGGTGAACAGCGGCAGGGACACGGTGAGGAAAGGCACAAAAGTGCAGAAAGGGAAGAGAGTGAGCAGAAAAGATGGAAAGAAAATAATATGAAAATTAAGGAAAATCAGAGGTCAGAGGAAAAAAGGCAGAAACAAAGAGGCAGAGCAGCAGGAGTGCAGATTTGCTGCCCACAGGACCACCCGGGAAGATGCACAGCCAGGTGCCTGTGGGTGGAGGAGGGCTTCGAACGGAGGAACTGGAAGGGTCAGGGGACAACAGCATCCAGGCAGTGTGGTGCAGTAACGAAGGCTACTCACTGACAATGCCAATGTCGATTTGCGCTGCATTGCATTGCTCCAGATTTTTGGATCCACTCAACGTGGCTGTACGTGGCTTCTAAAATCTGACTTAGAGGTTTGCGTCCCACTGTACTATGTTGTGTAGTGCAAACGCAACGCAAGCCTCTCATAAATATGTCCCACAATTGATATTATACTCCTACTGGCTTCCATAAAATTGTTTTCCTTATAGTTTCTCGCCATCCAAACACTTTTTATATAGAGTTAACTTTTAATAAGCCTTGAATTAGCAGAATATCCGGTTAAATATTCTTTTAAATGGTAAGGGTGTGATTAAATATAATAGATTGAATAATATGCTTTCCTCGTACCTCAAGCATTGAATGCTCAGTTAAGTACTCTGTCTTTTACTGAGCATGACTCTGCAATACATATCATCCATAGCAACTGACTCTGAAGGGGAATGTGTTATGCAATAACTAGTGTATGCTGCAGCATAGGTCATGTTGCAATAAGCTACCCACTAAAGGATTCTCAAGCCGCTGTGTTGAAAAGCAAATATACGCCTGGATAAAAGATACCGAAGGTCTGGAGTGAATGGATGTTATACTGCGTGCCTGAAATCATCTTGCTTGACTCTCATCGCCCGAACTGTAGCAGAAAAACGGCTTATTATTACTACAGGGATATTTTATTGTGCAGGTACGTGCAACGACTCACAAAACCATGGTGAAATACACGCACGAGTATTGGCACAATATAGCAATCCACACGTAACAATTTAGAGGACTTATTTAGATCCTGCAAAGAGAAAAGCAACAATCGCTTTTAAGACGGACGCACAGTCACATCTAGAGTCTAGTTCAAAGGGCATATGTCTATGTGTAAATAAATACACCGCATAAAACTCAGTTAGAAATGGGTCTGACTAAAATTCGCTAAATTCCTGAAATGCACCAGTTATGCTTTTTGGCGCAAACCATAAACTATCACTTACTTCCTCCTTGCGTTACGACTGTCATCACAAAATACATCTTTGATAACATCATAAGTGGAATGTGACATCATTGATGACGGAAGTGATAACATTGATGGCATCACTCATTACTTCACCAGTGACGTTTTTTGCTATTTTTTTAATGTTATTCTTATAAATTAGCTCTAATGGCCCAATTAATTTTTAAGGGCGAGCAAATACATTTTATAGAATGTCTTCTCATTACTGTGCCAGCTGTGTTTTTTTCTAATTTAGCAATTGCTAGTGAGATTCGACATTTTTCTTAGTTAAGACATGTACAACTAAAACGCGGGTGCCGTGATTGTAGCAAAAGTAAACAAATAGAAAAAGAAGCATTGGCATAGCCAATAGGTCTCGCCTTTGAGTCCTTATAAGTGTTTAGCCATGCAACAGTTGATGTTGTTGCAGCAAGGATATTGTGCTGCATAACTAAATACTTATAAGGTACCAAAAGCGAGACCTATTGGCTATGCCAATGCTTGTTATTAAAAGCGCCCAGACAAGCTGGCATTTCTAAAATGCATTTCTAAAATCTAAGGCAGTTCAGGTGTACCCTGTGTAGTACTGCAGATCAAGAAATGACACAGTGCTGAGCAGCAGGTGCAGACTGCATGGATTCACACACTGTGGACTGCTCAATACTTGAGGGTCGTGCCCCATCCTCACAGTAGTCACACATAACATGTGTTCATTCAAATACTGGGGTACTGTGCTACAAGCAAACAAACATACACACAATGCATTTATTTAAAACCTGCTTCTTAACACAAACTCCCATACACAGATTGTATTCATTAAATTACTGGAAGGCAAATCAAACACCACCTGCTACACACAAACAAACTAACACACACAATGGACTCATTCAGATACTGGAGGGTCAGTAAACACCCTGTATTTAGTCAGTCTCTCTCTCTCTCTAACACACACACACACACACACACACATTTTTCAAAATGCTGGAACGTAGAAAGTTCATTTTCAGACACAACTTGCATTTTCACATACCCTGGAAGTGCAGCATTACACAGACCCTGTAATGCATTCAAACACTGGGTGGTGTTGTGTCAAGCACACCTAATTAATTCAAATACTGGGACTGCAATGTTACACAAACTCGAAAACTATTCACACACTGGGGTTGCATCGTGACACATTCTGACATCAAAGAAACACAGCCTCCAGTCCAGACTATTGGAGCCCATCGGGAGACGGGGAGGGGAAGAACCGACCGGACACAGATGTAGGTGTGATAAAGGCCGCTTTATTGGGAAACAGGTGCATCCTGAAAACATACCCCAACCTTGGCCTTTGCCGTACGAAACTAGGCCTAACTAATTATACATGTACCTGACCACAAACTCCCAACCCCCTCCCCTAAACAGTTCCCCGCCAACAACATAACATCATTATCAATTACCCAAAACTTGTCTCACTGTTTCAACATCAGCCATCTGTACACTCCCTCTCCTCAGCCAGTAAAACTCCTTCCTCCTATCCTACCCCCCCCGTTTAACTAGGAAAAAGCGCCATCCGACATAAACGTTGCAGCACCTGCCCCCAGCGACAACACTACCCGAAGCCCTAACCCAGATAGCACCTGCTTCACAACATCCCCTGAGCATCCGAAAAGCATCATCCCATGGGCCAACTACCCCCCCTTCCCCCCAAAAAAACCTATCTTAAGGGAGGGAGGGTGGGACAACGCTCCACTACGCCCCCCGGCTGCTGGGTCACTGTCCCACAAAATGGTGCACAGTGACCCAAAATGGCCGGTTTTATCCCTTCCAGCCCAAAAGGAGCCCAACCCTACCAACAAGCCCAAGCACCCATGTCTCTTCCTGTGTCCTTAACTAATTCTTCCCCCCTCCCTTCCTCCCGGGGCCCCAAAACTCCCCGGGGGGAGAGCCTCCCTCCGGTCGGCCACCCCCGCAAAGCTCCATTGGGGCCCATCGGGAGACGGGGCGGGGAAGAACCGACCGGACACAGATGTAGGTGTGATAAAGGCCGCTTTATTGGGAAACAGGTGCATCCTGAAAACATACCCCAACCATGGCCTTTGCCGTACAAAACTAGGCCTAACTAATTATACATGTACCTGACCACAAACCCCCAACCCCCTCCCCTAAACAGTTCCCCGCCAACAACATAACATCATTATCAATTACCCAAAACTTGTCTCACTGTTTCAACATCAGCCATCTGTACACTCCCTCTCCTCAGCCAGTAAAACTCCTTCCTCCTATCCTACCCCCCCGTTTAACTAGGAAAAAGCGCCACTCGAAAGCCCCCATACGGCTTTCGACCCCCCCCCCTAGGGCCCCTGCACCTTTGGATACCTGCGCACCCCTATCGCCCGGTCTTACGCCTCCTTCAATTGCACGATATATAGCTCCATCCCATATCTCGACAAATGTACACCATCCTCCATAAAAAAGTAGACCGCCCCATACTTCAGTTCCGGGTGTTCCATCCTTCCCACCCCTTCCTTGTCACAGAAGGCCTGTATCTCTCTGTTAATCTTCTGCCTAGTCCTATCTATAGCCCCTGGCCTCTCGGCTCCCCTCCAACACCTCCTGGGTATGAACTCTGCCCAGATGACATAGCACCCCGCCCACTGCCTCCTTATCTCCAGCAAGTCCCTCCTCATTTGCTTCACCAGCGCCAGCCCCTTGCACTGCACCAAGTCATTTTCCCCCAGGTGGATGACCACAACATCTGGGCAAACTCCCCCCGCACAACATTGTTCAAAACCGGCACCAACTCGTGCCAACGCATGCCCCCTTTGCCCCTCCAATGACACCTAAACAAATTCTCGTCCAGCTCCAGATTGAGGTTCCTGCATTTTTCCCACTCAGCCCTCTCCGCTCTTTTTACAAACGAATGGCCCACCACATATATGGACACTGCTGCCACCGTAGGCCCCGCCACCGCACCTGCAAAGAGACATATGTAAGCAGCGAGCCCAAACATCCATTCTAATCCAACACTACCCCTCGCAACCTAACATACGACTTATAGCAGTCTGATTTCCAGCGCCCCAGCCGTTTGATCTCCTCTTTCCCCCAGCCCTTTCGCGCTGCCTCCGTCGCTGCGCCGATGCGAAATGAATGCGTTCCAAACTCCCCCGGGTCCTCACCCATAGACCGCAGGGCGTGCCGCAGGACCCACAACAACTGCGCCGCCGTCACACGTCCCCCCTCTCCTGCCAAAGACCTCCGAACCATCCTGTCCCCCCGCTTCTGCCAGCCGCCTCCCCCACTCCGCCGGGCACACCGCCTCCTTTCCCCCCGGACCCAACAACACCCACGTACCCTTCCCCCGCTGATCAGTCTTGGACCGCCGAAGCCGCACCGCTACCTCCCGGCCACCGATCTCCACCTCCCCCCACGTCAACCCCGCACCACCCCTCAAACCCACCTACTCCGACACCCGAAAGGCTCCAAAATACAACCACGACATCAACGTGGAAAACCGCACCGTCTCCGCCCGATCCCTGCACACCCGCGGTAACTGGCCCACCAGGCCTGCCAACATTTCCTCCGTAATCGGCCGCCTCTTCCGCGCTCGAGCCCCTCTCTCCCTCTCCCAACCTTCCAGTAATCTCCCCCCCAATTCTCCCGCCGAGGGTGCGTACCCCCACCACAGCTTGCCCATGAAGGCCACACCTGCCAGTTTACCCGCGATGGTCACTCTCGCCAAACCTTTGTCCATCAACCCCAGCATGAAACGCACCACCTGTTCCTCCCGACACCACTTGCCCCGCTGCCTTACCGCTCCAAAGCGCAGAAATACCGTCCAAGCCTGCTCGTAACTCTTCCATGTGGACGCCGCCAGGGACGTCCTCACCAACTGAACGACCCGCACTCTCCCACCAACCACATCTCCTTCGGCACCTCCTTCTTGACCGCTGCCGCTTCCGTGGGTAGCCCATGGAACCTCCTCCACTGAGAACGAGACAAAGCATCCGCAATGTCATTGTCCACTCCTGGCACATGCTGAGCCTGGAACAAGATATCGTGTTCCAAGCACCTCAAAACAAAAACGCGCATCAGCTTCAGCACCTGGGGTTCCCTCGCGGACTGCCGGTTCACTACCTGCACCACTGACATATTGTCCACCTTGAACAACACCCGCCTGTGCGCCAACTCCTGCGCCCACACTGTCACAGCCACCACCAACGGGAACAGCTCCAAGAATGCAATGCTCCTACCCCCTGCCTGCCACTGCTCCGGCCATTGCTCCGCGCACCATCTGCCCGCCTAGTAGATTCCAAAGCCTCCAACTCCCGCCGCATTCGACGACATCGTCACGTCCCAATCCCAGTCCTCCGGGGGTGCCATGGGCATGCCATTGAAACGCTCCAAAAACGCCAACCACGTGGTCAGATCCTCCTTCGCGCCCGCCGAGATCCGCACATGATGATGCGGCCGTGTCAGACCGGACAATGCCAAACCCAGCCGCCGACAGAAAGTCCGCCCCGCACGCACCACGCGACAAGCGAAATTCAAATGCCCCAGCAACACCTGTACTTCGCGCACCAACACTTTCCGCCTAGCCAACATGCTCCTCACCAACTCCACCATCAACGCCCGCTTCTCCTCCGGCAGGCGTGCTTCCATGGCCGCCGAGTGGAGCTCTATCCCAAGGAACGACAGCACCGTGCTGGGCCCTTGTGTCTTCTCTGGTGCCAACGGAACCCCCAGGTGACCCATCAGGTCTGTAAAACTGTCCAGACTCTGCTGGCAGTCCGTCGAACCGGGCCGACCCACCAGGAAGAAATCGTCCAGGTAATGCGTAATCGCCTCAGAGCCTGTGCGCCAGGAAAAAGCCCACTGCAAAAAGGAGCTGAATCGCTCAAACAAGGCACACGACACGGAACACCCCATAGGAAGCGCTCTGTCCACAAAAATCTGCCCATCAAGCAGAATCCCCAGCAACTGATGATCCGCCGGGTGAACCGGCAGCAACCGAAAAGCCGATTTCACATCACATTTTGCCATGAGCGCCCCCGTGCCCGCCGACGTCACCAACCGCCTCGCGACGTCCACGGACGAGTATGACACTGACGCCAACCCCGCCGAGATAAAGTTGTTCACCGACGCGCCCTCCGGCCACAAGAGATGCTGAATCAGACGGAACTGGCCCTGCTCCTTCTTCGGGACCACTCCAATAGGTGAGATGATCAAATCCGGCAACGGCGCCTCCGCAAAAGGCCCTACCATCCTCCCCTCCTTCACTTCCTTAAAGAGCTTTTCCCGGACAATACCTTTGTGCGCGTTCACGGACTTCAGGTTCTCCGCCCACCGAGCGATCCGTGGACCCTCGTACCCCAAACGGAAACCCTCCCTGAAGCCCCGACGCAGCACGGCCGCATCGTCCGCCCCCGGATACGCCTCCAACAACGGCTCTAGCCGATCCAGCCTAACCGGAGTACGAACCTTTTCCCAGGGTACTCGCCCCCCCCTTCCTCCTCCCCTCCCTGTGCTGGGCCCTGGAGCCGGGTACTGTGCCTGCGCTGGGCCTCCCCAAGGCCCCCAGCATCGCACCTCAGGGTGTCGTCTCCCACATGCGGAGCACTCGTGCCGAAAACGGCACGCCTGCCGGAGACAGGAACCCCTGTTGAAGTCCCAGCAGGTCCCGACACTCTGACTGCTTCCGGCACCCCCCGCCCCCACCCCTCCACGGGTGGGGCAGGCCGAAAAGGGGGGCGGCGCCATCGGCAACGCACTGGCCGTGAAAATGGTGTGGCCGAACTTAGCCCCACTCATCGTCTGCTGGTAGAGGTCGGAATTCAACTCCCCCCACTTTGCCTTCGGATCCGACGCCATGCGCGCCCAAAACTCCTCATCGTAATGCGACCACGCATTACCTCCGTAAGTCACCTGTGCCCGTCGCACCACGTCCATGTACTTGAACAGCGCGACCGCCCGATCCGGGTACTTCTCACAGTACAAACTAGCATAAATCAGGAACGCTGTCGACCAATTCTCAATCGTAACAGGCACTTTCGGACGCCTAGCTAATTCCTGCTCCTCTTCCTTCGACCCTTCTTTTGCCATCAACTCTCTGTGAAGCAACCTCAAGATCTCCACATACTCCCCCTTCCATATCTTCTCTTTGGTCGCCAGCGACAAATGAGCCCCCAGTGGCTTCGCCACTCCCATGTACGGCAGCTTCTTGACCGGCACGTCACAACTCTCCTTCGCCCCGGCGCTAGCCGCCACCGACCCGCCGGCCTTCGCCGCTTCACCGGTCGCCGCACTCCCCGACGCCGCGCCCCCTACCGCTTCCGTACCCACCCCGGCATCCGCTACGTATCTGCCCTTCACCAATCGCACTTCGTCTCCTCCGCCGGCATCCGTCCCCACTGACCTCTGGCATCCGCCAACCGCACCCCCACCCGCCTGGCCTCCATGAGGCCTGCCCAAGCCACTCCCCAACCCCGTACTGGTCTTACCTGGTGTCAAGGCGTGCGTCCTCACCGGATCCCGCCGCCTAACCAGGTCTGCTGGGGGGGCTGTCACTCGCGGCACCGATTGCCGGGGGAACACCTGCAAAACACTGCCAACAACATTACAGGTTTCCCCCCCATCCTCCCGGAGTTCCCCTTCTTCTTCCGACTCCATCTCTCCCTCACCGCCCCCCATGACCGCTCCTGCTGACATCCTGCTCAGACCTGCCTTGTCCCTACACGCTGCCATCAACGTCCCCAAATCCACACTCTCCATACTCATGTCCCCAGTTTGGTATTCAGAAGTTAGATATCAAAAGGGAGGGAAGAGGATACGGAGTCCATTCGGTTCCCCTATGTAAGTACCTGGTAATCAAAAGAGAATGGACACTAGTTTCTGCAAAAAAAACAAATAGTTTTTTATCGAGAACCCTCATAGACTTCCTGGAATTTTATCGTAGCGGTATATCTTTTTTCCGCCCCATCAGGAGTCATGGCATAGTCATTGGGTCAACGATTAACGTGCAGGATGCCTGCCTTACAAGAGGCTACTTCTGGTATTTACAGAAGTGTCCAGAAATAAAAAAGGTGGGTTAGGAAAAAGTTTTAAAAAAAATAATGACTAGGTCAAAACTATACACTTTAATATCAAACAAGAAACTAGTCACTATAATTAAGAACCATTATGATATGTGGGTAATTGAGTTATTGAACTACCATATCGTTATCAAAGAGGTGTCAACATGTTTCAGCTCTCGGGGCCCTACAGGGTCAGGGGAGCCTTCGTCAGGACAAGGACAAGAACAAACATACAAAAATGGAAAGCACACACAATTGGTGTGTGGTTCGAAAAAATGATGAATTGGAATTTCCAAGCTGTATTCAAGAGAAAGAAACCAACAAAATTTGTATAAGTTGGCTTGAAAATGAGGTATGGCATACTAGTGCACACATTTTACAAAGCATAATTAACGCTAAACATGATTACCCTTGTTGTAGAGGTAATCTGGAAAAAGGAGAAAAATGGAGAAATGAAAGGTCTGAAGGGAGTGGGATACAGCCAAATGGCCGTCAGATGATCAATGTCTTATAGACGGATGTCATGCAGGAGTCTTTATATGATGACAGAGTGGGGAACAGAACAATGGATAGTGATCATGTTAAAGTTTTATACACATAGTCGCTGTTCTGTAACCACATCAAACATCAAGCACTCAGTGACTGATTCTAAACTGCCAGGAAAAACGTATCTTGTGGATACCCATGCATTCATTAATATTTTACCTTGTTAGTTCAGTTTTGTGGCATCAACAGGGACCGGGAGTCGCTTCTGGATTATTACTGAGTGGGAGACAACGGAGCGTCTATGGTTATTAGCATAGGCGTTCTTACCTGATCGCTGGAGGAAACATCAGAAAACGCCATTCTTACCCATGCGGCGCGGATTTCGTGCCTAGTGCTGACTCTGCCCCTGGTTATGGGTGGGTCTTAGCTTTCCGTGCTTTTATACTGGTCACGGACACTGAAAAAGGACTAATGTATGAGCAAGCACCAGGCACCGTAAGATGGTGGAATATCTGATGAAGTGCTACGGTATCCTATGGGAATTTCGGTATGTATTTACTGGTTGAGTCCGTAGGATGCTCATGATTCATACGGGCAGGCAGGATTAACAAAACTGATGCCATGGAATGTGGTCGTTCATACCTACTATGTCAGTTTTCAAGCGATCGACCCATCTCTGTTCTTTGTTAAACAGGATTTGCTCAGCATTCTGGTCTTTGTAGTCTAGCATTTCCAGGACTGTCCATTTTAGTTCATCGCATGTGTGGCCAGCCTCTACAAAGTGTGCGCACAATTTGGTTGTGTTCTTTTTTAACCTTACATTGCTCCGGTGCTCTCCTATACGGAGTTTGACTTTGCGGCAGGTCATGCTGATGTATTGTTTTTGACAGGGGTATGTGATTAAATAAATCACATGTGTCGAATTGCAATTTGAGTGACTCCTTTGGGTCCACAATAAACTGTCATTCAATTGCAGGGTTTTAGTGCTGGAGGTGAATTTGCAAACCCCGCATGTACCGCAAGGATAGTGTCCAGTAACTGGCATCATGTTTATATCTCTAATGTTCGACCTGGGTAGCGTTTTTTTTGGTCTGGTGTGGACAAGAACGTCTTTTAGTTTTTTGTTCTTCTGTTTGCAAACCTTGGCTTTGGCCAATTCAAGGTTCCAGAGGTAAGTATTTGCCATTTTTTCTTTATTAGCTTTTGGACTTCATAGGTGGCAGGGCAGAAAGTTGTCACACAGGTCACGAGATCTTTCACTGGTTCTTTATTGGTGCTTTGAAGGAGGCATTCTCTCGGCTGATGTTTGGCTCGTTTTTCGCACTTCCTTATTATTGCCGGTGTGTAATTTCTTTTCTTCAATTTTTGACTGAGTTCTTCAGCTTGTTTTTTGTAATCCGCTGTTTTGCTGCAGTTACGTTTGTGTCTAAGAAATTGGCTGTACGGCAGGTTGTCTCGTAACGGTCGGGGGTGGTAACTGTAGTATGACAGTAAGCAGTTCTTGGCCGTGGGCTTCGTGTAGGTCTTAGTTTCCAGTCTTCCATTCTCAGAGAAAATGGTAAGGTCCAAGAAATCGATTGTTGTTCTGTCAGATGTAAAGGTGAATTTCAGCCAAGGGTCTCTGCCATTTAGCCAGTCTATGAAGATGGTAAGATCAGATTGTGTGTCCCATATCAGTATGACGTCGTCAATATAACGTTTCCAATATTTGATGCTTGAAACGTAGGGGTTAGTGTTATTCAGGATGCATTCCTCTTCTAAACGGCTCACATAGAGTCCCGCTACTGAGGGCGCAAACGCACTCCCCATGGAGGTCCCATGGCATTGGAGAAATAGTTGGCCGTTGTACTCAAAGTAATTCTCTTGTAATGCCAATCTGCAGCATTCCAGAATGAAATGGCGGGGGGTCTTATATGTCCAATCTTGCATGAAGAGAAGATCCTCCAACATCTTCAGGGTGTCTTCTTGTGGTAGACTGGTGTAGAGGGATTCCACATACAGTCCTACCAGTAGCATGCTGTCTTGATTGTATTCCACATTCGCTATCTGGCTCGTTATATTGACGACGTCATACTGATATGGGACACACAATCTGATCTTACCATCTTCATAGACTGGCTAAATGGCAGAGACCCTTGGCTGAAATTCACCTTTACATCTGACAGAACAACAATCGATTTCTTGGACCTTACCATTTTCTCTGAGAATGGAAGACTGGAAACTAAGACCTACACGAAGCCCACGGCCAAGAACTACTTACTGTCATACTACAGTTACCACCCCCGACCGTTACGAGACAACCTGCCGTACAGCCAATTTCTTAGACACAAACGTAACTGCAGCAAAACAGCGGATTGCAAAAAACAAGCTGAAGAACTCAGTCAAAAATTGAAGAAAAGAAATTACACACCGGCAATAATAAGGAAGTGCGAAAAACGAGCCAAACATCAGCCGAGAGAATGCCTCCTTCAAAGCACCAATAAAGAACCAGTGAAAGATCTAGTGACCTGTGTGACAACTTTCTGCCCTGCCACCTATGAAGTCCAAAAACTAATAAAGAAAAAATGGCAAATACTTACCTCTGGAACCTTGAATTGGCCAAAGCCAAGGTTTGCAAACAGAAGAACAAAAAACTTAAAAGACGTTCTTGTCCACACCAGACCAAAAAAACCGCTACCCAGGTCGAACATTAGAGATATAAACATGATGCCAGTTACTGGACACTATCCTTGCGGTACATGCAGGGTTTGCAAATTCACCTCCAGCACTAAAACCCTGCAATTGAATGACAGTTTATTGTGGACCCAAAGGAGTCACACAAATTGCAATTCGACACATGTGATTTATTTAATCACATGCCCCTGTCAAAAACAATACATCGGCATGACCTGCCGCAAAGTCAAACTCCGTATAGGAGAGCACCGGAGCAATGTAAGGTTAAAAAAGAACACAACCAAATTGTGCGCACACTTTGTAGAGGCTGGCCACACATGCGATGAACTAAAATGGACAGTCCTGGAAATGCTAGACTACAAAGACCAGAATGCTGAGCAAATCCTGTTTAACAAAGAACAGAGATGGGTCGATCGCTTGAAAACTGACATAGTAGGTATGAACAACCACATTCCATGGCATCAGTTTTGTTAATCCTGCCTGCCCGTATGAATCATGAGCATCCTACGGACTCAACCAGTAAATACATACCGAAATTCCCATAGGATACCGTAGCACTTCATCAGATATTCCACCATCTTACGGTGCCTGGTGCTTGCTCATACATTAGTCCTTTTTCAGTGTCCGTGACCAGTATAAAAGCACGGAAAGCTAAGACCCACCCATAACCAGGGGCAGAGTCAGCACTAGGCACGAAATCCACGCCGCATGGGTAAGAATGGCGTTTTCTGATGTTTCCTCCAGCGATCAGGTAAGAACGCCTATGCTAATAACCATAGACGCTCCGTTGTCTCCCACTCAGTAATAATCCAGAAGCGACTCCCGGTCCCTGTTGATGCCACAAAACTGAACTAACAAGGTAAAATATTAATGAATGCATGGGTATCCACAAGATACGTTTTTCCTGGCAGTTTAGAATCAGTCACTGAGTGCTTGATGTTTGATGTGGTTACAGAACAGCGACTATGTGTATAAAACTTTAACATGATCACGATCCATTGTTCTGTTCCCCACTCTGTCATCATATAAAGACTCCTGCATGACATCCGTCTATAAGACATTGATCATCTGACGGCCATTTGGCTGTATCCCACTCCCTTCAGACCTTTCATTTCTCCATTTTTCTCCTTTTTCCAGATTACCTCTACAACAAGGGTAATCATGTTTAGCGTTAATTATGCTTTGTAAAATGTGTGCACTAGTATGCCATACCTCATTTTCAAACCAACTTATACAAATTTTGTTGGTTTCTTTCTCTTGAATACAGCTTGGAAATTCCAATTCATAATTTTTTCGAACCACACACCAATTGTGTGTGCTTTCCATTTTTGTATGTTTGTTCTTGTCCTTGTCCTGACGAAAGCTCCCCTGACCCTGTAGGGCCCCGAGAGCTGAAACATGTCGACACCTCTTTGATAACGATATGGTAGTTCAATAACTCAATTACCCACATATCATAATGGTTCTTAATTATAGTGACTAGTTTCTTGTTTGATATTAAAGTGTATAGTTTTGACCTAGTCATTATTTTTAAAAAAACTTTTTCCTAACCCACCTTTTTTATTTCTGGACACTTCTGTAAATACCAGAAGTAGCCTCTGGTGAGGCAGGCATCCTGCACGTTAATCGTTGACCCAATGACTATGCCATGACTCCTGATGGGGCGGAAAAAAGATATACCGCTACGATAAAATTCCAGGAAGTCTATGAGGGTTCTCGATAAAAAACTATTTGGTTTTTTTGCAGAAACTAGTGTCCATTCTCTTTTGATTACCTGGTATTCAGAAGTGCCTGCCAGATTGCTGCTCCATCCCCGTCCCCCGGCAGCCGGAGCGACCCATCGGGAGGGGGGCGTTGGAGACCTATGACCTTGCCATCCGCTGCCCGCACGCACATGGTCCCTCGGTGGAGCATGACCGCCCGTACTAGGCAGAGCGGGCCCATCCTCTCGGCGGGTTGGAGCCGCATGCTGCTCACCCGAGCCCCTTACCAACTGCTCCTGCCAAGAGAAAAACGGGGAAGTCCAGCATGCCGGGGCAAAACCAAAACCGTCGCCGCCCCACCCCCCTCTCCCCCCTGCCGCCGAATGTCCTCCTCGCCGCGCCGGCAGCCCCCCCCAACCCCCTTCCCCCCACCCCCAGCCCCCTGCCTCGCCCCATCCCTCCCACCCGCCCCCCCTTGGCCCCCAACAATCCCCACCTCCCCTCGGCCCCCCTCCGCGACCCCCCGTGGCCCCCCGAAACCAAAATCTCCTCCGCCACACCCCCCCTCCCCCTCCCCCCTCCTCCGTCCCCCCCTGACCCCCGAGGCATCCCCCCGTCCCGCTCCGCCCCCCCACCTCCCCTCACCCACCCACTCTGCCCCCTGCCCCGCCCCGCGGCAAACCCGTCCTACTGGGAGCCACCATGTCCACATCTGCTGAAGACCCAAAATCCAAATCGCCCGCTCCCCCCTCACCGTCCCCCACCTCCTCCTCCGATTCTTCAATGAGTACCGGCGAACCCCCCCTTGACTCCCCCTACCCCCCTGCTTCCCCCTCCCCCCTCGTGTTCTCGCCCCCCTGGTCCTGCCTCTCACCATCATTGCCCTCTCGAGCCCCCTCTGTCTCCCCCCCACCCCCTGCCCCACTCCTTCGCGTCCTCCCACTGCCTGCTCCCCGTCTCCCTCCACCACCCCCCCAGCCTGTTGCCCTTCCTGGTGGCCTGCGATGCCTGCCCGCCCCCTCGCCCCCTGACGGGCCCTGCCCCCACCCCCCCACCTCCCGACCCCCCCTCGCGTATGACCCCGCTCCCACCGCCCCCTCCGCAAATATCAGCGGCGCCTTCCTCCGTCCACCGCGCCCCCTCGCTGCGCCTCCTCTTTTCTTTTGCGCCCCAGCCGCCTTCCGGCCGCCGCCTCGCGCCGCTCCGCCTCCCGCTCCCGCCCCCTCCCCCTTCCTCGCACGCGACCGCGGAGGCTCGCATGCCGCCGCGGCGCCATCTGCAGCGCGCCGCGGTGGCCTTACCCTGATGCCGTCACGCAGGAGATCCGTCCTGCCAGCCTCTCCCAGTAGGCGCAACGCTTCCCGCACCCTGGGATCCGCCATTGCCTCAGCCGCCATTGTTCAACCAGGTACTCTCCGCCGCCTCAAATTCAAACCGCCGAAAGTCCCGCTCTGCACACGCCAGTTCACCACGTCGACGCACCGCTCACCGCCGCCACCAAAACCGCTACCGCCAACAAGCCGTAAGCGACCCTAACAACGCCACTAATCCCACAATGACAACGCTCCACTACGCCCCCCGGCTGCTGGGTCACTGTCCCACAAAATGGTGCACAGTGACCCAAAATGGCCGGTTTTATCCCTTCCAGCCCAAAAGGAGCCCAACCCTACCAACAAGCCCAAGCACCCATGTCTCTTCCTGTGTCCTTAACTAATTCTTCCCCCCTCCCTTCCTCCCGGGGCCCCAAAACTCCCCGGGGGGGAGAGCCTCCCTCCGGTCGGCCACCCCCCGCAAAACCCCATTCCACTCGAACACTGGGTGCAGAGTCACGCGTCTCCTCCATTCATTAAAATGAATGAGGTACCCTGTCAATCACGTATGCAGCATGCTTTACATTCATGAAAACACGGTGTGTGCAGTGTCATGCGCATCTTAAATGTGAAACAGGGGAGCAGAGAGTTACTCACACATGAACCCTGTTCTCTTAGGGACACTTCGACTCTCCTCAAGGGTAGTAAGAGCTATATAAAACATAAAGGGATCAGAATCAATTTAGGCGATGTCTGACATTATGTTTTTTTTAAATAATGTATTGTTATGCCTACTAAGATACAGCAGTTAACATGATGAAAGTTGTTCCATTCCATAAGCCTCCCCACCGAGAGAAAAGTTGTCAAGAACATGAATTTGTATACTAGAATTAAGGAAGATTTGCAAAGTCTGAGGTCCTATTATTAAGTTCGATATTGTAACTCTGAAGGCATCTGAGGAGAAACAGCTTGGAAAAGAAAGAGGGAGAAGTGAGGGAGAGAGTAGATGGAACGGCAACCAAAAATGCACTGGGCTGATAAAAAAAAAACGTACATCTATGACTGAAACAAGTTGGCCACAACGACATTTAGTATATCTGGTAATGCTACATTAAATAAACCATATTTTTTTGCCGTTTTAGCAAGCGTGAGCTCGACCCGAAGGTATCAAGCGCTTTTACATAAGCACCAGTTATGTTACAGATGGACGCATTCAGTTTTATGCACGGGGAGATTATATGATTTGCCCAGAATAACAGGATGTTTGAGCTTCCCTGCCAAGACTCGAACCCATTTCCACCCCTTCAAAATCAGCTGTGCTAGCCATTAAGCCACATCCTCTACCCGAGTTCCTCGTTTGAAAAGGCTAAAAAGGTCATTTCTTGAAAGATCATACCCATACCCAAGCCTTACTTGCGTTTCCACTAGACTGTTCACTATTCTCCCAACGCAACTAAATCGTTTAGCGTTAGCTTTCAGGTTACAACCTTAAATGGAATGTCTTCATCACTAGTATGTGTTCAAGCACAGTATAAATAAAAATCACTACTTAAGTCATATGCAGACTGTGTTAAACTCGCTCCCTCTTACCGGATGTGGGGGCATAATATCAAGCCTGTGCGCTAAAATTATCGCCGCTTTATCGGCCGAAAACGGACGATAAAGCGGCGATAATGGGCTTGATAATATGCTCTATGGAATTCCAATCGAAGCACATGTTAGATGTGCGGCTCTGTGTGTGCCCGGCATCTGTCTCCTCCCGGGCTGACACACACGACGGGGGGGGCTGAAGCCCGGCGAGTTCAATGGGTGTTGCGCACCTGTATAAGGCGCATGTGCGCGCTCGCTCTTGTGCGTGTTCTAGCAAGCTGATCGCCTGCAAAGTAGCATTTTTCAGAGCCACAAAATGTCTTGGACGAGACCAGCACATGCGCTAGGTCAGCCCGAAACCTAAAAAGAGTGGTCCGCATTTTTTTTCTATTTGTTTACTCTTGTTTACAATGCCATAGGTTACAAACTCGCAATTGGGACACCTATAGCATTGTAAATGCATTTTTTTTTTGGCTAGTTGCTGCTGCGTTCGATATTGCTACAGAGGGTAATACATGCTTGGACCGAGGCGGATACAGCCAGAAGATTCACTGGAGGGCATGGGGATTTATTAGATAACAGCCTGTTGTGGGGTGCATTCTCCTGGTAGCTCTTCAGGTGACAGTCAATAGTTGAGCCCCTATGCCGCACGCCTGCTGCGGGTGGATCCTGGGATGACATTGTGTTCCTTCTCTCTACCCCTCCGTGTAGTTAATCAGGTGATAACTTACAGCAGAGCGTCCCCGCGTCTCAGCCCGTCCTTCCCGATGGGTCACCTCTGAGTGCCTCCTCGCACCCTTCCGCCCTCTGCTGACACCCACCCTGGTCACATGCCATGAGCTGGGTCCACAAACACCCTGACTTCTCCTTTTGGCCTTCAGCTGACAGCGCACAGCAGCAACCATTGGAAATACTTACTCACCTCCTATAAGAGGTGTTGTCCAGCTTCTCACCCAGGCTGGTGCGCTGGCAAAGGGGTTCCTCTTACCCCCTCACTCCTGCCCCTCCAGCTCATGTCCTGTGTTTTGCAGAAACCACCCTTTTTTACAATGTACACCATGTGTGGGTGAAGCTTGAAATGGAAAAATAGAAGTACCGGTGCTCTGTATCAGAGTACCTACTTGTAAATGAGTAGAGCCTGAACTCTCAAATTAAAAGTATTAAGTGCATCTACTGTCCATCTCAAAATAGAAAAGTGCTGGTACTCAGTACCAGCCAGTATCGGCCCATTTAAAGCACTGGTGTGGGCGCAGTTTGCAATGCTGTTGCCCATGTATTCCATGATTTATGTATAAGGGAAGGCTGTTCTGCTGATGTCAATACCTTATCTGCCTGCACAGAAAGTTTGTGCTGATGCCACCAGGGATGTACACAGCTTGTGTATATGGTTATTGTTGGAAGCCGGAGTGCCAGTACTGTCACCAAGTGCGAGACCCGGGGCTCCCCACTCAACCGTTAGGCCAAGTAAGGACACTTTTTGATAAAGCCCTGCTTACCCCCTTAGTAGTTTGGCACGAGCAGCCAGACCTATCTCCAAGGCATGCGTGTACTGTATGTGCAACCACACCCACAGCAACCCCTTGGTGACACCACAAATGGACTCCACACTAGTTTGATAAAAACGAGTATAAACTTTATACAAAAAGATATATGATCAGACTACACAATACATAAGCCAAAATAGAATAAAGGGTAATATTCGTTCCAGCTGGTTGGTATGTTCAAATCCCAACCACTGCTTTTAAAATGCTATGCTGGTGGTTATGCTAGATTCACACATGTTGCAATGGAAAAACAATAGTGCACTGCGTAACAATACAATCCTGTGCTGGGCAAAGGAGAAATATTACAGTGCGTAACGATACATGGGAGAAATAATGCAATGCATACGCCTACATTCTTGTACTGCGCAATGAAGGAATAATGCAATGCGTCACACCCCAATCACGTACTTTGCAATGAAGAAATAGTGCAGTGCGGGCTGCTACAATCATTTACTTTGCAATTAAGGAATAATGCAATCCGTAACTACAATTATGTACTTTGCAGTGAAGAAATAATGCAATATGGGCCACTACACTCCTGTACTTGGCAAGGGAGAAATAATGCAATGTGTAGCGATACAATTGTGTGCTTTGTTATTCAGAAATAATGTCAGGCATCATAAGGCAGTCTGGCAGGTCATTTGCAGCAATATTGGCAATGTTTATTACGACAATCAGCGTCTCCGATAACAGTTACCCCTCCACATGGTTCAACGATGACACAGAGAACAGCTTCTTACTCTGGCCCTTGTACTGCCACTCCTCACGTCAGTACGAGCCCCACTCTGAGCCGAAGCAAAGCTCACGTTGTCAGAAGGACTGAGAGGCCAAGAGAGTGTCCCTCCAAGCCAGCACTCCGCCCAGGTAGGAATCCACATTACCTGGGGGAGCGACCCCACTCTCTTCTCCTCCTTCCGCAAACTAGGCCTTCCGTGCAGAACTTTCTCAATGGGAGTCAGCAGCTCGGCCGGGGCTGGCGGTCCGGGCCGCAACTGTTAGGAAGGTGTCAGGCGGCCAAAGGGCACATTTATCCCACGCCCCTGAGATTACTTTTACTCCGGGTGCGCGTTCACCACCGCACCCTCCGGGTCTCTTCTGGCACCAAGCCATACACACAATGCTGATTAGCCTCCACGTCGACTATGAGTGCACGCTCACTAGGCACTCCTTCCTGCTGTCTCAATTGGCACCAAGACACACACACACCGCATTGCAGAGACTCACTATCTTCCGGTGCACACAATGATCAGCCGATCACCTCCTCAGTCCCAGATTGCACCAAAGCACGCACACTGCTTCACTGAGACTTACTCCAACTCCAGTGACCCAATATCAAGACGCTCTTCACAAATGCCTTCGGCTGCACCACGACACGCTCACTGTGTCTGAGCCTCACTTCTACTCTGGTGCACTCGATGACCAGGCGCTGTTCAGCAACGTCTCTGATGCACCCTGATTCGCACCCTGCGCGTCCGAGACTCGCTCCATTTCCGATGCACACGTTGGTCAGGCAATCCTCACCAACGCCTCTTGTGCACCATGACACGCACCCTGCGCGTTTGAGACTCACTTCACCTCTGATGCACATGCCAACAGATGCTCTTCACCACTGCCTGGGATGCACCGCAGGCACGCACCCTTCGTGTCCAAGTCTCATTTCAGCTCCGGTGCTCTTCACTAACACCTGCAGTGCACCATGACACGCACCCAGCGCAACCGAGACTCACTTCACCTGTGATGCCCATGTTGACCAGGCTCTCTTCACCTGTGCCTTCTTCACACCACAACATGCATCCAGTGCATCCGAGTCTCACTCTTCCTTCTTGTCTTGTGTCCAAGATCACAGGGAACACCTTTCGAGGGTCTCAAGCATAAAACACACCCACTGTGTTGCTTGAAAGTTCTCCAAACACTTTTATGTTCCTGTGTTTCCAAACAGGGAGCTAGCTCACCTTGGGCCCTTGGGATTACAAGACACAGCACAAAGCAAAGTCTTTGTCAAGCAGCGGGACCCAGTCCTTCCAAGCACAGTCCCAACAGTCTCCATCTTGGTTAGAATAGCAAACTGCAGACCAGCCCCAGATCACGAAGCAAGGATTGGCCCTTCCCCAGTAGTCTCTTCAGTTGCTCCTTCCTTAGCAGAGGTTCCTCTTGCCCTCAAAATGGGTCCAAGCCTTTTCAGTCTCAATTCATTTCTGTTTCATTCCCACGTTCAGGGGATTCAGCTCTCATAGTTATTCCCCTTATTGTCTTTGAAGTTTGTTGTGCTCAGCGGTCTATGACCTCTCCTTAAATCAGTTCTGGGTGTCACCCTCCCAGTGTCACCTTCCTCCCATTGATACTGGGGGTCTCGATACTTAATCACTCAGCAGGAGACATGTAAATTATTTTATATCAGCAGCCCAGGCCCCTTCACCTCCCGGGGCTTCTCCTTGCCTACTCTCCAGCTGCAGGTCAGCCTGGTGCCATTTCAACCCCTCCCTTGGGTCAAGATCTCCCCCAGCTCCTCTCACCTCTCAGATCCAGACAGTCAATCCACATTCAACAGAGACCCACAAAAATGCTTAAAGCACAAAACTCCGCTACTCTCTAAAAGAGTGGCTTCTGAACGCACAGTGACAAAACCACTTTCATAGAAAGATGTGTTATGCCACTGTGAGTTCATACATACTAAACCTCACCTCTCCTTTATAAACTTATAGGAAACTAGGCTACCAAAATACAATACCCAGCCTTTCCAATTCTGCCCTATGGGCAGAATGGCCTTTCACCAGTGAAAACAAAATGGAGTGTTCTTTACTGTCAGGACATAGCACACACCTCAGTATATGTCCTGCCTTTTACTTGCACTGCGCCCTGACCAGGGGTTACCCAGGACCTACCACTAGGTGCACAATGTGTATGCAAAAGGGAAAGTAAGCCCTGACAAGTGGTTGTACTTGTCAGGACAACATGCTAACTTAGCAAACCACGAGCAGGCTCTACACTGCCGGCCGGAGTTCCCTTCTCCGCTCGCCTATGCACTACTAGCCTTAGCATACACAGTGCACATCACTAGGGACTTTACTAGTAAGGCAAACATACCACACATGGCCAACCAATTACCATTGCACTTAATATAGGGAACACTTGTACTTTGACACTGATCAGCAGCGAGAAAGTACCCAAAGCATCTAAAAACAAAGGAGGTAGAGACAAAAAGTCAAGGGTAATCACTGCAAGTTATGCCAGGTCTAACAGCATGATATATTTAGGGTGTGCATCTTGTCTCGGCGCACTATACATGGCTGACCAGCTTACACATGGTGGCAGCAGGGCATTAATCAATATTTCCTCCATGTCATCTAATTCTTGTGCTAGTGCACATTGGTTCCAGTCTGTTTTATCATGTTGCTTTCTCATGCTTCTTGGTGAGCTCGTCTACCATGGCCAGCTACACTTCTGCCAGGAAAGTTTTGGTCTTGTAAGCAAAGTTTGCTTTGATGTGGTCTGTGCAGTTCCCAGTGGCGCTCCTCAAAATGATTGGGGACGACCAGGGCTTTAAGTGGAATGAAAAAACTGGAGGGATCTATCAAAGGGGCCTGGCCAATGTAATTAAGGGTGTGGCTTAAACATGTGTAAACTAAAATTTGTGCTTAGAATGGTGTGCCGCTCGACTTGTATTTTACTGTTACTGTCATTGCATCCAGATATATGATACAACAAGTAACATCATACCTACAAGTCAGGACTATTTTCTTTGTCAATGGTTGTTAGCTGCACAGGATGAATTATCAGCAACTATGCCATGTATATAATATAGCAGGCACATTGATGTGCCTGCTATCACTGCAGTCCGGAAAAAATCAGACAGCCGGTGGCAGGGCACAAATCAGAGCCCGATAGAGACCTGTTTCGTGGCCTCCTTTAAAAAACTGCTGGTGCTCAGCACCTGTGAGACCCAGCCCACTTAAAGCCCTGGGGCCACTTGCAAAATGTAATGGGGGCCCCTGCCCATGTGACCTGATCGCACAAATATTCATTGGCTTTGGCTTGAATGGAGTCCCT
The DNA here is from genome assembly GCF_964263255.1 of Lissotriton vulgaris. Classification (NCBI taxonomy): domain Eukaryota; kingdom Metazoa; phylum Chordata; class Amphibia; order Caudata; family Salamandridae; genus Lissotriton; species Lissotriton vulgaris. The sequence continues at coordinate 764,703,173 of NC_141689.1, forward strand.
CTTAAAAGCTGCGGGGCTACTGGAAAGAGATCCTCAGCCACATCAAATTGGTTCTTGGTTTCGCCCTGCCTGAAACTCCAGCTACGGTTCTCTTGAGTATCAAGCCTGACAATCTGCGCATGCTATCAACAAAAAAGAAATACAGAGTTCCCCGGGTCCAGTCAACTAGAAGACTGTCATTGGCTTCTCTCTAACTAGGTCAAAGAAAGGGGTGAAATAAGTGAGCAGGATAAATACCGTGCTGTCGAATATCCACCCCCCTTAAAGATGGCGCTCATCGTTTCACCCTTCCAAGTCCTCGAGTAAGGGCTTCCTTTACTGGTTCGAACATCCACCCCCTTCAAAGATGGCGCCCATCTTTTCAACCTTCTAGGTCCTCTAGTAAGGGCTTTCTTTAATGTTTACTAACCGGCATCCTCCCGCCTGGCCAACACTCATTGGCCACTTACTTTCCCTTCCCTCTCCGTCTCCGAGTAAGGGAATCCTTGATGTCTACTTCCGGCATCCGAGTGCCTAGCAACGCGCCTCGGCCACTCCCACCCCACCCCATTGGCTACACAAATCCGCCTTAAACAGAGCACCCGGTCGACTTCAGTGGTACCGGCTGACCTGCGGGATCACCCGCAGTGGGATGGGTAGGTGACTAGACGCCCTCCGCCAGGAATCCTAAGGTAAGGCGCGAATGCTCCGTTTGAAACCACCGCGTGCGTTCCACTCTGAGCGCTGCAAAGGGACCGAGCTCCAAGCGGCTGTTTGGCAATACTAGCTGACCGCCTATCCCTAATCCGGCGGTAACGCTTCCTCCTTGCAGGTGGTTCTCACCAAATCCTGGCCCCACCAGGTCAGCGCGAGGAAGCCTCCCGAGTCAAAAACACGGGTAAGAACGCTCCCTTTTCCACCGACACCAGAGTAAACCGGTCTCTTGTCTTGTTATGGTTATTGTTAAGGGTTAATCATCGGCAAGACACCTACGCCATCTAGTGTCCTCCTTTGAATGTTTCAAAGTAATGTTTTGATGTTGTTTTTCTCTCCACGAATGCTGTCTCAACTACTATTCGTAACCACGCATGCAAATTGGCACAGTGATAGCCCCTGATAGTTCATGGGTTTTTATTGCATGAATATTTTTCAGCAAAACCGTTTGGCCATCACTAAACATGCGATCACCTAAGGCAGACCAGAGGCATGCCCACCCACTGTATAAATTTAAACAGTCACGAAAAAAACGCGAGTTTTTCCACGTTCTTCACAACAGCTTGTGGCCTCTCTCTGATATTATCTTTTCTCTCCCCTTTCTCCCATGCAGTTCTGGGAAGGGCTTTGAGAAAGGATTGCCATACGCCACCTACCAGGTCGTATACTGGGCCCCCTGATCACTGGGGGTCCTTTGCAATTAGATGAGCACTTTTTGGTCCTGACGAATTGCCCCCGTGGCAAGAAACATGTTGACCATTCACTCACTTAGGGTCGAATGAGGCTAACTACCTTGAGCGTTCTGCCTCTATTCCCCTGATTAATTTTTTAATAAAGCAGTGAGCCATACCAATAAAAAAACTCAATTTTGGACTCTACTGACTTTTTTTATCTCACCCACGCTCACTCTTGCACTAACACACTTTACCCCCTCGCGTAAGGCCCCTTACATCCACACACCCTTTGGCTAAGGAATAGAAGATCCCCGCCAAAGAGCAGCAATTATTGTTGCCCGACAGGCATTGCACTGCCAGTCTGTCGCAGGGGCAGGGTACCAATGATGACGCTGGACGATCACCGGGTGGGATTACAAATGTAGTCCAACCGGCGACCTGTGTGAGGTACCCCTATAAATTCCGAGAGAGGGTTCACAACACTCACTTATTTCACCCCTTTCTTTGACCTAGTTAGAGAGAAGCCAATGACAGTCTTCTAGTTGACTGGACCCGGGGAACTCTGTATTTCTTTTTTGTTGATAGTCTTTCCAGGACATATACATTGGACCCCTTTAAAAATTGTCCTAACCCCTTGTTCCCCCTTGTTGATACAAATCTTTGCGTGCCCCGTGCACGGGAACCCCTTCATTCATAGGTTACCAAGTGGCGAACATATTACTCGCCCGATTGGACCACCTTGAGACAACATTGTTAGTGGGAGAATCACACTCATCTTGACGATAACCTTCCTCTGGCCGGCTGACATCCTTGGCACCGCATCCGGATCTCTATACGATTATGGAGGACGTCCCTGGACTTAGTTTCAATGAGGACACCATAGCCGAGGCCCTAAGAACGACGCCATCCGTCCTTACAAATCCACCGACAACATCATCTGGCGCTTCCTCCGATGAATGGTCTACACTATCGGAGATGAAAAAGGAACTCATCAGGATTACCATTCATGGAATCATGATGACTGAGTACTTGAGGAGCAATATAGCTCCACAAGGATTGATTGTGAACATAATTCCGAGACTATTTCTAGACGACAAACGGTTTAAAGTGGAGTGGTGCCAAGTCTCGTGGAAATGCACCAAGGACCTGCTCTTCCTCATTAGTCAAACAGCGAAGCGTCTATCGGATGCACTACAAGAAAATATCTCAGCCATGGAAGCCACCATGAAAAACGCCATATCCAAGAACAACAAAACAGCGTTCTCGACCAAGCTCTCGGAAATCAACCAAGAAATGGCGGATCATCATGAGTTTCTACTGAAACAAAAAACAACCAAACTTGAGAAAGATATTGCAAGATTTGCGAAAGAAAAAGTCTACCCCTACTTGAAGGACGACTTTAACGGGAAAAAGAAGACTTATTCCTCCGATGACAACTCAGGGAGTGACACCAGACGTGGATCGGATAGCAGTGACTCCAGTGGTGGATATCTACCGAAAAATCCCCGACCACCCCGTGGATGGCAACAAGGCTACTATCAAGGTCCCGCCTTCCACGGACCACCGCAGATGGCACCCCCCTGGCAGTACCCTTTTTACCCACAGGGCCCCCCGCAATTCTACCCCCCCAATCCGCCACCTTTTCAGGGCAGAGGTTGGGGCAGAGGAAGAGGGCGAAAGCGAGGCGGGCAAAAGGGTGTACAGTGGCAGGACCACACACCAGTACCAGCAGCAATGGAGACCAGGAGCACGTCGTCCAGGGGGAGAAGAGCTTAATTGTCAATTTATCGAATAGAACACTGACTCCAACCGAAACGCAAGTCCTAGAGAAAGGTCTTGGATTTGTTCCTACACCGACCCCAGATACATTCCAAGAGATGATCGAACTTAAACAATTCTTTAGGAAAATCCGCCTTCATACGTTTTTTGAAAATCAACCTGAGCCCCCGGATCTCGACACAGGCCTGAGGAAACCCTCCACCTTTACCCCCACGGACGGGATGGTACCACCCGAAGTCCTTACTTTTGAACGGGCGGTCCTGAGGAGCATACGGGACATACCCCCAACCAAAACTTTTCACAATCTGTCAACTGCAGAACGACAAGCATCTAACCAACTTGGTCAAGACTCGTCAATTGTCATAAAACAAGCAGACAAGGGGGGCGCCACGGTCATACAGGATTACGAGGACTATGATCGTGAGTGCAGGAGGCAACTGGCAAATACCAACCATTACAGACCTCTCTTGGAGGATCCAACCAAACGTCTAACGACTACCATCATGGGCCTGGTCATTGAGGGAGAAACGAATGAGTGGATTAGTAGGAAGGAAGCAGAATTCTTGGTCACACTAGATCCTGTAACCCCTTACTTCTATACCCTCCCGAAAATACACAAGGGCGTCTCCCCCGTTCCAGGGAGACCAATTGTCTCTGGAATTGGATCTTTACTAGAACCACTTTCGCAGTTTTGCGATGCTTTCTTCCAACCTTTCGTCAAGCAGATACCATCTTACCTGCAAGACACCAGGGATGTACTCCGACTGATTGCAGACATAGATGGCAGAGAAGACACTGACTTGCTCCTTACCCTCGACGTGGAGGCATTATACACGAATATTCCGCAGCAAGCGACTCTGGAAGCGGTCGAATCATTGATGAGAGAAGATGAATGGCTGTCCCCAACACCGATAGCATTCATTATGGAACTTGCCCATATCGCCCTGACCGAGAACTTTTTTAGGTACGAGTCCCAGTTATACCACCAAGTCCGGGGGACGTCTATGGGTTCTACCTTCGCGCCAAGCCTGGCGTGCATTTACATGGCTTCGTTCGAAAAAAAGTACATCTACCCTCCGGAGCACAACCCCTACCGAGAAAATCTCACTCTTTGGCGTCGCTTTATTGACGACATCCTTATCTTCTGGAAAGGGGACCGCCAGAGCTGTGTAGCCTTTTGTGAATGGATCAACCTACAGGACCCCTTCCTGAAATTCACGGGAACCATCTCGGAGACGTCAATACCGTTCCTTGATCTGACGATCAAACTAGAATCTGAAGCCATAACCACCTCGCTGTACAAGAAAAACACTGACAGAAACAGTCTTCTCCTCTACCAAAGCCACCACACTAAAGCTCTGAGAGACAATTTGCCCTTTGGGCAATTCCTGAGGATCAGGAGAAACTGTAGCTCCGTCGAGGACTTCAGACAAGAGGCCCAGAACCTACAGCATAAGCTCCAGGATAGAGGGTACCCTACCCGGCTGCTGAAGAAATCATTCAAAAGAGCATTGAACAACCATAGAGATGCTCTTTTAGAGGTACACCCTAAAGAACCAGATGACACCATCACCTGTGTTACCTCCTACACCAGACATTCTTCCTTCATCAAGAAAGCTGTGATGACACACTGGGGGATTCTTAACTCCACAGGGATGGCACTGGCACGACCTCGTTTTGCTTTCAAAAGGACAGCCAACCTCAAGGACACTTTGATCCACACTCGCCCAAAGAAATCACAAACTCGACCAGTCAGGACTCTTTGGGATCTGCCCCCTGTTACGGGACATTACAAATGTGGCTCCTGTGTGGTGTGCCCCCAAACTATTCAAGGCAAAACAATCGTACTTCCAGGAGACTTTGTCTGGACTTTTAACAAACATACCAATTGCAACAGCTCAAGATGTATATATATATTGATGTGCCCCTGTGGAATGATGTATGTCGGGATGACGATGCGCCCGGTTAAACACCGTATAATGGAGCACAACAGTAACATTCGATGCTCCAAGACACACACCGGGCTCTACGAACACTGTAAGGAACACAAACATACCACCGATGATATACAGTGGACAGTTCTAGAGTGCCAACCAGGGATGAACCAACAATCCCTGTTCAGACTGGAGCAGAGATGGGTACATCGTCTGCACACTGACGAACACGGCCTCAACGATGCGGTGCCTTGGACAATGCTCACCAGATAGCTGAGTGTTGGACCTTTTTGTCCTATATATGCCAGGAATCACTGGAAGTCACAAAACAGAATGATCCTAGTAACCAGTGGTACTTTGAGTATATCGGTAACTGTGCTCATACAAGCACCCGAGCAGGATAAATACCGTGCTGTCGAATATCCACCCCCCTTAAAGATGGCGCTCATCGTTTCACCCTTCCAAGTCCTCGAGTAAGGGCTTCCTTTACTGGTTCGAACATCCACCCCCTTCAAAGATGGCGCCCATCTTTTCAACCTTCTAGGTCCTCTAGTAAGGGCTTTCTTTAATGTTTACTAACCGGCATCCTCCCGCCTGGCCAACACTCATTGGCCACTTACTTTCCCTTCCCTCTCCGTCTCCGAGTAAGGGAATCCTTGATGTCTACTTCCGGCATCCGAGTGCCTAGCAACGCGCCTCGGCCACTCCCACCCCACCCCATTGGCTACACAAATCCGCCTTAAACAGAGCACCCGGTCGACTTCAGTGGTACCGGCTGACCTGCGGGATCACCCGCAGTGGGATGGGTAGGTGACTAGACGCCCTCCGCCAGGAATCCTAAGGTAAGGCGCGAATGCTCCGTTTGAAACCACCGCGTGCGTTCCACTCTGAGCGCTGCAAAGGGACCGAGCTCCAAGCGGCTGTTTGGCAATACTAGCTGACCGCCTATCCCTAATCCGGCGGTAACGCTTCCTCCTTGCAGGTGGTTCTCACCAAATCCTGGCCCCACCAGGTCAGCGCGAGGAAGCCTCCCGAGTCAAAAACACGGGTAAGAACGCTCCCTTTTCCACCGACACCAGAGTAAACCGGTCTCTTGTCTTGTTATGGTTATTGTTAAGGGTTAATCATCGGCAAGACACCTACGCCATCTAGTGTCCTCCTTTGAATGTTTCAAAGTAATGTTTTGATGTTGTTTTTCTCTCCACGAATGCTGTCTCAACTACTATTCGTAACCACGCATGCAAATTGGCACAGTGATAGCCCCTGATAGTTCATGGGTTTTTATTGCATGAATATTTTTCAGCAAAACCGTTTGGCCATCACTAAACATGCGATCACCTAAGGCAGACCAGAGGCATGCCCACCCACTGTATAAATTTAAACAGTCACGAAAAAAACGCGAGTTTTTCCACGTTCTTCACAACAGCTTGTGGCCTCTCTCTGATATTATCTTTTCTCTCCCCTTTCTCCCATGCAGTTCTGGGAAGGGCTTTGAGAAAGGATTGCCATACGCCACCTACCAGGTCGTATACTGGGCCCCCTGATCACTGGGGGTCCTTTGCAATTAGATGAGCACTTTTTGGTCCTGACGAATTGCCCCCGTGGCAAGAAACATGTTGACCATTCACTCACTTAGGGTCGAATGAGGCTAACTACCTTGAGCGTTCTGCCTCTATTCCCCTGATTAATTTTTTAATAAAGCAGTGAGCCATACCAATAAAAAAACTCAATTTTGGACTCTACTGACTTTTTTTATCTCACCCACGCTCACTCTTGCACTAACACACTTTACCCCCTCGCGTAAGGCCCCTTACATCCACACACCCTTTGGCTAAGGAATAGAAGATCCCCGCCAAAGAGCAGCAATTATTGTTGCCCGACAGGCATTGCACTGCCAGTCTGTCGCAGGGGCAGGGTACCAATGATGACGCTGGACGATCACCGGGTGGGATTACAAATGTAGTCCAACCGGCGACCTGTGTGAGGTACCCCTATAAATTCCGAGAGAGGGTTCACAACACTCACTTATTTCACCCCTTTCTTTGACCTAGTTAGAGAGAAGCCAATGACAGTCTTCTAGTTGACTGGACCCGGGGAACTCTGTATTTCTTTTTTGTTGATAGTCTTTCCAGGACATATACATTGGACCCCTTTAAAAATTGTCCTAACCCCTTGTTCCCCCTTGTTGATACAAATCTGCGCATGCTGACACGTAGAGACTGGCACATCTATCTTCATATGTTGGGCACGGCTAAACAACTCATAGCCCTGTATTGGAAAAAAGCAGAGACTCCCTTAGTCACTATTTGGTTCACTCGATTGTGGCATACCATGGCAATGGAATTACTCACTGCACGCTTACAGTCCAGAGACACCCACAAAACAAACTTTGGCAACCAATAAAAGATTATTTCTGTAGGATAGAACATATCCGTCTTCAGTCCTCGAAAATCTGGGCTTTACACCTTTTTGAAGATGCAATACACCTTCCTATCAACAACACACTCCCTTGACTCCAACTTCAACACTCTGCAATTTGCCATCCCGGCCACACTCTCTGCAATAACCTCCCCTCGTGTCCTACCCTCCCTTTCTTTTCTCTTTCTCTTTCTCTTTGTCTCTTCGTCTTTCTCTTTTCTCTGTTTATTTTATTTCTTCTCGCTTTATATCCTCTAAGAGTCTCGGGCGGGGGGTCATTCCCTCCTCTCACTTCTCCTCTTATTTTGTTTGCATATTGTTTTCTGTTTCAGTCCATCTTTTTGTTATGGTTCTTCCCATTTGGAGAAGCCCTAAAACCTGCACCTACCACATTTGATTGTCATGCTATGCGGCTGGCCCCGCTTGGGTTGTAGGCATCTTGCTGTGTAATTTAATTTCTATGCATAGCCTCACAAGCCCCACCCTTGCTCACTGCTTGTTTACCTCATCACACGGCCAGCCCGCCAAAGGGTTGTAGGCGACAAGATGTGTACATGTTGATTCTTCTTCTCTTCCTTAACCCCTTCACTGCGGCGGCTATTCCGCCGTAGTGCTAAGGGGGCGGAGGGGGGCGTGCGGCGCGCCCATGCTGGTGACGGAACCACTCCATCACCAGCCGTGGTTGCTCTGTGCTTATGACGGAGCGGTTCCATCACGGCCCCGCCCGCTCAATAGAACGCTCAGCAAAGGCGCGGAATCCGCGCCGTGCAAGCGTGCCGAGCGGGCCGTGACAGGACCGCTCCGTCATCAGCACAGCGCGACCGTGGCTGATGACGGAGTGGTTCCGTCACCAGCAGGGGAGGGGTTAATAAAACAGATTCATATCAAAAGCTGAGGGGCACTTGAAGGGGTGAGAAATACTGTGCACCTCAGTGGCTGCCGGCGTTGTGTGCCACCCATGTCTGTATGTGAGAAGAATGCTTGCACCACTGTTTCTTGTACTGCACCAGGTGCGTGTGCATGAAGCGTGTAATGATGACCCTGTTGTGTGCAAGAGGATGACTTGATTTCCTTGCTCCCCATGCTGCACTTGTCGGTGTGTGAGTGAAACTTGCTCTGCTGACAGGGCTGTGCCTGTAACCTACACTTCGGCTACGTGTTGTCTGTGATTGAGGGCTGTTTGTATAACCTCGAAAAACCTTCTTGAAGTGGATGGATCTCAGTTACAAACAGAGATGAAACATATGGGTAAATGCCTACAGTTCTAATGCAATTTGATAGATAAATTGTTTTATTTCACAAGATGCAGCGCTGCCTTCTTTGCTAGGTGGCTGAAGGTTAGCTTTCTGAGGCCGTATCACTCAGAAGAAAATAAAGAGGAGGAGGTCATGAGAGGGCACCCAGAGAGTATCACAAAAGTTCGCATGGCGGGTCCGGGGGCTTGCGTGGGGTTCACAGGCCGGGCTTGTGCTAAGCCACCTTCTCCAATGGCGAAGGGTGGCTGCGGGGGCATAGGCAACAGGAGGAAGCCCATTGTCCAACAGGCCCGGTTGTGACACAGTCGCCAGCAGTGTCTCCGGCTTGACCGCTCCACTGGCACTGCAAGGCACATAGTGCCAATATCGGCCCACTCACCAGCCCGCTCGCAGCAACATGCATGTCGCAGAAATAAGCAGACAAGACAACTTTTTGTTGGAGAAAAGTAGCTGCAGGTTTATTAGCATATACACATGCCAACAAGGTGGGTTATCTTACAGACAATCCAAAGACAAGCCGCCCCTCGCGACCTACCACCTCATGGGCCAATTTGCAACGTGGCCTTATCCAATCATTGCTTAGCGGTTGTGGTGAGGAGATAGCCCCTCCCATATCCGGTGAACCATTGGTCCACCCTCTTGCTCACGCCCCCCCCTACGAAGGGCGGAGCGTTCAAGCGACCCCCGGTTGTACAGGTTTCCAACCGCCCGTAGGATAGCGGGGTGCCGTCGCACCCCCAGGGTCCACCGCACAGACTTCCTGGGGATATTAGGCCTCAGCATCTTATTGTGCTCCTGAAGAGGGTACTCCCGGGTACCTTTCTGCCTCTGGATCGCCCTGTAACTCCGCCTGCAACACAAATGAGAAAAGATTAGAAGACATTTCCCCCCCACCCTGAAAGCGCCGGGTATGCGGAAGGGAGGGAAACGGCGTCAGGGTGAGGGGACAGAGGACAAAGAGGCCGCTCAGTGGGCGGGGGAGGAATATATACTCTCCCCCGCCCCCACCAGGCCGTAAGTGACGCGCGGGACCTTGCGGGGTCTCAAAGCGCTGGGCTGCCCCGTGTGCCATCTTGTGGCACTAAGGGGGCCGCCCTCTTACTTGTGTCCCCTGCGGGGACGTGTCGGGCGGCCGCATAGTGCCAATATCGGCCCACTCACCAGCCCGCTCGCAGCAACATGCATGTCGCAGAAATAAGCAGACAAGACAACTTTTTGTTGGAGAAAAGTAGCTGCAGGTTTATTAGCATATACACATGCCAACAAGGTGGGTTATCTTACAGACGATGCAAAGGCAAGCCGCCTCTCGCGACCTACCACCTGATGGGCCCATTTGCAACGTGGCCTTATCCAATCGTTGCTTAGCGGTTGTGGTGAGGAGATAGCCCCTCCCATATCCGGTGAACCATTGGTCCACCCTCTTGCTCACGCCCCCCCCTACGAGGGGCGGAGCGTTCAAGCGACCCCCGGTTGTACAACCACCCGTAGGATAGCAGGGCGCCGCCGCACCCCCGGGGTCCACCACACAGACTTCCTGGGGATATTAGGCCTCAGCATCTTATTGTGCTCCTGAAGAGGGTACTCCCGGGTACCTTTCCGCCTCTGGATCACCCTGTAACTCCGCCACAGCCCTGGGTGTGGTGACCGTCGCAGCCAGGGCCCCCCACCAAGGCCGGCATACTTCCTACTATTTCTAGTGTGTTATTTCTAGGGCCTCACCCCTAACCAACCAGAATCGGTCCATGATAAATTGGGCAGGAGTGTCAAAATATCCTCCCAACGCCCCTAGCGCTTGGAGAAGGTCTCCCAAGTCTAATGACGCCCTGTCTCCTCTGCCCCTTGAATTACACACAGCGCAGGACTTCCTGCGTATTGGCTCCAGCGCCTCCCCTGACCCGCGCCTTGCCTGCAGAGATGGAGACAAGACTGACCACTGAAATTTACCTGTCCCCCACTGGTGGCAAAACCCACCGTAAGTTCAATGAGGTCATTCTTATCAGGTGCAGTAGAATACTGCAATGACCAGCGCAATCCATAGTAAAAGGACCTAGGTGTACCCACAAGGTGTCATAGTCAGTGTTGGGGGATTCAGAGTATAGAGTCCTAATCATGATACACTGCAAAATGTGCAACGTGCCAACCTACGCTGCTTGCTGAACAAGCGCCTGGTCACAGAAGCCTGGACCCTGCTAACCACTAGAGACCCTTATATGTACACCGGGGTGGTGTCAAATAAAGATAGTGTGTCACAAGGTTCCCAATTGGTGGGTAGGAGTATCCGCTGGAACCCGTCTGACAACGTGTAAATACAGTTACACGCACATAGTCCAGAATACCCTTGCCTGAACTTCAGAGGCACCTAGAGCCCGCAGTGCATGGCGAGGGAAAACTGGCCCAAGCCCCCAGACTGTGATTCGAACACTATCACACCCACAGGCTCTAGCTAAAGATTGGCTACCCATGACCTGGCAAGGAAATGACACTTGCACAAGTCGACCCCTTGTGCCTTGCCTTCGTAGGACCCTATGAAGCTTAAACAAGCAGCCTATACAACTGTATATAGATGCAGTGCAACTAGGGGAACTAATACTTCTTCCTCTTACTACCTGGTATGTGAACACTGCAAAGGGAATCCCGACTTTCGTACCTGAAAACAACCGAATAGATGCTGTCTGGTTGAAAAGCTTACCCAGGTACCTGGCCAAGGGCCCTCCAATGCGAGTCAACCCCTGAAATAGAACTTAGACTGTGAAAATTGCCTGCCCCTTGCGGACCCTACACGTAAAAGGAGCTAAAGCAATCGCAAACCTGGCCGCATAAGTGCCCACATGTGACCCACGATAATAAGCAAGTAGCGGCAATAAAGAATCAGCCTGAACCACAGCAGAGCCAGAGCTGAGCGGTAGTAGTGGGATCAGGCTGGAGGAGGTATGTGTGACTAATGCAGGCCCAACATTCTGTGCAAATAGACAATGTATCACCATGGTGCCAATTTGCCCGAGATAGAAAACTGGCATTGCTGTGGAACAACTATGTGAGTGTCTCGGCGTGGGCCAGGATGTATGAGAAATGTGTGGCTCATGCAGGCCCATCTAATCTGCAGGGCTACCCATCAGTCAGGTGATGTGCTGACCTTTGCCTGGTATATGGCAGAAATGCCATAGTCTCCGACCGTAACCCTAAAGTAAGAAGATACAAAACGGTTTCCTACAAGGCCTTAACGCACTGAGCCTGTGAAGGCCGACCAAGTGGGACACATGTGTCTAGGTGAAAGCTTACCAGAGGGCTTACCCCAGGCCCCTCCACTTTGTGTCAACCCCAGATGTATAAAATTGACTATAAACAAAGTTGTCTGCCCACGTCCGTACCCTTCAAGAAGGTAGATCAAAACAGTTGCCTACAAGGCCATAAACGCCCCAAGCCTGTGAAGGCCTGAGAACCAGGTACGCCTGTCCTGAGAAAAGAAAAGGCTGCACTCCAAACTAGGGCGTTCAGATCCAGGACCCCACACCCTGGTCCCAGGTGTTATATTCCTTGTACCTGCTCCGCGCCCTGGCAAGCCAGCCCGATAGCGTGGAAAGGTTTACATAGGACAAAACCCAAGAGTCTCTTGGACGAGGGAAAAAGGGCCAGTGAAAGCCCAAAACCAGCAACAACGGTAAGCAAAATCTACCTAGCCCAGCAGGATAAAGACCTATATAAGAGCCCCTGTTGTTGTACGAAGGTACACATTCCATCCTCATAAGGTGATGCATGATAAGCCCCGTCTTCCGAATTGTTACGGAAAATACCATTACAGAATATAGCACAGGGAGTTCATGAAACTGTTTCCACGGAATACTCAAGTTGCCCTGACTCGGACAAATAAAAGGGGCACACCAAATATCCCGCAGGAGATGCCTGCTAACTCATACTCACCAAATCCCACAGTAATTCTTCCCCGGGGTGGAATAAAGCGCATGCCCCCTTCTTAAAGCCCCAGAGATAGAATAGAACGTCAGGGCAGACACTGCATCCTAAGTGGGTGACTACATAACACATGGCGAGCTGAGATGCTGTGTTCCCAACCTCGGTAGACCCACCTGCTGTCCCTAAATGGCACAGAGTGTAGAGACCAACCCTGTCCTGCTTGCTAGACAGCCCCCGGGATTGCTATCCCACCACGAGAGAGAGGGAAAGGGGAATGCCTGTATCATAGAGGTGCTGGCGGGCGTAAGTAATAAGTAGTTCAAGCGATAGCCCTGCCCTTATCCAACCATGCTTGAATATTTGCGTGCTGACGACAGTCAAGTACAAGCCGGAGTAACTGCTCCTTAATAGAGACTAGTGGAGGACAGGGACATACCCTTTCAAGTTGCCCTATACCCAGTCAGCTGAGCCCACAGTCCCACAACCCCAGTGGGTAAGGCCCTCTACTTGGTAATACGTCCGGTGACCCCCCCCCCCAGGGGGTAGGGTCGTTTCCCAGCGTGGTGCATGCAACTTGGGGAACACAACAAAGAATATAAAACGCTACAAAAAAGAAATCAGAGGAAACGGGCAGGGGCCAAATGGCTCCAATCTACAGAGTCCAAGCCTGCTTGTCAGTACGAGAACTGGTAGACCACCTAATCATAATGGTACAGCAAAGGTAGTGCCGCCAATCACTGTTAAAGACCTTTCAAACTCGCAAAATAAATACTCTAACTATGGGAGTGTCTTCCCAGGGGTTCCAATGTAAGGGAGACTGCCAAAGAGATGAAAATCCTTCTGGGCGCTGAACAGTAGAACCTAATACCTAATTCAAAATGACTCAATCATCGACCACCGATGGAAAAAAGGCTGGGAAGGCCCACCGGGGGTAAAACCCGTGTCCAAGGGGTCAGACACCGCCCCCTGCAGTGTATGCAAAGTCCACTGCGCCAGCAAACCCGCCTACAGGTCTGTTCCTAATGTGAAGCGCACAGACACCTTCTAGAGATGTCCACACTAAGTCGGGATAGTAAAGATAAGGTTGCATGATTGTCAGTTGCAGCGGGATGCCCACTGCCCCCCGAGTGCGAAAACATATCTATCTGTAGTTCGTTCTGGTGACCCCCCCGCGGGGGAAGGGCAGGTCTCCAGCACTGCTCCTGCAGGTGAGACAATACACATCCAATAAAAGCCCTGCCCACCTCACCTACCAGAATATATACTCGCCAAAGAGGCAGGGCCCACGATGCCCCCTATGCTACCACGTTCAAGCCTGATGACAGATAAGAGAACTGGTTTGTCCATGATATATTCTTGGAAGGGGTATGGTGGGACAAACACTAGCGTAGTGCAGAGGCAGCAGAGAATACGAGTCTAGAAACCGAGTCTTGTTGGTATGCTAGGTCAGCGGATGACCCTAGCACTGATGCGTGTTATATTAATAACATCTAGTTTGTCCCCTTACCATTCTACCTAGGGACACCTCCTCATCCCAGGGCAGTATGCAGACCTCAATGTTACTCTCCCTTGAAGACACTTCCTTAAAATATGCTCATTCTCGGAAGAGATGGAGACCCCAAGAAAGGGAAGTTCTATTCACCTAGACTATGGAAGAGTCTTCCCAGTGACATGTTGATAGAGATTCTGCCTCTGGATGCAGACAAATTCCTACTACCTAATGTAGGTACTCTTTTGTAAAAAACAAAGCTCACTTTATTTAGTGATTCACTGATAGCTACCTCCTACATATTGCTTGCTTCCTGTACTTGAACCAATGCCACCAATGCCTACGTCACTCTTCTTCTGGTGTTAGACAGCTGCCAAGAGATGCAGTCAAAACCTCTATGTGGACAATGTACTAATGAGAAAATTGCACCCCTGAAAATATAATCCCCCTGAAAAGCCCCGATAGCTGCTGCCCGAATCGTAGCCCAAGAAAGACGCTACTCCAAGGACTTGTTAGACATATTCAGGTGCTTACTGAAAGTGCTCCCAGGAACGGATATGTCCCTAAAAGGAGCGCCTGACACCTATTGTTGACGTCTGTGTAAAATGAAGGCCATAAAAGTGTGATTACGAGAAATGGGCACTGCAGAGGGCTGCGAGGCGGGATAGCTGCGATCCTTGTTCCCCTGCAATCCTCCGAAATCTAGCACGGCGGGGAACTGCATGCAAGACACACTGCTCTGCCGCCTAAAAGACCGTGGCCTCAGCGCCGACACTTAGCCACCCTATCTGATAAATATGAATGAAAACAACATGAAACGGACATGGCGGCGAGTTCGAAACAAAGTCTTCTCCTGCACCCTACACAACCTGGAGCGGGTGGCTCCACCAGTGAAATTGCCCCGCCGTGCTGCCGTCTCAGAAACCTGGACTAGCGATAGCGGCCCACTAAAGCACGCACCACGGGTTGAAGCAAATGTAGCCCCCATACCTTTGAGGGGAAAGGCAACCTGGCTGGCCAACAACGGCAGTGCCGACAGCACTAGAGAACGCCAACATTTGAGGCCGCATGCGCCTGCAGTGCCCCCATGCACGACTAACCGAGCCCCACTGCAAAACAATCAAAGGCCCTAATACAGGACACCGAGGACCCGAGATGCTAGGAGCTCTGAGCTCCGGAGGGGACTACAGCTGTAAGAGCCAACGGGCTCTTATAGCCAAGCCAGTGTGCCCCCCCTGCATCCGACTAGTTCCCCCACCCTGAATCGAGTCGGATCGAAAAAGCAGAGAAAAGACGAGTCCCTGTAAAAGCGGGCAGGCAGGGAATCTGCCGCTTACCAAAGGCGAGCCTGCCCAGGTCGAAAGGCAAACCGTACGACAAACCCCGCGCCCCACGAGAAGGCCGGGGGGGGGGGCGAACCCTGGAGTGCGAGGGCTTGGCTTCGCTACAAGAACCTAAAGTGTTTCCAGAGAATATAGACAAGTGAAGCGAAGTAGCAGAAACCGGCACGGAAATAGCAGTCCTAGTGAAAAAAGGCCGGCACTACTCACGAGAGCAAACGTAGCTCTCTCCGCTCCTGCTGTAGACCGCACATACCGAGATGACTGTACCATGCCCCTGCATGTGAACAAAGGTAATACAGACACACCCACCACTCAATAGGAGACTTAAAGAGGCAACTCCGTAAGTCAGCAGCCAGAAACACTTGCACATGAAATTCATAAATAAAACCAACATGCATGTCCCCGCAAAATTAAACAAATAATCAAAACAGGCCGTACAACGGGCCTCATATCCAACATGCGCCGGACATCTTGCAGGAAACTGCCTATAAAAAATGGCCGCACCGGGCGCCCTTACCCGCATGCGCAGGACATCACCAAGTAGTGCCCCTAAAATGGCCGAATACCAACGCCATTAACCACGTGGATCGGACATAGGGAAAGAAACTGCCCTAGAAAATGGACGCCCTGGGCGCCATTACCCCTCTGCGCCGGACATCACAACTAGAGCCCCTAAAAATGGCCGCACACAAACGTTATTACCCACTTGCGCCGGGCATCGGCAAGTGTGTAAACGCAGCCAACAAAACCCCAAAACCAAATCCAGAGCCTAGAGCAGCCCCGTTCCACGGCACCGGAAGCAAAGTTCGAGGCGCCTGTTGTCAACCCCTAGAAAACGTATACATAACTTACAATCCGGCGCCTCGCTGGACTAACCTATCGTACCACATAAGTGTACCAATAAACTTGCCCCCACTACCTCCTGTCCAGCACACCAGTTCAACACTGGGAGCCTGTTGGCTCACGGTTGTCACATTTGATAATGCACCTCTTGTAATTGTTGACTCACGAATGTCAATGTTGCCTCATTTAGGGGGTCATTACGATGGAGGATTTTCTGCATCCTCCGGGCCGGCAGAAGCCACCGCCGGCCCGGAGGATGCGGAAAATCCTCTGCGGACCCACCAGGACCCACCGCCACATTAGGATGGCTGGTGGGTCATGGTTTAGGTCCGCAGGTTTTCCGCCGCGGCTGGCTTACAACCGCGGCGGAAAAGCACTAAAATGGTGACGGTGTCTCTCAGACACCGTCAGCCAGATTAGGATGTGCTTCGGAACATGCTTTTCCGCGGCGGCTTTTCCGCCGTGGAAAAGCATGTGTAACTGCACTGCGGGGGCCCGTTGCGGGCCCCCTAGGTGTAGTGGGGGGTGGGGGGTGCACATGGGGGGTACCATAGGTACCCCCTGCATTTGCGTGCACAATGCAGCAGGCACCGCGCGGTGCCTGCCGCTTTGTGCACGCAAATGCTGTGCATGCTTTTTTAACATTGCTGTGGGTGCAGCTTGAAGCTCCACCCGCCGCAATGTTAAAATAGAGGATGTGACCGCCACTCAGGCGGTCACATCCTAATCTGCATAGAGGGAACGCCGCAGCCCATGCGGACGTTCCCTCATGCTCTGGGGTCACGGACGGACTCAAGTCCGTCCGCGATCGTAATGACCCTCAAAATGTGACGTTTGCTTTAGAATTTTGTTCACCTGTAATGTTCACATGAATCAGTTTGTTTCTATTGTGAAACGCTCTGACACCTTCGGGTCAAGTCCACGCTATATAAAACGCATAAATAAAATAAATAAACTGTGCCTACCAAACCCGACACAGCCCGCCTGCATGTAAACTCGGAAGGTTGCCGCTAAACTTGCCAAGATACTACTTGAAGGAGAAGTGTACTCAGCGCTTGAAGTAACAACGAAGTAAAGGAACTCACCCCGCCTACGCTCCTCTGTTGGGGGGGGCTCAGGAAAACAAGAACCCTAGCTCCCAAGCACAGCTAAGGGTAGCAGAAGCCGCAACACAGTGAAGTAAAGCGAGAGGGGTTTTCCAAGGAAAACACAAGCACATGAGGAGGACCCTGAAAACACTCGCACTCCTAACGCCAGGCCACCAGCGCTACCCCGTGGTGAAAACGACTTACCGCACCCGGAGATTGAACATGCACTAGCAAACAGTAAAACATTAGGCCACCCAAAGGTTTTCCTAATACTGTGGCCGAAGCCTCAAAGTCTGCAGTCCCTCTTCAATGAAGCCTGGCGCTCCCAGATAACCATCCCTAAAATAGGAATATAACCTCGCCCTACACTTACAATGCTCTGCTCACTGATCAAAGTCTGTCCGATAGCATGACAACATTACCAGGCAGGCAAGAGAGCTGACCTCACTCCCACCAGAATGCCTGCCCAAGTATCGGAAGTCCAGAGAACACCCTGCGGTAGACTTCTTGCTCAGTTACAGAGTCAGCTGAGTGGACGAGTGAAGAATGCGCAAAGTTACAACAATTCAAACAGTTTAAAAATACAGCGAGTAACGGGTATGTGCAATACATCCATACGAGCAAATATAATGTAAGTCTCTCCTGGCACAAGCCTCGGGAGGCTTCGCAGCAGGATCCCAGCAATCCCCGTGTACGTTCGGGCGCAGTCGTTTAAATCGCCGAGCCCTCCGGCTCAAACACAAATAATGCTGCGGAACAGAAAGCACCAACATAAACCGATCCACAACCCGGTATCAGAGATAAAATTATTAACAACCCAGCGGTCCCACATACCACAGCTCACCCCAGGAACCGCTGGCGTGGAGACCTCAAAGTGGGGGCAGCGGCGTAGTGCACACGACCCCAATTGCCTGCTCTCTCCATAACACCGCAAGCGCACGCCACATCCCTTCGTTCGCGGCCTCTCCGAGGAGCCAAGACTAACGAGGGACAATAAAACACAAACCCGTCCCCGAAAGGGGACGACTCACCCCACCGGCGCTAGACCAGGCCTCTGGTCGGACGACCAGAAGGCAAACAAACGGCATCAGGGTGAGGGTACAGCGGACAAAGAGGCCGCTCGGTGGGCGGGGGAGGAATATATACTCTCAAAGTCTCAAAGCGCTGGGCTGCCCCGTGTGCCATCTTGTGGCACTAAGGGGGCCGCCCTCTTACTTGTGTCCCCTGCGGGGACGTGTCGGTCGGCCGCAATATAAGGATGCTGCATCATCCCCACATGAGCTTACATGACACTTGTTGAAAGAATTATGGTTTGTCAATGTAATTCCTACAATTCAATTTGGAAGACTAGAACACAGCAATTTGCCTAGCCTCGGTGTTGAGAAATTCAGATGGTGCATAAAGTTTATAAAATGTTGCCACACCACCAAAAATCTCTTTGAACGTCTTTAAAAAACATGTTTAGTGAAATATTTTTTTCTGTTAATGACATAGTAGCTGCATTTGATACTAGATCATATGAAAATGGTCTACCTGAAAGCACCCTTTTAAATGTGCACATTACTACCCAGCAGGGCACAAGTCCTAAAAAAAGAAGTGTGGGGACGCTGTCACCGGAAGTGACGTCACGAAAGGTGCAAGGGCGGGATATTTGTGTCACAGTGACCTGCATCTTGTCACCGAACATCCGCGCCCTTGTGCGCTAAGGCAGCAATTTAAGTGCCTTGAACAGCATCAGACACTCGTTATGTGCGCCACAGAGAGCGTTTTTTTTCAAGATTCTTTCATTAAAAAACAACCACTTTAGAATGCGGAGATAAACAAGCACTAATTCATTGATTCGATTTTCACAAAAGCAGGTACACCTTTGCTGCCATTGTTGGCACCTTCCAGATGGAGGTATTTAGCATTGCAACGTCGCACAGTTTTTATACATCTATTTAAATGTGTTGGGGGGTTCTGAGGTCCCGAACGAGATGAAGAAACTTTAGATTTGGGGTGACGAGCACTGAGAAGGGGAGGGGGGGGGGTGTTGGGTGGGGGGGGGGGAGGCGAGTCCCGGGTTCCTTGCAGGGAGGCACTACCGAAGAGACAGTGTAGCGTCAGACTGAGCTGCCCCTGTCTGACACCTCCTCCCCGCTCAAAAGCGAAGGTGAGCAGCATGCTGTGAGCTCCGTTCTCGTATCAGATAGGCCAAAGAGTGAAGTCCAGCTGGTTAACAGGGGGGACGGCATCCACCCGGTAAAATAAGTGGGGGGACGCTGAAGGACTGGGTTCTTTAAGACCCAGCGGTGCCAGGGCACAACACCTGAAACCTTCGTGGGTAACCTGCTCCGGCGTACGAATGACAGAGACACGGGACACTTCCTTCGGCGTCAAAGATTCAAGGTTTATTTACTGCAGGGAACACAGAAGTCACGACAAGTACAACACGTGCAACTTGGGGAGACTGCTTCAAATTGGTTCTGTGGATCGCTCCTTTTATACAGAATTTACCCATAGGACAACATGATACACAAAGGTTTACAACCCGGTTCCCATAATTATCCCCCAGAGGGGTCGCTTTGGTCACTTTGATACACATAAGGTCCGGAACATAAGTGCGGAAACATTTGGCGGTTCCCAACTGTAAAAACCCATCTTCCCAACATTAGTGCATTCCAATCGGTAGTAAAACAGATCGAAATAGGAACAAAGACAGGTGCAGAGGAAGACGGAGACAGTGGGGAGATCGGAAAGGGTGTAAAAGGGGAGGTATCGGGAAACACGAGATACAGGCATCAAAGGGACGTGCCTAATGAGATGCACGGCTGAGACAATAAACCGGCACGGCGAGATGAGCCTCGAGCGGGGCCATCTGCCTTACAGTATCATCCCCCTCGTCATAAAGACACTTACAAAGGACATGTGTATTCCGCAAATATCTTGGGAGTCCCAGGGTCGCGAAGCGGACAGCGTCCGTTCGCTGGCTACTTGAGGGCAAGAGACAAAAATGGATGCCGTATCTAAGATGGAACCCGTGGGTACAGATGAAAAACCCACATAACAAACGAACGGTTTAAGTTAGCACAGCGAAACTGCGCACACTTACTAAACTCGTCATTTGCTGTTCATAGATACCAGACTCGACCATATTCGTGCGAGTCGGAAACACCACTTACAATTGTCACGGAACCTCAGACGCTCCTTTTGCCCTCATGTAGGCAAGCACTAGTCGGAATCATATTCGATATTCATCAGACCATCGAGATGTTGCTGTAGCATAGCTCTGTCCAACCGAGTCCCCTTGGTAACAGGTGGCTGTCTCATACACGTTGTAGCACAGAGGCCACATAAGGCAGGACCGCACTGCACACAAAGGCAACACGTGAACAGGAACGCCACAACGACTCCGATGATCATCAGAATCTTCCAACCCCAAGTCGACATTAGGCCCCAGAACCATCCAAGTAGCGTCCAATCCCCTACATCCACGTGTATGGATTCGGAGATCTTATGCAACTTCGAGATGGCTTGATAGACAGTCGGAGCGTTATCAGGAATGAAAATACAGCAGCTCGAATGGATCACCTTACATACCCCACCTCGATCTGCTAAGATCACGTCTAAAACCATACGGTTTTGTAACGTCATAAGCCTATCCGCCTGAAGTTCAGTGGTGATGTTACCAAGGGCACTGGCAGTAATATTAGCTGTTGATTCTACCACTCGAGTCAACTGTCTCAGGTTCCTACTATTAACCATAGGTCCCCAAAACGGGAGGAAACCCTTGAAAAAGTCTCCTGCCTCTTGACCGGCAGTATCCTCTTCGCTAATTACGCCTCTCACGACTCTAGTCTTGTGATAATCTGCATCTACAGTAAACGTCGGAGGCAACAAGTTTGCGATAAAACATGAGCCCATGAAGTCAGAGGGCAACCATGCATACGCACGATCATGACAGATAAAGTAGGTACCCTTGGCAGCCAGGAACACAGGGGACGAGATCATCGGCAGAATGTAATTTTCAGTGCAAGCACTCTCTCCAAGTCGGGCTTTCGATCTTCGGCCGCGACCTATGAGACAGAAATTACCAATGTGGGGTACGACCCATATCGGAGGCGAGCTTTTAAGCTGCTTTTCACTGGTGAACACACTATATTCGCCTCTACTTAGGACCCTATAGGCTTGTACCTCTTCTTCAGGAATAAGCGAGGGATCATAGATATCGCTATCTAAATCCTCTATTGCTATAGACAAAGGTTTTTGGTACGAGGTAGGACCAGAGTAGGGGGAACGTGGTTCTCGAATGGGGTGGAAACCCAGTGCGCTTCGAAACATTGTTTGAAATGCTCGAGCAGACCCTTGGGAACTATACGGTAACACCAGATATGGAATTCCCTTATCCGTAGTATGTGGCATCAACCCACACACCCAACAGTTAGTAGTGTTAACCACTAACTGATGCTGATGAAGGAGCTGAATAAAGGAATTGTTGCGGAATTCTGCACGTCTAGCCTGCTCGTGTTCAGGTAAGATATGAAAAGAATGAGGAGAAGCAGTGGAGGTGAGTTTAGGGTCAGGGGTAGGAGTAGGTATAGCAGAAGGTAAGAAGTAAGGCATCGTGTAATACACCCCACCCGCCAATAATGCAGAAACAGTCAAAAACAATACGAATATTTGGAATATAAAACATTTGGTACGACTGAGTTGCTGCAGCTTGAATCTATGCGCTTGAGCTCCTTCCAAGTCCGTCAGCTTCGAGAATGCCATTCCCTATGACCGTCCGCAACGTTTCTTGACGCACTTCGTTCTGTGTAGCAGCAGTCAATCCCTAGGAGTTCCCAGGAACCGACGGTCTTTAACCTAGCGTCAAGACCTACTAACCAGAAGGAAGTACGCGCGCGGCCCTACGGTCTTTATTTCACAAATATATATATATGCGAAAACAATGTTTCTCAGCTGTGGAAGCAAAAAGTGTAAGGAACGAAGCTCAATGAATATATACAAAAATAATCACAATGATACGAATGTTCAAACTGATCGTGGAAAACGGGATAATGCAATTGTCAAGGGACAGAACAAGATCTTTTATTAGTCTTTAGTACTGGATCGCAAAAAGTATCGGGTTTTCCCAGGACGTGTCTGTTCGTCAAACAAAGGATCCGTTGAAGGGACAACGTCCTGTTGATCAGCTGAATGTTCTGGTCTTGAGTCTTTTGCTGACAAATGTTCAACAGTGTCTTTCTGCTGCACTGAGGATTCTCCGACAGGTTGTGCGTCACTGAAAGGTACAAACGCCGGCAATCCTTCGGTTTCAGTTGATGCAATGCCTTTCCTCACCCACGAGTCTGCTGGCAACGGGATAGGGACTTTCTTTGTATGGGTGGCATGCACCCAATTCTTCCGCCCCTCAAGACGAACTGCAGTTCTCGTGGCAAGGAGGACCTGGTAGGGTCCAGTGAACCTGGGATCCAAATTGTTCTTGCGCGAGAAGTTGCGCGTCACCACCCAATCTCCGGGCTGGAGCTGGTGGCCTGGACCCTCCGTCTGCGTCGGCAATGCTTCGTGAACCTGTTGGTGAATTAACCTCAGTTTAGCAGTCAAGTCATGAAGATAATCGATCAACATTGGATGCTCAAGATCACAAAAAGTACCTGGCCTAGGAACCCCCCAAACATTCGCAGGACGACCGAACACTATTTCGTAGGGGCTAAGCCCTACTCGGGAGTGTACAGTCGCCCTTGTTGACAGTAATGCTAAGGGTAAAGCGTCGGGCCACGAAAGACCAGTCGTAGCCTGAATCTTTGCTAGCTTTAGTTTAAGGGTGCCGTTATACCCTTCAACCAAACCAGCTGACTGGGGATGGTTGGCGCTGTGGAATTTCTGATTAATTCCAAGGCCCTTACACACACTCTTCATCACACTTCCCACAAACTCACTTCTGTTATCTGACCACACGACTCTAGGCATTCCATACCGAGGAAAGTATTCCTTCAGTAGGATTTTCGCAGTAGACAAAGCAGTATTGTCTTTGAGAGGATAGGCCTCGATCCATCGGGAGAATGCGCAAACCACAACTAAAACGTATTTCAGGTTATTGCCTCGCTCCATATGGATGAAGTCCAATTGAATCACCTCAAAGGGACATGAAGGGGGAGCAAAACTACCAGGAGGAGTTGGGGTTCCCTTGCCAGGATTGTACATCATACACACCATACAGTTCTTAACCAAGCGTTCAGCACATTTCGTAATACCATCATTCTTCCACACAGGGGACAACAACTTGCAAATACCTTTCGCGCTAATATGTGCTAACCCATGCGCCATTGTCACAACAGCCAGCACATACGCATCCGGTAACATCCATCTTTTCTGTTCCGACAAATCAATCCAACAACCATTCGCATCCAACTTTCCCGTACTTTCTTTCCACTTCGTCTTTTCAGTCTCGGTGGCCTCATTCTGAATTGCTTTCACACTCTCGATAGTGTCCTCACACATACTCGATTCTGTAGGCCACCTAACCGAACTCGTCACATACATTCGAGTGCTAAGGTTCCGGGCAGTCTCCTTAGCAGTCTCATCCGCAAACGCATTACCACGACCCACATCATCCGTCACCTTACGATGCGCACTACATTTGACAATCGCCACTTGCTTAGGCAACGTAAGTGCATCCAAAAGATCATTCACAAGCTGACCAAGCTGAATCTTCGTACCATGCGATGTTAGAAAACCTCTCTCTCTCCACAAACGTCCAAAACTATGTGCGACGCCAAAAGCATATTGGCTGTCGGTAAACACATTCACACGTTTCCCTTTCGCTAACACACACGCTCTGGTAAGAGCGATCAGCTCTGCGGCTTGGGCAGAATTCTGATTTAATCTCGCAGTCTCAACAACAGTATTCAACGTTACAACAGCATATGCAGTAGTCACATCGCCATTCGGCAACTTGAAACATGAACTATCCACATACAGTGTACCATCTGGGTCTTCCAATGGGGTGTTTTTAAGGTCCACTCGACCTTTTGTTTCCTCCTCCGTCCTCAAATAACAATCGTGTTCTGTTATTTCATCTGACTCTGAGCTAATTGGTAACAAAGTTGCCGGGTTCAGAACATTACAACGTTTTATTTGAATATGGCTTGCCAACAGCGTCAACTCGTACCCAGACAACCTCGCACTCGTCAAGTGCTGAGTTTTCGTACGATTCAAAAGAGTGTCGACTGCGTGCGGAACCATCACCGTAAGCATATTATCCATGACCAATCCTGCTGATTGTCGGATGGAGACCGCGGCTGCCGCCGTCGCTCGTAAACAACTCGGCAATGCTCTAGCTACCGGGTCCAAGGTCGAGGAAAAATATGCACATGGACGTTGCTTTCCACCAAAAGGTTGCGTTAAGACACTCAACGCACAACCTTCTCTCTCGTGAACATATAATGTAAACGGCTTACTATAGTCAGGAGTACCTAACACAGGAGCCGAACATAATGAATCACGCAGTTCAGAAAAACTTTTCTGACATTCTTCCATCCATGGTAAAGGAGTCGAAACATCCTTGCACGTAAGAGCCACTAATGGTTTCGCTAGCAATGAAAAATTAGGAATCCATTGCCTGCAGTACGACGTGATACCTAGAAAGGCACGCACATCTCTTTGGGTTGTTGGCACAGCCATTCGCGCAATTGCTGCAATTCTCTCTGGGGTCAACCGCCTTCCCTCCTTTGACAATAAGTGACCTAGATAGGTTACTGCTTGACAACAATATTGGAGTTTAGAAGGTGACACCTTGTGATTTAACTCACAGAGATGTTGCAGCAACGATACCGTAGCGATTTTGCAAATGTCCTGAGTATCTGCAGCCACCAATAGGTCATCGACGTATTGGATTAAGGCCGCACCAGCCGGTAACCTAAACGCATCCAGTTGACCCTTCAAGGCTTGACTGTAAATCGATGGACTTTCACAGTAGCCCTGAGGAGCGCGTTTAAACCGGAATCTGCGTCCACCAAGAGAGAAACCGAAAAGGTCTCTGCTCTCTTCCGCAATGGGAATGCTGAAGAACGCATTCTTCAAATCAATCACCGAAAACCACGATGCAGAAGCTGGAATCAGAGTCAGTAGCGCCGTGATGTCAGGCACAACGGGGAACTGAGGAATCACAATTTTATTCACCTCCCGTAAATCGATAACAAAACGATAAACAGGTGGTTTCGAAGGATCAGTACGTTTTAGAATGGGCAGTACAGGGCTGTTGCACACGTTTCCCAGTGTTTCCTCAATAACATCTTTCTCGATCAAATCATAGATGATCGCTAACAGTGCTCGTTCACCATCAAGAGAGATACGATACTGGGGAATACGTGGCAATCGCACATTGGATTTCAACTGAACAACAGAAGGTGAGATATCAAGCAGGCCCACATCATTGGGACCTGTTGCCCACAAAGACGCAGGAAGAGAACTCAATTCCGGTGGAAGCTTATCGAGAGACAAGTACATAGGAGAGACAACCCTCTCTCCCAACGTAAGCTTTACACCCGCAGGAGAACAATACAAAGTCGCATACAAACGTTTAAGCAAATCCAGGCCCAAAAGATTTTCACCACAACCAGTAGTCAAAATCAACGGAGCTTCTAGTTCACGAGGCCCAATTATAAGGGGCAAAGGGCGCGAAACTGGATTGCTAACAGGGGCGCCAGAGAATCCAACGGAAACATTTGTTAAGCCAGACAAAGGTGCGCCAGGGAGTTTCGAATGCTTAATGGAACTTTTCGCTGCACCAGTGTCCAACAGAAAAGGCTCAACGACGCCCGATGTAGCAACTGCGACGTAAGGCCCTCTCTGATCAACCGGAACTGATACTACTCCCTCTCCTTGTCTATGGCTGTCCTAGTAATTACTGTCGTCAGTTCCCTGATCGACGTAATAATCGTCTACATTGTACTGCGCAGATCGTCCTTGCGACGATCCACGTTGATCAAAACAATTATCGGAATTTGATGAGTTATCTGAGCGATCATTCTGAGCACCACGACCTCTACCACGTGGTGCCTGCTGTGAACCACCACGACCTCCTCTAGATGAGTTACCACTATTACGTTCATTTAAAACAGGACAATTGAATTTGATATGACCCTCCTGTCTACAATAAGCACATTGATTGTACCCTAACGAGGATCTTTGGGAAGAGGAGTCATTACGAGATTGTGATCTGTTCGATTGCGGCTGCGATCTATTTTGTTGCGAAGCATTCTGATTCGAACGTGGAGGATACGCTTGCTGAAGCAACACTTTAGTTTTGAGCTCTTTCGTCTTTTTATCATCACGGTCGTTCTCTTCTTTCTCTCTGTTCTCATAATATTGTGCCGTGGCCAATATCTGAGCTGAAGTAGAAACGGCCCATGCACTTTCCGAATTCTTTAATTTATTGCTCAAATCGGGCAATAAGTTCGATACAAATTTATCCACGAACAACCTTTGACCACCCTCAGTGCTCATATCCTGACCACTATGATCGATGAATGCCTCCTCAAACCTCGTAAAGAAGTCGGAGACACTCTCGTCCTTTTTCTGTTTACAAGCTGACAATTTGTCCCAATTTACTCTCATAGCTGGCATTAGAGTTTTCATTAACGTTATTATTCTTTGAGGAAGATCAGTAATCAGCTGCTCGGGTTTAGCACCACCAATTTGTCGCCCATCCGCCGCTATAATGGCCGCCCAATCACCACCTAATTCGTTTGCGTGATTTTCCTGACGAATCTTAGCCCATACCGGTTGCGGCACAACATTACCAAACAGCATATCAATATCGGCAAGATTCATTATCGTAGCATCTACAAGCTGAGATAATTCCTTATAATACCCTGCAGGATTTTTGCGAGGGTCAGGCAAAGATTGCTTTACCTGTAACACTTCTGATCGCTTCCACGGAAGATGTATCCATACTCTCTGAAAATACGGCAGGATAGGTGGAACGTGAGCAGCATCACCTGGCATCCACACGGGTGGAACTTCACGCATAGGAAACTGACCAGACTCATCTGGCTGTCTTTCGATATCCTTAACGAACAAGGCTTGAGGTATAGGAGTGGGACGAAAAGATAGCAATCGTTCAACAGCACGTCGAACGTTGGTATCCACTATCAGTCCAGTCGAAAACTGAAGCTGTAGATCAGACAAAGCGGTCAGCACCTCGTCAGGTGCATCGGCCGATATCTGATCACGAAGGACCTTACACATTTCCTCGAACACAAATCTTTGGGTTGGAATATTGAATTGACAAAACGTGTCGAGTACAATACGTGGTGGATTTCTAAGGGGATGAGTCATGCAACCCATCGCCATATTATATAGCGAAGCACGTTCCCTATTACCAGGAAGCTGACTACGTCTCTGAGGACCATCGGAACCAGCGGACCCAAGAACAGGTCCGAGCGAATGAAAGAAACTAGCCGCAAGAGGAGAATTACGACTACGAGTAGAGGGAGAAGTATAGGACACAGGACTAACAAGTGAAGGAGTAGAAACAGAAGCAACAGCAGGAGTTAACAGAGCAGGAGCAGTAGCGTGAGCAGGAGTATGTGGAAGCGGAGGAGCAGTAGGAATAGCAACAGACGAAGGAGCAGGAACAGTCGGAAGAACGGGTGCAGGTTGAGGAACAGGCAAAGGAAGAATAGGTGCAGGAACAGGTACAGGGGGAATCACAGGAGCTGTGGTACCCTGCACATACGGAGGTGGCAACTTCATAAGATAGGACATTAAAGGATCCTCAACTGCCTCTTCCTTCTTTTCCGACTCCGTAGGCAAAGTAGGATAGCATTTATCTATAGTCATACGCTGTAATCTATCAAACACTTCCTTTTCCTTAACCTCCTTATCATGCTGAAATTGCTCTGCTTTCTTTACAATAGTAGCAACACTATCTCTCTGATTTCGTTTAGTCTGTCTGATTTCTTTCTGTCGGGCTTCTTTACGCCACAACCGAAAGGCATCAAACATGGCCGGCCTTGACTTTTTCTCGAACAATTTAGCCTCTAGGTTATCTAAGATCGGGGCCTCGAAGCTACCATGTGGTGGCCAGCGAAGGTCACCGTCCTTCTTCGTGTATTTGATCCAGTATTCATTAAAAGTAATCAGGCCTAGCCCATGTTTACTGTACAGTTCATAAGTCGGAGTTCCAACCGGAGGTATCGGACACGAGTCCTCCAGTCGGGAATCCACACCACAAGGTCTGAAACAACTGAACAAAGTACTACGACCAGGCATCTTGCACACTAGCCGAGTTTCACAAACTTCAAGGGTTACGGGATTTACCAAGTCCCAGCAAAGAACAAAAACCCTCGGTTTTTGGCGGCTGCAGTCGTCAAATAACACAACAAAGTACGCTAGCAAAGTGTCACCGACAAAAACACTCACACAGCGTCAACAACAAAAACACTCGCTAAAGTGTCAACAACCAAGAACTCTGGGAGCGACCCACAAATACTTAACTCAAAGATCGATGGCGTCTCCAGGAAGGCCCGTCAATCGTCTCGCTATACCAAGGTCTACGCCAGGCGCCAAAACAGGTCTACAGTCAGGGCAGCAGTCCGTCGCAGCCGTCAGGAGGCGGGAATCTTCGCGGGAAAAGTCTTCGGGCCACTTATTTCGACAACAGGATCGATGAAGCGGAGTGCACCTTCCCTCGGAGATTTCACACGAAGTTCCTCACGATCGTCGGGCTTGGACCGGTACCACTGATGCAGCCCCACGTTGGGCGCCAACTGAAGGACTGGGTTCTTTAAGACCCAGCGGTGTCAGGGCACAACACCTGAAACCTTCGTGGGTAACCTGCTCCGGCGTACGAATGACAGAGACGCGGGACACTTCCTTCGGCGTCAAAGATTCAAGGTTTATTTACTGCAGGGAACACAGAAGTCACGACAAGTACAACACGTGCAACTTGGGGAGACTGCTTCAAATTGGTTCTGTGGATCGCTCCTTTTATACAGAATTTACCCATAGGACAACATGATACACAAAGGTTTACAACCCGGTTCCCATAATTATCCCCCAGAGGGGTCGCTTTGGTCACTTTGATACACATAAGGTCCGGAACATAAGTGCAGAAACATTTGGCGGTTCCCAACTGTAAAAACCCATCTTCCCAACATTAGTGCATTCCAATCGGTAGTAAAACAGATCGAAATAGGAACAAAGACAGGTGCAGAGGAAGACGGAGACAGTGGGGAGATCGGAAAGGGTGTAAAAGGGGAGGTATCGGGAAACACGAGATACAGGCATCAAAGGGACGTGCCTAATGAGATGCACGGCTGAGACAATAAACCGGCACGGCGAGATGAGCCTCGAGCGGGGCCATCTGCCTTACAGTATCATCCCCCTCGTCATAAAGACACTTACAAAGGACATGTGTCTTCCGCAAATATCTTGGGAGTCCCAGGGTCGCGAAGCGGACAGCGTCCGTTCGCTGGCTACTTGAGGGCAAGAGACAAAAATGGATGCCGTATCTAAGATGGAACCCGTGGGTACAGATGAAAAACCCACATAACAAACGAACGGTTTAAGTTAGCACAGCGAAACTGCGCACACTTACTAAACTCGTCATTTGCGGTTCATAGATACCAGACTCGACCATATTCGTGCGAGTCGGAAACACCACTTACAATTGTCACGGAACCTCAACGCCTCCCACCCGCGTGGTACCCCGACTCGCGCCCTGCTACACAGAGCCATGGAACTAACAGAAAGATAAACTGGAGGAAATTGTGTAGCTTTCTGTTTCCAGATGCAAGATACAGTGAATAAAAAACGAGCTGGTATTAACGTAGCAGGAGTTTTTAGGTGAAGCCTGGGCAGCGCCAGGCATGCTGTTATCAGATATGGACTTGAAGCCCCGCCCACTCTCCGCCCATATTTTTCATTGTCATTGTCCACTCTAAACTGTCGCATTTCATTGGTCAATAGCTATTGGCATTGTAAATGACAAAGCCTTTTATTTATCTGTTTTAAAAACAACACAAAAATAAAACGCATTGTCATTTACAATGCCAATAGCTCAAACTCTCGTAAATGTGAGACCTGTTGCATTGAAAATCCTTGTTGTTACTGGGGGCTGGTTTTGCAACAATGCTGTATTATCATCACAATAACAAAAGTAGCAGTGCTGGGGGCTAGCTTTTTAAGGCAGCAGTGCTTCACGCTTCCCCCCCCCCCCCCACCCACCCCGGGGATGGGGGCCAATCTGACAAAATTGCCAGGCCTGCTTTGGGTACCAGTCTGACCCTGTATGCGAGGCATGGTAGAAACGAACAGTGAAAACGTTAAATGGCCCCTATTTTCAATGAGCTTGCTTGGGATCATTTTCTTTTTATTCAGAGAAAATAAACTTCTGCTTTTGAGGGCTTGTTTTCCCTGAACAAAACAGTTTGCCACTCCACTGCTGTGAAGGGAGCCGTGGTGGAAGCAACTTCTTTCGTAGTGAAGCAGAGATCTCTGGATATAGCAGGCTTCTTTCCTTCTCCAGTGAATCCAAGAACATCACTCCACTGACCAGGTAGGAAGGCAGGAGGTTCTCTCAGGTCTAAGTAAGGTTGTATATAATTTATTCTAAGACTACAAGATATTTTAAGAGATTAGAAAAGAATGTCAGAATCATACTTAAAATGAATGTAGGTAGCTCTGTTTGCCTAGTTTCTATATGCTTATAGTAATTTTCAAAATTCTACATTACAGATGCAGATTTAAAGAAGGATTATGTATTCTGTAGATTAGGCATGAGGCCTTATTTATGAAAGACAGGCTCGAAGGAGTCAACTTCAACATCATTAGTTGTGCAGGAGGAAACCCTTAATCTATTATAAGCCCTTTGTGGAAGCAAGAACCTGTGAGGCTGGTGAGGGATAATATGTTCCGGGAATATATGATCTT
Source organism: Lissotriton vulgaris (assembly GCF_964263255.1). Lineage (NCBI taxonomy): Eukaryota > Metazoa > Chordata > Amphibia > Caudata > Salamandridae > Lissotriton > Lissotriton vulgaris. The sequence continues at coordinate 764,734,519 of NC_141689.1, forward strand.
GTTTGCTCTTTAATAAAAACGCTTTGCATGATGTATAATACCTAAATGGAAGTGAAATTTAAACTTAGGAATGCTTACATGATGCATATTAATGCAAATAAAGCCGAATAACAGAATGGGAGAGTGCAAGAGACATTCCCCCACATGCATCAATGTAAGGTTTTGCGATTCCTTATTTGCGAAAATTAGGGAATCGCAAATAAGGAATCGCAAAACGGGATGCATGATTTCAATCGCATAAAATTTGCGATTCGGTAAAAATCGCAATTTTTACCGATTGCGAATATTAGGCGACTTCCAATTTGTGATTTCACAATTCCCATTGATTCCTATGGGCCAAAAGGCCCATAGGAATCAATGGGAATTGCGACTTCGCAAATTAGAATTCGCAAAATGTTAATGCATTCCATGGGTGCAGGGGGGGTCCAAAGGACTCCCCCCTGCACCCCTGAAATGTATTTTGAAGTGCATGTTTCATACACACATGTCCCAAGGACATGTGTGTCTGTAACATGACAGTGTGTGAAAATGCAATTTTGAGCATTTTAACACAGTTTTGCAAATTACCACGAGGTTCAACCTCATGGTAATTTGCACCCCCTAATTGGGAATTCGCAATTTGAAAAGTAATCATGCATTGCTTTTAAGGAATCACAAATTTGAGATTCCTTAAAAGCAATCGCATTTTTGGAATTCACTAAATATAGCGATTTTTCCAAAAATGTTTGATGCATACTAAAAAGATATTTAGGAATCACAAACGGCTGATTTTACCGAATCGCACCGTTTGCGACTCCTAAATACCTTGATGTATGTGGCCGTAAATTCATTGTAAATCATACTTCTTCCTTTTCTAAATGGTTCCTCTTTTCCTTTTAACCACTCACTAAGACATTTTCTATAAAAATATTGCATAAGGCAAAACTCTGCCTCCACCTTTACATATATTTCCACATTACTGAAATGTCATCTAGATTGAATCAATCATATGTGCCTGTAACTCAATTCAGTGATTATTCTGTTTGCCAACACGGCACTGTTACCCACTTGTGGGAGTCACTCAACTGTTTTGCCATATCCTGCCACCCCTTCACATACTATAGATACAATTGCATTTTAATGGAATTACTGTGGCTAGAAATAGGTTCCACCCATTTAATCCCCTAAATTTTTCGCTTTTGCAGTACCCAGATTTGGACGATTACTTTGAGTGAGGCTCACTTACTGAGTCTCACCTCACTTACTGAGTCTCATAGTAGATTCTGTGGAAAAGGAAAGAGATTTCTAACCACCAATGTCTGCCTTTTAAGATAAGACAGCTGCCACCAGCTAAGGTAAAAAGGTCTGGGCTGGCTATATGCGAACATGTGTGTGCACACTATTGTGTGCTGAGCATGTCAGACTAACAGCAGAGTACAAAGTTCCCCAGGGGGCGTTAAACCGTGTGGAGCAAGGAGTTGGTATTATGAATACCGTGGCTGCGAAGAAAGGGTTCCCTAGTCGGAACTTAGAGAGCCTCACACACCCAAAGTAATAAGCGTGAAACACACCCTTACTAGAGGGTGTCCGGTGTCATCATCGGCTCACTGCCCCTCGTCAGACCGGCGCTGCAATATCTGACGGAGTCCCCAAAGGTACTCTTTTGACGGGGTTCTTTTAGTTCCTTGCCGATGGTGGATGTGGGTGAGGATGAAACGAAGGTGTAGTCAGTGCAGTGGTGAGTGAAGGCGATAAAAAAGGTAATCAGTCCACTTGCAACTTTAATAACGTGGCTGATTCCTTAGTTAAAAGGGGTGGGAGGGGAGTTTAGAGACCGTAAAGGTGTACAGAACAATAACTCTACCCCCTAGTGTGGTCAACATGTTTCTCGCCGAAAGGCGATTCGTCAGGACCTAAAATAAAGTACTACACAAAAAAAGTGAACTCAATGCTCAATCTATATAAAGAAAGCAAATACAACCTCGCTGGGTCGGAGGACAAGAGGGCCAAGGGGTCCTGCTCTATTTAGGCGACCTAGAGGTAGGGGAACAAAATATAAAAACAAAGAGAACAGCTCAAGTCAAATGCAATATAGTGACTCAATGTTCAAATCGTGCAGCGTGACTCTTGTGACACAGGCTCCACACTGTGAGAAGTGAAGGGGGGTGGTGTGGAAAGGGAGCATACACCACCCAGATATCACAATTGGGGAATTTTCATTGTGTGTTTTTAAAAACAAACTGTGGTATATAACCGAAGCTTTCAGGATAACAACCCGCCCCTCCGGAAACAACAGTAGGCGTGCAGCATTGGTCAAGTTCTTACCCTAAGGGGATTAAGAATGGGCCCCGCAGCAAGCTCCCGTGAGGCCAGCGTAATAAGGATTGGATACACCTATTGGATGTAAAAATAGGTAGCTGGTAACTGAGACAGGTAAGGTTGAAGTGTAAAGTGGATGTGAATGGTGGTACACTTAGTATTGGCAATAGCGGCCCCAGATAGCGCGTAAGACACTCTCCCTGCAGCAATTCATAATCGGGTGAGGGAGAGAGAGAATGGTTGGGCGGGATAGTCCCCATTGACTGTGGCTCCCTGGGTAGCAGTACTAATCAATTGATGTTAGGCAAGTAAAATAAATTAAACACTACTCCTATCCATTGTCGCAGGGGGCAGTGAGGCAGGTGAAGTGCAGCCCTCAGCCCCTTCAGCAATCGATCAGGCGAGATGGGGGCGGGTGCATGGTCGAGTGGGCCACAGTATGATGTTCTAACATATTGTGCTAAGAGATACGCTCCGGGGGACTCCCGGGAGGCTTATGTGCAACAACAGCCTTCCCATGTTTCTATATAGATGGAGACCCGGCGAACTAGGGGCGGGTCAGATGAGTGGTCAGGCGGGGCAGACTAGATTAACTACACTCTGCATAGTGGGCCTCCGGTAAGGCTTCCAATCAGCCAGGTGATCTATAGCGGGTCCAGGCGGTGGTCTAGCAACTCGGCCCGATATTGTCCCGTAAACCACGCTCCATGATGACGCTGGGGCTTTAACGGTCTCGAGTTGAGCTTACCTTTGAGTAGACACTGGAACGGCGGAACACCTACCCCTCACGCTCGCGGCACCTGGTCAGGGTGCGGAGCTGCTGGTGGAGGTTTCTACCGGTGTCCGCCGTTTTAAGGGGATGAAGGCGCATCTAGGTTGCATCACGCGCATGCGCAGTACCCGGTATGGGGATGAAGGCGCATTGAGATTGCGCCACGCGCATGCGCTGTACCCGGTCTGGAACAATGGGCAGAGCTAGATGCTCGGATGGTTCAGTGAAGGGGCCATCTTGGAAGTGGCAAAAAATGCTTTCACAGATCGCGAATGGCTTCGAGATCAATAGCTCAGGGAGGCAGGTGTAATTAGACCAGAGGGGTGAACGTCACAGGAAATGCCTAAGTGAGTATTCATGAAGTGACCATAGGGAGTGTAATGGTGCGAATGTTAGCGCATGTAGTGTCGTAGTCTACACAAGATGTCAGGACACTGTCTGTAATGGCTGTATGCTGCCGAGACTGCGTGACTAAACCCAGTCAGTCCGTGGAGTAATGAACAGAAGGTGTGCTGTATAAGAGGGATCAAGGTGGACTGGGATGGCAGAAATAGTAAGGGGTAAGGCGTTGGGCTATAGGTTATGTAGCACCATTAGTCAGGGGTTTATAACAGGAGAGGAATGTCTAGGATGTGATACCATTACAGTAGGGGTGGACTGGTATTGGAGTAGAGGGTATCTACCTCGAGACACTCGCCCAGGGAATAGCGTCATTCAGCCCAATTGTATCTAGCTGGAGACGATGCACCCATCTCTGTTCAAGCCTGAACAAAGCTTGTCTAGTCATGGCTGGTTGGGACTCAAGCACTAGCCATTGGATGCTGTCGGCCGGGTGATTATGTTGTTTGTAATGTTCATACATTCTCGTATGAGTTTTGGAACATCGTATGTTGCTTTTATGCTCCGTTATTCTCAATTTGACCTGTCTCATGGTCATCCCGACGTAGAATTTGTCACAAGGGCAGATAAGGAGATAGACACACTTGGAGCTGTTACAGTTAGTATGTCTATTCAGTTTCCAAGTGAAAGAGTCTGTTAATGTGATTTCTTTACACTGTCTAGATTGGGGACAAACGGCACAGCCTCCGCACGGGTAATGTCCAACCACGGGTGGAAGGTCCCATAATGTGCGTTGTCCAGCAACAGATGATTTCTTAGGACGTGTATGTATCAGGGAGTCTTTGAGGTTTGTTGTTCGTTTAAATGCAAACCTAGGCTTGGGTAAATCAGTAAAAAAAAAAAAAAAAAAGAGCATGTCAGACTACCATCAAGCTCAGCATGGTACCTGCAGACAGGTAGCTTGTTGCAGAAGAGACCCTTCAGGGATTGGCGCTGATCTGGTGTAGGCTTTATAAAGTGAGTGGTAATGCATAGTGTAGGTCTGTAGTGCTTTCTTGAAAAGGCTATGAGCTCACTGCAATATACCTTATGGGTGAATTTTGTGTCATCTCACAGTTTTGCCATACTTAGGCCTGGAGATGCCAGTCTGGTATGGATGTTACGGTAAACATGCCCCCTTTGTGCAGATCCCTTATATTTTAGTGATAACTTTATTCCTTGTAGTACTTTAGGACTTATCATATTACCCTGGCACAGCCACAATCAGATTTGAGGTCTTTGTTCCCACTACTGGTCAACCTAATTACTCTGCTGGCCAACAAGAGGATCAATGGCCACCCCACACTATGAAGCCACTTGACAGTGTGTGGCCCAGTAGCTGAGAAGAGAAAGTGTGGGAGGAAAGCTGCATCTGTTACTTAACTGTTCATACTGCTCCCGCAGAAGCGCAGGGAAACAATGAAAGAAGGCCAGGCCTCCGAAGGGCTCCGTATGAAGTTTTGGTGGGAAGGGACCAGGCAGCTGTGTCAGTTGGGGACAGAGCTGGAGCTCTCAGAGGAGGTTTTATCATAGACCACTTGAATGTGCCCCGTTTAAATGCCCTAGAATTCTGTGCAGAAGTTTTTGGGCAGAGGTGGAGTGATGCTGTGGCACCCTAGCATTGGGCATGGGTTCCTACCTTCCAGAAATTACATAACCCACTTAAACCCCCACACACAAAGGAGAGACCTGAAAACACAGTGGACGTGGAACTGTGACACTGGAATAATGAACAGCTGGAAGAGGACATGAGAGAACAACATGAAAGGGGTGTTTCCCAAATAGAACAAATCAAAATTTAATAAAAATTAACAGAATACCCACCAATTCACAAAGAGAGTAAATATATTCAAAAAAAGTTTTTAATTTTCATTTTGACAATCAACACGATTTTTTTTGGATAATAATTAAAGTGATTCCATTTGTACAATACATAACATTTGGAAAAAATATACATAATCAGAAACATACAAAATTAGTCTAAAAACTAGGACACGCAAAAACACTTCAAACCGGACAATAAATTAGATCCACTCATACATCCAAACATACCTTTTATACAATCAAATTCATACTCAGACATTCACATCCATATCACTACACACAAGGACAGGAAAAGCGCCGACGCGCGTTTCGGACAAGTGCCAATAAAGGCTTCCTTCATCAGGGCGCACTTCAAATATTGTACAGACAAGCAGAATAGATAATGTCTGTGACACGGTCCTGGAAAGCGGTCCTAGTAGCAGCAAAGCTGTGGGTGGGTATTCTGTGGGCAAAAAGGAAGAATAAATGGCAATTCGGGAGAGAAAATTGTTTGTTTCAATAATTAAAATAAGGGCTGGTCTAAGACTAGAGTCAGCAAGACAAAAGGGTTTCAATCAGTCAGGGGCATGCACATCAATGAAGATAAACTATCCTTATATCCCCAAATTTTAAAAACACCAGAAAGGAATATTCAGGGATTAAAGAAAAGTGTGTCAAGAATATGAAAATAAACATAAGTGGATAAAGAGAAATAAAAGGAAAAAGCATAAGTCGGTTGCCCAAAAATTGGTACACCTGTAGCCAGAGACAAAGTTTTCAGATAATGGTAACCTACCTAAATACCCAAACAATACCGAAGCCCCTTTAAATATGTGGTTCACAATCCCAGGGTTTCATCGGTCATGAATAGCGCATATTAGAATAGGTCCACAAGGGATCCAAGTGTACGAGGGAACCAGGAATAAACGCAATACCATGAAATAAATTCCAAGTATCTAGTAGGAATATAAGAATAAAAACAGGGGTAACACATCTAAACAGTGGCATCTGCTTAACCTAGACAAAAATATGGAGAAATTCGAGAAACCTATTATTGCGTTCCGTCGCAACAGGAATCTCAGAAATGTCTTGGTTAGAGCTTCCCTCCCTGACGCACCCATGGTCAGTCAACGCAGCATCAAAGGGACTAACCCCATTTTTGGGAGTCATAAGTGCGGCGGATGTCACGCTTGTGATAACATCATGACTGTCCCCGAATTGAACTGGAACAAAAAAAGAATTACGTTGCAGGATATGACAAACTGTAGAACTAGTAATGTCATATATTTCATCACATGTCCGTGCTCTAAGGGCTATGTAGGGGAAACAAGCAGGGAATTCAGGACCAGGTTTTCGGAGCATAAATCTTGCATCAGAAACCAACGCCCTGGAGCCCCGCTTGTTGCGCACTGGAAAGCCCTTAATCACACCCTGGAAGATTTGAAATGGCTTATTCTGGAGAAAATAAAAAAGCCCAAGGATGGCAACACTGACGCTATTAGAGCTAAAAGAGAAGTGTTCTGGATTTTTTATCTTGGGACGGCTGTCTCAGGATTAAACGAATTTATACCCTGGGAGAATGCCATTCATTGAATGACCCTGAGATGTAGCATCTCTTTCTGTTCTCTCTCATCCATCTAGTTTTTCTGTTTGCAATCTATTTTGGAGAGAATCTTTGTTTAAGTTAGAGTGTTCTGGGTCTCTTTATTGCTCTCAATTGCCTCCTTGTACAGCTCTAGCTGATTCTTATTTATTCCCTATTTTTCTTTATTGTGTTCATAATATTTGGTTTTCGGTTATTACTTCATCCCTGGTGTTTTTATTTTTTATTTTTTTGGTTTCTTAATTCTTTTTTTCTTTATTTATCATATTTCATTTTTTTGTCTGCCCCACGTCTAGTGTTGAATGTTTTGGACCTTGCCGTTTGGTCTATCTACATGTATACCTCCATTTCAGCTGGCTCGGATAGTCTGTTTTCACTGTCTCCCACGTTGGAGCTGTTTATTTATTTATTTTCTTGCCCTTCGTCTCTTTTCATTTCCCTGCGTGATCGTGGTAGTCCCTCTTCGATCTTGACGGCGCCCAGGTGCTCTGCATTTCCCCTTGAACACCTGTATATAACTCCACTTCCCCTTTCGTTTTTCCCTTCCGACCTACCGTATCCCAGGCAGGTGAAGGAGTCACCCGGTTCCGTCGACCCAGGACACCACTTTACGTGCACTGCCGGGCCGTTTTTCAGGTTAGTGTTTTCGGATCCTGAGTTCCCTCCTGCGGGCCCCGTGTGCTCCATCCCCTCGATCCGTCTTATCACGCTATCTTTCCCTTATTATTCCCACTTTTTTATCCGTATTTAAAATCCCTCTGCCGTTTCTGTCCCCACAGGCCCCCTATTCCCCGGGATTGAAGCTGGGCCTCATCATGACATTTCCGGTGTTCGTCTCACCTCATCCAAATGATGGCCCAATTTTGCTGTCTTGAGGTAGGTTGCAGTTCGCTGTGTGTTAAGTCTGCTTCATGTTAGAGTCACGACCTTTTCAAGAGTTGTGTAGCTCATTATGGCTTTTTATTGCTTCATAGGTCATCTTTCACTGTCGGCCCCGGGGTTACTTACTGCTCTGCATCAGTGCTTGCTATTCGTTTTGAGGTAGTTCTGCCCTTCCTTAAACCACAATTACTTCATTTTCGTGCTGTCATTATGCTAGATGTTTAGATGTGTTACCCCTGTTTTTATTCTTATATTCCTACTAGATACTTGGAATTTATTTCATGGTATTGCGTTTATTCCTGGTTCCCTCGTACACTTGGATCCCTTGTGGACCTATTCTAATATGCGCTATTCATGACCGATGAAACCCTGGGATTGTGAACCACATATTTAAAGGGGCTTCGTTATTGTTTGGGTATTTAGGTAGGTTACCATTATCTGAAAACTTTGTCTCTGGCTACAGGTGTACCAATTTTTGGGCAACCGACTTATGCTTTTTCCTTTTATTTCTCTTTATCCACTTATGTTTATTTTCATATTCTTGACACACTTTTCTTTAATCCCTGAATATTCCTTTCTGGTGTTTTTAAAATTTGGGGATATAAGGATAGTTTATCTTCATTGATGTGCATGCCCCTGACTGATTGAAACCCTTTTGTCTTGCTGACTCTAGTCTTAGACCAGCCCTTGTTTTAATTATTGAAACAAACAATTTTCTCTCCCGAATTGCCATTTATTCTTCCTTTTTGCCCACAGAATACCCACCCACAGCTTTGCTGCTACTAGGACCGCTTTCCAGGACCGTGTCACAGACATTATCTATTCTGCTTGTCTGTACAATATTTGAAGTGCGCCCTGATGAAGGAAGCCTTTATTGGCACTTGTCCGAAACGCGCGTCGGCGCTTTTCCTGTCCTTGTGTGTAGTGATATGGATGTGAATGTCTGAGTATGAATTTGATTGTATAAAAGGTATGTTTGGATGTATGAGTGGATCTAATTTATTGTCCGGTTTGAAGTGTTTTTGCGTGTCCTAGTTTTTAGACTAATTTTGTATGTTTCTGATTATGTATATTTTTTCCAAATGTTATGTATTGTACAAATGGAATCACTTTAATTATTATCCCAAAAAAAATCGTGTTGATTGTCAAAATGAAAATTAAAAACTTTTTTTGAATATATTTACTCTCTTTGTGAATTGGTGGGTATTCTGTTAATTTTTATTAAATTTTGATTTGTTCTATTTGGGAAACACCCCTTTCATGTTGTTCTCTCATGTTCTCGCCCTGGCGGGTTGTTCCCCTGTTGTAGTTTTTTCCTAGATTCAGGGCCCCTCTTCTGTTTAAAGAACAGCTGGAAGAGGACCCCTGAAGAGTGCTTAAAAATAAGTGTCAGGGCCCTAGGCAGGAGGCCACTGTAACTTGCACCACCCATAGCCCCTGCCAGTGTTACAAATGACAAAACCAACACAACTACTAACCATCACGCTCCTATAAGTGTGACAGCCCAGTCTATCCCAAACCCCCAAAAGCTATATAAATGGCTTGGGTGGCAGGTATTAGTCATTTTGTTGTATATTTAATTAATAAACAACTGTTGTTGCACTCATCCCCTAATTACCATTTAGCACCACCACTAGCAGACTGTGATAAGCGCTGGTGTTGACAATTAAGTGCCAGCGTCAAGTAAAGGAAACCACAGGTTCAAATTAAGCACTGTCCTTGAGCCTCAGCAAGTATGGACTTTTTGACTCTGAAAGTACAGCTGGCACACAGGACCAGAGTGGGTCTCTATGGGACCTTTTGTGCTGGCATTGTTATGCCCTATGAGAAACAGAGGGCCAATTGTCATGCTGAAGCACCTTGGAGGGTTATCCTTGGCTTCTGTGGACTGGCCACTAACTCTCCTGCTTACACACAGTTGCCCTGCCAGACAGCCAGCACCATGGGACCTGGGGAGTGCGGCAGTGTGGGTTTTCTGCTTGCTGTGGAGATGCCCTCCAAACAGGAGAGAGCATCAGGTGCCCAAGAAGAGGACAGGTCTATCAGACAGCACCTTACAAATCAAGCTCCTCAATGAAAGTACCTGTTAGAGGCCAAGAAGTGAGGCCCATGGACAATGCTCATGGGAACTGGAGATGGCCCCCAGAAGCAAAACGGCACCAGAATAAATACAATTGGTCTTACAGAGTCAGAGAAAATGCCATCTGAAGCTTAGTTCCCAGTTAGACTGGGTGGAAAAATAAGTGCAGAGCACTTGTCCCAAATTCCTAAAGAATCCCCAGGGAATGGCCTAACCCAGAGGGGTGAGCGTAACCTCGCTTATTTAATTTAATGAGGGGGGCATGTGTAGGGATCCCTCTCCAGATCCTCTTTCCGACCAAGGGACCACACCTAGGGACCCCATCCACAGGACCTTTTGACTTACAGGCTTACACCGGGACCGATCCACTTGGTGTGTCAGATCCTTGCTCCTGCTCAGCTGGCCACACACCCCACGTAGGTACCACTGGTGCTTTGTGCTTTTCTGGCTATTTGTACTTAAAACTTTAAAAAATCATATATCTGGTTCCCTTATTAGATTTTTTGCAGTGTCATTTTGTTAAAAAAATGTTACTCTATTTTTCTAATTCTATTTGAGAATTTTGCTGCTTAGTGTTTTGTCTTTATTACTGTTTTGGTACTGTAGAAATACTTTACACACTGACACAAGTTAAGTCTCATGCTCTGTGCCACAGCTACGAGGGGGTTGAGCTAGGGTTAATTTAGCAACTTTGATGGCTCACCCTGACAAGAACTTGTATTGTTCCTGAGGAGGGCAGTCACCCAAACCACATAATAACCCACTATCTTACAGTTGTGGTTTGCTGCATCGAGAAAGCGGGAAGCCTCTAATAAATTCATACCCGAAACCAAACAACAGAGTTGGATCACCCAATAAGGCCCTGTGACTTACCTAAAAAATTGCATATCTGCCTTCATGGTACCACAGGATGGGCAGGGGCACGACCAATGATTTTAGAGAGTGTTCTGGGGACTTAAAAAGTGCAGCAGCTCCCCAGAATTGTTCCTGGAAGGCTGTGTTAAGTCACTCAGGGATTTACATTAATGGCCCCAGGAGAAGGTGCTCATTGTTTCAAGCACTCTTAGAGTTAAAGCTTATGCCTAGAGACTCTAAAGTGGGACATCTGTTTTCTGGTTCTAAAGTTCCAGTAGTAGCAATATAAACATAGAAAAAATGACTTTTGTGTACATGTTACAGAACTGAAAGTGTTTTATTTTACAGCGGAGAATCGGGGAATAATAATACATATTATTAAATGTCACTGACAGATGGTACTATCAGAAGATGTTACACGTGTGGCTTGCAATGAGTGTGAATGCTGTATTCCTAATTTAATAAGTGTGACATTCTTGCAAAACCAGTAGGCCTGACTGTTCCTAATTGCATCATCCTATAATATTGTGTCTCTGCATAGGTGTGGGAGTACTGTGATTTATAAATATGTCTTCCTAGGGTGCCAATGTGTGTCTCTAAGAAATTACTTCTACTTTTTATACGGAAAATAACAAACTCAACCACGATTTATTATGTGTTGTTGTCACATACCAGCGAGCTGGGGTTGCAAGCTCACACCACCCTCTTTGAGTAGGCCTTGGACTGCTCTGCTTCACTAATCCGAGAGAGTCAAGTGCTTCAATTGGGTACTTGGTTCAAATAATGGGAACTTCACATTTTACGCAAATAATAACCCAATTTCTTACACTGTGATTACCTTTTCAGCCAGTGAACAAGATTTCTTTTTTGAAAGAAAGAAGTTCAACACTGACTTATTGATTACTTACTTGATTACTTACATTCTCTCCTTAGCCCCTGAGATGGACTCTCTTGAACCTTCTTGTATTGAATTTCACTTCTAAACATAATTGAATTCTCTTACATTTTCAGCTTTGTGGACAGAGTCTACATGGCACTTTATGTTTATTTCTAAGAAACAAATCGCTATCCAAGAAGAATAGCATGCATAATCAGTGCAAGGATATTAACACTACAGACAAAATACAATTTTAACCGCTGGAGGAATCCCCGCACACTGAAAAACGCAATTTTCAGGATCTTTTAGTAACTTCATGCCTTAGACTTTATAGGCTCCTCCGTTATCTTGCGTTCTTGAAGTGCCATCCGTATTGGAGTTCCCATTAATACCAAAAGTCCTATTTGACAAAGAGCTTTGTTTGCATGCAAGATCAGCACTGGCATGAGTGGAAACATGCAGTTATCCGCCATGTTGAGTAATGCATTGTCCCCCTGGAAGCCAGTCATTCACATGTAGGCCCACTCTGCTTTCTCATTGTGATGGTGCCCTTCAGGCAGCCTAGCGCCAACACAGGCATCCTTGTACCATGGTAAAAAGGTGACTGTGTTACGAGCTGGATTATTTTTGTGCAGGAAGGGGTGCCTTTTTGCACGAAAACAATCTTTAGAGACACACTCCTCTTTCTATGTATGCTGCATAATGAAGCACACATGGAAATAGGAAGTAATATGAAGAAATAAAGATATTTTTCCCCATTACGCCTCTCTCAAGAAGGCACATCATTTTGGGCACAAACCCAGGTTTACAAGCTTTAGTGAATCTCGGAACACTCATGCTCCAACCATGTGATGCCTACCCAGTGCAGCCCAAGGCATCACGTTGCATTACTTTAATTTATAAGAACACCCAAAGCAATTCAAATTGACCTGCTCACTGTGCTTTTATCTGGATTTCCCTGCTGACATTCCCTGTGCCTGACTAAAGAGGACTTCGTGGGACCATTTCGTGACTTTTACGGCTGCTGCTTCCCGAGCGCTGTTCAAGGGGGAGAAAACTTAAGAACCACGTACACTGAGGGACTGTGAGGTCCAGCAGGCTCTTTCACACACAGCTGCTGCCTCTTCCCTTGGTGTTCCCGCCCCCCGCCCGTAGTAATATAATCTTCTCTCTATTCCCGCGACCCGGGACGCGCGCGGGCGGGTGCCGGGCTAAGCCCGGGCAAAGGGCGGGCCCGTTTAAGCCCGTTAGAGACCGTTTAAGGCCGGGCTGGCCCCCCCTCTAACTTCTGAGCCCGAGTTGAACTGAACGTATGTGCACTTTCTATATATTATAACTCTATTGTCATTGGGGTATTTGCATGTGATATTTTCTGTTACCTCCTAAATTATGTGTACACGTGGGAGTAGGAGTAAAACGGCTGCGGGGGCCCATTAATGGGCACTCTGGATAACTTCATTATAAGGGCTAACACTTTTATAGATCAAGGGATTTCACTAATGGAGGGCAGAGTGTCCCAAGATCTTGCCTTGGCAACAAGATCCTCTATGGGCCACCTTGCTTCAGCTAAAACCCCAGAAATATCAAAGGGCGTGGGCCCTATAGAAATCCATGCAGACATTCATGCTGACAGATATAGTTTGCCCAATACAGTAGATCTATCAGTGTCTCATCTTCTATCTGAATCCTAACTGAGTTTGGATTTAGAAAAAACCCCGGACTTAGTCGCTATTACCACACCTGACGATCTGATCTGCTAGCCAGCTGAGGGGTAAGAAGGAGGGTGCCATCCCTAAAAAACTCAAGTTAAAAAAAGTAAGGGGAAGGGGCGAACAATTGAAAAAGACTAGTGGGGATTCTGTCCAAACTCTGCATACAGAACATGACCATCCTTGTAACGTTGCCACTGAAGAGGCCTTGAGTAGAGTGAATGCAGAGGCTTCGACTAACCTAGTCAGGAAAAGTGTCAGTGGTGACAAGGTTGATATTTCACTCCTATCTAAGATAGGAGAACTCTTTAAACTTTACCTCCCGCCCATTGAGACAAGACTATCCCGTATTGAAAGACAGCTAGCCGACCTGTGTGTTATGCCTAAAAAGCAAAATATTCCGGGGGCTCAAAAAGTAGGGGGAAATAAATCAAATAGTAACAATCTCCCCGACCATGTTACTAAAAATCCATCAGCATTAGTGACAAACACAAACCCCAAGCCGGCTTTAGCCCCTGAGAAGAAAGCTGTAGCTAAAACTAAAGTTTGTGCCACCCCCCCTCGAGAGGGGAAGACTCCATCTAGGGCACACATTTCACAACCAAATTAGAATAAGAACGATGGAGGTCCAGTGAGGAGAAGAGCGGTGAACTTGCCCCCTGAGGCAAGTTCCTACGTGATGGTTATGACGGGGGTTCCGGAATTGGGTGACGCCGCTGAGGAAGCTAATTGGTCATTAAAAAATAAGGTCCAACACTGGCTAAACTCAAATCGGCCTTTACCACCTTACCGGTCAAGTAAGATCTTGACGGTGCGTAGGGTGACGTGGGTGGGACATGAGAGGAAATCCGTACAGGGTGACTGCATCCTGATTAATTTTGCGGATCCTCACACGGCTGACCATGTTTGTTCATGGAACACTCAGGATAGATACGAGGGAATTGCAACCAGACGACTCTCCTTTTATCCCTCTAGGAGTGGACCCACACGTGATTGGGATATTGATAGAAATTGGTATAGAGCAGGGCATCGAGATAGGGGTGGAGATTGGGGGACGTGGGGGGTGCAGCCCACCACGGAGCAAGCTTTCAGGGATAACTGGGGTGGTTTTCCGATCACAAATAGGTTTAGCTGCCTGGAGATGGTCGACTGACTGTCAAAATCCACAAGGTCATCAAAAAGTAAAAAAATGGATCTTATAGTTTCAAAAAAAGAGACAGAGGGTTTATAAATGGTTGCGCTATTCTGTTAGATACGCAAACTGTCAAAGATAAAAATGCAGTCTATACCACTCTTGGCCCACCATCTGCAGGAACAGAAAGTATTGTTGAATTAGTGACTAATCCCATTAGTGATAGTGAAGGAAACAATTTGGCTCTGACTTGTTATACTCTCCCAGTTGTAGTAGAAGAGGTTGTTGGAGAAGTAGTAGGGGGTGGTATAGTAACTATACCTCAGCTAGATGTTATTCTTGAGACAAACCCATTAGTAGTAACAACTGTCATCCCATTGGTTGACCATAGGGGTAGGCTGGCCCTGTTATCTTGGAATATAGTGGGCCTGTCTAGTAAAGTGAAGGACCCTGACTTCCTGGCATTTATAAATAACTTTGCCTCCAGGAATGCTGGGAATTATCTGAGATACATCTAATTGGTTTCCGCACCTTTTTTTACACCAGCAATGCAGACTAGTAGGGGTAGGAGTTCAGGTGGGTTTTGTACCTTTATATCCAACACTGCCAACTTGTCAGTTAAATGACTACCTGGCAAGGGTAATAACCATTATTATCAGACACTAACACTTGCGATGGGAGGAAACCAGTATATTACCCTGATTAACCTTTATAATAATATCCCAGGGGAAGATCGGATAAGGATAATGGATGATTTAAAAGCAGATTTGCGTAGGGAAACTGGCTTAGAGCAAGAGGGAAGGTGCTCTATAGTGACAGGAGATTTCAATTGTCACCTCTGTCCTCTCAGTAATTTTGATACATGTGGCATGGTCAACCTGAAGGGAGATCCCTGTACTCCCTTTGAACACTCTACGTTTGGGAATCTATTGAATAGCTTGCTATTTGAGTATGATTTAGGCTTCGTAAATGAGCTTTGTAACCCCCAAGTTGAGTTCTTACCAACCTTTATTGGGAGGGGTTCGAGTTCGGTGATTGATTTCATGCTGATCACCACAAGTTATCACTGCAACGTCCGATCGGTTAATCGAGAGGACATTGCTCTCAGCGATCACTTTCCTATTACCGCTACTTTCAGCAGGGGAGTGGGACGAGGCCAAGGATCCAACGTAGTCGAAAATCTATATAGCCATGGGATCCACTTAAATAGAACAAATGGCTACTCAATAAAATGGTGTAGGGTTGACCCTATCGGATTCCCGGAAAGCCTAGTAGTATATCATTTCCCTGATTTTATTATTTGTCTTGCAGAAAATCCTAGCTTTCAAGAGATTACGGCAGCTTTCCAGACAATTAGAGCACAGATTAGCAGCAAATTAACAGGGATTGCCCGGGGGGAGGGGAGGGATAGTCTTAAAGTGAAGGGTTGGTTTAACTCTGATTGAAGTAAGGCGCATGCCCTTCTTAATCCCCCTAGAAATAAAGTCTGCTAGAGCAACTTATAAACTTGCCCTGAAGAAACGTAAAAAGGAACTGAAAGAGGCTGTGTGGGGAGATCTGCTTAAGGCGTGTGCATTAAGAGATAATACTGCCTTCTGGAGAACAGTAAATGCTCCTTTTTTTGTGGAAAGAAGTTGCAACGTGATGGAGATTGCCATCGAGGAGACGGTTTGGGTAAACTATTCAACCGAGCTCTATAAAATAGACAGTACTGTCTGATCAGCTAGGACTAACACAAATGAGCATGTAACCTTAGAGTCTATTTCCCATGAATCATTCCCTCTGGATATAGTTTTCTCCTTAGCAGAGGTGGAATTGGCTATCGTAGAAAGTTCTAACAGCAAGGCCCCAGGACCAGATGGGATTCCTATTGACATTTATAAGGAAAACACCGCCCTATGGGCACCGCTCCTGACAAATGTGCTAAACAGTTATAATAAAGTTGGATTTCCGTCCACTAGGCAGGATGCCTTAGTAGTGCCAATATTCAAAAAGGGCGATCGTAATGATCCTAAATGCTACAGGCCTATTTCACTGCTTGACTCCCTCATGAAAGTAGCAGGTCAAGTTATACTAAATAGATTACAGGGATGGGCCAAGGATAAAGGCATTTTATCTAAATTTCAATATGGGTTCAAGTCTGGTTTGGGTACTGTTGAGCAAGGACTTAACTTGGCATTCTTGATAGGTAAATATAAGACTGCCAAAAAGGGAAATTTATTTATGACATTTGTTGACCTCAGTTCAGCATTTGACTGTCTGAGTCACGATGTCTTGTGGGACACTCTGTTACGGCTGGGAGTGGATTCAAATATTCAAAAAATTTTAATGGAATTATACTAAGGGGCAGGGGCAAAGGTGCGTCACGGTAAGAAAGGTGAATGCACAGAAAAGTTCCCAATAATGAAGGGTGTTCGCCGGGGATGTATCCTGGCGCCCTTTCTTTTTAACCTTTATATTAAAAGTGTAACAGACTACCTAACACAATTGGCTGTGGATTATCCTCAAACTAATGGCACTGCGGTGCCTATTCTACTCTACGCAGATGATGCATTATTATGTCAAGAACCCAAGTAGGCCTCCAGAAGCCGTTAACCAGATTCTCATTATATATGGGATCTAGGGGCCTAAAAATAAATACAGGGAAAACCTTCACTATGTGATGCTCATCCAAAAATAAGGTTTCTTGCTACACTTTTTTAGAGCAGTCAAAGATAGGAATAACAAGTACTTTTTCTTATTTGGTGGTTGTTTTTAATAAAAAAGGTACATGAACTACAGCTAACACTACCAGGTGCTTAGCTTTCTCGCGAGCTATTGGGGCATTAATGCAGTTTGCAAATAAGCTGGGTGGCAGGCCTGTACGCATCCTGCTTGATATTTACAAAGCTAAGTGCGTATCGACTGCCATGGATCACTGAAATAATATCGAGGGACAAAATATCGACTTGCAAAAATATCGTGGACAAAATATCGACAGTCAAAATATCGAGTTTGTATCTACAAACAGGTAAGTACAAAAATATCGAGTACAAAATATCGTTTACAATAATATAGTTGTAAAAAATATCGACTTTATTAAAAACAGTGTTAAATTAAATTAATATTCAAATATAATTACTAAAATATACTTAAAAATACTTAAATTAACTTATAATAATTAAATAATAAATAAAAATAATAAAAATAATTTTTTACAATCTTATTTGTTAAAACATATATATATAATAACATACTATAATTAAATGAGATACTATTATATTACCGTACGATACCAGAAGTGGGTATCCCACTTGTGGGACACCCCCGCGCCGCACGGCCACCAGCTGCTGCGTGTGCCCCCAGTGCCTGCCTCTGCCTCAGCGCCGACCTCGCTGCCGCCTTGAGCGCTCCCCTTTGGTTTTAGCCCGTTTTTGTCTGAAATTTGTGCTTGTTTTCTTTCTGTGCCCAAGATCGTTTTTCTACTGTTTTTCCCCCGTTTTGACCTGAATTGTTGCCTGTTTTTTTTGTGCCGTTTTCTCTCCGTGTTTTGACCTGTATTATTGCCTGTTTTTTATGTGCCATTTCCTCTTCGTGTTTTTGACCTCCATTGTGCCTGTCTCCTTCCTGCTTGCCCGCCTACCTCGCCGCCCTCCGCTCTCCCTCCCCGCTCCCGCTTCCCGCCACCGCCATTAGCCCCGCCCCTTTTTCTTCTGTACCCTCCCCGCTCCCGCCTCCCAGCTGCTCCGCCCACCCGCGCACTTCGCCTTAAATGGCGACCGTGCGAACGTGCAGCGGTCACGCGCAGCGGGCGCGCCGATTGTGCGCCGAAGGCACGCCAAAGGTAAGCCCGTCTACGCCCGTCCGCGCCTGGACCGCGCCCAGTGCCAGGACCCCTGGCCCCCGAAGAGCCCGACCGACCCGCCTGACGTACTCCGCCGCCACCCTCACCGCACTCAACACCGGCCGACTCCCAGAATGCCACCTAGCCGCTCCACGAGGTACCCACGGACCTTTCAGCTGCCACGCTTGCAAGTTCTCCTGCATCCGGACCAGCCTCGCACCAGCACCCGCCAAGACGAACACCAGCAGCACCCACCTCAAGTGCATCCTGCTCAACACCCGCTCCGTCCACAGACACGCCATCGAACTCTGGAACCTCCTAGACGCCACAGCCCCTGACGTTGCCTTCCTCACCGAGACCTGGATGAACGCCTCTTCAGCTCCCGACATCGCCATCGCTATCCCAGAGGGCTACAAGATCGTCCGGAGGGACCGAAACGCCAACCAGATGGGAGGAGGCATCGCCATCGTCCACAGGAGCACCATCCGTCTCACGACCAGCACCGACAACACCCTGACCAGCGCCGAACACCTGCATTTCCAGATCCACACCAACCCGAACACCACCCTCAGAGGCACCCCGATCTACCGACCCCCTGGACCACGCACGCAATTCAGCGAGGACATCGCCGACTTCGTCAGCCCGCATGCCCTCCCCTCCGCCGACTACATCCTCCTGGGAGACCTCAACTTCCATCTGGAGAACAACAACGACCGCAACACCAGCACCCTGCTCGACAACCTCGCCAACCTGGGACTCAAGCAACTGGTGTCCACCCCCACCCACCTCGCCGGACACACACTCGACGCAGTCTTCTCTTCCAGCACAGACATCAACTTCAGCCACGCCACAGAGCTTCAATGGACGGACCACAGCTGCGTCCACTTCACCTTCAAGAGAACGACGTCCCACCACCACCAGAAACAGGCCGCCCGCAGATGCTGGAACAAGATCACGGCAGACCAGCTCGCCACCTCCCTGAGCCAGCACCCTCCTGCCAGCTCAGCGAACCCCAGCCAGGCCGCAGACAACCTCACGAAGTGGATCAACAACTGCGCGGACGAACTCGCCCCACTGAGGACCCCGCCCAGCAGACCCGGCAGCAAGAAGGCTCCCTTGGTTCACCGACGAACTCAAGAGCTCCAAGAAGAACTGCCGAGCCCTCGAGAAAGTCTGGAGAAGGGAACCGACACCGGACAACAGGACCTCCTTCAAACTTGCCACCCGGAAACACCACCAGCTGATCCGCGCCGCCAAGAAAACAGCTTTCAAGGACCGGCTGGACAACAACGCACACAACTGCAAGGAACTCTTCAACATCGTGAAAGAGCTTTCCAACCCCAGCGCAGGAAACAACGACATCACCCCATCGCAAGACCTCTGCAACTCCCTCGCTTCATACTTCCACAACAAGATCGCCGACATACACAACAGCTTCAACAACCAACCAACGCACACCATGACCGAACAACCACCCCCCACCACCACCCTCCACGCCTGGACCCCGATCAGCACCGAAGACACCATCCGCACGATGAACTCCATCCACTCCGGATCACCGACCGACCCCTGCCCTCACCACGTCTTCAACAAGGCCGACGCTGTCATCGCACCCCACCTGCGAGACATCATCAACACATCCTTCGACACCGCCACCTTCCCCGAGAGCTGGAAGCACGCCGAACTCAGCGCTCTTCTCAAGAAACCCACAGCGGACCCCACCGAACTCAAGAATTACCGCCCCATCTCGCTCCTCCCGTTTCCAGCCAAAGTCATCGAGAAGACCGTCAACAAGCAGATGGCCGCCTTCCTCGAGACGAACGGATCCCTCGACCCCTCACAGTCCGGCTTCAGAGCCAACCACAGCACCGAGACCGCCCTCATCGCCGCCACCGATGACATCCGAGCCCTGATGGACAATGGAGAAACAGCGGCCCTCATCCTCCTAGACCTCTCCGCGGCATTCGACACGGTCTGCCACCGCACCCTAGTACGGCGCCTCAGCAACATCGGCATCCAGGACAAGGCGCTGGAATGGATCATCTCCTTCCTCGACGGAAGAACACAGAGAGTCCGCCTACCACCGTACAAGTCAGAGGCCTCCGAAGTCATCTGCGGCGTCCCCCAAGGATCATCTCTGAGCCCCACCCTCTTCAACGTCTACATGAGCCCCCTCGCGGCCATCGTACGCAAACACAACCTCAGCATAATCTCCTACGCCGACGACACCCAGCTGATCCTCTCCCTGACCAACGACCCCGCCGCCGCCAGAGCCAACCTGCACGAAGGGATGAAAGAGGTAGCCGAGTGGATGACGACCAGCCGCCTGAAACTGAACTCGGACAAGACGGAGGTCCTCATCCTGGGCTCCTCACCCTCCGCCTGGGACGACTCCTGGTGGCCTCCCGCCCTGGGCACCGCACCCAAACCGACTGACCATGCACGAAACCTGGGCGTCATCCTGGACTCCTCCCTCTCCATGACCAGGCAAGTCAACAACGTCTCCTCGGCGTGCTTCAACATCCTACGCATGCTACGGAAGATCTTCTGGTGGATCCCCACCGAGACCAGGAAGACCGTCACCCAGGCCCTCGTCACCAGCCAACTGGACTACGGCAACGCCCTCTACAACGGTACCACCGCCAAGCTCCAGAAGAGACTCCAGCGGATCCAGAACGCCTCAGCCAGACTCATCCTCGACATCCCACGAACCAGTCACATCTCCGGACATCTGAAAGACCTTCACTGGCTCCCCGTCAACAAAAGAATCACCTTCCGCCTCCTCACCCACGCACACAAAGCCCTACACGACCAAGGCCCGAGCTACCTCAACAGCCGAGTCAACTTCTACGCTCCCAAACGCCACCTCCGATCAGCCAACCACGCCCTCGCCGCCGTCCCCCGCATCCGAAGAGCGACTACAGGAGGAAGGTCCTTCTCCTACCTGGCCGCCAAGACCTGGAACTCCCTCCCGACCGACCTGCGCCTGACCCAAGACCACCTCTCCTTCAGGAAGAAGCTGAAGACCTGGCTGTTCGAGCAGTAGCGGCACCCCCCCCCCCCCAGCGCCTTGAGACCCTACGGGTATGTAGCGCGCTTTATAAGTGTCAATGATTGATTGATTGAGAAGTGTAAAAAATACTATTCCCACTCCAAAGAGTGCAAGCGTAGGGAAAGCGTTGGATAGCGTAGGGGTTAAAATTACTATTCCCACTCCAGTGGGTGCAACAGTAGGGAAAACTGACCCTGAACCCAAAAAATACCCCTTTACCCAAAAACCCAAAACTGACCCTGAACCCTAAAAATACCCCTTTACCCAAAAACTGAAAACTGACCCTGAACCCTAAAAATACCCCTTTACCCAAAAACTGAAAACTGACCCTGACCCCTAAAAATACCCCTTTAGTCAAAAAATGAAAACTGACCCTGAACCCTAAAAATACCCCTTTACCCAAAAACTGTAAACTGACCCTGAACCCTAAAAATACCCCTTTACCCAAAAACTGAAAACTGACCATGAACCCTAAAAATACCTCTTTATCCAAAAACTGAAAACTGACCCTGAACCCTAAAAATACCCCTTTACCCAAAAACTGAAAACTGACCCTGAACCCAAAAATACCCCTTTACCCAAGAGCTGAAAATTGACCCTGAACCCTAAAAAAAACCCTTTACCCAAAAACCCAAAACTGACCCTGAACCCTAAAAATACCCCTTTACCCAAAAACTGAAAACTGACCCTGAACCCAAAAAATACCCCTTTACCCAAGAACTGAAAACTGACCCTGAACCCTAAAAATACTCCTTTACCCAAAATTAATTAATATTATTTAATTACCAAATAATTATTAATTAACAATAACAATAAAGTAAATATATTAGCACATTAGCTGTAATTAATTTAATTTAATAATTAATATTATTTTTCCCAAATAATTAATTAACAATAACTAAAAATTATATATATAAATAAATTACTCTAATTAATGTAATTAACTAATTAATATTATTTAATTACCAAATAATTCCTAAATAAAAATATGAACAAAATTATATTCATTAATTAACTAATTAATATTAATTAATTACCAATTATTTATTAATTAAAAATGTTTACAAACATATATTAATTAATTAATTATTATTAAATTACTCCCCAACCTTATCCCCTATTAACCCAACATCCCGCTCCTAAACATTAGCTACAATTTATATTACTATTAATAATTTTTTTTTTTTAACCTTTTTTCTACATATCGATTTTTTGGAGTCGATATTTTTGTACTCGATATTTTTTTATCATTATTTTATACGATATTTTGACCAACGATATTTTTGTAATCGATATTTTATTGTTGTCGATATTTTTAACTCGATATTTTGTCCATTCGATATTTTGTAGTCGATATTTTGTCTGTGCACCGACTGCCATATATGGGGCCGGCATTTGGGGCATCTCAGACTGTCAGGAAATCCAGGTGAAGGAAAACAGCTTTCTTAGATATTTGTTAGCCGTTCCTAGGTCCACCTCAACCTACGCCTGCCACAAGGAACTTGCCTTGGTCTATATCACTGATTTAATTAAGATCAGTCCAGTGCTGCTCTGGCATAAGATCTGGACCTCCACTGAAACTGATTTTAATAGGGCGATCATTGCAGATTGCATGCGGCTTGAGGGGTCTAAAAATATTCAGTGGCTTTCTTATGTCAAGGATTTCCTAACAAATATAGGGCACCCAGAACTTTACTATACGCCTTTTGCTGATAACTTCCATGCCCAAAAAAACGCTAAAAGAAAAATGTACCTCTTTTCTGGCTGATCAACGCTGGTCAGTCGAGGGAAAGAAGGCTTCCGTCTTCCACCATCATTCATTACTGCAGGAGCCTGGTCTGCAGCTTTATTTGTACCCCGAGCTGGGTAGTTATGACAGAATGCTATTAGCACGGCTGAGAATGGGTAACTTCTATAGGATGGTCACCTTCCCAGCCACAAATGATTGGGGTAAAAACCAATGCCCATGCGATGACCTTTCAGTGCAGTCTACCATTCACTGTATTCTCTTTTGTAAATGTTATGGGTGGGGAAGGACAAGATACTTAATCCCCTTGTTAAAACGCTGGGGCTTAAGGCAGTGTAGACCGGCTCTTTTTAAGATTTTTCCACTCCAGGATGAAATAACTATTATCACTGTATCAAGTTTTTAAAATTCATTATTAGATGTAGAACTTCCATGAGCTCATGAATTTTTGAACTGCACTGGGCACTTTGTGTAAATAGTCTGGAAATGTATTGATGTAGTCGAACTGTATTTGTTTGTATCAAATCAAAATTGAATTTTAAATGTTTTAATGTTTGTATAAATGCTCTTATGGTTTTTATGGAATTGAATAAAGCTATCTTTGACTTGACTTCACTTGACCTGTTCACAGCTTTGTAAATCTACACCTGCATTTTCCATCAAGGCTGCACCAAAAGGTTGTTGCACCCACACTGGAAAATGTTAGCAAATCTGCACTATAATCTGGGATGATAATTACAGTCCCGTGAATGGATTCAGCAAGCCCTACTGGTTTTAATTTAAGTTGGCTCCCAAGCAGTACAAAGCACTCAGGCTTGTGGACATGGGAACAGGGTGAAGGCCAAATCAAACTTCACAGCCTCCACATTGCCTCAGCTCGGACAGCAAAGTCCAAGCATACCTGGATATTGTGCCATAGGGTCTGGGTTCAACTCATGGTCAGACGGCACCAAGTTCCTGCAGTGCATTGCCTACTGTCTTGCTCAGTATGTTTTAGGACCATGGGAATTGGTCAACCACCATGGCTGTGCCCATGGCTAGTGTCTTCTGGGGCCATGAGAGATGAGACCAAAAGACATAGGTCCCGATTCCGATCTCGGTCGGAAGGGCTCTGAATCGGATTTGGTTTTACCTACACCGATCCAGAGCCCTTGTTTCCGACCGACTCATTCCCAATTCCGAACAGCCAAGTACGATGCCTGGAAACCCTTAGTACTGACTGAATCAGTTCCAGAAGGCATATAGAGAGATAGAGCCCTCTCCGAATCGTACAGCTCTATTGAGTGGGATTTCCAAGCAAGCAAGTACAATGAACGATTTGGGCAGCCTTTACAGTTCATTTTACCCGGATCAAAAAGGCTGCTGGAATCGGTCTTTGTGGGCCCGTAGCAGGCCCCCTTTACCCGGGGCCCTCCAAATTGTGCCCGTGGGTGTACCCATGGGCCTCCCCTGTCAGACCGTGCACAGTGTGGCAGGCACCAAGGGATGTTTGCCAATTGATTAATGATGATCCCCAACCACCTCTTTTGTCAACGGGAGCCTGTTTACGCATTTGGTACACAGGCTGATTGGTCGGTCTCCCCTGACACGAGTCGCATGCAAAGCATTCCTGACACGAGTCGTTCGGTTTGCTTTCCAAACGAGATCGCAATTGGGCCGCTAGTCTGCTCTCAGAGTCATTGAGACATAGAGCCTCAAAGTTGTAAATGATTTTCATGTTAAGTCGCCTGCAGCTTATCATTTCATTCAGCCATTAGCACAATCAGAAATATACTTTCTCTAGTAGAGATAAAAAAGCAAATCAGATTAAATCAAAGAGAAACTCGACATCCTACAGGTAACTATTACTTCTGAAGAAGGTCACAATTTTTTTCCGAACGCAAGAAGCTCTCTTGTGCATGCTTTAAGATCTATGAGTTGTGTCTGGATATCCTCCGGTCTTAGTTCTGAGTAGGAACTGATTTCACACTTATGTATCTGTAGCCCAAGAAGGTGTTTGCAGATCTGCATGCTTAAAGTCATTGCTGAGCTTCTAAAAAAGGCTTATTTTCCAGCATTGTTTAAGCCAAGACTCTTCCAAAGGCCACAGAAATTGATAAAAAGTGGCACTGGATGTTAATAAATTACAGAATTGAGATATCGTAATTGAAAACGTAGCATTTCTTTCATGAAGTAAAATTTCCAAATTATATCTATTTCAAAGGCAAAGGTTTGTTTTTCACCCACCCTACTTACTTGGTTGGTGCCATTAAATTTTCATGACAAAAGCTCCGTAATAAGGAACTTAGCAATAGAGTAATCCATACATATCTGTGAATAATTGCAGAAGACTTGGATCCCAATCAGGGTATCCTGGTCCATCAAGTGTTGGAATTCTTCGATATACTGTTTGTTACTGCAGACAGTAATAAAAACAGGCATTTGCAATGCAATATGTCTCGTATTCACACGAGTTTCACCTATTGGCATTGTAAATGACAATGCCTTTTATTTATGTTTTGGGTTTTAAAACCTAAATAAAAGGCATTGTCATTTACAATACTAATAGCTTTTCTCAAGTGTCAACGTTCCTTAATATAACTAGTGCTTTAAAACAAGTGTAGTGTCTTCAACCCCATACTTCACGGGGACAGAAATATCTGCATTTGTCTAAAATGTGACCGTTTCTCAAAGATCCCCTATTTTGAGCCCCTTTTTACCAATAGAGCTCTCGAGTGTCACTATTCCATGTGTCAGTGGATTTGAGACCTGCCACCTCATATTTCACAATATCGACTCTTCCCACAATCACCCTGTCAGGGTAAAAAGGTGGCATAGGGTAAGCTAGAAACCCCATACACAGCGTGAGATGCCAGATCGTCTCTGGAGGTTTTACACTGTGAAAATCGCTTCATGTGGAATACATTAGGTAATAGCATTGAGCAAGGTTGGACTGGGACAGAAAATAGGCACGGGCACCACAATAAAGGGGGCCCCCATTACTCAACCTGCTAGCTAGAAAAGTGGCCCATGCTTGCAAGCTGATGAGTTTTGAAATGGCTATATAAGTATTTTGAGAGGAATGGGAGAGGGCATGGATTTGAACTTATTGTATGCAATGTTTATGGTATTATCAGAGAAATCCACAGTAAAAACAGACCATCGACAGGCCCACGAGCAGCTAAACAATCGACCCACACACTGACCTATCAGACCAATCCATTGGGCAGAGCCTGATTGCCCAAAATGCCAATCCAACACTATTAAAGAATATATTTAAAAATAGTGATTCCAAGTGGGGTAGCTAAACAACCTACCTCATGAATATTAATGAGGTAGGTCGCAATTTGTGACCTACTAAAAATCACTACTATCACAAGGATGGTGGCCGGTTAAAGTTAGCAGACCACCATGTACGTATTTGCTTTTAAATAAAGCATTTTTATTTAAGTGCAGCCTGTTTTCGTTAAAGGAAAACTGGATGTATTTACATAAGAGAAATTTTAATTTTAATTTTAAGTTTTTTAGGAGTAGTCAGTAGTCTGTAGGATCATTCCTAGTTTAACTTTAGTTCCATCTGTAAACTATTTATTAGAAGGGGGGTTAAGAAAGTGAGATCTCAGGTTAGGACCTGTCTCCTGTCACCCCAAGCTAAGATGAGGAAAACTGCAGAAAAACGTGTTTTGCCAAATTTGCCTACTAAGCATTGATCTAAGCTAGGTGCTTGCTTTTTGGGTTCTTTTTAAATGTCAGATAGGACAAGTCTAGTCACCGTCTACCTGAGGTTACCCTCATTTTGTAAGGTTGATTCTATCTTTCATGTTTCACAGTTAAAAACCTATACCTTAATCAATTCCTCCATAGCTTCTTCTCTAACTCAACCAATTGATGTTAGTGAAATCTGAGTCTGAGGTTCCAGTCAGAATAGATAGAAGGTCAGATAGAAGGGTTACCCAAATAGTGAGCAACCTTGGGGGCCTGTCTTGGCTACCCATGCTCCAACTTTGGCACGCAAGATTTTCACAACCATACCTCTAAGTTTGGGCTCCGGAGAGGTGTATACTATTAGGAATGCCACAGTCTCAGCCTGCAGGATGCAGTGGATCTGGACCGTGGAGCAACGCTTTTCAGTGCACAGCAGTTGTGGTGGTGGTACATGACTCTCTGGGGCTATCCATCAGCCTCACACTGGATGGGAGTGGGAGCGCAATGCATTCTGTCTGAAGGCAGGGTAGTTGGGCTTGGGTTATAGAGTTATTTGACAGCCATATTGAAACAGGGTTAATTGAGCCTTATATGCATCTTAATAGATCGCCTACACTATGGTGCGGCGATGTCAATATTTTATGACTATTCCCTATTAGATACATGGTGTAATTTTTTTTCATGTGTAATAACAACAAGAGAGTTAGGGCTCAAAGGACACTCCTATACCCCAAATGAAATACAATCAACAACAAGAGTTCGGGCAGTGGTTGAGATCACTCTAGGTCCTACACGGGGAGCCATCGGAGCGCTGTTCCCTCCGATGTGAAGGAAACCCCCACCACTTTGGCCCATGATGTGAAATACATCTCCGCTTCATATCCTCATGACCTGGAAATCCCAGGTTTAACCGGTACTAAGAACCGTGAGTTTATAAACACTTAACGTCTACACTGAGGTTAGGGTGCACCTTAGAGAGTGCATACCGCCCAGTGTCTGTCCTTTGGTCCTGATGAAAGCTCGGCCGAGTTGGCCTTAAGAGCAGAAACATGTTGACCCTGTGATTTGGATGATACGACCCAAGTTTAAGGTCTACATCATCCATCCCACCCTTTTTAACCAGATGCTCACGCCGATCTTTATTAAAGTTTGGTTTGGATCAGCGTCCGCACCTTTTTACCTTTATCACTTTCTCACTTTATCCACTGTTTTTATATAATTCAGCTCCACTGCAGATGCAGGTGTCGTAGCACACCAGATAGGTCTTTTACCTGCCTGGTGAAAATACCCAATGATGAAGCATGTCACCCAATAGTTGGGTGAGTGAGGGTAATATATAAAATAATTGTGATTTATCACATTTCACTTCACTTAAAAATATTTTTCTTGTTTCTTTTTCTAGTCACTCCTTTGTGGTTGATTGTAATTTCTTTTCACTCATAGATACTCCCCTGATGAAGGCCTGAGTGCCGAAATGCATAGGGATGTAATGCATATATCTACCATATGGATTAAGTATGAAGTTATACAATTTACCCACGTGGATTAAGAATTTTGTACAAAGAAGTACTCTTAAGGATTTATGTTTTGAACATTAAAGACTTGAATCAGAAATATTTTGGCAATCAATGTTATTGAACTCTGCTGTTGAATACAGCCTTCACACCCAGTGCCCGGGGAGACACCTCCAGAGTTGTGGCGAGCAACTGATATCTTTATAATTACACTCCTGTGCGAGGAGTGAATACTTGGAGCACGGCACACACTTCGGAACATTCATTAACCCACCAGCAGTGCAATCAATAAATCAATCAATCAAAGCATTTGTATAGCGCGATACTCACCCGGAGGGTCTCAAGGCGCTTGTGGAGGGGGGGCCTGCTACTGCTCGAACAGCCAGGTCTTGAGTTGCTTCCTGAAGGCGAGGTGGTCTTGGGTCAGGTGGAGGTGGGTGGGGAGGGAGTTCCACGTCTTGGCGGCCAGGTAGGAGAAGGATCTTCCTCCCGTTGTGGCTCTTCGGATGCGGGGGATGGCGGCGAGGGCGTGGCTGGTCGATCGAAGCTGGCGGGTGGGAGTGTAGAAGTTGAGGCGGTCGTTGAGGTATCTTGGTTCTTGGTTGTGGAGAGCTTTGTGTGCGGGGGTGAGGAGTCGGAACATGATTCTTTTGTTGACGGGGAGCCAGTGCAGGTTTCTTAGGTGTGCGGAGATGTGGCTGCGTCGGGGGATGTCCAGGATGAGTCGTGCTGAGGCGTTCTGAATCCGCTGAAGTCTTTTCTGGAGTTTGGCAGTGGTTCCGGCGTAAAGGGAGTTGCCATAGTCCAGTCGGCTGGTGACAAGGGCCTGGGTGACTGTCTTCCTGGTCTCAGTGGGGATCCACTGGAAGATCTTCCGTAGCATGCGTAGGATGTAGAAGCATGACGAGGAGACGGCGTTGACTTGTCTGGTCATGGAGAGGGAGGAGTCCAGGATAAAGCCCAGGTTGCGTGCGTGGTCCGTTGGTTTGGGTGCTCTGCCCAGGGCAGGGGGCCACCAGGAGTCGTCCCAGGCGGATGGCGACGATCTTAGGATGAGGACTTCCGTCTTATCCGAATTCAGTTTCAGGCGGCTGTTCCTCATCCACTCGGCTACGTCTTTCATCCCTTCGTGAAGGTTGGTTCTGGTGGTGGCGGGGTCGTTGGTGAGGGAGAGGATCAACTGTGTGTCGTCAGCGTAGGAGATGATGTTGAGGTTGTGTTGGCGTGCGATGGCCACAAGGGGGCTCATGTAGATGTTGAACAGCGTGGGGCTGAGTGAAGATCCTTGTGGTACGCCGCAGATGACTTCGGGGGCTTCTGATCTGAACGGGGGGAGGCTCTGTGTCCTTCTGGCGAGGAAGGAGACGATCCATTCCAGTGCCTTCTCTTGGATTCCGACGTTGCTGAGGCGTTGCAATAGGGTGCGGTGGCAGACAGTGTCGAACGCCGCGGAGAGGTCCAGGAGGATGAGGGCCGCTGTTTCGCCGTTGTCGAGCAGGGCTCTGATGTCGTCAGTGGCTGCGATGAGGGTGGTCTCGGTACTGTAGTTCGCCCGGAAGCCGGACTGCGAGGGGTCGAGGGATCCATTCGTCTTGAGGAAGGCGGCCAGCTGTCTGTTGATGGTCTTCTCGATGACTTTGGCAGGAAGCGGGAGCAACGAGATGGGGCGGTAGTTCTTGAGGTCAGTGGGGTCGGCTGATGGTTTCTTTAGGAGGGCGCTGAGTTCGGCATGCTTCCAGCTCTCTGGGAAGGTTGCGGTGTCGAAGGAGGCGTTGATGATGTCTCGGAGATGGGGTGCGAGGATGGAGTCGGCCTTGTTGAAGACGTGATGAGGGCAGGGGTTGGTTGGGGATCCGGAGTGGATGGAGTTCATCGTGTGTATGGTCTCTTCGGTGTTGATCGGGGTCCAGGGGCGGAGGGTGGTGGTGGGGGGCGGTGGTGCGGTCATAGGGTGCGTCGGCTGTGTGCTGAAGCTGTTGTGTATGTCTGCGATCTCGTTGTGGAAGTATGAGGCGAGTGAGTTGCAGAGGTCTTGCGATGGGGTGATGTTGTTGTTTCCGGCGCTGGGGTTGGAGAGCTCTTTGACGATGTTGAAGAGTTCCTTGCTGTTGTCCAGTCGTTCCTTGAATGCTGTTTTCTTGGTGGTGTGGATCAGGTGGTGGTGTTTTCGAGTGGCGAGCTTGAGGGTGGTCATGTTGTCTGGTGTTGGGTCTCTGCGCCAGGCTTTCTCGAGGGCTCCGCAGTACTTCTTGGAGCTCTTGAGTTTGTCGGTGAACCAGGAAGCTTTCTTGATGCCGGGTCTGCTGGGAGGGGTCCTCAGTGGGGCGAGGTCATCTGCGGAGTTGTTGATCCACCTCGAGAGGTTGATGGCGGCATGGTTGGGGTTCGCTGAGGTGGCGGGAGGGTTCTGGCTCAGGGATGCTGCGAGCTGGTCGGCTGTGATCTTGTTCCAGCTTCTGCGTGGAGCCTGTTGCTGGTGGTGGTGGATCGTGTTCCTTTTGAAGCTGAAGTGGACGCAGCTGTGGTCCGTCCAGTGGAGTCCGGTGGCGTGGCTGAAGGAGATGTCCTTGCTGGAGGAGAAGATGGGGTCAAGCGTGTGGCCGGCGTAGTGGGTGGGGGTGGTCACCAGCTGCTTGAGTCTGAGGTTGGCGAGGTTGTCCAGCAGGGTGGTGGTGTTGCGGTCATTGTTGTTCTCCAGGTGGAAGTTGAGGTCCCCGAGGAGGATGTAGTCGGCAGAGGGGAGGGCGTGCGGGCTGATGAAGTCAGCGATGTCTTCGCTGAAATGTGTGCGCGGTCCCGGGGGTCTGTAGATGAGGGTGCCTCTGAGGGTGGTCTTGGGATCGGTGTGGATCTGGAAGTGTAGGTGTTTGGCGGCTGTAAGGGTGTCGTCGGTGTTGGTCGTGATGCGGATGGTTTTCTTGTGGGCGATGGCGATGCCTCCTCCCGTCTGGTTGACGCGGTCCCTCCGGGTGATCTTGTAGCAGTCTGGGATGGCGATGGCGATGTCGGGCACTGAGGAGGCGTTCATCCAGGTTTCTGTGAGGAAGGCGACGTCTGGAGCTGTCGAGTCAAGGAGGTTCCAGAGCTCCACGGCGTGTCTGTGGACGGAGCGGGTGTTGAGCAGGATACACTTGAGGTGGTTGCTGCTGGGTGTCGGCTTGGCGGGTGTAGTGCAGGTCCGGATGCCGGAGAACTTGCAGGAGTGGCAGGTGAAGGGTCCGTGGGTGCGTCTCGGGATGGCTCGGTAGCAGGCAGGGTTCCGGCCTGCGTTGAGTGCGTAGAGGGTGGCGACGTCGTAGGTCCGTCGGGTAGTCTTGCATCGGCGGGGGCCAGGGGTCCTGGCGCTGGGCGTGGTCCAGGCGCGGACGGGCGCAGACGGTTTGCCTTTGGCGCGCCTTCAGTGCACAATCGGTGCGCCCGCTGTGCGTCCACGCTACGCGTGCGTTGGGGCATCATAAGAAGGGAGCCGGGATCGAGGGTCCGCTGGGTGGCGGGAGCGTGGGAGCCAATCGGCTGGTGGGGGGGGCGGGGCCACAGGGAGGCAGCGGCGGGAAAATCGAGTGCGGGCTAGCGGGCGGCTCAGCGGCGGCTGGGGCGCCTGCAGCAAGAAGCAGTCGTCGTAGGAGAAGTCAGCAGGCAAAAACCAGGTAGCAGGAGGCAAGAGGAGCGTGGGGGCGACCAGGCCGATGAAGGCACAGTGGTCGCTCCAGAGATGGTGGCAGGGTCCCCTTAAGAAGGAAGCCGGGAGGGAGGGTCCGCTGGGTGGCGGGAGTGTGGGAGCCAAACGGCTGGTGGGGGGGCGGGCTGCAGGGAGGCAGCGGCGGGAAAATCGAGTGTGGGCCGGTGGGCGGCTCAGCGGCGGCTGGGGCGCCTGCACAATCTGACCCCCTTTTCTATTGGCCCATGGGTTGCTCAGTCAGCTTCATCAGGGCCTTATTTTTTACATATCTCCATTGTGTATAAAGTTTTTACTACACTAGGGAACTCTGAGGTTGAAAATTTAAATTAAGGATTGGTCCGGCGGAATGGTAGTAGGTAATGCAAAAAGGAAGATTTTAAACAGTGTATCAGTTGGTGATCCAGCAAAAAAGAAAGTCTTAGTTTAGCAGTTTCTGTATATGAGTATGTTGGAATTTGGGAGCTGCATGAAAGAGTTACGAAATGATCAGCTGTAAGATGGAGAGCTCTGGAGAACAGTTCTCATGATTTGAACTGCTGTCCTCAGTATGGAATCCAAATATTATTTTGAAGAGCTGCTATGTCTACCAAGATGTGCCTAAAATGAGCAGAGGATAGTGGGATCTCTTAATTTTCTGGATGGTTGATTTATGTATTGTGTATTATCTCTGTAATTGGCTTTTTACACTTTTGTTATTTGTCATCTGGGTTACACCAGCCCTCCTTCCAACAATGCTATCAGTTTGTGGTGCTTTGGAGGGCATCACTTTGAGGGGCATAACATGGGAAAAAAATCTTTATTGGTGGAATTGATTGACCATACTCAGAGAGTTCAGTGGCCTTTTATAAGAAGGTTCTGCCCAAAAGGCACGCATGTCGTGGTGGGCCTCAGCAAGGCCTACCAGTGCTAGGGGTTCGCTCTGCTCTGCACAAGTCCTCAGACTAATAGAATAGAAGTGGCCACAGAAACTGGAATATAAAACAAAGAGTTTATTAAACCTCATGAGGTGGAACTACATTCACACAACACCCTTCGGTAATGTATGAAGTAGCACACTGAACAGAAGGAGCATGGTCCTTTTATACCCACATAGGGGCTCAAAAGAAGGCGGTACAAGTACAAAAAAAGGTTTTAAGTACATATAAGGTCATACAGAACATGTACAGTCAACAAGAGGGTGGAGCTAACAGTTACTAATTCTAGTAAACACATCCTGACAGTTACAGACTAAGAACAGCTGCAAGCTCAACTGAGCATGTGCAGAGTGGAAGATGCTAAATATAGTTTGTTCGCCGGCAAGATCAAACAACAATAAGGAAGGACAGAGCACATGGTTATGTTATGTTATGTTAGATCAATTTCTATAGTGCACAGCTGCCCCAGCAAAGTGGCGTCCTGGCGCTTTAGCAGAGAAGACGAAGCAGCCACCAGAAGGTGAGTCATCAGAACGTGAGCACATGGTAGCACATGGCAGACAAGATGGCTGCTGAATCCAAGATGGCTTCCGCCACATGCTAACCCTGATCGCTGCCAATTTACAACAGACAACCCTTTTAGCATTAGCTGAAGACATTCGTTCATTTGAGGTAATCTTAATATGCATCCTGTACATCTATTAACATTATTTCTGTAATTTCTTTATTCAGCATTTGTTGGCCTTTTTATTTCTGCAACATTTCTCTTAGCAGGTGTACAAGTAGTGATGCAAACTGAGCAAAGCATGGGACCACAATGTATACATACACAGCATGTAAATAGTATCACCAGTAGTATACATAGGATAGTCAGTAGCTTCCAGCCCCAAGTGACAAAGAGTGTCCACATCCAACTTGAAAAAGCACTGGTGCCAGTCTCTGGGTGAATCTCTGCAGCAGTCTTATGCAGTTTAGAGATTGCATCAAACACGGAAGGTGAGTGATCCGGGATATAAACACAACAGCTGTTGCCGAAGATGCGACATGCACCACCTCGATCAGCTAGAACCACGTCAAGAACCATACGATTTTGGAGTGCTAAAATCCTTGCAACTTGCAGCTCTTCTGTAATGTTCCCAAGTGCCATAGCTGTCTGATTGGTAACAGCTTCCACAACTCTAGTAAATCATCTTATCTTTCTGCTGTTTAAAGCAGCACCCACAAAGAAAAACAAGCCCAAATTAAAATCAACGTATTGTTGCAAAGCGGTATCAGTCTGGTCCACTTC
The DNA here is from genome assembly GCF_964263255.1 of Lissotriton vulgaris. Classification (NCBI taxonomy): domain Eukaryota; kingdom Metazoa; phylum Chordata; class Amphibia; order Caudata; family Salamandridae; genus Lissotriton; species Lissotriton vulgaris. Next base: position 764,768,609 of record NC_141689.1, read on the forward strand.
ATCAATACTTATTGTCCTCTTATTTCTGTTCTTGGAAATATCGTTGTACAACTTGAAATCTACAGCAAGGTGCTTTTAAAGGAGTTTTTCCCTAGATATTGTGTTTGCAAACTTTTATGGAGTGGCCAGAAACACAGGGGCAACAGAAAGGACAGATAACATAATCCTGACCATCCAACTGGTAGTTGTTAATATCCCGTGTTACCACAGACAAAAAATGTATTATGTGAGGAGGTGAAGTTGCTGTTATTGGCACCTTCAATAGTCAAACCCACAGTACACTCACATCTCCCCACTGGAATTCTCCCAATACTACTTATACACAAGTCTGCTTTAGCTCTAGTGACAGAAATCACAAATGGTCCATTGTCCTTAATAGTTCTCATATTTGTGAAAACATATGGTGTAGAAATATTGTCAGGTTGATACTCCTCCCATTCCCATTTAGTCCCTTTAGCTTGAGGGTAACCATCTTCATCGGGATAACACACTTTATTGAGGTAATATTTAATCTGTCCCACTGTCATCCTTGAGATGTTGGCCCTTTCAGAAGCAAACAAAAGTGCAAACCAGGCTTGGCAAAAACCATTATGAGAAAAGGGAAGAGGAATAAAAGGTGTTCCTCCTTTCTTCTGGTGAGCAGGTATCATCCCGCACACCCAAAAGTCGGTAGTATTCGTGGCATTGTGAGTGTGATGCAGCATCTGAATGAACGTGTTGTTCAGGTAGGATTGGCTTCTGCTCATGGTAGGGAAGCGTCAAGTAATGATGCTCAACTGGTACTGCAGTAGTGGCGATCAAAAGCTGTCGAGCAGGAGCCACTTTCTCAACAAACCAGGTATTACTGCTATAGCCACCATAGCAACAACAAACCCTACAGCACAAATGATCTTTTTAGCACTGGTTTTAGCAACAGCAACAGTTGATCTCTCTGCAGACATGATCAGTTTGTCGTTGAATCAATCGTTGGAGCTCTAGAGTCCTGGGCAGCCGTTGGTTTCTTCACTGAGGGTCAAGACCGGTGTCACTATGTACGACATCAGCACTCCATTTCACAAACCCAGAACAGTGGCTCAACCAGTCTTTTTCAACAATGCATACTCTTTCCTCGGTCTCAGTTGGTATCAGGATACTCCAGCAATCGTGTGGTCCGGGAAGAATTCCTCAGATCCATCAGGTGAGATAGCGTGGCCTTTCTCCCTTTCCAGAATCTCTCGATGGTCAGTCAGCACAGTAGGTTTTACCAAGGTAGGCAGCACTTGTTTGCAGTGAGTGCTATGGATCCAGTTCTTTCTGTTTGTCACTCGAACAGCTATCCTCGTCGCTCGGAGCACCTGCTCCGGTCCTCGCCACCTCGGTTCCAAGCTGTTCGACCTCTCAAATATTTTGACCATCACATGGTCACCGGGCCGGAGTTCATGGGCCACACCTGTAGATCTGTCAAGAAGGGCTTCTCAAACCTGTTGATGGATAGAGATCAAACTGTCAGTTTACTGTGCTAAATAGTCATTTATCAGAACAAAAGGTACATCATGTATGGGGCGTGGCTTAGACACTCCCCAAATGTTTATCGGTCTCCCAAATACCACTTCTTATGGTGTAAGCCCAGATCGTGAATGTGGCACCGATCTTATGGACAACAATGCCAAGGGTAATGCATCAAGCCATTTCAAAGACGTGGAAGCCAGTATTTTAGCTAATTTCAATTTCAAAGTAGCGTTATACCTCTCCACTAATCCTGTTGATTGTGGGTGGAAAACTGCATGGAATTTTTGTTTGATCCCTAATCCTTTCAGGACATACTCAACAACTTGCCCAAAAAATGAGGTCTGTTGTCACTCCAAAAAAGTTTACCATATCTAGGGAAAAACTCCTTTAAAAGCACCTTTGCTGTAGTAAGAGCTGTATTATCCTTTGTAGGGTACGCCTCTATCTATTAACTGAAGGCACATACCACCACTAGAACACACTTCAAGTTATTGCAACGTTCAAGTTGGATGTAATCCATTTGCAAAACTTCAAAAGGTGCAGTTGGTGCAGCAAACCCTCCTGTAGGAGTCCGTGTCCCTTTTCTAGGATTGTACTGACAACGGATCAAACAAGACTGGACTAATCTTTTAGCTGTGCTGGCAATTTCTGGATGCTCCCAAATTTGCGTAAGCAATTTGGTTATCATTAGAGATCCAGCATGTGCCAGCCCATGTGCCATTTTAACCATAGGCTGTAAATAGGCTATAGGTAGTTTCCACTTATCCGTCTCTTTGTTTCGCCAACAGCCCTCATCATCCAACATTCCCTCTTTAAACCATTGCTCAAGTTCTTTCACGGAAGCAGAGCTCTGTATGTCTAGTACTTCTTGCCTAGCATTAAGCATGGGCGCAAAATCCGTTCCGCTCGCGGATTTTGCTGATTTTCGGCAAATTCGCGATCCGCGAATTGGCCAAAAATCCGCGAGCGGAACGGATCCGGGGGCAAAAGTTCAAGCTTCAAGCTTGTAACTATTTTAGAACGACACCGGCAAGCTGCCAGCACCATTCTAAAATAGTTACTAAGTTAGCTTCAACAGGAAGCACTAATAGATAAAATGCAGGTGCTCGAGCACCTGCTTTATTTTATCTATTAGTGCTTCCTGATGAAGCTAACTTAGTAACTATTTTAGAATGGCGCTGGCAGCTTGCTGGCGCCATTCTAAAATTAAACAGGAGTGGGGCAGAGGGCAGAAGGTCACAGAGTGGGGCAGAGGGCAGAAGGGCACAACAACGAGTGGGGCAGAGGGCAGAAGGGCACAACAGCGAGTGGGGCAGGGGGCAGAATGGCACAAAAATGAGTGGGGCAGAGGGCAGAAGGGCACAAAAAACGAGAGGGTGGCAGTGATGAACCAGAGGGCGCATCGCGGTCTCGCACAAAAAAAACCCCTGCGAACACGCAAAGCGCCCCGCGAACACGCCAATCGCCCCGCGAACACGCAAAAATAAAAAAATCTGCAAATTCGCAAATTTTGCGGATCGCGAATTCGAAAATCCGCAAATTCGCGGATCGCAAATTCGCAAAATTCGCCCATGCTTATCTAGCATCATAGATTAAAGTTTTTCAGTACAGAACCTATCACACCAACAAAAAAGTTTCAACAAGGGCTTATAGTACAGTTTTCATGAAATTCCACAATTACGCAAATGAAGACAATTAAGGTTCTTTTAATCTCAAAGGCTTTCCCTCAGTCCAGCCAACACGTGTTTCGTCGCTTGGGCGGAAACCCACGACTTCATCAGGGCTGGGAAAAGATACAATACAAAAGATATATTGAAGTTGCGAGATACAATTATCTCATGATCATCAAATATACATTAGGTCATCCCATATACATGAAAGCAAGTAGGAGATTACATTAGTCATGTATATTTTCATGCAATATAATGCCATACATTAGGGGAGGAAAAAGGGGGGGTATGAGAGTATAGGTCATCTCCCATAGAGAAACGGGTTTCTCTATGGGAGATGACCTATACTCTCAAATATACATGACTAATGTAATCTCCTACTTGCTTTCATGTATATGGGATGACCTAATGTATATTTGATGATCATGAGATAATTGAGCCCTTGGAACCAAGTGTTTAGATAAGGCACTACGAGTAGCTCCTGTATCAACCAGAAACTGATCAGTAGAACCCAAAACATGTGCTGTAACATAGGGACCCTTCTGATCTACTGGAACTTCAACTGATTCCTTACCCCATCCTAGGCAATCCTATGCATAAGTAGAATCTTTCAAATCGTATGGCACATAATCGGAAATTTGATATTGATTTCGTCTATCAAAAGTGTTAAACCCATGCTGTCCATGCATATTAGAATCAATACTAGCACAATCATCCGTGCTCTCTCTAGGCCCTGGTTATCCTGAGCAATTTCTTGTTTGTCCCCATCCACGTGGATACTGCTGAGCATGCAGTGCCAGACAATCAGAAGCCCAATTTATAAATTTCCTGCATTACGCACACTGGTCAACAGACAAATTCGAACAAATATAAGAAGGAAAGGATGAACCATAAGATCCACGTCCACTGATATCATTACCTCTAGAAGGCGGACCATAAGCCTGAGCCAACATAACCTTCGTTTTAACTCTTTAGTCCTCTTATCCTCACTGCCCTTCCCTTCTAACTCCTGTCATTCATAATACTGATCCATAGTCAAAAGAGAAACCGGAGAAGAGGTAGTCCATGAACTCTCACTCTCTTTTAGGTGACTAGCTATTCCTGGCAACAGGTTGGCGACATATTTATCGACAAACAGATGCCTGCCCGTTTCATCTGTCAATGACTGGCCACTAAAATCGTGGAATGCCTCCTCAAAGCGTGTAAAGAAGTCAGAAACCGATTCATCTGCTTTTTGCTTACAGGATGCTAACACCAGTCCAGTCTATCTTTTTAGGGGGAATATTCGTCTTTAACTTTACTATTATAGCTGCGGGAAGATCCAAAATTAACTGACATGGTTTCTGTGCGGGTTCCCTTTCTACATCCAGTCATTCTAAATCTTTCCATAATGCCCCAAAAGTTGCACGATCATCAACTTTACGAACAGTTCTCCACATATTAGGGGGTAATATCAATCCGAAAAACAGGTCAATATCAGGCAGAGTCATAGTACAAGAGCTAATAGCACCCTCAACGTCCTCATAAAAAGCTGCTGGATTTTTCCGTGGATCATGTAATGCAGTTTTAGGAGCCATGACATCCGCTCTATTCTAAGGAGTGTAAACCCAATTATAAACAAAATAACCCTTTGCATCAGCGGAATCCTTATTATCACTTGTTCCCTCGCCTCTAGGAGAAACATACAAAGGTGCGGCTTCCTGCATAGGTTTCGCATGAACTATCATAGTCTTAACTGTTCCGAAGATAGAAGCTTGTACCACGCTGGACTGAGATGCTTGTGCAGCTGCTTCTGCTGCCTTTTTCTCCTCTCGCAAACGGACTGCATCAGCAGGCAGTTTAATCAGCCACCTGAGAGAAAACAAAAAGACCATTATGCATTTGCTTACAGTCACTTGCTACATCAACCGGGCTCCAATTCCTCAGAATGTTTCCTAAACCGCTCAAGGACCTCTGCGGCAAATACCTCAGTAAAATATATTTGCTCCCTTTCCTGCCAACCTTTCATGTCATCTAAAAGTTCAGAAGCAGGGGCAACACTACGAATGGCTTTACGAGCAGCAGATCTAAGCTCAGACGCACGCTCAGTAGACAACATAGAACGAGTCTCCCGTGCTTTCTCCTACTCTGTAGAAGAGTCTTCATCTGACTCATGAGGAGCAGAAGGAAGAATATACGGAGGTGGAGAACAATCTAACAGCAAGAAATCATCTTGCGGTTTATTAAGAATAGGATAGAGGGGCCGGCGAACAGCGTATTGGCCAGTTACCTGTAAATGGGGCTCGCTATACTTTCTCTCTTTTAGTTCTTTCATTTCTTTATTTTTCAACTCTAATGCTTTCACATAAATATTCTTTCGTTGTTCCTTTTCAATCAAGGCTTGCTCACGCTTCATTGGTTCATGCACTTCTTTCTCCCACATTCGTACACAGTCAAACATATCTTGCCTAGTCTTTCGCTTCAACATACATTATTCCACATACTGAATCTTTCGTAAATCAAATGACCCATGCATAGGCCAACGCAACTCATGATCCTTACTATTATATTTATTCCATAACGTGCTGTACATAATAGAAGAAATACCATACTTAATATACATGTCCCTATTTGGCGTCCCCTCTGGGGGGGCCGGTTGTGCTTCATCGAGTCTCAAACTGGTACCACCACAAAAGCAGCATATTCTACGAAGTGTGCTAGAAACAGGCATGCTGAAAATAGTGCAAAATATGCAGTGTTATACACAAAGTAGCGCTTAAAGTACACTTGTACGATGTGGCGTTCAAATCCTATTCAAAGTAGAGAAAATTCTCCTCATTACCTGCCTATATAAATTGCAATTTATATATACCTAAATAAAAATCACAAAATTGGCAAATACAAATTCCAAAACCAACAGTAAGCCGTATCAAACGATCTTACCAATCCTTGGTATCAAACCAACATCAAGTGTTGCATGAAAACGACTCTTACCAATCCCTGGTGTCCAGATTCCAACTGCCAAGTTCTTGAATCGACCAAATGGTCACTGCATGGCAAATCAACAGAAGAGATCTCAGTCGAGGACCGGCACCACCTGGAGGGTCAGATCAGAAAGAGAGGAAAAACGCCGTGGTTGCCAAGATGCGGTTCTTCTCGGGCAGCGATCGTCCGCAGCGAGATTCCAATCCTTTGTTTTGACCACTCCTTCGGGCATCCGAGTCGCCGATGAGCCCCACTGGTTGGACGTCAATTTGTCGTGGAGGGCCTCAGCAAGGCCTACCAGTGCTAGGGGTTCGCCCTTCTCTGCACAAGTCCTCAGACCAATAGAATAGAAGTTGGAACAGAAACTAGAATATAAAACAAAGAGTTTATTAAACCTCATGAGGTGGAACTACATTCACACAACACCCTTCGGTAATGTATGAAGTAGCACACTGAACAGAAGGAGCATGGTCCTTTTATACTCAAAAGAAGGCGGTACAAGTACAATGGAAGGTTTTAGCTACATATAAGGTCATACAGAAAATGTACAGTCAACAAGAGGGTGGAGCTAACAGTTGATAATTCTAGTACACATCCTGACAGTTACAGACTAAGAAGAGCTGCAGAGTAGAAGATGCTATATATATTTTGGTTCCAGGCAGAATACAAGAGCAAACAACAGTAAGGAAGGACAGAGCACATGGTGAGCACATGGTAGCATATGGCAGACAAGATGGCTGCCGAATCCAAGATGGCTTCAGCTAACTGCTAACCCCGATCGCTGCCAATTTACAACACACAGGTTGAGATTTATCCATTGTCTGGTAAATGTACTTGTGTAGGATGATGGTGGAGAGAAAGTATAATGGCGGAAATCAAAATCAATATTGATGATGATCAAACCAGGGAGTAAAGTTTGGCCTACTTCTGAGATCAGTCTCTTTGTCTCTATGAGTGCATCAAGATTACAGGCAGCAGATGAATTTGGTACATTGATTAGCTGGTTAAGAGCAAGAATTTCAAGGTTGGAGGTAAGCTATGTAGTGGGGTGCAGCTCTGCTTTTCAAAACAGGTATTGAGATCACCCATGATGCATTGATTTTGGTTGAAAGAGGCCAGAAGAGTATCTGGAAATATATAGTTTTGAAGGGAGGCCCATGGATGAGCAGGAAAGAGGAGTAGAAAGTTGGGTCTGGTGGGTAACGTACACATAAGAGCTCAAGCTCCAAAGTTATTTGGTGTTTGGAGATGGTCCGGCAGATCAATGCCTACTTCAACAACCTCCACATACTCTGAAAAAACATTCGGATGGATTCCAGAAAAATGGTCATGCACGCCATCATCAGTAGCAGACTGGACTACGGCAACGCTCTCTATGCCGGAATCGACAAGAAACTACTTCGCCAACTCCAGACCGTCCAGAACGTCGCAGCCAGACTGATCCTCAACATCCCCCATCGCAACCACATCACCCAACCCCATCAAAAGAAGAACAACTTTCAAGCTCTTCACTCACGCATACAAGGCCCTCCACAACACCGGACCAGCATACCTGAATAACCGCCTCTCCTTCCATTCACCCAAGAGGCACCTCCGATCAGCTGACCACTCTCTGGCCACCATTCCACGCATCTACAAGAACTGAATGGGAGAAAAGTTCTTCTCCTACTACACAGATAACGCCTGGAATGACTTCCCCCTCCACCTCCAGCAAGTCCCTACACTGCTCCAATTCAGGAAGAACCTCAGGACCTGGCTCTTTGGATGACCACAGCACTCAAAGTAGCCGTCCCCCTTCCCTCTAGCACCGTGAGCAGCTGGACTTCACCAAAACCTGATTGACTGATTGCTTGATTACTTGCCTGGTCCTTCATTCTTTTCTGTTTTTTATTTTTTACTCTCAGAATTTTAATGTCTTTTTTTACTCTAACCTGCCTGCTGCCTTTTGAGGTGATTTTGCTTCTATTGGTTTTCAATTTGATTTCTGTTATTAACATTTTTGTTGTACTGTTAGACCTGAGGTTCAGAGCAGCGACAAATATTTAAAGCTCCACAAGTGTATTTATATGGGGGAGGTAGCAGTCCTCATTTTTTTAGTTCATAAACACATCTGTTGTATGTTAGTGGCAGGGAGTAGAACAGGGAAAGGCTACCTCCCGCCTAGTGGGTTGTTTCCACAGGTTGTATCTTTTGTACCTGCCTTCGAAGGGCGAAGATGTCAGAGCTGTACTATGAAAGGGGAGGGCAAGGAGGATGGGGCAAGGATGAAGTAGCTGGCTGGGAGACAGCAGGTCACCAGTTCTGTTGCATCAGTAATTCAGGGACTAATTTATCAGGAATTAGCATTGGTCAGTGGTGCAAGTCTTTTTGCAGTGCTGCCCATGCCATTTTGAAAGGGCATTCCTGTCCTTACCCTCTGCACTGGCACACACTTTGCTGCCTAGTGCCAATGTAGGCACCCATGCACCATGGTGCAAGGGTGCCAGCGTTTCAGGCAGGATTGTTTTTGCGCAGGAAGGGGCACCAGAGAGAGGTTTCCTCTTTCTTTGTGTGCTGCAGAATGCAGCACACATGGAAAGAGAAATAACCAAGTAGAAATAAAAATGTTTCTCCTCGTTTAACCTGCTCTGAGGAGGCATGTCATTTTGGTGCTGCCCTAAGTTTATCTGATTAAGTAAATCTGGGGCAGCATCAAAGTCCAAGGATGTTGCATGGGAAAACCCACCTCAACGCCCATGTAACGTATCCTATATGCAGAGTAAGTCAAGATAGCGACTTGCACTGCTTAGTCTTACTCCATTGCTATGAGACCATGAAAAGCCACCCAAAGTGGCTTTGCATCCCCTCATAGATATGATTGAAGGGCTTGCACCACCGGGGCATCAAAAAGTGTGACGCCCCAGCGGTGTGAGCCTCTCATAAATAAGCCCCTCAATCTGCTGAAGGCAATATTGAAGGGAGCTAAAAAGCTAGCAACCCCTGCAACATCCAACATTTCCGTCCACCCACAGTAACTGGAATCTGCTACAGCTGTAGCATCAGCCTCCAAATAACCACCAAGTTTCCTAAGGAAGCAGCATTTGGTGCAAAACTCATTGGTGCTATTCAAAAGAACCAGTCAGCATTTATAGCGATTCAAAATGACTTTCTAGCAAACGTGGTAGAACCCAATGCCAGCTTTGTAGCTCTGGAACACACTGAACTGCCATGCTTGTTGTGTTTAAATTTATATTCTGTGGTATTAAAGAGGGTCAGATTTAAGTTGGCTCTTCTGGGTGGGATAGGTGGGGTTTACATAAAGTGTGGGAGTATGCCATGGAATATTTGGGGTAGAGAATGGTTTGATGTGTCGTTGTGCATGGGCTATTTGATATTTAGGGATGTGGTGTCAGTGCGTTTCAAAGTTAGCTAGTTGGAGTTTAGGAGGTAGTGATTGTGTGGGTGGGTTGAATTTTATGGAACAAATATAGTTTTGTTGGTATGCATTGCGTTGTACAATGGTACAGAGTGGGTGTGTTGTCGTTGGAACAAGTGGGGCTTTGGAAGGGTATGGGTGTGTTTTTTATGGGATGAGATTTTTTTTCGTGTTCCGAGGTAATTAGTTATTAAATCTACGTTAAAACAAAATCATATGCACCCCATCATGTATACCATAAGGACTAAAACACATACCGCCTGATTCATCATGCTCCCGTTTTGCGAGGCCCTAATAGCGATTCATAGCGAATCGCTATTAAGGACTCGCAAAACGGGATTCAAGTAGGAATATGCAATAAAAATGCGATTCCTTACAATTCCTTATTTGCGATTAGCTAATTGCTAATCGCAAATAAGGAATAACTCGCCATTCATTCCTATGGGCCAAAAGGCCCATAGGAATGAATGGGGAGTATTCCTTATTTGCAATTAGCAATTAGCTAATCGCAAATAAGATTGCGATTTGAAGGGTGCCAGGGGTGTCCACAGGACACCCTGTAGCACCCCTCAAATGAAATTTCACACAGGTGTTGCACACACACATGTCCAAAGGACATGTGTGTGCGCAACATGCAACTTAGAAAAATGCTTTTTGCTATTTACCGAGAGGTCTGACCTCTCGGTAAATAGCGGCCCGAAATTGCGAATTAGCAATTTAAAAATGGTTGATGAATTGCATTTAAGGAATCTCAAATAGAGATTCCTTAAATGTAATTCCTCGCAATTTAGCGAATTAGCAATTACCGATTTTTGCATTTGGGATGATGAATCCCAAATGCAAAAATAGCGCTCGCAAAGGGCCAGATTCTCAGAATCTGACCCTTTGCGAGCCGATTTCAGCTTGATGAATCAGGCTGATACTTATTTTATTGCACATATTTAGTATTTTGCTGGTTCGCAGTATAGCTCACTTCTACTTGGGTAATGGTTGAAGCGCAGAGATGTGGGAAAGAGTCACCTTTACTACTGATATACATACTACAACATACTTTTCCGTTATTGGTGATTGTGAGATAGAAGCTATTCCTTTTACTGTGCTTTGTAAGTACAGGGTGGTTTTGTGACTGGTGTAAAAGAATGCTTCTAAGGAGAGCCAGACATGGATAGGAGAACCCAGACTCACTGGAAGATTAGCCATCTCACACTCACCAGGGCAATGTACAGTAAATTAAGTAAAATGTGAAAACTAAAATTATAGTCCGGTCATAGGCCCTCAGGAGGGCAAAAGTGAAACTGTACAAATTAGATTATATTTCAGGATAAAATAGCACCTGGAGCCTACACACAGCAAAATGCTCCACAAACACCATGGCAAATGGTAGTAAATACAGGAAAATATGTAAAACAATAATAATATCCGTTGGGCACTCAGGGGTCCTAGAGATGCCCCCTGGTAATATGCATTAATTGGGTGAAAAGGAAAATTAGTAGTAATATCTGTGGGTCAGCCAGGGTCTTCGGGTCGCAGACAAGAAGTGGGCAATACATTCTGCTCTGCTGGCATAGTTTGCAGAATTTTGCCCATTCCACTTTATGCATGTAATTGCTACCGACATGTGGGAGAGTTTTTTCTTGCACGCAGCTCACCAATGGTAAGTTGGCAAGTGAGAACTGGCGTCCCCTAGCGATGTTTTCGAGTGCTAGGACAGCACTCAGAGAGATTTTCTCAATGCGGCTGAAAAGAAGCGGCACCCTCTGGTGCACTGCGTGGTACCGTTCATGCTGATTTTGCAGCACAGAAAAAGCTCTCTGCACTAAAAATCAGCGCAAGCAGCACAACGTGCCAATTCCGCTGCTAGTTTTCAAGAAACTGCCAACTCCTTCCCCAAACAAGTCAAATGGTGACCAAAAAAAACCAATTAAAATTTAGAAAATAAATATGTGTGGCCTACACACAGCACATTTCACCCCACACACTAGGTTAATGTGAAGTTAATTAATTGCAATTGGGAAAACAATGGGGGGCCTGCCAAGGCACTGAGAATGAACAGAAAATCAAGAGAATACTCTTTACATTTCATAATAAATAATATCTGTGTCTTACACACAGCATGTGTGCACACAGTACAGTACCAGTTTATGTACTTCCAATGTTAAAAAGAAAAAGGAAAATAGAAAATCAGAATTTGCATACTTAAATACTCTCCAACAGCAAAAAATCCACTACATAATTGCTAGCAGAGCGCAAGTTGAACATATTTGGAGCCATATTTACTAAGTCAATGTAGACTTGGGTGAAAGGGAAAGAGGATAACAGTGCTGTGTACTCTGACCCTGCGCCCTGTCCTTTTTCAGAATCGTGCAAGGGTGTTGTATTTTTTAAAGCAAAACTATGCTTTATGTTTTTTCCTTTTTTCCCCACTTTGTATGTGTGCTGTACAATGCAGCCCACATGCCAAGTAAAAATAAGGAGGAGAAATGGAACGTTGCTCCTGCCTCAAGGAGACATGTGAAAGGGGTGTGCGCCTAAACCTATGGGTGGTTGCATGGTTGAGTAGAAACTCATATGCCCCACCCATCGAATGCACCCTTGGTGCAAAATAACGCAAGGCAGGGTATTCAACAACTTTTTGTCACTTTGAGATACTATCCAACATAAATCTAGATTTGTGCTGGATAGTAAATCCCAACTTAACACTCTGCATTTGGTTTGCATTACAAAAGTAATAAAAACTTCACACAGAGCGTTAGTAAACCTGGGCCTTGGTTTCACCCTTCTTGTAAGACTGTTTTCTGAATCAAGTCTTGCATTAGGCCGTAGGTGCAATTTCATAGGCAAAAAAGAGGAACTTACACTTGACACGTGTTGTCTAATAATCCTGGTTTCTGCACATTATGCTTGGATAAAAAAGATAACACAAAGACCTATTTGATTGGAGATCTCATTGAGGGGAGTATTTGACCAGGGCAGGAAATGAGATGGGAAAAAAAGAGAGGAGGTAGGAGATGAAAGAGGATGTGTGGAGGAGACAAAGGAGAGAAGAAAGAGAATGACTAAAGGAGTTTGGAAAGAGGACTGACATTAGAGAGAAAAGATATGTGGATAAATGATATCTGAAGACAAAAAGGACAAACAAGGTTTAGGGACTGTTTTTGAGGTTGGCGGATCGGTTACTCCACCAGAAATGCGATGGACATCCCATTCACCCTTTTACAAATACAGTGTATCTGAAGGCAATTGTATTGAGGTGGATAGGATATCTGTCACTTTTGTGACAGAATACCTGATCTGCTCACTTCTAAATCAGGACCAAAGATATGTAGGCAATAGATTGTGCAGGCCACAGGGATGCTGATTTTTTTGATGGGGAGTTGAATAAAGGAACATTACACTTAGGCCCAGATCTACTAACATTTGACACAAAGCATCAAGACAACTTGTTGTGCTGCATCAAATGGAGAGAGCAGGAATGTGCCATATTTTCTAAGATATAGCGCATTCCTGCTCTCTCTCTGCGCTGGCGCACTGAAGGCTGCCTACAATGCAGGAACCCTTGATTCATAGTGCAAGGGTGCCTGCGAAACAACAGCATTGTTTTATGTTCAGGAAGTACTTCCTCTTGTACAGAAACAATCCCCAGAGTCATTTTCCTCATTCTATTTGTGTTGCAAAATGCAGCACACATAGAAACATGAAATATCAAATAAACATATTTTTCCTTGTTATACCTCTTTTGGAATGGTATACCATTTGAGGCATTCCAGCTTTACTATTGTTGGTAAATTTGGGAATGTTCCAAAAACTATGGGTGGATGCATGGGAACGCCCGCACTCCACCCGTGGAATGCCTTCCTTATGCAGAGTAACAAAAAGGCAGCAACTTCTGCTGCTTTGCTTTACTCTAGCTTTACTATTCCACGCAGAGATATGCAGCACACATAGAAAGATGAAATATCAAATAAACATATTTCTACTTGTTACACCTCTGTTGGAATTTTATTCCATTTTGATGCATTCCCAGCTTTACTATTGTTAGTAAATTTAGGAATGAGCCAAAAACTATGGGTGGGTGCTTGGGAATGCTCACACTCCACCCATGGAATGCCTTCCTTGTACAGAGTAACACAAGGCAGCAACTGCTGATGCCTTGCTTTACTTTAGATTTACTATTTATGCAGAGCTAATTGTGGTGGTTTCGAGAGGCTTAGCAAATCTGATTTAGGAGCTTGTGATGCCTTGCATCTCCTTGTGTGACGAAAGGTCAACACGAGCCCTTAGTAAATCAGGGCCTTGGTATATATCAGGTTTAAGATGCCCTTTGGCATTTCTAAAATATTGCACTAGCATTGCACATGGACATGGAAACACTGCAAACGATTAGCTAGTGAGATGTTGAATACAGAAAAAAAGGGCAGAAGCAATACCTTGGCACAACATAATAAAGAAATCATTTCCCACTACAAGACAGAGGATAAGCAATTGTCTCAACATTAACAGCAGAGCCAACCAGAAAATATCTACTTCAGGGGTTTTGAAATTTTCTGTAGTAAGAGCTACTTACTTTTAATAAAAATTGTCCCAAACCAATAACATTATTGGTGTTGTAATAGTGACCACATTAGACACGTTTACATGTGTTGCCACCGGATGTATGTCGTTACTGCGCATGCTTTTACAATGCATGCCTTTACCACGCAGGTTTTACAACGCAAGTCGTTACAACGACTTGCGTTGGGGGGCGCTGGATAGTGAATAGTTTAATTTACTATTCCAACTCCAGTCCCCGTGGATAGTAGGGAAGGTTTTGGATAGTAAATTAAACTATTTCCTATCCTACAGTGCCCCGCAGCGCAAGTCCTTGGAACGACTTGCATTGTAAAAGTTGCGTGGTAAAGGTACTGCGTGGTAAAAGTTGCGTTGTAAACACTGTTCCCCGTTGCCACCCCATGCAAGCAGAGAGCCCTCAATGCATCAGGCAGGGTTGCCAATAGTAATGTAAAAAAGGCTTTGTCAATGTGGAACGCTTCGACTCAGATAATACATAGGAGTCAAAGCTGCAATGCCCCTAGCACCAAGGTATTAGTTATAAGTTTCCACAATGCCAGATGATTTATCACTCAAATATCAGCTTCAAATAGATTTTGAAAATCAAGCCATTTTTCTCAAAACTTCAGTTTATGAGTTCTGAAAATGCACATATTTCTGTCCTTTTTTGTGTATATTTCTTCATTAGTTTTGTTTATAAACAATAACACTTACAAAGTGCCATCATTATTCACAGTTTACAGCTATTATATTGGTACAATATCACCGGCCTGCTTCACTCCCCACTTCCATGCAGGAGCCCCTGACAAGTTGTCCTCTATAATCACTACCGAGCTTGGCAGGGAAAAACGGATGTGGAATCGGCTTTAGATTCCATGACAATAACAAAATATTGAGTAACTGACAAGCGTCTTGTTGAATCACAATGAGGTAATTTAGTGTGGTTATTGTACAATACATCTTTTCAACCATCTACTCAGTCAGTTAGTCAAATTACTTAATTCGATACTTATAATATAAGATCATAAAAGTACAGATGAATACAATTTAAGACATCTCTCGAGAAACATTTTCATCTTTAATATACACTATCCCTTATGGTGTGCATATATTAATTCAATTGAGCAAATCTTCTAATTTAGTAGACTGGGCTGCACACAGGAGAACTACTTATATTGAGGTAAACAGAGAGCTGGTAGTGGCTGTTGGACTTGGCCCTTTTCCCCCACATTTTTCGCTTTTCACCCCCCTATTTTAGGATGTCTCCCCCATGGTGAAGAAATGTGTAGGCCACTTGTGGAGTGAGATGTCAAGTGTAATGTGGCGCAATGGTGTGCGCACCTGTAATACCCCTATTGTAAACATGCACCTTACTGAAATGACGCTTTTAAAATGGATGCCATGGCTGTGCGTTGTGCCACCTGACTGCAGTGGGTTAGCGGTCTAGTTGTTTGGTAACCAGCCATCCCAGCATTTGGAGGGAAAGCGTGGCACCGAGGGTGCTCTATTCCTCCCCCTGGGCCAGTTTGAACCAGTTCCCCAGAGGGTTCTAGAAGCTGCAGGCTTGCTGTTGGGACTATGTGCCCCCCTTAAGCGCTATCATCCCAAAGTGCTGTGTGTGGCTAAAAGTGCTATCATTCTCGAGCGCTGTGCAGCTACCGAAGCCTGCCTTGTGCCTTCTGCCCCGTGGGACTGTGAGGAGCGCTGTTGCCCCTTTCTAGCGCTGTAATTCCCAAGCGCTGAACTGCTGACAGCTGCCGCTGCCGGATGCCCCAAGGCCATGCTGTGCCTTACCTGCAAAGTGCTGTGATCTCTAGGCGCTATCCTGCCTCGAACTGTGCCGCGAGAACTGTGCCCTTGGAAGCGCTGGCCTGAACGCGTTGTTGCCGATCACCGCCGTGGCCGGGCCGCCACGAAAAGAACTACTGCCTTAAAAGTTAAGCAGGTGCCCACCCCGCGTATTGCAGCGCTGTGATAAGCTCAACTCACTGCCGTGCCCAACGCTAAATCAAGAAAAGTGCCACTGCTGTCTGCGGCCTCTGCTGAGGCCCCCTGAGCTTGGGGAGGGCCACTGCGGGAATTTCTGGAAGTCGCGCTAGGCCGGTGAGTCCAAGAAGGGCGGCATCACATGGCTGGGGCACTGGCCACATCACCGGCCGTGCCCCCGTCACACCGCGCAGCCATTGTTGGAGGCTGCCACCATACCCAAGAGGCTATTTCAGAACCTGTCGGCCCCTGATCGAAACCCCGGGCCCACCGGAGAGGGGCCCGGGTGAAGAGCGCTGCCGGGAGGAGCTCGTCGGCCCCGGTGACCGCAACAGGAGCGGGCAGGCACCATCCTAGCCACCCCCCTCCCGCCTGCCAGGAGTCCCGGAAGGCCCAGGGAAGAGCGCCTGAGTCACGCAGGCCTTCCCTGATAGGCCCACCCGACAAACGGGCCAGAATTAAAGGGAAGAGTTCTCGAGGACCAGCAGGCAGAGCCCAGGAGTAGCTGGTGAGTGGGGCTCTGTCCACACGTGGTTGGGGGGTGTGTCGGGGCACAGGGTCGGTGCCCGCCCCCGGAACCAGTGTTTTTTTTGGGGGGTTCCCCCAGGCCCTGAATTGATGTTACGGGACACCACTGCCTCACTGGACAGTGGGCAGTGGCCGCGATGGAGGCCACACCGTGTTGAGTCTTAAGAGGCCTAGAGTGGTGGTGGGACTAATTGGGCCTTATGAACTAGGCTCTTGAACCGCCCTGGGTATTGCTGAATGGTGCTTGGGAACTGGCAATGATGCCTCGCTAATGGGGGGAATGCCAAATCCCTGCCCCGGGAATGTCAATGTGTTTTTGCCACCTCCCCGAGATAATAGCAGTGTTGCCTTTGCATGATCCCGCTCTTTGATGCCTGTGTTTCCTGGAAAGGTTATTTCCTATGCCCTTACTCATGGTTATGCACCTAATGTTATAGGCCGATAGCTTCCTGCCTATTGTTCATGCCCAGGATGTATGTTACGGTGCTGATGTGGCCATGCCCGCATGTTATGCTTACGCCTAATGAGGTTCTGAGGCCAGCATCGGTTCCTAAATGTTGACGTAATTGCTAAATTGTGTGTTCTGCCTATACTAGCATGCCTAATGTGGATGCCAATAGCCACTTGATTACTCATCCTGATGTTCTAGGCCTAGGGGGACCGTCCTGCTAAGAGGCTTTATGGCAGATGTTTTTGCCTGAGGTTCGATACCACATGATAATGCCTTATGTTTCTATTTCAGCCCTGGAACTAATGGACTTACCTTTTTCTTCTTTTTCATTTACCCTGTAAATAATCCCGGTGTATATATTGCCCTGGCACCAGTTGGCGCAGCATTGTGAC
Source organism: Lissotriton vulgaris (assembly GCF_964263255.1). Lineage (NCBI taxonomy): Eukaryota > Metazoa > Chordata > Amphibia > Caudata > Salamandridae > Lissotriton > Lissotriton vulgaris. Next base: position 764,786,051 of record NC_141689.1, read on the forward strand.
TACTGTGTTTACTATTGCATATTTGATACAATACAAAGGTTATTCTTTTTCACCAAAACTGGTATTGTGTCTCTCTTTGTGGTGTGCCTTGGGTGTCGTCTGTGTGTACTGCGTGGATGCTTCACACATGTCCTCAGGAGTTTGACCTGCCCGCTCTGCACCATGTTACCCCCCGTAGAATTGGCTACCCCATTTCTAACAGTGGCTCACAAACTACTCGTTGGAGATGCCTGGGATATTTGAATGTTCTTATTCACCCTTTTACAAAAATGCTCTGCATCAGTGTCTTGCGGGTGCAAAAGTGGTTAGGGTGGCTTCTGCTTAGACCAATTAATATTCTAAAACACAGGCTCAAAACATTGCCTATTATCAATAATGTTTTCAATCACCAGGCATGCTTGAAACTCAGCTTCCTCCAGCCTCAGGGTTTGCAAGCCTGGCAGGCTTAGCAGGCATCTGGCATTTCACGGGAGGCTAGAAGGGTAGAGGCCAGTTTTGGAGCGGAGGGTGCCGGTTTTGTTACTGGGGGTGCGGAGGGGGCCGGTCCGACTAAATTGCCAGGGCTGCTTTGATTTCCCAGTTTAGTCCTGGATGCCGAAGCTTGTTGTTTGCTCAGCGAGCAGGGTGATCTCTTAATTCTCTTCTGCACAACTATGTTCCAAAAAGTGAGGCTATATGTTTTCTGTGCCAAACAACGGTAAAGGGGATGAACCATAGAGGCATAAGGATACATATATTTCTATGTATGATGTTATTTTCAAATAGCAGGTTCAGCATACGGGAAACTGTACAAATGGTTGAAATATATATATTTTGGGTCTGGCAACACACAGGGTCAGCAGCTTTCAAGACCTTGAAGTATCAATACTCCATGCGAGTAGCAACAGGTCAGACCCCCCTCCACATTGTCATAGGTTTTGTAAGTGCCATTTACAAGTTCACCAGCACACATTACAGCGATTGGTTCTTGTACCAGTCAGTTATGATGTTCAGAGTATTTCTTTTCCATCTTTTCCTTTTAAATATAAATAACGTAGTGAATGGGTCCTCTTAAGGAGAAATGCACTACTGAAACCGACTAGTACACCTAGTACATCTGTGAAACAGACATATGCCGGTCAAAACTATATAGTCCATAAATAATGAATAACAGTTGGATCACAAATGTTTGTATTGTGGACTAATAAACATGTCAATATTTACAACAAACAGCGGTTGTTGGAATACAGCAGCTGACAGGATGTGGAAAAATGTTTTTTATGAAATTTGCTTTTATTCAAGTTCTAAATGATATTGCTGGATATCTATCTACACTGCTATTGTAATTACAAACTTTTTTTGTGTAAAGGTGAATGTGAGATGGAGACGGGCAGATTTATATAGAGAAACAATAAAATTGCCATAGCAAATGGGGAGAGGATGTAGCTAGAGCTGCCGACTTTGGACCCTGGTTCGATCCTCGGCGTTGATTCAGCATCCTGTGATTCTGGGCAAATCTTCTCGAGCCTACCAAATAATTAATGTGTCCTTGTGTAACATAACTGGTGCTTGTGTAAAGCGCTCTAATACCTTTGGAGTCGAGTTTGTGCTATTTAAATCTGCAAAAAAAAAGCTTTCTCCTACTCGCTCCTTAGTGAAGTCTTCAGGGTCTATCTGAAAGGCCCTTCTTATCGGTGGCAAACGCAGGGACTGTTGCAGCCCCCGCTCTCTTACCTGTGGCAGTCAAGGGCGGTAAAAGGTCTAGCTACACCAATGTTTCCACTTCATGCTGAATGGGGTTTTGAATTTCAGGTAATTTAACCATTTTTTGCATAATTACTCAAAAGAAAATTACCCAAACTTCGCACACCCCTAATGTTTTCCTGACAGAGCTGTCTCCCTAAGAATCTTACTGCACTGGTCACAAGAAGGCACCAGTCTTCACAATGTATGGGAGAAAGAGAGCAAGACTTCAGGCACCCACTTGGCTGGGAAAACATTTCCTCTAAGCCAACTGGTTGTTTTTTTATAAATACAAAAATGCACTTGAACTGTCTGTCATATTTATTTAGCTTTTTGGGTTCATAATAGAGGTGTGTTTTATTTTAGGGTTGGACCTCCTAGGAGCTCGTGGTGAGGAAACATAATACCAGGTTTCAAATATTGTGGTACAAGAGTTCCGTAGCATGAATATTGACTGTTCACGTATTGGCTAAGTAAGTACTCCGCACATAAAGAGATAGGCCTGCCCTATATTTCTACGTGCAGAGTTTTCAGACCCAACTTCGGGTCGCCGCAGCCCGTAAAGAAGGTAAAAAACATTGGAGTCCTGATTGACGGCCATCTTTCACTGTCAGACCAGGTCAACAACATCACCTCTTCGTGCGTTTACACTTTAAAAATCCTTCGGAAGGTCTTTCCTTTTATTCCTATGCACCTAAGGAAAACAGTTGTTACTGGCTTGATTTTGTCAAAAATCGACTACTGCAATTCACTCTACCTTGCAGCCAAAAAGAGTGTGATACATAAGCTGCAGACTCTGCAAAATGCTGGCGCCCGGCTATTACTAAAACTCCCTAATTCAGTCCTATAAGTCAAGTCATCCGGGAACAAATGCATTGGCTGCCTATTTCGGCGAGGATCCTGTTTAAATCTATGTGCATTGTACACAAGACCCTGCAATGGGCGGGACCTGCCCAGATCAGCCAACACATTAAGCACTTTACCCCACAGAGAAGTACCGAGGGTAAAGACGTTGAAGTGGGGCGGTAGAAGTTTCCGACATCTAGCTCCCAAGGCTATGGAATTCCCTGCCCCTGCATCTTAGAAACCAAAACAATATACTACAGTTCAGGAATGAACTCAAAACCTGGTTATTCACTGCTACTTAACAGGCTGGTTGAATTCCCGGTTGCCCTCCATGGTAGCAAGTGGTAAGACCCGACGACATACATGCGCTCTATAAAAACCTACATTTCATTTAATTTCATAAAGTTACTATTAAATCAGATACATTAAAAGAGTAAACTTACACAAAGTGCAAGTTTACCTTTGTCAATTCGGCCTCTAGTTGTTTTGTCATCCAGTCACATTTACAAAATGTGTTGGACTGGAAGATTTCCCGGTCACACATTCCACATTTTGCCTGGTTATATTATCCTCTCAAGCCCAATGGATACCCACATTCTGTCTAGTTCTGATTCATGGTATACACAGATGTCCACAAACCTAGGGCAAATGAATTGCAGCTGTTGGTATTGAGTACATTTACAAGTAACTGCTTCGAGATACACAAAATTTGAATATACAATCTTCGGCCACAGCAGTGCACCTATAAATGTCTGTTCATTGGACCATATGTCTATGCAATATTTTGGATGATTTCTCTTTTATAATAAATGAAGTGGTAAAATCAAAAAATAGAAAAACACTGTTTGATTAAAAAGTGGTTGACTACAATATAGTAAGATACTTTGCTGTGGAAAACATGGAAATATTTTGATGAATAATTACCTAGGGCCAGATGTAGGTAAATCCGATTTACCAACTCTTAAATACCGACTCATACCGATTCGGTATTTAAGAGTCGGTAAATTGGAAGGAGGCAGATGTAGGTAAAAAATTACCGAATCTGTAAGAGTCGGTATTTACGGATTCTGTAAATACCGAATACCGAATCTGTATTTCCCATTGATTCCTATGGGCCTAGAGGCCCATAGGAATCAATGGGAAATACAGATTCGGTATTTACCGAATCGGTAAATACCGAATACTGCAAGGGTGCAGGGGGTGTCACTTTGACACCCTCTAGCACCCCAATTCCGGACTTGTGTGGCATGTCTGTGTGTCACATTGCACAGGTGTGCATGCACAGATGTGCATGCACACCTGAATTCGGTATTTTACCACCCAATAGGATTAGGTAGTAAAATACCGATTTTAAGGGCCTGTGGCACTCTTAGGAGTGCCACCTACATGTGGTTTTTCCGAATCGGTAAATATACCGATTCGGTATTTTACCGATTCTGTAAATTTACCGATTCGGTAACTTACAGAATCGGTAAAATATAGGCCCCCTACATCTGGAAACCCTAATACCGGTCGGTAACGGCCTAATTCGGCCGTTACCGACCGGTATTAGGGCTCCTACATCTGGCCCCTAGTCTTCTAATATGGACACTAATTAGAAAGCTGGGAGGTATAATAGTTGATCAGTGCGGTAATAATGAAACCTATAACTCAAAACCTAGATACCTGGTAGGTGTTAAATTAGCCTTATTGCGCCTTGGTAATTAAGTTCATTCTGATGGCTACAATGAACAGATCATATACAATTACACTTCGAACCATAGAAAACTACTCAGGCACCTATCTCTAACGTAAATGAAGGTGGAAATATTCTGTCTAAGACACATTTCAGCTCCAGTTTTGTTGATACATCAATTCCACACCACCAGAACTTACCCAAGATTATGTTTAAAATGTTATACAAACACTTCTATAGGAGGATGGTGCAGCATGTTTTCTTTGTTGTTCAGTAGATCCAGGAACGAACAATGAGCAAGAAAACCTGTGCTGACTTATGGACAGCCCTCTACCCCCAATAAACACACCAGATATACTTGTTATGTACATTTTAGATGGACACCTAACTATCAAGACTGTGACTCCACCCATCTTGCATCTCCCACTAATGACACCTGTCCATGCTCCGTTAGCACAAAGTGGATTTTGTTCATGCACTTGTGACAATGTTACACATGGTAAAGTCCATGAGCAGGAGCAGCATTTTACTCAAAAGTGACAACGAGTTTGAAGTGCAGCATATTCTAATGCGTGTTCATATTCTACTGTAGAGGATGTGTGGACGCACGAGTGACATTATTCCAGTGAGTGAAGTATTGTGTTTCCTCATGAGGGCAGAACATCAAGAGATTATGGAAATAGTGAGCCACAGATCTTAGTTGACAATGTGGGTGAGAATGTGGTGGCTTACTATAACTACAAATCCTAGGTGACCAACAAAATAGACACTTCTGAGTCTGAGGAAGGTGAGAATTGTCCAATTTCCATGCGTCACTTGCAGGCAGGCAATCTCAGATATGGTGTGATTATTTCTAAAAGGAAAGTTCCTATTAGGCAGTACACTTGTACACTCCTATACATTTCTTTTAGGGTGACATATATCATCTCAGAACAAAAAGTGGTATGCGCAATTTGTACTAAGGTATTTGCTTGTTACAAATGTACTTTATTATTCACTGGTGCTTTGTCCTTGTCATTTTTGCTTCATATATACATTTCCTAATCCAAACCCCTGTACGTGCAATGACAAATTTTGTATTGTCCTTTCATTCCCCATTGCTGAAGCTGCATGTAACACTTATTTGCCAGTGTGCCATTTATTGAATTTGTTAATTTTGTTCCTATGTACATTTTATATTGATTTGTGCATATTGTATTGGAATTTTACAATGCCTTTATATCTGAGAATTCAAGTATGTGCATTTTTTTGACGAGCGGCCCGATTACAGTTAATTTGGAAAGGGTGCAATATTCATCTTACTCAATTTAATCCAGATCCTACGGGATCAGAATGTATCTGGTATAATAAATACAACCCAATTACAATTATTGGCATTAAAATGGGACATACCATGGATGTTAGTGCTTCCTGCACCAGAGTTTGTATGTCCCATATTGACTATACATTGTTTCATTGGAACCTGCTAAAATGTACTAGGAAGAAATGCGTTGGTGTGGAGTTCATTGCCCAAATCTTAATTGTGATGCATGCAGGAAACAGGAATTATTATACATACCACAATTTATCGAGATTACAATATTCAGTGCCACACTATTACGACATTTCAGCAATTTTACAGATCATATTACAGAAAAAGGCAGATTTTGGCATCTCAGTTTATTGACAAGTGGCATGACTTCCCAGCCATTTCTTACCATTGACAGACTTTCATTTGATGCTATTCCTGCATGAGGCATTCAATAGCTCACATACAAAAAGTGGTACAACTTCATTTTCAATATAAACGAGTGAAACTTCACTCGACAACAGGTTGCACAGCGTAACGCCACTTTTTATATTATTAACACCAGTTTGTTCATATTAGCTGACAAACTCCACAAAAATATTTTTTTTGTGCATCACAATGTACATTATACTTTGTTTAACAAATGTATTTTAATCATCATGCATGTAAATAAACAATGTCCTTTTGCTTAAATTAGCAACAACACTCCGAAATATAAACAAAAATTAAACCCAAAGTTACAGCTTTTATCTTCATAATGTAAATAGCCCTGCCCGAACAATTTCAGGATTTAAACAATCCCTTCTTCAGGGGTGTTAGAACTGGGGGTCTCTAATCGGCTGATGTAGATATCTTAATCCAAATAGGGACCCTTGCGTCTAGTCAGGGAAAGGAGGGACACCCTCTTAGATAACCCCTGCTCACCCTCTGGTAGCTTGGCAGGGGCAGCCAGCATCTCCAAGGCAATGTGTAAAGTATTTGCAACCACACTCCCAGTAACACAGTGATAACACCACAAGTGGACACCACACTGATTTAGGAAAATAGTGGTATCTTTATCAAGAAGAAATACGATGAGACCAAGCGATAAAAATATCCAGCATATGAGTATACGTAGTATTTCACTGGGCCAGTTATTAGGCCAACAATCACTTGTAGGTTTGTGAGGTATTAATGAGCAGTTCACGATGATCTAATGCAGTCCTAATCAATGCTATGCAGTTCCTAATTTATTTATTTATTTATTTATTTGCGTGTTTGTACCGCGCTAGGATCACCTCCCGAAGGAGTATCTCCGCGCCTTTGGCGACCAAAAAAGAAAAGCAAATAGCGGACCCTAACCATAAGCATAGATCAATTTTGAAAAAGGAATGTCTTTTTTTTTTTTTTTTTTTGGTGTTCAAAACTGCTTTATTGCATAGTTAGAAAATTACACTGCTATGTATGCCCACAACCCGGAGGCTGGCAGCGACAGAGCCACAGTAGCACGGTAAAAGAATTGGTAGTGGTAGACACAGCCTTGATACCGGCATCCCGGAGGCCCGGTGGCGATAAACCATGCTAGATAAAGAGAGAAGGGGAGGGTGGGCAGGTGGTAAGAGGGGGAAAGGAAAAAGGGTGGATAGGGAGAGGGGAGGCGAGAGAGATAGGAGGAGGAAGATGGGGGAGGGTAGAGGGGAGGGGGGAGGGGGAGAAGGGGCATGAACAGCCCAGGATTTACAGCAGTAGAACAGATTTTTTATTGTTTTCTTCCCAACTCTTAGCAACCCGGAACAGTTAATCAGAGAAAAGAAAAGAGAAAAGAGAAAGGAAAAAGGAAGGAGGCTTCGCACATGTCTGAATAAAGAGAAAAACAGAAGGACGTGTCAATATTGTTGCACATGGGGCATCATGCATAGATTACAACACGAGTCTGTAGTGATGGCAGGTGCTTCCGCAGGGCACATACAACAACAAGGCAGGGGTCATGCGTCATGTCCTAATGGAGTGGAAGTCGCGATGAAAGGGTGGGGATGCGGCGTGCAGTAGGATGTAGAGAATCCGCTATTTACCCCAGGTGTCGCATCGGCATAATCCATGTAGTAGGTGGGGGGGGTATGAGTGAACGAAGATGCAGGAGATGTAAGCGTTAGGAACGTAGGACTCCCAGTCGCCCAGGTATCTAGCACCTCTGGTCACCCCCAGCCGTCAGTCCGAGGTCGTGTCGTCGTCATCCTGTCTCGACAGGTAGGAAACCAGTGGTTCCCAGATGTCTTTGGGCCTGCTTGGAAGCGGTAAAAGTTCTGAATAAGTGACGTGTTGGACCTGACAGTGAGTCATATCTGAGAGGCAGTCCTTAAACTTTGGGGCCCTGCCACGGCCCCAACGACATGCCACACGCCGTTTAGCCATGAGCAAGGCAGTGTCAACAAATTTCCTGCTGGACTTCGGGATGTGTGGCGTGTGCCCCAGCAGGGTGATAAGGGGGTCTGCTGCTACGGGAATCTTGGTCATTTCGGTGAGGGCCTCCGTCACCTCCTGCCAGTACGCCCGCACGGCCGGGCACTCCCAAGCGAGGTGCAGGAAGCCGGCATGATCAGCTCGACAGCGGTCGCAGCTGTCGGTATCGGCAAGGTGGAACCTGAATTTCTTAACTGGGGTATAGTATAGTCGTTGGAGGAACGTGTAGTGTATTATCTTAAGCCTGCTGCTAGCTGAGATCCTGGCAGTAAGTGCGCAGCAGTATTGCCACTGCTCATCAGTAAGAGCGGGATGCAAATCCGCATTCCAGGCCGCTCTAGCACCCGACTCAGGAGGGTCAATGTCCGACGGAAGTCGGCGATACAGGCCAGAGACCAAATGTGCTCCATCCTGCGAACCAAGCAAAAAATGTAGAGGGCGCAGGAGGTCTGGCTCACGGGGATAATCAGGAAGGATGTCTTTCATCCCCTGCCGGAGGCGAAGGTAGTAGAATACGTCGAGCGGGGAGCGGACATGAGTGGCAAAGAAGACGTCAATGGATTTGAAAACTTTATTAGCAAAGAGGTCACCCCAGGTGACAATATGTAACCGACCACAGAGTGTCTGGAAGCCGCGCTCCTGCAAGAGAGCGAGCGAGGGATGAAATGTCAGAGGGAGAAGGGGAGAGTAGGGGAAGGAGCAGGAGAGCCTCCCGGCCAGGCGGCGCCAAGCGTCCAGGGTGCAGGAAACCGATGTGTTCGGAGTCTGGATCATCGACTCCGGGCAATGAAGTAAGCCATTGAGCGGTATGGGGTGCACGATCCAGTCCTCCACCGCGAGTTGCGGCATGAAGGGCGTGGGAACCATCCAATGAAAAGCATAGTGGGCCTGCGCACAGAGGTAGTAAGCCTCCATGTCGGGAACGTCGAATCCTCCGGCCTCGTAAGGTAGTATCAGCGTGGACCATTTCAGCCGTGGGGCTTTGCCCCCCCAGAACAAGCGACAGAGCTCCGATCTCAGGGTCTTGAAAAAGAAAGCGCCCGGGTAGTACGGGATATTGAGAAAAAGGTACAGGAAACGGGGCAACACAACCATCTTGATGAGAGACGCCCTACCAGCCATGGAGAGGGGCAGCGTGATCCAACGGTCGATTGTGGTAGCGAGGGACGTGATTGCCACTCCGTAATTGGAGCGAAGGGTCTCTTCCCGATCCCGCGAAATCTGTATGCCTAAGTAGCGAATGTCCGAACAACACCATTCAAGAGGGTAGTCGAGGGGGAAATCAACCACTGAGCTAGTGAGGGGAAGGAGCTGCGATTTGGACCAATTAATGTGGATCCCCGACATGCCCCCGAAAGCTACAAACTCTCTCAATAGAGGATTGAGATGAAGATGAGGATATTTAACATAAAGGGTGACGTCGTCCGCGTAGAGGGAAACGTCTATCTGGCGCTGTAGGCACTGCACGGCACCCTCTCGATGCAGTTGACGGAGCCGACAAGCAAGAGGTTCAACTGCGATCGCAAAAAGGAGGGGAGACAGAGGGCAGCCCTGACGCGTGCCCCTCGTGATGTCTATCGAGTGAGAAAGACGGCCATTGACGAGAACTCTCGCCATCGGTCGTGTGTAGAGGAGCTGTATCCAGGAGAGGAACAGCTTGGGGAAGCCCATAGCCGATAACACCGAAAACAAGTAGGGCCATTCAACTGAATCGAAGGCTTTGGAAGCATCTAAGAAGACAGCAGCGACTGGGATATCAGGATGTACCGTGCGGAGAAGCGAGAATAAGGTGCGCAGGTTATGAGAAGTGGAGCGACCGGGGACAAACCCCGACTGGTCTGGCAATACGATCCTAGTCATGAGCAAGGACAGCCTGGTAGCAAGAACCTTGGCTAATATCTTCACGTCGCAATTTAGGAGGGAAAGGGGGAGGTAAGATCCACAGGAACAGGGGTCTTTACCGGGTTTAAGAAGGGAGGTGATGACTACTTCACGCATGGAGCCTGGGAGAATGCCATCCGCGAGGGATTCCTCATAGACTTCACGAAGGACTGGTGCCATGACATCGATATACGCTTTATAAAATTCAGCCGGTAAGCCATCCAGGCCGGGCGCCTTACCGTTTTTGAGGGACATGATGGCTTCGCGGATTTCATCCAGTTCGAACGGAGCCGCCAGGAAAGCCCTGTCGCCGTCACTAAGCCAACAGAGTGCCACTTCGCTCAGATAGTCTGCGTAGGGCATCTCCACTGTAGCATTGGTGGTATATAGTGTGTGGTAATGTGAGGTGAAAGTGGCAAGCAGTACTTCCGGGTCCCTGATCGTGTGTCCCTGATTGTCAGTAAGCTCCAGTATGGCGTTGCGGTCACGGGGGACACGAGTCAAGACCGCTAGAGCTTTACCCGGGCGGTCGCCTTCGCAATATTTCCGAGCCTGCCAGTGTTTCCCCTTGAATCTTGCCTCCCTGTCAGCCTCCTCTTCATACTTGGTCAGTTTGACCCTGAATTCCGCGTGTAAGGCAGGGTCATCCCCTTCGACCATACGATTCTCCAACGCTCGCAGTTCCCCGTGCAGTCGACGGATAGTGGCTTGTATGTCCCGGAGGACCCCAAAACTTTTAGCTATGCAAAATCCCAAATATGCTCTACTGAATCGACCGACCCCTTATTCCTCGGAAAGAAGTCTGCGATTTCCTCCCCCAGCTCAGAACAGAAAAGGGCATCCAACAAAGCCGCCGGTTGTAAGCGCCATGGAGGTCTAGGGTAATCCCACCCAGGGAGTCTAGTATGCATCAGGACTGGGCTATGGTCCGAGTATGTTCTCGGCAGATGCGTGACTGTCGAGACTCCAGGTATGAGTCCGGGGGTGACAAGGAAGTAGTCCAGTCGAGCCCAAGTGCCAGTCTGCGGGGTGAAGTGGGTTCCCTCCTGTCTGACCGGTCGTAGGGACCGCCATATATCCACCAGGGCCCCCTCCGTCATGATGCCCTCGAGAGCCTCTCTCGCCTTAGGTTTGTAGTGGGCAGCCCCGTCCGCCCTGTCCATGCTGGGTACCAATGCCAGATTGAAGTCCCCACCCCAGATGACATGGCGGGAGCCCACGTCGAGGATCTTACCCCAAAGAGTGGTGAAGAAAGAGGGCGTGTCCACATTAGGGGCATAGCAATTTACAAACGTAACAGTGTCATGGCCCAATCTCCCCCAGAGTAGAGCGTAACGACCTCCCCCATCCAACAGCTCCCCACATTGGTGAAACGGGACAGCACCCCGGAGTAGGATGGCCACCCCCCTGGCGTACGTGGAATATGATGAGAAAATGCGGGTGGTAGCCCATTTACATGCAAAGATGGTCCGCCCTCGTGGTGACAGGTGTGTTTCTTGGAGCATGGCAACATGTACATTATGCCTAGTGAGGTATGCGATAACATCACGACATTTCCTAGCATTATTGAGCCCACGAACATTCCACGACATGCAGTGAAGTTGTGTCACAGACCCCAAACCCGCCATTTAGCATAGTGTGATGTAACATTGCTTCTCCAACAAAGCAGAGCAACCATTCCCCAATGAGTCGAGTCTATGTGAGCAACACGAAGTGACATAGTCCAAAAAAATCTTCGGTGTGTAGGCCTCCCCCATCCCAACAATACCCCCCCCACCCACTACAGCGCCCCCAACTTGCCTGCAGCCGTCCAGTCCCACCCTCTGTCCCCTCCCCCCTCCCCCTCCCCCTCCCCCAACAGCAGAGTCTAACATTTTAACAGTCAACGTGGGGTACACCCGATGGGATGACGATATCAAGGGCGCACAACTGCTGTACCCGCCGCTGGCCTCCAAAACTGTACCGCCCTCGGTGGAGACCAGGGCTAGGCAAGCAGATCCTGGCATACATTACCACAGAAGTGACCAGGCATCGCCGAGTCCCGTCGAAGAGACTGCCATCTCGGAACCCACAGGAGGTAGAGGCTCCGTGCTCGCGATATACAGACAAAGGTTCAATTCAGGTACATGCTCACAATCAGTGTTCGTCCTCTGCAGCAGAAGGATCATCATCCCTTAAATCAGCAGCAGCAGCATGATCGCCTCCCCTGGCCCCACGGAGTGATTTCAAATAGTCTTCGGCTTTTTGTGGGTTCGTGAAGAAACGTTGCTTCCCCTGGTGCGTGATCCGTAGTTTCGCCGGGTAGAGCAATGCATATTCCAGCTGCGCTTCACGTAGCTTCTTCTTCACAGGGAGAAATTTACGCCGTTCCTCCTGCACCGTTGGGGTGAAATCCGGATAGATAGAAAAGGTTACACCATCATATTGGAGGGATCGTTGAGTGCGAGCAGCCCTCAGCGCCACATCGCGATCACGGTAGTTTAACAGTTTAGCGATGATTGGCCTGGGTGGTAGGCCAGGCTTAGGAACAGGCGCCAAAGACCGATGTGCTCGCTCGACAATGAACTGTGGAGAGAAAGCATCCTCGCCTATGGACCCCTTGAGGATCTTCTCGACGTAGAGCTCCATCCTGCCCGTGTTGGTCGATTCCGGAATGCCCGTGACGCGGATGTTGTTGCGTCGGCTGCGGGCTTCCAAATCTTCGTTCTTCGCTGCTATGACCCTGAGAAGATTGTCCATGCGGGCTAGCTGAGTGGTATGAGTGGAGGCAACATCGTCTGCGTCGGAAATGCGTTGCTCCGTGGCTGTGAGTCGTTCCTCATGCCGATCTACTTTGTGAGCCAAAGCGTCGAGTCTAGCGGTCACTCCATCCACCTTCTCCACCACAGTGGCAAACCCCTGTCGCATCTCCTGGAACAGATGATGTAGATCAAGTTCCTTGGCCGGGGAGGAGAGAGTGGAGGTGGAAGCAGCGCCGGAGCCAGCGTCGGCAGGGACAGCCTTCGTAGATTTCTTGGCGCCATCGAAGCTGATCTTTGTTTGGCGATTCTCAGGACACGACCATCCTGGCCCCCTAGATCTGCACCGCCGCCCGTCCAAACTGCACCCGCACGACACCAGTGGGAACCGGTCAAGACGGCAGGACGAGGCACGTGGAGGGATCCGCCACAAACACCTGTGAGCAGGAGTGTCCAACCAAGGTACAGGAGGGCAGCGAGGCACGCGTGACCGCAGCGGTGGCAGGCAGGAGAGGACAGGCCGGAGGCCAAGGCTGCCCGTCTCACTGCTGCGTGGAGATAGCAGCACCGGCGAATGTAGGTAGTCACCAAAGCACGGGGATTCCCAGGGGAGACAGGCCCAATGCTAGTCAGCATGCAGGGCAGAGCATGCGGCCCGCAGTGCAGTAGAGGAAAGCCGGAGGTCGCAGTGCAGGCTTCTGGCAGGCCCGACCGGGCAAGCAAACAGTAGAGGTGGAGGTCCGAATTGCGGTGACGCGACAGGCGTCTAGGGGCCCCCGTAGGCACTCGGGAGCGATCAGGCAGGCCAGTGGGCACAGGGGCCCGAGCATGTCAGCACCGAGGCGATGCAGGGCCCCGCAGTCCGTTCTAGCCCCAGCAGGTGAAGGCGCAGGGTGGCAGCGCCAGCAATTGGTAGGTAGTCACCACAGCACGGGGATTCCCAGGGGAGACAGGCCTAATGCTAGTCAGCATGCAGGGCAGAGCATGCGGCCCGCAGTGTAGTAGAGGAGAGCCGGAGGTCGCAGTGTAGGCTTCTGGCAGGCCCAACCAGGCAGGCAAACAGGAGAGGCGGAGGTCTGAATTATGGTGATTATGGCGTCTAGGGGCCCCTGCAGGCACACGGGAGCGATCAGGCAGGCCAGTGGGCACCGGGGCCCGAGCAGGTCAGCGCCGAGGCGATGCAGGGCCCTGCAGTCCGTTCCAGCCCCAGCAGGTGAAGGCGCAGGGTGGCAGCGGGAGGCAGGGACCGCGGGAGGGGCGCCACTCACCAGTCACAAGGATCGCGGGGGTAATCTTCGGCGGCCGCCGGCGGTAGGCCTCAGCACCACAAGGCCACACTGCTTCTCGGGGGTCGCCGCGTAGGTCCACCGTCCGTGGCAGGCACTCCCCGCAACCGTCCGCCACAGGGAACCAGCGGACAAGCAGCGGTCAGGTAGCAGATCTTCAGGTCCCGCGGCGATCCGAAGGCAAAACGAGGGTCGCACCGGAGCAGAGAGCCCCGGGACAGGCAGGGCCCACAGCCGCGTATCAAGCACCGGCCTCTCGTGGAGTCCCGCAGCCAGCCTCCACGTCCGACAGCACCAAGGGTCCTCACCAGCCCAACTTTACTCGGCGAGATCTCAGCCTCCGACGATGGGAGAGAGGTGAGCTGCGGAACGATTGTAGCGGACAGTGTTGGGCTTCAGATGGCTGGGTCAGGGACGATGCCGGTCATCTGTGGTCAAGGATTTTTGAGGATCTATGGCCAAGGTGCGGGAGCTGCAGCGTTAAGCAGCCATTCCGCGTGTGCGCCCTCTAGCGCCCCTCAAGGAATGTCTTTAATTGCTTCCTAAAAGGAAGGTGGTCCTTGCACTGTCTCAGAAACAGTGGGAGGCTGTTCCACAAGGTTGGACCAGCAACCGTAAGAGATCTTCCCCCTTGTCTTACTTTTCTAAATTTTGGAATCTGTAACAATGCCTGCTCACTAGATCTCAAAGAGCGTGTCGGTGTGTACCAGGAGAATTTCTTAATCAAATATGCTGGACCATTTCCCTGTAGACACTTATGCATTGTACAGCAGATCTTAAACTTCACCCTCTGTTTGATGGATAACCAATGTAACTTCTCCAGAAGGGGTTTAGAGGGGGTGCGAGAGGGCGGGTTCAGGACCAGACGGGCAGCAGTATTCTGGACCACCTGGAGTCTAGAGATTACCGCTTCATTTGTTGACAGCAGCAACCCATTGCAGTAGTCCAAGCGACTCAATACTAGGGCCTGCACCAAAGTTCTCCTAGTAGAGTCTGGTAGTAGAGGAAATACCTTTCGTAGCATCCCGATGATATGGAAGCAGGAGCCCACCACTTGATTGCTATGATGTTTTAATGAAAGCTCCTGATCAAGTCGGACGCCAAGGTTTTTCACTACCTGCTTGGGCTCTGGAGCCAGGCCAAGATCTTGAGGCCACCAGTCTGGGGTCCACAGAAGTTTGGCCTCACCGAACAGCATCACCTCCGTTTTTGCAACATTACACTGCAGGAGGTTAGATGCCATCCAGTCTGCCACCGCCTTCATCCCCTGAGCAAAGGAGTTCCTGACCTCCACCGTAAGGGTTTCAAAAGGAAAGAGGAGTTGGGTGTCATCTGCATATGACACAGGAATAAATCCATACGATCTCATGATGTTAGCTAGGGGGGCCACATAGATATTAAAAAGAGTAGGGCTCAGACAGGAGCCCTGTGGCACCCCCTTAGAGATCTCCAACTCCTCTGACCGATAATCCCTCAGGGTGACCCTTTGGGTACGACCTGTCAGGAAACTCCTTAGCCATGACAGCGCCTTGCCTTCCAGGCCGATGTTAACTAGCCTGGTTGTCATGATGTCGTATGACACGGTGTCAAATGCCGCAGACAGATCCAGCAGAACCAGGATAACAGAATGACCTTTATCCTGGAACATGCGTAGATCGTCTGCGACTGACAGCAAGGCGGTCTCAGTACTGTGTCTTGGTCTAAAGCCCGACTGGGATGGATCCAGACCGCCTACTAGCTCAATATAGCTGGATAGGTGGCGATTTACATATTTCTCTATAATTTTCCCCAAAAAGGGGAGAAGAGAGATGGGCCTTAAATTCGCCAACTCCGTCCAGGGAATGGCAGTATTTTTCCTCCCTGCCTCTATAAGTTGTGCTGCAATATGGTTTTTCCGAGCAGTCCTGATGGCTTTATGGTACAACTTAAGAGAGGATTTGTAGAGTGTTTTATCCTCCAGCCTTCTAGACTGTCTCCATAATTTTTCCAGTTTTCTAGTATTTTGTTTCAAAGATCTTAGGTCTTCCGAGAACCAGATTTCTTGCTTTTTAGCTGGGCGGGGTTTGTAGATTTTCTGGGGGATAGTAGTATTTATTGCATCCCTAACTGCCTCCTCAAACCTGTACAACTCTGTTGTTATATCTCCTGTAGTGAGTCCATACAGGGGAACTTTGTACTGATCTCTAAAGGCTTCCACCGTGAGTTTATGCCAGGGTCTCCTTTTAGTGGCCAGAATACACCACTTTTGAGGCTTATTATTAGTGGCAGTATGGAACTTTAAGATAAAATGATCTGTCCATTCTACTTGTTCAGGAGGCATACATTTAATTAAAGGAGAGTTCGACATTACCAAATCCAAAGTATGGCCTGCCTCATGAGTGGGGCCGTCATTGATCTTTTTCAATCCTAGGGAGTCTAGGTCCATTAGGAGAGTTCTTGCCTCCTTACAGTTCTCTAGCTCACTATGGACATTAAAATCCCCTACCAAGAGGAAATCCTGATTATCTTGTACAAATGGTGCTAAAGCCTCTATTAGCACGACTGGGAAGGTCCCAGTCGGACCTGGTGGTCTATACAATAATGCACCCTTCCTTTGATCTCTGGGATTAGGACTAAGTTTAAAAATGATAATTCCATTTGAGGATTACTAATTTCCTCCAGGATAGTTAAGTTCAATTCCTCTTTGTAAACAATTGCAACCCCCCCTCCAGTTTTCTTTAAGCGGTCAACCCTGGCAATCTTGTATCCTAATGGGACACTAAGTGTGATCGCTGGAACCAAATGGGGCTTAAGCCAGGTTTCTGTAAAAAAACAGAGGTCTGGCTCCTCAGTCAATATAAGATCCCATACCTGTGTGGAGTGCTTCACTAAAGATCGAATATTACAGAGTAGATTTTTACTCCACGTAATGGAGTTATCTGCCGGTATATTAATAGGAGCAAAATCTTGTCTTCTGGCTGGTATAACCTCAGCTACCTGTAAATGCCTGTTCAGCTTCATATCAAGATCAAACTGCATATGGCATCTATGACAGGAAAAAGGACCTTCAGCTGGAGTGTCAATACCAATAGTACAGGCATGGGGCATATCAGCGCGAATCGCCAGCAATACCTGCGACGTGTATGATCTTCGTGTGGTAAATGATGTTTCCGGGACATGTAATGGTCGCGCCATAATCTCCAGCCCCTTAGCCCCGTCCTGTCGCGGACGGGCGCAGACGGGCTGGTCTTCGGCTCGTCTTAGGCGCTGGAGTAGGCGCCCCCCTGCGCGCCAATGCTGCGCGCTAGGGCCGACGAAGGGCTAAATAGCCCAGGAAGTGCCAGAGTCTAGAGCGCTAACCGCTCACTTTCCAGTATGTCCTGCCTCAGCCCCGCCCTCCACACACCGGGATTGGCTGCCGAGCGTGCAGGCTTAGGTAGGATTTTAAACTATCGTAGCTTTGGTGTTTGCGGGTATGCGAGATTGTTGCAGTGTGCCTCTGAGTGATTTACAACCTAATTCCTTCAATTCAGTTTAAAACACAGTCAACACTATTCTAAAATCATCAATTTAAATCAGTTTCCTTTACAATTTTAGCGCCGCTATTTGGTTTTGTAGCGCCAAGCGGGGTCAGGAGAAGCTGCCACCACCTCCCTACCGCAAAAAGCGATGCCTCGTCGCCGCCTAAATAGCCCAGGAAGTGCCAGAGTCTAGAGCGCTAACCGCTCGCTTTCCAGTATGTCCTGCCTCAGCCCCGCCCTCCACACACCGGGATTGGCTGCCGAGCGTGCAGGCTTGCGGGTATGCGAGATTGTTGCAGTGTGCCTCTGAGTGATTTACAACCTAATTCCTTCAATTCAGTTTAAAACACAGTCAACACTATTCTAAAATTCTAAATTCTAATGCCGTTCATAATGTAGAAAATAAGACAGTCCTTAATGCAAGTACTAATGCGGATCATGAAGCAAGTAATAATGCAGTTCGTAATGCAAGTACTAATGTGGATGGTAAAAGCAAGTAATATTGCATCTCGTAGTGCAAGTACTAATGCAGATCGCAAAAACAAGTTGGCACTGATCGCAGTGCTTGCGAAGGTCCCTTTGCCACTCCTGGCTGACTTGCAGGCCTCTGTTGCCAAAATATGCCCCTAAACCTGTTACAAAGGAAACAAAGTGCAGCTCCCCAATCTGACCCGGTACTGCCACTCCTCGGTGAGTATGGGCCGCGATACTGACTTGAGCGGAGGCTCACGCTTCAAAGATGGGAAAGGCTGAGAGCTGTCTCTGGTAGCACGCACTCAGCCTCAGGCAGCGACACAGGTATGATCGCTGAGCATTACCTGGGGGGGTGCAGTCTCTCTCCTCTCTTCGCGGCTTGGGCGTCACGCTGTGCGGCTCCAGGTTGGCGGCAGCTGCTCCTTGCAGTGAGAGTCAGGCTACCAGGCAAAGGCCTTGCAGCTGATCCGCTCCCGGTCTCTCCTTGGCAAAGGCAAGCTCGGGAGGGCAGCGGTGATTTCTCATGGCTCCCCCTTGGGACGACGATCCGGGCTGATGATGATAACGATCACAGCACTTCTGGTCACGCTGTTGATCGAAGCAGTACAAAAGGGGGTGGTGATGGATTGAGCATCTGAATCAATCAAACACTCACACACAGTCAAAAGATCTGGGTTTAATCCATCACCGTTCTTTAGCCAACTCTGCCACCCCAGTTCAGACATGGCTATGTGCACATCAGTCTGACCCTGTGCCTCATGGGAACAGTCCAGCCCGAACTGCCAAGCCATGTCTTCCCTGGACCGGAAACAAGCTTCCGCGGACCGGTTTCTGGCATTCCAGCCGTCTTCAGCCCTTCTTGCTTGAATCCAGTGGCAAAGTGAGCAAGGGACTCACGTCTGAGCATACCCTGCCACACTTATGGCGGCCAAAAGCGGTACAAAAGGGGGTGGTGATGGACGGAGCATCTGAATCAATCAAACACTGACACCCAGTCAAAAGATCTGGGTTTAATCCATCACCGTTCTTTAGCTGGGGTGAATGTATGACATTGTTCTACATTCTGTCCATCAACTTTGTTTTTTGCAATTTTCACCCCGAGTGTGCTGGGTATACCCAGACGTGAGTCCCAGTCTCTCCACACCACTGGAGTCAAGCTATCCAGGCTGATGAAGGCTGATAGCCAGAAACCGGTCCTTGGATGCTTGATTCCGGTCTGGGAAAGACATGGCTTGGTAGTTCGAACTGGACTGTTCCCATGAGGCACAGGGTCAGAGCTGATTTGCATATAGCCAGTGTCTAACCCAGGGTGGTGTGGAGTGCAAAAAAACGATGGATTTTGGCCCAGATCCTTGTACTGGGGTGAATGTATGACATTGTTCTACATTCTGTCCATCAACTGTGTTTTTTGCAATTTTCACCCCGAGTGTGCTGGGTATACTCAGACGTGAGTCCCAGGCTCTCCACACCACTGGAGTCAAGCTATCCAGGCTGATGAAGGCTGATAGCCAGAAACCGGTCCTTGGATGCTTGATTCCGGTCTGGGAAAGACATGGCTTGGTAGTTCGGACTGGACTGTTCCCATGAGGCACAGGGTCAGAGCTGATTTGCATATAGCCAGTGTCTAACCCAGGGTGGTGTGGAGTGCAAAAAAACGATGGATTTAGGCCCAGATCCTTGTACTGGGGTGAATGTATGCCACCAAAACTACGAAAACATAGTGATCCTCCAGCTTCCTCCTCGCTGCCAATCTCTACATAGTGGAGCCCACCATTTTGAAATATAATTCTCAGGACCCAGGTAATTAAACTGTGAACCCTTGCCACTATTTATTTAAAACAAACTACCATAGACCGTGGATAATCAGAGCTCACTTTTTACCATCTAGGAGATCTTTGGTTTCCTGAAAATACATATAAAGCATCTCTGCATTAGAATACCCTGTGAATATCATCACCAGGTAAATTGTATTATGGTAATCCTTGGACTTGAAACTAGGCTTGATCCTATATTACTGCTATAGATCTAAGTAACATCATAAATACCTAGAAAACCACTTACCTGATAGGTTCTGTGCCTTAGTATCCACTCTGACCCTCAGGTTACCTCGCCCTTTAAAATAAAAATGACCGTAAACATACTTCCTACGTTTTATTTGGGGTTAAAAGTTCCCGTCTCTCCAGCCAAAAATAGGGATCCCCAACATTGTAGCTTCTAGTGACTTGCAATAACCTCTCCGTTCCATCTTTGGTCAATATGTGTCTCAAAATGAGTGTTTGTTATAATGTGACATATTGTGAAGTGTGTAAGAAGAAAAACTGTGTCCCTGATTGGTTACTTAGCCCTGGCCATCTAATTGCCTTTACAGACCTCACCTATTCGGGAGTCTGTCAGTGGGAGTGCTCTTAGGTAGTTGGTTACTGCACACGGTCAGAATGACAACCACGTAGAGATAAAATAAATGACAAGAATCATGGTTTAAAGTAACTGCATTGGTTGAACAAATTGGACTAGAGAGATTTGTATCATGATAAACTAAGGCATTGTGTTTTGTTTTTAGATCATTATCATCTTCCCTCCCAGTCAACAACCCCCAGCCCTTACGAAGGTGTGGCCCTTCGGGCCCATACACCGAAACGCGCGTCGGCTCATGTCTCAAGAAATACGGCATATCATGTTATTCTAAATAAGGGGCCGTACTATGAGTTTTTGTATGGAATAAGATTCTGTTCTATGCCACATATTCACCATCTATGTGTGACATACAACAGAATGATGGGAATGTATCGAAGAATGTGAGTGGAGTGATAGAACTTTAGGTAGAATTATTTGGTGAGAATCTGAGAGAATGAAAGTATGAATGAAGTGTGGATTGTTGCTGGGTAGGCCTTGTAGTGAAAATGTATCTTTGTCATTTTTATCCCTTTGCAACTTTTTATGTCTGATTGTGCAATATTATGTGTTATTTATGTACGTTAAAAAAAATCATTTTTCCTTATATCAAGTCTAAAAGGTGTATAGATAAATAAATAAAAATACATATATTTTTGGAAAAAAAACTCTCTCCCTTGTATATATCTGGATTGTATATATTTTGTCCGGTGCAGTGCCAACTCCTAGCTTCATCACCCCTCATATACCGGGATCCCAGTTTTGGGACCATTAGATCAATTGGCGGGGTACGTGCTCTGTTCTTTATTTAGTTTATTGTTCTACATTCTGTCCATCAACTGTGTTTTTTGCAATTTTCACCCCGAGTGTGCTGGGTATACTAAGACGTGAGTCCCAGGCTCTCCACACCACTGGAGTCAAGCTATCCAGGCTGATGAAGGCTGAAAGCCAGAAACCGGTCCTTGGATGTTTGATTCCAGTCTGGGAAAGACATGGCTTGGTAGTTCGGACTGGACTGTTCCCATGAGGCACAGGGTCAGAGCTGATTTGCATGTAGCCAGTGTCTAACCCAGGGTGGTGTGGAGTGCAAAAAAACAATGGATTTAGGCCCAGATCCTTGTACTGAGGTGAATGTATGACATTGTTCTACATTCTGTCCATCAACTGTGTTTATTGCAGTTGATCGAAGTAGAGCGCAAGATTGCCCCGGGGGACACAGTCACTGGGCAATTCTTACGACGGTCTCAGGCTGCAAAAAGCACACACACACACAGCGTCGCTGAGACACACTTGGAAACTTTTATGTTCCTGAGTTTCCACAACAGGGCTCCAGCTCCTCTCGGGCCCTTGGAGACAAGTTACTTCTGAACACAGCACAGAGCAAAGTCCTTTCAAACAAGGGGACACAGCACACAGCAAAGTCCCTTGTCCTCTCCTTAGTCAAATCAGCAAACTGCAGGTCAGCCCCAGAACACACAGCAAGAGCAGTCCTTCTCTTCAATCTCTCCAGCTGTTCTTCATTGGCAGCGGTTCCTCTTGATCACAAAGTATTTTAAATTCTTTTTCAGGCTTGAGTTCAGTCTTTAGTTCAGGGGGTTCAGCTCTCACATTTATACCCCAAAATGCCTTTGAAGTCTTTGTGTTCAGGGGGCTCTGAGCCTGGTCCAAACCAGACCTGGATGCCTTCCTGCCAGTGCTCACCCTCTTTCTTTGATAGTGAGGGTCTGAGATGGAGCCATTCCTTGGGGGCAGCAACACAGCCCTCTCCACATCCAGGGGGCTACTCCTCCCCTCATATCAAATGCAGGCCAGCCTGTTGCTGTCTCACCTGCTGCTCTCTGGTGTCAGGACACTCCCCCGACCCTGTCACATCCAAACCCAGACAGTCAATACACAACCAGGCAGAGGCACACAGGATGGTTTAAGACAAGAAATCAGCCATTTCTAAAAGCGTGGTTTCTAAACACACAATTCAAAAACCCTCTTCACAAAAAGATGTGTTATTAAATTCTGAGTTCAGGCACACTAAACTCCATCCCTCAATCTTATGCCATGGGAAGATATGCTGGAAAAATGGGATTCAGCATTCCCCATTCTGTCCTATGGGCAATATTGCCTTGCAACAGTGAAAAACGATTTGCCAATATTTCACTGTCAGGACATGGTACACACCCCAGTACATGTCCAAAACTTTCACATACACTGCACCCTGCACAAGGGGGGGGGGGGTGGGTACCTTGGGCCTACTATAGGCTTGTCTGATGTGCATAAAAAAAGAAGTAAGGCCTGGCAAGTGGGTGCACTTGTCAGGACAACAAGGCAGTTAACAAACTACACGCAGGCACTGCAGTGGCAGACCTGAGATCTCTTTTTAGGACTACTTGTGTGGGTGGCACAATTAGTGCTGCAGGCCCACTAGTAGCATTTGCATTACCAGCCCCGGCACACATAGTGCACTGTACTAGGGACTTTAATAGTAAGACAAACATGCCAATTATGGATAACCAATTACCATAAAACTCTATACAGGGAGCATTTGCACTTTGAAACTGATCTGCAGTGGCAAAGTGCCCAAAGCACCTAAGCCAGCAAAATGAAATCCATCACAGCATAAAAAAAGAGGAGGTAGAGGCAAAAAGTCTGGGGTAACCACGCCAAGAAATGCCAGATCTAACAAGGGGCCTCTGTAAAAAATGGCATAAACTTTTTTTTTATCATCCTCTTGTAATGACCTCATTAAGAAATCAAAGCACAGGGATAGAAGTCCCTTCTCCTTAAATGCAACCAATCATGGCAAAAAGGACTGAAAGTGAAAGATTGATCTGTAAAGTAGCTTCATGCCATCAATATAGCCAAACCGACCCACGAAAATCACAGACTCAAAAGAAAACACATGTTAGTGCCATTATGTGAGAAACCTTTGCTATAAAAGCAATTTTATGAAGTGAACTTGAATGGCGAAAAACTCCACATGTACCAAAATTGTCCTCCGCTAATTTAGTGTCTGAAATGATGTGTACCAATTCTTACTGTCAAACTCTCCCCCAGTGCAACCACAACCAATGCTAAGCACTTACTCTGAGCACATGAACGTCAAAGTACGTCGTCCATGTACCTCCTTTGTTAAAATAACCCGGATCTTCTCTGTAATGTAATCCACCCGTTATTAACATCACTATTGCATAGGTTTGGTCCAACCAATTCCACAACCATTCTACAGTGAAGTATTTTAGATCCTCTAAACTCTGTGAGTAACGCCGCTGACAACTTGTTCCGAACTACAAAATGACCCCACCTGTGAATATTTAATAGGGCCTGTATAGGCAATATTAAATAGTCACAGGTGGGGTTATCGTGTAGCAACCCAATGCGAAATAGCATGCATGATGGAATAAATAAATACACAACACAATTTTTTGTTTGGGCAAATATTGCTGCAGGTTTATTCCATACAAAAGTATGCAACATGGTGGGTTATCTTACGGGTGATCCTCAGGCAGGCAGGGGTGACTAACCTAAGCTGCCCTGCCCGCCTGATGAGCCAAATTGCACTGTGGCCAACTCAATCAGTGCTACCAATTATGGTGTGATCCCCCTCCCTAGGATCACGTGAACCACTGGACCACCATCTTCTCACGCCCCTTTCAAGGCAGAGTGTAGCAAGGCAAGCCCCGGTTGTTCAGACTTACAACTGCCCTCAGGACTAGCGGGGCGCTGACGCTTTTCTTCCAGGGACCTGCCATGAGGACTCCAGGGATTTGGCAGTGGCACCCCTATTGTGCTTCTGAAGAGGTACCCTTCTGCACCCTTCTGCCTCTAGATTGCTCTGTAACTCTGCCAAAGCACTGGGGGCAGCCCCCGTCGCCTACAGAGCCTCCCACCAACACTGCTACTTTCCTCACCTACAACCCGCTATTTCCAGGGCCTCCTTCATGTCCAGTAGGAACAGCTCTATGCCCACTTGTGACAAGTGAACCCCATCTTTGTCAAAATAATCTTTGGTGGTTGCCTGGATTAGCCTGTGCCTAATGAAGCCAAAGCCCTTTTGATCTGTGAACTTGCGCATGGCTCTGTTTATCTTTCTCCTGGAATGTACAACTGCCTCACAAGACCTGTAGGAATATGATGGCCTCCCAGGAGGGAGCTCTACTCTTAACCACAGATATACTACCTTAAAGCTCCAACCTCCTGCAACCTGTAGTTGCAATCCTTCTAGCACTTAATGTGCCTTAACCTTGTTTCCCCAATTTATGGGACAGCAGCACACTTGTTAGATGACCGTTTCTACACCCATTCAAACTACTATGTCTATCGGGGCGGGGACGTTTATGCCTAACTGAAGCAACCCGCAACCTGCCCTGAGAGCAGAGTGCACATACTGGTTGCAGTTGACCAGACATTTGCACAAACCTTTTTGGTTGCTAAACCATGACAAACAGAAATGTTTGTATTGCGCACACTATTGCAGTAACAGCACCCTCCTGGAGTGACAACTTACGCCACCTACAAGGCTTGCTTAACTAAAGCTGGATCACTGATACACACATACCTACTAACTAGCTGTGAACCTTGGTGCTCACTCCGGCTATAGACCAAGTTCACTTTGATATTCCTGGAATGGTTGCCCTCCACAAAATCAAAGCTGCATTCCGCTTACCTTCTAGTCACCTTGTAATTCAGGCTGGAACATTCATAACCCACATAACCAGAGTTGAGCGTATTATAAAACAATGATACTTTCTAAATCAAGATTCCCCAGTTTCATGGTTTGCTGCAGTCCCCTTTTATGGGGCTACTGGGACCACCCAGCCTACTGCAAGTAACTTTGCTATCTCTTGCAGCTCCCTGAAAGCACTTGACTGTCACTGAGAGACACCTGGGTACTGCTGCTTGGAGAAGATGGTTTTTGAGCTAGACGTACACCCCTTCAGTGTTTTCTGTCTTCTTCCCCTTAAAAGAGGCTTGAATGCAATGTGGCCTGCGATCCTATAAGGTACTCCCAAAATTCTGCTGTTTCATGTCCTTATTGCCTGCAAAAACCCCTCAGTCTGGCTGTGATCATCAGATGATGTGACACTAGTTGTTGTCCTCGACCCCAGCGATGCAGCCCATATACAGCTAATACTCAAGGTATACCAGGGTGTCGAAAAGGTTTTCCACACTATATGCTTTGAGGAAATGAATTACTACATATGAGCAATTTACTTGTCCCTCCATAAAGTTGACTACAAATTGGTTCTGGTAGTTTGTTAGCATCTATGCTCCAAACCCATTTCTCAACCCTACTGGGGGGACAGCCCACTGTTCGGAAAAGGCATTGTCTGCAGTTAAGGTAATTTTCGTGCTGAAACTAACCCCCACTCATCTTTACTGTGTATAGCTTCTTATCCTGTCTCACACCTTAGAGAACACTAGACTTATCTGAGGGTACATAAATTGCTCCCCCACAGTGGTAATATGTGAGAAATAACCCTGCGTTGTGAACGGTGAGGGCTGTGCTGCCTGGAACACCACTGTGCCCCTAAATCCGTCTTCTGTCACCACTGCTAGCAGGGCTAACCCAACTCTCTGGTTGTAATCTTGGTACTTTAAGGCGCTGACAACTGCAGGGGCCTATTGCAGAGCTGTAGATGTGCGGCCCTGAATGAACTTAAACTCTCTGCTTAGTGTGAATGAGTTGTCAACATTGCTTGGCAGTGGGCAACACCTTTTGCCCAGCCACTCCTTACAAGGTGTGCCAGTGCAGATGGAAGTAAGAGTTACAACAAGCCCGCCTTACTTTCCTCTCTTCCAGTTATCAGTGTACCGAGCTTGTTGGATATAACCTAATTGTGCATTTGTTAAACGCATGTGCTCCCCTAGGCATGTTGGCGCGGAATAAGGAATGTTTGATGTTCTGCTCACTGATACTAATATTGACAACTGCAGCTTTACGGGAACTTGGAAGAGTGAAAATAGAGGACCCATGTGCCTCTACTAAGCCCCTGGGGACTTTAGCATGCTAGGCCCACGTAATACACCCTGTTATGGAGCCCCCCAAAAGAACCACCAGCTACAGCTCAACGGACAGGTGAAATTGTATCCCAAGCCTGCTGCGTGGAATTTGAGTCATTGTGTTGCAGTCAGGTGATTAAGTGAAAGGTGCCCTTTGACCTTACTTGTATGACTTGACCCTTGACTTGTACAGGGCCCCTGACACCAGGTTCGAAGGACATCACCACAGAGCTGCACACCATGGATGTAGCCCATTTACTACCCGTGCTAGAGGCTTGCTGG
The DNA here is from genome assembly GCF_964263255.1 of Lissotriton vulgaris. Lineage (NCBI taxonomy): Eukaryota > Metazoa > Chordata > Amphibia > Caudata > Salamandridae > Lissotriton > Lissotriton vulgaris. The sequence continues at coordinate 764,812,567 of NC_141689.1, forward strand.
TGGGTTTCAGTGGACCCACTGCCTACTAGTCACCCATGCTCCCTCTGGGTTTCCTAAGCAGCAGTTTCACACACCTTGTTCTACCCCCATGTGAGAGCCCTTTAATCCTTATGCGCTAGGCCCCTGGACACAATGATATTGCTTTGCTATCTACATTAGGGCACAAGTCCCTCCAGCTGTTTTATTAAAGACATTGCCATGGGCGAGCAAAACCACAAACACGTGTGAGCTTGCAAACAACCTCTAGAAAGGCATGCCAACAAACTGACCATTGCCAGCACCTGAGAGCACGCAGTTGTAGTAAGGCTTATAGGTCCATTGTCGACAATTGCTAAATTAGCATGAGCTTCACTGCCATGAACCTACTTTTGTGCACAACACAGCAAGCATCTATTTCACAATATTTATTTGCGCCCCTTTTACACATAAGAACTGTTTGCTTTGCAGGTTCTTTTCTGTGCTCTGAGGTTTAGCCTACACATGATGTTCAAGGTTAAACAAAAATGCCCCTTGTTATTCAGTTCTGATATGTGCCCCGCACCAAGACATAACAGGCTTCACACAGCTGCACTTCTGGAAATCGTGTACTTTAATATTGCAAACACAAGCTGTTTTAACACACATGTAAAGACACGTATCCAGAGAGAAGACCCATGTTTGTCCTGCGATGTGAACATTGCATCTAGGCCGAGAGGTATGGTAGTCTGCTGACAAAGCCCAGAGGTCTTCTGTTTTTATAATAAACTATTTCTTGTCACGGGGAGGGTGGTTAGGTCGTTCCGTCCTTTTCCATTGTTTTCTATAACATGACTTCCCGGTTTGTGTTCTATGGAATTGTAACAATGCTGACTATATTGAGTTTATGCATTCTGCTGCTAGTATTGGCCCGCGTACTGCACCATAGAGTGCGTTAGTTGAAATAAACTATACAGCATCTCTGATTACTAGAATTGTGGACAAGTATGACTGTGCAGAATCCCTGCACCATAGCCACTCCTTGGCCTGATTACTTGACCCAGATAAGTTTGATGGTATAGCATAGTTTTGAAAAAACCCATCTCTTGGTGCATACCTGCAACAATTCCATTACATCACTTAAACCAAATGCAGGGTAGCATGCAAGGCTAAGCCCGCAAATATTCACCTGCCCATGCAAGCAGGCCAAGCATCCTTTGCTCGCCGAGCCATCCGAACTGACGATGCTGGATATCGGCTGTTAGACAACTTGCCCCACCCGTTTGAACAAGCTGGCCACAACCCAGTTCCGAGTCAGTGAATACTGGTCAAGGGCATGTCAGAATTAGGCCAATCATACCTTCTAACTAAACAAAGTCTTGATTAAACCAGTATGTTCATCTCAGTACAAGTCGTCCTCTCTGGTTGTCAATGATGTGCTTTACCTAAAAGGTAAAATTATCCTGCACCACTAGCCGTGTGCCATCTATACGCTTAAAGTCCTTAGTCAAGCCACCCCCAGTGGCCCAATGATTCTGGCCTGGATGATGAAGCTCTATCTTAGGCATAGGATTAATGCTGAACTCTAAAAGTCTCTGAGGTGGGGCCGCTGAAGGACACAAGGCTCCTTTCCTCTATGTATGTGTCCCTGCCCTGAAATGTTAGCTGCCATTGTAATGATCTCTGCCATTATACAGTTCTAATCTGCACAGTAGCTGCTCTATAACCTTGAAGTCGAGTGACACTTTAGGTAGGAACATCTTAAGGATTTTGGGGGGCCCTTGTCCGGAACAACTTAGAATATATGTTCCGGTTTCAGATTTCATAGTCAAGTCAAGTCAAGTCAAAAGATTTATATAGCGCGCTACATACCCGGAGGGTCTCAAGGTGCTTGAAGAAGGGTGGGGAGTTATTTGTCGAATATCCAAGTTTAAATTGCTTTCTGAATGCCAGGTGGTTCTGAGTGAGACGAAGGTGAGTGGGGAGTGAGTTCCAGGTTTTAGCTGCGAGGTAGGAGAAGGATCTACCTACCATGGTGGTTTTATTGATGCGAGGTACGGTAGCAAGCCCTTGGTTGGAGGATCGTAGTTGGCGGGAAGGGGTGTAGAAGGAAAGTCGTGTGTTGAGGCATTCGGGTCCAAGTTCGTAAAGTGCATTGTGTGCGTGGGTTAGGAGGCGGAAAGTAATCCTCTTATTGACGGGGAGCCAGTGGAGGTTTTTCAGGTGATTAGAGATGTGGTCTTTACGTGGGATGTCTAGTATGAGTCTGGCTGATGCGTTCTGGATGCGTTGGAGTTTTTTCTGGAGTTTTGCAGTGATACCGGCGTATAGGGTGTTTCCGTAGTCCAGGCGGCTGGTGACCAGTGCATGGGTGACCGTTTTTCTGGTTTCGGTGGGGATCCAGCGAAATGTTTTTTTGAGCATGCGAAGAATGTTGAAGCAAGATGATGAAACGGCGTTGACTTGTCTGTTCATCGAGAGTGAGGAGTCCAGGATGACGACCAGGTTCTGAGCGTGGTCCGTCGGGATGGGTGCTTTTCCAAGGGCCTCTGGCCACCAAGAGTCATCCCAGGCGGAGGGGGAGGTACCTAAGATAAGGACTTCTGTTTTGTCTGAGTTAAGTTTCAGACGGCTGTGCTTCATCCACTCGGCTACATCTTTCATTCCTTCATGTAGGTTGGTTTTGGCGGTGTTAGGGTCTTTGATGAGTGATAGGATCAGTTGAGTGTCATCCGCGTAGGAGATGATGTTGAGGTTGTGTTGGCGTGCGATGGCCGCGAGGGGGCTCATGTATACGTTGAAGAGGGTGGGACTGAGTGAGGACCCTTGTGGTACGCCGCAGATGACTTCAGTGGCCTCTGAGTGGAATGGTGGGAGGCGGACTCTCTGGGTTCTTCCGGTGAGGAACGAGGTGATCCATTCCAGTGCTATACCTTGGATTCCGATGTTTCTGAGGCGCTGTAGAAGGGTGCTACGGCAGACTGTGTCGAAGGCTGCAGAGAGGTCGAGGAGGATGAGGGCGACTGTGTCTCCATTGTCCAGTAGAGTTCGAATGTCGTCTGTTGCTGCGATGAGTGCGGTCTCAGTGCTGTGTTTGGCTCGGAAGCCGGACTGTGAGGAGTCGAGGGATTTGTTGGTTTCAAGGAAGGCGGCGAGCTGGTTGTTAACAGCTTTCTCGATGACTTTGACCGGGAATGGGAGGAGCGAGATGGGGCGGTAGTTTTTGAGTTTGGTGGGGTCAGCTGTGGGTTTTTTCAGAAGGGCGCTGAGTTCGGCGTGTTTCCAGCTTTCTGGGAAGGTGCCGGATTTGAGGGAGCAGTTGATGACGTCTCGGAGGTGTGGTGCTATGATGGAGTCTGCTTTGTTGAAGATGTGGTGAGGGCAAGGGTCTGAGGGGGATCCTGAATGGATGGAGTTCATCAGGCGAATGGTGTCCTCAGTAGAGATTGGGTTCCAGTCATTAAGGATGTTCAAGGGGGGTGAAGGTCCAGCAGAAGGTTGGGTGGGTTGGTCTCCGGGTCGGTTGTCGAAGCTGTTGTGGATGTCTGCGATTTTGTCGTGGAAGAACGAAGCTAGGGAGTCGCAGAGGGCTTGAGAGGGGGTGATGTCGTTGGAGTTGGCTGAGGGGTTGGTAAATTCTTTGACGATGTTGAATAGTTCCTTGCTGTTGTGGGCGTTGTTGTCTAGTCGGTCTTTGAATGCGGCTTTCTTGGCAGATCGGATAAGTTGGTGGTGTATGCGGGTGGCGTTTATGAAGGCGTCCCTGGTGCTGGTGTTTGGGTCTTTTTTCCAGGCCTTCTCGAGGGAGCGACAGAGTTTCTTTGATTTCTTAAGATCATCGTTGAACCAGGAGGTGTTTTTGCTGCCTAGTTTGGTTTGACGTTTTTTCAGCGGTGCTAGGATGTCGGCGCTGTTGGATAGCCATTGGGTGAGGTTAATTGCTGCTTGGTCGGGGTTTGAGGAGTGTGCAGGGGGGTTTTGAAGAAGCGATGAGGAGATCTGGTCAATGGTGATTTTGTTCCAGTTTCTTCGCAGAGTAGGTTGAGGAAGGTTGTGAGTTGTGGTCTTATTGTAGGTAAAGTGTACGCAGCTGTGGTCCGTCCAATGGAGAATAGTGGTGTGACTGAAGGAGACATGTTTGCTGGAGGTGAAGATAGGGTCGAGTGTGTGACCTGCGATGTGGGTGGGCGTAGTGACAAGTTGTTTGAGTCCGAGGTTGGCGAGATTGTCCAGAAGGGAGGTGGCGTTGCTGTCATTGCTCTTTTCCAGGTGAAAGTTGAGGTCTCCCAGTAGAATGTATTCCTTGGAGGGGAGGGCGTGTGGGGAGATAAAGTCAGTGATAACGTCGCTGAATTGTGCGCGGGGTCCTGGAGGTCGGTAGAGGAGTGTGCCTCTGAGTGTGGTGTTGGGGTCTGTGTTGATCTGGAAGTGAAGGTGTTCGGCGCTGGCCAGGTTGACGTCTGAGCTGGTTGAGATGCGGATGGAGTTCTTATGGACGATAGCGATGCCTCCTCCTGTTTGGTCGGTGCGGTCCTTACGGATGATCTTGTAGCCTTCCAGGATGGCAATGGTGATGTCTGGGGCAGATGAGGCGTTCATCCATGTTTCTGTTAGGAAGGCGACGTCGGGAGAAATGGTGTCTAGTAGGTTCCAGAGGTCGATGGCGTGTCTGTGGACTGAGCGGGTGTTGAGCAGGATGCATTTTAGGTGGTTGGAGTCAGATATCTGTTGTGCGATCGTGGATGAGGAGTTTATATTGGTGCCGTCGAACTTGCAGGAGTAGCATGTGAAGGGTCCATGGGTGTGTCCAGGAGCGGCTTGGGCGCAGTTGGGGGGTCGGCCGGGGTTAAGGGCTAGGAGGGTGGAAGCATCGTATGTAATGCAGGAGGGCTGGGCATGGCATGGACCAGGGGGTCTGGCGCTGGGCGCGGCTTTGGCGCGGACGGGCGCAGACGGGCTTACCTTTGGCGCACCTTCGGCGCGGCCGCAGCGCGTGGACGCTGCGCGTACGTCCATTCGTCATAAATGGAGTGTGGAGGGGGTGGGGCGAGGGATGTGTCAGCAGGGAGGCGGGGTGGAGAGGCGGTGCTGGGAGGCAACAACAATAAACAAAATGGCATTGATCCCAAAGCCAAGCAGGACGAGGCTGGGATATTAAAAGTTTGGACAGAGAGGAAGCGTCGCAATAGCCAGCAAAAACAATGTAAACAGTCACAGGTAGCAGTGCATACACAGATTCAAATACAGATAATTAGTGCTGCGCTCAGCGTCTACAATCGCGCTACGATGCTATGCTAACGAGGCACAAATGAATGAATTAATGCAGGGTCAATGCGAGCAAAGGGCAGCGCTTTAAAATCTTTTTCCAGTCAGGCAATGTGGTGATACGATACCAGCATGGGAGCAAGGGAGCAACCGCTTCTAAAGAGGTTCAGGACGGTCACAGCGCTAGTGGCCGAGGGAAGAGGCTATCCTTTCTGTGGGAGGGGTGTGTCAGCAGGGAGGCGGGAGCGGGGTGGAGAGGCGGTGCTGGGAGGCAACAACAATAAACAAAATGGCATTGATCCCAAAGCCAAGCAGGATGAGGCTGGGATATTAACATTTTGGACAGAGAGGAAGCGTCGCAATAGCCAGCAAAAACAATTTAAACAGTCACAGGTAGCAGTGCATACACAGATTCAAATACAGATAATAAGTGCGCCGCTCAGCGTCTACAATCGCGCTACGATGCTATGCTAACGAGGCACAAATGAATGAATTAATGCAGGGTCAATGCGAGCAAAGGGCAGCGCTTTAAAATCTTTTTCCAGTCAGGCAATGTGGCGATACGATACCAGCATGGGAGCAAGGGAGCAACCGCTTCTGAAGAGGTTGGCCAGTTCGCTGACCCTGCACGGTACACTCTCCCAAATGCTTCATGTGTTTATATCCAATATTCAGAGATAATGATGTGCTTTAAATATTGTAACAAAGCAGCAGCTCATTAATATTACTGCATATAATCTCTCTGACACTCTCCCATTTCTCATAAGTGAGGTCCTGTTCTGCTCTAAAAGAAATTTGTTTTTATGGCTGTTGCATGAAACAGAAACACAACATTTGATTGCAACAGACTCTTACACATCACTGACATGGAAATTAAATTAAAGGACGATAGTATTTAAAACAAACCCTTCAAGAAATATTCAAGGTCATCAGGACAGGGCTCTGCATATCAGAGCAGGCTCTATCAGGTGGCCACCTGAAGGGCTAGGGCCTGTGTCCAGAGCCCATATTGCCCATGCATTAAAACATTTCTGACTTCAAGGGGCAAGTGAAGGTTATTTATTTTTCATGTCTATGCTGGAATCTTGCCTTCATCCTGACCCTGGTGAGGTGATGGGGCTCAGGTTATGTGGAAAGGAGAGACCTATGTGTGTATTGTTGAAAAGTGGGATTAGTGTCATGAAAGCCCGATCAGCGAAATCAAACATGCAGTATCGCTTTATAAAACTGTTCCCAATTCATATATAGGACTGACTCGATCTGCCCTACACCCGTGCAGGTGACCTCTGCCGGAAAAGCCAAGAAATCTCACTGTATGCTTTCCTAGGCCATGTGGTTTCAAAAATGAGCCCTTTCTAGTCACTTGCCCACCTGCCATTAGGAATTTTTCTTGCAAACGCCACCCCCCTGCGTGTGTTCTATAATTGATTATATCTCTTGCTGTTCTATATTGCACTGCTTCATCAGCATATATTGGAGCACTCTTCATGCCAATACCCACGAGCTGAAGCTCTTCCCGTCACCATCCCCAGAAAACGGCATGCCCGAGAAGGCCTGTGCACACCCTGGCCGCGGACCCTCAACACTTGCCACCACTGCCCCCCAGCCTGGAAGCAGCCTGGCAGGTGGCACCAAGAGGGGAAAACAAACCAACTCAACGGGCCCCGAGGTCGCCCCAAAAAACCCCAATGCTGCCCTTAGGCACACAAGCGCAACTCAATGCCGTTCAGCCGGAACCCATGGACCAGCATGTAGCCCAACAAGGGGAATCTCCAGTCTCCTCTGAAGGCGCTGCATGGAGTCAGCAAGACACAGTGGGACATCCCAATACCAAGTTGACTGAGCCAACGACTAGAAGAAGAGCTCCAAACAAGGTCTACAATAGGGGTGGACTGAAGTCGCGGAAGAGACAATCGCGGAGAGGCACGGAGATTGAACCAATCTCCGTGCCTCTCCACGATATTTCCGTTCCCCGAGCACGCCTACCCGCCGCCCGCTTCCCGCCCGCCTCCCGCCCGCCTTATTAAATTATATTTAAAGGGTAAAATAGTAACTTACGTAAAACTTACCTTATTGAGCCGCAAACTTTCCCCATTGCGGCTTCCTCTTGTAAACTGCGCATGCGCGGGAGCCTGAACATGCGGAGTCCTGGCCTGGGATGCAAATGCGCAGGCTCCCGTGAATGCGCGGAAATTTGCCCCGTTTTTCCACCCTCTTTGCGGAAGGTGAAAATTCTCGCACATTCCGTGGGCGGAACGGAAATGTCCACCCACCCCTAGCCTACAAGGGCCATGGGAGGACTCGACGAGGCTTGTCCCGAAATACTCTTCGACAACCCTCCTGAAATTCTGCACCCTGAACAACTGATACAGGGGTCGATGAGGTCTCGCACACTGGGGGAAGGAATACCAGTAGGGTGTAAGTGCAACCTGCATGCCATAGTTAACCATGGTCTCAACCTCCAAATCACCTGCCTACAAACCTCATGAAATCCGAGTGGGCGCCCAAACCCCCGACGAGGACCGGGGGCAGAGCACGTGTGACGTGGAAACACCATGCCAAAGGCAGTACTGAAACAACAGCACTCTGACCACTGGGCACAGCATGCACACCTGCAAAGCTCCGCCATGCGCCGCCTGGGCCAGTGCCCCTGTCCCGTGGCACTGCAGGAGGCCCAGGGGGTCTCACCCTCCTCCCGACCGCCACGGTCCAAAACCTGCAACCAACACCATGCAGTTAATGGCAAACCAGCCCCCGGGCACTGGGCAAATGGTCATTCAAAACCAGGCCTCTGTGCCATCCCCCATCCGGGGGGTGAGGAGGTGAGCACCGGAACACCCCAGCACGCCCACACTGATTTGACACTCTTGCAATACAAAACAAACCAAACTGATCTCGCCTCACACCGTCCACCTCCAAATGCAAAACTGGAATACATGTGCTGACTTCCCCACAACCTGCTACAGGAAGATGCAATCACATCTGCCATAGTGCAAATGCATTCAATACATCGCATGGACGAGGCGCAAATGTAACCAAGCCCGGACGTGCAGCAAGGCTGCGTTCCATGGGTAACAGAGGAAAAGTAATATAATAGGTCTTTGTAACCTAGACCTATAAATGCAATTCCAGGCCTGCCTCCTAAAATGATCATGGTAGTCCTAAAAGAGTAGAGAAACCACACCTGCATTTATGGCCGAAGAGACATTGACAAAAGGCACATCCAAAACAGACCTTACCACTCTATGTGACCGTTTAACTTGCGTTCATGGCATGGATTTGCACGTATTGGTACTGCTGCAAAAGGCAGTGCATTCCTTGGTGTGTGGGTGACAAGCCCTGGCTACAAGCTAGTTGTAATGCGGGTATCGGGTTAACAAACAGAGGGGGGAGAGAGAGATCAGAATGGATTCATTCTCCCTGGGCATACATAATTAAACAGTCAGAATCCACTCCTTGGAATTGAGGGTGTCTCCTCCGCAGTGGGGATCACCTTTATGTTTTTAGGTCCCCTCACACAACAACAGGCCCCTTGGTGTCATGCTTCATCATCGGGGTCATCGTACCCCTCTACGGGGTACGGCGTGCTGCGACCTACGAAGACCTGGGAGCACTTGTTTGGACTATGTGTGGTGTAGGCGAGGGGTTTATTTAAATAAGTGTGAGTGTTTTGTGGGGTTTGGAAAATAGTGAAAAATTAAAAAGAACCTGGCTCGTGGGGTGACTAAAAATTATTTAATGAGCCCCCGGGCTGGTGTTGTTAAAATTAGAGTTGGGAGGTCTGTACGCTGATAATGTGCGTTCCTTCTTGTGTGCGTCGACATGTTTTGGTGCCAAAAACACCTTCTTCAGGACGGGATACACAAATCCCCACCTTACTCACGTTTCTCTAACTATTACTAGACATTTCTAATAAAAGTGAGGAAAAAAACATTACAGTGCAGGTTACGTACTGTTCTCGAGTTGGAGATAAACCTCATGAGTCCATACGTCAGGATCTGGTGTGCTAACTAGCACAATTTCTACGAGGAAATACCTCCCGATCGATCCCTTCGTGGCTCCGGTGTAATGTTTTTTTCCTCACTTTTATTAGAAATTTCTAGTAATAGTTAGAGAAACGTGAGTAAGGTGGGAATAGTAAACACTACCCTAGCGGCATTGCTTGCAGTTTCCCCATTCTCCTCCGGGATGCTGCGCACTACCGGAGCTACCTCATGTCCTTGAACCTCCTGGTGTATATCAACCCCCTCCTTCAAGTCAGGCGCCACATCTCTGGGCGTGTGTACTAATCCCTCAGCACTGGATAACTCAATTTTGCTGCCACCATCTGAGCTGGACTCCACCTCCAACTAAGCCAAGCCTACTTCCTGAGCTACACATTTTTACTTTTCAGCTAAAGGCTCGCTCAGTTTCCTTGCACTCCCGGTCTAGCTGCCTCACCCTCCTGTCACGAGCAGGAATCCTCTCTCTTCATGAGCCAATCTTTCCCAAAATGTTTCCTCCTCAGCGCCACTGCCCTCGTGGTATTCTGGCTGGGGATCCTCCCCATCAGACTCCTCCTCAGAGACATCTGTTAGAGTTGCCTCCCAGCGTAGCACCTCATAGCTGTACAGGGCTGCCTCAAGATCCGGCCTTGTGGATCTCCTCTTCACAGGCAGCCCCCTCTCCTTGCAAAATACTTTTATCTCCCTGTCTTGTAGAGGTACAGGTGAGAAAAGTTGACTTCCATTTTGACAAGGTCCAACAGGTGCAACAACTAAGCAGAGTTCCAAAAACCAAATTACAAAGGAAACAGGGAAAAATAGTACGTGGTTGCGTTTTGGTCTGCACTTACAAGTAATGTTCACCAATCACTGTACATGAGTCACAAATGCAAGTCCAGAATCCTCACCGCTGACCACCATGTTAGATTTAGGGGTCTCTAGATGGCACAGGTAGGTACTTGTCACAAATAGGGACCCTTGCGTCTAGTCAGGGTAAGGGGGTACACTCCTAAAATAACCCCTGCTCACCTCCTTGGTAGCTTGGCACGAGCAGACAGGCTTATCTCAGAGGCAGTGTGTAAAGCATTTGTGAACACATACAGTAACCCAGTGACAACACTACAGATGGACACCACACAGTTGTATATTAAAAATAAGTAATCTTTATATATATTTATCACAAGACCACAAACATCAAAAATTCACAATAATGTACTTAAAATGGTAGAATTAACGTAGTTCTCTGTAGATCTTAAAATACAACACTTAGAGTTAATGTACCTTAAGATGCGACACCCAGGACAACAAAAGTGTAGCAGGAAAGGTGATGGATATTCGATAAGTAATGTACCCCCCTCCCTCAAGCGCCTTGAGACCCTCTGGGTGAGTAGTGCACTATACAAATTTTAAACTTGAACTTGAACTTGAACTTACACGCAAGGATGAAGATCTGGTGCAAAGAAATAAAGATGTTGCTTTCTCCTTGATGCAACATGCTCCCCGGTGATGCGGAGAAGTCTGCTGTGACATCGATCCTCTTCTCCTGCGATGCCAGATGCTTTATATGATGCGAGTTGCATCAGGCCCTGCAACACGCTTCCCAGTGATGCGGCGGTGTCAGCTGTACCATCCATCCTCTCTCCTGGCTATGCAAGTTGCTTCTACAACGATGCGAGCCGAGACAGGCCCTGTGAAACTCTTCCCAGTGATGCGGCGGCGTATGCTGTGACGTCGATCCTCTTCTCCGGTGATGAGCCGCGACAGGCCTTGCGACACGCTTCTCTGAGATGCGGCGGCATCTGATGCGACGTCGATCCTCTTCTCCTGCGACACGCTTTTCTGAGATGCAGCAGCGTCTGCTGCAACATCAATCCTCTTCTCCGGCGATGCGAAGCGCTTCGTGTTGTGAAGCAGCAGCGGTAGTTCGGCGACATGCTTCCTGTCCTTGAGTCACGCTTCCAGCTCCTTGCGACTCGCAAATCCTCAAAAAGTCTAGCAAAACTGCAGGCACTTCAAGAGAACTCTTGGGGAGCTGGTGGGTGAAGTCTGTTGTCCCTGAGAATTCAGCAGGAGGCAAGCTCTGTTCTCAAGACATGGGAGATCCTTACACAAGTTGATGAAAGTGCACACAAAGTTCCTCTCTCCTTTCTTTGGCAGTCAGGCAACTAAGCATGGGCTGAAAATTCGTTCCGCTCGCGGAATTTGCAGATTTTTGGCAATTTCGCGATCCGGCAATCGGGCAAAATTGCCCAAAAATCCGCAATTCGCTAGTTGCTTGCTCGCGTTTCAAAAATACAATTTGGCACGCGCTGTGTTGACTTACCATGATTCTGAGTTCCCCGATTTGTTTCCTCCCGGTTTGTGTGCAGTGCGCCATTTTGGATATGGCTGCGTGATCGCGCAAGACTTTTCGACCGCGGGTACATCATGATGTCCCGCCATCTTGCACTGCGAGACTTTGAGAACGTGAATACGTCATAAGGGCCCGCGATCACACATCGCGAGAGTAAACAATTGTGAATACTTGGATGTGACTCGCAGCTGACATCCGGCGGGAGATTTGAACAGCTCGCTTTCCCGAAATCGCAAAAATTGCAATTCTGCACAAGAAATCTATCGCTGGCAGCATAAACCTTCTGAAAATGATGATTTTAATCAGAATAACTCCTCAGATTGACATTTGGCTGCACTTTTCAATTTTTGAGGGGAGGGAGGAAGGAAGTGCCCCAGAGTCTCCAACTTCCTATTCCTGTCCAGAAGGCTCCTCCCAGTGCTTTGTCCATTTCCTGGTCATTTTTCATTTGGCTTTGGAGCTGGAAGGATTACTCTTTGTAGCTGCTGCTGGATATTTGTATTTGAGGACTTTTTGGTTGGAGCACTTTTGGATTTGAGATTTTACAAGTACGTTGGTGTTGTTTGTTTGGGGCATTGCAGTTGCTGCAACTACAATTTATAAACTTTTTAACAACTTTAAAAAGTATATATTGTGGGTAGCCACAGTATCTAGAAGGCCCAGGGTTAGTCATGGGTGCATGATACAACTGTTTCTGTGAGTTTTGTTGAACTTAAATATCATTTACGGCATGGATGGCATGGAATTGAATAGCTCACTGTTATATGTGGAAGTTGTTTTTAATTTTGGGGTGCGTGTTAAAGCCACACTAGACAGTAGGCCCAGGGGTAGTCAGTGGTGCATGGACCAAGTCTTTCTGTGGGGTCTCTTGAATTTAAACATCATTTAGGGCATGGATGGCATTGGGTTGGGGTGCTTTCTGTGTGTATTTCCATTTTTTGGGTGTTGTTGGGGCCTGGTCCAGGGCCTGGCCATGTGGGTGGGGGCCATTTTGAGGCCTGGTCCAGGGCCTGGCCATGTGGGGGGGGGGGGCATTTTGATGCCCGGTCCAGGGCCTGGCCATGTGGGTGGGGGTCTTGGGGCCGTTTTGAAGCCAGGCAGTCTGGTATGTGCCATAGGCCTGCACTCAGTCTGCCTTGCTTTCATCCGTTATGCTCAGGGGTAGTCAGTGGTGCATGGACCAAGTCTTTCTGTGGGGTCTCTTGAATTTAAACATCATTTAGGGCATGGATGGCATTGGATTGGGGTGATTTTTGTGTGTATTTCGATTTTTTGGGTGTTGTTGGGGCCTAGTCCAGGGCCTGGCCATGTGGGGGGGGGGGGTCATTTTGAGGCCTGGTCCAGGGCCTGGCCATGTGGGTGTGGGTCTAGGGGCCATTTCGAAGCCAGGCAGTGTGCTTTGTGCCATAGGCCTCCACCCAAGACATGGAACACCCTCCCCATCCACTCACGGCAGACCCAAGACCTACTGACCTTCAGTAAGAGTAGCAAGGAGAGGCGCAAGGAGAGGCGCAAGGAGAGGTGCAAGTAGAGTCTCTTGAATTTAAACATCATTTAGGGCATGGATGGCATTGGATTGGGGTGATTTTTGTGTGTATTTCGATTTTTTGGGTGTTGTTGGGGCCTAGTCCAGGGCCTGGCCATGTGGGTGGAGGCCATTTTGATGCCTGGTCCAGGGCCTGGCCATGTGGGTGTGGGTCTAGGGGCCATTTGAAAGCCAGGCAGTGTGCTTTGTGCCATACGCCTGCACCCAGTCTGCCTTGCTTTCATCCATTATGCCCAGGCGTACTCAGTGGTGCATGCACACAGTCTTTCTGTGGGGTCTCTTGAATTTAAACATCATTTAGGGCATGGATGGCATTGGATTGGGGTGATTTTTGTGTGTATTTCGATTTTTTGGGTGTTGTTGGGACCTGGTCCAGGGCCTGGCCATGTGGGTGGGGCGGGGGCATATTGAGGCCATGCAGTTTTTGCCATAGGCCGGTAAGCTTGTGGTTGCGGGCCAGTAGGCCTTGGGTTATATGGTGAATGGGTGCATGAAACAACTCTTTCTGTGTGTTCTCTCTTCTATTAATTTAAACATCCATTTATGATTAGAATTTTTTTATTTTGGTTCTTTCCGTTTTTGGGTGTGTTGTGTTAATAATAATAAATGCCTAGTTGCAATAGTATTAATTGAAGCATGACATATGCAACATTTATTTAACTGATGTTCCTCTGGCTTCTTTGCTTTTAGGTGCACAAAGACTGAGAACCAGGAATTATTCTCATCATCATCACTTGTTGTAGTGCCAAGAAGAAGTCCTACTGTGGTGTGTGCACAACGTCACGTGACGTCACGTGTGGCCACAGACAACTCGGCACCTCGTGCAACTGCGTCCTGCTGTTCTGACATCTTAAGAAGATGGGCCCAAAGAAAGGTGGCCGTAGCTCCTCTAACACGAAAGTTGCCAGTGCCACTGCCAGTAGGAAGGAGCAGAAGAAGCAAGTGGCGCCACTTACCAAGGTGACTGGTGTGCCGACCAACACTTTTTTGGGGAAAAAACTACGCCTGCAGCAGCGGTGTCTGCCAGGGACCAAGCTGGGAGCTGCACCTCCACTTCATTGGTCTCAGTGCTACCATGCCAAGTTAGACCTAAGCCCATGAGTGCTGCAGAGGCAGTCACTTTAATTGCTCTTTCACCACGACCAGTGATGTTGGCGTTGACTCATCGCAAAGTAGCATCCAATCAACGCAGGGTGTAACTCATCTGACGAGTGTTCCACCACAGCCGCAACGACAACCACAGGTGCAACAAGGAGAGGCGCAAGAAGAGGCGCAAGGAGAGGCGCAAGGAGAGGTGCAAGTAGAGGCGCAAGTAGAGGCGCAAGTAAAGGCACAAGAAGAGGCGCAAGGAGAGGCTAAAGGAGAGGCGCAAGGAGAGGCACAAGGAGAGGCACAATTGCCCACAATGCTTATTCCTCCAGAAGTAGCGGCACATGAGGAAATCGAGATTTATGCGGAGGTATCAGCCGAGCAAGCCATTCCTGATGATCCTTTGTCTTCCAGATCCCCAGCAAAGGAAAAGGAGGGCTACTAGTACAACTTCTTCTTCAAGCCCCCTTCCTTCTGATGACAGACATTTTTACCCTATCCCGAAATGCTGTGCCCGATGTGGGCGGCATGGCACTGGTACCACCACCAACACAGGTAACTACTACACCAACACGACCTACAGCTTCCATATTTTCTCTTCAGAAAGGCCGGCAGGGACCTCCATCCAGCTCGACCTCCATTACCTCAAGTAGTGGTGCTGTAAGTGCACAATATAGACAAATTCCGCCACACCCATCCTCCACTTTCTCTGGCATTGAAAGTGGCATCTCCACCACCACCACCAGAAATCTCAACTCCACAGTTTGGGACTTCTTTAGTATTATCAAAAAGTCAGAAAACCACATTATTTGTTCGATTCGTAAACAAGTAGTTAGTTGGGGTAAGCTTGGCACCAACTATGGTACCGGAGGCCAGAGAGGTCATCTCCAAAAACACCACAGCATCCAGTGGGAGGCGCACCTAAGTGACATCCGGAAAGCCAAAAATACAAATCCAAATGTAGCCATTGATATTGCATCTGGCGATGACGAGGAGCTGATCGTGCAGGGGGAGGTGATGAAACAAGAGACTTTTTTTCTGGTACACACAGTACCCCTGGCAGCAGCACTGCAGTGGTAGCACCCACACCCTCTACCCCAGCAACATCTAGGAGGCACAGTAGGAGTCTGGTAAAGACACCAATGCGGAAAAGTACATCAATGAACCTAACTAGGTTGAAGAAGTCTGGATCATCATCACATATGAAAATGGTCCAGACCACCATTAAAAGCATGTTTTGGTCGGAGGCGCCATTTGTACGCAACCACCCAATGGCACGTCTATATAATGCAATGCTGGCTAAAATGTTAGCGCTTGACCGTCTCCCTTTTTCTTTCGTGGAAGGGGTAGGTTTTCTAGATTTTGTGGTAACAGCCTGCCCTAAATGGAAGGTTCCTAGCTGGTCCTATTTTGCCAGAATTGCGGTTCAGCACTACATAAAGATGTGATGGACGTGATTGGGGCAGCTTTGCAGAAGAGTGCTGTACACACTATCCACCTTACAACAGACATGTGGGCCATTTGCAAAGCCGTTGATTACATGTTCATCACTGCACACTGGGTCTCTTTTGCGGGGGTTAGAGAGAAGAAAGCTGCAGGTGTTGACAGTGTCAACATTTTTTAGGCTAGTCGGAAACATGAAACAGTAGCCATGTTTGCCATGGAGAAATCTCATACTGCATTAAACATTTTGGAGGAGTTTAACAGTAAGGTCTTTGAATGGCTGCATCCAAGAAAGCGCATGATTGGTTATGTTTCCACGGATAATGGCAGTAATATAGTTAAGCCCATGGCTGATGGTGGCTATTTCAGATTCCTGTGTTAGGTGCACAGCATTAACATTATTGTTCAAGATTTCTTGAAAAAAGAAAACACAGTCAGCAAGTTACTTATCACCTGCTGAAGAAACTGCACACATTTCAGCCATTCTTTTAAGGCCAGGAAGCAGCTGAGGATCATTCAACGTGACCGTAGAGTGCCAGTCAGAGGACTCATCCAGGAGGTGGCAACACGTTGCAACTCAACCTTCTACATGCTTGAGCGTCTGTTTGAGCAGTACTTGGTAATCAATGAGTATGTCTTTCACGCATTGGCTGCTTCTATGAAAGACGTGAGGCTAGAGGTGGAGGAATGGGACCTAGTTAAAAGCCTGACAGACATGCTTCGTCCTTTTGAGGTCTTCACCCGTGAAGTCAGCAGGGAGGACTGTACTTTGGGCAAAGCTATCCCATTGTTGCGCATGCTAGAGCACCAACTGAAGGCGGTGTCTTCAATGTTCCGAGTTGATGCTGAAAAACAAGACGCATATTGGTTGGCGGAAAGCTTATTAAGCCACCTAGTTGACAATGCAAGGCTTAAAGCCATACATTCAGCACAATATTACATTTGTGACACTATTATGGATGCACAGTACAAAAAGGCACTGGCCAGCAATACATTCATTCCTTTTTCTGAAGCAGATGTTTCCAAGTACAAACATTTGCTAGCTCTGTCAGCCACTCGGTTCGAAAAAGAGCGGCAGGAAATTGAAGGTACCACCACAAGTACTAGTGAAGCAGCAGGTCATCCGGCGTCAAGGTCCACTTCTGCGGCCGAAGGCAGTCACTTTCCCTCAGAGCTGTTAACGACCCCAGCAACCGTATCATCACCTGCACCAGTCCCAGTCATAATATTGTCGGAAGCAAATTGAATAATTCATCAAGGGTTTGCTCGTTCCAGTGTTGATTAAAGGCAACAGATGGTACGCAAAGTGGAGCACCCCTGGAGGATCTTGAGTGGATGGTGCAGGCCTATCTGGATGTCCCAACAGAGGTCTTCTTTGATCAGAACCCATTGGTGTATTGGTATGGGAAAAGGCCTCAATGGCCACTGATCACCAAGCTGGCTATTAATTATTTGTCTTGCCCACTCCCAAGCGTGTCTTCTGAACGTGTTTTCAGTGCTGCTGGTGCCATTGTAACTTCAAAAAGGACCCGCCTCTCCCCCAAAAATGTGGAGAGGTTAACAATGATCAATATGAATCAGCACTTCATATCACCAGATTACAAAATACGTGAATCCACGCAGAAAGAAGAGGACACCGACTTAGGTGATGGAAGTTCTTCTCTGTTAGCTGACCTACTCCCGGTTCAATTCACAGAGTTTGAGGGCGAGCTCTACTTCCCTGACTCCTAGACTTGAAATACCTACTTTATTTTCCGTCCTTATTCACTTTTATTTCTGTGTGTCCTTCTTTATTTTGCAACTTTTAGCACAAACAACTCTAATCACAACAAATCCATCAGCAGCACTGTCTTCATCCTATATCCATATTGAAGGTGCCGCTGTCTGCATTCCTGAAGTTCACAAGTTCACAACTCAGTCATGCTCCTCTATCCTCCTCCTCCAGACTCCCCCTATCCATTTCCCTCAAGGCAGATGGCCGGATTACGCAGAGTCAAGAAACTGTTGCTTCGTAGACGAGTCCCCTCAAAAGAAGTGGGACTGGAATGACTGACTATGCTGACTGTTACTTCTGAAATTGACGCGAGAGGCTGCCCTGTGGCCCTTTACTTAAGAATAAGATGCTGACAAAAAGTGGAACAGGTAATGAATGATTAGATGGTATGCAGTGGACAACACTGGCTGACTGGCTCTGATGAAAGCACTTGCTGTTTGTTTTTTGTGCATGAAATGAATCCTATGTGTTCTGTTATTATTTAATCTTTTACACACTAAATGTAACTCACGTCTACTCTGTGTACCCTATTTAATGCAAATTGTACTTCTACCGCAGGGGCCGCTACGTTGCATTTTTTAATATGGAAAATGTCCTTGGACTCACTGTGTGTAGACTGTGACTGCATGAACAACATTGAGTTTGCCAACACCATGATGATGATGAGTCATGATGGCCAAAGTTACATAATATCTTCACAGTAACTCACTGGGATGGATGGATCATCATCGTTGATTTACGGAAGAACTGTGGCCATTTCGTGAGTGGCAATGAGGTAAACAAGTCTGGATCAACTGAAGCCAGCTCAAATTAAGCTGCTCTCCCCCTTGTGTCGGGTCCCGATTCTCACTCTGATCAACCTGTCGTTGTCTACAGGAACGGTCCCCTCCGCATGGAAGCGGGCGGTAGTCAGCCCAGTTTTAAAGAAGGCAAATGCAGACCCGCTTCTGCCTGAGAACTATCACCCCATATCTCTTCTCCCCTGGACGGCCAAAGTCACCGAGGCTCATGTCAATTCCATCTTGACTGACCATCTTGCTCATAACCATATCTTAGATCCGAGTCAGAATGGCTTTCGACCGGGACACAGCACCGAGACCGCCTTGCTCTACATGATCGAGCATTTGCGTCTGGTGCTTGACTCTGGGCGGACGTCGGCGCTCCTTTTATTAGACCTGAGCGCCGCATTCGATACGGTGTCTCACCGTATTCTGATTCAGCGCCTAGAGGAAGCTGGAGTAACAGGGACTGCTCTTCAGTGGTTCCGCTCATTCCTTACTGATCGTTTCTTTAAGGTGGCTATACCACCCTGCCAGTCCTCCTTCAATCCACTGAACCTGGGGGTCCCACAGGGCTCCTCATTAAGTCCAACTTTGTTCAATCTCTACGTGAAACCACTAGCTGCGATCGTCAAACAGTGGGGTTTGACGATGACCTCATATGCAGACGATACGCAGCTGGCGGTGACACTTAGTGGAGACCCTGAAGTGGATGCCAGATTCCGTGCAGGACTTGTGGCAGTGGCAAATTGGTTAAAAACCAATTGTTTACAACTAAATGCCAAAAAAACTGAAGTTATGGTTTTGGGGAAACATGCAGAGCTTTGGGGAGATCAGTGGTGGCCTCCAGAACTGGGCGTTACCCCCATTCCTACTTCAGAAGTAAAGAACTTAGGAGTATGGCTGGATCCGGCTCTTACCTTTACGGGTCACACGAAGAAGGTTGCTGCCACCTGCTACGGTATCCTGCGAGGATTAAGGCCAATCCTCAAATTTTTTGACCCCCCCACCCGGCAGCTAGTGGTCCAAGCCTCAATCCTGTCTCGGCTGGACTACGGTAGCGCGCTGATGCTGGGGGTAAACCAGGCTGAGGCATCTAGGCTACAAAGGGTACAGAATGCTGTGGCGCGGGCCATTGTTGGCCTCCCCAGGCACTGCTCGGCCTCCAGCACTATCTCTGCCCTTCACTGGCTACCGGTTAGGCAGAGAATTAAGTTTAAGGCGCTCTGTCTGGCCTTTAAAATTTTGAAGCTCTCCTCGCCGCCTGCACTGGCTAACTTTCTCATCCCCTATGTTCCTTCGAGGTCTTTGAGATCGGAGGCCCTTCATCTCGCGGTCAGCCCCCGCTTTAAACTCAGCAGGATGGGTGGACGCTCCTACCGAGTACTTGCCGCTGGGTTATGGAATTCTCTCCCGGTGCACATTCGAGCTCTGAACAATCTGTCCGCCTTCAGGCGTGCTATTAAAACTTTCTTGTTTCCTGTATTTGCTAGCTGTCTGTTTTCTTCCCTTTGTGTGTGTTATGTTTCGGTACTTGTTCAAGCGCCAGGACGCCCCTTTGCTGGGGCAGCTGCGCGGTTCATAAATAATATTAACATAACATAACATAACAAGTCACCAACAACCACAGCAGAACTACATGTCTGTCTAGTCGTGGTATGGAGTGGTCGTGTAGTGTTAAGCCCGACTCCAGACAGCAGTTCATGTACAATTGCGGCTATGTGGCTTGCTGTCTAAAATTAGAACTGCTTTGTCTGTCTGTCTGTGTCAAAGAGGTATGCTACATGGAGGTTGGTTCACTCAGTGGTGCCTGCCTTGACCATCTGCATGGCCCTGGCCTGCTCTGTGCTAATTATTATCCTGGAAACAGACTCTCAGAGTAGGCACTTTAGAAATGATGCATGTATGTAATACTGTCGCCATTGAAAGTGAAAGTGATATTTTTACACTACACACCGTACCTTATATTTTTTCCACCGGGGTGTTTTAATATCCCTTTCTGTTTTTCCATTGACAATTACAGGCCGTCACTTACCCTGTGCGCTGGGAAAAACATTAACTCAGGCTTACCATAGCAATCCGCAATTCCGCATCCACCAGGCAGACAGTGGACAGTGTGGTCACCAAGATTGATCGACGGAGCGCCCAATGGAATGGAGGAGTACCGGGAATAAGAGGAATGGCTGGATGCATGCAACTTCCCAATTTGACCAGGACAACTACAACATACAGTTACAGTATCAACTTCACTTGTCCTTATCTTTTAAATAATGTTTTGTTGTGAACTTCTATGAGTGCGACTCTGTGCGTTTGCTCTCTGCTTCAAATTCATCCCTACAGCTTTTTGATACGTTTCTTTGCTATCTTTAAAACTAATGTAATGTACTGTTAAGTGTTTATTCTCTCTGAGGGCAGATAGGCAAGTGAAATTGCGTAATTACTGCAGCCCTGTACCGTCTAATTGTTTAGTACTAGTTAGCAAGTTGTAGTATAAGTACTACTTTTCAGTAACCTAACCATCCATTTAGCAAACAACTTCATGCATGCACTTCCTTTATGTCCCTTAAAAGATTTATGGATATGTTCGTATCCAAAGATTTATTTTTCTTCATTTGTTGTTTGTCCATGCTGTGTTTTTTTTTCTCTCTCCAAAAAACTTTCCCAAAAACCCCCATTCCCATCCATTTTTCAAACCCTAACCCTCTTCCCCAGGGCGGTGTGGTTTTCATTGAGGTGTGACTAAATGACACCAATAATTCCACACACTTGCTGGGGAGGATAAGGTCAAAAGCAACAGAAAATCAATTTCAAGTCAGGTCAAGGAATCCGAGGATATATTCTTATTCTGCTTGACACACACCCAGGAGTATTTGCAATGCAAATCAATTCAGAATTTCATGTCCGCCGTTGAGTGGATTCATCAACAACAACATCCTCCTATATGTGATGAAAGCTTACGCTGCTGTGTCCTTCAGTACTAGTTCTTGTAGTAGCCATAATCCACGCAACTAGTAGTTTACATTTGATTGAATACTTTAGCATTGCTTAGGCTACAATTTATGGCACTGTTCTTGTGTACTGTACTATGTACTATAGCACTGTTCTAATGCTCATCAGGCTATTCAATGTCTCATTTCCTTTTTTTTCATATGCTGCTACTGCCAGCCTATACCCCTGCTACTACCAGCACAACAATGCCTTTTTATCCGTACCGGATTCCATAGCCAACCTTTATCGCCATTTGCCATGCAGCCAGCCCTGTGCCTAGCCCTATTCTCAAACACAAATCACAGGTAAGATATCATTTTGGGGAGGAAGAATAATGGAGTAGGAGGAGAGGAGAGACTGACGGCAGTACTAGTAAAGTAGTAGGACAATTGAATTCACTAACTCTGTCAGTGGCACTTTTGTACAAATTTGGGTGATTACTTAGACAATTTGAATCAACCAGCCAGTTAGGTTTCAGGAAACAAACGTACAGTTAACCTCCCCTGCCTCCCCCACAAAACAGTAAAAATGCGAATGCTATGTTTAAGTGGAAAATAAATAATTATTTTGACCCTAACAAAAATAAACTATCCCACAAGACCAGAACCATCCCCCTCCCTAAACCAACCAATGTCCATGAAATGTCCCCAAAAGTTCAAAAACCCCAACGCCCAATTCCCATCCCCCCAAAAGTCTTTAAAAAAGGGGCATGGGACAGTCTCTCTCAACTTTGGCTGGTGGTGGCTTGTGGCCAGTTGGTCACGCAGCTCTCTCCGGAAGGCCTTGAGCAGGGCTTTCTGCCTCTCCACCTCCTGCTCAAGGTAGGCCACTCGCAGGGTTAGTCAGTGCACACAAGCCTTGCAGGTACTGTGGGGGGCATCTGTTGGTTTTGCTGCTCGGCGGCGGGTGGCTGCCAGACCACGGCGCCGTACCGCTGGAGGATTGCACTGGCTGTATGACCCAGGGGCAACAGAAGAGGATGCAGATGTTGTTGTTGATGTTGACTGAGAGTCATCCTCCTCCTCCTGAGCCACCAGCCGCCAATATTTGGTGACAATTGCCTCCAGCTTACGTTGCCTGGCCCGGATAGCCAACTCCTT
Source organism: Lissotriton vulgaris (assembly GCF_964263255.1). Lineage (NCBI taxonomy): Eukaryota > Metazoa > Chordata > Amphibia > Caudata > Salamandridae > Lissotriton > Lissotriton vulgaris. The sequence goes on from NC_141689.1 coordinate 764,834,842, forward strand.
ACTTGATAGTTTAGAAGGAGTATCTATGTGAAGAAAGAAAAAAAGACTGTAACCAATACTCTTTAAGATTAACACAAAATAATTCAACAGAAAGTTGTGTCACATTAGCACTAGCAACTTGCAAGCACAGTGCATAACATTTGTGGCATGTATCTATCTAACCTCCCACTTCATCAGCCTCTGCTCTAACTTTGGTGGGAGTTTCAGGAATTCTACTAGCACTATATGGACTCACTACATTAGACTCAGACAGTACACCAGTCTTCTTCTTCTCTCTTGTTTAGCTAAATTAGTACGTAAACTTGTGGAAGCCGGCATAATGCCAGCGCAGTCAGCTTGCACCCAAGAAAAACAGACGCAAGCCTTGATGACGCAGACTCGCTTTTCTGTTACCAGTCCAGTTCGTGCAGGTGGGGAAGCTGTTACTTCTCTATTATGGGTGGCACTGGCCATACTTTGTTACAAAGGCTACTGCTCAATTAATTTAACTTTCACCCTGCCCTGCCCCTGACTACCACAAAAGGAAAATGAAGAAGATAATATGATCATCTATCCCTTCACAGGATATTTGCACAGGATAGGTGCTTTGTTTTACTGGTTGAGTGAACCCTGATAGACCACACATGAATGACACAGGTGAAAAAAAATTATTAACATAGGTAGTGAGTGGTCCCTGTAATTGCCGGAGGAAGGCACTTGTGACTTGATAATGTGAACTATACAATATAGATACACAATCTATGCTGTGCTTGCAAACTACTGTTAGTCAAGGGAGTATTCTGAAAAATTACAACTTCTACTTTCCTCAGCTTTGCTACTCTGTCACGGACGTGCAGTATTACATGCTCTTCAAAATAACACTCTTCATCCAGTGACCATCTACTCTGTCTACTCTACATACACCTATGCTATCTATGAGAAAGATACCATCCAGGCATCCATCCTTTCAAAGTAAATGTCAATCATTCTTCTTAATGTCAAACATTACTTTTTCTCACCCAAAAACACCCTTATTAATTCAATTTTGTAAAGCGCCACCCATGCATCCGTGCTTGACTTGCATTTGAATTTGACCCAAAGGATATGTTGCGTACACATACCGTTTCTGTTTCACCCACCCAGGCAGTCCTCTTTTCTTTCTCCTTCCACCCATCCTTGCTTCAGCCTTCAACCGGCCATGCATCATATTCCTAGCCACCTGTGCCTGCATTCCAAAACACGTTCATTCTTTGCCAGTCGTTAATTTAACTCGCTCGTCTTTCACAGCTGAGTTGAAGTAAAATTTAGAGGAGGCCATTGGTTACTCGTCAACTCCCGCTGCTAATGCTATTGCTAAATTGCTAATGCGAAGTCAGGGGGAACTGTCTTCTACCTGGTTGACAAAAACGTAGTTCTAAATTTGTAGGTCTTCTTAACAGTAAAGTATACTTGTACTGTACAACATATACACCCCTGCAGCGAGCCTACTCTGCAATCTCAATAGGTAAGGAATATAATAGCTTACCACTGCCCGCCACTACCGAGGCATCGCCCAAAGCAGTTCCTGCTGGCACCGCATCCACCCCTGGAGTGACCACCTCCGCGCTGTCCCTGGCACTGGTGGTGGACTGTGCCGATGGTGTTCTGCCTAGAAAATACATTTCATATTTTTTGATGCCATATACACCACTGTCTAGGAATGAAAAACATTTTTACTACATAAACACATTTATTTATTTGTTACTCTCTAGTCTAAACTAAAAATTCCCCTTTCGGAAGGGGAGGGTGTTTTTCTTTATGCTTAGTCATAACATGCTACACTTTTTGGTACAACTGATGAATGCTTGCTTTTTAACGCGCACCTATTTTCTCATAATAGACACTCAGACAGAAGATTCCCTTCTACGAACAACAGTAATATGTTACTCATCATCACTTTAAGTTCCAACCAGGTGAGGGGTCTCCCACAATTAATGTGTAAATCCGCCACTGTTCAGTTTTCATGAGTTCACCGTTTCTCTTCTAGTATGAAGTTGATTTTAATAAATGTTTTTATGTAATGCACAATTGAAAATTAATATACAGAGTACACACAGAGCTAGTTTTACTTTTAATTAGGCTTTAAAACTTACATAGACTCTGTGGTTTGTGGTCATGAGTGAGTGAGCGAAAGGGTTTGCAATTTGCAAGCATGATTCCATGACTCTGAGAGGTCGGGACTCTGACTCCGTAGTCTTATGTTCTGGATTGTATAATCATTAGAGATCATCGCTGCATTCAGGAGCTAAATAATGACTCTGACATACTAGCTAGTCAGTAAGGAGATTGGGGGTTCAACTTCTTTTATGACTGAGGTATGTGGAAAGGCTAACTGCGCCTATTATCACCAATGCCCTATTTCTTATCCATAGTTCTATATGTGCAGAATAGTCCCTGCAACAGTAGTAGTATGTCCTCCTATCCAATCAAAAAGTAAACTAGTATCTTATTCTTGGTGGCCATTGACATTTTATTGTTGGGAATTGTCAAAGCATAAACATTAAGAAAACTTCAATAGACATTATGGACAACCCAGAAGACTGCACTCAGTGCCTAGACTATTGCTGAATAGGAGTTTTGTTTAACACCTTTTGCCAACTGTGCAAACTTAGCTAGCTACACAGACAGACTAAAAATAATAAATAGTAGTAGCACAGAGAGTCATAGTAGAGGCAGGATAAGAATTTAGAAACAGTCTAAAAGAAGATCAAAGATGATTTAGGAAAAATAGAATTAAAGTTAGGGAAGTATGATTATTATTAGGTAAAGGAAAGCTTACTGGGGCCAGCAGAAGAGCCCTCTGCGGACCGATCCTGGCCTTCCTGCTCTGCTGGCGTCGCCACCGCCACCTCTGTCCTCTTGCCCCTGGGGGGAGCTGATGTACATGAAAGAAAGACACAAACATGGATGATTGTTGTCAACAAAATCAAACATTTCAAAAAAACAATAACAAAATATTACGGGGAAATAAACAACAATTGCACTAAATTTATTGACCTATCTGATGTGGTCTACTAGGATATTAGTATTGCTGGATTCGAAGCCCGTCTACTTGGAAAGTTAGGTAACTCACTAAACCAATTACAAAAAAGTTCTACTAGGACTGGCAGCACTCAGCAGCAAGCGAAGTGACAGACACAGTCCGTCATGATTGCAGACAACTAAAAAATTTCCTACTAAATGACATGTCATAATATACTCAACCTATGAATCCACCACCACTATCTCTTCTTAGTGGCAGGAGTACAAAGGAAGGACTGGACTTGAGTCTCTAGTCTCTAGCATTACTCAGTTCTGTCAAGTACACTCATAATCACTCAGGCCATTTGAGCACAAAATTGAAAACAAGTAAGCATAGTAGCACCACCACTCAGCAGGCGAGCACCTGCAATCACAGAAGCTTTTGAAACATAATTTACCTGCAATGAAATCGGCAGCATTCTTGCTCTTCAGAAAACACATATATTTGCAATATAACACAGAGCAGAAGAAAACAAAGTAGTTTTTAAATAGTTACTAGTACTCACCAAGCCCAGGGATCTCAACGCCAAGCAGGTCAACCAGGTCTTGTTCCAGGTCCAGTATGTCGTTGCAGGTGCGCCGGATCCCTGACTCCAGATACATGGCCCAGCACACCTTACCCCATAGCTGGCGACGCTCCCGAAGGCCGTTCCCGGTACCGGGCCTGCCGCCTGCTGTGACGGTCTTCGGGAGGTGGCGCTGCACAAAGAAGACCAGTGCGGCCACCTCCACCATGCTGAAGATCTCCCTGGGACTTACAGACTCCCCCCGTAAGCGTCCGCAAGGGAGCCGGCTGCGGGGTGCCGGAGAAGACTCTTCCCCTTGGACTTGCCGGCTCCCTTTGCCATGGTCCTGGGTTAAAGAAAGGAAAAAGAGGAAAGAATAGGGAAAGAAAGTAAATAAAAGACAAGAAAGAGTTAAAAGAAAAAGTAGTTATTAAAGTAACAAAAAGTAGAAAAAAACTCCAAATATAGATGTACAAAAATAAAGAGATAGATAATAAGTAAAAACGATTTTAAAAAGTTCAAAAAAACAAAGGATTACAAAGATTGAAGCTGGATAGAAAAGGCATTGCCAGAACCATAGCAATGAATGAAAAACAAGATGGCCACGCCCATTGCAACCACGAGGGTAAGTTTGTGTGATATTTTCCTCGCGAGCATGCGAAAACGGACGCGAACACGCAACTGCGGCCCGGTACAGGAAAAGCGCAATGCAAGCATGCAGCTAGCGACCGAAAACGGAAATACGCAACGTGAACAGTGAAAACAAGATGGCCACGCCCATATTCGACCGCATGGGTAAGTTTGCGGTAGCCACAGTGAAAAAATTCCGAGAACATGCAAAAATAAAAAAGTTCACAATCTTGCAAAAGTTCGCGGATTTTGCAGACCGCGAGTACGCTTTCGCACAAATTTGTGTACCGTGAATTTGCAAAATTTGCCCATACTTATAGGCAACCACTGCAGGCCAATCCCCCAAGCAGCACTTCAGCTTAGGCATAGTCTCTCCTCAGTCTCTCTGGTTCCACTCCTCCGCAAAGGTTTCTTGTTGTTGTTCCAAAAGTAATTTAATTCCCTGGGGTCTGAGACCCCTCTTTTATACCGTTTCTCTTTGTTCTCTGAAGGCAGAGAGGCCTTTGCCTAGTCCAAACCAGTTCTGGTCAGTCCTGAAGCACTCTGTTGACATGACTCCTCCTTTCCTTTCACAGTGCAGGGCAGAGCCATCAGACGCACCACAGGAGGTGGAGCCAGCATTGTTGAGGTAAGGCAAAGCTCTATTCATGTCCCAGGTGCAACTCCTCCCACCCATCTACATGTAGATCTCTCTATTCACCACTGAGCTGACTCACCATGTCTCCTAGAATCCCCCAGACCCTGTCACTCAAACTCCAGGGAAGGAATACACAACCTAGCAGAGGCAGGCTTGGATAGTTAGACAAGAAAATACCCACTTTCTAAAAGTGGTATTTTCAAACACAGAATGTTAAAACCGACTTCACTAAAAGATGTTTTTTAATCATTTTTAGTTCAGGCATACTAAACTTGAATTTCTACCATGTTCCCTGAGTCAGTTAGGATTATAAGATGTAATAATCTAACTGCCCATTCTGGCCTATGAGGAATAGGTAGCCTTGCAATAGTGAAAAATGAAAATGGCTGTAATTCACTATTAGGACATGCCATACACACCAGGGATCATCCAACCTTATACTTACAATGCACCCTGCCCTTGGGCCTTCCATAGGGGTGTCTGATGTGAAGTAAAGGGAAGGTTTAGGGACTGGCAAGTGGATGCACTTGCCCAGTCAGCATGGCAGTACCAAACTGCACACAGGCTCTGCAGTGGCAGACCTGAGACACACTTTCACAGGCTGCTTCTGTCGATGGCACAACCAGCGCTGCAAGCCCACCAGCAGCATTTGGATTACCAACCCTGGGCACTCCAGGTGCACTGTACTAGGGTGTGACAGGTAAACCAAACCAGCCAATCATTGAGTCACTAATTCATACATCAATTTACAATAGGGAGAGCATATGCACTTTAGCACTGATCAGCAGTGGTAAAGTGCCCAGAGTCATAAAACCAACAAAAACAGGTCAGAGGAAGTACAGGAGGAAAGCAAAAAGTTCAGGGGTGACCTTGCAAAAAAGGCCAAGTCCAACAGCTGGTTGTAGGAGAATGAGGAATCTCTTCTTTCGCTGCTATTGCAGCTGTTGCTTGAGCAGCATCTTATAACTGTTACAGTCATTATTAGCCGCCCTTTTTCCTTGAATACTGCTCTGAGCCAGAAGCTCTCCTCAGACCAGGCTTTGCTAAATACTCGGCTGTGCTGTATCCTGCCTGATGCATGGCCAGCGTGAGGCCTCCCCAAAGGGTAAATTACCATATACAAATATGGTGGAGCAAAAGAGGGTAAACGTATATCTGGTTCACCACACCATGTACTTGAACATAGTTTATCAGCTTTGCCAAGATTTGAACTCGTGACCTGATGGTCACACGGGACGTCGGCGGCAACGCTTAACTCAATAAGTCATCATAAGTACGCTCTTCATTTTAGAAATTGTGGGGATCACGAGGTGCTGGGCAGGGGCTTTGTGCACCCAAAGCCTGTTGCCCTATGCTCACCTCCAAGCGCGATTCGCGCGTCCCGCGGCTCTGCCTCTGCCCCCCCTACGTCCTTTCTTAATACCAATTGTGACCAGACGGGGTGTCGGCCTGCTTTCCATGCAACTGCCGACAGGGCATTGGGCCACCCACCACGCCACTCAATTGTTCCTCCCACTCCCAGCGCCGCCACTCCCCCTACAATGCAACACACCGCCTGACTGAAGGGGGAGTCTTAAAGGGAGGAGGGCTGAAATACCTATGCACACAGCAGACAAAACGGACCAGACCAGGGACACAACCAAGTGCCCAGCATGGGACAAAGGGCACCAATGCAGTGGCCCCGAGTTACAGGGGCTCTAAACCTCCACCTCGCTGTGCACCACCAATGCTCTTGGTATAAACCCATGAGCCACCAAAGGATGTTGAACACGCCCCAGTAGACCCAGACTCACCACAAGGATCACTGACACTGCTCTGGCAAACAACGCGCCGAAGCACAGCGAGGGTGGCACCCATGGCTACAGATGGCGTGTCTGGCACAAAGAGAGTACCAGAAAGGCAGAGGGAGGTATAAGTACCTTCAACCAACCCTCTATGTGCCAGAAATGATGCTGCCCATGTGCCAGGCTGGGGGTCTTCCCCCCTGGTCCCCCGACTTGAAGGGGAGCTGGTGTGCCTAATTGGCACTAAGGGGGCCCCTCTTTTCGGTGGCCCACTGCATGAGCCGCGAGCAGCAACAATTCCCACATTAATTCATAATCCAAAGCAGAGTCAACACTGTTTGTCACTAAGAAACCTCATCCCCAACAAGAATAAACAACTATTTCTTCTACTCCTATGTATTTCGTTAAACTGCAATCAACTGATTAACACAATATCCATGCCACACCGATTCCAGCAAGATTTAAACATGTGAAACAATAATGAAGGACTACTCCACCACAACTTGTGGCGGCCATCTTGAAATGTGTGTTTTGTTCCTTACACTCGCCCCCACTGACAAAGGTGTAAATTACATAAATAAAGGACTACAACTCCTCAACCTCTGTCTGCCATCTTATCAAATGTCTTGTGTACTACTGCTACTTGAACAGTGCCGAATGCTCTTCCTATTCCTTAAATACCTGCACATGAAAAATTATTATGCTGTGAGATAAATAGAATATAAGTTTCTCACTCTATAGTGTTGTGTGCCATAAGCGCTAAAAAAGACCCGACAACTGAATTAAATGTGTTGAAAGTTGCTCTAATATGTGAATGGAAATTAAAAAAATATATATATTAATAAAAAAATGAAAATAATGTGGATAAAAAAAATTGAGAAAAATATCCCTTTAGAAACGTTTTTTTGCCATTAATGTTTGCATATGTACAAAGTATAAGGTACATTGTGATGCAAAATAAAAAAAAAATTGTGGAGTTCGTCAGCTAGTATGAACAATCTATTGTTAATAATATGAAAAGTGGATTTACGCTGTGCAACCTGTTGTTGAGTGACGTTTCACTTGTTTATATTGTGATTGTACCTGGGGAGAGGCTACCTCCGTCAAGGTTACACCCACATGAGTTTAATTTTTTGAGTAATAGGTTAACGAAGTAAAAGATGTGCACAAATACATTCATACAGTGATCACAACTTCATTTTAAACACATGATTCATTGGCATGTGGTGCTGCATCATGCATAAGTGTGGCACATGGTTGCAGGATTTCCCTATATGGCCATATGTATTATAAAGAATAACGTTACCTTCTAGTGGACTTGGTCCTTTCGCACCGCAGCTCTGCCTGGTAGCTGCTGACTCTCCTGTTGCTGGTGCTGACCCGCTTGTCAGGAGTTCCAAGCCCTCCTCCACCTGCAGAATCTTGCCTGCACCTTTCCCCTGATGGTCTAGTAGAAGAGCATCACTGCTCTGCTTCTAGGGCTGCCCCGCAGGATCTCTTTTCTGCTTTTTCTGCTTTTTTCTTATTTCTGCTGTTTTTCTGCTTCTGCTTTTATTCTGCTTTTCCTCTGCCTTTTCTTGCCCTTTTTTACTGCCATCACTGATGCTGCGATCCCCCACAGCCTGCAACTCCCCAGTGACCTTTCCTATATTTCCCGCCTCCCAGCTGTCCAGAGCCCCCGCAGCACTACTTAATTGCAGCTGCTCCTGTTTGTGACTGGGCCATGCCCAGCACCAGGGACTTTGGTTTTTGGACCTTCCACCACTACAACACCAGCACCATCCTTGCCCGCAACTCAGGACATCACGTCACCTGCATCCTCGCATCGCCAAAGAAAACCCATAGACCCATCTCCTGACAGAACTTCAGCTACACTTTCACCTAAACCATCATGCCAGCTCCCTTTGCCGTCCAGCTGACCAAGAGAGACTGGCTCAGCTGCATCTCCCCAATGTTCAATCCCTCCACAGACACATCACAGATATCTAGGACGTTCCCCAATGCCGTCTCTCCCGAAATCACGTTCTTCATGGAAAACTGGACCAACTCCTGTTCTGTTCTGGACCGGACATCACCATCGCCATCCCCGATGGCTTCTTGCACATCAAGCAAATCTATGACTACTTCAACACCCAAAATCCTGAAAATGCGCCCGCTATCACCGAACGCAACCACGCCTCACCCCAACGAATATAGCACCTTACATTGCATGTGTTTACAACGCATGCGATTACAACGCGTTGTAACGCATGCGATGTAATGGCTGTTTCCCCACCCAAAAGATCGTGTTCAACTGAAGTCCGCTCGCCAAAGATGACACACTCATGACCATAAAGGGCATCCACTCAGGAGACCCATTGGTTCCTTGCCCGTACAACACCTTCTAGACAGCAGTCACTACCCCACCACCCCAGCTTCACCTCACCATCAACTGCTCCATCAAAACCGCCACCTTCTCTTGATGACTGGAAAAAAGCTGAGATCAACTCCCTGCCAGAGAAACTGTCCAAGGATTTGACAGACCTCAAGAACTTCTGACCCATCTCCCTCCACCCCTCCCTACCCAAGGTCATTGAGAAGGCCATCAATGCTCAGCTCTCTGAGTTTATCAAAGAGAACCACGTACTGGACACCTCCCAATCTGGCTTTCGAAACAACCACTGCCACTGCACCCAGACCAAACTCCTCGTCACCACTGACAACATCCGTTCCCTCCTTGACTGGGGCAAAATTGCAGCCTTCATATTACTGGACCTCAACGACGCCTTCTACACCATCTTCTGCAGCACCCTAATCATGAGACTCTATGACGCCGGCATCCATGACAAGGCACTGGACTGGATCCACTCCTACCTTCCCAGCCGAAAACAGTGAGTCAGATTTCCCCTTTCCTCTCAGAACCTACAGAGATCAGCTGTAAGGTGCTCCAAGAATCATTCCTGAGCCCCACCCTCTTCAATGTTTATATGCCTCCCCTCACAGCCATTGTCAGAAGCCACAGACTCAACATAGTCTCCTACGCTGACAACACCCAGCTGATCCAGCTGATCCTCTCCCTCACCAATGAACCCACAACCACCAGAATCAACTTTCACAGCGGAATGAAGGTGGTTGCTACCTGGATTAAAGACAGCTGCCTCAAAGTCAAATCAGACAAGATTAAAGTACTAATCCTGAGACCTAGCCTCTCAGCCTGGGGTGGCTCCTGCTGGCCTTCCGCACTTGGAACCTCTTCCACCCCTACAGACCACACAAGCAACCTCAGCATCATACAGGACTTCTCACTCTCAATGAACCATCAAATCAAGACAGCATCCTCATCTGCTTCCACACGCTCCACCTGCTTCGGAAAACATTCAGAAGAATCCCAACAGAATCCAGAAAGACGGTCACCAACTCACTCAACACCAGCAGACTCGACAACAGCAATGCACACTACACCGGTGTCACCCAGAAACAGCTCAGGAAACTACAGAACATCCAACATCTTGCCGCCAGATTGGTCCTTAACATCCCCGCCGCAGCAAAATAATGCAACACCTCCGACAACCCCACTAGCTCCCAAACAACAACAGAATCCCTTCAAGCTCCTCACACATGCCTACAAAGCTCTCTATGACACAGGACCAGAATATCTGAACCTCCATCACACATTCCACACACCTGCCAGACAACTCTGCTCCCCCCATCTCCACCTGGCCTCTGTCATACGGATTCACAAGACCAGAAGTGGAGGAAGATCCTATTCCTATATCACTGCCAAGATCTGAAACACCCTGCCCCTCCACCTCAGACAATCTGAGTCATTGACCCAATTCAGGAAGGACCACAAGACCTGGCTCTTGGACTGAACCTCCACACCCACACGGATCAGCAGCCCCACCCCCCCCAGCACCTTGAGACCCTCACCGATGAGTAGCCACACTATACAAACCCCTGATAAAATGAATTAAAAGTAACTTATTTATATTTTAATAAAAAATATTACAATCAGCTTTAAATTGAAAACAGTTATTAACAATTTTTAGATAATTGTTAACATTAGATTACACGTGGTTAATTTTTAACTAGTTTAAAAATTTTAATCAAATATTATTTCCCATGGAATTCTATTTAAAGTCCCAACAGCCAAAATTTTCTACGAAAGGGAGTTGCAGTACTGTGTTGGCCATCTGTGATGCTGGATTTAGCTCTGAGCTGTAGTAATGTTTTGCTTCCTTTTTAGCTTTAGTAACTTTAGAAGTGCAGTTTACGAATGGCAATGGGTTTACTCTTTTGTGCATCAGTGCATGCCCCTCCCTAAAGCTCTCCCTAAATCTCTCTATATCCTTCCATACTCATCCCTAAACCTGTCCCATTTAATACTAAATATTCCTCTTTTCCAACCACTCCCACTATTCCCTTCCACATTTACCACTAAGTGGTAAACGTGGAGGGTCTCTCCTTAGAAAAGATAGGAGAGGTAAAGGTGGAGATTTACACTAGTAGGTTTGTAAATAGCATTTTGTAGTACTTTAGCATTAAACTACCAAACATACTACAAACTGAATTTTGTCGATAGGGCCCTGTGTCTTAACATAGCTCTCTCAGTGCTCCCTTTATATGATACAGACCATAAAGTGTGTCCTACAAAGCCTTTGTAATGATAGTAGCATTATTGTACCTGTGACGTAGTTGTATTGTGGGTTGTAAAAATGGCGAAAGCAGTGACATCTTTATATCTCGGTGCCACAGACTCCATGTAGAACACCTGACCGGTGTTTTATGTATAAGGCTGATGGTGCACAGGTAGGTGTATTGTACATGTGTCACTGAAAATTAGATTTCATAAGAAGTGCATGCTTTAGTCACCATATATGTCATATCTCCAGTTTCGATTGTAACGCCTGTTGTTAACAATGTTGGGGCATATTACCAAGGGTGGCGATATTGAATTATCGCTGCTTTAGCGGCCGTTTTCAACTGCTAAGCGGCGATAATTCCATCGCCCTATTACCAAGCAGTCGCTAACACCAGTTAGCGAAAGCTTGTAGGCGATAGCGAGCGGTTTGGGGCCCGCTTTGCATGTCAGCGATATTTATCGCTAATGACATGCAAAGTGGGCATAACCAACCCGTTAGCGACTGAAAGCAGTTGCTAACATCGCTATCGCCTATTACCAAGAAAAGCGAAGCGATGGAAATATTCGAGCTAAGCGCAAATATCGCCAAACGCTAACGCCTGCAAATACCAGTTCTTAGCCATGTTATCCAATGGGAGGTGGATAACATGGCTAACAGCATTTGCACGCTAATGCGTGAACACCGCTGGTTTTCCAGCGATATTCACACTAACGCCTGCAATATTATCGCTTTTGAGATAAACATTGGTAATAGGACGTTATCTCAGCGATAATATTGGGTGAAGCGCGGCGTTAAAAAAACTAACGCTAAGCTCAGTTAGCGATAAATATCGCTAACTGTTGGTAATATGCCCCGTTTTTTTAATGAAGTTATGTTATGCTAACAGAGTATTAACATTAATATTGCCAATTGACAGAAATTGGGGTAAAAAACTCAATATAAAACAAGCTTTTAGTATATACGCACAAAGCAATTTCTAAAAATTTCGTTGTTCATGGATCAGGCACAATATGCGAAGACACATTTTGTCCTTTGCATGCGGAACAAATATATTCACACCTCATTTTACAATTCTGAATGTGTCTCATGTTTTTAACCTGATATCCTTGTTAAAAAATATTTCATATTCATAGTTTTAAACATTGCCATGGAAACAAGCATAGAGATTTGTAGTCAAGAGTATGATGACATTTATAGCTTTTGTGACTAACGAAATCGCGGAGTTCATTATTATATTCATTTCTGTAGACCTCCGTTTCTCATCAGCAATACAGTTACATATCTAGCCTCTGATAAATAAATACATTAGCAGCCTGTCCACCAATATAGACACACTTTTTGCAGCCAAGCCTCTTTGCTGTTTCCAAGACAGGGGTGAAGCTTCTAAAAGTGCAGCAGGTGCAATGGCAACAGGTCGCAGAGGCAATAGGGGCCTACTGAACCCCATTTATCGAAGTATTTCACAGTTCAAGCAGCAGCCAGGAGCCCAGTTCCTCCCTTGCTCTAGAGCCAATAACACTCTGGCTACACCACTGAAGGCATATGCATGTTTAAGAGCATTTCACTTATTAAGTACTTTTGCAAAGTTTCGAATGTTATCTTTGATATTAAGCATAGAAAAACATATCATATTTACCTTTGTGGTTTTCAATTAAATCGGTACCGTGAGAAATTGGGTTGTTTAGTTGAGAAGGGTGTGAGCCTTTCTCAAGCAACAGCCACATTCCATGTAATGGTGAACTAAAGTCCCTAATTAACCTCAGCTAAACCCTCTGGTAGCTTGACGCAAAAAAAGCCAGGCTTAACTTAAAAGCAATGTGCAATGTATTTATGCAGCACACAAACAGTAATAAACCGAAAATCCAACACAGGAAAACTCCCACACCAATTTACAAATATAGAGTATATTTTAATAAACTATTAAACACCAAAATGGCAAAAATCCAAATAGTAGAACCCAAGATATGCAATTTTAAAGCTTTGGGTAAAAATAGAGCCAAAAAGCACAAAGCGCCAACAGTGGATATCCGGCCAGCCAGACCAGGCCAAAGTCACAAGTTCAGGCTGGCCACAATGGTGTGCAAGCCAGATAAACAGACTTGATGCAGGGTATTGGGCCATGCAGCAGTGATTCTGAGGTGTGAGGTGAGGCATTACCTCGAGCTGCATCACACTGCATTGGTTCTGATGGGGACCACAGCTGGGCTGGTAGAGCACCTATATACCCACTTCCAAGGGTCCAGGGCTGAGGAGGAACCTCTTGGGGGGTTAACACTCAAGGCAGGCAGAGATCAGGTGCAAGATTTAAGGTGGTTGAGGTCTTTCGAGTCTCTAAGGCTCTGATCAGGAGGCCAGTTAACTAGCCCTTTGAGTCATTCTGGTGGTCATACTCAGGCAGCAGGACAGCAGGGCAGTTCTTGCAGCAGAGCAGTCCTTCTACCAGAAGTGATCTGAAGAGTGGGTCTGATGTTCCTACTTTTATACCTGATGCCTTCTTTGAAGAAGGAGATGTTTCTAGAAGTCCCTCTTTCAAAAGTACTTTGAATTTTCTTCCTCCCGTTCTGCCTCCCTGCCCTGGCCTCAGTGTGTCTGCAGACACAAAAGGCTAGTGTGAAGTCCTACATGTGAACACAGGTAGACTCAATTACCTTGCAAGTGATTCAGTGCCTAGCTCCGTCCCTATCCTGCCTGACATTGCCGATCCAGGCACAACTAATCCTTCTAATGTGTGGGTGTCTGGAAGGAATATCAAAAGTAAAACTGCCAACTACACCCAGTCATGTGGTCGAGGTACAGGCTGTAGGTACCAAATAGTTAGGACAGGAAAATACAAAGGTTCTAATAGTGGTATTTTCAAAATTGCGACTTCAAATCTGACTTTACAGTTAAAGATTATTTTAAATGATAGTTTCTCAGACACCAAACATGACTTTCCTACTGTTGGGTTTTAGGGTTAGCAGAGGTGATTGGGGTCTTAGTCCTGCAGCAGATCTTTGCTTCGGGATTTAGACACTGAATTCTTTGGACCCTTGCAGGGGTATTACCTTATACCTCCCTTCCCTCTTTGTTTTTCAGGATTTTTGTTTGTTTTTGGGGTTTTCGCTAGCGTTAGGGGGAGTATGTGTTGAGAAACGTGACTGCAACTAGGTTCAGTTTCCTGTATTTAGTTTACCTTTCCACATTGTTATGGGCTTTTTGGGCTCTTTCATGGAGTATGCCCCAAGCCTGAACCTACGAGTTCACCTCTTCCTTTCTAACGTCTGTTTTTGTTTTTTATAAAAACAACCAAATGGTGCCAGAGGGTCTATCAGAAAAAAGAGAACTTACAATGTATGAAGTACAAACTAAGAACAGGGAACACCTAAAGCTGACCTATGAATAGTGGTGTATACTGACAACCTAAATAGATGGTCAGAATCACCCATCAGTCACCACTCTGTACCGCCCTTCATCATTTGGGATATTTTTAACACCATCCAGGTAGGTGTGTGCTGCTCAGAAGTAAAAGAGACCTAGATGTAATAAGGAATCTTAACTTAGCAGACAATGGTATGGTGGGCCACTTATCTAGGCTTGTAAGTGGAAAAAGGTGTGTGACTGGAAAAGTGCAGTGCTAAAAATATGTGAGAAAAGAAAAAGTAATAGTGTGTGTAACCTAAAATTGGATGAGGGAGCACAGAACAGACTTTATTCCGGTGGTGCTCACTCCGCCAATATTAAAAAATTGTTAAGGACAGTTGAAGAGAATATACTGTCTAGAAGTGGAACTGGGTCGACATGTTTCAGCAAACAGGGGACACCATTGTCCTTGCTTTCATCAGGACCTTATTAACAATTGAGT
This sequence comes from Lissotriton vulgaris, assembly GCF_964263255.1. NCBI lineage: Eukaryota > Metazoa > Chordata > Amphibia > Caudata > Salamandridae > Lissotriton > Lissotriton vulgaris. Next base: position 764,849,901 of record NC_141689.1, read on the forward strand.
GCTACTGTATACATAAAATTAAATAATAAGTGACAACTAAAATATGTGCAACAGACAAGTACAGAGATCACCTGCGAAATCCAAGTGACACGTCTCGTCGAAGACTCACAGCTTGGTTCAGATGCCAACGAGGAAGTACCGACGGAGAGAGCGGTGCTTCACTCTTAACCCTGAGCCACTGCCAGGTGGGGTGAGGCCTTCACTACTTACAAGTTTTGTGAACAACACAAGCTGTGACTCTAAATATTCCCCTGGGTCCTACCTCACCGTAGTGTTTTTTTTTTTTTTTATAACCTTGTCTTATTCTCCCTTGTTTTTCGTCTCGGGGAAGCTGTTATTTGATATTAATGTGAATCGGACATATTATGTATTGATTGCCGTCCTTGTGTGGTTCTCTGCAAAACTGCCTGCTATTGGATAAAGAGTCGGAATTTGCCTAACTTGAGTATTTTTTTCTCTAGGCCACAGGACCATCAGGAGGGGGTAAGAAATACGTTTAACTTGCAATGTTGTGCACCTGGTCATGTATGTATGCTATTCTTGTATAGCACCCTGCTTATCATGTTTTTCTCCTTTTCTCTCTTCTAAAGGCTGCCTGTTCCTTGTTTACATTCCATCACTGGTCGAGCATAGTCAGAGGGGAGCTCCGCCCTGATTGTTGTTTTTCTTTTCCCTGTTTCCCCCCACCTTCTCCCTGTGCACTTGTCAGCTGTTTCCGTGAGATATATGCATGGGTGACAGTGACTGTGGAGTGGGTAGTGGATTGGGATATTCTTCGCTCCTGCAGTGTTGGGCACTGATCATAGTGGTGGCAAAACACCTACCTGCTCCTAATCGAACATTAGCACTTATTAAATATAAAAGCTATTGATCCTACAACTGACTATAAGCTAAGCACAGCAATCTCAAAGTCCCATATGTAATTAAGTCCTGTGTTAGCCGCCAATGAGACCTGCTGCAGATAGGTTGTGTCCCGTATCGTGGGTTGTAGTGCATGTTCCGGTGTTTTGTTTTGTTTTGAAGGCCGACTCGTTTTCTACGTTTGCGGTTTACTATAACCTCTTGGACACTGGAAGCGGGGCATCTTATATGAATACCCTATGCTAATTGAATTGGATCCTTCCAGCCTCCAAATACCAATCAATACATAGGAACACCTCTTTTGCAAGTGGATTTCCCTTGGATGGTTTGGAATTTCGATATATATGGTTCTCACCACTAAATTGACTGTTTTCGTTCATCGTTGATATTAGAACTCGGCCTTCACCTAGTTCTGCTGTCTGTACTAGCAGAACTACTGCTTTTGAATATATGGATGAACATTGTCTAAATATGTACACGTGTTTGGGTTGAAGAACCGGGAGTGACTGTTTGCAGCAAATGGAACTTAGCTGCGACCCTGTGCAGACGTTCTTTAGAATCTGCACTACACTCTAGTTATGTAATCAGGCTTATCGTTATCCCGACTCACCGAATGGAACGTGGTCCATCTAATAATCTTTTTTGCCCTGATGAAGTTCCTATAACAGGAACTAAACATGTTGGCTGTTGTTTTGTGCTTTTATATGAAGAAAAATAAAGAACTTTTGAAAAAGACTAGCTGAATTGTGACTTCATCCATGGTGCTGCCTCCACCCTTGCTTGAAACGTATTAAATATAATAAGGTAAACAAATCTTATGCTGAGGAGACGTAGGCCTCACTGTAGCGAAAATGAATTTGTGAGTTTCACACTACCAAGACATGTAAACATCAAAAGTTCTTGACCAGCTTTTTAATGTCAAAGTACCCTGCCCTATGGGCTGTTTATGGCATACCTTAGGGGTGACTTAAATGTTTAAAAGAGAGTTTTAGGATTGGCAAAGGGTTTGTTTTGCCAAGCTAAATTGGCAGTTTAAAACTACAAGCAGGCTGCAGTGGCAACCCTGAGACATGACTTACAGGGCTACTTAAGAGGGTGGCACACTAAGCACTGCAGACCCACTAGTATCATTTCATTTACAGGATCTAGGTATAAGGTACATCACTTTACTAGGGACCTATAAGCAAAATAAATATGCCAATCAGTTGTACTGCAATTTTATTAAGTTTTAGGGAGTAAGCACAAGCCCTTTAGCACTGGTTAAAGTGGGAAAGTGCACAGCGTCCTAAGGCCAAAAAAACAAATTCAACAAAATATGATAGGTGAAAGCAAACGGTTTGGTGGAAGACTATTCTAGGGCAAAAACCTGCTCATAATGTAGCATGAGTATCAATAATTAATTTGCTTTATTCAAATTGTGCATGGCTTATCTCGAATGTTGTGTCGATCCACTGTGATTCAAAGAGAGGTTATAAATGTCCCACAGTATAGGTATATGGCTACTGATTGAAGTAATATTTAACGGCTTACACATTTCACAAAATTGTCCTGCATATGTGTTAATTCGATTTTGTACATTACATGAGAAAAATGCTTGTGTGTTAGAGATTCATGGCACACAGTTGGTATGCTTAAGCTTCTGGGCACTTGGTCTCTGCATTGCAGATTGTTGTTCTTTTCCCAAAAAAACAGAACCAACTGCTAACCATGTAAGTGGGGAGAGGATGTGGCTTAATGGCCATAGTTGCAAACCTCAGGGCTGGGGAACAGGTTTGAGTCTCGGCGACGGCTCAACATCCTGTGATACTGGGCAATTACCTTAATCTCCTTCTAAGTTAATGTGTCCTTAACTGGTGCTCATGAAAAGAACAACCGGCTCCACTAAAGCACTGGCTGTATCACATAAAGCGACAAATGAAAGTGCTACGGTAAGACGGGTGTCTGCAACAGTTTTAGGCTGACTAGTGTCTCAAATGGTTCCTGACCTAAACAGTGGTATGTTACCACCTTAGCCTGTGGTAAATTGGTGTTTGTCACTGAATGTAATGCTGCCTGTTCGAAATGCAGCTTCATTTGTTGATGTCGCTTCAGTAAGTGCAGGGCATAGAAGAACGTAAAAAAATAAAATAACAAGGCACACCACAACAAAACATTCATAATTAAACTATACCGAACTACAGGATATGCAACCATGAAACAATGCAATTAAACAGCACAGAAACAAAACACACCACCACAAGGTGCAATACATCAAATATGCACTAAGGTTCTTGTCACACATTGCCACCTTCACAAATTTGCTTTGATAAATGGTGCTTGCACCAAGCACTGATTTAGTTACCATCATGGACATGTAATAGCACCATTCAAATATATCTTATGATCCAGAGCAAGGGCTTATCTCCCCCACCAATCTCTATGAAAATGGAGAAATATGGAGTATTTTCCTGTTTTTCCAAATTGCTTAGGTAGATATAAGTTTGGTAGGTGTTGCAAGTTTCGTGAACATCCACAAGGATCCAAATGTGTTGATTTTGAGTGTAAAAATGGTTTATTGGAATAAATATTTATCAACCATTAAAAACCATATACCAGTAAATAGACTACCTATAGAGATATATCATTATATCAATTACAGTTGTACATAAAGAGATAATATAATAAAGCCACACTATTTATCTTATTGAAATAATATTCATTTCTATGTACATAATATAAACAATATTTGCTAAAATGGACCTTTAGCATTTTTTATTTTAAAAGTTAAACAAGAAGAGGAGATTAATTGCTCCACATTGAAAAATGATCAAAATCAAAAACATGCGATGCTGAGTCAAAAATTATTCAATTGTATCCAGTTTAAATAAAGGCAATATACTAAGAATAAATAATATTATAATAATACAATGTATTTGGTCAAGGAGATCTTAATGTCAGTCTTTGTATTAGAGTTAATAACAATTTTACAGAAAATGGAAGTCAAAGGCGTACATAAAAAATCTCTCACAATACTAATTGAACAAAGGACAAATTAACTCTACCTAATCTATGATTATGCCAAATCATATTCCATCTTTTAATAAAGACAATGTTTTAAGCATTTATCCAATTGGAAGTGATCGCTTGCAATGCAGTAGAAATAAGGAGGAGGCAGAAGGCAGAGCCCACATGTTCTGCTGCTAGCGTGCTACTGGTTCCCCCCTGCTCCTGCATGTGCTGTTTCCGCCTCATGAGGTCCAACGCTTGTGAAGCGCAGCTGCCAGTGTGTAAAATGCGCTGATTCATCATGTACTACTATGAAGGCTAAAAAGGCGCTGTCGTATCTTTGTCGGCAAAGCACGACAGGAGTCTGATTCAGGATTCAGGTTCTTTATAGATGTTTCCTGCGCAAGGCTACACGTCCTGCCTCATGCCCTGTCCCTGGCTTTCTGCCCGTCCCCACACCTTAAACGGAAGTGGTGTCCGGTTCCTTCCTCCCTCCCCACCAGTCGGGTCCAGGGTCCTAATGCCCTGTGCCCAGGTCACGTCATCTCCCCCTTTGTTGCAGAAATAACAGAGAGATTGTTAGTACAAAAATAGTTGGAGAGAGAGAGAGAGAGAGAGAGCGAGAGAGAGAGAGAGAGAGAGAGAGAGAGAGAGTGAGAATGTGTCCTTATTACATTTCTTCAATCAGTCTCTATGGTCTTTTGCACTCTCTTCTTTGACGTGTTTCTCCTTTGTCCATCTGCTCATCCTCATCCTCTCTCATGCCTGCGTCTCCTGTTGCGACATCTCTTCCATCGTCGTCCATGATCTTGAGTTCCTTGAAGTGTGAGCTGTTTCGTGTGATATGGTAGCATCCTGCTGATGCTGTTATCATGGGCCCTTTTTCCTCGGTCATCGTCAACGGCTCCTTTGAGAATGAGCTGTCTGGTTTTCTCAGCTGCCACTGCTGCACCACCACAATGTCCCCTTGCTTGAGGTGCGCAGGAGTGTCATGTCTCCTTGCATCGGCATATGCCTTAATTTTCTCCTTGGCCTCTTGGTCTTTGATGGCAATGCTGCTCTGCTCTGGCGTTGTTGTTGCTTCCAGCTGCGGTAGCCTTGTCCTGCTTGATCTGCCCAGCACGGTCGGACACTGTCCTGTGGAGCTGTGAGGGGTGTTCAGATAGTCCCTTAGTACTTAACACAGTGCTTGTCCTATTGATATTTGCGCCAGCTTTGCTCTTTGGACAGCCTTCTTTATGTTCCCCATGAATCTTTCCACCATGCCATTTGCTAGTGGTCACAGAGGAGTTATTTTCCTGGGATCCCAAAATAGTCCATAATTTTTCGAAATACTTCCCCTAAGAATGGCGGGATTTTGTCTGTCTTTAATGTTTGTGGGCAACCCCACGCCACAAATACGTCATCCAGAGTTGGCAGTGTTCCACTTGCTGATGTTGACGATAATTGTCGCACAATGGGAAACCTAGAGAATTCATCAATTATCAAGAGCAGGTAGTTTCTCGTTTCCAGAGGCCTGTAGAAGTCTGCTGCCAGTTCGGTCCACACTGCCCGCGGGAGCTCTGACATTTGTAGCGGTTCTGGTTTTGCTGGCTGCCCCGTCGTTTGGGATATGTGGCAGTTTGTGACGGTGGCCTTCACCATGTTGTCCAGCCCCAGGAACCACACTTTCTCCCTTAGCAGTTTCTTTGTGGCCCCTATGCCTCTGTGTGATTTGTGTGCCAAATTTACAGTCTGTCTACGCAGAGCTATTCTTGTTCCTCTCATTATTATTCCATTTTTGGTCTCTAATAGCTCTTCATGAATCTTTTTGAATGCCAGCATTTCCTCTTTGATCACTCCATTTTCCATGATGCTGTTGTAGTTGAGATGTCTCCAGCGCTGTTGTCTTGTTACCATTTTGATCCCCTGCATTGTGGCATCCCTCTCTGTTTCTCGCTCCAGCTCTTCCACCGTTATTGAGTGTTTTGTTTTAGTACAAAGTTCAGGTATTACTCCACTATTGAGGTTGCCTCAGGTGTTTGTGGCTAAGGGTGCCGCAACATGTAGTCCCCCGGGTTGTGATCTTTCCCTGGTTTGTGCACGATCTTGACGTAGTCCATGAGCCTTATGCCCCATGACTCGATTCGAGGTGGTATTTTCGCATTAGGATTTCCATAGATCGTTACTAGTGCCTGATGATCCGTTACAAGGGTGAATGGTTTCCCATATATGAACATGTGATAGTGCTCACATGCCCATATTACTGGTAGGCTTTTTTTCCGGCTGTGAGTATGCCTTCCCAATGTCAGACAGGCTTTTGCTTGCGTATGCCACTATATTTCTTGGGGACTCTTTACTTGGCCTAAAATTGTGCCAGGATCGCTCCTAGCCCCACCGGGCTGGCGTCCACCATCAATTCTGTGCAAAGCAGGGGATCAAAGTACGCAAGATGGTCCACTGCTATCACTGCATGTCTGATGGCCTCAAACGCTTTGTTGCTGTCCACGTGAATGTCTGCCTTGCTTTGTCAGTTCTCTCAGTGGTGTGCTTACCGTGGCAAAATCTTTTATGTATCTCGCGCAGTAGCTGGCAAGCCCAAGGGATGACTTTACTTCTGCAACGTCGCTCGGAGGTTTCGCTTTTTCCAGCTTCTCCACTCGCTGCGATCTGGTCGCATCCCTTTTTTTAGAGAAGATGTGTCTAAAAAACACCAGTTTGTTTCTCCCTATTTCGCACTTGTCTTCATTCAGCATTAGACCTGCTTGTTCCAGCTGGGAGCATACATCTCGCAATGCTTTGTCATGTTCGTCATCTGTTCGACCAAATACCAGAATGCCGTCATTGTAGTTGAGGCTGGTTTTTGCTGGCCTTATGACTTGCCGTATTGTTTCTTGAAATATCTCTGCCGCCGAAGAGATGCCAAAACTCAGCCGCTTGTAGCAAAATAGACCCATGTGCATGGAGAATGTCGTAATGTACCTTGACTGTGGGTCAAGGTCTAGCTGATGATATTATTTGCACAGGTCCAGCTTTGAGAATCGGCATGTGCCAGTTAGTCAGCTGATCACATTGTTGAGGTGTGGTCCAGGGTGTCTTTCCTGTTCCATTGCTGTGTTTGGTATCCTCATATCGACACAAATGCGAATTTTGGAAGTGTTCTTCTTTGGGACTGCTACTATTGTTGACACCCATGGTGTTCGTCCGTCTGCTGGCTATATGATGTCCTGACTTAGCAATGTTTGTATTTCCTCCTCTACTTGCGGTTGTCTGTGATGTTGAGCTAATGGTTCCACTGCTTCATTGATGTGCAGTGTTATTTGCCGTCCTTTTAGTTTCCCTAGTCCATGTAGGATTCCTGGATAATCTCGCAGGATGTTCTTCTTCTCTGACATGTGGTATGTCATTGTGAGAAGGCCCATCACCTGCGCTGTGACGTTACTCAGTAAACATGGTGCTGGAATGTCACTCTTCAGTACATGTATGTCTTCCTTGCTTGACTGGTATTTGTATATCAGTGTCTCTGTAAATCTCCCCACGTTGATCACTGGTCTTTTCGATCCCCACGTGTATATGTCAACCGTGGATGGCACTTGCGCCGGCTTTGTTTCCATCTTTTCATATTCTGATACACAAATGAAGTTGCATGTGGCGCCGCTGTCTAACACGAAACGTGTGTTGTGTGTTGTATTGTCCCACATCTATGTTCACGGTCGCTTTCTTTTTTACTTGATGTTTCTCTATTAGGTGGATGCTTTCTCGCCCTGTGTCTTCTTCTGCAGAAGCAACGTCGGACATCAAGTATAGTCGTTTTACGTTCTCTTGCACCGCTTCTCCATCAGATTCAGCTGACGTGCTGCGTTTGCCATTTCCATGTGCCTGGCACATCTATTTCTCGTCATCCAGGTCTTCCTTTATCACTTCTGAATTGTGTGCCCAGACACGCGCTTGCAAAATGATTGCTCCTGTTGCACTTTCTGCATGTCTGACCCATTGCCGGGCAAGCGCCGTTGTGTGGGAACTCAAGTCTGCTTCGGTAATATGTTTTTTCATTTTGTTTTCTTGGCGGTTGGTCATTGTTCTCTTTCTTCCACTTGTTCATGCGGCTGCTTCCGACCATGCTGTTCGCTTGTTCTATTCGCCTCTCCTTACCCAGCTCCATCTGCTTTGCTCGTGCCATCGCCCTTGCTTCTGCCCTGGCCATAATTAGAATTTTCTCCAGCGAGGTCAGTTCTTTCAGAATTTGTGTTCTGAATTCCATTGACCGACATCCCTCAATGATGCGCAGGCAAATGGCTTGTTTGTTGCCGAACTTGTCAAATTTGCAGTGTGTGATCAATTTGCGCAGGTTTGGCGCAAAATCGTCAAGGGACTCGTCTGTGTGCTGAAATGCAATAGCGCAGCTGTATCTCTCAAAGTCAATGTTTCTTTGCGGATCAAATTTGTCTGAGAAGCACTTGATTAGCCCTTTATATGTTGCTGTTTGGTCATCAGGGAATGTCACTAGTAGGTCGTCTACTTCGTCCCCTACGAGGTTGAAAAACGGATCCAACTGCTTAGCGTCTGTTCCATCCGTGGCGCGCATGTATCTTGCGAACTTGCAAACCCATCGCTCCCATCTAAGGCCTACTTGTGGTTCAGATAGGTTGAATTGAAGGGGTCTACGGTACTGAGCACTGGGTTTGTCACTCGCTTGTTCGGTCATTGAGGGCCTGTGGCACTTCTTTTGTTTATTCAGTTCTTCTCTTATTTGTCACTTTAGTTTAGCTTTTCCTTCTTTTTCGCACCTATTTTTGTTTTCTGTGTTTTCCTATCTTTGCTTTACTGAATTCCTTATTGTCTCTTTGTTTTGAGCAACTTTTCTTCTTCTTTAGACTTTGTTTCTGCTGTTTTGGCACTTTTTCTTTGTTTTTTCTGTGTTTCCTGACTTTAGACTGTTTTATTCGTTTTTATTTTCCTTTCTTATTGTTTTTATTAGTGCACTTTTTCCTATTCTTTTGCCCTTATTTTCTATGTTTTGCACCTTTTCTTGTATTCTCCTTTTTTTCCTGACCCTAAAATGGCCGCCGGGCCTCTCCAACTCCTGATTGGCTGATTTGCATGGTTCCAAGATGGCCGCTTAAGTCTTGCGAGATCGCAGGGACCTTGTGAGTTCCCACTTAACTCAAAGATGGCTGCCAAGCCTTCCGGGGCGCTGATTGGCTGCTTTCGCCAGACCCCAAGATGGCCACCTTCTTCTTGCGAGATCTCGCGCAAGATTTCTTTTTGTTTGCTCGCGTGCGCTTTTTTCTTGGGCAGCAATGGGGCTTCTTACTGACTTGCAATAACGGCCAGGTAGCTCCTTTTCCTTCCCTCACTCGCTGTTGTTGTTGCGGCCGGGGTGGGCTCCAACGCCGTTCCTCCGCTCTGGCACTTGGACCAGGGTAGGCTCCTGGATTCTTGTTCCTTTGCTCCTGGGGCGCCTGGACACATGCGGCGATTCTGATTTTAAACACCCTCATCGCCAGTTGTCGAGTCTTTGTCGGCGAAGCACGTCAGGAGTCTGATTGACGATTCAGGTACTTTATTTGTTGTTAGCTGCGCAAGGCTATACGTCCTGCCTCATTCCCTGTTCCTGGCTTACTGCCCATCCCCCACCCCTTGACCGGAAGTTGTGTCCAGTTCCTTATCTCCCCTCCCCACCAGTCTGGTCCAGGGTGCCAGTAAAATAATGGTACTCTTCAATAGCAGCAGCTTGCCCAGGGAAGAGTCTGACTACTCGAGAAGAAGAGCGGATGCTATGGGCCAATGCTTCTTCAGATAATCTTTTGCTACGTAGAGCAGAAGGTGCAGCAGATACTCGTCCAAGTGTAAGAAGCAGGTCTATCAAATCCCAAGGTGAGAGAACTCCAGCCGCTAGGAGTAGTGGCAAGGGTCACTCAAGGCAACTCGTTCAATTTGGGTATGTTCCCTTTTTAAACACACCACCGTGTTTGCAGATTAGAAGATGGCTGAGGAATCTTTTTTTTCAGCTGGCATAATTTTGCAGTGCTGCTTTAACTGACTTGTTCATTTTGATTGACTCTTTTTCATGTCATGCCACAAGAACTCTTAAGAGGGTCAGCTGTCGGTAGCAGTTTAATGCCTCATTTTCAGAAAACTAAAAAACATGGTGCTCATGGCCTCCTAGCAGTGGCTCGTCAGGAGTGAAGAGCTTTATCGAGAGGAGACTCACCCAGAGCAGCATTAGCAACCCCAAATTTCACCTTCTTGCTGTCAGAGATTGGAGACTCAATAGACGCTAAAAGCAATTTCGAGCTGACGGATTCCGACTCACAAAGTTGAATGCTGAGAACAGCAGGTCAAGAGCAAGGGAATGTGAATTGAGGGAAGGGAGCCAAAATGAAAGTTTTATGCTTGTACAGCAAGCGGCAGAAGACAAGATCAATGAGGCTAAGCTAAGGACTACCCAACTTTTGTCAAACAATCAAAAAGGTGTCCAGAAAACGTAACGCCACGCACAGCCTGCAAAATGTAAGGGGGGACTGCCCATTATTGATCTGCATCCATGATAGTATGTGAGAGCATGTCTCACTCCCCCAAGCAAAGGCTAGATTCTGGTTTGGCCCCTGAAGTTTCTGGGGCTGTCGCTGTTGCTGTTCATCCTTGCCATGGACACCCTTGTCCTACAATTTCAAGAGAAGCACCTTCAGAGAGGCCTACAATTTAATACTGGCCATCTCTTGGTCCCGCTTTACGTGTACAACATTATTCTTCTGAGAGCCCTAAGTAAATTTAGAACCCCTCATTAGAGAGATCCTCAGATTTGGCCTCCATTCTGGCCTGGGTATCGATTGGCAGAAATCTGTAATCTTCCCCTTGACATCCTGTACCACTCAGGGGAGGTGTGAATTCCCTCTTGAGTGGTGCGCTGATTCTACCAAATATTTGGGCATCCATATTCACGTAGACACCGCTCAAATACTCCGCCTCAACTATGGCTGCGCAGTGGATGCCCTGGAGTCTCAGATGAAAAGATGGTTGCAGCTTCCGTTGTCCATTGCTTGTCGAGTGGCGTTCATCAAAACGATTGTCCTCTCAAATTCTTTATATCTTTTAATAACATCCCTATTCCTCTTACGAATACCTTTTTTTACACTACGCAAGCACTTGATTAGGCTAATCTGGGGTGGCAAACAGGCACGTGTTCGTTGGCAGGTGATGACCCTGCCTATACAAGAGGGGAGGGTTTGGGGTTCCTGATTTACAGTTATACTATTTAGTATCCCAATGCAGTTACGCACACCCCTGGCTCCACCCTGATGCTAGGATCCCATATCTCTGCCAGAAGCAGATTTCATATTACCGAACACTCTTGCTGCGGTGCTACCAAGGGGTATTCGTAGAGGTCCCAAAGACAGCCAGATCGTTTCTACCACCAGCTGGGCTTGGGAGACGCTGCATTGAGTCACTGGCACATCTGCATCAAATTCAATCAATCAATCCATCAGAGTACCTGTAAAGTACGCTCCTTACCCATGAGGGTCCCAAGTCGCTGAGGGGAGAGGGGGTGCTGCTACTTCTCGAAGAGCCAGGTCTTGAGGAGTCTTCTGAAGGTGAGTAGGTTTTGGGTCTGCCGTATGTGGATAGAGAGGGTGTTCCAGGTCTTGGCGGCGAGGTAGGGGTAGGATCTGCCCCCGGAGGTCGTTCGTTGGATGTGGGGGACAGCGGCGAGGGCGAGGCTGGCGGAGCAGAGCTGGCTGGTGGGGTTGTGGAAGCTGAGTCTGCTGTTGAGGGAGGCTGGTCCAGGGTTGTGGAGTGCTTTGTGTGTGTGGGTGACGAGCTTGAAGGTGTTCCTCTTGTCGACGGGGAGCCAGAGTAGGTCTCTCAGGTGAGGGGTGATCTAGCTGTGGCAGGGGACATTGACGATCAGTCGGACGGAGGCGTTTTGGATGCGTTGTAGTCATCGTAGGTGTTTGGCTGGGATTCCTGCGTAGAGTGCGTTGCTGTAGTCCAGTCTGCTGCTGACGAGGGCCTGTGTTACCGTTCTTCTTGTTTTGGTTGGGATTCACTTGTAGATCCTGTGGAGCATGCGGAGGGTGTTGTAGCAGGAGGAGGAGACGGCGTTGACCTGCTTAGACATGGAGAGGGAGGAGTTGAGGATGAATCCTAGATTGCGTGCATGGTCGGTGGGTGTTGGTGCTGTTCCCCGTGTGGTCGGACACCAGGAGTCGTCCCAGGCTGAGGGGGTGGGTCCGAGGATGAGGACATTTTGTCTTGTCCGAGTTCAGCTTCAGACGGCTGCTCCTCATCCAGTCGGCGACGGCCTTCATTTCCTAGTGGAGGTTGGTTCTGGTGGTGTGTGTGTCCTTGGTGAGGGAGAGGATGAGCTGGGTGTCGTCAACGTAGGAGATGATGTTGAGGTCGTGATGGTGGGCCACTTGTGCGAGGGGAGCCATGTACACATTGAACAGCGTTGGGCTGAGGGATGAGCCCTGAGGGACGGGGAAAGGTGGGAGGCGGACGCTCTGGGTTCTGCTGGAGAGGAAGAACGGTGTCCAGTCAAGAGCCTTCTCTTGGATTCCAGCTTCTAGGAGGCGTGTCTTTAGAGTGCGATGGCAGACCGTGTCGAAGGCAGCTGACAGGTCCAGGAGGATGAGGGCTGATGCTTAGCCATTGACTAGTTGGAGCCTGATGTTGTCTGTGGCGGCGATGAGGGCTGTTTCGGTGCTGTGGTTTAATCTGAATCCGGACTGGGACGGGTCCAAGATGTTGTTGTCTCCCAGGTGGCGGGTCGGTTGCATGTTGACGATTTTCTCAATGACCTTTGCCGGGAACGGGAGCAGGAAGATGGGCCGGAAGTCTGAGAAACTGAGAAATCCACTTGCAAATAAGCTATTTTGGATCGAATTGCAAAAGGATTGCCAGGATGCTTAAAAGCAGTAGCTGCTACAAGTGTAAGTTTGGAACAAAGTGAAGGTATAGTGATGGGATTTCCTTTGAGAGTATATGTACCTCATTCAGTGGAGATTCTCCTTACTAGGACAAACACACAGTTTCTTACCAATAACAGGATGACAAAATATGAGAAGACAATTTTAAGTGCAGATAATATGACAATTTCACAATGTGTGAATGTAAATCCATCTACACTGTTACTTGAAGTTATGGATGCTGAGGTGAAAAATGAAGTTGATCACAAATGTTTGGATGTTCTTGAATACTGTACCAAGCCAAGACCTGACATAAAGAATGAGGCATTGCCTGAATCTGATTATGTAATGTTTATTGATGGTTCATGTCTGAGAACAGATGAAGGTGCTCTGAGAGCTGCACATGCTGTATGCACAGTGGCGGATGTACTAAAAGCATCTTATTTGAAAGGAAATCGTTCTTCCCAAATATCAGAATGTATTGCTTTGATTTGAGCATGTGAACTAGGAAAAGAGATAAGAGTTATCATAGTGACTGACAGTCAATGTGGGTTTGGGGCTGTCCATGATTATGGTCCATTGTGGTCCCAAAGAGGTTATTAAACTTCTGCAGGATCCCCCATTAGAAATGCTGAAATTGTGAAAATGTTGATTGATGCAATTCAAATGCCTGACAAAATTGCTGTTTTGAAATGTGCAGCTCACAAAAAAGGAGATGATTATGTCATAAGAGGTAATCGTTTCGTTGATTCAATTATAAAAAACTGTGCTAAAAATCTTGCATCTATAAATCAGGACAGAGAAGCTGAACATGTTTCAAGTCCTTTAATACTAACCACAGTAGTTAAGACATGGCAGGAAGTGAGACAAATGCAGGAAGAAGCAAGTGAGGAAGAGAAAGATGTTTGGTTAAAATCAGTATGTAGACAAAGAGAAAAAAGTGAAATTTGGGTTTACAAAGATGAAAGACCTGTAATGCCTGATAACATGATTTCAAATATGGCCCGAATGTACCATAGTCAACCCCACATTGGTAGGGATGCCATGATTCGTATGTTCAGACAGACATGGTATAATCCTAAATTTAGGATGATTGCTGAGAGCCTTTGTCAACAATGTCTTGTTTGTCAACAATTGAATCCAAGAAGGAAAACAGTCATAAGTCTGGGAACCATAGGACGGGAGGGAGGTCCATTCACACGAATGCAATTAGACTTTATTGAATTACCACCTTGTAATAGACTTCGATATGTACTTGTTATTATTTGCCTGTTTTCTCGGTGGGTGGAGGCCTTTCCTACAACAAGAAATGATGGAGTGACTGTTGCAAAACTGTTGTTGCGAGAAATCATTCCACGCTACGGTTTCCCAGTAACAATTGAAACAGATCGTGGAACACATTTTCACAACGAACTAATGCAAATGATTTGTGAAGCACTGGACATTCGCCAAAAACTGCATTGTGCTTACAGACCAGAGGCTTCTGGGGTAGTTGAGCAATTAAATGGAACTATAAAAAACAGAATTGCAAAAATGTGTTTGGCCACTGGACTAAAATGACCTGATGCGTTGCCACTTGTTCTGATGACCCTAAGGAGAATACCTGAAAAAAAGACAGGACTAAGTCCACATGAGATTCTGATGGGAAGAGTGATGAAACAAGCATTTGTGCCAGTTGATAAACTGTTGACTAATAATGATGATATAATACTGGATTACTGCAAGAATCTGTCTGACGTGGTAACTTATGTGTTCCATCAGGTGGAAACTGAGGCAAACTCGAAAGAAAAACATCCAGCTCATGATCTAGTCCCTGGAGATTGGGTTTGGATAAAGGTACACAGGAGAAGAAACTGTTTAGTTCCTCGTTGTCAGAAGCCCAAACAAGTTATACTGGTTAGCACAATTGTAGTTAAATATGCTGGAATAAAGAGATGGGTGCATGCTAGCCACACCATCTGTGTACCTGAACCCGAAAATTCACAGTATGATGCAGAAAGCACAACTGACTCAGATTCTGAAGGTGAACAAGAAAAAGCTCTAGATACTGAAGCTCGACCTGTTCGTCGACATCTGGAAATAACAGGTGCAAGTTCTGCTTCTGAAGGAGAAAGTGAAGTCATTCAAGTACCAAATTCTGAAGATCGATCTGGAAGTTGAGATTTGGTGAGAACCGATACCAGTGAGGACACTGAACAAAATCAAGATAAAACTAATAGTCAGGAAAACATTGAAAAACAGTCTGAAAGCAGGAACCGGAATCTCAAAACTGGTGAAAAGGAAATAACTCATGATAAAGATGAGCTTCCAAGTACCAGCTATGGAGAAGTTCCTAACAGAGAGAAATAACTGACTAAAGAGAAAACAGATTCTGTGAAGGAAACAGATATTATAAAGTTCACCATAAATGAAAATGTTGAAAGGTCTGAAACTGAGTCTGATGACAGTGAAGACGAAAGCCAATTGAGAAGAAGCTGAAGAAAAAGAGCTTGGAGAGTGGAATGTAACACTGTCAGACCTGAAACCAAAACAGATAGTAAAGGAGATAATTGGCCAAAAGAAACTGATGGACTGAAATTCAAACTGGTTAAAAAAGCAAAAGTACCTGAAGATCAAGTAAATGAAATAAAAGTCAAAAGGAGTCATTGGGTAAAAAGACTGAAATTGTGCAAAGGCCCAAACAGAGTGAGAAGATCAAATCAAAAATACAAGTCTCCTGAATGGACTTATATGATTTTGCCTCCAATAAGTGAAGTGAATAGCAGTCAAGAAAATTTGGGCTGCCAAAGTGAAGAAAAAGAAAGTGAGTGAACTGTAACAAAAAAAAAAATGGCTACTAATGATGTAACTAAATCGAAATGTACCATCTTTAGAAAATGGTGTAGAATGTGGTTATTGTGTACTGGATTATTAATGTTAATATGCTTGATTTTAGCTATTATTATTCCTTTCAGGCCAGATTTTGAAAAAGCAAAGGTAAATGAGAGTGTGAAAGAAAACAATTATGAATCAAAAGGTGAAAAATTGCATGTGTATAGACCTGAAATACATCAAGATAACTCGATCAGTGATTTCTCTTACGTTTCCAAGATTATTATCTGAATATGTGAGAACTATGGATGCAAGTGACTGTTATGTTTGTGTGAAATTACCAGCATCTGTGTCAGAAGGTGTGACATTCCATCACCTTCCATTAATGTATGGAGTTACATGTAGTGTATTAACTAGTTTATTTTGAAGAACAGGTAAATTAGAGTATGAATATTCAAATCTGATGATGTTTTTGCAAAATTGAAAAGTGTACCTGAGTTTAATTAAATCAAACAGGCAAAGGTTTTTGGAGAATATTTTCGGGAAATTCAAAAATTGACTCATGATTATTCGTTTAAGCATAATTTGACCTGTAAAATGAGAAATTAGGAGAAAACATTTTTGGACATGGTTGAGGAAAGGAGAAATCCGTATAAAAGAAGAGAAAAAGTAAAGCAAACTAAATCTACAATGTGGACATTTGAGGATGATAATATAGAAGGACGTAAATGTGGCTATAAAAATAGATACAGCATTATTAGGGAAATTATGCATTCAGAGAGATGATAATGTATATGATAATTATTTGGTGGGAGCAAGTCAATATGTAGATACATACATTATAAAAGGGGGTTGGGCTTTAAAGGAGGTAATGACCCAGTTTTCCTGGTATCAATTTTGTATGTGGGAACAGAGCTTATTATAAATTGCCTGATCATTGGTATGGATCCTGTTATGTTGGACTGGTTTTTCCTAACATTTTCCATGTAGATAGAGGAACTATAGGAATTCAGGAGATAGGTAAACCTTTAAGTCGTAGAAGAAGAAAAAGTGTGTTAGAGATAATCGGTGATGTTTTTGGAGCATTGATAACAGCAGTGGGTATATCATTTAATTCAAACAGTATTCAGAAATTGTCAACGATAGTGGATTGTTTGTCAACAGATACAGCTGGAGGATTTTTAATGATAAACACTAAAAGGGTTGCCATGAGAGCTATGGTGATGCAAAATCGACTTGCTCTTGATATAATTTTGGCAAAAGAAGGAGGAATTTGTGGAATTTTAAAGGTACAACACTGTTGTACTTATATTCCAGACAAAAGTCAAAACATTGAAAGATATATTACAAATCTTACAGAGTTGCATAAGGAAATTGAACAATTGGAGGTTGATGGTGTTCTTGAGAAACTTGGTGGAAGTTGTTCAGCAGTTAGAAATTGGTTTTATGAAATAGGTAGATTCATAGGTAGATTCATAATAGGGAAAGTACTAATTCCAGTAACAAAATTAATAGTAGTAATTTTAATTCTAAAATTAGGCTGTAAACTCAGAAAGAGAAGAAACATTAGAAGTTCTATAAAGAAAGCATTTGAAGAAAAACAAGAAAGGGAATGTGAAAAAGGTGACATTGAGATGGAAGAGTTCAAAGAGAAACTTTATCAAGACAGAAAGAAATGAGAATAAACTAGAGTATAACTCATACTAATTGAAAAAATTTGAAACTTGTTAAGATAACATTTTCAAAATGTTGGGTGTTATTTGGTGCTTAATCACTAAAGGAGGGAGTTGATGGAGCAAGGATGAAAACAAAAATGTTTGAATACCCCTCGTGAAATCACTTCCCCATAACAGTAATACATATTAATCGTGTGGTTTTGAAAATAACCAACATAAAATAGATTGCACACACACAAATACATGTGGGATACTAATTAATGTTGCTAATCATAACTTACTAATTACTTGAAGTTGTTACACTAATACTGTATGCTAATGTCAAAATCTAATCTGTATGTATATGCTTTCTGTATGTCTAATTGTGGCAGAAATGATGGAGAATGGTGCGTAAACCATGCTTATTTGTTGCCTTATTTGCTAGGTAATAACTAGAAGGGCTATACTTCGAAAATGTACGTTTAAATGTGTTTGTTTCTATAATAGTTCCCATTCTGGCCCATGCGGCCTATAAAAAGATGGAGGTTTTCTTGACTCCAAGATTGTGATGATGTACGCATGCACGACTGAACTTGAGAGAAGTGCAAGCAGCCTGTGCCTGTTCAGCGTGGGTCAAGGTCAATGTGGCCTGAAAATTCGAGTCGTTGACAACAATTTGAATGTCCGCATCGTGAACCTGGGAAAATATTGTGAAATAACCATTTAAAGGACACAAGCGGAAAGAACTGCTTAAGAACAATTGAGACTTTATTTTTTGATTATAACAATGACTTGGCGGAAATATGGACAATGAGGAGATGAGGTTATGCTCATCCACTCCTTTATTCGACCAATAAAAATTAATAAGGATCCTAAAAAGATTCTTTCTTAGATAGATAAGTTAGTAAAAAAGGGTATAAAAGAGGACGTTTGGAAGTAAGAAAAAAGCTTGCTTTTCGATTTTATTACGCACCACGACATGCTGTCGGACTGATGAAGTTTATGGTGCAAAGACTTTGAAATTTTTCTGGACTTTAACTTTTGAATGGGTGCGGAGTCCTGATAGGAGGTGAACATCAAGAAAGAATAGAGAGGTGGTTTTGGGGAACTGTTCTGTCCGTATGCTGATGTCCTGGTCCTGGAATCTTGGTAATATGGCTTTTACTTATTTTCCTGAACTGTTATGCTAATAAATATACATGTTTGAACTTAACTTCTCTTTCTCTTTAGGTTATTAAATGTTTTAAATGATTATTAAAATAGATTGATTAAAAGTAAGGTCATGCTAGGAGATTTAAATCTCTAAATAAAAAATAAATTAATGGAGAATTAAGCTGGTCTTGTTGTCCATTAGGTTAACTTTTACTAACAGATCCATTGACAATACTGGAGGGGTGTTTTAATGTTTCTCGAAATAAAACCATGGTAATATAAACATTAACTGCAGATGTATATAGTGTAAAAAAAATTTGTATGAAATAAGACACTCCGCTTACATCCAGCAGCTCTCCTCTAGTCTTCACCAATCCTGGGAGCAGGGTGAATGTGTGTATAAATGACTCGCGGTATTAAGGGCTCCACTGAGGATGTGTGAATAGCTTCTAGGGAGTACGGTGATGGTTTGTAGTGTTTTTTGGAGCCGCGCTGGATCAGTGGCAGGAATCAAAACGGGACAGCAGTAGAAAAATTGAGCAGAAACAAGAGCGTAAACCAACATACCCCCGGAGTTGAACACACAACCGTCGGTAAAATAGTCTGCAACCCTAACCACTAGGCCACAACAACTCAAGACAACCCTACTCGCTCACCAACACAGCTAGTTGGAAACCAGGAACCAGTTACGCTGTGTGAGGACAATGAAGTGCGTTTTTGTGTGAGCAAGACACTGCAAAAAATATGCAAAGAAAGCAACCTCTGCATAAAAAAGACTGCAGTCACCCAAAACAAATAAAACAGCGCAAGCCACACGCCGGCAGACCGAGGGATGGGTCTGAATGCGGTCCCAGTGAGGCCATGGCAGCAGCGCGCGGCTCAAGCGTGATATGGGTCGGCCATGTTGGGATGGGATGGGAGGCATGGAAGGCTAACTTTTGCTTTGAAGGGTTCTGGTGTGGAGCTAAGCTCACTTTGTTTATCGTGTGGCGAGGAAGACTTACGAAGAGGTAATCCTTTTTACTTTTTTTATTGTGCCTCTGGTGCGAGAATTCATATTAAAGATTACATTTCTCCACCACTAGAGGGAATGCCAACTATTTGCCGATGACAGGTCAATAGGCCAACATTCAAGGGGCAATGAACACAACTTTAGACTACACTAGTAGAAGGAGTTACACAGTAAATCAAGCAAAAATGGAGCTCCAGTTGTTCAATATGACACCCTGCATTCACCCTCAAGATTTCCGGCATCAGGTCGCTTTACAGCATCCAATTTGTTATTTGCGAACAGTTGTCATGAAAAACTACTTCAAATAGTTTCAAATCACTTACATCTTGCTTACCAAATATAAAACCTTATTTGAAATATGGATTTTACTCCTTTTATCAGTGATCAGCACAGTGTTTTAAGTAAAATGACTTTCTTGCCATTATTTCAATTTTTTATTGTAATCTTTCTATTAAGATTAGTCATTTGTACATTAAAGAATTAGATTTACTTATTAAAATATTTATATGGAATAACAAACATTCTAGTGTTGCAAATATATAAAACTCAGGTAGGATTTGCATTACCTCATTTTCAGACCTATTATCAGGCTGCACTATTGGATAACATGGTTAGACTTTCTTTGGAGACAGAAGTATTCGATATCCTTTTACTAATCCACAGGGTGAAAGAGTCTGTAATTGATCTACCTGCATTTTTAAAAACAGCAATTCTTCCAAAAAAGACCAAGTGTAAGGTGCTTCATGCAATGGAATGTTATATTAAAGCATTTTTAATTCCTACCAATGGGTGCTCTAAGGACTTTCTTCTGCATTTTGGGGGTCACATACCTGAGATACACAGTCTCCTGCTGCCAGTCTCCTGCTGCCGGTTCCCCTGGTCTCTCTCTCGCCTCCGCTGCTGCAGCTCACAAACAACGCGGCGAGGCCACGGAGAAAGGGGACCACAATCCCTAGGAACCCTACCGGCGGAAGCTGCCACTGCCCATACCGCGACCCGGAGACGCTTAAATTAGAGCAGAGCCCCGGTGGAGCGGGTGCTCTAAGGACTTTCTTCTGCATTATGCGGACCACATACCTGGGATACACAGTCTCCTGCTGCCGGTTTCCCTGGTCTCTCTCTCGCCGCCGCTGCCGCAGCTCACCAACCCGGAGGCGCTTAAATTAGAGCAGAGCCCCCGCACGCGGGACCGCGCGCGGGCTACGCCCCGTTGTAGCCCAGAGGAGACCGGAATGGGCCCCCCTCTTACTTCCACCCCAGTTCTCCCTGTGTTGGTCTAGGCATTCAGCAAGCTTTATTAATATTCCCATTCTTGTAATACTTGTAGAGAAATGACTGGTTGGGAAAGGTACAGCAAACTGCTTAAAAACCACCACTTCTGTGGCGGATGGTGTGATGACAAACAGCACCCAGGGAGGCTTACCGTTACAAAACCAGCCAGTTCCAGCACCCCCGTCTTCCCCAGCAGTGACCGCTAGACGAGATTCATGTCTCGCTCTTATTCATAATAGCGGAGATATGACCATTAAGGTCAAATCCCATGAGCCACAACAACCCCTACAGGGCCTGGCCTCGGTTAATAAAATCAGAATTGATCTACCCCCGGACTCAAGCCCCTATGTAGTGGTTCTCACTGGGGTTCCCGAGCTAAAAGACCTGAATGGGGAATCCTTTACTTCCCTTAAAAACAAAGTTGCTGACTGGTTAAACAAAAACAGATCGCTTCCATCCTATGTCAGTAGTGAGATTATCATGGTGCGCAGGGTCGCATGGGTGGGCCGTAGTCCAAAAACCATTACTGGCGACTGTATTCTGGTAAACTTTAGGGACCCCTGTATAGTTTCCCACATATGCGATTGGTCCCATAGTGAACATACATTTCCTTTGTCCTTTTTTTATCCTTCAATTTCCCGCTGCCACAGTCCTGGGATGGAATCTGATTGGACGAGAGTGGTACATAGAGGGGTGGGCAGGATCAACAGGGACAGGTTTATCAAACCCCATACACTAACCTATACTCCGATCTACAATCGGTACAGCTGTCTGGATATGGTTGATTGACTACAGCGCAACCAAGGGGCTACACTGGGGTTTGACCACAAAACCGAAGGGTCCATATCACCAACTTCACCTAGAGGTCGCTTATCACTTAACCTAGCAGGCAGTTTTATGGGCAATAGTATGGACAGTACAATTCACATAGTCCCGCAAGTTCTTTCTCCCCTAGCTAATAGGGACTGTTGTGAACCGTTCCCAGCTGCTAACTTGATAGTTGTTCAAAATGAGATTCTAGCAGGAGCAAGTAAGACCCAAGGGTGCAGTAGGGAAGGGGAAGGGGTTGTGAGTTGCTCTGCGGATGCTAATCGACCTATACTAAGAATACTGTCCTGGAATGTAGCGGGACTGCCTAACAAAATGACATGCCCGAAATGGGGATCTTTTATAGACAGAAATGATGTATGTCTCTTTCAGGAGACATGGGCCCGAGAAGATCAGTTACGCAGGGGCTATGCATCGTTTAGTGTCCCGGCGCGATGGGGTGGGAAGGGACGCCCGTCAGGGGGCCTCACTACTTGGGTGGGCTCACACCTGGGTTGCAGGGCCAAGATATTGACCCCCACTCAGAAGACCTGCAATGCATTGTTCTCGAATGGCCTAATCTCAGCAAGCTTGCACTGGTTAATGTATATTCTCAACCAGTTAGTACAGCCAACGAATCTTCAACTATCGAGGAGCTGTCTTCTTTCCTACATAACGTCCCAAGCGACGTATGCCTAGTGGTGGGGGTTGATCTGAATTGCCACTACGAGCCCCTTGCTGGCCCGAGGGATGGCGTCTCCATGGCAGAGGATGATCATTGGGCAATTCCGCCACCCCAGGCTCCTGTGTCGGGGACATTGTCCCCCCTAGCAATCCAAATTACATCTATAACTTTAAACCACTCATTAAGGGCTTGCAACGGTCGCATGCCTTCGGACATGCCAGCAAAGTGCACATTCAACAAAGTGGGCCACGAGTCACGCCTGGATTATATCATGGTTGAAACAAGGTTATGGCCCAGGGTCATCAACTTCTGGGTTACCCCAAGAGTCGAGAGTGACCACAATGCTTTAATCCTTGAGCTGAGTTCTATTGAACTTACAAATGACACTCTGTCGAGTTCTGAGGAACAATACACCAGGATTATTGTCTCCAGCAATAGGCGAAGAGTTAGTTGGGAAAAATTAGTAGCGCACCCGCAAGAATTGTGTAATCTGTATTCCGGGATAGTTCCCGTACTTGACGAGGTGTGTGCTTTAATTGTCCAGCCAATCCCCACCGACTACCACTATAAGCTACAGACACTTCATACTGCCCTAGTAGGCACCTTGGCTGAAGCGTTTAACCCCTGGGTGCCCAAAAGGACCAAGAGGCCCTACCCGACCTCTTGGTACAATGCATCTGTAGAAAGGCCAAAACTGAGCTAATACATGCACTCAAACTGAATAACAACAAACCCCAAATCAAAGCCAGGAGAGTAGAATATAGACGGCTGACTGAGCATGCCAAGGCAGAGTGGGACTACGATAAGTGGATAAATTTAACAGCTGCCCTAGTGTCTAGAAACTCTTAGGAATTCTGGTCCATTGTTAACACCGGCTCTGGTGAGCCTGTGTCGGCAATTAAATCAAGCATAGCAGCAGAGGTTTGGGAGGAGCATTTTCGTACCCTGTATAGCCTAGCTGTGGGTTCGGAAACTGGGGGTATTGATAGGACATTGTTTACATCCACCTCGCACTCCGAGGTCTTTGAGTTTACCTTGGAAGATGTTCGTGAGGCAATTGGTAAAATTATACCAGGCAAAGTCCCGGGCCTGGATAAACTCCCGGGAGAACTCTTCAAACATGAACCAAAGATATGGGCCCCATATTTATGTATTCTGTTTAATGCAGTCTTGAGAGGCATGGAGGTGCCCTGTACTTGGCTGGGCACAGAGATAGTCCCTATTTTTAAGAAGGGCTGTTGTCTGCTCCCAGACAACTACAGGCCCATCAGCCTCATAGATGTCCCGCAAAAGATCTTTGCGAGGCTAATCCTAAATCACCTGCAGGACTGGATAGAAGAGCATTCGGTCATGAGCCCTTATCAGGCGGAGTTTATGAAAAGCACGTCCACCATGGACCAAATCTTCCGTTTATCCCTCCTTTTCTGGTAGAGGGTGGCAGCCTCTACATGGTGTTTGTGGACCTACGTACCGCCTTCGACTTGGTTCCACGACAGAAACTATGGTCTGTGCTTCTCGAGTTGGGTCTACCGCATCATCTTCTGAACATGCTGATGAGGCTCCATGAAGCGAATTTTGCCCGGCTTAGGTGCAGGAGGAGTGGAGCTCTGTCATCAAGATTTTCCATTGACAGGGGGTTACGGCATGGGTGCGTTTTGGCACCGACGCTGTTCTGCCTCTACGTCAACAGGGTGATCTCCCACCTGAATGGGGTTCGAAACACCGATGCCCCAAAGCTGGCGGGAAACACGGTCCCTGCAATCATGTTTGCAGATGACACCCTCCTGCTCTCAAAATCCCCAATGGGGATCCAACGTATATTGGATGGTTTTTGAGTCATTCTGTAGCGAGCGTGGGTTGAGATAAATGCTCTAAAAACTAAATTTATGGTTTTTAACCCCCCTGCTACTACTCGCCCTAACCCAAACATAGGCTCTACTAGACTGGAGAGGGTCCATATCTTTGACTACCTGGGGGAACTATTAATGAGGCCATGACGTGGGCCCCCCAGCAAATCAAGTTCCAATTGAAACTGGCTCAACTGGCAGGGGGTATTCTTAAGCTTTCCAATAAGTAAACTATAAAGCCTATTGGACCTCCGCTGGAGATTTACTAAATACAAGCCAGGGGGCGGTGATGTATGGGGGTGAACTGTGGGGCTATGCATGCAAGTCTGACATCAGCATGACAGAAAATAAATTTTTAAGATAATTACTGGTGATACCACCCAGTACTCCACTCCTCCCACTAAGGCTAGACTTGGGCATGAGACCAATTGCCCAAGAGCTTGGCCTAAAACCCCTAAGGTTCTGGCGAAGGCTACGGGTAACACCCGAGCTATTAAATTATAGGCTGGAACTGGTAGAAATATTAAGTATGCCTAAGATAAGGAAAATACCCTGGCTTATGTATATCAAGAACGAATGTGGAAGGCTGGGCATACCAGCCTTATGGGATGATCCCGAGAGTAGCTGTAACCTGATTTCTCGGAAACACCTTTTGACACTGTTTTAGGATAGCAAACTGGTTTTTGCTCTCCAAAATCACCAGGCAGGCATCTTAACTGATTCTTTTTTAAAGATCAAAGATGCATATAACTTTGAACTCTTCTTGGATGACATCTAACCCACTCTAGCCAGGAAATTGTATTTGCAATGGAGATACAGCACTCTACCGCTGAGAGCCTTTACGAGTAGATGGTCTACTTCTACTCCAAAAAACTGCCCTGGTTGTAATTGCGATACTGAAAATGATCTTCATCTTCATGTCAGGCATATCGCAAGCCCAGGAGGTATTGGCTCGTACCCTTATGTAATAATCTGGGGTTTGTCCATTGTATGCATGCGTTCCGAATACTCAAAACAGATGTTACAAGACCCTTTGTATTAGCTGTATCGGAATTCCTGGCAGCCATGTGGCACAAGCGACGACTTTTATTGACCACTGTATACATTTTTAACTTGAAGGAACAGTTTTAAGTTACTACAAGTTTTATGAGTTTTAATAACAAGTCCCTTGGTATAGTTTTTAAACTGTTTTTAAACATCACAATGAGCTCACTGGTACATTTTTTTTTATTGCCTTTTGCAATGGCACCATTAGATTATGGATGTAATAATGAAACTATGTCATCTATGTATGTTTTAAACATGTGTGTTTTTCTTTTATGGCTCCAATGCCGAAATAAAGATTTACAACAACAACAAAAAATTCCTACTAGTGGAAGCAGACCATGTGCATACTTTACTGCAGGATTGAACGTTTTTAGGACTTACTTTGTCTAAGTCTACTTTGGAATCCTGGAAGGTTAGGGGTTTATTAGGATGGGCGTTTTTTTAAAGTTCAAAAACAGATACCAGGAGAGGAAATAATTTTACATCATGGGACAGAGATCTGCTCATTAGTGTTAAGTTTCAAACAGATATCAGGCTTTTTCAGAGCAAATTAAAATGTGATTAGTGAAGAGATGTGCGGTGATCCATTGTTTTTAGCTAAGAATAAACTGACAGGAGTGGAAATTTAGTGATCGCGTTTGATTGTAAGTAAGTAATTTAGTAATTTATTTATTATACATAATTAATTAAAACCTTTGTATGCACATAACAATCGAAGTTTCTTGTACACAATTCAATAGATAAACCAATACTACAAGCCCTAAATATACATTATATTAAAATTTCGCATTTGAGGATTACGCTCTTCAACGGGTCTAAGGTGCATGTGTGTCAGGGAAAACTGAGCTGGCAGTGGTTTTTCAAGCTAAACAGCCATCGTTATAAATCCTGTTAAAGTTCATGTTTTTGCGCATTCAACCTTCATTGGATCTAAAATGCCTCTGGTGGATAATTGGTATTGGGTGTTGCCCAATCTACTAGTTTGGAATTGATTCCTGAATTATGGGATATATTTTATCGAACAACTAATTAAAAGATAACAATAGGAACATGGCAATACATGGGTTACACGTTTTTCTGGGCTGCAAATTTTATAAGGATGTATTTTTTGTCTATGTGGTTAGCATTCCATACCCCTCATGCTCGTATTCTTTCTGTGCCAACTAAACGACACAGGGGATCGGTTGCTTGTTTTCTTTACATGTCCTGTAATTTATCAATTCGGGAATAAGTTATTACAAGTACTAAGTAAATGTGCTCAATTGGCGATTGTGCCTGAAGCGACTATATTATTATTTGTCTCAACATATGCTATTAGTAGGGTCAATAAATATCACTATTGCTATATCAGTTGCTCGCTCCTTTATATTGCAATATTGGAGAACAAAAAATATTCCAATTCATGATCATTGGTATGCTAAAATGATGAGGACTTAAGCTTTTGAGGAGGCATATTCACGACGAGTTAAGAGTCCGTCAAAGGTTTTAGCAATTTGGAAAGAATCTGAGTTTTTCAAGCACAATCCATCTTCATGAACAGGTTTTAATCTTGAATTAAAATATTATGTGAATCCTCCTACGAATTCCAAGTTTTTATATCTTGGTTATAGCACATTGTCACTTAGTTTTTTTTCTCCATCAGGATAGGGGCAATACTGTTGATTTCCAACAAGTTTGCGATCAGCATGAAAATGACGTGAATTAGACACATATGCACTCAATTAACGAGTTGGAAAATCTTTGTGGGATATTCTCAAGAATGGGCGATAATTATCGCTAACTAGGTTAATGCAGGAAACTAACGCCGTGTTAACTGCGTATTCTTAACACGCCGGCCACAGGCGATAATTTCCCGATAACGCATCAAATGTCTGCGTTACAATTACTGGGACGCCGATAAAAAAGGAAAGCTTACCGTGAAAACATTTGCGATGGGCCCAACAGCGATAAAAACATCAGCGATAATCAGCGCCAAGCTTGCTATTCCCACGTCAGTCTGGAAAATTCACTATAATAGCTGCAAAAAAAAAAAAAAGCAAACAACTGAGAAGGACCATGGAGGAAGCTGAAGCAACGACAGAGGCCAAACTGAACCCCACAAACCCCTCGTAAGACCATCCAGGGAAAGGGAAAGGGGAAGGGGAAGAAGAAGAGGAACCCGCGATTCAGTTCACAGGAAAACAAGATCCTGATCACAGAGGTGATGGAGCACCACCAACAACTGTCAAGTCAGTCAAGTCACAAAATTTGTATAGCGCACTACATACCCAGAGGGTTTCAAGGCGCTTAGGAAGGGGAGGAGGATTATTTGTCAAATATCCACGTTTTAAGCTGCTTTCTGAACGCTAGGTGGTTCTGGGTGAGGCGAAGGTAAGCGGGGAGAGAGTTCCATGTTTTAGCAGCCAGATATGAAAAGGATCTGCCTCCCATGGTGGACTTGTTGATGCGAGGTACAGTTGCGAAGGCTTGGCTGGAAGAACGTAGTTGGCGGGGGGGGGGTGTAGAAGGACAGTCGTGAGTTGAGGCAGTCTGGTCCGATGTCGTAGAGTGATTTGTGTGCGTGGGTAAGCAGTCGGAAAGTGATCCTCTTATTGACGGGTAGCCAGTGGAGGTCTTTAAGGTGACCAGAGATGTGTTTGTTGCGTGGGATGTCTAATATGAGCCTGGCTGAGGCGTTTTGGATTCGTTGGAGTTTCTTCTGAAGTTTGGCGGTGGTACCTGCGTAGAGGGTGTTTCCGTAGTCCAGTCGGCTCGTGACCAGAGCGTGGGTGACTGTTTTCCTTGTTTCGGAGGGGATCCAGCGAAATGTTTTTCTGAGCATGCGAAGAATGTTGAAGCAGGAAGAGGATACGGCGCTGACTTGTCTGTTCATTGAGAGTGAAGAATCCAGGATGACGCCTAGGTTCCGTGCGTGGTCTGTCGGGATGGGTGCTTTTCCGAGGGCTTCCGGCCACCAGGAGTCGTCCCAAGCAGAGGGGGATGTACCTAAGATGAGGACTTCTGTTTTGTCTGAGTTCAGTTTCAGACGGCTTTGTTTCATCCATTCTGCGACTTCTTTCATTCCTTCGTGTAGGTTAGTTTTGGCGGTGCTGGGGTCCTTGGTGAGAGAAAGGATCAGTTGAGTGTCATCCGCGTAAGAGATGATGTTGAGGTTGTGTTGGCGGGCGATGGCCGCGAGGGGGCTCATGTATACGTTGAAGAGGGTGGGACTGAGTGAGGATCCTTGAGGTACGCCGCAGATGACTTCGGAGGCCTCGGACTTGAATGGAGGAAGGCGGACTCTCTGGGTTCTTCCGGTGAGGAACGAGGTGATCCATTCAAGTGCTTTTCCTTGGATTCCGATGTTATTGAGGCGTTGTAGAAGGGTGCTGTGGCAGACTGTGTCGAATGCTGCAGAGAGGTCGAGGAGGATGAGGGCGACTGTGTCTCCATTGTCCAGTAGAGTTCGAATGTCGTCTGTTGCTGCGATGAGGGCGGTCTCAGTGCTGTGTTTTGCTCGGAAGCCAGATTGTGAGGGGTCGAGGGATTTGTTGGCTTCGAGGAAGGCGGCGAGCTGGTTGTTGACGGCTTTCTCGATGACTTTGGCCGGGAATGGAAGAAGCGAGATGGGGCGGTAATTTTTTAGTTCGGTGGGGTCCGCTGTTGGTTTTTTCAGAAGGGCGGTGAGTTCAGCGTGTTTCCAGACTTCTGGGAAGGTAGCGGAGTTGAAGGAGCAGTTGATGACGTCTCGGAGGTGCGGTGCTATGACGGAGTCTGCTTTGTTGAAGATGTGGTGAGGGCATGGGTCTGTGGGGGATCCAGAGTGGATGGAATTCATCAGGCGGATGGTTTCCTCAGTGGAGATTGGGTTCCAGGCGTTAAGGGTGTTTACGGGGGGAAGATGGTCAGCAGGTGGTAGGGTGGGTTGGTTTCCGGGTTGGTTGTCAAAGCTGTTGTGGATGTCTGCAATCTTGTTGTGGAAGAAAGAGGCTAGGGAGTCGCAGAGGGTTTGAGAGGGGGTGATGTCGTTGGAGTTGGCCGAGGGGTTGGAAAATTCCTTGACGATGTTGAAAAGTTCCTTGCTGTTGTGGGCGTTGTTGTCAAGTCGATCCTTGAATGCTGTTTTCTTGGCTTTTCGGATCAGTTGGTGGTGAGTGCGGGTGGCGCTTTTGAATGCGTCCTTGGTGCTGGTGGTTGGGTCTTTTTTCCAGGCCTTTTCAAGGGAGCGGCAGAGTTTCTTGGATTTCTTAAGATCATCGTTGAACCATGAGGCCTTCTTGTTGCCAAGTTTGCTTTGACGTTTTTTCAGTGGTGCTAAGGTGTCGGCGGTGATGGATAACCATAGGGTGAGGTTGGCGGCGGCTTCGTTGGCGTTAGAAGAGAGGGCTGGGGAGTTTCGAAGGAGCGATGCGGAGATTTGGTCCATGGTGATTTTGTTCCAGTTTCTTTGCAGGGTAGGTTGGGAGTGGTTGATGGGTTTCGGCT
This sequence comes from Lissotriton vulgaris, assembly GCF_964263255.1. NCBI lineage: Eukaryota > Metazoa > Chordata > Amphibia > Caudata > Salamandridae > Lissotriton > Lissotriton vulgaris. The sequence continues at coordinate 764,879,390 of NC_141689.1, forward strand.
TGTTGTAAGTGAAGTGAACGCAGCTGTGGTCGGTCCATAGGAGATCCGTAGTGTGGCTGAAGGAGACATGATTGCTGGAGGTGAAGATGGGGTCGAGTGTGTGACCTGCGATGTGGGTGGGGGAAGTGACTAGTTGTTTAAGTCCGAGGTTGGCGAGGTTGTCCACGAGGGTGGCGGTGTTGTGGTCGTTTATCTTTTCAAGGTGAAAGTTGAGGTCTCCCAGAAGAATATAGTCTTTGGAGGGGAGCGCGTGTGGAGAGATGAAGTCCGTGATGTCTTCACTGAATTTTGCGCGGGGTCCTGGTGGTCTGTAGAGGAGAGTGCCTCTGAGTGTGGTTTTGGGGTCGATGTGGATCTGGAAGTGAAGGTGTTCGGAGTTGGCGAGGTTGGTGTCAGAGCTGGTTGAGATGCGGATAGATTTCTTATGGACGATAGCGATTCCTCCTCCTGTGTGGCTGGTACGGTCTTTGCGAGTGATCTTATAGTCTTCAGGGATGGCAATGGTGATGTCTGGTGCGGAGGAAGCATTCATCCATGTTTCCGTAAGGAAGGCGACGTCTGGAGAGATGGTGTCTAGTAGATTCCATAGGTCAATGGCGTGCCTGTGGACTGATCGGGTGTTGAGAAGGATGCATTGTAAGTGGTTGGGTTCGGGAGTCTGTGGTGTAGTCGTAGTGGAGATGTTGTCGGTGCCGCAGAATTTGCAGGAGTAGCAAGAGAAAGGTCCATGGGTGTGGCCAGGGGCGTCTTGGACGCAGTTGGGGGCGCGACCGGGGTTAAGGGCTAGGAGGGTGGCGGCATCGTAGGTAATGCGGGGGTGGGCAGAGCGAGGGGCAGGGGGTCTGGCGATAGGCGCGGTCCAGGGCCTAGACGGGCTTACCTTTGGCGCACCTTCGGCGTGGCCGTAGCGCGTGGACGCTGCGCGTTGGGACATCTGGCATTTGAAGGATAGTGGAGGGGGCGGAGCGTGGGAGGGGCTGCTGGGAGGCGGGGACCGGGGAGGAGACACGAGTGATCAGACCCAAAATGGACGGGCGGAAACAGGGATAGCAATCAGAGCGTCAAAGTAAATAAAAACACTTCAAAGCAGCGCGAAATGCAAGGAGATGCCTTGCGTTATGAAAACAATTGTAGAAAAAACGATACCAGGCACTATGTTCCCTCGAGGCGCTCAGGGAGTGCAGGCTGCGACGGAGCGCGATCACCCAGGTAGGCAGAGGGTGTTAGGAGCAGCAGCTGGGGCAGGCAGTCATCAGAGGCAGCAAGCGGAGCAGGAGGAGTGTTCATCATCTCCACTGTGTCATTGGCAACTCAAAATGCAATATGACAGTCCATCTTGGCCAAGGTTAATGCAGTCGGGGTGAAGTGCCAAGAAGTGCTGGAATGATGTAAAGCGCAAAACTAAGCTGAAACTCACTAACAACAGGAAAGCTGGTGGTGGGAGTCCAGCTGCACAGCAGGAGCTGGATGAGATGGAAGAAATAATGTCCACAGGCATCAGTGGGGAGATGGGTGCAGCAGTTGGGGGACCGGCACTGCTCCACAAGACCTGATCCAACAGCAACAGGGTGAGTAATGACCAGGGACTGGGGTGACGGGGAGGAGATGGGCGCAATGGCACACATGTACAATTAAGTATAGCACAGTGCACACCCACAATGACTTTGGATAATGTCCCTGATCTCTTTGGCATACTGCAGCCACATAGTAACAGCAAGTAGGCCCCCGTCGTCAATGTGCCCAGAGGAGGCCCTCCCCACACATCACTAATCTCACAACAAACCCATGCACATGTGCTGAACCCAGCAAAGCTGCGAGTCCATGAGCCACACTGACAATGCAAGTTACACAGCATGACGATTAGCATGAAGATGAGCATGGCTGCAGTCCAGTTATCATGACATGGTGCACGCCACGACACTGAGGTGGCTCAGTGTGGACCACATCCGTAAAGGAGTACGTCACACTCTTACACATCCACGTGCACAAACAACCCCTATTATATCCCCCTTATGTCCATGTTGCTCATGTTGTGAGACTTGAGTCACTGGATGCATCTCTATATGAGGGTGGTCCATAATTAACCCCAAATGACAACCAAAATGTCATATTTGACCCCAAATGACACCCTGTTGTCCTATTTTTGAACACCAATGACAGCCTTCAAGTCATATTTTGTACACATGTGATACGCTGATGAGTGGGATTACGTACTACATGTGATACCCTGAAATGGCATTTCGAATAAGGGACACCCTAGACAGCCTCTCTGTAAAGAGGTGACATACCCACCATCTATTAGCTATTCGTGAGATTGTCAGCACTTAATGTTGCACTTACCCTTGTCGGACTTGTGTGCTAATGCAGAGGACTGACATGCACACAGGGAATGTGTGTTGCAATTAATTTATTTGTACATGCAGTTCATGTGGTAATTTTGTACTGTGTCATGATTGCTAAGGACAATCACAATGTGATGTGCTCATGCAAAGAAATTGTTAATGATTGTATTTCTTTGGGCTATTGCTGCTGCAGCTGCAGTGGAGTGTGGTCCTCCTGCCTCATCTTCCTCATCATCGTTTGATGCATCTGGCACTTGAATCCATGGGGCACTGGTGTGTACACATATGTTGTGCAATACACAACATGCAATGATCATCTTGCACACTATTTCTGGGCTGTACAGGAGCCTTCCACATGTGATGTCCAGGCACCTGAAACGTGACTTTAACATGACAAATGTGCTCTCAACAAAGCACCTAGTGTGTTTGTGGGCCACATTACACTGTTTCTGGGCCGGGGAGTTCGGGGCTCGGATGGGTGTCATTATCCACGGGCAGGGTGCATATCCTTAATCACCTATGAGAGGTAAGTGAGATTAGTGTAAATTGGTGGTTCTGCATGCTGTGTTGGCAGAGTAAAAAGTTTTGTGGCACGTGATTAGTGTGACTTTGGGATTCATGCTTGCCATGTATTGCTTCTGGCAAATGTATGTGATCAATGTGTATTGCGTTGCCTCAGAGTGCTCCTCCCTCGCCCGAGCCTATTTACTTGTGTGCGCTGGGCAGTTGCATCACTTGCACTCCTATGGCACACCATTGTCATGCCTGTCTGTGCATGTCCACAAGCCTGACAACAACACTGTAATGTTGGCTGTTGAAGGTGGGCGGCCACGTGTATGTCGGCCTATGGCCAGGATATGGCGGACACAGAGACACACGCAGTAGTTAGTTTGGTGGCCATCCTGGAAGTGAACCACGGCCAGAGCCCCGGGCTATTTATTCACACTCCTACGCTGGACTGGCGTACGTCGGCCTAGCCCACTACGCTTACGGGGAGCGATATAGCTACATGGTCAAGGTCTTTCCCACTGCCTGAGGTAGTATGGTTGCATCCACTATCCACAACATTACAGAGACCCGCAGTATATGTCCAGATGGACATGTCTGTGCTCTGCATACTCAAGACTATCCAGCACATCACGCCTCACTTGGCATTGTGTACATTCTTATTCATGGGTCACGGGCCTCCTTCGCTCATTCTTGGTTTCTGTTGCGGTAATTGTGTGTAGTATCGGAAGGGGGCACAAGTAGGACATGTGTGCAATCAATTGCCCTGAACAAGTGTGGGAAGAGAGCTATGGCGTAGAAGCCTTGCTTGGTCTCCAGCTGGTCCTGCGCAGTGTGGGGGAAGTGAAGGTGCTGGGGTATCAAGCTGATGATGGCATCCAAGACAGGTGTGAGGAACTTTGATAGGGCTGGCTGTGAGGCTCCTCCGACTCTGGCAGTTGTTGGTTGGAAGGTTGAGGAAAAAGAAATTTTACATGGCCAATGTGTCCCCTGCGTGTACCCAACGTTTAGTGTATATGCATGTCACCCATGCATTTTCCCTCTCATGTCTGTAATAATGATGCCTCTGCATTTACGTCCCACATTAGGATGTCAGTTACCAAGTCTCCCATGAAAGAAACGTTAATTCTGCACTGAGGCCTATGTTACCCATGTGTTTGCATGTGTTTGCATTGTGCACTTTCAAAATCGAGATGAACCCATTTTGTGGCTCAGCCTGAGCCAGGACCCGAATTAAGGTTTCATACCTCCAGACACTCTGAGGGCTGCAGCTACCTATCCCTGACCTTTTGCATACTTTTGTCTAAGCCGAGAGGGGCCCAGCCCGGGGTGCCAAGACAGTATTTTGCACACAGTTATCTGCTTGCTCTACAGAATCACATTCCTGCCTGGTGAAGAAGGTAAACAGAACCCGTCTGCAGAGATAGGGCCTAGCTTTTCTGTCTCCGTTTAAGTGATTTGCAGAGCTCACATCCTTAGAAAGCCCACGGCCCCCACACAATGAACGAAGAAATATATGAAATATATGCCCACACCGGCTCTTGGTGATGAGCAACCTTTGCTTGAGCGACCTTTGCTTCAGATAATACATCCCCGGACCTAAGATATCAGATAATACCAGACGTGCAGGCCGTCCTGACACTGAAGGCCTCTCTACTAGACCGAAAGTCAGCTTCCCCCAGTTACACGTCAATTACAAGTCATGACCAAGTCGCGCACACAAGTAGGGTAAAGGTTCCAGCTGGCCATGCGACGCCCTCCATGCATCCACCCACCCATGACTCACCTATGACTCCTCAAGTGAACGCCCACATGTTCTTATCTCTTTTGTCTTGCTCTGCCTGGAGCGCTCCTCCCTATGTACAAGATTAAATGTATAAATATTGTATTCTGTGAATAAAGTTCAGAAGAACGTTCCTGAACCTTAGTGGTGATGGAACCGATTCTCCCTTAACTCGAGTTATTGAAATAAAGCCCTTTTGAATCGGACACCATGGACTCTGCCTCTCATTTAATACATGACCCTTTGTTTAAGTATAGAAATTATGGCAGGGTAATACTTTATTTACCACATAAATCTGGCACCCGAATAGGGACAAATCCCCTTCCCCACGCGCCGGAGATGTAGGTCCAGCCCTTGCCCCCTTCTACAGCTGTGACGGACTTCAAAGTGTACACGCCAGCGGGATTTCCTGCTTACTCCCTCAGGCCCACGGAGGAGACGGACTGTGACCAGGCATCCACACGAGGCGGTGAGGATCGCGGATCATCCCAACCAGAGCCCAACCCGTGAGAGAGCAAGGACCGAGGTTTCTGAAGGCCCACCTGTTCCGTGGCGCATGCGCAGTATCAAGTTTCCGAGGCCTTCAAGTTCTGCTTCCCGGTGAGTACCTCTAGTGGGAACGCATAAAGTTCAAGACGGGTTCATTTATTTGAGCTCGGTAAAGACGTGTCCGTTCACTCGAACACGGTAAAGACGTGTCCATTTCGGTGGGCACGTTAAAGACGTGTCTCTTTAAGAGACCGGTATGGTTGTGCTGTATTCCTGTGCATAAAGTTAACTGTTTTCAAGTACATGTTTAACTCCATGTATCACGTTAATGTGTATCTGTTTTATTGTTTTAGTGTTGTAGTGTGAATGATTGTTTCAGTCAGAGTATTTTTGTGTTTATTGCGTTTTTCATTAAGTTGGTTTCAACATGCCACTGTTTTCGAAATTACGTCAGATAGGGACTAGGAAAGGCATACTAGAAGAGTCAGTAAACATCCCGCCTAGAGACACACCTGGTCATTACATGTATAATAAGCACGGGCTAGACGCCATATTGTTTTTAGACTTATGGGTAGATTACACGAAGGATTTAGAGGAGAAGTACAGATGGCCTATCTCGGGAACGTGGGATTCTGAATGCATTATGAGAGTAGAGGAAGCGCTATGGAAAAAGAAAGCAAGACCCTCTCAGAAAGATGCCATTGAATTATGGCGCAAAGAGTCACATAGGAGAACAGAGAAAGAATTCCACCAAGCAGAGAGATCTAAACAAGCAGCGGAAAAAGCCAAAGAAAAAGAACTGCGGGAGGAGGGGGAACGGGTCAAGGCAGAACAGGCTGATAGAGAAAGAAATGCTGTTGTTACTGGTATTTATCCCGTCCTCTCAGAAGAACTAGCTAGAGTGACCCCCTCAGAAACACCCCGTAGGTCACGAACGCCACCACCTGTACCCTATAGAGTACGTAGAATAAAGCCAACAGCATCTGAGGCGTTTATTTCCTCCTTTCTAGAGGAGCCCGCACCGGACTACTTAAACGCAGATTTCCCTCCGCCCCCATCAGCAGATCAGCTCCAACAGCTCCAGCAGCTCGTGAAAGACGACGTAGGACAAGGGGCTGTAGGGGAAGGGGGCCAACGCTAACGCCAAGGCCAACGCCAACGTCAACGCCATATAGGTTTACTGTAGATGTAGCAATCCCTCGCTGTATATACGATCCAGAACCAGGAAAGGGCTCAATGCTCGTGATTTCACTAAGATTAAGACAAGCTGTCGACTATTTGGTCACACTACCAGACATGAAAGAACACCTAGATAAAATATACCGTTTCATCAGGACGGGGCAGGGTCCCGAGAGTATAGAACAGGCCATGGAACACAGAAAGGTGGGGGTTAAGAACTACATCCTACGTTTTATGATTAACTGCCTGATCAGGGAACAAGACCAAGGAGACGGAGATGTAAAGCATGGTTTGATAGAATGGAGTGATAACATAGATGCTGGTAGGCATGATAAACAGGGACAGACAGATAGCATGACGAAGAAAATACGAAAGGAAATTGTAGCGATACACAGAGCAGGGTCTGACGAGAAGGGTGAGTCATCAACGGAAGAGTCAGACGAGGCGAAGGACAAAATGAATTATGTAGGCAAGGCACGACAGTTCGACAGGCCCAAGTGCCTCGACTACCGTAAACAGGGGTCTGCCATTAAAGAAAGATATTCCCTTGAAAATCTATTCCAGGCTACTGAAAAAGCACTGAAATGACGGATAGAGAGCGAGCGATCTCACACCCCACACGAAAAGGAATTGGCCCGGTCAGCCACCCAATGGGTGTCCAATTCTAATATATATAGCAATGATATAGTGGCTCAGACTTTCTTGAGCCTTCCGCCGAACGAACAGCGTTTGGCCGGTATTTACATGGTCCAACATTTAATAACGTTGTATGAAAGTCAATATTCTGATCCCGGTCACTTGTATAAATTACTGGACAACATACTTCTAGAAAGATGGACAGGCCTGGGTACTGACTTAATTAATGTGATCCTGGATCAACGACATAAGTACTTAAATTCTCTGACCACATGCATGCTTCCCGCCCCACACCACGACAGAAAGCACCTATACATAGAGAGACAGAACCCCCTACGAGAGGTACATCCCGTTAAAAGTGCAACAGGTGAACTTCAACAAGTGTATGTCTACACCCCCTTAACGAAATTAGAAATACTGGAAATGAAAAAGATGTTGCCCTGCCATGATAAAGATCCAGGGGGGTTTCACAGAGAATTAAAAGACATTCTCGGCATCGGAGATTATACGTATACTGACATTCTGAAACTATTGAAAGTACTGTTGCCTGCAGGTATTTATGAAAAACTTAAGGAAAAAACTGGGAGGTGGGAGAGAAAAAGTTAAGTTGGGCAGAATTGGAAACAGAGGATAAAGCCAGGCTTCCGGGGGCTGGTCTTGGGGACAAAGCTAGAGAACTACCTGAACTCCTAATACAGGTTTTGCCGAGACTATTTATTACTAAAAAGGAAGACTGGGATGCTATTTCAGCCTGTAAACAGAAACCAGACGAGGACACAAGTGATTTCTATTCTAGATTCGAGAAATGCTTTTCCATTAATAGTGGCCGTAAGCCCAGTAGTGAGTCATATCCACATCTTTTCGTGAGCAAATTAGTAGAGAATTCCCTACCCCAGATCAAGAATAGAGTACTGAAGGTTGAGAGTACTTGGCAAGCAAACAGCCCTTCGCAAATGTTGCAAATGCTACAATATCACCAGAACAGGATTAGAGAAGAGCAGGATCAGGAAAAGAGACGCATGAAAGAGACAAAAATGAAGGTGCTGGTTGCCCAAACAGTACCGGCAAACACGAACAAAAATGGCAAAAATGCCACAACACCTGTCAAAGGGAACTGTAATTATTGCAAGCAACCAGGTCACTATGTAAATGAATGTGCTGTCCTGAAACACAACATAGCTGCAGGCAAGACAAAAGAACGACCACACGTTCCCAGGCAAAATAGCACCCCACAGAGCACACAACAGACAGTAGCGAATTTTCCACCCCCACCACCGCCCGTTCATGCCACACAGCAAATGTATCAGTACACACAGTCAGACTATCCAGAATATCAAGCATTCTCATGAAACAGCCTTGAGAGGGAAGTTGGCTTGCCCCTTATTGAGGTTCCTGTGGATCAAGAGGGTCCTTATGTACATAGTCGTGTATTTGGACAAGACAGAAAATTCCTGATTGACACAGGGGCGAGCAGAACTACCATCAGTCATGACGAGGTTCGAGGGGCACCCGTCTCGGGCTCACAGAATGTTTCCCTGGGATTTTCAGGCAAGCCTATTGTTAATGAAGTATCGAAACCAGTCTCCCTAGGAGTTGGTCCATTGTCACGTACAACAGACTTGCTACTTACTAAATCATGTCCAGAAAACGTACTTGGTATAAAGACATTGAAAGAACTAGGAGCAGTTATATGTTGTTCTCCGGAAGGAGTGCGATTGTTCTTACGTGATTTTAAGGGACATTATGTGTTGACAGATTTTGACCACAGACTCCAGAATGTACCACAGCACCTATGGGCACAAGGTCCGACTGATGTAGGTTACATGAACATAACACCACACCGTGTCACTCTCAAAGCAGGAGTAGTACTACCACGTATACGACAATACAAGTCACCACATGATGCCGCAGTGGCCTTATTGAAAATTGTTGACGGACTCATTGCACAAGGGGTGGTAGTGGAGACTGACTCGAATGTATGTAATTCACCTGTCATTCCTATCCTTGAACGAACAGACTCTAATGCACCACCAGTTTACAGACTAGTTGTTGACCTTCGAGAATTGAATAAATGTGTAGTTCCACAGTACCCAGTAGTGCCAGACATTTCTTCATTACTGACTGCTATTGAATCTGAGGCAGCGTTCTTTACTGTCATTGACTTGAAGCATGCTTTCTTTAGCGTTCCAATTCATCCAGACAGCCAGTATCTCTTCGGATTCAGTTTAAATGGACGCAGCTTTAAATTTACGAGAGCACCACAAGGTTTTACAGAGAGTCCTAGCATTTACAGTCAAGCATTGAAAAGACAGCTGGACAGAATTAATATGCCTACCAACACTGCACTGCTCCAGTACGTAGACGACATCCTAATTACAGCACGATCAGAACCAGACTGCGAAAATGCATCACTGACAGTTTTACACTTCCTGGCAGACAAGGGGCACAAAGTGTCCCCTTCAAAGTTACAATTCTGTGCACAGCAAGTGGTATACCTTGGACACTTGCTGTCCAAGAGGGGTAGACAGCTGATACAAGAACGTATTCAGTTAATTGCTAACCTTTCACAGCCCAAGACACAAAAGGAAGTACGGGCCTTCATTGGCCTCACTTCATACTGCAGACAATGGATTCCCCAATATGTCTATCTAGCCAAACCACTCATACAGTTGACAACACAGGAGGCAGTGTCTTCGACTGTCCTCCCTTGGACACAAGAACATACCTTGGCATTTGAAGAATTAAAAAGAGCCTTATGTCAAGCGCCAGTTTTAGCGACTCCTTGTTACAGCAAACCCTTTATGCTTTTTGTAACTGAACGAGATGGAACAGCATTATCTGTTCTCACACAAGATCAAGCAGGAAAGCACAAGCCTTGTGCCTATTTTTCTAGTACACTTGACCCAGGGGCCCAGGCTCTGCCTGCGTGCCTGATATCAGTTGCAGCAACAGCCCTAGCCATAAGACAAAGTGACTCTATAGTGCTGGGACACCCCCTGACAGTACAGGTACCGCACGCAGTGGAAGTTCTCTTGAACAGGACACAGACACAACACTTGACTGTAGCGAGATTGACAGGATATGAACTGACGTTATTTCAGCCACACATAGAAATCAGACGATGTAACATTCTGAACCCTGCTACACTTTTGCCCTCAAGTACAGTAGACACTGCACCACATGACTGTGTGGAAGTAATGAATACAGTGATGAAACCAAGACAAGACCTGACAGACATTGCACTGACAGACCCTGACCTGACACTTTATGTAGATGGTTCATGCATGAGAACGAGTGCAGGGGAGTTAGTGGCAGCATATGCCGTGACCACTGCTACTGAAGTCATAGAGACACAAAGAATAGACATACTGTCAGCACAAGCAGCAGAGCTCATCGCTCTGACACAAGCCTGCATAAGAGCTAAGCACTTGAAAGTGAACATTTATACAGGTTCACAATATGCATTCGGTGTAGTTCATGATTTCGGAGTCCTGTGGAGGGAGAGAGGTTTCTTGACCTCCCATGGGGCCAAAATTCAGCACGGTCTGCTTATTCAGGCTCTGTTAGAAGCAATACATTTACCTACAGCCATAGCTATCCTGAAATGCAAAGCACACACGAAAGTTACAGATACCATTTCCCAGGGTAATGACCTGGCAGACCGAACTGCTAAACTTACAGCCCAGACACCAACAGATACGACAAAGACAGAGGTACCATTATTGACAAAAAGAATGACAGTCAGGGATCCTTCTCAGGATGTACTCGACATACAGACACATGCCACTTCAGATGAAATAAAGAAATGGACTGAACAAGGAGGGGTCCAGACTGACCAAGGTTGGATGACTAAGGGAAAAGTTACATGGTTTCTTCCAGATTCCATGGTACAAGTGATCATAAACACAGCACTTAGTCCAGCACACTTGGGAGAGAAGGCAATGTTAGACAGCTTACAGAATATCTGGTTTAACAAGCACATACGTGCAGCAGCGAAACAAAAAGTTAGAACTTGTATGATCTGTTGCCAGTTCAATCCAGGTAAAGGCATTCCGGTGGAACAAGGCGGATTTCATCCTCCTGACCATCCTTTTGAGGTCCTCCAGATGGATTATATCCAAATGGACAGATGTAGAGGTTACAAGTATGTCTTGGTAGTTGTGTGTGCACTAACTAGATGGACAGAAGCGTATCCAGTCCCAGATTATACTGCTGTGACAACCGCCAGGCAATTGGTGCGAGAGTTCTTCCCTCGATACGGATTGCCCCGTGTCGTGTACTCAGACAATGGTCAGCCTTTTTCTTCTGAATTAATGAAACATGTGTCCCTTCTGTTAGGAAATAATTGGAAGTTTCATTGTGTACGACACCCTGAAGCAGCAGGCCTTGTAGAACGACATAATCAGACAATAAAGACGACATTAGCAAAGATCTGTGCAGAAAAAGGCGTGGATTGGATAGTAGCCTTGCTGGTTGCCCTCTTTTACATGCGTATGGTAGCACATTCCAGAACAGGCCTATCTCCGTATGAAGTGGTTTTCGGTAGACCGCCAAATATGTGGGGTACGCCTATGCCTAAGAAAATAACTGATGTTGACAGTAACATGCTTACAGATTACCTGGCTTCCTTGATGTCTGCACTACTCTCTTGTCGTTCCCAGGTTGCCGCCGCCTTCCCTGACAACACCCAAGTCAAGGAGCACGCCATAGTACCTGGTGATTTCGTCTTCGTTCGGAATTTTGATCGATCAAGCCCCCTTGAACCGCGTTGGAAGACGCCGAAATTAGTGTTACTGACCACGAGGACAGCGATCAAGGTCGAAGGAAGAAAAGGATGGCTCCATGCCCACCATTGTAAAAAGTACTTTGGAGATTCTGGAACTTTGATAAAGACAAAAGACAGTACAGACTTTGAGCCCCCTGTGCTAGAAAAGACTTCACAGCAAGAGTACAGGTCCAAATTACGATCTAGAAAGTCAGACAGCGTTTAATTGTTTAAGTCCACTAGGTGGTGAATCGGTTAGACAGGTTCTTGACATGTATAAGATCGTAGACCATAACAGCCATAACAGTAAAAAGAGCAAAATGAAGGAAAAATACTGCAAGATATTACGCAGTAGATGTATAGTAACTCTGATTTTTCTATCTTTTTTGTGCATCACTATAATCTGTATCAGCTTAATACTATATGTTTTCTTTCCTCCTATTGCCTCACATATACACTTTTCCATTAATGACACTGTAGAGCATACATTTAGTGATCTGCCACCCCATGAACTGTCATATTGACTAGCCCTGCGCAACAATACTTTCATTCGAATGTTGCACCGTTCTCATCAGACCAGCAATGCAACAGATTGCTGGGTATGTGGCCAACTGCCACCTTATCAAAAGACGAAGGGAGTTCTGCCCTTCTTCCCTTTTCCGTTCTCCCACAATGGTTCGTGCGGAGCATGGTTTGCTTTAATGTCATCACTAGACAGAAAGTACACAGTTTACAAGGGTGACTGGATATGGGGAAACTTGAATAAAGTAATGAATGAGGCATGTTTTCCAGACGAAGACGGTCTTCCCCAAAGGAAGGGGACCGATCTAGAAAATTAAGAGTACGAGCAAGGAAATGCTTCCCTTAACTTTATAATACTGAATGTTCAGCCCATGCAGAATACAGGTCCACCGTTTATTTCAGTCCTACCAGTAAAAGGTGATTTGTGCATTAGAAAGAAAGGATCAGTACATATGGGACACAGCGAGTGTAATGCTGTAGTAGAGTTTAATGATAAAGGAAAGTCTTCTTTCAAAGCATCTCGCCATACCTATTTCATTTGCGGTCAGACAGCCTATGTGCATCTGCCCTTAAACTGGAGTGAGACGTGTTATATAGCGTTCCTGCTGCCACCCGTCTTTCTGGCCCCATCCCATTATCATCGAGATTCACGACTAGAGCATGTTAGACACAAAAGGGAGACCGGTTCCCAGTGATTGATCAGACTGAGACAGTTTGGGAGCAATATACAGATTTCAATAGAGGATTCTTTTTCTTCATAGGTCCCGTCCACACAGTAAACTCATACGCAGTTTGACAAGAACTCTAGAAGCAGTAGTGAATGAGACTGCATATGCCCTGGCTAACTTGACCCAGGAGCAGTCTGCCATGAGACTTGTTGTTCTTCAGAACCGTCTTGTTCTTGACGTCATCCTGGCAGATAGGGGCGGGGTTTGTAGAGTGATTGGCTCCAGTTGCTGCATTTTCATTCCGAATAACGCGCCATCTGTGTACGCAGCAATAACAAGGCTCCACAAAATTGCTCATGATATACATCAAGACCCAGGCACATGAACTTGGTCCAGTTGGCTCTGGAGTGTAATATCGGCATGGGGATGGAAAGTGTTGTCGTTCCTAGGAATGATACTGCTTATGATATTCGGCTGCTGGCTCTGTCTGCAGTGTGGCCCAGCGATTTGCGGCCTGTGTGCCACTGCTTGTGTTCCCCATCCACGTATACAAAAGATCAAAGATGAACAAATGATGCTGTATGATCAGATATACGGTATCATGAACATAGATGTATCCTGAAGGGTACAGTAGGGGACAAGGAGGGAATGAGGAAAAAGAAATTTTACATAGCCAATGTGTCCCCTGCGTGTACCCAACGTTTAGTGTATATGCATGTCACCCATGCATTTACCCTCTCATGTCTGTAATAATGATGCCTCTGCATTTACGTCCCACATTAGGATGTCAGTTACCAAGTCTCCCATGAAAGAAACGTTAATTCTGCACTGAGGCCTATGTTACCCATGTGTTTGCATTGTGCACTTTCAAAATCGAGATGAACTCATTTTGTGGCTCAGCCTGAGCAAGGACCCGAATTAAGGTTTCATACCTCCAGACACTCTGAGGGCTGCAGCTACGTATCCCTGACCTTTTGCATACTTTTGTCTAAGCCGAGAGGGGCCCAGCCCGGGGTGCCAAGACAGTATTTTGCACACAGTTATCTGCTTGCTCTACAGAATCACATTCCTGCCTGGTGAAGAAGGTAAACAGAACCCGTCTGCAGAGATAGGGCCTAGCTTTTCTGTCTCTGTTTAAGTGATTTGCAGAGCTCACATCCTTAGAAAGCCCACGGCCCCCACACAATGAACGAAGAAATATATGAAATATATGCCCACACCGGCTCTTGGTGATGAGCAACCTTTGCTTGAGCGACCTTTGCTTCAGATAATACATCCCCGGACCTAAGATATCAGATAATACCAGACGTGCAGGCCGTCCTGACACTGAAGGCCTCTCTACTAGACCGAAAGTCAGCTTCCCCCAGTTACACGTCAATTACAAGTCATGACCAAGTCGCGCACACAAGTAGGGTAAAGGTTCCAGCTGGCCATGCGACCCCCTCCATGCATCCACCCACCCATGACTCACCTATGACTCCTCAAGTGAACGCCCACATGTTCTTATCTCTTTTGTCTTGCTCTGCCTGGAGCGCTCCTCCCTATGTACAAGATTGAATGTATAAATATTGTACTCTGTGAGTAAAGTTCAGAAGACCCTTCCTGAACCTTAGTGGTGATGGAACCGACTCTCCCTTAACTCGAGTTATTGAAATAAAGCCCTTTTGAATCGGACACCACGGACTCTGCCTCTCATTTAATACATGACCCTTTGTTTAAGTATAGAAATTATGACAGGGTAATACTTTATTTACCACAAGGTACCAGAGGCCAACACTTGGAGCACACCCAGCAGCTTTGTCTGCGCAGGGATGTTGGTTGTCCGCTGTGTTTGTACCATCAACCTGTGGGAAATGTGGGTCAGGATGGGTGTCCTTTTGAGCCTGGAGTGGGCAATGACATCCTCTGGCGGTAAGTCTTTGAGGCTGGTGCATCTTCGGAAGGTCCGCTTTCTTGTTCTGTGCTGCCTTGGTGGTAGACCAGGCGGTGGTGGTTCTGGGGGTGGGAGTGGTCCTGGGGGTGGTGGCGGTGCGTGTTGTGGCCATCTTGGGTCTCCAAGCTGCATGATTAGTAGCTCCATGGCATCTGTTGGTCTTCAGATGTGTCCCTGGGCTTGGCTCCCTTTCTACTGCAGGTTTCCGTCCTACTTAAGACCAGAAAAAAGCAGGTCTATAATCCCTGCTGATAATGTGCTTTATCGCCTGTTTTTGAACCGCATTGCCGATCTGGCTGGTCATTGAGAATATCTTGAAGTGGTGTTATTGTGAGTTTTTGGATGGGAACGCCTACCCTGCATATGTTTAGGGTTAGTTGTCACTGTCAGCCTTGGCGATGCTTTAACGGCAGCTATCGCAGGTAAACTGACAATGTGGACTGTTAGCACAGGCCTGTGAATAGGGCAATACATCTATTGCCACTTTTGTGATGGAAAAGTGCTACTAAATCGGCGCTGTCCTTTTGTATTTTCACCCAATTCTATAGCACCCCAGCACTTTATCATTTATTGTGCTACGTTTAACAGGAAAGGGTTTAGAGCTAGTTTTACCAGGGAATATGGTTTAGAATCAAAATCAAAGCCCAAAGGAGACGAGTTATCCCATGGTTGCACTCAATCAAGGTTTTGCAAATTGTGAATACTCATAATGTCTTTAATGACAAGTACTATTGCACTTTATTAACTTGTATCATTTTATCCATTAGGTTATGAAATGATATAGTGGTGGAACGGATTTCAGTAATCACATTCCATATTTTTATCCAAAACCAACTTGGAGACATTGAAAAAACATATGCAAGGAATCCCCGTTATCGGAATGACAATTTCCACCATTCCCTGTCTTCAGATATTTTCATCTTGTATAGTGAACAAGACGTACAAAATAATCTTTTGTCACTAAAAAAAGCTTCAGTGGTTCTTGCAGATCGACAAGTTGAGAACATTTTATAACAATCTTTATTTTATTAAGTGGTGTAAAAAGCCATAGTAAAATCTTTCTCCTATAATAGCTCTGATTCAACCTGGTTGGAAAATAAAAATGAATTCTCTAATGAATAAAGGGTGAAATTAATGAAAGCTCAGGTGTGCCAATCATTAGCACAGGTCATGTACTCCAGAGGATCTTGGTCAATTGATTGGATACATTTTTATTGTTATTTATCAGAAAGCATGGATAAGTAGAAATTAATGATTCCTAATGTTAGAACTGGAATTCCTGTTTTATTGAGGTATGCTCCCAGGTCAGGCATAGATCACCACCCTAGTCAAGGTAAGCTAAGTGCACACTAAAAGATAGCCTGCGCTCACCCTCTGGTATCTTGGCACAGAGCACTCAGGCTTTTTTAAACAGGCAATGTGTAAAGTATGTGTGCAACAGACACACAGTAACACAATGAATACACCTAAAAAAGACTGCATATAAGTTCTGAAAAATTGATTTTTATATTATGAACAAAACTAGACCAAAACAACAAAACTCCAACATATAGAAGTTGAGATATTGAATAGAAAAAAAGTGAAAAATAGTATTTAGAAGCAAACAGCATTTTAGGGGTTACTCAAAATTGTGCTTTGCTGGGACAAAGTCAAAGTTCAGGCCAATAGTGATGGAGAGCCGGCTGGCTACAGGACCCATGCAGGCTTCGGTGAACAAAATTCCTTTCCTGGTAGCAACAGCAAAATGCTTCATGAGATGCACCAATGCAGTTCCTGTATGCCAAGGAGGTGTCGACAGCCATAGAGCGATGTGCAAGTTTAATACACACATTCAAGGTAAAGCGTCAACCTCTCCAAGCTGCAGCAGCAGTGATTCACTGTCCAATGCATACATCTTGTGAGGCAAAGTGCTGGTTTAGATGAGATGCACTGATTTTACTCCCACAACCGCATTGATGCGCCGGATCTGATACACACAGACAGGAAAAATGCATTGAAGTATGTGTTGCAAGTTGCAGGGCTACTTCCAGTAAGCCAGGCACAGGAGTAGGGGAGAGGCTTTGATATCCCTGAAACTCAAGCAAGCCAACAAGCCCTTAGAGCATATTTGGAGGAAAGGCAGAGCCCAGCTCTCCTTCAGCACTGTTAGGGAGCAGCAGGCAGTAGAGCAACAAGCACAAAAGTAGGCCTCCCAGATCAGCAGTCCAGTTGAGTCCTTTAAATAGCACAGCAGTTTCTCTGGCAGAGCTTCAGTTGCAGTTCAGTAGTGTTTGATTTTAGGGGATCAGAGACCCAGTACTTATACCTAAAAGTGCCTTTGATGTGAGAGTTACTTCGAAGCAGCTACTTGAATTTCACAGATCCTCCTTTGATTCCAGCCCTGTCTACCAGTCTATCTATGGGAGGGGGGAGGTAAAAAAGTGTTTTGTGTGGGCACAAAACCTTATCTATATAGGGAAGTGTTTGCCCCTCCCTTCCATCCTACCAAGGTAGGGCCATCAGACTGCAGGAGAATGTTAATTGGTACTCAGACACACCTATCCTTCTTGTGTTTATGGCTGTATAGAGGAAATTAACAAAGTATAGCTGTCACCCAACCCAGATTTTTTATTAGAGACAGGTTGCGAGGCACACAGAGCAGTAAACATAGAGAAATGTCTACTTTCCAAAAGTGACAGATTGCTGACAACCAACTGAGGTTGCGTTCTGAAGCTGACTATAGCGGCATTCCATTTACTTTTAGACCTGGTTGTGAGCTTTCTGGCTATTTGAGCTATTGACAGCGTTTTCATTCATGTACTTTGGTTTATTTATTCAACAATGAGTGCTGATGATAGTCTTATGGACCTGTTTGCCTTTTTGAGACCAAAAAATCGATGGTTCTGCCTCTTCAACTGTATTAGTACAATTTATCATGATGTGTCTTTTATATTTTGAAACAATGGGTTTATAATTTGATTTGGGTAGTCAAGGACCTCTTCAAGTTAACTCCTTCGCTGCTAGGCCTTTCCCCCCCCCCTGTGCTAAGCCTTTTTTTGGCTATTTGGAGAAGTTTGTGCTTAAACCTCTGTAACATTTAGACCATATAAGGTATCCACGCAAAAAAAACTTGTGTCCCTTTTTTCCAACATCATGAGGGTTCTAAAGGTACCCAAGGTTTGTAGATTCCCCTGGAGGGGACCCAGAAAATATCCAACATACAGCTAAATGGTTTTTTTTGTGGGGAAAAAAATTTAAAAAGGGCTGCAGATGAAAGTTTTTTCCCTGCAAACGGTAAGAAAAAAGGTGTTGCAGTGCTGAAATCACCAGCTTTCAGGGACAAGCAGACTTTTATCAGAAAACTAACATGTGTTACACAGTTTTGGCATTTTTCTGGGACATTGCCCATTTTGCTACTTTTTGTGCATTCAACCTCCTTTCAGTTAATGGTAGAAATGGGTATGAAAACAATAATGGATCCAGGAAAGCTATATATTGTGGAAAAGTAGAATTCAGCAAGGGGTCATTTGTGTAGATACCTCAAGGTTTCTTTATAGAAACTAACAGTTAAATATAGGAAAAATTGAAAACTAGTTGAAAAAAACCGACTTTTGTGTCAATGTTTTCACATGTAACTTCTTCTAATTATGACAACTCTTTGAAAGCAATATAATATTACATCCGCTGGACCTTACTGGTTGTGGGGATATATAGGACTTGTAGGTTCACCAAGAACTTGATGAACCCAGAGACAAAAACTGAGCAGCGACTTGGAATGATTTTGTTATTATGTACCGGGTATATAGCAATTATTCTGGGAAAATGTATACATGGAAAAATCGGTATGAAAGACACCTATGTATTTCTGAAATGGGAACAAAATATAGAGTTTAGATATTTGCACATTTCCAAAATTTGGAATACTCATACTAGCATGGAATCATCGATCATTTTTCAAAATTACTTCTTTTTTACACATTGTCTTTCATTTGGAAGGCAGAAATGGAATGAAAGTCAATAGGTAAAAGCAGTTGCTTTACAGATCTGAATTACCCTAAGTCTCCCGATAAAAATGGTACCTCACTTGTGGGGGTAGGCTCAGTACCCACAACAGGAAACGGCTCACAACGCAGCGTGAACACTCCAAATTTTCACAATGAAACATTACCCTTTTTTTGCAAAGTGCCTAGCTGTAGTTTTAAACCCTAGCTCTGTCCTCACTTAGGGAAACTTAGCAAACCTATATAATTTTTTAAACTAGATGCCCAGGGAAATCCATTATGGGTTGACTTGACTGGCTCACACCAAGTTCTGTTACCCAGAATCCCTTGCAAACCTAAAAAAATTATCAAAAAAAAATTTTCCTCGCATTTCTGTGGTTGAAAGTTCTGGAACCTGCATGGATCCACAGATTTCCACCCACAATGTGTCACCCAAAGTCTTCCAAGGAAAATTATACCTTACTTGTGTGGGTAGGCCTAGTGGCCCCGACAGGAAATGGCGCAAGACACAACGTGGACACACCACAATTTCACAGTGAAAAATGACCCTTTTTTGGCAAAGTGCCTAGCTGTATTTTTTTAACCCTAGCCCGGCTGGCACTTAGGGAAATCTCCCAAACCTAAACATTTTTAAAATTAGACACCCAGGGGAATCCAGGATGGGGTGACTTGACTGCCTCATAGCAGGTTCTGTCACACAGAATCCCTTGCAAACCTAAACAATTGTCACTAAAAGCTAATTTTCCTCACATTTCCCTGGTGGAAAGTTCTAGAATCTGCATGGATACAACAATTTCCACCCACTATGCTTTCCCCAAAGTCTTCCTAGAAAAATGGCACCACACTTGTGTGGGTAGGCCTAGTGGCCACGGCAGGAAATGGAGCAAAAGTCATTGTGGACACACCACAATTTCACATTGAAAAATGACCCTTTTTTGTCAAAGTACTTAGCTGTAGTTTTTGAACCCTAGTTCTGCCAGCACCTTGGGAAACCTAGAAAACCTATACACTTTTTAAAACTAGACACCCAGGGGAATCCAGGAAGGGGTGACTTGACTGCCTCTCACCAGCTTCTGTTATCCAGATTTCCTTGCAAACCAAAAATATTGTCAAGAAAACCAAATTTTCCTCACATTTCTGTGGTGGAAAGTCCTGGAATCTGCGTGGATCCATAAATTTCCACCCACCCCGCGTTTTCCAAAGTCTTTCAAGAAAAACAATACCTCACTTCTGTGGGTAGGCCTAGTGCCCGGGATAGGAAATGGCGCAAAACACAACATGGACACCACAATTTCACAGTGAAAAATGACCCTTTTTTGGCAAAGTGCCTAGCTGTAGTTTTTTAACTCTAGCTCTGCCGGCACTTAGGGAAACCTAGAAAACCTATACATTTTTTAAAACTAGACACCCAGTGAAAACCAGGATGGCATGACTTGACTGGTTCACACCAGGTTATGTTACCCAGAATCCCTTGCAAAACTAAAAAATTGTCAAAAAAAACATCTTTTCCTCACATTTCTGTGGTGGAAAGTTCTGGAAACTGTGTTGGTCCACAAAATTCCACCCACCCCGCATTTCCTAAAGTCTTCCAAGAAAAATGGTACCTCACTTGCGTGGGTAGGCCTAGTGCCTGCGACAGGCAATGGCCCAAAACATATTGAGGGGACATCAAAATTACCTATCATAACCAATCTGGTTTTGCAACGGGGGTCCCATGAGTTTTTGGCCCTGTGCTCGGTGACCATCTAGGGACACCTCAGAAACTCATACATTTCTGGAAACTAGACATCCAGGGGAATCCAACGGGGTATGGCTTGCGTGGGTCCCCTAACGTTTTTCTACCCACAATCCCCTGCAAACCTCAAATTTAGCTGAAAAAAATCACTTTTTTCTGAAATTTCTGTGTGGGAAAGTTCCGGAATCTACTTGGATCCACAAATTTCCTCCCACCCAGCGTTCCCCAAAGTCATTGGAATGGGGAGGTGCTCCCCTTTCCAATGATACCTCTCCCGTCTTTCTACGTGCTGAGATAGCTCCCTGAGCGCATAGAAAGTGAAAATTAAAAGGCTCATTTCAGTTTCGGTTTCTGTGCAAGCGATGTGCGAGATGATCATCATTGCACAGAAAACAGGGAGGGAGCCTGGGGAGCTGGGGAAGCTCTTCCACAGCTACCAAGGCTTTGGGGGAGATAAGGAAATCCCTCTGGTGTCTGCAGCAGAGGGATTTCCTGCCCCTGTCCTCATGACGGAAGGGTTCCGTCATGAGCACAGGGGCACCAATGCTCATGACGGAACCATTCCATCATGAGCATCGAAAGGGTTAGGAGGAGTCTACGTCTCTAGAAGGTCCCTGGATTCAACCAAGTAAAATATGTTAATGGTTGATCTTGTGTGCGAAGGGCGTCAGTTTTGATATTTCAAAATTGGTTACTATATTTAGTTCTTTGCAAAATACCCCAATATTGTTTTGAGAACAGTACGCTTCTTACATTTGTTGTGTCTTCATTCCTTTACAATATAATTTGCTCTATTGGTTTAAAAAATATTATTCACTAAGAACTCCTGCAGGAACATTGGGTCATTTGCATTGTATTTACTCAGTTCCCTGTTGGAATATTGGGTTGCCCCTCATAGGTTTAGCGCTTTCTAAAAGTGGCATTTCTAAAATGGTGATGTTACATCCAACTTCACCAGTAAGGAGACTTCATCATTACCATTCCAAAGATATAAAACATGAACTAGCTACTCCTTTCCTATAAGGAATTACCACTTAAAAGTGTATCAGGACATTCCCAATGAAATAGTATAAGATGAGTAGGCTCCCAGTAAAGAAAAACGAATTTAGCTGTCTGTCACTACAAGCACTTGCTAAACATAAAAGTTCATGTCCTACCTTTTACTTACATAGCAGCCTGACCTAAGGGCTACCTAGGGCCTTCCTTATATGTAGCAAAAGGGGAATTTAAGGCTTGGAAAGTAGTTTTAAATGCAATTCAAAGTGACAGTAAACTGCACACACAGGCCCTGCAATGGCAGGCCTGAGAAAGGTATGAAAGGCTACTTCTGTGGGTGGCACAATCAGTGCTGCAGACCCACTCGTAGCATTTCATTTACAGGCCGTGGCCATATGGTATACCACTTTAGAAGGGACTCATAGGTAAGTTAAATATTCCAATCATCTATACACCAATTACACACATCTTTATGGAAGAATCACTTGCACTTTAGTACAGTGGAAATGGGACTGAGTTGCCCTATTGCCCGAACAAACTTCATCAGAAAGTTTAGATAAAGGTTTTAAAGCATTACTCCCAACACTTTTCATATGTATTCTGGGCCAGATTGGCAGCAACGGGGGCCAGGCGTTTTCCCAGTGGGCTGAAAGGGTGGGGGCTGGTTTTTAACCTATGGGGGTCAGTTTTGTTACTGGGGTCCGGTTTGGCTGCAATATCGGCCCCCTGTAACAAACCGGCAGCAGTGCTTCACACTAGCACCCCCCCCTCCACTGGGGCCGGTTGAGTGGAGTTACCAGGGCTGGTTTCAGTTCCCAGTCCATAGGCAATATGCAATTTATCAAAATCACAATGGAACACTTTACAAGAAAAGATTTCAGTGTATGCCATATATAATACATGTATTTGTAATTATAGAAAAGAGTTATGACATTCATATTTAAACAATGATTTGTTTAATAAGACATCAAGGTGATGACATTATATATACAGTATTATAATTATCTCCATATACACAAAGCATTAAAACATACAATATAGTTTTATATCAAAGGTGGCAGAATTTTAGTCTTCGCCGCGTGTTTCGTTGCCAGTGGCGCCTTTGTCAGGAATTGCCACAGGTGAACCTAAAACAATATAAAATACACTGAAAACTCATTTTCCAAATTATAGCATAACTTTTTTTTGTTAACAATTCAATTACATCATCTTCGTGATATCATTGCCTTCATGCAAACACCAACTTGGTAGATATAGAACCAAAAGTGATTTTGGTTCTATGGAGACAATTATAATACAATTATAATACTGTCTAAATAATGACATCAACTTGATGTCTTTTTAAAAAAATCATTGTTTTAAAACTGTTCTATTTGTGCATTCAGAGAGATTGTTACATATTGTAGGATTAAACACAGCATGGCTTCTGGAAATGTGCTATATCAGCTATTATTTTAAAGACTGTATTGAAAAGTAACACAACTTTTGGAAAATGTCTTTATAATCAATGTCCACAATGATTGTCCAAGATTTTTCGTGCTGAATTTCAGAATTCGTCCAAGGTGGTAGTTTATGAGCCACACTCAAGAGTGTATAAATTAGAATAATAATCTACAAAATATTTAAAAATGTCAGGATCATCATTATGTAGGTTTCCACGTGGACATTTATTACCTTCTATTTTGGACTTTTGGTTTTTAATTTTTAACTAATGAACTAGTAGCTTGCCAGCTCTATTAGATCCTTCAGACCACAAGAATTTCAGTAGATTTTCTATTAAACTATTTTTTAGCTTGCTTAAGATTGGCCAAAGAATCCTCATGATTGATAGAATAGAATTCATGGTTTAAATTAGTTGCAGTAAAGAAGAGTATTTTTTAAGGGCATCTTTTTTTTCCTTGCGACATAATTGAGATTGTGACCTCCCGCTGTTGTCTAAATGAAGACCAAATAAAATTACATTTAGAATAATGATTTGTATTAATATCAACACATTCTGTAATATATTGCACACGCCTGTGTAAGCAATCCTCACCTCTAAATCTACTATAACAGGTGCATGATCAGAAATCAGAAAGTCACCAATCTACAATTTAGTCAGTGGCTGTGAAAGATGCTTATCAAGAAATGTATAATCAAAGGAGAACCTGTCATGCTCCGTTGTTGAACCAGTTTTGGAAAAGAGCCAGCAAGAGTGCCGTTGGATAGCAGTGCATGCCACGCCGCCCAGGAGAAACAGCTGCAAATGCAGAAAATGCACCTGGATATTTGGGGTGAGATAGGGCAAGACGTTCCTCGGCTTCTGTACCATCCCGTGGATGCCGTTGAACCCACCTGATGAGCAGACAAGCTGAGGAGGTTTTGTATCTGCCCGAGGACACCCCTGGATAAGCCTCTGAAGCTGCCTAAGACACAGGAGCCTCCAAAGCCTCTGCTTCAAACTGAGTCTGAGGCGGACGTTCTCCACCTGACACGATGAGTTAATTTATGTTACCTGGGAACGAAAGAAACATGTTTCTCTTCTGTAAACACCACGAATGGAATAACGGTAAGCTGCAGCAGCGCAACGGTATAAGTGGATCATTTACATGTGAGCTTGCTGCTTTGTGGTTGCCCACTAGCAGCGCACCAGGCACAAGGGTTGAAAGGCATATGTTTTTTTTTTTTGTTTTTTTTCCATTATGTCTTTTCATTGGTAATTTAAAAGTTATTTTTCAGGTAATGTTTTTTTTCCATTATTTTATATGAAACCCCCCTCCTTTCTTCTTTTTCTTTTTCCCTTCTTCTTCTCTTCTTCTCTCTCCCCCTCCTCTTTTTTAACCCCTTATCGGTTATGGATTATATTTGATTATGTAAGGTTCCTCTTGATTGTAAACTTTCTTTTACTTGATTTTTCGTGCTATTATTGTAATGACTCTTTTTCTCTCAATAAACTTTTAACTTAAAAAAAAGGCATATGTTTTGCCAAACAGGAGATTTTGTAGCTTGCAGTGGCCCAGGCAAGAGATGACAATTTTTGGTATAGACTAGAGAGATTCTGAATCATAACACAATTTTACAACAAATATGTGAAAAAAATGAACACATTGGGAAATACTTGGCCTGGGAGGTGAGGTGTAGGTCAAATATTAATTGTAGTGAAAAGATACAAAATGCCAATCGGGATAGAATCATAACCCAATCCTAAAGATAGCAGAGTTTTTTTTCATCACTCTGAAAATATATATTCAGGTTCGTATGAAACACCCCCCAAGCAGTCAGTAATTGGTTAGAAGAGTTTAATATAACAATTTCAGCATGGGAGCAAAGAGAAGTACTTCTTAATCCAATTACCCCAGAAAAGGTTTCCCAGTCAGTCAATCATGTTCAGAACGTGAAAGCCTGTGGTAATGACAGGATTCCTGTTGAAAGTTATACATTATTTGCTCCGCAGCTTGATACATTTTTTGTCAGATTATTTAACAGTACCATGAAAGGAGCAGCCATCCCAAACTCCTTTAATGAAGTGGTTATTGTTAGCTTTCTGAACATGTATTTGCAATGCAATTGGTCTCGCCATTGGGACCTTAAATGTATTTAGCTTTGCAGCACATTAGCCTTGGTGCTGGAACATCTACGGATCTTAACATGGAGGGAAAGTAAGCACCAAATTGCATAACATGCCATACACATGGAGAGAAATATTGCCTTTCAGCAGCAGGAAATGGTATAGTCCAAAGCTTTGTTTTTAATATAAAATCAGGGCATTCGAAGGTCATATCTCTAAATTTAAGATTTGAAAAAAAAATTATTGTCTAACGGTGCTTGTGGAAGATCATTTCTATGGACTGGAATCTAGAGAATGCTAAAGTGATACTGGTATTTTACTGACCTCTGCTGGTCGTTTTCTATCAAGAAAGTTAAATAGAGGCAGTTGCCAAAAGAAAAAAAAAGTCCCTCAGCAGAAAGCAATTCTGATATTTTGCTGACCTCTACTGGTCGTTTTCTATCAAGACAGTTAAATACAAGCAGTTGAACAAGCAGAAAGCAATTCTGTTATTTTACTGACCTCTACTGGTCGTTTTCTATCAAGACAGTTAAATTGAGGCAGTTGAACAGAAAAAAAAGTCCCTAAGCAGAAGCAGACAAGACCTAGGGCTGATCACCAGAGCCCACAAAGTACATACACATTTAAGTAGCTACTAAAGTCCATACAAGAGGTCTCAATGCTCAACCTAAATATATACAAGAGGTCTCGAATGCTCAACCTAAAAAGGTAAAGTCAGAGCAAGATGTAAAATCATATCACACAATTACCCTCCTAAATCATGACTACAAATTATTTACAAAGATCTTGGCAAATCGTTTAGCTCTGGTAGCACCCACAATTATTTATATGGACCAAAATTGATGTATTTTTGGTAGACAAATGGCAGATAATACACATTATTTAATTCAGGCAATAGATTATTTCTCTCAATAAGATATTAAAAAGGCTGTGATAACGCTAAACATGGAGAAAGCATCTGACCACATTCAGTGGAATGTCCTGCCTCAAATTTTGATAGATTTGTTTTCCCAGCTGCATTTATTTTGATTTTGAAAAATCTATACACAGGCGCAAAAGAGAGTATACTTATAAATGGCAGAGCACCAGCAAGTAGCTCTATAAGGTGTTGGACTCGCCTGGGCTGCGTTCTTTCACCAATTCTTTTTTCTTTGTTTATTGAACTACTTGCCTTTGCCGTATATCAGGATCCTGATAATAAAGTTCCTTTACCTGAGGCTTCGAAATTAAAGTTGTTCCCGCATGATATGGGATTGTATCTAAAGGCGCACAAAATTAATGCTTCGAAAAAAATCAAAAAAATCTGTGAATTTTCGAAATTGAGAGGGTATAAGATAAAACATGCAAAACCCGAAGCTCTTCTTTTTAAATGTACAGTAGATGTATTACTTCTTACTGTGCAATTGCACTATACTGATGTTATGCCAATAAGATAGTTAGAGATATTTGTTACTACCAATATAGGGGATTTAAACTTTAGATCTTCCTTAGACAAAATCCATAGGTTATTGAGTCAATGGCAGAATGCTTCAATGACAATTATGGGCCGAGTGGCCTTGGTGAAAATTAGTATTCAACCATTGTTATTATTTGTGTTTGCTAACATTGTAATAAAGTTCCCCAGTCAATTTTTTAGTTCAATTAATTTGGCAATTCGATTTTTTATTCGGCAGGGTAAAACACCCAGATTAAAACTGGAGGATTTGCAGATGGATAATGAGGATGGAGGATTGCCATTCCCTAATGTAAATTGGTATGCTCAGGCACCATTTTTGAATTAGCTGGTGACGTCTTCTTCCAATGTCTCTGGTGATGGTAATTTTTACTTAGAACAAATGGTGAGACCATAAGAAATTGTTCTTCCTCCTTTTCAACAATTTCCAGGGCTTCTGAAGAAGTCAAGGTATAAGACAGCATGCATTATTGTAAAGAGATCTAATATGATATGGGAATGTTGGGAAATCCCTAGGCTCCATCCACAGTTGAAAATAGTTGATTGCAAAGTATCAATTTACAAAGTAATGGGGTTGCAGTTATCCTATACAACAAGAAGGTATAGGAGGGTCCGAGGGAAAGTTTAACAACCTCACAGGTAGTTACCCCCAGTACAACAGCCACAAGAACAAAAAGTACCTGTCGGTCGGATAACGCCGAGGTGCTAAGAAATAGTGCTGGAGAAAGGAATGCACAGAAGAAACAATACAACAACCAGATAAATCAAAAACTCATTTGACCATCAACATTTGCTGATTAAAGTCCTATCAGACCAACCAAACAAGGCGGGGCCTCATCATGTAGGACACTCAGGCCATGGTCAGTCTACAGATGCCCAGATGTAAATTGGCGATGTATGACTGAGTCACGGTCTGGACACCGCAAAAGTTAATATAGAAATGGTACTGATAGGTGCAGTGCAAACAAAGAATACATAAGTATAGTGCAGTGGCTAAAATGGCTGTCGAGGCAAACAAAGACCTTTATTAGTGCCTGCCTGGACGTCAGATTAAAAATAGTGTAATGACAGCGTAAAATAATCACTGTCCTGCTCGCTTGGTGGAAAACAAAAATAAGGCCAACATGTTTCTGCCGTATTGTGTCAGTACACCGGCATTCGTCAGGGCCAAGCTATCAAATGCTACTGCAGATCACACTACCTAATGTGTAGAGAAAAAAAAACGTGAATAAACTAAGAGTGGTCGGACACGACCATCCTACCGCATCTTCTAAGTCTTGGCAGTGGATGCGAATGGACTTCCCTATGGTGAAAGAGTGAGAAAAAAACGTCAATTGTATGAACACGTGGATTAATCACATAGGCTCTGAATACCACGTATCATTACAGTGCATCTCCAGCAATTATTCCAGCAACCTACGGCCGATCAAGCATAAACTTATGATGATCATTCTAGTGGCACGCGAAAAACATCACCACAAGCTACTACTGTGTAGAATTAAATAATAAGTGAAGAAATTATTTAACACTTACCCATTAACTGTGGGAAGTACGCCTCACCTCACCCGGCAACTGCTCGGAAAGACAAGGCCCCGCTCTAGACGTGTAGACAAAGACAGTTCCTTGGTCAGATCACTGTCAATGTTGTAGTACACTGTACTGTCTACCTAACCCAATAATTTTCTGAATTGTCCAAACAAAGGATCCCGCCACGAGGGAGAAAGATGGTCACATTAAGATGAGTCATTTAGTCAAAAATCCCAATGAGTCAAGCCACAAATCTAGTGACTACAGACACAATCCCTAGTGAGACCCATCTACTTGCAGAGTGTATAAACTCTATGAATATAGATAAAGGTTTAGCTGTAGATATACTAATAACAATCAGGTATACCTCCACTAAGGGATGTGCAACCCATGAGGATATATAAGTTGTTTCAGTTGTAAAAAAACGAAAACCAGGGAAAAATGAGCAGTATAGCTCCTCAACCCTATCAGTGTCTCTCAAGTCAAACCATACTCAAGCACACATAGCCCAAGTCAGCGGAGTGCGCTAGAAATACCTGTTAGGTCACACGCAATCACTCACTACTAACCTGTCCGTCGGTACCTCACGGCGGGTTCACGAGCCGAAGGGGAGGCACCGACGGACAGTTCAGGGCCGGTATATATACCGGCGCTAGCCGGTGTAATGCAGGGCAGCTGGACCACGTCCCGCTGTAGACGCGCCTGTGTGTAAACAAGACACTACCCTGCGCATGCGCGTCTGTGAGGCCGGTGATGGCGCGCATGCGTGGAAGCTTCAGTAATGCGCAGGGTAGTGTCTTGTTTACACACAGGCGCGTCTACAGCGGATTACATGGCATTGGATAACATGGCTAAGAACTGCTCAGGGCAGGTGTTAGCTTTTGGAGATATTTGCGCTTAGTGCGAATATCTCCAAAAGTTGGTAATAGGAGATAGCGATGTTAGCAACTGTTTCCAGTCGCTAACATCTTGGCACGCCCACTTTGCATGTCATTAGTGATAAATATCACTGACATGCAAAGTGGGGCCCAAAATGGTCGCTATCTCCTACTAGCTGTCGCTAACTGGTGTTAGAGACAGCTAGGTAATAGGGAGATAATTTTATCTCCGTTTTCTTGACTTTTAAAGCCAAAAGCGCGGAGATAAACCCCCTTGATAATATGCCCCTATGTTTTCAGAGACGCAACAATGAATTGAGTCTTCTTCAGTGTGTAACTTTGATATACCGCAATGGAAGTTCTTTGACCGTATTAGCCCCAAGGCGGTGCAAGCAGCAGATTTAAGAAGAATTTCTTTTGATTGTAAATGGTTGTTGTATTATACACCAGCTAAACTGCACGTATTACATTCTGGGGATGAGTCAAGATTTTTAGATGCAACAATAGGAATGGGGACTGGCTCCAAATTATATTTACTTGCAGTCATTTAAGGGAGTTTTGGTAAAATATATTTGAAAAAATTTGTAGGAAACTTGGGTTTAATATTTCACCAGATACATATGGAGCCCTGTTTGGGTTATTGATCCATGTAGGAGATATACCTATTAGACAGCATCAGCTAATTTTTTATTCTCTGCTGTTGGCCAGATCACTGATCTTAGCTAACTAGAATCTGATAAGGTTACCACTTTTTCTGAGTGGATGAATAAGATGCATAAAATGTATGCATATGAATTAGTGTACGAAAACGAATAGGGTCCCTACAAAAAAATAGTTACAATGTGGAAAAACTGGGAGGAGTCAATATGAATTTTGCAATGAGAACAACGTGGTTATCAGGGAAAGGGGGGAGATGCAAGAATTTGATTAGTTTTGTATCATGTGTATATGTAAGGTGCTTTGTATTTTAGCTTTGTAAATTATTAATGAATATTTATATATTTTTGATCATGTTGCATCAATATAAATAAACATTTTTAAAAAAAAGAAATGTATAATCATTTCTAGGTCTAGAGTAATGTGTGGGAATGTAAAAGGAATATTACAATACACGTGTGAACTAGTCATCTAGAAGAAATAGATTTTTAAAATACTTTTAGCATTGTGTTGGAAGCATACTTAAGAATAGAACTTCTGTCAAGTATGTGATCCATCACTTGATTACAATCTCTCTCCGTTACAAGATTAGTATCTGCAGGGATAACAACGTGAGAGAATATAGGGCTTGATTACGCCCATAGGTGGAGGTCACATCGCCATCGGAACCATGTTTTCTGCCCGCGGAATGGCGGGAGGATAGTTGGTGGTCAGAAAAACCAACCGCCACGCATTAGATGGGCTCCTTTAACCTGCCGGTATGGTGGAGGGAGTTGTATTCCCTACAATGGTGGCGGTGCCTGGCAGGCACCGCCGTAGGGATTACAATGTCCCTTTCCACCCGCACTTTCATGGTGGTTAACCTGCAATGAAAAGGCAGGTGGAAGGGGACTTTGGCAGCCTGTAGCGGGCCTCCCTTATCCCCTGACCCTCAGACATGGGACATGGGGGGCACCTTCATATCCCTAAACCATGTGGCAGCCATGTAGTGCAGGAATATGTGCAGTGTCCTGTTTTTGTTCCACAGCATGTGCAGCAGCCAGCAGCACCCGCCTCAATACAAAATATAGGCATTGCGACTGCCGTGGTGGTGATCACATCCTAATGACAAAACAAAGAAGTCTGTCAATGCTCTATACGACTGATATGGGCGAAGAAAAATGCAAAAAGCTCAGTGTCTACCTGTAGAGTGTATACAACAAAATGGAAATGAATCCCATCAGCCCACCCATATGGCAGAGCATCATCATCTGGGATAAATCCAAAAATGGTCTGGCTAAGGAGCCACACACCTGTTGGTATTGTGTGCTTCTCCAAACCAAAGAAACCACCAGTCATAGATCATACCAAAAGACAAATATGTTTGTAATGGTGTGGGATGTCAATTGCAGGGAAAGAATTGTGTGAAAAGAAATCAAAACTGAAGTGTAAAATTGGCTACCATGACATAAGGAAAATTTTATTGGGAAGAAATCATGGTGTCAATATTAAAATAAGTGTAAGACAGTTTGAATTTATAACTGTCTGCTAAGGATGGTACTTGGTCAACATGTTTCAGCCTTTGTAGGAAAGTTAAACCTACCCGGCTTTCATCAGGACCTTTGGAACACTACTGCAATAAAGCTAATCATAAGCTTCAGTAAAAAAAAGAAGAATTACCACATATAATTGATATCAAACATCCCACTGTACGCTGAGTTTTCCATACGGGGGATGTCTGGTTCACAAAATATTTTAGGATTCTTTCCTAGAAAGGGAAGATACACAAAAAAGACAACAAATAGGTAGAACACAGACACACATTTTTTATTTTGCGCCACATATTTCTTTGTGCCTAAAGGTCATTCTTCAAAGCGATAAAAATTGTTTATATTTTTTTCTTTCTCTACTCACCCAAATATGCTTGAGAGAAAACCTCGCCTCTCCTGGCCACTGCTCAGGGATGGAGGCCCGCTCTATTTGCGCAATAAAAATAGTGGATGCCTGATTAGGTCGTACCCATACTAATGTTTCTCTAGCAAAACTACTAAAAACCTAGGCATTCTTTCTGAGCAAGTAAGAGGCAGCACCTGCAGGGGCCGCCGTGAGACTGAGACAAAGATGGTAAAGACCTCCAATTCTAACAATATATCACTGTAAGTGCAGTGGAGTAGGCTCTTCAGAACTGGTGGAAAAAGCTTTGTTCATTTGGTTGAAAAATGAAGAGCATCACCAAATTAAACTCAGCATCTTAATTGTAATCCAACAGCCTGTGCACTAACAGTCTGTGCGCTCTACTGAATCTGAGGTAGAGAAGGAGCTTCGCTGTAAGTGCTGGAGAAGAAGCTTCGCTGAGGGTGCTTCCTCACCTGTCCGTCGGTACCCCTAGATTGATCCTGAGCCGAGGGGGAGGTACCGACTGGATCAGGGAGGAAGTTATTATATTAAATTACTGAATTACTGTTGGTCTGAAGTGGAAGCTGCCGTCCTACCCAATAGAAATGCTTTTACTGAATCGTAAATGAATTAGCACCATGCTGTGTATATGCAAGTACTGCTTCCGTTGTAAATTTATCACAGTGTTGCATGCGCAGCAGACCGAAGAGAACACTACAGCTCGGCCCAGAACAGCGCATGTGCAACTCCAAAGTGCCCGTATCGGCTGTCTTAATATCGTTTATTGAACCTAAGTGGCGGACCAAAGAGAGCGCTAATCAACAGCAGAAATGCGCATGTGCAACTTTCAATTGCCCAGAAAAAGCTACGTACAAGGAGTCCACAATGCGCTAATCAACAACAGAAACACGCATGTGCAACTTTAAAATCACAGGAAAAGCTACGTAGAAAGAATTCTGTAAAATACCACAATGCTCTTGCGCAGAGCTCCATAAACTATAAGAGTTGTGGCCCACCTGACAGGGCACGGCAGTGTGGTCTAGATGCGTCTGCGCATGCCCGAGATACGTGAAGGTGCGCGGAGAGTTAAAAAGGAGAACCACTAAGCCGCTATCCGCCCTCGTAGAGCTAGGCACCCAGTGTGAGGAAATATGGATCAAATCGTTTACTCTTCTTTATAAAAACGTTAAACCGGCGTGGTTGAGACGCAACCAGCTGTTTATGGCACATCGAGCTTACCTCTCACCTCTGAGACTATCGAAATTCCTCCCTGGGAAGAAATGTAATAAGTGCAATCTTGTGGAAGCTTCAGACGTGCACATGTTTAAGGACTGCCCTTACAGCTCCCGGTTCTGGGAGGAAGTGAAAGCAACTCTGGATTCTATTTTGAACGCATCTTTGACCATAACGCTACCATTAATAAATCTTGGCCTGGATGAAGGCAATACCGGCCAGGCAAGGTCATTTTTGTTTTATGCGATCCTTCTGGCCAGGAGGCAGATTTGTAAAGTATGCGTGGAAAACACGGCTCCATCGCACTCAGACTGGCTGATGTCCCTATATGAAACATCTAAGGTGGACTTGGCCAGATCTGGTAGCAAATGTAATTTGGCTTTTTGGAATTTGCTGGTATTGTGGAGATAAAGTTCCGGGTTTTTTTTCTTTTTTTTTTCTTTCTTTTTTTTTCTTTTTTTTCCCCCGGGTCCTATGATTATGCCTATGACACGCACTACAAAAAGAAAAACTCTGGGTCTAATATGAATCTATGTGTGTCAAGATGACTTGATGTGTACTCTAAGTGTGTTAGTAGAGCACACAACAGGATATCACACTGTGTGGGAAGATATCCATCAGTTGCTCTTCCTTTGCCGCCCTTTCATCATTTGAACCACTTACCAAAGTGGAAAATTGTCTTTGTTGCCACCTCACTTAGTGTTGGATGGGAATGGCTAGTTCTATAGGATAAGGGGCAAAAGGAACTGGTGTTAGTAACTGAAAGCAGTGCATGAAAAAGTTGTGGAAAAGGAAAAGTGCTCTATTAAAATTGGAGAGTGAACGCAAAAATATTTTATTCTGGTGCCGTCCACTTCCAAAGTTAAAAACAATTCAGTGCAAAAAAGCCGGTAGGTTCACCCAATAGCTACTGGCCAGATGTAATGGTCGACATGTTTCTTTAAAGATCCACAAGGTATCTACCGCTTCTTCAGGACCTTTGTATTTGCTACTGCTTGAAAAAGAAATATAACAAAACTGATACAGATATCACCTGTTCAATCCTGGTAGTCCTCCTATATGTGCAGAGGATGTCCCAGTATGCAAGTCATCAAGACACAGACAACATAGATAAAAGACACATACAAAGATAGAATAACAGTACTATAGTTAGTATAAGTCATTTAATATTATAAGCTTTATGTGAAACAATTACACGTTGTATGGTTTCTATTCAACCCATTTCAAACATATCCTCTAGCTCACCTCCGATTCAAGAGGAACGTGCTTCTCCTCACCTGGCAACAGCTCAGGAAGATAGTGCACCGCTCTATGGTATAGAGAAATAAGTATATAAAGTCATATTTAAAAACCTTCGCGAGAGCTAGACAGGAAAGCGCTCCATTAAATAAACAAAGTGACAAATCTCTTTTCCTTCCAAGAGGAGTACGGACTATACTTCTTGATATTTCACCATCATATGTAACCTCCGTGTAGCTGTTGAGAGGCTTTGTCATCTCTACGGTCTTGCGATGTATCGTGAAATATTCTCTTATCCCTTGCTAGATCTATATGCAAGAGACCGGAGCTTTACTTATGTGCCAGTTTCTTACATTGCTTGTAAAAATGAATGCCATTTCTCTTATTATAATTCTGTTGTATGATACCTAAATGTTGTAAAACGTTATAAAGCGTAGGCGGTACCTTTCTATGTTGACTATTGTTGTCTATTTATGTACCCAGATTGTATTGTATAATGCTTTATGTTGACCTAGTCAACCAATGAGTTAGTAATGTCTCGTTCTTCACTGAGTTTCTCAAATAGGGACTCCATTATGAGTCCCTATAAACATCATAGTCCCGAACTGTCAGATCTCGTAGAAAAAGCAGCGATGCGCGTTTGTGCATTAGTTTGCGTGGCCACAGTAGTTTTCTATGCGCTGTTGTATTAGTGTTCTGTTAACTATTAGCGATCTGTTAACTTTTAGTGGCGTCCACTTACCTGCCCGTCGGTACACCTTGCAGCCATCTGGGCTGTATGGGGAGGTGCCGGGGCCGCGTAAGTGGACGTGTTTTGTTTCTTGCGAGTTGGTATCCGATTGGTTTATCAGGGCGTCAGCATCCCGCGACTGGGTATGAAGGGAAATGTAGTCCGCTATTCCCTAATGCACGATGTCGGCACGTCATCTGAAGGGGCTCATTTAGGTTTCATGGGAAACGTAGTTTTAATACCGTCCGTTCTCTCATATTTTTTATGTAATTATTTTGCCCCGTCCTACTTTCCCGATTTGTGAAGGCTGGACAGCAGGGGCGGAGTATTACACTAATACAAAACGTCATGATTATATAAAGGAGGGCCAATGTCAGTTCATACTCTATTTTTTTTCTGCCTATGTTTAGCGTGGAGCTAGGGTTTTTCCGCGTCTTGTAATATAGCAGATTATTATTGCTTTGTTGTCACATGTGATGACTGGCTTGACCATGTTTCCTTTTTAAATGGCATATAGTGAGGTACTATTATAGAGAAAGTTTGACAGTTCAATCTGGCATCATCATATTTAGTAGGCGGTTGGCATCTTGTCTATTATGATACCTCATAAGCATTTAATGAGGTGATGTTATAAAGAGAAGTGGCAGTTCAATCTGGGCATCATCATGTTTATAGGAACGGTGGCATGTTGTTTGTTTTTATACCTCCCGAGTTGATGGTGTGTATTGCTTTCATATAGTGGAGGTTCATGGTAACTAGATTCCACTACTGTACAGGGATACATTATAGTGACATCCAAGAGATATCTTCGTTGAGACCCGCCTTGTTAGTGTTTAGTCTGTACACCCACTTTTGTTCTATTTTGAAGAGGTGTTTAGATACATCTGTGATGTGGGCTGGGATAGGTGGTTGCTCCAGTACTGTCCATTGGAAGTCTGTTGGTTTGTGTCCCACTTCTAGGAAATGGTTGGTTAGTCGGGTCGCCTGTTTTTTGCAACGGATTGTACTTTTATGTTCAGAAATCCGGGTTCTGATCTTCCGTGTTGTCATCCCGACATATCTTAGGGAGCATGGGCAGGTAATCAGGTAGATTAAGTTGCTGCTATTGCAGTTTGTAAAGCGTCTTTGCTCCCATGCTCTGCTTGTCCCAATGTCAATGCTGGTTGATTTCTTTGTTTGTGGGCACGCCGCACAATTCCCACAGGGGTGGTGTCCTGTCACTGCTGGCATGTCCCAGAGTGTGCCCACTTGATGGGTGTCTCCAGAACGTGGTCTCGTATGTATCAGCTGATCTCTGATGCTCGTACCCCTTTTAAATGCAAATAGAGGTTGTTCTAATGTGTCAGGACCAGTATTTAGGATCTTCCAGTGTTTGCGGATTATCCGTTGAATTGCATTAGATCTGGTACTGAAGGTGTTGATACATGTCATCCGTTCGTTCTGTCTCTTAGGTGGAGCAGGTTCCAGTAGTGCTTCCCGATTGTTGTTGGAAGCCCTCTTTTTTGACATGCGGACCAGTTTTTTAGGATATTGTCTTTCTAGTAATTGTTCTTCTATGTCTTTAGCATGTTTGTTGAAGCTCTCTTTCGTTGAACAATTTTGTTGTACATGCAAAAATTGCCCAAAGGGCAAGTTATCACAGAGTGATTTTGGATGACAACTTCCGTATTGTAAGAGTGAGTTCCGAGACATGGGCTTCCTGTAGAGCTTTGATCTTAATCCTTCTGGTGCTACAGTAATTAGAGGGTCGAGGAACGCAAGTGAATGTTGGTTGTATTCCACAGTAAACCGTAAGAAGTTGTTCCGGTTATTCAACCATTCGTGGAAGATCATGAGGTCTGGCACACTGCCTCGCCATACCACCAAGATGTCGTCAATGTATCTTTTCCAAACTCGTACTGATAGATACGGGTTTGTTGTAGTCAGTACATAGTCCTGCTCAAATTTATGCATGTAGAGGTTCGCCAGGCTTGGGGCAAAAATACTGCCCATGCTAGTACTGGATGTCTGTAGGTAATAGCTCTCCTCATATTGAAAGAAGTTCTCTTTCATGGCTATTGATGCTAAATCCATTATTAAAGAGACGGGCGTGATGGAATCCAAGTCACGTGCACCTAAAAGTTCTTCAATTACCTCCAGGGTCTCATCCTGGGGGATGGAGGTGTACAATGACTCCATGTCAAATGACACGAGTAGATCTAACGAGGCATCAAAGTCAATCTCTGGAAGTAATCTCAGCAGGTCTTTGGTGTCTTGTAAATAGGTCGGCATTAGTCGCACCATGGGTCTCAAGTATACATCGACAAAGGTTGAGAGCGGTTCCAGTAAAGAGCCAATTCCCGAAATTATAGGGCGGCCGGGAGGTTGCCGCTGTGCTTTGTGAATTTTCGGAAGTATGTAAAAGTATGGCATTACCCGATGTGTTGTGCGTAGAAAATGGATTCATTTGTAATTATCCAGCCCTCAGAAAGAGCTTCTTCCACCAGGTGGCCGATCCTCATTGTCAATCTTGATGTGGGATCTTCTGTCAGGAGTCGATACGGCCGCGTGTCACCAAGTTGTCAAAGACATTCATTCCTGTAGGTGGTGGTGTCCATCGGAAATGTTGCTCCGCCTTTGTCTGCGGGTTTGATCGTAACTGAAGAGTCTTTTGTCAGTTCTTGTAGTGCCTTCTGTTCAGCTTTAGTAATGTTGACAAAAGGTTTCTGCATTTGTTTGAATAAGTTTTGTACGTCATGTTGGACTTTTGCTGGAATGGTGGCAGCAAGAGGAGTAAAAGTGGATGGATTCTTGAGCCCAGTGTTCTGTCTGTTTGTTTGTTGTTCGTTCGTCGTTCTTTGAAAAGAAGAAGTGGAGTCGTACTTTTCTGAAGAATTTTGAAATCTCAATCTAAGTTTGAAAAGCATCTCCTGAGGTCGTGGCCACAAAAACCAAACCTCGGTTGAGCAATTTCTCTTCAATTGGCATCAATATCCATGAACCGAGATTGACTACGAGCCCGTCTCCGTGCTCTTGCCTGCTTGATCTTGGGGTATCTTCCTCCCGCTCCGTAGGTCCATCAACTGTGGGAGCAGATTCCACTGTACTTGGCCTTGCGGAGCCCGCCGTCTGCCGCGTGGTCTCCCCTGGCCAAACCCTAAAAAAGGAGGCATATTCTGGCCTGGTTGGAAAGGTGCAGGACCATATGGTCCCATCTGCTGAGGGAAAGGAAATTGGCCTGGGAGCCAAGGATTAGGAGTCCACCAAGGATTGAATTGTCCTTGGTTTTGATTGTATCCTCTCCTTTGTCTTCGATTCCCCCTCCCTCTGTTGAAATTCATACAGCACCCCTGATTAGAAGAATCAGAATCACTGGAGGGGTCTTCTGATGTGGAGGTCCCATAGTTGGAGCCACCTTTCCTACCGTTTCTATTGTAAGGTGTGGGAACATATGTGGCGCTCGTATAAGGATAAATTCTTTCCTTAGAAAATTTGGCCAAGTCCTTTTTACATTTTTCCAGCATGGAGAACAAGATCGAATCTTTAAATTCTGTATTGGTCTTGTTACTCTCTTCTTGTTGTTTGGTAAAAAGTTTTGTCGAGATCGTGGCTTTGATTTGGCCCTCTAGCGTCTGGATCTCTATCAGGATCTTGTCCGCTGCTTTCTTAGCTGTTTTAATAAATAAGACGAGCCAATCGCGTGTGCATTTCCATGCGATTAGATACCAGTCTTTTATGAACTCATTATCGTCTAGGAAGAGTCTCGGGCATTGTTGACTATCAAGCCTGTGGGGGCTCCGTCACTTCTCAAATATTCAGCCATGGTTATCCCATGGATGCATATACGAGAGTGGCTTTTTTTCAGTATTAGTATTTTGGACCAACCCTCCTCCCCAGTGTCTTGAGGTTTTGGCATGAGGTCTAACATGCTCGGATTATCATCCAGAATCGATTGTATTTCGGCCTCATCATAGGCCAGGCCTAGATTGGCTGCCATGGTGGGTGA
Source organism: Lissotriton vulgaris (assembly GCF_964263255.1). Taxonomy (NCBI): domain Eukaryota; kingdom Metazoa; phylum Chordata; class Amphibia; order Caudata; family Salamandridae; genus Lissotriton; species Lissotriton vulgaris. Next base: position 764,918,049 of record NC_141689.1, read on the forward strand.
TTAGTGTAAAGCTTTAGTCACCAATGAACAAATAATGATAGCGGAATGGAAGGAAGAACTTATTAGTGAGTATCCTCAGAGACACCGTCACTGAATGGCTCTCAAGCGAAGTGTATTACAAATGCATATACCTTCTTCACATGAACTGGGTTGTGAAGGTAGAGTTCGCATTAGAACTAGAAAGTTGTAAGGACCCGCAGCCTTGGCTGCACTAAAACAATAACAACAAACAGGTGGATTGAGGGTCCTAGGGAATATTTAATGACCACACAGTTACTACCCCCTAAACATTATATGCACTACAAAAAGAATAACTGTGGGTCTAATATGAATCTATGTGTGTCAAGATGACTTGATGTGTACTCTAAGTGTGTTAGTAGAGCACACAACAGGATATCACACTGTGTGGGAAGATATCCATCAGTTGCTCTTCCTTTGCCGCCCTTTCATCATTTGAACCACTTCCCAAAGTGGAGAATCTTTGTTGTTGCCACCTCACTTAGTATTGGATGGGAATGGCTAGTTCTATAGGATATGATGAAAGGGAGACGGTATGGGTCCAATTATTCTACATCTTCCTCAGACCCTAACTCTAGTGACTCAGATTCATCAAATAGTAGTACACCAATGAGACAGGGCAGAGGTCGATACAACAGGCCAAATCGGAGGAGGGGGGTGAGACAAGGGGGTAACTTCTACCAACAAGGTCCTTGGTGGCCTCCGGCACCTTGGGGATATCGCCAGCCACAATTTCCACAACCAATGCCCAATTTCCAGCCTCCACTACAGTGGTTTAATGACCAGGCTTTTTTAGGACAGGGCCGTGGATGGAGCAGAGGCAGAAGGAGAGGCCAGCCCCAGGTGCATTGGGAAGACGAACCATCTTTTCCCAATACCAGGAGCAGGAAGGGCCAACTGCAGCAACAACAACAACAACAACAACAACAAGCAGGGCCCAGCACAGAGGGGAGAGTCTCATTGTGAATCTTAGCTCTCGAACCCTCAATGATTTGGAAGAACAAGTTCTTAATAAAGGACTTAGGTTTGTACCCACCAACATTTCAGTTGCGCTGCGAAGTGGAAAAATTCTTCCGCAAAGTGAGACTCCATTTTTCTTCAAAGACAAGACCAATGAGGGAGAAGACATTGATTCCAACACCGGTCTAAAAAAAACCTCAACTTTTACACCATTACTCCAACAAGTACCTCCACAGGTGGGAGCATTTGAAAAAGCAGTCACCCACGATATCATGGAACTATGTATGTGTGAACAACAGCCGTTCAAAAATCTGTCATTAAGGGAGAAACAGGCAGTAGAAACGTTGGCTAAAGATACCACCATCATAATTAAACCAGCGGACAAAGGTGGTTCCATAGTCATTATGGATGTAACCACCTATCGAGACGAATGTCTCAGACAACTTGGGGACTTAAGATCCTATTGCCTCCTCACACAGGATCCTACACCTAGACTTATGACAGAAATAGGTCATATGGTGGAGGAGGCCAGCTCCGAGGGTTGGATCACGGCGACTGAGGCAAAATATCTGATTATTATCAATCCGGCCACCCCCTATTTTTATATTTTGCCCAAAATACATAAGGCGCGAAGGCCACCTCTGATACGCCCTATTATTTCAGGCATTGGTTCACTACTGGAACCTTTATTCACCTGTAACTTGCAGGGTAGGAAAAGGCAGGAGACGTGTCTTAGTTATGATAGGTTTTATTTGGTGGTATAATTGATCAATGCAAGTTTTCCGGGGTACTGCTCTCCGGGGAGATCTGCTTCTTTCAGTTCTGCACTTTCTAAGGATTCCTTCCTCTTTATGTCGAGTTGGACTCCTCCTCTGCTTTCCTTCTTCCGACTCCGTAGTGGAACAGGTTCCGCCGACGGGGAAACACAAAAGAGGAGGGGGATGTCAGTTCACACACTGTACCTTTTGTAGGTATTCGGGAGGGGAGTGAGGCAAACCAATGTGCTCCGGGGGACTAGGGAAGTGAAGGGTAGTGTTTACCAGGGGGGATTCACGGGGTGCCTCTACCCTTCCTCCCAACCCAACCCGTGATACGTTTATGCACCTCTGTCCGCCACACACCTCCTGGCGTGCGGCTGGGTGACCCGTAGTGTCGTTGGCCTCCTGGCTTCTGTTCCCTTCGGTCCTCTGCCTCCGCTGTTCTGCTCCTCGCTTTGGCCGTTCCTCGCGTCTTCTCCACCTCCGATGTTCCTCGCGTCTCTTCCGCCTCCGATGTTCCTCGCGTCTCCTCCACCTCCGATGTTCCTCGCGTCTCCTCCGCCTCCGATGTGTTTCTCTCGAGTCTGCTCTTCTCTTCGATTCTGCTCCACGCCGCTCCTCTCCACACGCTGTCCACTCCTCAGGTGTAAAGACACACCTGGGCTCTCTCGCTGACGGCGTTTAAGGTCGGACTAGGCTCCTCCTCCTCGCTGCACACGCCTGTCCAGGTAAAGGGCCCGGTACCTTCATCCTCCTCATCGCAACTGTACCGTTCCTGGTGTAAGTTCCAAACAGGGGGTATTGTCGGCTGTGGAAACAAGAGGGAGAGGTCACAGGTTGAGTGTTCACACCGGGGTTCAGGGGGCGGAGGCAACCCGTCCCTGTTACACCACCTGTGTGGACTTTTTTCTGAGGCCTATGGTTAGAAAAATGCCTACCTTTTTGCAAGATACTAAAGACATATTGCGTCTGCTTCCTGAGATCACATTTAACATTGAGACTGATTTTTTGGTCAGTTTCGATGTTGAGTCATTGTACACGTGCATACCCCAAGGTGAGACTCTACAAGCAGTCAGGGGTTTACTTGAAGCTAGCGAGTTAAACAGCATCACTCCTGTGAACTTTATCATGGACTGTGCTCGACTAGCTATGACTGAGAACTTTTTTGGTTTTGAAGATAAGATCTACCTGCAGACATCCGGGACCTCGATGGGTAGTGTGTTTGCACCATCGCTGGCTAATCTCTATGTCCACCTTTTTGAAGAAGAATGTGTCCTCAACCACAGCAACCCATTTTTTCATCAGGTGTTGCTGTGGAAACGCTATATTGATGGCATTTTGGTCATTTGGCGTGGGGAAGAACAGTCTATTTTGGACTTTCAAATCTGGCTGAATAGCAAGAACCCATATTTGAAGATCACAGGTGATCTCAGTAATGAAGAACTTCCCTTTCTGGACATAACTATATTCCCTATGGATGGCAGACTAGGGAGTAGATTATATTGAAAACCTATGACCAAGAACTCCCTTCTGACCTTCAACAGCCACCATCCTAAATCTCTTCAGGAGAATACCTGTTGGGCAGTGTTTGAGGGTCCGTAGAAACTGTTCTGTTAACTCAGACTTTGATTTCTATGCCAGAGATCTTGCCTCGAAACTACGTGAAGCTTGTGATTAGCTTTATTGCAGTAGTGTTCCAGAGGTCCTGATGAAAGCTGGGTAGGTTTAACTTTCCTACAAAGGCTGAAACATGTTGACCAAGTACCATCCTTAGCAGACAGTTATAATTTCAAACTGTCTTACACTTATTTTAATATTGACACCATGATTTCTTCCCAATAAAATTTTCCTTATGTCATGGTATCCAATTTTACACTTCACTTTTGATTTCTTTTCACACAATTTTTTCACTGCAATTGACATACTACACCATTACAAACATGTTTGTCTTTTGGTATAATCCATCACTGGTGGTTTCTTTGGTTTGGAGAAGAACACAATACCAACAGGTGTGTGGCTCCTTAGCCGGACCATCTTTGGATTTATTGCAGATGATGATGCTCTGCCATATGGGTGGGCTGATGGGATTCATTTCCGTTTTGTTGTATACACTCTACAGGTAGACACAGAGCTTTTTGCATTTTCCTTCGCCCATATCAGTCGTATAGACCATTGACAGTCTTCTTTGTTTTGTTATTGTGAATAGGGGGTTTAGTCTGTCCTTTCGGTCTTTAAACATTTTTTCCCCTTAGACCCTTCACCAATCCTGTTTCAATATCACATCCTAATGCCTATGGTGGGACCGCCAACATCCTGTCAGGCGGTCCCACCTCCTATCACCATCCTAATCAGCCCCATGAATATTACAAAATGAATATAAAATCAATGTATTTTCATATCAAGGAATAGCCATCTGCCCGTTTAATTTCCGTTTAAGTCCCTGTTTAAGTACATCAACTGATAGAGCCTTTTGAAAAAGAATAGTGACCCCATTTTATTCTGAAGACCAGGCTAACAAAAATCATTACCAACTCAACCTTCTTTAACATAATTAATAGCTTTCTGAGAGAAGTGATTTTCTTGCTACATGGCATTATTACATTTTATTTTAAATAAATAAGCGAGCAATCTTTGCCCACGTTTAATGGGATTTTTCAGACCTCTGACATTCCATGAAAATATGCACAAATAATTCCTTGAAAGAAATCCCCAAAATTTATAGCACAAAATGATTTCTGAAATATGATTATTTCTGCAAATTAGGATATTATTAAAATAAGAACATCATGACTGAGTGGGAATAGGATATTAAAAACATATAGCAGGACAATGAACAAATAACACAAGAATGAGATATGAAAGGTGATAACAGAAGAACAAGTACAAATTGTTTAGTAAACATCCAGGATGACTTCAACCATAAATTGGAAGTTAGAGAAAGAGAGCACTTTGACAGTGGGGTGCGGAAAAGCACCTAAATCGATTTCCAACCAAAGCTCATAAAACCTTACATATTTGTCTGAGAAACTAGACAAAGACCTATGAAATGGGTAAAATAAAACAACATTGCCATTACCATATAGAAGCATGACAAACCTACACTCGTTAGGAAGAAATGAAAGAAAATAAACTCAGGAAAAACAATGAGCGGAAAATTACTAAACAACAATAAGTGATGAAGAGCACATCCATGAAAAGTATAACAGAACGGCAATTCTGTATGAAGATAAAGGAAAAAATATATTAACTACTACTAGAAATAGGTATAATATTACAGTCATAGTGAAAAACTGTTGGAATCTCCAATTTGAAGGAGGAAAGACATGAATGAGAAGGCAAATAGTAATAAATAAAAAATCAAACATTGCCAACTTCAATGTCTTCTCATTTGTGGAGTTAAATAGCCTTTTAAAGAGGAGCAGGAGAATCAAACATAGTAGCCTTGTCTTTATATGTGACTTCAAAGATAGAAGGGTGAATTAAGCCAAATCTCTCATTCATAGATTTAAGGAAGGAGGCATGTTTTGTAATTCCCTTTGTCTATTTACAGTAACTCTTGTGACTTTTTTTCCAGACCATAACATTGTTTCCTTAGTTAGGGTACAGATAGAACCTTCATGAGATCTTTAAACTGCAAAAAAGAACAGTGATACCACTAGGTTCAGATTTGGTTTTCAGAGGAGAGATTTTTGGACCAAGGTGATGGCACACTGGATATTGAGAGTCTGATAAACCAACAATCTTAGGTATACTAGAATTCAAAAATGAGATCAGATCATATTCTTGGATTATTATGTCTCTTACAGTTTTCTAAGTCATTGCTATGCTTTTTAGGAGCAGTGATCTCTTTGGCCATAACATCAACTTTTGTAACTATATCAATTAATCAATCAATCACGTCATTTGTATAGCGCACTACTCACCCGGGAGAGTCTCAAGGCGCTGGGGGAGGGGAAAGTTACTGCTCGAACAGCCAGGTCTTGAGCTGCTTCCTGAAGGCGAGATGGTCTTGGGTTCGCCGAAGGTGGGTGGGGAGGGAGTTCCACGTCTTGGCCGCCAGGTAGGAGAAGGATCTTCCTCCGGCGGTGGCTCTGCGGATGCGCAGTACGGTGGCGAGTGTGTGGCCGGTCAATCGTAGCTGGCGGGTGGGCGTGTAGAAGGTCATGCGGTCGTTGAGGTACTTGGGGCCCAGGTCGTGGAGAGCCTTGTGTGCGTGGGTGAGGAGTCTGAACGTGATTCTCTTGCTGACGGGGAGCCAGTGCAGGTCTCTCAGGTGTCCAGTGATGTGGCTGTGTCGGGGCATGTCGAGGATGAGTCGGGCGGAGGCGTTCTGGATGCGTTGGAGTCTTTTTTGAAGTTTCGCTGTGGTTCCGGCGTAGAGGGTGTTCCCGTAGTCCATTCGGCTGGTGACGAGTGCCTGGGTGACGGTCTTCCTGGTTTCCGTGGGGATCCATCTGAAGATCTTGCGGAGCATGCGCAGGGTGTTGTAGCACGAGGATGAGACGGCGTTGACTTGTCTGGTCATTGACAGGGAGGAGTCCAGGATGAAGCCCAGGTTGCTTGCGTGGTCTGTCGGTTTGGGAGCGGTGCCCAGGGCCGGGGGCCACCAGGAGTCGTCCCAGGCAGAGGGTGATGATCCCAGGATGAGGACTTCCGTCTTGTCCAAGTTCAGTTTAAGGCGGCTGTTCCTCATCCAGTCGGCGAAGTTTTGCATCCCTTCGTGTAGGTTGGCTCTGGCGGTGGTGGGCTCGCTGGTGAGGGAGAGGATGAGCTGGGTGTCGTCGGCGTAGGAGATGATGTTGAGGTTGTGCTGGCGTGCGATGGCTGCGAGGGGGCTCATGTAGACGTTGAAGAGAGTTGGGCTGAGTGAAGATCCTTGTGGTACGCCGCAGATGACTTCGGTGGCCTCGGATCTGAACGGAGGGAGGCGGACTCTTTGGGTTCTTCCGGTGAGGAACGAGATGATCCATTCCAGCGCTTTTTCTCGAATTCCGATGTTGCTGAGGCGCTTCACTAGAGTTCGGTGGCAGACTGTGTCGAATGCCGCAGAGAGGTCCAGGAGGATGAGGGCCGCTGTTTCCCCGTTGTTGATCAGGGTTCTGATGTCGTCGGTGGCTGAGATCAGGGCGGTCTCGGTGCTGTGGTTGGCCTGAAACCCGGACTGCGAGGGGTCGAGGGATCCGTTCGTCTCGAGGAAGGCGGGCAGCTGTTTGTTGACGGTCTTCTCGATGACTTTGGCCGGAAAAGGAAGGAGCGAGATGGGACGGTAGTTCTTGAGGTCGGTGGGGTCCGCCGTTGGTTTCTTCAGGAGGGCGGTCAGCTCGGTGTGCTTCCAGCTCTCCGGGAATGTGGCTGTGTGGAAGGAGGAGTTGATGGTGTCTCGGAGATGGGGTGCGATGGTGGCGTCGGCTTTGTTGAAGACGTGGTGTGGGCACGGGTCGGTTGGTGATCCGGAGTGGATGAAGTTCATCATGCGGATGGTGTCTTCGGTGCTGATCGGGGTCCTGTTGCAGAGGGTGGTGGTGGCGGGCGTTGGTTCTGTGGTAGGGTGCGTGGTCAGTGCGTCGAAGCTGTTGTGTATGTCGGCGATCTTGCGGTGGAAGAACGAGGCGAGTGAGTTGCAGAGGTCTTGCAAGGGAGTGATGTCGTTGTTTCCGGCGCTGGGGTTGGAGAACTCATTGACGATGCTGAAGAGTTCCTTGCTGTCGTGGGTGTTGTTGTCCAGTCGTTCTATGAGTGCCGTCTTCTTGGTGGCGCGGATCAGCTGATGGTGTTTGCGGATGGCGTGCTTGAGGGCGGTCCTGTTGTCTGTGGTGTGGTCGAGCCGCCAGGCTTTCTCGAGGGTGCGTCAGTTCTTCTTGGATTCCTTGAGTTCGTCGGTAAACCAGGGGGTTTTCTTGCTGCCGTGTCTGCTGGGAGGGTTCTTCGGCGCAGGTGGTCAGCCACTTGGTGAGGTTGCTGGCTGCTTCGTTGGGGTCCGTTGTGCTGGTGGGAGTGTTCTGGCTGAGGGAGGCGGTGAGCTGCTCGGCGGTGATCTTGCTCCAGCATCGGCGGGGGACCTGTTGCGGGTGGTGGTGGGTCATAGTTTTTTTGAAGCTGAAGTGGACGCAGCTGTGGCCGGTCCAGTGGAGTCCGGTGGCGTGGCTGAAGGAGATGTGCTTGCTGGATGAGAAGAATGGGTCAAGAGTGTGGCCGGCGTAGTGGGTGGGGGTGTTCACTAGTTGCTTGAGTCCGAGGTTGGCGAGGTTGTCCAGCAGGGCGGTGGTGTTTCTGTCATTGTTGTTCTCCAGGTGAAAGTTGAGGTCTCCTAGGAGGATGTAGTTGGTGGAGGGCAGGACGTGTGGGCTGATGAAGTCTGTGATGTCTTCGCTGAATTGTGTGCGTGGTCCCGGTGGTCTGTAGATGAGGGTGCCGCGGAGGGTGGTCTTGGGGTCAGTGTATATCTGGAAGTGCAGGTGTTCAGCGGCGGTGAAGGTTTCGTCGGAGTTAGTTGAGATGCGGATGGTGTTCTTGTGTACGATGGCGATGCCTCCTCCCGTCTGGTTGATGCGGTCCTTCCGGGTGATCTTGTATCCGTCCGGGATGGCTATGGCGATGTTGGACGCTGAGGAGGCGTTCATCCAGGTTTCGGTGAGGAAGGCGACGTCCGGTGCTGTCGTGTCGAGCAGGTCCCAGAGTTCCACGGCGTGCCTGTGGATGGAGCGGGTGTTAAGCAGGATGCACTTCAGGTGGTTGCTGCTGGTGCAGGGCTTGGCGGGGGCCGTGGAGGTCCGGTAGCAGGAGAAACGGCAGGCTTGGCAGGCGAAGGGTCCGTGGGTGCGTCTCGGGGTGGCTCGGTAGCAGGCAGGGTTCCGGCCAGTGTTGAGTTTGTTGAGTGTTGCGGCGTCGTAGGTCTGTCGGTCGTCTTGCTTCGGCGGGGGCCAGGGGTCCTGGCACTGGGCGCGGTCCAGGCGCGGACGGGCGCAGACGGGCTTACCTTTGGCGCACCTTCGGCGCTCAATCGGTGCTCCCGCTGCACGCGTCCGCTGCGCGGTCGCTCAGGGGGCGTCATAAGTAAGGAGCCGGGAGGGAGGAGCAGCTGGGTGGCGGGAGCGGGGCGGCGAATGGAGTCGCAGGGGGGCGGGGCCGCAGGGAGGCAGTGGCGGGAAATCCAAGGGTCTGCGGTCAGCGGGGATCCCAGGAGCTGCGGGCGGCGCTCGAGGGAAACTGCAGGCAGGAGGCGGCAAGGCAAGGCAGGCAGGAGCGGCAGCAGAGGGTGGAGCGACCAAGCCCTGAGGAGAGCTGAGCGGTCTTGAGTGTCACTGATTCGTTGTTCAATCATTGTGACTCTGGATTGAAGGATATAATATTTGTCTTCAGGTCTTTGGAAAGTGGTATTTGCCTCTACCATAAAACGATTCACATTTTTTTATCTTATCTATCAGATCCTCTAAAGTTTAGAGGTGGAGACTTAGTAAAAGAAATAGGGTATTTTTTCAGATCCAGATCTGTGATTGCTACCTAGGGAATCTCTTTACAAGAGTTAACGGCAATGGATGACTGCAATATTGGTTTTGGGATTGAGGAAATTCAACAATTTTTAGGGTATTGGTACCTACCATGGATAAGCAAGAACTACAGACAAGTGATAAATGGGAGGTAGCAGAAGAGAGAATTTTCATTTGAAAGCACCTGACTCTTTCCATCAAAGACACACCAAAATTCATTTGTAGGATTGTAGTTATATTAAAAACGATTTAGCAGACAATTCCGAAGAAATCTATGCAATGTCACTGCAGATATACAGTGAAATTGCTGGCAATAGGCAACAACCAATTGAACCAAGTGGAGAGTTGTATAATCAGAAACGAATAACACAAGGAGAGACACAAACAAAATCTTTCCAAAAATATGGAGATTTATCAAGCAGCTCACTCCCCTGATGATGCTCCCAGATATGGTCTTCGGGAAAGCACTCATACTGAACTTTTAATTTGATGATTCAATTAGAAAAGTGCTGGTACCACTTTATAGTGTGCCAATGCTTTTACCCATGTCATCAAAATAGTGAAGAAACAGGATAATTTTATCGTATTCATCAAAAATGAAATACTTTAAGGAGCATTTGCACAGTAGTAGTTAAGGAAATTAAAAAAACATCTTTGGAGATGATGCTGGGAGAAAAATTCGCCATGTCTAACAAAGAAAGGAGAGAGCATGAAACGTAACTCCTGTCAGGAACATGGAGTGTGACTGGCAGGCTCGGAGATGTGCATACGGGAAACTTGTATTGCAAAAAATAACACTTCTGAGATTGTTAGAAAACTCATCAGGCTACTCCCAAGCCATTGAGACAACAGTGGTGGCTGCCTTAGAACGAAGGTGGTGGGGTGGGTGGAATGGATAAAACAAATTGAAAAAATAAACTTACCTTCTCCATCACACAGCCTCTCTCACTGCCGGACATCTCTCCTCCATCCTGGAAGGAAGGTTTGCTGGAAGGCTTTCGGACTCTCCCAGCCAATCACGACGCTGAAGGAGCAACATCATGATTGGTTTGAGCATCCTGTCTGGACGCTCAGGCAGTGCTTGGGAGCCTGGGCATGTTCTCCATGTGGCTGTGCTACACAGCCCAATGGAGAACATGCCAAGTGGGCCGGCCAAACTTTCATGTGCCCTTAGAGGAGTGCATTCCACCTCTCCTCTGCTCTGGTGTCAGAACTCAGCTCCACCCGACTCCCGCATAGAAAAATAAAATGATAATTACCTCCTTTTATTAACAAAATAGCAGTTGGGCGATGATCATCTGCCTAAGCGGCAAGCCATTGACCACCAATATATATGAAAAACTGGTTTTGGGCTACAGAAGCTGAGTCACCTAGTGGCCATCTTGTGGGCACCCAAACCATGCCCAGAATGTGTGGTTTTTAACCTCATTTGCATTGCACTTTTTAACCATGTTGTTGACACTTGCAAGAATACTCCAATGGCTTCTCTTCTCCTTGCCACTGATGAATGCAGAAAATCTGCAGGTGTAGAGACATTGCTGAATGCTCAAATAATGGTGTTTTGTTAATTATGTATTGTTTAATACCACGTTTTGTCACGTATAAGCACTGTAAACAACAGTGGTAACTATTACTCAATTCAATGGTTCTCAAATTACCGATTTCAGAGGATGAAATACTGATTTGGCCTCTCTGTGAAATCAAACTGGTGGCAGGATGTCAAACAAAATGTCAGTGGACAGTGTCAAATACTTCTGAGTTTTGGATTTTAGAATTTACACATGGAAAATGTTTTGGGATTAATACCCTGCATGCCTGTGCAGAAACTATTGCTGTGCTGTCCGCGATTAGAATGATATGTTGCGGATGATTACCCTTAGGATAGTAATGTACATGAGTGTGTGATGTAAAATTATATGCTGTATCTTGCAACATCCGATTTTCCTTTTTTCAAAGGGCTATCCTTCCAGAGCTTTTGTTCTTGTCAAATTTCTTGTGAAGAAGAATAACAGATGCTCTAGTGTACTATTCAGTGATGCCTCCAAGCATGGAGTCCAGGAATACATCATATTAAATATTGGCTTTACTAACTGACATTTTTCTTCCATTTTGCGCCTTGCAATTCCCCTAAAAATCAATTATGAAGCAGTCTGTCTGTATGTTGCAGTACACAGGAGCTTTCTATGTATTTCCCTTTCCGGCTTGTACACAATGTTTTATAATAACCCTTTGACAGCTTAATAGATTGTTACAATTGGGAAATGTTAAAAGAAAGTGTGTTTTCATTTGAGCATCATTTCATCTCCTTACACGCCCATGGCAGGAAAAGAATACCAGGCAAGTAAATATTGCTGCACTGGGAATCAGCTTGGATTCTCTTTGACAAAATATTGCATGTGTTTCTTCAGAGTCTATCTTTCTGCCTCAGAATCACTTCAAACAGAGGAGAAAAATACAAAAGGAAGATGGTGCCAGTCTGTAACAGTTTAATAAAATAAAAGGCCCCTTGTTATAAAATACTACAGAAACAAGAACATTATCTGAAATAAATATGTTAACGATTTGCCAGTTCCTAATTATTAATATTATGATTTAACAAAGTAAAACTAAACAATTATAGGTATACTCATAAATACCACAGTACATATTTTGTCATGCCAGATTGACGTACAGGGAGTGGAAGAAAAATGGGTTAGGGCACCTTATACATCCTGTATAGGTGATTTCCGTTCCAAATGCAAATGTAAATGAAGTAATTAAATTAAAATCGAGTACAGAACAGAACTACGCACCAATACAACCATGTCCTTAACACATCATCATACCCATAAAGCCATTCTTTTTAACATGGTCGACTCTTCTTTAATGTAGGGGATAGCAACTGGATATTGACTTTAAGAAGCCTTGGAAAATCTCCTGGCATACTTTTTTGAGTGAAACACAAGTCGGCTGAAACTTACAGACAGGAACAGATGATTTTTTTTATCACATAAAAAAAAATGATAATTACTAAATATGTAATCAACATGCTTTTAAATTCTGTGTTTAAAATGACAGTGGAGTATGGATTCCACTTAAACAATACTCTGTGTGCCTGTGAATGAAGGCAATATCTGAACGTAATTCAGTTAGCACTAAGCATGGGCGGAAAATCCGTTTCGCTCGCGGATTTTGCGGATTTTCGGTAAATTCGCAATCCGCGAGATTCGCGAATTTCACGCAAAATCCGCAAATCCGCGAGCAGCGGATTTTGCTTGCACTGCTCGCACTGTTCGCGTGAGTTCGCGGCTTCCCAGTACAACTTCGCGCCCCGCGAATAAGTGCAAAATTGCAGAAATACGATCTTAGCAAAACTGAAACTACTTACCAGGTTCAAAAGTTCAGGCTCATCATTAGTAGCCATTTCCTGTAGTGCTTGCTGAGGGGCCCCTCCAGAGTTCAGTTGCCAGTTGCAACTATTATGTGACCCTGCTCTGAACCTCAGAATAGTTACACATATGCCACAAAGGTCCTGAATTACAGCTAAGGGAGACAAGCAGGAGCCAGGCTGGCAGTTCAAATCCATTAATCAGCCCCTAATTCATTATTGTCAGTTGGGGCAGGGCAGGTGTTGTAACTAATTTTGCAACAATGAAAGCACTTAGCAAGTGCAAAAGATCACTAATCAGGAAGCACTAAGGAAGCAGGTGCCAGCTAAAAAAATATTCTGTGACACATTAAACAGCCCCAAATTAATTCAGGTCACTTGAGGCAGGGAAGGTATGCTTGCGTTGCCACAATAATGTACACTGACTGGACAACCAGAGGGTGCTGTGATGAAACAGAGGGTGGCATGGGTGGGCCAGAGGGTGGCATGAGTAGTCAGAGAGTGGCAGTGGTGACAGAGAGTGGCAGTGATGAAGAAGAGTGTCCCAAACAGGCTGGACACGTAGAAACAACAAGTTCGCGAAACTTGCGACCCGACAGGTAAGTTCGCAATTTGCGACATTGTACAAAACCCTCGCGAACTGGCAGAAACCCGCGCAAACACAAAAAAAAAATCCGCAAATTCGCGAGAATTCACGGATTTTGCGGATTGCGAGTTCGCAAATCCGCAAAATTCGCGAACGCGAGATTCGCAAAATTCGCCCATGCTTAGTTAGCACACACCCTATCTCGCAACATGCGTAACCCTTCAAGTGGGAGTGCCTACCTGCTGGCTTAAAGCCAAGAGCCCTATTCAGATTGCATTTTATACGTTATGTATTCAAAATGTTCCTACAAAAAAATCAAAAAAGGCTAAAGGTGTAATTACTTATGAGAACTGTTCAAGATGCCTTTGGCTTTTGTCAGGCAGTGCTCATTTTGTAACAGTGGTTGTAGGCGGTGGGCAGCAGCACTCATTTAAAAGGATCAGGCCTTATTTTTCATCTGCAGACTGTTACCAAGAGCAGGAGACAGAGGGTTCTATTTTCTAAGATTTTATACTGTGTTTGCGTCACAAAAGTAACACAAAACAATGCTATATCTTTTCCAACTATATACTTTCCCACGAAAAACATGTTTTACGCTGGAAATCCCTTGAAAGTAATGCAAAGCAGTGCAGAGCATGTACCATGGGTGGTGCAGTATGTGTTCCCGTGCAACCACCCAAGGCTTCTGACTCTAGGCCCCTACTACTCAAAAAAGTAGACAGGGTTTAACATTCGAAAATAGCACCAATTTCAAATAGACGCTATGAAGGACAAATGCTTTCATTTCTACTTTCTTTTCCGACTTTGTATGTGTGCTGCACTGTACAGCACACATACAAAGAGGGAAAAGGTTTCACATTTGTCTAAGTGTGGTATTTTGTACTGTAAGGGTTCCCTTCCAGTATAAAACCTATGCTAGACCCGTGGAGACACCCTTGTACTGTGGCGCAAAGGTGTGTTTGTGGTGTACAACAGCATATTTTTGTGCTGGTGCTTGGGAGTGGGGCAGATTGACATAACTCCTTAAATTTGGCGCTCTGTTCCTCTTTCCTTCAACTCAGTGCAGCATTTGCTGTTGCTGTGCAGTGCGCCGTGAGAATCTAGTAAATCTGCTCCAAAAAAGTCAGAATAGCAAGAAAGAACTGGGACGTGAAAGATAAGACAACTGTGACAAACGGAGAAATCCGGGATGAATAAGAACCTACAAGAGTGAGATAGAGACAAGTGTTGGGTGGTGTAAGAAAGAGGCATGCGACGGAATCAAAACTCGCTATTCCATTTTTTTTTTTTTACAAATAAAGAACTGTGTTCTTGAACTTTGCAGTTACTATACATAATTAAAACGTAGAGTTGCTGTGAACAAACTTACCAAGGAAGTGCACCAACCCAGAAAGAGAAGAAACACCCCAACCTTGAAGTTCTGCACCGTGATGTTACTGAGATAGTTGCAGAAAGAGACACATTAAAGTGTGAACACGCTTCTGACACATTCCTTCTAATCATTCATGTGAGAAGGTGGCCTGATATGCAGTGCTCACTATTCTAGTGAACACTATGTATCAGTCCAGCAACCCTTATTGATGATTGGTTGTAAGTCAACCTTATAGACCAGCTATCCTAGTAGCGTGGATACGAGCAGTCTAAGGCTAAAGACTCGAGAGGGCGTGTTAAGCCAGCTGTTTACCACACATATACCCCTTGAATACCCAGTGAAAGGACACCACACAAGTGTTATGAAAATAAACAGTTATTTATTAAGAATCACAACAGCCCTGTACTCTTTATGAGGCCAGGGTACTAAGCACAAACCAAAACTCCTACAAAAATACTTAAGTTAGCACAGTATATACAAATGCCAGAGGGGCACGGAAAACCATATACTCTGAAAGTGGAATGCGAAATTACTAGCAGGTAAGTACAGTACTAATAGCCTTTGGAATCGCTAGGACTTGACTATAGAATTGTTAGATTACTTCCAGGAGACCCAGGGGACTCGGGTGCAGAGTGTGCACTCTCACGCGTGATGCGGGACAAAGTCTATGGTAGCTAGGAATTGCAAAGTTAGTGTTCTCGGGCGAACCCGACCTGGTAGGAGGAAAACGAAAGTGGATTCTGACCCTTGGATAGTGAGGCTATGCTGGGGCACCGAAATGCCGAAGTTACCTAGCCCAGGGGCTGCAGCTGCATAGGTCTCAAAAGACGTCGGGAATCCTCATTGCCGGACCAGGAGCCTGGAAGAAAGAAGTTGCTGGCAGGCGACCAGTGAAGAAAGTTTGATGGATCCAAGCCTGGATCAAAGGAAGATGACACCTGAAAGCAGAGGGGACCAAGTTCGAGACTACTAGCCAGGAGTCAGTGGGCACCAGGAGGGCACCGGATGGTAGCCACCTCGACTAGGTGAGTGGGTGACGCTGTGCTCGCAGATCTCACGGACCAGGAGGCGTTGTTGGCGACCAGGATGGAGGAGCGAGCTGTCCCACGATGGATGAAGCTGTCGGCGTCGCTGGACCCAGGATTGGGCAACAAAGCCTTGGCAAATTCAAGCCCACGCGGTGGACTCAAAATGGCGTCTGGAGTGGACCAGGAGGGTCCGGGGTGCCTCTCTTGAAGAAGGAAGCAAGGGCCAGTCTGGAGCAACCAGATCAGCAGCAGTGATGTCGTCGGGCGTCATGAAGAAGGCCACAAGCCAGCCGGCTAGTAGCCACACAGCGCGGTGAGCACGCACAAGCAGAAGGGCCCCACGCAGATCGTGGAGATGCTGGAGGGCTGATCTTCGGTGCTGGAGCTGCTCAGGGTTGGGGCTTCTCGGACCCCAAAGCACTCCCCAGTGGTAGACTCGGTGGGCTTGTTACAAAGAAGTCGTGCAGTCTTGGCGATCGTCGGTCCCTCGAGGTCTCGTCGCACTCACGGTTCTCAGCTTTGCTGTAGAGGTGAGTAGAGGTCAGAGGTGCCAGGGAAGCCGGGTCTCGTCGAGCTGGGTCGTCGGATTCGTGAATAAGGACTTGCAGCAGACCGCAGTGTTCTTAGGATGGTGCCCGCTTGATGCAGGGTGACTACTCAATTGGAAATGTACCTAGGGTACATGGAATCCATTTTAAAGAGAGAGCAGTAGGCCTGGGGTCCTGATTTGCAGGGTCCCAGGTCGACTATGTCCAAAACCAGCTAAAACACAGGGCAAAAAGTTGGGGGCAACCATAGTCAGGAGGTACCTTCCTACACAACCCCCCCCCCAAACGAAAGGAGATAAGGCTATCCTTGTCCAGGTAAGCCTCTATTACCTAAGTGGCCATATAAGGAAGGACCAGCTCTGGCTTGGTTTCCCCCTGTGTCATGGTCCACTAGGCAACCCCTCACCCTAAGGGTATCTGAGGGTCTCCACCATAGGGAATCTCTGTCTCTGGTGTGTCTTGGGAAAGAAGAAGGCTGATGCTGGGATGGAGTACTGAAGTGAGGCTCCTCTACCTTTGGGCTCAACTTCCTCCAATCACCATCCATCATGTGTGCCTTTCTTTCTTTAGCTGAGGTGCACTGAGCTCTCAGGGTCAGTCTCTGGCTACCTAAATCTTGAGGCTGAGTCCCTCTGTTTGGCTTACTGGAGGGACAGGTCAGGTCTGGGGTTTTTAGGCCCCATGTTTGGCTGTGCCCAACAGTGTCCAGCTGGGGGAGTTCCCTAGCTACTTTTAAGGGGGATCCCTCAGGAGTCTGTTCTATTTTCACTTGGCTAGGTTTACCGGCTTCAGTGATCCTAATCTGCTGATTAAGGGGTTCTTTTGGACAGGGGGCCCTTTGGGGTCCACCACTGGCCTCCCTGATCTCTTCAGCCCTGGGCTGACTGAGGCAGGGTAGAGAGGTGCAGGTTACCTGCTCCAGACTGGGTCCCACCTGGGAAGGGTCCACTGCCATCAGGGGCTCTGCCAGGCTAGGCCTGACTACCTCTTGGGCAGTTCCTTCAACAGGGGTAGAGTCAGTTCCCTGAGGAGGCTGGCTCTCACCTAGTGTCTGGGAGGGGGAAGACTCTTCTTCCTCCTCAATGCTCTCTGTTTGAGTGGAGTGATCCATTGTTTCAGGCTTCACAGCCTCACTATCTGTTTGAGTAGAGGCTGAGACCATTTCAACCTTGCCAACCTTTTCAGGAGGGCACTCAGTTTGTGTTTGGGCTGTGACTGTCACAGCCTTCCTATCCTGTTCAGGGAAGTCTGTCTGAGCCTGGGCAGTGGCTACCACTGCCCTTCCAACCTTTTCAGGGAGGAATGGTGCTTGGACTGGGGCTGTAGTTATTACTGCCCCACTAACCTGTCTGGATAGGCCTATCATTCTGGAGTGAGTTTCTTGTTCCACCTCAGCCCATGCTGAGAGTTCCAGGTCATTCCCCAGTAAGCAATCTACAGGTAGGTTATCTGTCACTGCCACTCTCATGGGCCCTGTGACATTACCCCAACTGAGCTTGACTACTGCCATGGGATGCCTTCTCTTCACTCCATGAATGTCTGTCACCTGATAAGTAAAACCAGGGGTCAGTTGAGCAGAGGGGACCAGATGGTCAATCACCATGGTGATGCTGGCCCCTGTGTCTCTGAATGCCTCAACTTTCTGACCATTCACTAAAACCTTGTGTCTATACTTCCCCAAAAGGTGGGGTCCAGTAGTGAAGTTGGCAAACCCCATGCCAGTCTCACAGACAAGAGTGTGGTCAGGGAACCTGGCTAGGCCATAGTCCTCCTGATGGCCCAGAGTAATGCCCACCACATTCTTGGGGGCACTCCCACCACCTGGGGGATTACCACTAGTGGTAACAGGAGGTTTAGGAGTATTACCTGGGGGTATATTTCCCTTATTGCCATTTTTAGGGCAACTGGCATCACTTTTGTAATGACCCACCTGTTTACAGGTATGGTAATAAGGTTTCTTCTGTTCTGAAGGAGTGTTCTGGGACCCACCACCCTTGTTGGAGTTTTGGGGCCCTTGGGAAGTCTTCTCTGTGGATTTATCCCCACCCTTCTCTTGAGGCTTGGTTGATTCCTTTTTCTGGTCACCACCCTGGTTTTTAGGCCTAACCCTGGTTCTGACCCATTTGTCTGCCCTCTTACCCAATTCCTGTGGAGAGGTCAGATCAGAGTCTACCAGGTGCTGATGTAATAACTGGTTCTGACAATTATTTAAGATTTGCTCCCTCATAATTAGATTATACAATCCTTTAAAAGCAGTAACCTTACTACCCAGTAGCCAGCCTTCAAAAGCCTTAGTGGCACAATCAACAAAGTCAGTCCAATCTTGAGACTGAGTTTTCTGGGTGTCTCTGAACAGCATCCTGTATTGTTCAGTGGTTAAACCAAACCCATCAACCAGTGTATTCTTCAAGATTTGGTAATTGTTAGCATCCTCAACTCTAGTAGTGAGGAGCTTATCTCTACCTTTACCATCAAAGGAGAGCCACAAGATAGCTGCCCACTGACTTTGGGGAACACCCTGCACAGTGCAGGCTCTCTCCAAAGCAGTAATCCATTTGTGGATGTCATCCCCTTCTTTAAAGGGGGGCACTATCTTATTCAGGTGCTTTGTATCAAAACTCCTTTCCCTATTGCTAGGTTTATTGCTGCCACCAGTGGGCTGTAGCCCACATAATTCTTGCTCTCTAGCAAGGGCAAGTCTCTCTTTGGCCAGGGCAAGTTCTTCCCTTTCAATCCTCAGTTTGATTGCCCTTTCTTCAGCTTCATACACTCTCCTCTTAGGGGAAGACATCCCTCTGTGAGAAGAGTTGAGAGAGCCATTGGTTCGAAGGGATCTGTTAGAGCCTCTTGATAGAGACCTAACTCGTCCATTCCCAATGTTAAGCTGACCTGAGAGTGGGCCCAGGAGTCCCCTAGTACCAAGCTCATGTCTGCTTAAGTTGGACCTGGTTAGTCTATTGACTTCTACCTGTCCCTTATCTGCCTCATCCCCTGACAACTGGTCCTCATCCTCATCCTCAGCATCATCTGCTTCCTGGAGGGGATGGTCCTGGCTATCAAAGGGTCCCTGTAAGGAGGGCAAACTCCCCTCTGGATTAGAAGGGTCTGGGTTACCAGCCCTACTGGCATCATAAGCCTCTAAGAGACCAATCAGAAAGGAAGTTGTGGGGTTAGACCCCTGTTTTAGCTTCCTGAGGGTACACACTTGTCTCATCTCATGGAAGCTAAGAGCAGCATATTTTGAAGTAAGGACCTGTGGAGGGTCCACTGACACAAGGGGATACTCAGAGTTTCCTCCTTTGTCTGACATGCTGATTCTAGTGTGGTGTAAGTGATGCACCTACCTACACTATGTGTTTACCTACTGATCCCTTGCTAACAGTTGCAGCCAAGGTGTGCTAAGCCTTGAGGAGCTGCAACAGCTGGTTCAGTAGAACTCAGAGTATTCTAAGCTTAGTTATATGTACTAACAGTACTTATGTGATCTTTCAACAAGATATTCTTAGGATACGTGTGGTAAAACAACAGCAAGCTCAAATCCCAACCGCTGCTCACCAATGTGAGAAGGTGGCCTGATATGCAGTGCTCACTATTCTAGTGAACACTATGTATCAGTCCAGCAACCCTTATTGATGATTGGTTGTAAGTCAACCTTATAGACCAGCTATCCTAGTAGCGTGGATACGAGCAGTCTAAGGCTAAAGACTCGAGAGGGCGTGTTAAGCCAGCTGTTTACCACACATATACCCCTTGAATACCCAGTGAAAGGACACCACACAAGTGTTATGAAAATAAACAGTTATTTATTAAGAATCACAACAGCCCTGTACTCTTTATGAGGCCAGGGTACTAAGCACAAACCAAAACTCTTACAAAAATACTTAAGTTAGCACAGTATATACAAATGCCCGAGGGGCACGGAAACCCATATACTCTGAAAGTGGAATGCGAAATTACTAGCAGGTAAGTACAGTACTAATAGCCTTTGGAATCGCTAGGACTTGACTATAGAATCGTTAGATTACTTCCAGGAGACCCAGGGGACTCGGGTGCAGAGTGTGCACTCTCACGCGTGATGCGGGACAAAGTCTATGGTAGCTAGGAATTGCAAAGTTAGTGTTCTCGGGCGAACCCGACCTGGTAGGAGGAAAACGAAAGTGGATTCTGACCCTTGGATAGTGAGGCTATGCTGGGGCACCGAAATGCCGAAGTTACCTAGCCCAGGGGCTGCAGCTGCATAGGTCTCAAAAGACGTCGGGAATCCTCGTTGCCGGACCAGGAGCCTGGAAGAAAGAAGTTGCTGGCAGGCGACCAGTGAAGAAAGTTCGATGGATCCAAGCCTGGATCAAAGGAAGATGACACCTGAAAGCAGAGGGGACCAAGTTCGAGACTACTAGCCAGTAGTCAGTGGGCACCAGGAGGGCACCGGATGGTAGCCACCTCGACTAGGTGAGTGGGTGACGCTGTGCTCGCAGATCTCACGGACCAGGAGGCGTTGTCGGCGGCCAGGATGGAGGAGCGAGCTGTCCCACGATGGATGAAGCTGTCGGCGTCGCTGGACCCAGGATTGGGCAACAAAGCCTTGGCAAATTCAAGCCCGCGCGGTGGACTCAAAATGGCGTCTGGAGTGGACCAGGAGGGTCCGGGGTGCCTCTCTTGAAGAAGGAAGCAAGGGCCAGTCTGGAGCAACCAGATCAGCAGCAGTGATGTCGTCGGGCGTCGTGAAGAAGGCCACAAGCCAGCCGGCTAGTAGCCACACAGCGCGGTGAGCACGCACAAGCAGAAGGGCCCCACGCAGATCGTGGAGATGCTGGAGGGCTGATCTTCGGTGCTGGAGCTGCTCAGGGTTGGGGCTTCTCGGACCCCAAAGCACTCACCAGTGGTAGACTCGGTGGGCTTGTTACAAAGAAGTCGTGCAGTCTTGGCGATCGTCGGTCCCTCGAGGTCTCGTCGCACTCACGGTTCTCAGCTTTGCTGTAGAGGTGAGTAGAGGTCAGAGGTGCCAGGGAAGCCGGGTCTCGTCGAGCTGGGTCGTCGGATTCGTGAATAAGGACTTGCAGCAGACCGCAGTGTTCTTAGGATGGTGCCCGCTTGATGCAGGGTGACTACTCCTTAGCCACAAGGGAGAATCTTGAAGAAGAAATCTTGATGTCCTTTCGCAGAAAGTCGTGTCTTGATTCCAAAGATGATCTAATTTGAACAGGGGGCCCGCTCCCATCTTTATACTAAAAAAGGGGGCTGACCCGGTGACTAGGTCCTGCCTATGGGTGGGACTAGGAGGGGGGTGGTTACACCCCTCTCCCCTGCCGGACTTCCCCAGGCCAGGGGCTGGTGTGCCCCTGGAACTGGTTCTGACTGGCCTATGCGTAGTGAGCACCAGGGTGCCACTCAGCAGTCACCTTCCTGAAAAGCCCTGCCTACCCAGGATACACAAAACCATGTCTGGGATGGTGCTAGCACCGCCCCGGACAGGAAACCCTTTGTCCAAGCTCCCCTCGCTGGAAGGACTCCCAGCTGCAGGGGGTCAGACTCGTGTCTGTGGTGGCAGCATCCATTTTGTGGAGCTGAGGCTTTAGTTAACTTTAACCGGGGTTCACAGTTACATACATGTCGTGTCCCTCTAGAAGGGTGGAATGCTAACCCCGTCGCCAGAATTGGCGAGGGGTTAGTATTCCAATTCGTATGACACCTTACTCGACATGTTTTGATAAAGCAATACCAAAGTTAGCATTTAACCGCGAGGATTATAATGCACTTAAGAGTATATGGTATGCGATATCATGGAACAGCTATTAGGACTTGGTTCCGCAAGCTGCAGACAGGCTCAGCTCATGCCAGAGCACCATCTCACACGATTCCAAGCACTCTACCTTCAGGATTGTCAAGGCCTGCCATAGGAGTGACTGATAGGAATCTGTGTGTCCATTTTAGGGTTAGGTATAGGTATACTACACCTACAGCAAAGGGTGATTACACGACTTTGCCCCAGCTGTCATGCAGCCAGTTGTGTCAAATTTAGGAGGCCAGCCAGGGGTGGCATAATACATGCTGCAGCCCCTGGCAGCCCTGGGTACACCTATGCCCTGAGTTACAGGGTCTGATAAGGTGGCCCAGTACCAATTGGAAATGTACCTAGGGTACATGGAATCCATTTTAAAGAGAGAGCAGTAGGCCTGGGGTCCTGATTGGCAGGGTCCCAGGTCGACTATGTCCAAAACCAGCTAAAACACAGGGCAAAAAGTTGGGGGCAACCATAGTCAGGAGGTACCTTCCTACAATTCACACAAGATTAACGACCTATTAACTTAAGTAACATCCCAGGGCACTATCAGAGGCATTTTACATGAGAACCATGGTTGAAGTAGCAGAGAAATCAAACTCGATCAGAATTGCCACTTCCGACCGTCGATCTAATAGAGAGTGTCGCTCTGGGAAATGGGTGGCTTTGGGAGCCAAGAGGGTGGGTGCGCTGTGCTAGAGCTACCACGGACTTACTAACAAATCCTAAAATATTTTGCCATCAGTTGTCTGTTCACCAAGGCTTCCTAGTGACTTACCTGATGATGTTTCAGAGGCTGTTCTTTGCAAGAGCAGAACATCGGGCTCTGCTTCAAACCGGAGGGGTCAATAGCCTCGCAGTTGGATTGTTTAAATGGTATGCCTCCAAATTAGCCACTTACCTTCACAGTATCCAGATGTTTGGAAGATGGAGCATTTCCATGGGATGCGTTCATGGTCATTATAACAGTCCAACTGAAACTTAAGAAGCTTACGGACCAATGTGGAGCAGTGTGGCTCAATGGTGGAGCAGTGTGCCTCAATGATTAGAGCGGCAGACCCTGATGCAGAGGTCTAGCCCGGGACCAGGGTTCAATTCCCCTCCTCGGCGGGTCTTGGGCTCAAAAAATTCCACGGACCTGATCATTCTCGCCTCGGTGCCTATTCCAATCATGGAGTCCCACTCTGCAACTCTGGGCAATAGCTTGCCTAATCTCCACAACGGCCCCCACAACGCTAAAGGATGCCTGGCCTCCACCTTGGGGGTGCCCAGGAGTGGACGCCTCAAAGGGAAAGCCAGGATGGGTTCCACAGCGGTATTCGTACAAGCGCCTTGAGACCCTTGCGGGTGAGTAGTGCGCTATACAAGTATCAATTTACAATTTACAATGTCCCTCATGCACAACCATCATCTTAGTGAACACTAAGGTGAAGCTACTAACAAACGTTCTGGGCCTTCCTTAAAACTTGGAGTTGATTCAGAGAGGCAGTCTCAAGCCAAAATAGTACTATTATAAAATATATATTTTTGTCACCCAATACTGAGAAACTAAAGGCTTATCAGGGCTTATCAGGGAGCTCTCAAAGGAGAATTGGTTGGCTGCATTGAGCTATCGTGGGCAGGGTCTGAGTTAGCGTATTTAAAATTCACCTTTTTCAAAGTGATCAATGACTGGGATTGGACTCTACAGCATTGACACCACTTTAATCTATCTCCTAACTTGAATTACTGGAGATGTGAGCTAGCAGGTGGTGATAATATATTACACATTTTGTAATTCTGCCTGGCTAGCTCCCAATATTGGAAGCAATTAAGACTTTGTTTGGTTATAAGTTCAGTAAAGAATGTCTATCGTAATAAGACATTAAGTCACAATTTTAACCACATGACAGGTAGTCAGAGGTAGTCAGAGCTAAATTGGGAATCCAAAGACTGGCCACTACAAGGCAAATTTGGGAAAAAATGGCAAACATAGTGCATTCTCCAACAAACGTTTCGGTATATATTAAATAGTATTAGCTTTTAAAGCATAGTAAATGATGACCTTACTGCGCACTAGGATACAAGAATCATTCTTGAGGCCCTTCAATGATTCCCTCACTATCACCCTCTAACAGTGCCCCTATTCTCTACATGGCCACTGTCTCAGATGTATGTCATTTGTTTTATAGCACCTCTCATACCAGTGTAGGGTGTCAGAGCTCTAACATCACACAGACATAGAGACAATGACGAATACATCAATGTGTAGAAAATGTTACCTAAGACAAAGGGAATTACTAGGTGTAGGCATTTTTTAAGAGTGGTTGGTCTGGAGATGCATAAATTCAGTGGTTAGAGTTGACTTTACTAATTAGAATAATTTGTACCCAAACTAACCATTTTTGGCAACATTAGGATAATGAAAGAGTGAGAAAAACATAACGTGCTAACCTAGTCATTCAGTTTGCATGGTGCAGTGTGTTAGATTATTGTAACATATGAACTGCATAGTAACAAAAGGATCCCTATGATAAAAGCAGTAAGCCATGAATCTATGCACATAAAATGCAGTTCTGTGATTTGTGTGGTACACGTTCTTTGCAGGGGGCATATTAACCCTCTACACTACCTTAGATGAGTCAAAAATGCCACTAGACAAAACATTGATCCCTCAACAGCAGGAAGATTAATCACCAGAAATATCTTGACACTTTTGTTGTTGCTGAAAACCGCTGGATATACAGGGAACTCTGCAGCAGGTGAGGTATTTTTAAGTCATAACATATTTCAAAACACAGGGAGGTTAAAAACGAAAGTGAGTGCTGATTGGATTATGTTGGCCTGTGATTTCGGGACTGGGGACCAATATTGCAGTACGGCTGCAAAACTGGCCCCTTGGTACACAATCGACCCCCCACCTTTCCAGTCTCCAGAGAAACACCGGATGCCTTGTACAGCCAGTCTGGCCTTCTTTGTGGTTCAATACACTTGCTGGGGTAAAGTAGTATTTACTGAGAAAATGGAAAGCTACATTTTCCTCTTCTAGGGATGACACGTTTGGTGGACCATGAAAGGATATATACAATTCCCTGATGCCTGATGCTATAAGAAAATGTGTGTCTCAGTGAGGAATCTTGGGAGGTGTCCACTCGAATGGGGCCATATTGATGCTGCCTAAACCTATTGGCTCCAGGTGCTCTGTATATAAGGGGTGGTATAAGAGGGACACAAACCCCTCTGGGCTGGGTGTTGCTTAGCAGTACAAAGTTGTGAAGTACAGCTTTCCTGAGCTCAGTGGATCTTTATTATTGCTCCAGTTCAGAAGGAACTTTAGAAAGGATATATTCAAGATGGATGCTAAATGTTCATTACAAAATGTGGTGGATGGTGAAGGGAGGTTTAGTGCTGTTTATGTCTATGTAAAAGTGTGGAAGTGGACTAAGTTGTGTGAGGATGATGATTGGTGTACTTCTTTGGTTCTTTGGTTTAAAATGTGTAGGGCACTACGGGTCTCTGGGGTCTAGGGTAATTCAGTTTATATCTTGGTCCCAGTCCTGTTATGAGTGGATGTTGGGGGGGGGGACTTCATTTGCTGGTATTCCGCGCTCTTCATTGTAATGCTCATAAAACCTAAAACTCAATATGTGTACAGTGCACTATTTGTTATTCTTCAGGAATCATGTTTTTGTGATTTGAAGTGGGCGGAACTCGCAAATTCTGTAGATTTGCAAAAAACTCCATGAGATTCTGCAGAGTTCCATGAGCAGGCAGGATTCAGAACATTGCGCTGCTCGCACTGATTTTTAGTGAGAGTAATTCTTCTGTGCTGTAAAATCAGCACAAATGGCACCAAGCAGCACGCCTGAAGGTGCTGCTTCTTTCTGCCACTCGAGTAGACTTTCAACTTAATCAGCAGCTTTCTCAACTTGATACTGTCGCAAACTGACGTTACTACATACAATGGAGAAATCTTGCTAGGAGGCGTTCTTGCTACCAAAAGTCACGCAAGGGGATGCAAATTCTCGCTCGCGTTGAGCAACTTATCAGCAGCCAGCCGCGCTTAAGAAAAAATTCCACCATGCCGCAGTTGGCTGAGTCTTGCCCTAAATCAGCATTCCAAGAGGAACGCAGCATGGGCAAAATACGGCAAACTCTGCCAACAAAGTGGAATTTTTCACACACCCCCCCGCTTGTGATGTATTGAAGAGTTGGTGACCTGTTATGTATAAAGATTTTTCAATTTAAAAAAGTGCATTGGCAAAGCAAATAGTAGTTGAGATCAAGGGTCGTTGTAACAGAGGCAAGGGAGGAAGGAGCAAGAGGGAGCGAGAGAGACACCAAAATGCAACAATGCTCAGTAGAGGAACTGGTCAGAGGGATTGTGAGGTATACATAGGTAGTGTGGAAGGGAAACTGAGGGTGATGAGGGTGGAGTGAGGGAGATCGGGTGTACTGAGGGAAAGAGCATGAGCGAAAAGAGCAGGACATGCACTACTACAGAGTTCTAAGTCAAAAGTGTTTTTTTTAAGTAGTTCCCTGGCATAAGAGTTGAAGAATACTTTAAACCAATCAAAAACGATGGAATTCATAAATACTCCAGGGGCAGGACAAACACAAGAAGAGGGAGGAAATACATTGAATCAGAAGCAGAGAAATGAAATAGACTAGAAAATGATCAAATCATGAGTAAGTGCTAAAATCAAAGACCACAAGTAAGCTTTAATTATGATTCAGGTGGAGTAAAATCAAAGCCCACAATTAATCCTTGATTATGAATCAGGTGAATCAGAATTAGCATTTTGAATTCCACTCTACCCACTGATGACTGGACTTCCCAGAAGCAAGAACACCAGACCTGATTCTACAAGTCAGAAATTCTGGCTAATACAATTGCTTGAGGCTTTGGCTACAACAGAAGCTATATTCTGGAGCCCAGCCTGACTATTCTCTGGCATTGGGGAAGAATGCCCTACTGCCAGGACAAATCATCCCTTTCCCCTCTTGCCTCCTTATCCTCTTTCCTCCACCCCACACAGAAGCCTCAAACAAAATGACCACCAGCTTAGGGCAGGTGGTAAATGTGTGTGCTAAACCCCATGAAACAAGGCATGCCATGAAACCTACCACACTGTATTCTGTCTACCTAGTTATTCCCCATTTCAAGTGGTTTAACTTTTTATTGCATGGTACTGGCAGGGTGTTACTAAGGGGTAAGAGTAATTGCTTGTGCAGAGTTTACACCCACCCAGTACCATGCATCAGATAATCAGGGTTTAAGAATCTGTTGAATCTGTTGGTGTAGTGGTTATAATACTGTTTTTAACAGAGAAAGAAATATTAATAGAAGCACACAATCTCTGGAACACATTGAAAAAACACAGGGGTGTAGCTAAATGTGTCTCGAATATGACATCTGTGACCTTGACGCCTACAGAGACAGAAAGAAGTTAAGAGAAGACATTACACTTAGGATGATGAACTGCCACAGAGCAATATAGTAATACATATTGCCCCAATAAGCCCCTACACTCTCTTCTCAAATGGTAAACATGCCCTTACCGTAGGGACAAGATTTATAGAGATTAGCATGGAGATTCGAGTGAAGGATAAACTTTCTAAGGGATGCCCAGAAGGTAAAATAAAGCAAGCTGCAAAAAGTTAGAGGAGGAGAAAACAATAAGTACACTTCTGTATGAGATAACACTGATTCAGTAGAGTCAGGGAAAGGAGGACTGTTATATGCAAATACAAATTTTACATTGAAATTTAAACAGAAAGTCTCCAATAACTGTCATGGAGTAATAGAACCTCTCCAATTGCTTCAGTCGGGAAACATGACGGAATCAATTGAGATGATAGCTGGCAGAGATAACATTGAGTACCCATTAATCTTGGACAAACTTGTTGACAATTAGTCCCAGTAAAAATTAAAATTACAATGGCGTAATGAAAATACTTTCAGCATTTTCGTGTTACTCCTGTTGCTCGAAATTACCGGAAATGACGCCATTACATCATGTCATGAATTACATCCTATCCGCAGCAAAATGTCACCACAAACCTGTCGGAATACAGCGAACGGCCAGAGCGCGAGCTCATGCCATTTCTGTTTTTCACTATATTTTTATTTGCGTCAAAAATTGTCACAAAAATTAAATTTGCGCTAAAATATAGCTAAATGACAGATTTGCATTTATTTATTATCTCGCACCCTTATTAACAATGAGATAAGGACAGAATTGGAGCTAGACCGAGTAGGCAATATGCACTTAGGGTTGGCAAAGCTACCCACCAAAACAGGCTGCCTGCTCATGTACTTTCCTGTGGAATTTTTCTGACTTTCATCCTAAGGAAAAAATTATATCAAATGCCACCCAGCCTATGTTACTCAAAGTGGATAATAAATATATGTCCTCCGTGTTTTCTCTGATAAAACTGTTAAGAAAACAAAAGGCCATTGGGAGCTCAGGCACATGATTCTGCAATTGTGTTCAGCAGGTGTTCAGGTGGTTATTGACAAGGTTCTGGTAGGAAGATGACACTATTTACAAGCATTGATGAAATTCAAATATCTCTCATTAATTTATGGAAGAAAAAAATAACTGCAATTAATTAAAATAGAAATGCCAGGGATTAATGTTAGTTGATTTGCAGATAAAGCATTTCTTTTTGTCCTTAAGTTTGTATCCGAATAATGGTTGAATAAATAAAAGTCTAGGTTATATAATAACAACCTCTCGGCTAAATCGTCCGCCATTTGTCTATTACAGCAGAGGTTCAGGCTTGTGGTATTTTTCCACAACAGTAGATGGATATTAGGGTCTTCCAAACATTGACATTGCAGCATAGAGGGAATCCGGAGGCAGACAGAACTCCTTGGCCCAAAAGTGGGGGTTGTGGGTGGGAAGAGAGTAGTTGCAAGCACTAAGGTCATATGGGTTAATGGTTGCAATTACTATGTTAAGTGGGATAAACTCAAAGATTGCATAATAATAATTTTCAGACAATAAAAATTACGAAAATAAGAATGTGCAAAAATGTCTTTTTTGAAATGTTAACTTCGAAAGTGGCATTTTAAAAATGTTAAGGAAGTAATTATTATGCAGAAACCTAAAGATTTGATGTGCTGGTTGTACAATCCCAATCCATTAATAGTTCAATTACAATAAAAATAATTTAAGAAGAGCAAAGCTGCCAAAATCTTTGTGCAATTGGTTAGTGCAAACATATTTGTTATCAGCAGAACTGGCTCGCATAGGAGTCACTGATCTTTTTACAAAGTTCTAGACTTCCAAAATATGGATTCAGCTCAGGATGTTAATTGGTGCTGGATCTGGGTTACTTTATATATTGAGGCCAGGACCTCAATAATATTGACTTGTTGTAGCCCATCAGAGGATGAGTCACTGGTACAGAATGACCTGTCAGTCTCCATAAAGTTCACAAAACTGTTGCTAATAATATTAGGATGCTATACTCGTGTTCAGTCCATAAAGCTTCATATGAACCACATGATCAGAAAGACAAATAATGCAAGAACATACAAGGCTATTTTTTTAGGCACACGAAGTTCGAACATACCTTTCTAAGTGGATGGGGAGGAAATAACCAGCATATTAAAATGTACATTTGTGTCTCTGCCAGATTTCAAACTGTCCCAGCATAGATATCTTTCGCAGTTTGATATGTTCAATGACACAAAATACACGCAATAAAAGTACCTACAAATATCCTCAACCATACTGCCATTCAGATTAGTCCGGAGCTGGTAAATTCCTCATGTAGGAAATATGAATAGAGGTTTGAAAGATTATTACTGTAAGACGATGTGAGAGTAACGAAATCAGGCAATTTCTGGGTATTCTCGTTAAAGTCGATCTGGCTGATTTCTCTATTGTTTTGGATGCATTTAAGGCTGCAGCATGGGGCCAAATCACATCCTATGATATAGTACACTGTAGATAAAAGCATGAAATGATGCTGACCCTTAAATCTAACACTGCATGGGAAAGAAAGCATTCTTATTATTAAGTACATTCAATTAGTAAAAAAATAAAAATAATGTTAGAGTTTCATCATGAGGCAGAAATGGTCAAATCAGTGGCAGTGGATCAGAAGTGGTAGAAGAATGTGAACTCACAGAGAAACTCCTAGCCAGATCTGCTAAACAATAAAATAACAGAATTTGTAAAGATGAAACACAGGATCGTGAGATAGTCCCTTAAACTGATAATCCTTAAAAAAAAGCCTAGAGATTTCTGTGATGTCTGTGACTCTTATTAGAGGTTATATCAATCAGTCCATAATTTCGACAGATCTGTTCATAACAATTGTGTTACCCGTTACCTTTGAACTGACTCTCACTTGATACTAGAGGAGTGTATTTATTTACTCTGACTTTGTTGTCAAGATTCCCGAAGGGTAAGGCCTGTAGGGAAGATAAAATACCTTCAGAGTTTTTTTAATGTTTATTACAAAAAAAAACCCTCTGCTTAAGATATTACGTCATCGTACCATTCTGGGGCTGACTAGAATTTCCGAAACTAGGCAAAAGCAGCAGCAGGCTGATAACTCTACTCAGATCACATGATTAGTTATTGGCTAATTCCTTCACAATAAGGAGTTCCAAACTGACTGTAGACTACCTTGTAAAGACCAGAATAGCCTTAATCATTGGTAACAGCGTTGTGGTGTTTTGGGCCCTAAGCCCACATGCTGGGCAAATGATCACATGGACACCGGGTTAGGGCATTGGAAACTTGCACAGGGCACGTGAGCCTGGCCCCTTTTATTAACAGGGTCACCTGACCGGTGATGCCTGTGATGGGTGGGTGAATAGCATGGTTTGCAAGCACTAGAATGTGTCCAGCTGGACACTACATCCCTCCCAAACTTTATTGAAAAGAAACAAACAAAAGTCCAACCTGTAAGAAAACAAATAAAGAATGCACAGCACCAAATGAATCTCTTCAGGCCGTCGTCCAGGTAGCGCTCGAGCTTTGGACCGCAGGTTCAAGATGCTTTAGTCTGCCTTGTTGATGTATTTCACACCGGCCTGGTCGCAGGGTGTTGGAGTCTATTTACAAAGTTAAAGTATTGGTGCATCTAGAGCAGTGGTGGAAAGCACTCTGGAGATCACGCAGGCTCTCAAACCTACAGCTGTTAGGGATGGTCTCAGTGTACAAGGCTTTTCCTTGGAGGTGACATGCTTGATGGTCTTTCTAGCTCTTGACAGGTGAGCAACTTCAGACTTGCCTCCCTCGCCTGGAGTCCTCTCTCACTGGAGCCTCCTGGAGGGCCTTCCTGTTGGGCTGCCATGGGACCGAGGGGACTGTGCGGGCTTTGTGTAGGCCGCGCGAAGGCGTTGCTGAGAAACTGCCAACAGGACCCATAGCCAAGTCGCTCATGTAGCCGCAGAGGGTAGTCTTTCAGCCTACATGTTCTCGCCATCAGGACTTCGGTTCTGTGCCTTCCTCTCATGGTCTTTGTGTGACTGGTATTCGACTGTGACCTCCATGCTTCCCGTGCTTGTCGTAGAGCTGCTGCTGACGCATCTCTCTTATTTGGATTCCCCTCTCACAGGAACTCCGTCGAGGCCCTTGCCCCTGGATTGCCACGTGACCGCATGGGCTGTGGGGACCTTTTGTAGGTCACGCTGAGGGGTCGCTGCAGAACTCCCAACAGGGCCACAGCCAAGCCTCCTGTAACCCAAAGGATGGATATTCCAATGGTTAGGTATGCTCTACTTTGGCAGGTTCTATGTTGACGAGGGCACCCAGAAGGTTCCCGAGTGTCTAGCCTCGTTGATCTCATGATGTCTGGAGTGTTGGGATCCACTCTGGTGGTGCAAGGTGACGTCCTTGGTGATGATGCACCTGGATGACGATGATGAACGCAGTGATTTTCCTTCAGTTGGGCAACAGGCGGCGATCGCCTTGCCTTGGTTGACCTGGTGGAGGGCTGGAGGGACTTTGTGGCCACTTGCAGTTGTCTTCCAGCAGGTGCACTTGCTAGGGGTGGTGCTATCAATATCAAGCAGCCGGTGACAGGTGAGATGACAATCGAACCGTGAAGCTTGGGGCTTGGACTCAGATCGCGCTTGCTTGCGGCTTACGGTTGGTCCTCCCACAAAGCTGTCTCCAGTGACGTCTCTGCACCCAGGTGGCTGGCTTGTGCTGATGAACACCTTCTCCAGTGCTGGCATGAGTCCTCTGTCCTCTTGCCCTTCTCCATCCTTCCTGCGTGCATGTTGTGGTTGTCTGCCCTGAGGCGATGTGCCACTGTTTTGTCTTCCTTCAAGGAGTGGCGTCCTGCCACTCTCTTTCCCTCCTTCCAACCAGGTCCTCACTTGAATGTGGCGTCCTGCCACATGTCTCATGTTTGCGCCACATGAACATCTCGCTTGCCGCGTCCAGTTCTTGGGACGGTCTTCACTTTTCTGCGGACCTGTTGCAGGTCTGTCCTGTCAGTAGGACTTGTTTCTTCCTCTTCGGAATTGGGACCTTTCACTGGCACCAACCCCTCCTCAGGGATTTCACTGTGCTCTTCTTCTCTTCGCTCAAGGGCATTGTGCGTGTGCCTCGAGGCTGCGACATCGTGGACCTCGATCCTGCCTTCCCTCAGGCATGTTTGGTGGAGTTGGTCACTTTGAGTGGCGTGCTCCATGCTGGGGGTGTAACTGTGATGTCCAGCCACGTGTCGACTGACATCGGAACATGCGTTGTGGTGGTGGCGAGGGGTGTGCGACTCTCCTCTTGCCTGTCTTGGGCATCTTGCAACTCCGTCTTGAGAGTTGTAAGGGTGGACATTCTGTGTTGTCTTTGGCTCACTGAGGGGCTCCGCTGGTGCAGTGGAGATGTAGAGGATTTCCCTTGTGCCTTCAACCTTGCTTCTCCTCGGTGGAGAGGTCTTTTTCTTCAGGACGCCTGCTTCTGTTGTCAGCTTCTGGGTGCCAGCGTTGGTGCACCTTGGACTCCACACTCTTGGTCCTTCTTCGCGGACTACATTCGACCGATTGATACACTCTGTAGTGTAGTCTCGCACTAGGGGACATTATTTCCCTACGAGCCTATTCTATTTCTCATTTTTTAATTTGGAATAAGGGACCGCTAGAATAAACCTGATCCTGGTACCCTTTACTCCAATTTTAACTCTTTCCCCACGTCTACACACTACTGGCCCCTCACCCACACTTCATCCATACGGCAGTTGGAAAAATATCTCCGCTAAAGAGCCCCTCTTTGAGGTGTTGCCCGTTGGGTATTGCACCGCTGACCCAACGAGGAGCATTGCTGAAGATGAAGCATGACACCTGCAAGGGTGTGTGAGGCCATTATATCCAACATAGTGGATACCCACGCGTTTATCCACAACACCAAAAAGTCACCAATACCAAACCTTCAGCCTATTTAGGAACAGCCTGGTACTTCTTGTGTTTCATACCTATTTGGGCGAACACCTAGCTGGACCTACCACTCTCTCCTTGAGTGGGAAACTCACCTCCCCTACCTTTTCCCCTCTTTGAAAATATATATTCCGGTCCAGGGAAGACATGGCTTGGCAGTTCGGGCTGGACAGTTCCCATGAGGCACAGGGTCAGACTGATTAGCATATAGCCATGTCTGAACTGGGGTGGCAGAGTGGGCTACAGAACGTGATGGATTAAACCCAGATCTTTTGACTGGGTGTGAGTGTTTGATTGATTCAGATGCTCCGTCCATCACCACCCCCTTTTGTACCGCTTTTGGCCGCCATAAGTGTGGCAGGTATTCTCAGGCGTGAGTCCCTTGCTCACTTTGCCACTGGATTCAAGCAAGCCGGGCTGAAGACGGCTGGAATGCCAGAAACCGGTCCTCGGAAGCTTGTTTCCGGTCCAGGGAAGACATGGCTTGGCAGTTCGGGCTGGACTGTTCCCATGAGGCACAGGGTCAGACTGATTTGCATATAGCCATGTCTGAACTGGGGTGGCAGAGTGGGCTAAAGAACGGTGATGGATTAAACCCAGATCTTTTGACTGGGTGTGAGTGTTTGATTGATTCAGATGCTCCGTCCATCACCACCCCCTTTTGTACCGCTTTTGGCCGCCATAAGTGTGGCAGGGTATGCTCAGACGTGAGTCCCTTGCTCACTTTGCCACTGGATTCAAACAAACCGGGCTGAAGATGGCTGGAATGCCAGAAACCAGTCCTCGGAAGCTTGTTTCCGGTCCAGGGAAGACATGGCTTGGCAGTTCGGGCTGGACTGTTCCCATGAAGCACAGGGTCAGACTGATTTGCATATAGCCATGTCTGAACTGGGGTGGCAGAGTGGGCTAAAGAACCGTGATGGATTAAACCCAGATCTTTTGACTGGGTGTGAGTGTTGGATTGATTCAGATGCTCCGTCCATCACCACCCCCTTTTGTACCGCTTTTGGCCGCCATAAGTGTGGCAGGGTATTCTCAGAAGTGAGTCCCTTGC
This sequence comes from Lissotriton vulgaris, assembly GCF_964263255.1. Taxonomy (NCBI): domain Eukaryota; kingdom Metazoa; phylum Chordata; class Amphibia; order Caudata; family Salamandridae; genus Lissotriton; species Lissotriton vulgaris. The sequence continues at coordinate 764,952,392 of NC_141689.1, forward strand.
TCACTTTGCCACTGGATTCAAGCAAGCCGGGCTGAAGACGGCTGGAATGCCAGAAACCTGTCCTCAGAAGCTTGTTTCCGGTCCAGGGAAGACATGGCTTGGCAGTTCGGGCTGGACTGTTCCCATGAGGCACAGGGTCAGACTGATTTGCATATAGCCATGTCTGAACTGCGGTGGCAGAGTGGGCTAAAGAACGGTGATGGATTAAACCGAGATCTTTTGACTGGGTGTGAGTGTTTGATTGATTCAGATGCTCCGTCCATCACCACCCCCTTTTGTACCGCTTTTGGCCTCCATAAGTGTGGCAGGGTATGCTCAGACGTGAGTCCCTTGCTCACTTTGCCACTGGATTCAAGCAAGCCGGGCTGAAGATGGCTGGAATGCCAGAAACCGGTCCTCGGAAGCGTGTTTCCAGTCCAGGGAAGACATGGCTTGGCAGTTCGGGGTGGACTGTTCCCATGAGGCACAGGGTCAGACTGATTTGCATATAGCCATATCTGAACTGGGGTGGCAGAGTGGGCTAAAGAACGGTGATGGATTAAACCCAGATCTTTTGACTGGGTGTGAGTGTTTGATTGATTCAGATGCTCCGTCCATCACCACCCCCTTTTGTACCGCTTTTGGCCGCCATAAGTGTGGCAGGGTATGCTCAGACGTGACTCCCTTGCTCACTTTGCCACTGGATTCAAGCAAGCTGGGCTGAAGACGGCTGGAATGCCAGAAACCGGTCCTCGGAAGCTTGTTTCCGGTCCAGGGAGGACATGGCTTGGCAGTTCGGGCTGGACTGTTCCCATGAGGTACAGGGTCAGACTGATTTGCATATAGCCATGTCTGAACTGGGGTGGCAGAGTGGGCTAAAGAACGGTGATGGATTAAACCCAGATCTTTTGACTGGGTGTGAGTGTTTGATTGATTCAGATGCTCCGTCCATCACCACCCCCTTTTGTACCGTACTTGTGCTGCAGCAGGTGCAGGGGGTACTATAACGCAGATTACACTTCCCTTCCAGGACCAATCAAAGCGGCCGCTAGAATGCATGTTCTTTTGGGGGGGATGTGCTACGTGGTTGTTGCCGTTTGTCGTGCCCATTGGCCACTCCCCTTGGTGCCGCGCAAATGCAATTGCCGCTTCCATTGGCCTTGTTCAGGTCCCCAGCACCCGCCCCCAGTACAACGCACACGTTTAAGGAACGTTTTTTTGCTCTCATGCCGCGCCTCGCCCACGCCCACAAGGGACTACTTTGCCGGTAAGGTTCTTTTACTTATCTAATGTTTATGGTGGGCAGCTGTATAGCCTATGTCCATCTGCTGCAACTGTCCTTTCCAATGCTGTATTGGGTGTTGTGATTGGTGCTGTGGTTCCTGAGATTACCTGCCTCAAAGGTTTGGGCTCTCTCTTTATTATATTAGTATAGATTTGACCATATTTTGTATATGTGCTATCAATAGGTCCTGTGGAAGCAATTTTGGATAGGGTGTGAGACTGGACGCAAGAAGGTGTTTTTAAGGTCTTGTAAGGGGAATCCTTAGGTAACTTGTGATTGTTTCATTTCTGAACACTGATAAAATATTTATTGAACTATCATTATACTGTATGATGAGAATATTGAGGGTTATTAAAATATTTCCCTCCTACAGAGGAAAATAGCATATGCAGGGGACTCCTCTCTCTTCCCCAACCACTTCTCATTTTGCTATACATTCAGAGTAATATTTGCCATACATTTCTGAAAAAGCAAAGCTGGTCCCCCATCTTGCTCTGGATCAGTGTCTGCGCCAATTTAGAATTCAGTTCACCAAGGCACATCATTTCAGATTGTCTCAACCTACATAGATTTTTTTGTATTCTGTGGGTGAGGTATGTCTCCCAGGGTCTTCAGAAATTAGGCTGCCTGATCATTTTTCTGCACCTGACACTTTTTGTAAGACGGATAAGCTAAAAATTGAAGCTGACCATCAAGAATACAGTTATTTCCAAAGACTGGACAATGAAATTAGGAAGAGCTCAATTCTAGATGATATTATGCTCTTTTCCTATCTGGAGCCTGCTGGCTATTTATCATTGAGCTCACACGCTGGGGGATATCTTTTTTATGCTTTAGGGTCAGCTCGGTGTGGCGACTCCTGTGTTGCCCAGAGTCCCAGAACTTTTTGGGCACCTCTGCATCGACCTGCTCATGTGATGGGTCCCATGGCCAGGTACTGTTGCATTTTAGTTTTTCCTGTAGGTTTTATAGAACCTTGGGGCATATTACCAACAACTAGCGATAATTTTTGTCTCTAACTTGTTTAGAGACAAAAATTATCGCCGCACATCGGCGATTTTTATCGCAGATAAACCTTGCTATTAGCAAGGTTTATCGCAAATGCAATAAAAAACGGCTGCAATGCATGAATATCGCTGAAAAGTCAGCGATATTCATGCATTATCGAGCAAATGCTCTTAGCCATGTTATCCACCTCCCATTGGATAACATGGCTAAGAACTGCTCAGGGCAGGTGTTAGCTTTTGGAGATATTCGCGCTTAGCGCGAATATCTCCAAAAGTTGGTAATAGGAGATAGCGATGTTAGGGACTGTTTCCAGTCGCTAACATCTTGGCACGCCCACTTTGCATGTCATTAGTGATAAATATCACTGACATGCAAAGCGGGGCCCAAGATGGTCGCTATCTCCTATTAGCTGTCACTAACTGGTGTTAGCGACAGCTTGGTAATAGGGAGATAATTTTATCTCCGCTTTCTTGGCTTTTAAAGCCAAAAAAGCGGAGATAAACCCCCTTGATAATATGCCCCCTTATCTTTACTTTATCTCAAGCCAACTGTAAAAAAGTCAGATCGTCGGAGAAGTACAGATGCACTTCTTTATCTTCAGTTCCTATGCAGCTCTGACGTCTGCCACAGAGTTTGCTCCTTCCTCAAAGTGGCAGTGAGATGTAGAAAATCGATGGAGGACTGAGCACTGGATCAATTGGCATTTTTATGAAAATATTGAGTGTGATTGTTATCCTACACATGCCTTAGAGCACATGCATGAATTTCGGTCAGTACTTCTTTTACTCTAGATGCATATTTTCTATCTATGCAGAGCACCTAGGGCCATATTACAGAAAGAGTGTTTGTGTCTGCTTTGTGCACGCCTGGGGCACTTTGGTATTACAGAAGGGACCGGACATACTTGTGCAACCCCTTCTGTAGTACTGATAGTGCTAGTGCACATAAAGCACCAGCGCTATCTGCAGGGAGTGTTCCCTTATTTGCATGGGGGTGGGGCCCATGCAAATGAGGGAATCCTTTTGCCTGTGCACCCGCACCATATTACAGACTTGGGTGCGGGGGGCAAAGAAGATGTCAGGGGGCGCACTATCAGTGCGACCCATGATAGCAGCCCTCTGGTAGGAGGAAAGAGGGTCCCATGGACCCCCCAGACATCCCCTTGCAGGCGGTTGCAGGCGCTGACTGTATCCGCCTGCAAGGGGATCCCTACTCCCCCTTTAAAGTGAAGGTGGGTTGCCACCTGCACAGTGAAAACACAGAGTGGCTGAAAAGCAGCCCTTCCGTTTTTCACCTGAATGCACTGCCCCCAGGGCAGCACGAGTTTGCAACTGCCTGGGGGCAGTGCAGTTGTCGTAATAGGGCCCATTTTAATTGTGTACGCCCAGCCCACCTTACTAAAGGTGCGCCTGCAGCAAGCAATGAAAATGCGCTTATTGTGTAATGTGGCCCCAAATTGTGTTTTAGTTTTTTATTATAATGGGATTTGAAATTGGACTCGTGGAGTGCCCTTTCACAGGGTCTTGGAATGCTGTATCATGTACCTTTTAGCTATTTTTATGATGCTGTGGAAAATGTTTTTATGTTGTTGATGATTGTGTTTTGTAATACTTTTAAGTTTTTTCTCAAAGTCAAATAAAGTTGCTTTGACATGACTTGAATAGTGTACTACAGTCAAGTGAGTCAATAACCTCTGTGCATCCTCTGATACTGCACCAGGATCCATGCTAAGTGAAGCCCCATTTCAGGATGAAAGCCATCTTAAATTGATGAAAAACTGCAAGTAATGAACTAGAAGTTCTGCAGCACTTCATACTGCTCAACAATTAGACCAGAGCAAGGAAACTTCATTAGACTCAGAATGAAACCTCAGTGGGCAATGTAGAGGAGATAGAAAGGCCCACATGCAAACACACACAATCAGGTCTAGACTTCTGCTGCATGGTAGTGGCTGTAAGAGGAGGGATCAAGAAGGGTAAAAAGAGTGAACCAAATCAACAAATGTGATGCCGAAAGTCTATAACAATTTGTTGTGCCTCTGCCTTCCACCCTCACCACCTCTCTTCACATTACAGGTGAAATGATAGGAGCGAAAGGGGGGCCGTTACAGTGAGCTAAGTTGTGGGAGACAATGATTTGCAATTTATACAGTCTCTGAATACAGTCTCTGGGATCCTGAAGGGGCAGAGCAGCAACCGAATACCGTGCAAAAGACTCACACAGTGTCAAATACAGATATTTGCTGCTGGAGCATGGCGGAGAGCCCTAAGTGGAAAACGGGGGAGATGTCAATGATGCCCTTTCAATGTAGCTGTATTTCGCTGTTGGTTAGGTAATTTAGTAACAATTTGTTCATCTGTACCTAGCACATTGCAATAAAGTACTTTGCCCTATATATGTTAATGAGACTGCGATGGCTACTGTGGATGATATACGCTGCTGAACTGGCAAAAAAATCATATTTTCCTTTATTTTTCATTTTTCTATAGCTACACTCTATACAGGGGTATCAACGCGATTTAAGAGTGCTAAAAAAAACAATGAGAATAAGTCTTAATTTATATTAAAATATTGGTCGGAACAGCAATTCATTGCTAATGTTAGATTATAAGGTTGGAACATTAATATAGTATGTACAATTTCTGGTAATTTACCAGGATGTTTAGTGCAAAGAACACATTTCACTCTACCTGAACTTTGGTTAAGTATTGACAAAACACCTTTAAATATACGTTGTTTGGGTCTAATTCTTCGGTTAACTGTCCTTATTTGAAGCAATGGCATGCAAGAATAGATGCATGACCTTGAAATCTTACATGAAAACATCACAATGAAATCAATGGCATTAATGCACTTCAATTAATCAAGCTGATTACTTTTTAAAAGTCATGAAATACATCGTGTTAGTACTTTTCATGTGTAGATTTGTGTGTGTTAACGAGGACCATTGAGAAGAGCATCTGAAATATCTTTAACATGCATTGATTGCAGTCTCAAGCAGGAGGTTATAGACCTCACAAGAATTATTGCTATTTTTAGATGCAAAATAATAAGGACAGAGTGAAAATAAAGAAAACAGAAAGAGTAAAATTTCAAGAGGAAATTGAGAGAGCATGTCAGACTGACAATTTCTCCCGGGGCCTCAAGGACAGAAAGCAAAAAGAGAGAGCTGCAAAAACACACAGTCTACACGAATTGTGCATACCTCATCTGGAAGGAACTCAAAAATCAAACTTATCTTTCATCTTCAAACTTTTACCCAAGGCTAACCAGACAGAACAAAGAAAAAATGAGTAATGGAATGGCAGGAAAAGAGTAAGAAAGGGCGACGTCAGAGATGAAAAATAAGCCTTTTGAGTGAAATAAAGAGACAGGAAGATATGATGCTGCACGCAGAAGTTAGCCTTGAATTTCAGCAACGCCAGCACACGGCAGTGCCAGCGTCGGCTCCTATGAAAAACGACGGTCCTCCGCCATGTTGCTCTGTACAAATGCAGGTGCATTGGAGAGGCAAGGGAGTAAGCAGAATTGTGGATACATTACCACAGGGTTTCGAGAGTGATTTTGGGGGCACGATTCTGAATTCACAAATGTACACCCACATAAAAGTACATCTATTATGGTGTGTGCACTTCAGAATAAACACTATTCATAATGAACACGTCTCGAATTATTTTTTTACACAGATATATACCGATTTACTCCGATAAGCATATTCAAATCAGGGGATAGATGGACTCATGACATTCTGTACATAATGCTACTACACGCAATAATGTATGTGCCTGCACACACACACCACACACATGTAGTATCACCTAAGTACAATTAGTTCCTTCATCTCTGTGCCAGTCATATTTTGCCATGAGAAGGTTTGCACCCATAATACCGGTGCTTAGTTAAAAAAAGAATGGGCATGGTGCCCAAAGCTCTGCTCAGAAGTCAACGCCGTGCTATAAATATCGGAGCACCAAATGCTTTGCTATGGAATCCACATCATACCTCTTTAATCCATTCCCAGATACACCCTGCCCATTTAACTTTCCTTCCAGATTACTGCTTCCTCACATTAGAATGTTTTTTTCTCCTTTCCGTTCCTCCTTCTTTCCCCTGTGTTTGTTTTTTCGCAACATTGCGCTTCGTCAATGTCTGAGGTGAAAAACCTCACCCCAAAATGTGAGTGCGGGTGGACCTCACCATCAATCATCAGCTCAAATTAAGTGCTGCATAGCAGTGCTGGAGGTGAAGAGGCCACCTCTCAAGAGGAAAACAAACTTCACTGGGGATTAGGCAGACATTGTGGACAACTTTGTTGATGGACAATAAGGAACTTTAAAAGGTCAGCCTTCACATACCCTCAATGGAGCAGAAAAGTAGTTTCTAATGGAGGATTCCTCTGACAAGGAGAAGGCATAGGGGCTAGGGGTCTTATATTGATATTTGTATAGCACTTTCCATACCCCTTGAGGCTTCCTGCGCGTTTCTGGGAGGTCGGACTGTATCACTTATGTATTCATTTTGTCAGTTACAGCACATCAAAGTTATCATGAAACTGCTGCTAGCCGGGAGCCCAATCCATAGTTTGTTATAGACATTTCAGTATATTCCTCTAATAGTGAAACATGAGAAATATTTTTCAAGTCGGCATTATATGGACTAAATCCTCCATGAAGAATCCATCCCATCTATGGGTATAATATTATGTGCTAATAGCATGGTCACAGCAAGAAGAAAGTCTCCCTCACGATCTATATTCCTTTTTCACTTAATTTGACACAGATACAAAGCGTGAGCTCAGAAAATCCTTATTAACCAAATACTCAAACAATTAGCAAACATGTATTATTTTATTTAATTTCTTTTATCAAAAATGCTTTCATCATAATACTATATTTATAGTTTTTTTAACTATATATAAACAACTCAACACAAAAATCTTTCAAATAATAGTATAATCATATCTCAGTGGAAAATACAATAAGGCAATAAATAAAGAATATCCCCAAGTAGAGAAACACAGACCAAATTCACACACCACCATTCATACCATACTCTTACCCTCCCAAAATAACCTTCACACTAATTACATATATCTGGGGAGCTTAACTACAGAGTAACATTGTAGTTTAGGTGACCAAATACAACAGCTGCATATAGCAGGATCTAACAAGGCAGTGGTCGACGTGTTTCGGTTGCTGCAGAGCGTTGAAATGTCACCTTCCTCAGGACCTGCCACATATAGAACCTTAAAAAAGCCGCTCAACCCGGGGAAGAAAGACACAACCTGAAAAGGTATAAAGACAATAGCATGGTCAGACATCTTTGATAACAGGTATTGGTGTAGTGGGATCCCAAATATCATTAAGGTGTAGCGCTCTGGGCAACATCTCCAATTGTTCATTTCGATATGTCAAATCCTGTATCCAGGACCTGTGATTGGGCACTTGACACCTATCTTACTGATTTGTAACTTGCCAGTTATTTAACAAAAAAGATAGGGCAGTGAATTCCCTTTTTGGACTTTGATAGGAGTTGGGTAACTTGTTGACTAGGTGTGAGCCGTGGTGAAGTAGCAACTACAATCATTGTCAGGGTAAGGCACAACTGAGAGGCAATGTGTAAAGTATTTGTGCAACACTTCAAACAGTAACACAGTGAGAACAACGCACAAAAAAATCCCACACATATTTAGAAAAATAGAGTAATTTGAAATAAATGAAACAAGACCAACATGACGAAAATCCAATTAGTAAAACTGGAAAAATTCAATTTCAAAGTTTTAGGTCAAAATACCCCCAAGATGCACAAGGCAACAACTGGGAATATCTGATCACGCAGGACCGGGGCGGAGTCACAAATTCAGGCTGTCCCCGATGGAGCACAGGCTGGCAAAAGGGGCCCAGTTAGGCCCGCTGAATAAAGTACCTTAAATCCTGGTTGCAGAGCATTGCGTGGATCTGCGTTGAAGATGCGCCATGCAGTTCAAGTGGTGTGTCGCTTCCGAGGACAGCAGGGGTGGCGCAAGTCTTTGTGACTGGCCCACTTCACGCATCAGCAGCGATATGTCAGTTCTGCTTGAGGATGCGCCGCTCAGCTGAAGAGATATGATGGTTCTGCTTGGGGATGTGACACTCAGCAGAGAAAATGGCCGCCGAGTAGGAGCCCTTTCGAGGAGCTCCAGGTTTGCGGATTACCAATTTGGTATTTATCCCTGTTAAACCATCGCTCGGAATCCGGCTTTCCCACCACCCGACGGCTCATCACCCCAGCGGAAACACCACTCAACTACAATCCCTCAACTTTGGCATAAACTGTTGGATTTTTCGTCTTACCTGTGAACAACTGCCGCTGTGCTACTTCTCTGCTCCTTTGCCGCCTGGGACACTCCGTCGCTGCTCAGGGCATCGCCAGCGCTGTGAAGCCAGCTTTTAGTGGTATCCTCTTCGCGGTTGCACCGCTGCTGGGAAATAGACGACCCTCCGACCTCGATCGTCACATGCAGTTTTCTTAGACTCAATGAGTTAACCAGGAGTGGTGACGCCATTTGCAGGGTGCCCTCGCTGCCCCATCTCCCCATTCTCCGGTCCACGGCCCAGGTGTCCAGACCCTGTGACCCTGGAGCAACTGTGAATGACCCTCGTTCCAGGTCCGATGCCCGCCTGATGATAGATGAGACCCGCCCGCCTGACTGAAGCCCCGACAGGCTGGAGCTTACTCGCCCGCCTGCCTGGGGCTAACCTGCGAGTATTTCAGAATTGCCTTCGCTCCAGATCTGACGCCCGCTGGATGATCTTATTTTTATCTGTGAGCTGAAACAGGCGCATCCGCCTGCCTGCCCGAGGTCGACCTATGAGCAACTGAGAGTGGCTCTCGCTCCAGGTCCAACGCCCGCCTGCGGCTGTTCGCACCGGTGCTGGCGATCCCCTGTGTTTTTTCTGCTGCTGCATGTTTCTGCCACCTCCTTCCCTCCTCGATCCTACCTGACGCCGAATGCTCTAGTGTTGCATTACCACCGCGGTGGGGGCGCTGAGCATTGCCTCTCCCACAGGACACAGCCCTACCATGACCCGACCTGGCACCTGCATGCCTGGGTGTGGAGCCTTTGTTGCCACTGATTGCAGGAGAGGACTCGCCTTGGGTGCTGCATGTTGCGTGCAAGGTACGTCATACTCATCTTAAACACTTCCACCCGCTGCATGGTCCTGTGCTAAACTACTAAGGTGCTAGAATGGCGGTGCTTCAAAGTGCACTTCAAACTTCCCAACGCTCCTAAAACCCATACCTTCAATGGTGCAGAAACACAAGCGCCACATATAAAATATGAATCAAATGCTTTTCTGCCCTCGAATGTGTGCTGGCCGGTTCACTTTTACCTGCACACTACATGCCGAGCATTGCCTGACTCTAAGATGGAGATGATTCCAGGTAACCTAACTTCTCCTTAAGGTTCCTGACCTTAAGATGGCGCTACCTCAAACCTTTTTTTTAATCTCTGTTTACATTGTTTCCCTGAAGTCTCACCTACCTCTAAAAGTGTAGATCACTACTTCATCAGATCCCTACTACACTAAGGGGCACATTATGATGACGGGCGGACTTTGTCCACCCTTCATCATAGTGGAAAACGGGACCGCCCGCCATAAGGGTGGGGGTCCCCCGGGGGGAATTAGGATGTGCCCGCCACAGTGGCGGGCACATATGGTATGTTTGGCATTGTGGCAGGCGGTGCTCTCTGCACCGCCCGCCACAATGCCAAACAAGCATCATGGCATTTACATAATGAAAGCGGCAGGCACCGCGCGGTGCCTGCCGCTTACACTATGCAAATGCAGGGGGGTACCATAGGTACCCCCCGTGTGCCACCCCCCTTTGTCCTTCACTCTGGGGGGCCCACAGAGGCCCCCCAGAGTAAACACTGCATGCCTTTCCTTGGCGGCATTGCCGCTGCGGAAAGGCATTGTAAAATGCCCATAGTAATATGGCAGGCGGTGTCTAGAAGACACTGCCACCATATTACTTGTTTTCCGCCCCGGCCGCAAGGTGACTGGGCGGAAAACATGCGGGCGGTGTTTAACACCACCAGGGTCCCCCCCCCCGCCATCCTAATATGGCGGGGGTTAATTGGGCATTGGATGTCGGGCAGATTTCCTCCACCAGGGTGGTGGTGGCCACCACCACTCTGGCGGAGTAAATCCGCCCAACATCATAATGGGCCCCTAAGGCTTTTCAGGACTCATCTACGCTCACCCGAAGACCTCCCCTAAAGACCAGACTTTAGCCTACTACTCACATCAGCGCATTTTCCTAACAATCATGCCGCATCCTGACCTTACTTGGTCTGGTGAAAACTCCTACACTCTGGTCTACCCCCTCAAACTCTCCAAAACCGCTGCTAAATCCTTCAAACACGCCACCCTAAAAAGACACCCTGAAACACTGATATCCGACCTGCGCTTCAACACGGACAGTGGCACGTGCATAAATGACTTAGGGCCATATGTATCATCAACCTGATTTGCAATTCCCTAATAGCGATTTTTAAGAAATCGCTATTTGAGAATTGCAAATAGGTATGTATGTACAAAATCGATTTTTTTTTGCGATTTCCTAAAATTCCTGAATGGCGATTAGCAAATTGCAAATCGCAATTAAGAAATACTTTCCCATTCATTCCTATGGGCCAGGAGGCCCATAGGAATGAGAATCACTGACAAAATATCGAAACTACAAAAATCGATGTACAAATTTATTGTGTACTAAATATCGATAACAAATACATCAACACACTATATTTAACTATAAAACAACATAAACATCGAATAAATAATATCGTAAAGCAAAAACATCGACCATACAAAAATCGTGCACACACATATCGAATTTAAAAATCTTTCAATTATAAATAAATATAGCACTTAACAAAAATATCGAAAACAAAAATATAGACATCAAAATTATCGACATAACTAAAATATCGGCATTTCAAAAATTCTAAATAACTAATTATTTCAACACACTAGAACTTTAAACTATTAAAAATATACTCATATAATAATTAATATACATACCAAACACACCGAAAAAAATATATATACCTAAATAAATTATTTAAAAATACTAAATAAAGCAAAACATTTTAAACAAACACAATGAAAATATACACATTTTAAAAATAATATAATACATTTTTAAATGCAATACAACCTATAAAACACTTCATAAAATAAGTAAAAACAAAAAATCTCAACATTATAATTTCACATACAACTAATATAATTAGGTAACTCAAAAAAATTCAAACTAACCAATAGGAACACATTTAAATGTATCTGACCAATGACATACAAGTACTAATTAAATTCTCACTATATAAAGAACTAAACTCAACTCTAACACCAGCAAAGAAAATTCAGCAAGAAGAAACTCTGCAAAATTCTCGACAACCTTAAAGACTAATCTGAAAACAAACCAACTACAGATAACAAAAAGTAAGTACACAAAACTTTCTAAATAAACTGTAAAATTAGAAGTAACCTACATTTCATAGTCAAAACGTTAAAACGTAATTATATTTCTATCTTTTTATATTCCACAACAGATTCAACTTTAAGAAAAATAAGAACATTTTCAACAAACTAAAACAACAAACCAAAAAAGTAAGTGTACTATTTTATTTGTTTTGACACTAAGGAAAAGCAAAAAAAATTCTCAAATGTTATTACCATCAAACAAACTCCAATTTTAATTTTAACATTCTCAAAAAATGTAAACATATGTTAAAAATAAAGATAATGTTAAAAGAACCTTAAAAAAAGGCCAACTTCACATATAAATACAAATGATAACATAAAACATACTTTGATTTCTTTCCACAGACCACTTAAATACGAAAAGCAGCAATATATCAACAAAACATCCACATTGAACAACAAATCAACAACATTTGGTAAGTATATAATAAATACACATGTACTATTATTAGGGTAAAAATTTTTACTTAACCAAATAACTATCCTATTTTTTAAAAACGTGGATAAAATGTTTATAAAATAAATATGACTTATTAATAATAAAATATACTATTCTGCAAACTGTTAAACCAAAATACGCATATAAACATTGACTAAAATATACTTAACTTTATTTCCATAGACCACTAAAATACAGAACAGCATCAACCAAACAAGACAAAATCTACTTTCAAAGTCAACTAAATTAGAATGGGTAAGTACATAACAAAAGTACATAGCTTTTAAATTATTCCTATAATATAAATACATTTTCTAATAACGTTTAATACATCTTTTCTAGAGTTAAGAAATCCACAATGACTGAAGACGCAAAATGTATTACATCTCAGAAAGGGAAATTTTTGTTATGCTATATGGGGTATATTTATACTCAGGGAAAACAAAAACACCTTAAAGCAAACTGGAAATGTACTAAGTATTACTCAAACAAATTTTATGGTTGTGCAACAACAAGAGAAACACGTGTAATAAATACAACTGAACACAACCATCCACCTAATATCTCAGAAATAGAGGTTAGATCTACTCTAGAAAATATTGAAGAATTAAGCAGCACCTCAGAACTACCAACAAGTGTAATACTTAAAGAAATTAAATGAAATGAAAGCAGATTTATAACACGCAGACTCAGCCCAATGGGCATCAAGAACTACTACCCAAAGTACCTAGAGAAGCAAGAGGTCAATTACCAACAATAGCTTCTATAAAAAGAACCATAGCTAGAACTAAAAAATTCACAAGACCAACAATACCAACACCTAAAAGAGGTAATAATTCCACCTGACCTTACCGTAACTCATAACGAGGAACCTTTTATCTTCTACGATAACAACAATAAAGATAAAAGGATAATAATGTTTTCTACAGTAAACAACATTAAAACATCAAAAGAAAGCCAAACATGGATGATGGATGGCACATTTAGCATATGCCCTATACCATTCTATCAATTATATACCATACATGGACAATACCAAAACACCTGCATACCATTTATTTATTGTTTGTTACCAAACAAACAAACTGCAACCTACACAGAAATATTAAACAAAATAAAAGAAGAAACAACAGACTTCTTTCCCCTAAAAATAATAATTGACTTTGAACAGGCCATGATAAATTCCATCCTTAAAATATACCCTTACACATACATACAAGGATGTTATTTCCACTTTAACCAATGTCTACAGAGACATTTACAAAAATCAACACAAAGGGGCCCATTAGGATATCGGGCGGATTGCCTTCGCCAGACTGGCGGTAGCCACCGCTGGCCTGGTGGGGGCAATCAGCCAGACATCCTCACCAGAATTGCCCCTGCCATATTAGAATGGTGGGGGCCGTGGCGGACGGAAAGACCGTCTGCCGCTTTTCCGCCCCGGTCGCAAGGCGACCGGAGCGGAAAAGGGTTTCTAGGGTGGCGGTGTCTGTCAGACACCGCCTGCCATATTAGGACGCCTTATTACTAATGCCTTTCCGTGGCAGCAATGCCGCCACGGAAAGACACGCGGTCTTCACTCTGGGGGCCCCCTGCGGGCCCCCAGAGTGAAGGAGGGGTGGGGGTTGCACACGGGGGTACCTGTGGTACCCCCTTCATTTGCATAAACAAAGCGGCAGGCACCGCGCGGTGCCTGCCCCTTTGTTTATGCAAATGCTGAAATGCATTAATAGCATTGTGGCGGGTGGTGCAGAGAGCACTGCCCGCCATAATGCTATTAATGCAGGATGTGCCCGCCACTGTGGTGGGCACATCCTAATACCCCCCACGGGACCCCCGCCATAATGGCGGGTGGTCCCAAATTCCGACAGGTTGGCAGGCGGAGAAAGTCCACCCGTCATCCTAATAAGCTCCTAAGTGTTGAATATGCAACCAACATCACATTTGCATACCAAATAAAACACCTAATAGCCCTAGCATACGTGTCAATTACCGACGTAGCTGAGCACTATAACATTTTAATAGAAAGTCCATTCTATACCAAAAATGAACAAAAACTAGCTCCCCATCTAGATTATATCGAGGACACCTGGGTAGGGAGACTACACAGGTCAGGCCACAGACGCCAACCAAAATTCCAAATCCCTTGGTGGAATGTATATCTGCCAACCCTAAACCAAGAAGCAAAAACAAACAACGCAGTTGAGGGGTGGCATAATGCCTTCCTAGCTTCAACTGGCCGAGCAACTCCTACCCTACACAAACTCCTAATGGCAGTACAAAAAGAACAAACTTTTCAAGAATTAAGAATTGAACAATCTATCCTACAATTGAAACCTAAAGTATCAAAAGAAACTGCCCAAATATACCAATAATTACAACAACAAGTACAACTTTATCCTACAACAAAAGGACTAGAATACTTAAAAATGATTGCCAAAACACTAATCTAACAATACAAACCATATAAAATATAAACATACACATTTCCATTACAAAAATGATATATTTATTTTGTCTAATACATTGATTTTTTTTAAAATATATATATACAAAATAAATGTCTAATAAAACAAGGTATACTGCATTAAAATAGTACATTTACCCACCCACAATAAAATTAATAAAAAATCACTTACCTTTCACAGCAACGTAAATCGCAAATTCAACTGGTCCAAAATAATCCAGGTACTTATAAAGCCTCATGAATTTTTTTTTTTTACAAATACAACTTTGCCAAATCCATCGAACATCCCAAAAAATCGATAATCCAGAATCCATCCAAAACCTGAAAAAGTTAAAAAAGAATAAAAAACGCTCTAGGATACCCGAATAATAAAGGAAGTGTAAAATAAATATTACCTGAAACAAGTAAAATACACTTCCTTTAAGTAAAAAAACACAAAAGTTCCGGAAAGGAAAACGCTGTATTCAAAAACCTAGAATAGAAAAATAAACATTCCCACCCACAGAAAACTTAAAACTATAGATTAATAATCAACATTACATACATATTTAACACAAAAAGTAACTAACTAAACACAAACACAATAACCCCAACTAGGCCGTGAATCGAGAAAAAGACAAGAAAAATTAAAACGTAAATAACCAACTACAAACATCAAAACTCCTAATACACAAGTCCACACACGTTAAATAAGAAACTACTACCTTCAAAACATACTTAAAACAGTTAAAATACAAAGATTAGAACTCTTACCTTCTCAGCAGCAAAGCAGCTTCCAACCGCGAACTTGAATCTTCCCAAATAACCCCAAAATGACTAAGTGTGGTTACAAAATAAAAGACCCAAATATTAACAACACAAAAATAGTTAAATAAATTACTAAATAATTTATTTAACATTAAAAAAATTAGTTACATTTTATAAATACATTTTTCCATTTTTTTGCAATTTATATATGATGTATTATAAAATATATTATTATCTTCATATATTGTAAATTATAAAATTAAATATTCTTACACTATATTATTTAATATTATAATTATAAAAAAAGTATGTGAAAAAATTTGAAAAACAATGTATACTTTTTATGTATTTTTAAAAAAATGTACAAACTTTTAACAATTATTAATATTAATAATACAATATTAATATTAAGAATACTGAAAAATGTTTCTGATATTATAATTGTATAATATAAACAATATATGATGTAAATCTTTTTCTTTACAACTATATAAACATGTATACCATGATTTCAGCAATAAAATAAAATGTAAAAAATATTATAAAATGTACAGTAATAAAAAAATTAAATTTGAAAATTAAATTTTTTTTCAACTGTATGTACTAAATATATATTCAAATGTTAAATATATTTTCATTTACTGTATTGTTTCTATGTACCTATAATGTACTTCACTCAACAAGTATACAAAAACAAATTATTTTGTTTAAAATAAAAAATTACAAATACTTATATATTTGTTAAACATTTATGCCATGTATAATAAATATATTCTTTGATTTATGTACTCCCTGAATAATACAATAAAACAAATCCAAAAAACTGTGCAATTTCTTTTTACTGCCTATAAAAAAATATTACTAACAATATCCAAAAATTTATATTTTGTTAAAATGTATATACATACATATTACAAAGCTTAAATAAATATACTTAAATATTTGTATCTTATCAAATATATAATTACAATAATAACTATTTTCACACATATTAAACATTACAATTTATAAATAAATATATGAACATTTATTAGACATTAAGCATTACACACTTTATACACTTAACTATAATACATATTAAAAATAAAATTAAAATAAAGCCACTATAAAAATTTAAAAAAAACATTTCTAAAACTTTAAATTAATTATTTCACTATTCTCACTACAATATACAATTATTTGATGTAGACGCCGTACATTGAACATATTTATTTGACTATTCCCACCCCAAACTACATTTAATTAGGGTAGATGCTGGACACCGAACCTAATTTATTTACTATTCCCACTACAATCTACATTTAGGGCTCGATTACGATTGCGATGAATCCGCATCCTCCTGGCCGGCGGAAGCCACCGCCAGCCCGGAGGATGCAGATTCACCGCTGCATTGTGAGAAATGACCCCCCGCCAGATTAGGATGGCAGGGGGTCATCTGCGGACATGGAGACCGTCCACCGCTTTTCCGCGGCGGAAAAGCTCTCATATGGTGGCAGTGTCTATTAGACACTGCCAGCCATATTACGATTTGCATTTTGATATGCCTTTCCGCGGTGGCAATGGCGCCACGAAAAGGCATCCTAATCCGGCGGGGGTCATTTCTCACAACGCAGCGGTGAATCCGCATCCTCCGGGCCGGCGGTGGCTTTCGCCGGCCCGGAGGATGCATATTCACCGCAATCGTAATTGGGCCCTTAATTAGGGTAGGTGCTGGACACTGAACCTAATTACATTACTATTCCCACTCCAATCTACATTTAATTAGGGTAGGTGATGGACACTGAAACTATTTAATTTACTATTCCCACTCCAATCTACATATAATTGAAGTAAGTGCTGGACACTGAACCTGACTAATTTACTATTTCCACTCCAATCTACATTTAATTGAGGTAGGTGCTGGACACTGAACCTATTTAATTTACTATTCCCACTCCAATCTACATTTAATTGAAATAGGTGCTGGACACTGAACCTAATTAATTTACTATTCCCATTCCAATCTACATTTAATTGAAGTAGGTGCTGGACACTGAACCTAATTAATTTACTATTCCCACTCCAATCTACATTTAATTAGGGTAGGTGCTGGACACTGAACCTATTTAAATTACTATTCCCACTCCAATATACATTTAATTAGGGTATCCGCTGGACACTAAAACTATTTATTTACTGTTCCCACTCCAATCTACATTTAATTGAAGTAGGTGCTGGACACTGAACCTATTTATTTACTATTCCCACTCCAATCTACATTTAATTGAAGTAGGTGCTGGACACTGAACCTATTTAATTTACTATTCCCACTCCAATCTACATTTAATTAGGGTGGGTGCTGGACACTTAACCTAATTAATTTACTATTCCCACTCCAATCTACATTTAATTAGAGTAGGTGCTGGACACTTAACCTAATTAAATTTACTATTCCCACTCCAATATACATTTAATTAGAGTAGGTGCTGGACACTGAACCTATTTAATTTACTATTCCCACTCCAATCTATATTTAATTGAAGTAGGTGCTGGACACTGAACCTAATTAATTTACTATTTCCACTCCAATCTACATTTAATTGAGGTAGGTGCTGGACACTGAACCTAATTAATTTACTATTCCCACTCCAATCTACATTTAATTAGGGTATATGCTGGACACTGAACCTATTTAAATTACTATTCCCACTCCAATATACATTTAATTAGGGTATCCGCTAGACGCTAAAACTATTTATTTACTGTTCCCACTCCAATCTACATTTAATTGAAGTAGGTGCTGGACACTGAACCTAATTAATTTACTATTCCCACTCCAATCTACATTTAATTGAAGTAGGTGCTGGACACTGAACCTATTTAATTTACTATTCCCACTCCAATCTACCTTTAATTAAAGTAGATGCTGGACACTGAACCTATTTAAATTACTAATCCCACTCCAACCTACATTTAAATGAAGTAGGTGCTGTACACTGAACCTAATTAATTTACTATTCCCACTCCAATCTACATTTAATTAGGGTGGGAGCTGGACACTTAACCTAATTAATTTACTATTCCCACTCCAATCTACATTTAATTAGAGTAGGTGCTGGACACTTAACCTAATTAAATTTACTATTCCCACTCCAATATACATTTAATTAGAGTAGGTGCTGGACACTAAACCTAATTAATTTACTATTCCCCCTCCAATCTATATTTAATTAGGGTAGGTGCTGGACACTGAACATATTTAAAGTACTATTCCCACTCCAATCTACATTTAAATAGGGTAGGTTCTGGACACTGAAACTATTTAATTTACTATTCCCACTCCAATCTACATTTAATTAAGGTAGGTGCTGGACACTGAACCTATTTAATTTACTATTCCCACTCCAAGGTACATTTAATTGAAGTAGGTGCTGGACACTGAACCTATTTAGTTTACTATTCCCACTCCAATCTGTATTTAATTGAAGTAGGTGCTGGACACTTAACATAATTAATGTATTATTCCCACTCCAATGTACATTTAATTTTGGTAGGTGCTGGACACTGAACCTATTCAATTGAATATTCCCATTTAAAAATCAAAATTATAAAATAATTAAAAATGTATAATATATTTTCCTATTTCATGTTAAAAAAAATCAACAATTTATATATTTTTTTATTCTAAAAATAATGTGATATAAAAACAACATCCCACTCATAACATTATTTAAAAAATTTAAATTAGAAATTTTAATTTCCTATTTCAAATTATTATTTAATTAAAACTTTAATTATTTTTTACAACACTCCCCACCCTTATCCACTATAAAACCAACATCCCACATCTAAATTTTTAAAAACAAATTAGAAATTTTGAATTTCACATTCCTATTTACATTTAAATTTTAAATGTATTATTATTTAAAACACTCCCCACCCTTATCTCCTATAAACCCAGCGTCCCGCTCCTGAAATTTAAATTTGAAATTAGAAAAATGTAATTTCTATTTCAATTTAAAATGTAAATTAAACATTTAAAACACCCCCCACCCTTATCCCCTATAAACCCAACATCCTGCTGATAAAATTTAAATTATGAATTAAAAATGTACCTTTTTAAATTTCTATTTCTATTTCAAATTTAAATAAAAAAATTATTAAAGTGTAATACACTCCCCACCCTCCCCAACATCCCACTCCTAAAATGTAAATAAAAATTAAAAATTTGAAATTTAAAATTCCTATTTCAATTTAAAATTCAAATTAAAATGTATTTATTTTTAATACACTCCCCAACCTTATCCCCTATAAACCCAACATCCTGCTCCTAAAATTTAAAATAAAATTTAAAATTTGAAATTTGAAATTCCTATTTCAATTTAAAATGTAAATTAATAAATATTTATTTTTAATACACTCCCCACCCTTAACCCCTATAAACCCAACATTCCGCTCCTAAAATTATTAATACATTTTTAAATTTAAAATTTTAAATTTCATATTCATTTAAATAAAATAAAAAAAATATATTTTTAAAACACTCCCCACCCTTATCCCCTATAAACCCAATATCCCAATCCTAAAATATTTTAATACTTTAAAATACATTTCTTAATTCATATTTAATAAAAAATAATAACAATTACAAATTTACAACTCATAAAACATAATACAAGGATAGATATTTTAACATATCAATATTTCTTATATCGACATTACTTACCTCAATATTGAAACACACTAATACAAAACGATATTTCAAACATCCATATTGCTTATGTCGACATTACTTAACTCGATATAAAAACACACTAATACAAAATGATATTTCAAACTTCGATATACACAAAATCGATATTTCTTACCTTCGATATTTAGGAGTCGATATTAATGTAAATCGAGAACAGGGACTCGATATTTTGACTGTGTACCTCGGAGTGAATGGGAAGTTATTCTCAATTTGCGATTTGCAATTTGCTAATCACAAATTAAGAATAATTTCAAGGGTGCAGGGGTCCAAAGGACACCTTGTTGCACCCCTGAAATATGCATGGGTGCACATGTGGCGCACATACATGCCCTAAGGGCATGTATGTGCATCACATGGCACTTTGAAAAATGCAAAAATGTGAATTTTTCAAGGAACTCACAACTTACCACCAATTAGAAGTTGGTGGTAATTTGCGATTCCTTAGGGACATTTTGCAAAAAATTTTTGCTTCATACATTGCATTTAAGGAATCGCAACATTTGTGATTCCTTAAATGAAATTGCAAAATAAGGAATCGCAAATTTGGCAATTCCTTGTTTTGCACCACATT
Source organism: Lissotriton vulgaris (assembly GCF_964263255.1). Classification (NCBI taxonomy): domain Eukaryota; kingdom Metazoa; phylum Chordata; class Amphibia; order Caudata; family Salamandridae; genus Lissotriton; species Lissotriton vulgaris. The sequence goes on from NC_141689.1 coordinate 764,973,150, forward strand.
TTGCTTCAATTTCGGCCTTTGCGAATGCGAATTTGCTTGATACATATGACCCCTAATTTTCTATTCTATAGGAACCGCCGCCTGGCGCAAATCTTTGACGCACCTCCTTAACGTTCGCTCAACCAGTCCTTACGGCACCAAAATCTCAATCGCTCCCTCCTCTACTCTACGAGCAGACCTCACCATCACCATCTACAAAAATGTCATCATTCTGATCCAGGCCTCAACCAATAATCTGAATAAATTTGCAGATCTTTTCATCCTCCTCAGAAACCATGTTCAAGACACTAATAGGATAACTAACACCTGCACCATTGAGCCACCGTCCGACCAGCCTATTATGCCCAGCCACCCGCTTACCCCCACCCCAAGGGAGCTGAGCTCCTCCTATCACCAATGACCCACAGTCCAACCAACCTATTATGCCCAGCTACCCAGTTAACCCCCTCCCAAGGGCTCCCACTCCAGTTCCTCCTATCCCCCAGCATGCCTACCGACCCTGAATACGTACGCTCCCCTATACCCTTGATCCCCTCCCCCCCAGAGCAGCACACCAACAGGGAGACTGATACGCCCACACTGTCCCCGGACTTAACTCAAACTAGTCCTCCTTTGGCTCCCAACAATGATCGCCCTCACTGCTATAACTCGCCCACCGGCACCTCTAACAGAGCCACTTCCAGACCTCTGACCTCCCCCCCCACCAGTGAGCCACAAAAATCATGAGCTAGGTACTCCACTAAAGACCCTGGAGTCTACTCAATCCAACCTACCTTCCCCCTGCCCTTACTTGCCCCTGGGACTGCTCCCAAACCTTTGCCTCCTTGTCCTCTTGCACCCCCTGCTTATAGTGATATACAGCCTGATTCATGAAAACCGGAATCTGCGATTCTCAATTTGCGAAAAACTGCGAATCGCAATTGAGAAATCGCCGAACGGAATTCATGATGTTTTGTGATAAAAAAAGCGATTCGCACGCGGCCGCAAAAGCCGCTTGCGATTATCGCAATTTCCGGCTACATCCGTGTCGGAATTGCGATATCGCAAATAGCGATATCGCTAATTGCGAGATCGCAAAAAGCGAGATCGCAAAATCGCGAGATCGGGAAAACGGGAAGTCGCATTTCGAGCACAGTGATAACATCACAACCAGGAAGCAGCCAGTTCCCACCCCCATTCACCACAGTGAGGCAGACCTCGAGTCAGCAATTGGGAGAGCTCCTGCAATTCTGTTTGGATTCCTACTCTGAAACTACAGTGCAGCAATGTCTGAGGATGCAGTTCTTGGGCCCAGCAACACCACAGGGCGGAAGAGAAAGTTAAAATTCTCCGAGCAGGAGCAGAAGCATTTAATAGAAGGGGTGGTGGCCAACCACTCCAAACTGTTTGGGAAGGACTCTAAGAGGGTGCCGGAGCAGGAAAAACGCAGGATCTGGCAGGGTATAGCGTCCACGGTGAACTCCGTGGGTGTGGCTGATAGGTCACTGGACGAACTCAAAAAACGCTGGTACGACCTCCGAGGTCGTGCCAAAGAGAAGGTGGCTGAGAGGCTTGGAGAGTCATCGGGCACTGGAGGGGGAGGACCTACAGTCCCTCCAAACACCCCCTTGGAGGACCAAGTTGAAGACACGCTGGAGACTGAGGCTTGCATCGGAGTGACTCGTCTGGACTCATCCCGCCCCACACAAGACATCCAAGGTAAGTGGCATGCGACTGCGACCCTGTCCCCTATGAATGTCCATGACCATATAGCCTCCCATAATGTTCCATAGTCATGCCATAGTTGCACATCAGGTAATGCCCTGAAGCATTGTGGGACATGTAGTGTGGCCACAATGTAGAAGTACCACAATGCAGCCAGACAGGTTCCAAAGTAAGCAAAGCCATAGCCAGTCAGGGAATGTCACCCAGCATGCATGTAGCAACTGCACGTGTGACAGATACATGCAACTAATGAACGTCCACTTCCCCTCACAGGTGGCGCAGACAGCAGCGACAGCGAGAGGCTGCAAATAGATGAGGAGGCACAGGATGAGGAGGAGGTGCTGCCACATACACAGCCACCAGCCCCTGCCGCAGCAACAACTCCTGCAGCCAGGTTCACCAGCAGTGTGCCTCCTGCGTCTGGCGCAGCAACTACTCCCGCAGCCAGACCCACAACTAGTGTGCCCCCAGCCTCTGCCGCAGCAACTACTGCCGCAGCCAGGCCCACAACTAGTGTGCCCCCAGCCTCTGCCGCAACAACTACTGCCGCAGCCAGGCCCACTACCAGTGTGCCTCCAGCCCCTGCCGCACCAGCAACGCCTGCTGTGACACCACCAGCAGCTGGTGCTTCAACATCAGGGCCCGAGACAGCGGCAACACAGCGGCCACCCACTGTGTCAGGCCAGCAGAGCAGGCGTGGCAGGTCTCGCCTGCAGACCAATGCAGCTATCAGCAGGAGGGGGAATGGACAGCGGCTGGTGAGAATGAGCTTGGAAAGACGCATGCTCCGTATACATCAGCTGCAGGCATGCCGGCAAGGTGCCATACAGCTACAGCTGTACATTGGACGCAATGTGGCCGGAGTGGGGGACCGGATGGACCGCATGACGGCAGCCATGGCAGGTGTGGGGGAGGGAATGGCCCGCATGACTGCAGCCATGGATGCCAACACTGCAGCAATTACATCGCAGCGCAACGTAGCACGCCGCTGCCACCGTCAGCTATTGACCCGGCTGACGGCCTACACTAGGTCCAATTATGTTGTAGGCAATGCCACCTCACAGTTATCACGGCGGTCCCTTGCGCAGCAGCAGCAGCTCATCCAGTGCTGCGAGGATGTGGCCAGGGTCCTTGAGCACCTGACCACTGCCGTGACAGCACTACACCCTCCTGCTCTACCTGCCACTGTTGGGGGTGATGATGCCAGTGAGGGGACGTCGAGTGTGAGCAGCCACTCTGCCTCACACGTAGGGGCACTCAGGCGCAGCACCAGGCCCACTGCAAGTACACGTGCCTTGGAGGCGCACATGACTTCATAGGACTATTACAGGCACAGGCTGAGTATAAGCCTGCCCTGTCCTTTCACACAGCAGTATGCTGAAATACTGTTAGCAATGTGAACATTTAAACTGGTACCATTATTGTGAATGAAACAATAATATTTAATTTTGCAGCACACATTGGCGTTGTGTCATTATTAAATTTTACATGCATTTGTGATTTGTAGGGTGAGGGTAGAGGGTGCACTAGAAACTGTTCATTATGATGTGGTTGCGATGTCTGTGGCCCTCAGCTGGGTTCTCCCCGCGTGCATGGCGCGCATGTGCAGGTGGCCGGTCGTCCCCTTCCGATTCACTTCCAGAGATGTCGACAGGTATCTGGCGCTTGGTAGCAATGTTGTGTAGGATTTGCAAACAAAACTTCAAACTTCTAGGATAGCACACACAGCCACAATGCGGCAGCACACTTCAGGACTGTAGTACATGGCCCCACCTGTCTTGTGAAGTATGCGGAATCTGCTCTTCAGTAGGCCAAAAGTTCTCTCTATGCAATTCCTTGTGCGTATGTGTGATACGTTGTAACGCCGTTGCTGTGGTGGCAGGGTTGAGGTATGGGGTGAGGAGGTATTCACGCAGGGCGTACCCACTGTCACCTGAAGGAGAGGAGCAGAGGGTGAGTGCCTGTGCAGCGCAGCTAGTCATTCGCAATGTGTCATTGAGGGCAAAGTGTACTTACAAAGTAGGTGTCCTTCCCCGAAGTCTCCCCTGACCAGTCGTGTGTGGAGGCCGCTGTGCCGGAATATGAATGAGTCATGTGTACTCCCCGGGTACTGTGCCACTATGTCCGTGATGTATGTCTTTGCATTGCAGACCATCTGGATGTTGAGGGAGTGGTAGGACTTGCGATTGCAGTACATGTACTCCGTTGCAGCAGGTGGGCAAATGTGGACGTGGGTACAGTCAATGCATCCTATCACGTGTGGGAAATGGGCAACATTGTAGAATTGTAGCTTGGTCTCATCCAATTCCTGTTGGCTGGTGGGAAATTTGATGTGGTGGTGTAGCTGGGTCAGTATTGCGTCAAGGAAACTACGTAGGCAGCGGGACATGGTGGGCTGGGATATCCCCCCAGCTACGGCAACTATCCCCTGGAAGCTCCCAGAGGCTTGGAGGTGCAGGCTACACAATACCTGGACATGTGTTGGGACGGTATTGGTCCGCCTTGTTGGGTGCTGCATCAGGGGGTCAAGGTCCTGTATTAGCTTGATGATCATAGCCCCATTGAGCCAGTACTTTGCGTATATTTTCTCTCTGGTCTGGCCCAGCAGGGTGACCCGCTGGCGGAATATCCTCTCCTGGATTCTGCGTCTCCTCCTTGCAGCTCGCTGTAGCCTTCGCTGCCTGACCACCATGTACATTCCTGGCATGGTGAAACTTCTTCTGCTGATGCTGCTTCCCCTTAAGTGTGTTTGGTCAGGCCTGCACCAGTTACTGATTGGCCAACGGTTTTAAAAAAAAAAAATTCCTATGGGTTTGATGGTTACCACCTGCTTTGGGTTGTCCTTAAATTGCGCCTCGCAAAATGCGATTTTTGGCTTTTTCGCTATTAGCGATTTTTCATGAATACCGATTGTGAGTAATGTGCGATTTTGCAATTATTTTCGCAGAATCCGTGCTTTCTTGCTATTTCCGAATCGCAATTGGTATCCTGCCGGCATTCTGCGAATATTTTTGCGATTTCGCAAATCTGTGTTTGCGAATTCGCATATTTAATGGTGAATTCCGATTATGGGAATTGCGCCCGCGATAGCATTTTCGCAGCTATTGCGGGCGCAATTTTGCTTCATGAATCAGGCTGATAGACACTCTGCACTCCGGAGCTTCCAAACTCATTTAGAGCATTCATAGATCCATTCCGGACCTTATGAACCTCCTTCACCTTGCCGAGCTCTCTCTTGCCAACCTCAAGTCACCTCTTACATCCCCCCTCCGTTCGAACTGGCCAAACAGCCACTCCATCTACCTCTGAGACATCTTTGCCCACACAAACAACCCTGCCACCTCTCAGAGGAGGAATCCCGAGCTCTTGCACTCTTCTATAACTCTACTACCGCCGCCTCTAACCCTCTAGACTCACTGGAAACAAAATCCTAGACATCCTCCAAGACCACAACCCTGCCCAAACCATCCCTTGCCCAGTAGACACGAATCCGGGACACCCCATCAGCACGGTCACCCTCAACCCCAACAGGCCTCCTACCCTCCACCTCAGAAGTGTGATGAAAAGCAACCTCGCACCTGTAGTCCTGACCATCCCCCCAGACCCCCCCCTATCTGCTCTCTTAATCAATTGCCGCTCAGCAGTCAAGCATGCAGCTGATATTGCTGACCTCATTCTGAACAAAAATTTAGACCTAGCTATACTTACAGAATCGTGGCTCAATGAATACTCCTCCCCTTGCTTGGACTTATTAGTCCCTCCCAATTACAATATTGCCAGACTCAACAGAAACTCCAACAGGAAAGGAGGAGGCATTTCCTGCATCTACCGTTCCTCCCTTCTTGTCACGGAATTCTTGGCGGATACCAATGAATCCTGTGAATACCTCGAAATCTCCATTTGCAGCAATTCAGTACATCTCTGTAACTTTCAATTTTTTTACCACCCTCCGCTCCAATGACTCTTTTACCGATCACCTCCTTGAAATCATCACAACTAAGATCTCCTCCAATGCCAAAGAGATCTTTCTAGGTGATTTCAACCTGCACTGGAATGACACTAAAGATCCCTACGTCAACCCCATTAAAGACCTCTTAACTAACCAAGCCCTGACTCAAGCCTGCTCTCTACCTACCCACTCAAAAGGGGCCATCCTTGACTGGATCATCTCCAAGGAATCCTCAGTCATGCTTATCTCCATAGACCCTTATGAATGGTCTGACCACCACTCCATATCCTTCGACTTACCTGGGACACACAAGTCGAAGACACCACAACCGGTGATTCCTAAACGCTGGACCAGAGATACTAAGAACCTTGACCTTACAAAACTGGAGTCTCGCTGCAGTTCTGACCTCCTCCCCACTCGCATTTGACCATGGTCAGCGACCTCAATGATCATTACTCGTCATCTATAGCAAACATTCTGGACGGCCTTGCCCTCTAAAACTAAAAAGAACTCAAATCAAACACAGAAACCCCTGGTTCACTGGTCTCATCACACAGAGAGGCGATCCCTATGGCAATCCGAAAGAAACTGGAGACAACACCCCTCTGCTACACATCTAAAACTGCTCCGCCAGGCGGGAAACTCCTACAACAAACACATCCTCAACTCAAAAAAAGAATACTTCTGATTGGAATTGGAGAACACCAAGAATAGACCCCGTAAGCTATTTGATCTGGTCAAACATCAATCAAATAAACTGGCCAAAGTACCGAAAGAATCCCCCAAATCCCTAATATCATCAGAAGAATTCTCCTCTTTCTTTGCAAATAAAATCATTGCATTAGGAATTGAAATAAATGCTGCCACTTACTCTCAACCCTTCCTGGACCTGCCCCCTCTTCCACACCACTCCCTATGGCCTCTCCTAAAAAACAAGCCAGCTGGACTGACTTTGAATCCTATGACGAAAACTCCATCTCCAAAATCCTCTCCTTCTTAAACTCAAACAACCATTTCAATGACCCGCAACCTTCCAAGTGCTTTGCTGCTGCCTCCCAATCCATCGTTCCTTGCTGGACAGCAATAATCAATGCCAAGTCCTAGACCAAGGCAAAACCTGCCTTCTAATACTCTTAGATCTATCCTACGCCTTCAATACGGTCAACCATGACAAACTACTTGAACGCCTTAAACTCAGAATGGGCCTGGATGGTGGGTCCTAGAATGGTTCAGGTCCTTCCTCCATAACAGTTCTCAGAGATTCCTCATCAACGGAAACCTATAAGCTCCCACCCCGGTCACGGTAGGAGTCCCCCAAGGCTCAACCCTGTCCCCCACCCTCTTTAATCTTTACTTAGAGTCACTTACCAAAGTTCTTCGCACCACCAACATCTCTTACCATATGTAAGTAGATGATACCCAAATATAGATCAATATCTCTTCGCTCGAGGAGATCCTCTCTCTGAATGAGACCCTGAAATGGCTAGCCGCTAACCAACTCAAACTCAATGTAAAGAAAACTGAATTTCTCCTAATCTCCCCTTCAAAAGCCTAACCGGAGATTCAGAAGTGGATCAAGGCCATCACCGCCCTAACCTGCCCACCAACCATTGTGGACTCTGCCAAATCCGTGGGCATAATCCTTAACTGTAACCTGAACATGCAAGACCACATCAACTCGATGGCCAAAGCAGCCAGATTCCACCTGAGTTACCTATGGAAGCTGAAACCTTTCATTGACGCGTCTGACCTAAAAATGGCAGTTCAAGCTCTAGTCATCATTAGGCTGGAATATGGATGTTCCACCCTTACCGGTCTACCCAAGATCTCTTTAGCACCTCTAAAAGCCTGCATCAATGCGGCCGCCAGACTACTCACTGGTACCAGAAAATTCAACCACATCTCTCCACACATGAAAGCGTTGAATTGGCTCTCGCTAGAAGCCAGAATCCTGTTGAAACTGGCATTCATTACACACAAGGCCCTAAACACAAACTCCCCAGCCTATCTGGCACAGAAACTAGTGGTATCTGGAGAAAGCAGAAATTACCGGTCTGCCAGAAACCTTTTACTCCAACCTGCCTTTTTTCAGAAACAAAGTACCTACAATAGGGTGTTCACTGGGGCCGCACCAAGAATTTGGAACTCTTTCCCACCCGACATCAGAAAAATTCCTTCTCTCACACGCTTCAAAAAAGAGGCTAAAACCTTCCTCATGGGTAAATTCTTCATCTAATTCCTGCCCTCAGCCACCACATTATGCCTGACGAATCTAAGACTATCGCTTCCGGAAGAAGCTAAGACTATTGCCTCCTCCCCTGATCACTAACTATCCTGCAAAGAGCATGTGGGCCACTGTTTTTTACTGTTTCTAACTATGATTGTAATCATTCACGTGTGTCCCCTTTCCCCACATCCAACACCCCTGCCCGCCAACCTTTTGTATAAGTTCTGTATTTCTTTGCATTTTATGTTGGTTTTTTGACCTTGTATACCATGTAAACTGCTCTGATACCCTCACGGGTCAAGTTTGCGCTCTATACAACACTAAAATAAATCAATAGGAGAAGATTCATCGTTTTCGCTAGCAATCACCCTAGGCCCACTTTCAAGGGTCTAGGACTGGGCTGGCGCCTCTTGGAAAGGTAGACTCACAGATGGCAGAGTCCAGGTGCTGGTGTAAGGTTGTTGGAAACCTGGTATGTCCCTGAGGCTTCAGAAGAGGAGGCGAGCTAACTAACATTTGGAGTCACTTTGGCTTCTGATTTCAAAGGATGCACATCCAGTGCTTCTCACCCAGGCAACAGGGCATAACGTAGCAGGTCAGCCCATCAGTGCAGCAGCTGTTTCAGAGCAGCAGTGCAGCAGGATGGCACTCCTTTAGCAGCACAGCAGTCCTTCTTCTTGGCATAGTATCCCCATGTCCATAAGTGTACTAAACTGGTGTTGTCTGAGGTCCTTCTTTTGTACACAGTTGTGCCTTTGAAGTGGGGGGATGTTTCTAGAGGCATGACTTTGAAGTTCACAGATGCCGTGCCTTCCCTTACCTGGCCTCAGACTAACTACAGAAGGTATGTATCCCTTTGTGTGGAGACAGGACACAGCCTATTTTGGTGCAAGTAAGGTTGACCCCATCTATTCGCTGCCACTCATTGCCCATTCAGCCACACTTAATCTCTCATTGTGTGTGGCTGTCTAGGAGGAATACACAAAGCCTAACCGCCAACTAAAGCCCGTCATGTGACCAATGATAGGCTGCAGGCATCAAATGGCTAAGGCGAAAAAATTCCAACTTTTTAAAAGTGGCGTTTTTAGAATTGCAATTTAAAATCCATCTCCACCATGTTACAATTTTACTTTTTGATTCCAGAAACACCAAACCTGAATAGGTTATCTCCTCCCATTTGGAAATTACATTCATGAAATGTAATAAGGAGACTCAAATGTTGTCCTTTGGGAGAGAAAGGCCTTGCAGAAGTGAAAAATGAATGGAAGAGTGTTACACTACCAGGATATGTAAAACTTAAATGTATATATCTAACTTTTTAAATACACTGCGCCCTGCCCTTAGGGCTGTTTAGGGCCTACCTTAGGGGTCACTTATACGTACTAAAAAGTAATATTTGCTGGCAAAACGTTTGTTTTGCCAGGTCAAAATGGCATGTTAAACTGAAAGCACAGGCTTTGCAATTGCAGGCATGAGATATGTTTAGAGGGCTAGTTACATGGGTGGCACAACCAGTGCTGCAGGCCCACTAGTAGCATTTAATGTTCAGGTCCTGGCCACAGGTAGTGCCACTTTACAAGGGACTTATAAGTAAATTAAATATGCCAATTGGATATAAGCCAGTGTTACCATGTTTTAAAGCAAGAGTACACCCACTTTAGCTCTGGATAGCAGTGATAAAGTGCACAGAATCATAAGGCCAACAAAAATGAAGTCAGCAAAAACAGGAGGTCTGAATGGAAAATGTTAGGGGGAAACCACGCCAAGGATGCCAGATCCAACAGACTTGGTAAAAATGTAACCCACCTCAGAAATGGTATTTGAAGATAAGGTTAATATTGTGGTCTGCCATTCAAGATAACGTGTTGACTACTTCCTACAAAGAGTCATAAATGTGGGGGGAAACCCAGGTATAAAAAGCCAGCTTCCAACACCCCATATCTTTCTCATCTGGAGTCCTGCCTTAGATCCTCTCTGCAGATACACTCTATTCTATGAAGGTACCGAAAAGAATTAGTAATAATGTGCTGTTAGGCTGTTAAGCGAGCATCAGTTTGTATAAAGTAGTATATCCAAATCACTTAAGGTGCTGAATTTTATAACTCAGCATTTCACATACTCTGGGAATCTTGACAATTGACAATTGGAGTTACATCTTCAACAGAATAATACAAAAACCTTATCAGTTGTTTAAGTGACATAGAAGCAATAAGGAGTTCCGGTTGCTTAAAGAATGGAGGCTTGCTAATCTCTCTTAACCAATAATACAGAACAATGCCTAATGGATTGTGCACCTCACAATAGAGTTAAGGGGTATAAACATGCCAACCTTATAAAGTTATCCCCATTTAGTAATATGTATTTTTTTACAATTTCGATGTCACTTCTCCTCACCAGTTGAAGTCAAACTGGAATGGCGTAACAGTGGAGGTGCCAGAGAGTGTTGGGTATCTAGACCTGCTCTAGGTTTTCTGCAATGCCTTCACAGATATCACCACTTTGAATTCTGGAATATGAAATCTCACTGTTCACAATACAGGTGCAAGTTCAGCACTTACACTCGCTAAAAAGGCAAAACTCGTTGAAGGTGTCAAGCATTACACAGGCAGCTAAGTTTAGATTCGTACATTTATGTGCAACTATTTCTCAATAGTACTGAGTGTGCCCTCAGTGTACACTGAAACAGATAAAAAGCCCCCCTTTCAAAGAGGAACAGCTGATGAAGAGTTGCCCACAGTGGCATAACAAAAGCTCCTGTGATGCGCGGGGGACAAGCTTGAGAGGCCCCCTTTGGCCCTGGCAGGTACCTGACCTGAGAGATCTGGACTGGGTATAGTGCGTGGGGGCCCCCATGCATGTACTTTGCAGGGGGGACCCCCAAGATTTGTTACGCCACTGCCTAACATCAGACTGGGAGAATACAACCATGATCCCATACCCCTTGTCGGAATGCTTCTCATGCACATTGATTTCAAAGACAGATACATTGGGAAAGGTTTACATCACAAAGAATGGTTCAAATTTACTAGGGTGGAAACACCAGAAAGACTTGGGGATCAAGCTGGATCCAAATGCTCCTGAACCACTTTACATACTTGAACGGTCAAATATAGGGAAAGAAATATGCGAGAAATTCTCAGAAGTGTTTACTGATAAATTAAGACTGTTGAAAGGATTCCTGCACAACATCAAACTAAAAGCACAGCACAAACCAGTTGTCCACAAGGCCAGGTCTGCTCCATTACTCATAAGAGATCCGCTCAAGAAAGAGCTTGACAGATTGGAAGCCGACAAAGTGATAGAAAGTATTGAAATTTATGTATGGTTGCCCCCCCAACGTGGTAGCATCTAAAGAAGGAGGTAAGGGCATTTGCCTATGCGTTGACTTCAGAGACTTGAATTCAAACATATGGGTGGACAGACACCCCTCCCTAATATCAACGAGATACTCACTGTCATACAAGGTGCAACATTTATTAGTGTTCTCGACCTCTCCTCCACCATCAGGTAGCTCTCTACCCTGATTCCAAGTCTCTTACAACTTTCATAACTCCCTTTGGGGCATACCAGTTTTCAAGGAAACCATTCAGCCTAGCATCGGCTGCGGCAGTGTTTCAACGCATAATGCAGCATATCTTACAAGGAACAGACAAAGTACTGTGCTTTCAGGACGACATCCTGATTTGAGGAGCATCAGAAGCAGAGCATATTAAAGTCCTAGAAGAAGTCTTAAGGAAACTTAGCAAGGCTGGATTAACCACTCAAAAGGTGAAATGCAAAATAGGCGTTGAATCTGTGGTTTGTCTGGGTCACACCATATCAGGTGAAGAAATCAAACCAAAATCTAGCCTGGTAGACTCATTCAAACTCCCTCCTGCTCCCACTCCTACTAATAAAGAGAAACTTAAATCCTTTCTTGGATTGATTGAATACATGTAAAGGTGCATCAAGAACTTCGCGGAACAAGTCCATTCACTCAGAGAGTTACTCAAAAACAGGTGCCCCATTCGATTGGAACTCTCAGTGTCACAATGATTTCACACAGATCAAGCAGGCTATAATTGAGGCACACATTCTTAGTATGTTTGACCCCAATGCCAAATTCACTTTGACAACGGATGCTAGCATGGAAGGTTGGGAGCCCCACTTACACAATACTTAAAAGGACAGATTGATAGCCTTTGCATCCAGAACGTTGAAAGAACCAAAACGCAACTACTCCTTGATTGAAAAGGAGGCCCTCACTTGTTATTGGGCTATAAATCACTTTACATTCTTTTTATGGGCGATCCAGACCACAAACCCTTACTTCCTTGTTTTCTACCAAGTGCTTAGAAACAAATATTCCCCATATCTCCAAATGGATTTTAGGTCTAGAGGGTTTCAACAGCACTATAAACTACAAGCCAGGCATTGAAAACTGTGTTGTCGATTGTCTCTCCAGACTTCTAATCACTAATTTAAAAAAAGCAAATGTACCCTCTTGATGAGACCATTCTCTCAGTAGTTATCCCTGCCATTATGAAGGTGGAGTGGGGAAAAAGCATGAATGAGGACATTATTCTCACTGATCTAAAAAACACTATCTGTAAAGGATGGCAGAAAAGTCTTAAGGATCTGTCAGAGTCCGTTAAATCCTTCTGGGTAGTAAAGGATGAATTGTCAATCATAAGGGACCACATCTACAGAGGTAATAGGATTGTTCCCTCCAGAAAAGATGTACGCATGTATAATACAAATAGCCCATGAAGGTCACCCAGGCAGGAGCATGACAAAAAGTAAAATCAGACAAGATTATTGGTTCCCCAATATGGAGTCCATGGTAAAAGAGAAAGTCAGGGACTGCCTTGCATGCGGAACCAGTGACAAAGCTAATGTTGTGTTGAAAGCTCCACTCATCCTTGTACCCATCCCTACTAAACCGTGGGACAAATTAGGCCTGGACATTATTGGCCCATTAACTTGCTCAATTACTCTGAAAAATACATGTTTGTACTTATCGATTACCATTCCCACTGGATTTCTACAAACATGGTCTCCACTATCACCACATCTTCATTAATTGAATTCCTTAACCCCTTCCATGCTCATGACGAGCTCAGCTCGTCATGAGGCACGGTTGAGCTGTGCTGATGACGAGCTGAGCTCGTCATGAACAATGGAAACTCTGTGCGTTCAGCACCGGGGGGAAAACCTCTAGCAGCCAAGGTGTTAAAGATACTTTTTCCAAAGAGGGCATTCCCGGCACATTGATCACAGACAATGGTGTCCAATTCACTTCAGATGAAATGAAACAATGTATTACCACAATATCCATAACACATCTCGAATCACCACTCTACTGCCCAAAAGCTAATGTATTAATAGAAAGAACCAACATAATGATAAAGGACACCATTCAATTAGCTTTGGCATCTCATGAACCTATGGAAGAAGCCATAAGACAGATGCTATGGTTATATCACATCACACCTAATGCTATTTCGGGTGTTTCTCCTTTTGTTTCACTTAAAGGAAGAAATCCTGGAGCCAAACTTACACCCAATTGACCCAATTTGGGTAGACAGAAGTTTAGTGCTTGAAAAAGCTGAACAGCATCAACAGGACTACAAATCCAGATACGACCAGAAATGGGGTACAGTCAACGAGAATGTGCAGGAAGGCCATTGGGTGGTCATAAAAAGGCATAATGTAATTTGAGCCAAAGTTTCCTCATTTTCCAAACCTATGAGAATACAATGTGTCAATAACAGCTCTGTTGTTTTGGAAGAAAGAGCACCTGGAGAATGGACAATGTACCTAGCTGCTCCAGGGTACACTCCTCATTGTCTTCCAGCGAAGAATGTCTAAATGAGCCATCCTCCATCTCACAAGGCTCTTCAGAATCCAGAAGTCGCAGACTTACAGTTTGGACGGCTAATTACAAATTGTAATCTTTTATATTTTTACATCTTATTGCATTGTTTTTTACTCATGATTGTTATCACCTTCACCATGTTTATCATCAGTTCTATCTTATTCAAAAGGAGTGTAGTAAGGCTTAGAGGTCCATTGTCTACAATCACTAAAGTAGTATGAGCATCGCTGCCATGAGCCTGCATTTGCGCACGACACTGCAAGCATCTATTTCACATTACTTATTTGTGCCCCTTTTTACACATGAGAACTGTCTGCTTTGCAGGTTCTTTGCTGTGCTCTGAGGTTTAGTCTGCACATGTTGTTCAAGGTTAAACAACAATGGCCCTTGGTATTCTGTTCTCATCTGTTCCCTGCACCTAGACATAACAGGCTTCACACAGCTGCACCTCTGGAAATCATGTATACTTTAATATTGCAAACACAAGCTGTTTTCACACAGACGGAGGACAACTTTCCAGAGAGAAGACACATGTTTATCCTGTGATGTGAACTTTGCATCTAGGCCGTGAGGTATGGGGTCTGCTGACAAAGCCCAGAGGTCTTCTGTTTAATAATAAACTATTTCTTGTCATGGGGAGAGTGGTTGGATAATTCCGTCTTTTCTATCACATGGCTCCCTGTTTGTATTCTATGGAACTGTAACAATGCTGACTATATTGTATTTATGCATTTTTCTGCTAGTATTGGCCCGTGTACTGCACCATAGAGCGCATTAGTTGAAATAAACATTTCAAACTATACTACATTTCTGATTACTCACATTGTGGACAAGTATGAGTGGCTTAACGAATGAGCGTCTGGCTCCCGCGATTCCAAAGATAGGGTTACGTGTTCTGGGTTGTCTAATTATTGGTAGCTTTGCTGTAGACAGAGAACGAATGAGACACAATAGCTAGTCAGTAAGGGACTTTGGGTACGGATGTGGTAGGTTGGTACACCACCTATTCACTGAGGTCCTGTTTTCCTGTGCATTGTTCTGTGCATGTGCAGAATCCATGTACCATGGCGCCACCAACGTTGGTTCTTATCTGAAAGACGCTTGAGTAGTGCATGTGCTTATCCACGATACCCTCAGGTCTACCTCTGGAGGCGTCTGTGATGGGAATACCTCCTATACTGACGTTTTCATAGGTTCTTTCAAGGTTGAAGTTACATAAAAAAGGTTACTCATTATTATAAGCATTCTTACGTATCCGTTCAAGGTCTTTTATTCTTGGGTCACCTCCACGGCAGTTGAAGCAGATGATAATCTGTTTCATGAGTATACTGCCACTGCGATACCGGTTGCGTTTCATCTATAACAGACACTAGAGGTTCCGCTATCAGCTTGGCAACATCGTATTTTGTTTAATGGTGCCCTTCCTTACTCATTTACACCTGCGCGGTTAGGTCTTTTAGGAATTGAAGGATCCTCATGGTCAGTGTTGGCTGGGTATGCACCTCACCCACATGGGTTAACACATACTAATCTTGATGAATTGCGGGTGTTGCATGCTTCCTTAATTCGTGTACATAGAGCTGTTATACAGTGTGTGTCCCGTGCTTTTCAGGCAGCTCCACCAGGGGTTGTCGCACACCCGGCAGTGATTGTTGGTGTGACTAGTATCAGCCCCTTTATGGTTAATTCGGTAATGGGCAAGCGTCCGACAAATAAGGATGAACTACCTTATTGGCTTGCCGAAAAATTTGGACAGCTTGAGGCTGTTTTTTCTAATACCCCTCCTGCAGAGCATCACCAAATTTTGACTATTAGTTTGCCTAAGTATTTGATTCCAGAGTTAGCTGATCGTAACCCCTGGGGAAAGGTGTTTGGAGCTTCAGCACACCCTCAATGACTGTCCTCCCCTCAGTGATAAAGCGTGTTCAAGATGAACACGGTGCTGAAGCGACTGTGGACCTGGGGATGCATCTGGTGGGAGTATTCAACGTCGTGGCTGATTTGATTCTCGCCAATGTCAAGGGCGATGCTGTAAGCTTCCATGTCGCTGACGGCTAGGTGGCTTTCGCTGAACAGGACAAACCAAGTGAATTACCAAGAATTATTGCACAGGTTTATAAAACAATTGGCCGCAATAGTTTGGGAAACACACCTTTTAATCAAGCGCAAATACAGGTGCAGCCTAAGGTTGCATCTGATACAGATGGACGCCCAGTCTTTTCTAAAAGAAGTGGAGAAACAAGAAAAAGGGTCTACGACAACAACAGAAACAAGGTTCCCTTGCAAGTTCCCCGACTCGTGAATTTTCTGAGTGTACTTTTGACTTGCACGACCACGCAAAAATTAAGACTCCTGATAGATTTCAAGTCCCTGATCAGCGTTCTCCTCGTTCTTCAAGGACACACATGGCTCACAAGCTGGTGGTGGAGATCGCCAGGATTGTGGCAAGAGTCAGCAAGTTCCAAGGGCACGTGATCAGACACGTCAGTTTACTGGCAAAGGGACACAGGAAGAACAGCCACATTTCTGAGCCCCTTTAAAAAAAAATGTTGCCTCTTTAACAGCCAGATATGCATCAGACAGTGGGAACACGACTACTGGATTGGACTTGGGCAGTAACCCTGTTAGACAGTGCAGCGGAAGTTAAAATAGTACGGGAGGCACTACGACCTTGTCCGGAGGTGACAGCAACTGAAACATTTATTACTGTAGAGACAGCTGACACATTGGTAGCCCCCCTCGCCCGGATCGGCTGTACGAAATAGTTTGTCGTATAGAGGGTGACAATGAGCGTGTTATTACTGGAATTTTTTGGGAAAATCGGACCACTTCCTATGACATTTTGCTAGCGGAGGCGGACTGGACCCCACCTTTTGTTCTGGCTGTGGCTCCCGGGGAAGACGTGATACTTTCAAGTTTTTCACGTTACATTTCAAAAGAGCATGCAGAAGCCTTTGCGGCTGAGTGGGCTTTAGCCCTTGCTCTGGCCGTGTACCATAATCAGGTTGGCTGGGATAAAGATTCACCACCACATGATATTCTTTTACGGTCGATGTCTCAACCGCAACCCCAATAGCCTATTAAACAGGAAGCAAAAGGTCCTGCTGCCGACATTCTCACTCAGTTGGAATATCAAGGAGTGATTGAGACATGTATATCGCAAATGAATAATCCACTCTTTACAGTATCCAAACCTGATGGACCGTACCGCATAGTTTTTGATTACCTGCATTTGAACTCCCATTCAAATGCAGTTTGAATGGGAGTTTGTGGTACAAAATACCCATGGCTCTGTACTTACCTAATCCGTTGTTACCCCGGGCCAACTCCTGAGTATTGCTAGCGGTGGCCGCCAAACAACGGCTCAAGTTTAAAAACAAGCGCCGAATGTCGCTAATCAGCCGCACCTGACGGGGAACGAAGTCGAAAAACCACACTCCAAAGTGCATGACCATGTGACAAGTAACACGGCTTGATGACGCACATCACATTCATTCAGAACTACTCAGGACTCCTGGAACCCTGGGAAATGTAGTCTAACTTGTTCATCTAGCGTATTTTGATACAAGCATTGGCTCGTACCTCATTATAGTTACTTTATTATGCCACCAAACCACAAATTGTTTTAATTCCTCCAGCATACTGAAACTCAATACAGAAAAATGAAAAAGATGAAAGACAACTGGTTCAAGCACTCTAAAATAGAGGCATAGGCTGAAGCCTCGTAATGATTATATTGTTACAGCACCAAACTTACAGTCATTATGAAACCTTGTGATTCTCCCAGTTTAATTGAAAAACAACAACAAATATATGTGTATGTTTGAAAATCAATGCAGTGATTGTATGACCATGAACTCTCATGTGCATGCAGAGCACTGTAGCTGGCTCATCTATCATCTTTGAATGCAGACCTCTTCGAGCAGCTATTCTACCAACACATAAAGAATGTGAGGTGTAAAGATGTGAAGAATACTGATGCAAGTAGTGCTGCATAAAGGACTCAAAACTAAGAGTAGAATCAACTGTAAATCAGCTGAGGTTACTGCCGCTGTCATATTGTTGTTATAAAGTGTATTTTTAAATGCAAGGGTAGTAATAGCAAATACATATTTACTGCAATGTACCAGATAGAGACTATTCACTGGGGATGCAGATGCTATCGTTGGACAAGAGGGTTGAAGACTTAAACTAAGGTCCAGGGAATTTCATCATCAATCCTTCCGCATCACTGCATAGCTTAAACACCTTTTCTTAAATAGAAATCTAGTGACATCAGTAATGGGATTTATGGCTGTTCAAGAATGGTCCAGATCACATCATCTGGTTTGTGATTGTATACGAGGAAATGGCTTGTTAAGCGCGTAGATAGTCTTTTGCACCAAATGGTGCTCTTGTGCTCCATGATCCTTTGTTTAATCTTACGCATCATCATACCAACACACTTTTAGAGCAAGGGCATGTTATTAAATAAATAACTCTCTCGCTATTGCAGTTGGTATGCTTCACTTGTCTCCATGATCTCTGGTTACCAATGTCAACCTCCGTGGTGTGCCTCATCTGTGGACAAACCAAACAAGTGCCACAAGGGTACTGTCCCTGGACTGGTTGCATATTCCAGAGTGTGGTTGATCCAGGTGCCAAGGCACCTCTCGGTCGTGTGTGGACAAGACAGTCAGGTAAGTTCTTACTCCTTTTAAACGAGAAAAGAGGTAAGGGTATCTTGTTCTGTCCTACATTGTGGATTCGCCAATGCTTGCACACAATCTTTATTCTGCATTTTGCAGACTACGGTTACAAATGTAATTTTGCCAAGTCTCCCATTGCATGTTATGCAGTGCTCTTCTTGGGCTACGAGCTCAATAATGAAGGATGAGGCCTGGCTCCTCATTTTCTTCAGAAATGAGCACGGTTGCAATCTCCAACCACACTGGAAAAACTTCAGTCCTTGCTGGGATTTTTACATTTCGGGCGTACTTGCATTCCCGATTATGCCCAGCGTATCAAGCCACTTTATACTTTGATACAACGTACTTTTTCAAAAGCCAGCTGGTTACAGGAACATTCTGCAAGTGCAGTTGGTTTCACTTACTTTGCGTACAATGAAGGATACACACTGCCAATCTCATTCAAATCACATTTGTACACTTCGGCCGAAATGAGGTTTTCAACTGTCAAAGAAAGTTTTGACAGCTGTTCAAATGACGGTTCTGAAAGAACGCGCGAAAATCATTTTGATGGTTACACCATATCCTCTTTTAGAGGCAGTTACAAAGGCAAGTGTGCCAAACTCAAAAGCTTTACATCCCCGTTGGATACAATGGGCTACTTCTTTGACGTCCCCTGATGTCACTTTTATCTTTTACGCTTCTCTTCATCTACCTCCCTTGTCTGTACTTCATTTAGAAGACTATGCGTGTATTATTTACACAGATGGTTCTGCTCAACCCACCACGCTTTCTAAACATGCTTATTCGGCAGCGTGTGCTATAGTTTCAGGGACAATGTTGAATGGAGAATTAAAATCTTCCATATTGCACTCTCAGGTACTGGGAGACTGTACTGCACAATTAGCTGAGCTGGGTGCCTTAGTTCTTGGCCTTGAGTTTGCTGATCCAAACGTTTCGTCTCTTATTGTCTGCAATTCTTATTACTGTGTCCACTCTTTCAATGAAAACGTATTCTTCTGGTTTTAAAATGAATACCGATGCTCTAAAGGCAGCACAATTAAGGATAAAACGCTTTGGGCTCGAGTGGCAGATCTTAAACAACGTTTGCCACTCACACATGCTATACATGCTCCTGGCCATCAGCGTGTCGGGGCACACGCTGTTGGGAATAGTTTGGCTGATGAAGCAGCCAAATCTGCAGTAGACATGTGTTCCCTAGCAGCCGTTACTAGATCCATGTCAAAGATTGATAATGACATTTTGGCAGCGATAGATGCAACATAGGAGGGCCTTCATTACCTGCAGGTTTCCTCTTCGAAGTATTCTTATCAGTTAACTCCCGAACAAGTTCCTTTTGCTAGAGTACCAGACGTTGGAGATCGGCTGATTCCCAACGAGTACTGCGAAAACACTTTGATTAAAATTGCACATGAAGGCACATGCTGGAGTGTCTGCTACAGTTTCTATTTTGCAGCAGCGGTACTAGTGGTGTGGTTTACATAAACAAACCAGCAATTATGTGCTTTCTTGTGACATCTGTCAACAGATTAAGCCATCTGTGGTTACACGTCCCCCTCAAAGACCGCTTAGCATTGCTAACCAGCCTTTTGCTTGTGTGTACCTTGATCACTGTGGTCCTTTCTCTTCAGATACTGTATATAAATATATTTTAGTTGCAGTGGATTTGTGCACCAGATTTCTTTGGGTATGGCCACAACGTAGTGCTGACTCTCGAACTGTCATCAGAGATTTGCGTGTCTTTGTAGGGATTTTTGCCTGTGGCACCTTTCATTCTGACCAAGTTTCAGCGTTTGCCTCTCAGGCATACAAGGATGCTATGCGTTCTTTAGGAGTGCTGGTGCAATTTTCGTCTCCATATAGGCCTGAAGGCAACTGAATTGTGGAGCAAATGAAACGTGACTTAAAGCAATCCTTGACAGCTAGAGTCATAGGTACAGGCATGAACTGGTTAGCCCATTTCTATGGAGTCCAACGTTCACTTAAAAATCTCCCTAGAAGACCTCTGGGTGGGCGGACCCCATACAAAATGCTCTTTGGCATTAAAATGTTTGTTCAATATCAAAGAGGGAGGGGAGAGGAAATGGAGTCCATTCAGTTCCCCTATGCGAGTAATTAGCAATCAAAAAGAGAATGGACACTAGTTTCTGCAAAAACCAAATAGTTTTTATCGAGAACCCTCATAGACTTCCTGGAATCGTGTTGTAGCGGTATATCTTTTTTCCGCCCCCTCAGGAGTCATGGCATAGTCATTGGGTCAACGATTAACGTGCAGGGTGCCTGCCTCACCAGAGGCTACTTCTGGTATTTACAGAAGTGTCCAGAAATAAAAAGTGGGTAGAAAATGTTAAAATTAATGAATAGATCAAAAGTGGACTTTATTTACAAAGACTAATCACTAAGCTTAAAAAACCATTGTGATATATTGGTAGTCGAGTTATTGAACTACCATATCGTTTTCAAAAAAGTGTTGACATGTTTCAGCTCTCGGGGCCCTACAGGGTCAGGGGAGCTTTCGTCAGGACAAGGACAAATAACAAACATACATGGAAGTACACACACTATTTGTGTGGTTCGAATAATGATGGCATGGAATTTCCAAGCTGTGTTCAAAGAAAGGGAGAGAAAACACCAACAAATAGTGAGTTGGGTAGTGTGTGAGGTACGGCATTCTAGAGCACACATTATGTACAAAGCATCATTAATGCTATATCAGATTACTCTAATTGTTGAAGTAATCTCGAAGATGGTTAAAAGGAGAAATAGTAGGTCTAAAATAAGTACGGGGAGTGGGGAACAGCCAAATCGCCGTCAGGTTATCAATGTCTTAGAGACGGGTATCATGCAGAAGTCTTTACATGGTGACCGGGTTGGAGCAGAACATGGGTTAGTGATCATGATTCAAATCTCTGCTCTAAGGGGGCGGAAAAAAGATATACCGCTACAACACGATTCCAGGAAGTCTATGAGGGTTCTCGATAAAAACTATTTGGTTTTTGCAGAAACTAGTGTCCATTCTATTTTTGATTGCTAATTAAAATGTTTGTGCCAGACCTTGAAGGTTTAGAGTTTGTGGCTGCTGCCACAACCTTTGATGTAGATAATCATTCTACTATGTTACAGAATCTACAAGACCCATGCCAGTTTTGCTACTGAGCATTTGTCTTCAGCAACTGACACAGCGCAACAGAATCCAGTGGTCGACTGGCTTCCTAAAGTTAGAGATTTGGTTTGAGAAAAGGTGGAGAACAAAATCGATTTTGGTCCCTCTTATCGTGCACCGGTTCCAGTGCTTGGCCTAAAGGGTACTCAAAGAGTCATTTTGCCACCTCTAACTGGTCGCAAAGACAACAGATACATCTCAGTGGACAATGTCAAGTTACAACATATGGCCGATTCTGAATAGTGTGACACCTGCTGTATCCTGTCCCACAATTTCAAGAACTCGAGAAACTGCAACACCTTCTAATTTTCCAAATGACACTGTCATCGAGATGGTCACTGATATTGAGCCTTCTACTATTCCTCCAATAACAACTGATACTATGGATGCTGAATACACGTATCCCACAAGTGGCTCCGTCCATGATTTGCCAGATACTCCTTTGCACTGGGGCAGGATTTTGTTTGATACAACCTCCACATCTTCAAGTGACCCTAAAAAATTTCCCATTTTTTTAATCTTGGTTTAAAAAGATTCCTCCCTGGCCATACATTTGGATGACTTTGTTTTTAATTTTTCTTTTTATGTCCATTTGGTTTCTAACTGTATTTTTTCAACTCATCAATGGTCACTACTTGCTGAACGTTTTGCTACAAACTTTATTGATGGAATTCTGGCCCCACATTCATCTTCACACATCATGAAGCATACATCATGAAGCATGACCAGACTCTTGTTAACATTTCAGCACTCCCTGTTTCAGATTGTATTGTTTAGGATAAAGTGCGTTTCCAGATTCATGGTCCTACAGAGCTGATTAACGTGCCGTACGTGTTTAAAGTCTCTAGGGGTGATGTGGTTACACAAGACATTCATTCAGATTATTGGAACGTGCATGCGATTCAAGCTTTGTTTTCAGATTTAAAATATAATGCTGCTTTGATGCTGAAGACTTGTATATGAATTCTGCTAATTATGCTGAGCTCTTCTGTTATGAACATTATGGCCATCACTTCATACACAAGACTAGTGCATTACGCCCTGTTGTAAATTACACTCAGTGGGAGCACTGCCCCACACCAGTAAAGGGCAGCTTGAAAACATTAAAGAAAAAGTTTACCTACTTTACAGAATTTAGCCCATCCAATCCTCGATCTTTCTATTTCAAAATGAACAGCACTTCATCTCAGAAACTCATGTTGACACATAGTAAATTGAAATATTCTTCTTCCTTTTGCCATAATCTGGCAATAAAGGGTTATGACCATTGGAAGGCAGCCATTGATCTAAAGTCAATTTTGGGTTCAAAAGAATGGCAGGTGCAGGGCTGCGAGGCCCTTCATCGTGCATGCCTCATTCCCACTCAAATGCTATTCTTAAATGATACCATTTACCAAACCACATGTTTTGATTTGGCAACAACTAAACAATGAATGCCCCAGCAATTCCCACCTTAGCAGAATATAATATTTGGCGCTTACACACAAATTGTACCATTGAAGATTTACAGAGTTTATTGAAAACTAATAAATGTAATGCTTCTGCAATGGATCCCATGGGTTGGTTAGTCTGGCCTAATAATTCAAATGCTTGCCAACTCCATTTTCGTAACTCTAGTTTAGGTTATAGACATTCAAGGCCCGACCCTAGATTTTCTGATTTACATACTGTAATGACCTACTCTGACGGTAAACTGTGTCAACAATGGTTACAGCACTCAACATTGTTGTCTGTTAAAAAACATTTATCCTTACTATCAAATAATATTATTTGGCCGACTTTTTCCTGGGACCAAGAGCTCCTAGAACAAGGAGATGGATATATGCTGCTTACAATGAAATTTGGAAACTATCTCAAATTGAAGCAGCATCACGTTTGCTGGAGATAGACCAGGCAAACTTGGAAAAAGGTTTAGCTGCTGTCGACAACAGCAATAATGCACTGTCTTCCCGCATTTATACATTAGATAATATTGATTCTTCTGTTATTGACATTGTACAAGATGATGTTTCACTGTTATATCATGGTCAAAATCAATTGCACTCAGTAATGCAATTTGCTTAAACTTTGCAAACATTGAAAATGGGGAACGTGCCTTGGGATTTTTTGAACACCAGTGCTTTATTTGCCCCATTTAATTTGACAGACAAACAGCAATTTATGTCCATGAAAGATGTCACTTATACTCTATTGCACATTGAGAAAATAGCCCCTTTACAATTTTCTGTAGCGGAATCGGATTCTGCAGTTTGGTTAACCCATGGGGTTATAAGTTTACTGTTTACATTGTTTGAATTTACATCCTGTATGAAACATTAACCTGTGGGCCGTTTTGAACCTCTTGAAGGTGTATTTTCACATGTACTGTGGTTTCTTCCTCTCACTTATCGATGTTTAAGAGACAACACTGAGGTTTACCTAACAGGGGAGGATTGTGATTTCACTGTAGGACATTCCCTAGTCTGTAAAAATATACAGTTGCACGGACCCTGTAACCTTTCAGCATCAAAACTTGCATGTGTTAATAAGGTAAACCAACTCCAGCCATACTTCCCACGTTCACACTGCTTACTAATGGTAGCTATCTCATTTTAAATACCCAAAAATGCTGTGGCTTGCAAGCTGGCATTCCTTACATTGTAATAGTTTCCTAGCATATTTTTTGTGCCGCGCTATGATTTCACGTGGGCATTGGAGTTATGTCTCAACAACACCTCACGTCCAGTTCCGGATTTCGACCGGCTAATGGGCCCATTAGTGGCTCATGAGCAGGATTGCAATTGGATTGGCTTGATGGCGTGTGCTGCTGCACTTGGCATTTTGGCACAATGGGATGTCTGTGAGGCTTCAAAGAATCTCCTGCTGCAAAGCTACATTAAATACCACGCAAGTTATCCGTAAATTTTATGGAGGCCCCAGACTATGAAGAACATTCATGTTTCTTCGACCTACTGAATTGGTTGGCATCTCAATTTTCCACTGACCAAAATAATGTCCTTCTGTAGGGTGTTGCATTCTTTTGCACTTACACCTTGATGGATTAATCAGGTACATTTTGCCTGTAGACATCGATTGGTCTTCATGATGCCTTTCTTTCAAAGTTTTTCTGCTATTACTCCCTCTTCTCTTTCTCGTCTTTTGACTACTTCCAGGATTTGTTTTTCTAACACAAACTTTCGTTTTTGCTTTTTCCAAATTTAATGGACACGACAATTTTATATCTGCTCAGACCTTTTGAACTTTGCTTTCTTGTATGATCTACATAAGATGGCCATATCAGGGGGAGGGTGTAGTAAGGCTTATAGGTCCATTGTCGACCATTGCTAAATTAGCATGAGCTTCGCTGCCATGATCCTGCTTTGGTGCATGACACTGCAAGCATCTATTTCACAATACTTATTTGTGCCCTTTTTACACATGAGAACTGTCTGCTTTGCAGGATATTTGCAGTGCTCTGAGGTTTAGTCTGCACATGATATTGAAGGTTAAACGATAATGCCCCTTGTTATTCTGTTCTGATCTGTCCCTCGCACCCAGACATACCAGGCTTCACACAGATGCACCTCTGGAAATCGTGTACTTTAATATTGCAAGCACAAGCTGTGTTCACACAGACAGAGAGACACCTTTCCAGAGAGAAGACCCATGTTTGTCCTGCGATGTGAATATTGCATCTAGGCCATGAGGTATGGGGGTCTTCTGCAAAAAGCCCAGAGGTCTTCTGTTTTATAATAAACAATTTTTTGACACGGGGAGGGTGGTTAGGTCGTTACGTCCTTTTCCATTGTTTTCTATAACATGACTTTCCCGTTTGTATTCCATGGAATTGGCACAATGCTGACTATATTGTGTTTATGCATTTTGCTGCTAGTATTTGCCCGTGTACTGCACCATAGAGCGCATTAGTTGAAATACACATTTTAAACTATACTACATCTCAACAAAAGAGTGTCTGGCTCCCGCGATTCCCAGGATAGGGTTACGAGTTCTGGGTTGTCTAATCATTGGCAGCTTCGCTGTAGACGGAGAACGAATGAGACACTATAGCTAGTCGGGAAGGGATTTGGGGTATGAATGTGGTAGGCTGGTATACCACCTATTTACTGAGGTCCTGTTTTCCGGTGCATAATTCTGTGTATATGCAGAATCCCCACAACGTTTTGGAAGATGGGAGCACCTGGAGAATGGACAATGTAGTTTGCTGCTTCAAGGTGCACTCCTCATCGTCCTCCAGTGAAGAATGCCTAAATAATCCATCCTCCATCTCACAAGGGTCCAAAGAATCCAGAAGTTGCTGACCTCCAGTTTGGGCGGCTGAGTACAAAATGTAATCTTTTATATTTTTCGGTCTTATTGCATTGTTTTCTACTCATGATTGTTATCACCTTCACCTTGTTTATCATCAGTTCTCCCTTATTCAAAGGGAGATGTGTTGTAACCAGTGATTTTTCCCCATGCCTGTACCTCTCTCCCTTACTTGGTTCACTCCTTCCCTCGCTCTCCCTTTCTTTAACCCTCCTCCTCTTCCCCTAGTAGTATGTTCCACCCCAGTAGAATCTTGGTGTGAAGCTCACCTTGGAATGTTGGTGTTCTTCACTTGTTCAGCTGGTGCTGGAGGATCTGTAGCTGAATAAATGCCCTTCTCTTGATCTACTCATGTGGAGGCAATTATTTAACTAAGTGAATGCACTTTCATACCACCACTGTGCATCAAATGATGTACACCCATGAGTTACAGAGAAGCAATTCATAGGAGACTGATTAAGCCACCAATGTGTAATATATAGAGTCACCCAGGAGGAAAAGAGGAGGAAAAGGAGGGCAACCTATTTGAGGTACTGTTAAACCATCAAGGACTATTAGAAGTAGTCAAACCAGGAGCAACCGAGAAGAAACTTATTGACAGCACTGTTAAGCAGCCAAAGAGTATTACATTGAATCTGCCCAGAAGCAACAGTTGAGGTGGTTTTTAAACCACCAAAGCATTAATGCATTTAGTTAACATACGATTGCACAAGAATGCTTTCTGGGAGGGCCAGGAGAGAGGAAGAGATAGAGTTCATGGTCTTAGGCACCATCCAACCTGCACAGGTCCAAATAGGGAAGGTACAGCAGGAATACATTCTCAACCTTCCAATCTACCTTGACGCCCCTGCTAAGCATCCCGTAAGAGATGATCAAACAGATACAAACGGATAGGATTGGAAAAGATGAGGAAGGGCTAGAAAGGTAAGTCTTTGTAGCTGAGGCAGGGTATGGGGAGAGTGAGAAAAGAAAAGAAAGGAGAAGAGTTAAAAAAAAACTGGACAAAAAAGGGAATGGGAGACCAATAAATGGAGAGATACAAAGAAAGAGGAAGATACAAAAGAAACAAATGGAGCATGTGAATCTTGGTAAAAGGTTGTTTAATGTTGTTGACACCTTTCCAGGTAGCAGCTGTGGTCTGTCACCTATTAGATTCAAAATGGTATATCTTACTTTTTTTCAGGGAGAGGCATGGCTTGTTATGTGAAGAGCAGGGATTGTGGCCAAGTGCCCTTCCAGACCCTAACAGGACCAAACATGGAAGTGAATACAGGAAGTTACTCCTCACAGTCGGATGCAGGGACAGTGGAGTTCCCCAGAGATAAAGGAAGAGGCACCATCTGGAGAGGACAAGAAAGTGGCAGGAAAAAAGGAGACGTGTTAAGAATATGTTTGCCAGGATATACAGTTATGGCAGACATGGTGTAGTGTAGTTCCTATATTCCCAATAGGCTCTGAGCATTGGAATAATATATCCTATAGATATGATGTAGGACTTAGGTTAGGAGGTCTCGATCGAATATACTAAACTTAATTGTGAGTGCCAGCTAGCTCAGAGGTTACTAGAAACGTTCTCAAATTCGCCAGAAGGGATTAGTTTCTGACAACCGCATAAACATGACAACTTTGTTCCCCTAGGGCTGGAAAATATCTTCAGAGTCGTTGAAACAAGAGATAAGTATTTCACTCAGTCAATCGTGCATGCTTCGTTTCTACAGAGGGTGCACAGAAATAAGAGAGACAGGTGTTTCAATAAAAAGGTTTCTTAAACAGTCTTCTTTCTCATGCAAGAGAGGTGAACTGCTATAATAGTTAGACAGAATGCAAAGTATAATGCGTACAGCAAGAATAGTGTTATAAAATATTACTGTAATAGCATTGTATGGTTTCTAAGCCATATAAAAATACATACATAAATAACACAGGCTAAAATACTAAACTGGTGCTTCTAAAATACGCCTACCCCGATGTACCTAGCCTAGGTCTAGTATGAGGGAAGAAGTAAGTATTGTTTAGCAAAAGTTTTAGTTCTGCCTAGAATTGCCAAAGGTTTCTCTAGGTTCTAATCAGTTCAATACCTTAGAATGAAGGAGGTTGGGATCTCTGTCTTGGGACTCGATTTCTCAATACCCCGCAAGGAGAGTCAGAAACAGTGGAGCTGGATTCTCGGCACGAGGTTGTCAGCTTCTTTGTCAGTGCGTCAGCTGGAGAGTCGGCTTCCTTCCGCACTTGCTGTAGCGAGCTGCATCGGGCAAGTAGGTCGTCGAACTGCACCGAACCACCGTACTTTGCTACAGCAAGTGAAGGTATATTTATACCTTGAAGGTGTTTAGGAATGCCAGCTTTGATGTAAAGTCGGGCATATGAACGTCATGGATGAACCCCTAAGGGATAGTTGTTTGTGCATAATAATGAGTTTCTTGGAGAAATCAATATCCAGGCTTGGGGAAGTCCCTTACAGCATAAGAGTCTGGTTTTCCAAGAAATCATTGCAACGTTGATGAACGGATGGAAGTAGCCATGCCTTTATTTGGGTAGCATGGACTAAGTCTAAATAAGGGCTTGATTTCTATGCCTAAATAAGGGCAATATGGATTATACCGATATAAGGGCATGAATCGGGAAAATTCATTTGGAATCTAAAACATGATGTGTTAAAACCCACCCAAAACACATAAAAATGCAATGGTACTGGTTGTACACAAAAACGCATTGGTGCTATACGCATTAAAAGCAGTTTTCATTCTAAGCATATATGTTGACATTTGGATGCTAAATGAATGAATCACGAAAATATACATTTATAAAATGGCTCATCAATACAAAAGAAAAAAGGCCGAAACCATTTCATGTCATCTCACATTAAACTTGTTTGTGTATGTGGACAAGGTCAAATATTGAAGTTTTTCAAAGAATTCTTGTTCTCTATGAATAGTTCTACTTTAAGGAGATTACTTTGTGACAAAAAACGAAAAATATAAATTTGGAAAGGAAAAAATTAATCATAGAAAAAAAGAGTCCCAAAGTTAGAACTTTGTTTTTAAAAATGAAGGTCAAATTCAAAGTCTCTCAGAAACTGTGTGCCAAATCAAAAGTCAGTGTTATTGTTTTGAGAAAACATCAAATCTTCTAAGCCTGTAAAAAATGTGTCTACCATTGTAGGTGAAAGTTGGATTAATTTGTTTAAAAGATTAACCGCACATAGATGTGAGGCATCGCCGTCAGCATTGGTCGCATTAGCAATGTTCGAAGTAGATGATACCTGTGTGCCTGTTTCCTCTTGTACCTCACCGTCAGCATTTTGTGTCTGTGAGATCTCAATGGATGCCGTCATCAGAATTGGTAGCCACTGGGGACAACACAGTGCATGGGCCGTTACTAGTTCAAGCAAAGTATCAACATCTGTTGGCATGACTGATGGGAGTGTGAGACATAAGTCTAACATGCATTCTTCTCCGCATAGCAGGCAGCGAAGAACAGGTAAGATGCAATCTTGCCAAATTTGTCTGAATGACAGAAACCATGTGATGTTTATTCTCATAGACGAGGTAGTCCCAAAATTTGGACGATGCGCTCACGACACTTCATCACCAGTAGAGTTGTCTCCATGGAGAACTGGGTGTCGCTGGTGATATGGCTTGCCATATCGAAGCAGTAGGAGTAAATATAGTATCCCTGCAGCGATTCCCAAAATGAGAGTCAGTCTGCCAATCACTGAGTGCACGAAGTTTAGAAATATTCCTAGAACTGCTTCAAAAGGTGCTAACAGTCCAGAAAATACGGTCCTTAATACATGTACAATACCACTCGTATCAGACATGTTTAAGATAACACTTCTCATTTCTGAGAAATGTACAGGGCAGTCTGTAGTTAAGAGGGCATGTATATCAGCAGAAGTCCTTGCGACTTGTAGATCATAGGCTGAGGTCAGTGGCACAGTTTTTTGCAAAAGAATGGCTTTCCTTCTGCTCAAAGTATCAATTCATGCAGCAGAGATGTTCAGTGAAGGCCATAAAGGTGACTCCTGGTCTGTCTTCATTTTAGGAAACAATTCTGGCATACAGCAAGTGACCCTTGCTGACACAGTTACTAGTTATGGTAAACCTGGCAACATGCCATAGCAGCTGTGATCGTTCAACATGAGGTAACTTCCATTGGAAAGTTGTCCAAAAATTGGATCAATCACCACAGCTGGTGAAACTTGCAAGTGGCAGGATAAATTGATAGAGGAACCATTGCAGGCCCCGTGTAAATGAATACCCTGACAAAGGAGAGAACCGCTTAGTACGTTTTCGCAATTTTTACCACTAAGTAAATGTAAATGTGGCGTATTTGTATAGCGCAAACAGTGATCCGGAGGCATCCCGGCGCTTGTACTCCTACCACAAGGGAACCCCTCCTGGCTTTTCCTTGTGGGGTGTCCACTCCTGGGCATCCCATGGTGAAACCAGGCATCCCTTGTGTATCAGGGGGCCTTTGTGGAGACTAAGCAAGCTATTGCCCAGAGTTGCAGCGTGGGACCCATGCTTAGAATCGGCACTGAGGCGAGAATATCCGGTCAGAGGAATTTAAGCCCGAAACCAGCCGAGGCGGGAATCGAACCCTGGTCCCTGGCCAGCGTTCTGCATCAAGGTCTGCCGCTCTAAGCATTGAGCCACACTTCTCCACTAAGAAACACTTCTCTTCCCCCACTCCAACATTTGTGTGTGTACAGTAATTCCAAGGAAGTCTTAATGTATTCTTTCCCCAATCTTTCATATGTGCCTGCTGGTATATGTTTTAGGCAATACTGAAAATGGAAAATTGTAACAGGCAGAGTGATTGTTCCATGTATAATACATTTAGTGGCTGGCTTTTCAGCGACTGTAAATGGCAATCTTTCCAGTTTTTCAATGCTCAGCACCGTATAGTGTGTTCCCCTTTGTGTTAATTTGATCTGTTTATCAGTGAGATTGAATTCTGAAAACAGTGACGTAGTATTGATTAAACGCCAAGGCACATAGCCTGAATGTAGGTTTTGTAACATCCAGCCTAATAGCATGATAGAACGTAATTGCGACTGACCATGTTGCAACATGACCAAGTCCTGCTCCATGATGTCTATGGCAGAGGATACTATGCTGTCCAAAGAATATATCCTTGACGACTGAGTTGTTAACCCATTGTCAAACACAGAGAGACTTTTCTCTAAATTAATACGATCAATTTCTCGTATTCTTTCTGCAGTCTCTGCTTGTGTAATCTTCCATGCTTCATTATAAGCAGCATAGATACCGGCATATATAAAACATTTATGACGCGGTGTTCTTGGTCCTAGCAAGAATTCCCTAAGATCAGCACCATCTTTAAGTAAAGATAAGTGTTGTTTAACATACTTAAGTGTAGATCTGTGTAACCATTCAAGGCACAGTTTCCCTACACTGTATGTTGTTACTATTCCAGAATGCTGTCTCCGAACATATCTTGGATCTGACCTAGTGAATGTAAAACATTGTGTCTTATTTAGGAATCTATCTTGACAGATGTTTGCGTCTGCTGACCAGATTAACCATTTTTTCCAATCTGGATCTGTTCTGTTGTGAAGCAAAATAGAATGTACGATGACCTTCCCCTCTGAAGTGTTATCACTAGCAGTTGTAGGTGTAGGTATGGACGGATTGTTCATGTCCTTAATCTTGGCTAACCTAAGACAAGAAGTCTGTTGGACAGTGTTGTTCAAAAACATAATTTGCTCAGGGATGAGACAGGCTCTAAACATAGCTTCTATCCCCTGTACCTGCCAATCTTTTGTGCCCCAGACAGATTTCGTGTCCATTGTGTCTTTCCAATAGTCGAAACCTAGTGTAGACAATTGAGCACAAAAGGTTGCAGAATAAATTTGTTTTGTATTGGTCAACATACTTTTCAATCCTGTCTTGTTAATATTTTTAAGGTAAAATGATTCTGGATTGGATATATTAAAACCTGAAAAGTGTGTAAACCTATTGGGAAAAGTTTTTGAGCTACCCTCTGGTGGTGTAGGACAATGTTCCCATTGATTATACTTAAATACATTTCTAGGCATTGTTGATTTGTGCAATAAATGGTGACCATAATGATTATAACAATACATTTGTTCATAATCTGATGAACCTTCTAAGTATTCAGGATTTGTAAAAACAGCAGATTTTTCCAAGTCTGACATCATATTATTAACAGTCTCAAAGTCCTAATCATCAGAAAAGGTACTAGATGAAACAAAGTCATTTAATAAGATCTTGAATTGGTGTGTGTTAGACCTGACATCATTGGCTTGAGTCTCTCCTCCATTTTTTCTGTTTGCCTCCACTGTTTTTCGATGTTTTGCTGGTATATGCTTTGGGCGCTGTGCCGCTGCTGATCAGTGCCACAGCGCAAGTGCTCCCTATGTTAAATTGATGTATCGATTGTATCCATGTTTCGCTTATTTGGTTTACTGTCAGTCCCTAGTCTAGTGCACCAGGAGTGCCGGGGCTTGTAAATACAAATGCCGCTCGTGGGCTTGCAGCACGTGTTGTGCCACCCACAGGAGCGGCCCCGTAAACGAATGTCGACGGGTCGGTCATTGCGAGACCCACGTGCAGCCTAGTGCTGTCACACAGGCTGCGCAAGTATACCTACTTGCCAGCCCCTCAAACCTTCCCTTGACTTCATGTTAGTCACCCCTATGGTAGGCCCTCGGGCAGGGTGCATTGTAAGTATAAGGTAGGACACGCCTGACCAAGTTGGCGTGTCCAAATAGTGAATTACAGCCATCTTCGTTCTTCACTATTGCGAGGTAGCCTGCTCTCCATTGATTAGAATGGGCCGCCGGGATTATTAATGCTATGATCCTAGCTGGCTCGGGGAGCATGGTGCAATGTCGAGTTTGGTATCCCTGAACTCGGGGTTTAATTACGCATCTGTTGGTGTGGATGGTTTTTGGACTCTGGGTTTGAAAATAGCACTTTTAGAAAGTGTCTATTTTCTTGTCTAACCATATCTGGTTTCTGCTGGTCTTGCGTGTGTGTGACAGGAGCTGGGTGGCTCCACAGGTCTGGATGAGTCAGTGTGGGATGAGTGGGACATTTGCGTTGAGAGTAGGGCGGAGAGTAGTTGCTGATAGCCTGCCCTGCCTAATACAATGCTGGCTCCACCTCCTGCCAAGCGGCTGATGGCTCTGTGCCTGCCATGGACGATCCTAGCCCCACCTCCTGCCAGGAGGCCGATAGCTCTGCTCCTGCCAGTGTCAATGCTGGCTCCACCTCCTGCTGGGCGTCTGAGGACCCAGCCCTGCGCAATGAATAGGCCAGGTGCTTCTGCCTGGCTCCACCCACAACGGACCCAGGATGTTGGGAAATCCCCCTGCATGGACAAAGGGATCAAAGCCGAAAAGGGGTATAAGAGAAGGACCCCTGAACCATGAAATCATATCACTTCTGACAAGGAACCCTGAAACCAAGGACAAGAAGCCTGCTGATCCAAGGACTTGCCTACCCCTTCTGCCAGTGTGCTGTTTGCTGGGGGGAATCCTGCATGTGCTTCTTTATTTTTGCCGAGGAACTAGGAGAGAGGAACTGTGTGTGTACTCTCAGACTTTGCTAAGAAAATCTCCAAGGACTGGAAGAGTGCCAGTCTCCTGCTGAAGTCACAGGGCTAAAGGACTTCATCTGCTTAAAGTGCTATTTGCTGGAACCTGTGAATCCGGCACCTCTGAAAGAACCAGCAATCTCGACGCCGACGGACGTCGCCGAATCCAGCTCGACATCGTGAGTACGGCTCCAGTGTCCCGCTTCCTCAACGCCGGCTGCCGGGCCCGATCGACGCCAGCAGCAACGCCAGTGAGTAGTGAGTTCGGCTCCAGCTCCAAGGGACCTCGTGTCTGCACCGCTGCTGATCACATCGCCCTCGCGCCCTCTCGACGCCGTGAGCGCTGCTCACTCTTTGCAACATCATCGACATCGACGACGACGCCTGCTGAGGCCTGATCGACACCGAAGACGCAACGCCGGAGTGCTCGACGCCGCTGCTCATCGTGTGCTTCCTTTTCCAAGGTACTGTGTTGTTGGGGGTCCGTGTGACTCCGGGCTCGACGTAGCGCTCCTCGCGGTCGACGCCGATCCTTTGGATTAACTTTGCCTCGACGTCGTGTAGCCCCCGTGTGGGTTACCTTGTTGCTAAGAACTTTGTTTCCAAGAAGAAGATTTGCTTTGATACGAAAGACTTTGTGTAAAGAAGAAACTACCTTTGAACTATTTTTCCCTTCCCAGAGTATTTATTACGATTGTGTACATTTTTGTCATTATTTGGTCTTGTGCTAAGCCTTATATAAAAATCCTTATTTTTATAATACTACTGTGTCGTGTCCATTTGTAGTGTATTCACTTTATTACTGTGTGTGGTCATAAATGCTTAACACACAGCCTCTGAGATAAGCCTGTCTGCTTTGCCAAGCTACCAAGGGGGTGAGCAGGGGTTATCTAAGTGTGTGATCCCCTTGCCCTGACTAGAAAAGGTTTGTCCCTATTTGTCAGAAGTGTATACCTCTGCCAACTAGAGACAGCCGGTTCTAACATTGGTGGGTCAGCGGTGAGGATTTGAACTTTGCATTTATGACCCATGTGCAGTGATTAGTGTGCACTACATAGTGAAAGCAGACCATAGCGCAGTCGCAATCTAATTTGGAAGGATCCTATTTTTTGGTTCTCCGCTTTTCTGAAGCTTGATTTTTTGAACACTGCCAGTTTTGACCATGAGTGACCCCGGAGTCACTACCCCTGTCGTTGTGGTGGAGGAATTCGATAGAAGTAAAATCGAAGATTACAGCAGAAGGCAATTGGATTATCATTGTCAGCATCTGAAAGTTCCTACTAAAGGCTGCAAAACCAAAGGAGAAGTTCTCAAAGCCTTAAAGGCCTGGTTGGAGTCAAGAGATCCCACTGATCCGGTGGTGGTACCGCCAGTGGAAGGGGATGAGGAGGCGCCAGCGAATGGGCCTGAGTCCTCTCCCGGAAGCAGTGTTTCCTCCAAAGGTCTTTCCCCTGAAGAACGAAAAGAAAGGGCGAAGGAGCGTGCATACAACATGGAAATGGCAAGGCTAAAGATAAATGGGCAGTTGGAGTTAGAAAATGCAAGAGGTAGAAGAGAAGCTGATTTGGAGACCAAAAGGTTAGATTTTGAAAGAGAGAAGTTAGCTTTGGAGCGTGAAACCAGGTTGAGGGAGCTGGATATCCAAGCTAAAAATTCAGAATTGAATCCCTCTGGTGGCAGCATTCCATCCGGCCCTGCCGAAAGTAAGTTTTACTTTCCCAAAGATGTGATAAAAGATTATCATAGGAACGAAGATATTGGTCAGTGGTTTAAAGCATATGAGTTAGCATTGTTGGCCCACCAGGTCCCTGAGAAGAATTGGGGAGCGGGGTTGTGGGGTCGCTTTGTGAATGAGGGAAGAGATACCCTGTTAGACATGCCTGTTGAGGATAGGATGTCGTATACTCATATGAAAGATGCTTTAATGTTGCGGTATGGCCTAACCCCCGAGAAGTACAGACAAGCTCTTAGAGAATGTAAGAAGTTGCCTGGTACGACGTGGGTTGAATATGTGTCTTATTTTTGCAGAGCCATGGATGGTTGGGTGAAGTGCAGCAAAGTGGAAAGTTATGAAGCTCTTTATGATTTGTTTGCTTGGGAGCATTTGTCTAATAACTGTTTTCCAGAGCAGCGCCAGCACCTGATTGATAGCAAGATATCTAACCCTAGAAAACTTGCTGAGGAGGCGTACCGCTGGGTCAGTACCAGGGTCCACAAGGGTCCAGTGGGAGACTCAGCCAAGGGTGGGCAGGTTCCCCAGCAGAAGAGTGAGGGGGACAAGGATAAACAGAAGGAGTCTCAGAAAGTGCCCCAAAGTAATCCCCAAGGGAACCAAGGGAAAGGTTCCCAGCCTCCCCCTGAGAAGAAGCCAGGGGCCCGACGGGTAAACCTGTTCATAGGGGCCCCCTAACCTGCTACGGTTGTGGGCAGGTGGGACACCGGTTTTATGACCCCCAGTGTCCCAAAAAGGATTTGAATGCACCGCCGCGTGCACCCCCCGTCAGTTGGCGAGTGTAGCCCTGGGAGGGGAGGAGATGTTTGTCCCTGGTGGGAGGGGTCCCGCAGAAATGTCCCTGGTCTCGCTAGGAGACATGGAAATGGTCCCTCCACCCCCTCTGCCTAGCAACATTAGTAAATATAGGCAGTGGGTGACCATTAATGGCCATAGAGTGGAAGCTCTCAGAGACACCGGAGCGAGTGTGACAGCTGTCAAGTGTCACTTGGTGTCCAGAGAGCAGGTGGTTCCCCACGCATTCTACCCTGTGATAGCTGCCGACAACTCCCAGAAAGAGTGTGAGGTAGCTCAGGTTTCCTTTGAATGGGGGGGAGTTTCAGGTACTCTTCAAGTTGCTGTGAGGCCCGCCATGCCTGTCGATTGTCTCCTGGGCAATGATTTGGAAGACTCCCCTTGGGCTAAGGTGGAGAGGGAGACACATTTGAGAATGTTGGGCGTGCCAGAGTGGGTGTGTGCAACCACTCGATCGATGACAGCGAGTAAGGGTGTTGATGGGGTCTCGGAGCCTGAAAGTACGGCCCAGGACCCAGCTGTGAAGAGAAGAGGCAGGGGGCGCGGGAAACCACCCCCCGTAGTTCCCGTGGTCCAGGAGGAGGTAGGCCCTGAGGGGGATGCCCTGGAGCCCACAGGGGAACAAATTGCCGAACTGGGAGACATGCCCGAGCTGACCCATTGGCAGCAGGATGGTGGTCCCTCCAGGGAGGAATTCTGTGCGGAACAGAAAGTGTGCCCTTCTCTTGTGGGCATGAGGCAGCAGGCCTCAGCCCAAACCTCAGGTGATCAGTCAGGGTCACATTTTGTGTACTGGGAGAACGACCTCCTGTATAGCGAGCCTGAAGCTGCTGAGCCTGGGTCAGCCCGTTTGCTGGTGGTACCCCAGCGCTTTAGAGCCTTCCTACTGGGTTTGGCTCATGACGTTCCGTTAGCTGGACATCTGGGGCAGGACAAGACCTATGACAGGCTTGTCACCCATTTTTATTGGCCTCAGATGCGTAGGGATGTAGACATCCATTGCAAGACTTGTCACACTTGCCAGGCAAGTGGGAAAAGCGGAAGGAAGCAGAAGGCTCCCCTCCAACCTTTTCCAGTGGTCAGTACCCCCTTTGACCGGGTGGGTATCGACATTGTTGGGCCCCTGGACCCCAAGACAGCCCTGGGCAACAGGTTCTTCCTGGTCTTGGTGGACCATGCCACACGGTACCCGGAAGCCATCCCTCTCAGAACAGTGACGGCCCCCGTGGTGGGACGGGCACTGATGGGTGTTTTCTCCCGGATGGGGTTCCCCAGAGAGGTGGTGTCAGACCGGGGCACCAACTTCATTTCGAACTATATGAAGTCTCTGTGGAAGGAGTGTGGGGTAACCTACAAGTTCACCACTCCTTACCACCCTCAAGGAAATGGGCTGGTTGAGAGATTCAACCGGACCCTGAAAGGCATGATCATGGGTCTTGAAGAACCAATGAGGCGGAAATGGGACGTCCTCTTGCCATGCCTGTTGTTTGCTTACCGTGAGGTGCCGCAGAAGTCTCTAGGGTTCAGCCCCTTTGAGCTTTTGTACGGTCACCCGGTAAGAGGGCCTTTGAGTCTGGTCAAGGAAGGCTGGGAGCAATCTCCCAGGAAACCTCCCCAGGATGTATACAGCTAAATGCTGGCCTTTCGGAACCAGACTCGGCGCTTCAGAGAACTTGCTCAGGCAAATCTGGAGGCCAGCCAGGAGGAGATGAAGCTTTGGTACGACCGGAATGCCACTCTGGTAGAGCTTCAGCCTGGACAAGAAGTGTGGGTCATGTCCCCTGTGGAACCTTGTGCGCTCAAGGACAGGTGGACTGGACCGTTTAAGGTTGTGGAGAAGAAGAGCGATGTCACCTACTTGGTGGACTTGAAATCTCCCAGGAACCCCTTGCGGTTCTGCATGTCAACCGTTTGAAGCCCCACTTAGAAAGGTCCGAAGTGGGCATGCTCCTAGCTACAGATGCTGGAATGAAGGAGGAGAGTGAGCCTCTTCCTGACCTCCTGTGTGCTAAAGAGCAAGACGGGTCAGTAGATGGTGTGGTCCTCTCTGACACACTGACCCTTGAGCAGAAACAGGATTGTCGCCACCTGTTGGGACAATTCCCGGATCTGTTTTCCTTGGTTACGGGTGTCACTCATTGGTGTGTCCATAACGTTGACACCGGAGACAGCCCTCCTGTGAAGCTCAAGGCTTACAGGGTGACTGACAAGGTTCGAGCATACATTAAGGAGGAGGTCTCCAAAATGTTTGCATTAGGGGTGATTGAGTCCTCTAGCAGTCCTTGGGCCAGCCCAGTGGTCTTGGTCCCGAAGGCTGCAGCGCCTGGTGCTTCACCGGAACTCCGGTTCTGCGTGGATTACCGAGGACTCAATTCGGTCACGAAGACTGACGCGCACCCCGTCCCCAGAGCTGATGAGCTCATCGATCGGTTGGGGGCTGCCCGGTACCTTAGTACGTTTGATCTAACGTCTGGGTACTGGCAGATTGCCTTAACTGATGGGGCAAAGGAGAGGTCCGCATTCTCCACACCAGATGGGCTATACCAGTTCCGGGTGATGCCCTTTGGGATGAAGAATGCCCCTGCCACCTTCCAGAGGTTGGTCAACCAGGTCTTGGCTGGACTGGAGGATTTCAGTGCCGCCTACCTGGACGACATCGCAGTGTTCAGCGCCAGCTGGGAGGAACACTTGCGCCACCTCCAGGAAGTGTTGTTGGCCCTGCGCAGAGCAGGCCTCACAATCAAAGCCAGTAAGTGCCAGATTGGGCAGGGTTCTGTGGTGTACTTGGGGCACCAAGTAGGGAGCGGCAAGGTTGCCCCCCTACAACCCAAGATTGATACCATCCTGGCTTGGGCGCCGCCCAAAACCCAAACTCAGGTGAGAGCCGTCTTAGGACTCACGGGTTATTACAGGAGGTTTGTCAAGGATTATGGTAACATTGTGCACCCCTTGACTTCGCTGACTTCCAGGAAGCAGCCACGAAACGTGATCTGGACTGATGCCTGTCAAACGGCCTTCGACACCCTGAAAACTGCAATGTGCACAGCACCTATACTCCAGGCACCCGACTTTTCGAAAGAATTTATTGTCCAGACGGACGCTTCAGAGCATGGCGTGGGGGCTGTTCTAGCTCAGGTGAATGAAGAGGGCCGAGACTTGCCTGTAGCTTTCATCAGTCGGAGGTTACTTCCCAGGGAAACGAGGTGGAGTGCGATAGAGAGAGAAGCATTTGCTGTGGTCTGGGCGCTGAAGAAGCTAAGACCCTACCTGTTTGGGACTCACTTCCGGGTTCAGACAGACCACAGGCCCCTCAGATGGTTGATGCAGATGAGGGGTGAGAATCCGAAACTGTTGTGGTGGTCCATTTCCCTACAGAGGATGGACTTTACGGTGGAACACCGCCCTGGCACAGATCACGCCAATGCTGATGGTCTGTCCAGATTTTTCCGCCTTAGTGAAGAGGACTCCCTAGGTCAAGGGTAGTTCTCCCCACATTTCAGCTGGAGGGGACACGTGTTAGACCTGACATCATTGGCTTGAGTCTCTCCTCCATTTTTTCTGTTTGCCTCCACTGTTTTTCGATGTTTTGCTGGTATATGCTTTGGGCGCTGTGCCGCTGCTGATCAGTGCCACAGCGCAAGTGCTCCCTATGTTAAATTGATGTATCGATTGTATCCATGTTTGGCTTATTTGGTTTACTGTCAGTCCCTAGTCTAGTGCACCAGGAGTGCCGGGGCTTGTAAATACAAATGCCGCTCGTGGGCTTGCAGCACGTGTTGTGCCACCCACAGGAGCGGCCTCGTAAAAGAATGTCTATGGGTCGGTCATTGCTAGACCCACGTGCAGCCTAGTGCTGTCACGCAGGCTGCGCAAGTATACCTACTTGTCAGCCCCTCAAACCTTCCCTTGACTTCATGTTAGTCACCCCTATGGTAGGCCCTCGGGCAGGGTGCATTGTAAGTATAAGGTAGGACACGCCTGACCAAGTTGGCGTGTCCTAATAGTGAATTACAGCCATCTTCGTTCTTCACTATTGCGAGGTAGCCTGCTCTCCATTGATTAGAATGGGCCGCCGGGATTATTAATGCTATGATCCTAGCTGGCTCGGGGAGCATGGTGCAATGTCGAGTTTGGTATCCCTGAACTCAGGGTTTAATTACGCATCCATTGGTGTGGATGGTTTTTGGACTCTGGGTTTGAAAATAGCACTTTTAGAAAGTGTCTATTTTCTTGTCTAACCATATCTGGTTTCTGCTGGTCTTGCGTGTGTGTGACAAGAGCTGGGTGGCTCCACAGGTCTGGATGAGTCAGTGTGGGATGAGTGGGACATTTGCGTTGAGAGTAGGGGGAGAGTAGTTGCTGATAGCCTGCGCTGCCTGATACAATGCTGGCTCCACCTCCTGCCAAGCGGCTGATGGCTCTGTGCCTGCCATGGACGATCCTAGCCCCACCTCCTGCCAGGAGGCCGATAGCTCTGCTCCTGCCAGTGTCAATGCTGGCTCCACCTCCTGCTGGACGTCTGAGGACCCAACCCTGCGCAATGAATAGGCCAGGTGCTTCTGCCTGGCTCCACCCACAACGGACCCAGGATGTTGGGAAATCCCCCTGCATGGACAAAGGGATCAAAGCCGAAAAGGGGTATAAGAGAAGGACCCCTGAACCATGAAATCAGATCACTTCTGACAAGGAACCCTGAAACCAAGGACAAGAAGCCTGCTGATCCAAGGACTTGCCTACCCCTTCTGCCAGTGTGCTGTTTGCTGGGGGGAATCCTGCATGTGCTTCTTTATTTTTGCCGAGGAACCAGGAGAGAGGAACTGTGTGTGTACTCTCAGACTTTGCTAAGAAAATCTCCAAGGACTGGAAGAGTGCCAGTCTCCTGCTGAAGTCACAAGGCTAAAGGACTTCATCTGCTTAAAGTGCTGTTTGCTGGAACCTGTGAATCCGGCACCTCTGAAAGAACCAGCAATCTCGACGCCGACGGACGTCGCCGAACCCAGCTCGACATCGTGAGTACGGCTCCAGTGTCCCGCTTCCTCAACGCCGGCCGCCGGGCCCGATCGACGCCAGCAGCAACGCCAGTGAGTAGTGAGTTCGGCTCCAGCTCCAAGGGACCTCGTGTCTGCACCGCTGCTGATCACATCGCCCTCGTGCCCTCTCGACGCCGTGAGCGCTGCTCACTCTTTGCAGCATCATCGACATCGACGACGACGCCTGCTGAGGCCTGATCGACACCAAAGACGCGACGCCGGAGTGCTCGACGCCGCTGCTCATCGTGTGCTTCCTTTTCCAAGGTACTGTGTTGTTGGGGGTCCGTGTGACTCCGGGCTCGACGTAGCGCTCCTCGCGGTCGACGCCGAACCTTTGGATTAACTTTGCCTCGACGTCGTGTAGCCCCCGTGTGGGTTACCCTGTTGCTAAGAACTTTGTTTCCAAGAAGAAGATTTGCTTTGATACGAAAGACTTTGTGTAAAGAAGAAACTACCTTTGAACTATTTTTCCCTTCCCAGAGTATTTATTACGATTGTGTACATTTTTGTTGTTATTTGGTCTTGTGCTAAGCCTTATATAAAAATCCTTATTTTTATAATACTACTGTGTCGTGTCCATTTGTAGTGTATTCACTTTATTACTGTATGTGGTCATAAATGCTTAACACGCAGCCTCTGAGATAAGCCTGTCTGCTTTGCCAAGCTACCAAGGGGGTGAGCAGGGGTTATCTAAGTGTGTGATCCCCTTGCCCTGACTAGAAAAGGTGTGTCCCTATTTGTCAGAAGTGTATACCTCTGCCAACTAGAGACAGCCGGTTCTAACAGTGTGGAATCTTCAACAGCTCCGACGGGCCAAAATGTCATGATCAGTTCTGTCCTACTAAGCTATACCCCCAGATATAGGAACGGTTGTGTTGTTCAGTGATGACAAGACTCTTTGTTCACGATGAGATGATTTATGTGGTTTAAGGAGTAAGTTGATGTTCTTACTTGCTGTGTCCTTTTTTACATATCTTCCGTTTATCAGCATTCCCGAAGTTATCACCAGAGTCAACCAAAATAGAAGAAAAAGCACACCCAACACAATCCAATGTTCATTCCATGGTGGAATGAGATAAGTCTTTTCCAGATGATGAAAAAGGTTGGTTGCTTGTTCTTTGAAAGTTCTTTTTTTACTGGAGTTGTTTCAGATTCGCTGGGATCCTCAGAAAACAAATTTATTGAAGTAGCCAGAGGCAGTTCTGTCAATTGTAGGGATTGCATCAGGAGTCTTTGAAATCGCTGGAATCACAGGATCACTTGTTACGTTTCTGTAGACAGATGCTACTTCTTTGTAGACAGTTGTTTCTTGGCAAACAGTTATTTGGGTTTCAAGAGGTACAAGTTCCATAGCTTTGTTGCTTAGTCCTTCTTTTCGCACTGCAGATTCTTCAAAGGTGATGAGTCTCTCAGTTTGAACCTCTTGGATTATAGCTAGAGCAGGGCATCTGCTACATTGGGGGAGTCCACTTGGCCTACTGCTTATGATCAGCCACATGACGTGGTTTGACCAGGTCGATGGACACAAACCTGTCCTCTTTTTTACCAGCAAGGGGAGGCAGTAATACTGTTCTTGATCTGTGGATTGCTAGGACAGGTACTGGTTGTCTGTAAGAAGGCCTAATTTCCTTCTTGTCTGCGATCTTCTCTCTGAATCTATACCCAAGCTTAGGAATCCAGACAGGCCTTGCTGGGATGGTTGAATTCTCTTCAGTGGTGGGTGGCTTCAGGAACCTGTTACTTTGTTTCGTTCTTATTTGATTTAAGTCCTGTAAGACAGCCAAACGGTCTTTGATATCAAAGGGTTTTTGGTCTACTACTGAAGTCTGACAATCGAGGTCCGATACTAACATTCTGGTCCCAAAAAGGACTTCATATGAAGTGATACCCCCTAAAGAACTTCTTGGCAGATTGCTAAGACTACTTTGGACACAGGAAGGAATGGACTAGAGTACCGCAATGCAACGTCCAATTTGGCCATGGCCT
This sequence comes from Lissotriton vulgaris, assembly GCF_964263255.1. NCBI lineage: Eukaryota > Metazoa > Chordata > Amphibia > Caudata > Salamandridae > Lissotriton > Lissotriton vulgaris. Next base: position 765,016,173 of record NC_141689.1, read on the forward strand.
CCTTGTAAGCTCGAGAGCTAAACGCAGGACCCTGGTCAGAATTTAGCGTGCCGACTGCATATATGTCGATAAAGACTCGCAGATGTTTTATAACAGTTTGAGCATCAGCCGAGCACTGAGGCCACATTCAAATGAACCTTGAGCACGAATCCACTGCGACAATGATATATTTATAGTTATCATCCCTCAGTAAGGGACAGCAGTGATCTAGGTAAATGCAAGCTACTGGTTTATCTGAAATTAACAGGGGCGTCTGTGCAGGACGTTTCACAGTAGAGACTTTCCTCTTTTGACATATTTCACATTCCAAAACATAGTTTCTGGTTTGTTTCCTCATGCGCGGCCACCAGTATCTCTGTTTTAATAATGACACCGTAGCGGAAACACCTTCATGTGCTGCTAGGATTAGTCCTAATCTATGTTCCATGTTTTGGAATTACCCTATCCCTCACTCCAGGGATTCGAGCAAACAGAACATTATTCGCATCAGTTATATATGAGTATTTGAGTGGAAACCCTTAGGTAACGTTTTTCCACTGTCTTTGCTTGAAGCATTGACAGCTAGCAATATTTTGTTGTCTAATTTCGGTTTTGAACGAGTGATTGCAGCTATGGAAGCCGTTTGCACAGCTGCCTTTAAGGCTTCATCAGCCAAGGAATTCCCTTCAACTTGAACGCCATCACGTTGATGACTCAGAGTATGTATCACGTGAGTCTTGAATGCTTGTAGTTCAGCTCGCTGAGCTGTACAATCTCCTAGAGATTGAGTTTTAGTGACCATCGGTCGGAATTTGCCATCACACCAACGACCTTTAACAATTGCTCACGCCGCACTATAGGCTTGTTTATCACCCCCCGTAGCAGGTTGAGCTGATCCGTCAGTATAAATTATACATTCATGCTGCTCGAGAGGCAGAATTTCAGTAGGCAGAGGACATTCTTGTTTGTATTCTAGAAAGGTTGTGTCTTCAAATATGGGTCAAAATTATATTCAACGTCTGTTGTTGCAAAAGAAATAACCCATTGTATCCTTCTCAGATGTAAAGCTTTTGCATTTGGAATGCTCGCTTTTGTCACCGCCTCTAAGGCAGGTACAGGAGTTGCGACCATATGCGTTTCCCCTGTGCGAGGGCTCTCTCTTTTGCTACTGCAGTTGGAACAGCTGTTAGAATTTTTTCTGTTGAAATGAATTTCATTTCTGCTTGTGTGTACAAGTGTAATTTCTAAACTATTGGTACTTTTTCACCTTCATCAAAAGTTAAGTACGTGAATCCGCATTGTCCTAGAATGATTCGGATCACTAAGTTGCGTATGTTTACGGGTAATTGCAAATGTTTGGGTGCTAACATGTCTGTTTGCAGTGAACGCAAAATTTCCGTGTGCATTTGTATCCAATTAACTGTTTTAAAGTCAAGTTCAATTAATTAGTTGAGAGGTTGAACCCTTTCTGCGGAATTCAGAATGTAAGTTCTTCCGAAATTCAGGAAACCTAGAAAATCGACTGTAAGTTTTTTCAGCGTTTTTGGAGGAAGGAGCAGCGCACATTTCTCTAGAAAGTTTGCTGCCAGGCTTTTGCCTTCACTTGAAAGTTCATATCCTAGAAAGAGGACGTTTAAATGGGCAATCCTATATTTTTTTTATTGAATGTGTACCCTTCAGAGGCAAATCCAAGTATAATGGTATTCACCCTGTTCAAGTGCCTATCCAAGTCATCGTCTGTCAGATAGATGTCTGTTACCCTCGCTGAGAATAACCCAGGACTATTCTTGAATCCCTGTGGGAGACGACAGAAGTGAATCTGTGTCCCCATAACTGAGAAAGCGGTCAAATACCTACTTTCTGGTGAAATGTTTTGACAGAAAAAAAGGTTAGAAATATCTAATGTGGTTTTATATTTTTTACACACAATCTTATTCATTAATGCTGCACTATGTGCATTTCTGTGATGAAGTCTGAAAGGTACAAGAGAAACGTTATCAGTATCTTGTTATCTATCAGGTTTTCTCAAATTATCCCTATTCCTGAGGTTATAGTGGAGAAGTGTGGCTCACTGGTTAAAGCGGCAGACTCTGAAGCAGAGATCAGGCCTGGGACCAGGGTTCAAGTCCCGACGCGGCAGGGTCTTGGGCTCAATGTCCACGGACTCTATAATTCTCGTCTCAGCGCCTACTCTAATCATGGGTCCCACGCTGCAACTCTGGGCAACAGCTTGCTTAATCTCCACAACTGCCCCTACAACACTGGGATGCCTGGCTTCACCTTGGGGGTGCCCAGGAGGGGCATCTCACAGGGAGAGCCAGGAAGGGTTCCACAGCGTTATACAGCACCTGGACGCCCCGTTGGGGCAGCTGTGCGCTTTACAAAATACACTACATTTGCATTTACATTTATACCTCCTTTCAGAGTGCTCCTTTTAAGGAGAACTACCTCTGGATTGAGAACGCTTCTCTTTAGAAGTTTGTTTAGTGTTTTCCCACTTCTTTTCAGAAGTAGTATGAGTGTTTTTAGTAAAGACTTTTTCAGGACTTTCAGACAGTTGGGGATTTACTGTATAATTCTATAAAATGTTGTATATTACTTAGTAATTCATCGTCTGAGATTGCTTCAATGTCAGGGTCAGGTCTGTAGTTGGCTAAGCCTAGCCATGTTGCTCCTGGTCTACCTAGTGGACCGAGCCTGGTGATCTGATTTATATGTTTTAGAGCGCCTTTAAACCAGAGCTCATGCTCCTGGTAGGTTAGTGGAATTTCAATATCCTCAAAAAGAATGTATTACTCTGGTGGTTCATCTTCTTTGTAGAAGTGAAACACATGTGTTACTGGATTTGCTTCGGGGAAGATTATCCATGAATAGAATACCTCTGTCTGGTGATATTCATGTGCCTCTATCACAAAAACTGCCCTACCACCTCTCGATGATAGGCCATGTTTTATAAGTTTTCTAGTGATGGGTTTCCTTAATTGTATAGGAATGCATATAGCATCCTCGTCGGTTTCATTAAAATCTGTTTGATTAAAAGATAATACGGCGGTGTCGCCTGCAGCTTCACCCGTTTCGGTGTTATTGTTCCTGTTTTGAGAGATTTTGTTTAATGAAAAACTTGTAGAGCAAGATTCAAGGAAACAAAGATAAGGTGCACAATATTTTGGAACACTGTATCCTTCAACGTTGAACAAACCTAGAAGCTAACACATAGGATTTTCGTCCTACTCAGCTATGGCGGATATTATCCCTTACCCACTCCAGACGTCTATTGGAGTATTACGGAAAAGGGGTCTTGGAGAAAAGCACGACTGAGTTACTTTAGTATCTAGCGTTAAATTAGTGCCTTCCCAAACGTTGGGCACCATGTAGTGTAGTTCCTATACTCCCAATAGGTTCTGCGCTTTGGAATAATATATCCTATAGATATGACGTAGGACTTAGGTCAGTAGATCTCTATTGAATATACTAAACTTAATTGTGAGTGCCAGCTAGCTCAGAGGTCACTAGAAACTTTCTCGAATTCACAATAAGGGATTCGTTTCTGACAACCGCATAAACATGACAACTTTGTTTCCCTAGGACTGGAAAATATCTTCAGAGTCGTGGAAACAATAGATAGGTATTTCGCTCAGTCAATAGTGCATGCTTCGTTTCTTCAGAGGGTGCACATAAATAGAGAGACAGGCGTTTCAATAAAAAGGTTTATTGAACAGTCTTCTTTCTCATGCAAGAGAGGTGAACTGCTACAATAGTTAGACAGAATGCAAAGTATAATGCGTACAGCGAGAATAGTATTATAAAATAATACTGTAATAGCATTGTATGGTTTCTAAGCCATATAAAAATACATACATAAATAACACAGGCTAAAATTCTCAACTGGTGCTTCTAAAATACGCCTACCCTAATGTACATAACCTAGGTCTAGTACGAGGGAAGAAGTAAGCATTGTTTAGCATAAGTTTTAGTTCTGCCAAGAATTGCCAAAGGTTTCTCTAGGTTCTAATCAGCTCCATACCTTAGATTGAAGGAGGTTGGTATCTCTGTCTCAGGACTCGATTTCCCAACACCCCGCAAGGAGGGTCAGAAACACTGGAGCTGGATTTTCGGCAGGAGAATGTCAGCTTCTTTGTCAATGCATCAGCTGGAGAGTCGGCTTCCTTCCGCACTTGCTGTAGCGAACAGCGTCGGGCAAGTAGGTCGTCGAACGGCACCGAAGACCCGTACTTTGCTATAGCAAGTGAAGGTATGTTTATACCTTGAAATTGTTTAGGAATGCCTGCTTTGACATAAAGTCGGACATATGAACGCCATGGATGAACCCCTAAGGAATAGTTGCTCATGCATAATAATGAGTTTCTTGGAGAAATCAATATCCAGGCTAGGGGAAGTCCCTTACAAGAAATCGTTGTGACATTGATGAACGGATGGGAGTAGCCATGCCTGTATTTGGGTAGCATGGGCTAAGCCTAAATAAGGGCTTGATTTCTATGCCTATATAAGGGCAACATGGATTATAACTACATAAGGGCATGACTCGGGAAAATTCATTCGGAATCTAAAACGCCATACAATAATGGAGTATGCCTCTGACTCATTCCCTGGAGCAGCACATCCTCAATACTATGCACCTACACAAGCTGCATGGCCTGCTATTCCCAAGCTCACTATTATCAATGCAGGTGAGATGAATATTTGAATATATGTCACCCCCTGCAAATGTCAAAGTGCCCACAAACGTCACACACAACAAACACATATGCTGGTCCAAACCCAAAATATACAACACAACAGAGAGTGAAACAATATTAGTGACACAACTAACTTTAAAAAAGGGCCTGCTTCCGAGTGTGGCATGGCAGAGCCGGCACAATGTCACCTCCACTGCTCCAAACCAGTGCAAGAACGCCCAAGGACCGTATTATAAGTTGGAAATGCTCAGCTTGTAATACAGTTGGTGGTTCTTTTTTATTCCATTGACAGTGCCTGGAATGGCATGGTGAGTAAAAAATGGTGGATTTAGGCCCAGATCTTTGTACTGGGGGTATTGTATGACATTGTTCTGCATTCTGTCCATCAATTGTTCTTTTTGCCTGGAAAATATTCACCGCAATGGAAACAGCAAATGTAAATTGATACTTGTATAACGCACTACTCACCCGCAAGGGTCTCAAGGCGCTTGTATGTGAGGCGTCTACTCCTGGGCACCCCCAAGGTGGAGGCCAGGCATCCTTAGCGTTGCGGGGGCCATTGTGGAGATTAAGCAAACTATTGCCCAGAGTTGCAGAGTGGGACTCCATGATTGGAATAGGCACCGAGGCGAGAATTATCAGGTCCATGGAATTTTGAGCCCAAGACCCACCGAGGGAGGGAATTGAACTCTGGTCCCGGGCTGGACCTCTGCATCAGGGTCTGCCGCTCTAATCATTGAGCCACACATCTCCACTAAAAAAAGATGCTCAATATGCTTCCTCTGTAACCTTCACCAAGGGAAGTTGTTTACAGCTAAAGCTCTTGTCTGCACAGTTCTCAGACTGCAGACCCTGGATCGAAGTTCTTCACTATCTAATAATGCTTCACTCTCTCTTAGGATTGCTGGATATTTCTAAAATAATCACTCAATATAAGAGCTCTTCTAGCCTTTCACCTACTTATGTTCGGTGAAACATTGATTACTGTTTAGAAACATTTACTGGGAATTTAAGATATTAGATTCTGTGAAACCTTGTTGACTATTTATGAACAGTAACTAGAAAATCTAAGTTTCAGGATATGTTAGAGCAAGCATTTAAAATATATATTCCAGCAAGCTCAAAAATACATTTGAGCAAGCGACCGCGCCCCATTCGCGCCGAAGGTGCGCCAAAGGTAAGCCCGTCTACGCCCGTCCGCGCCTGGACCGCGCCCAGCGCCAGACCCCCTGCCCCTCGCGCTGCCCAGCCCTCCCGCATTACCTACGATGCCGCCACCCTCCTAGCCCTTAACCCCGGTCGCGCCCCCAACTGCGTCCAAGCCGCTCCTGGACACACTCATGGACCTTTCTCTTGCCACTCCTGCAAATTCATCGGCACCGACAACATCTCCGCTACGACCACACCACAGATTCCCGACCCCAATCACCTACAATGCATCCTTCTCAACACCCGATCGGTCCACAGACACGCCATTGACCTATAGAATCTACTAGACACCATCTCTCCAGACGTCGCCTTCCTAACAGAAACATGAATGAACGCTTCCTCCGCCCCAGACATCACCATTGCCATCCCTGAAGATTATAAGATCACACGCAAGGAACGTACCGGCCACACAGGAGGAGGAATCGCTATCGTCCATAAAAAATCAATCCGCATCTCAACCAGCTCTGACGTCAACCTCGCCAACTCTGAACACCTTCACTTCCAGATCCACATCGACCCCAAGACCACACTCAGAGGCACCCTCCTCTACAGACCACCAGGACCCCGCGCAAAATTCAGTGAAGACATCACGGACTTCATCACTCCACACGCGCTCCCCTCCAAAGATTACATCCTTCTGGGAGACCTCAACTTTCACCTTGAAAAGAACAACGACCGCAACACTACCACCCTCTTGGACAACCTCGCCAACCTCGGACTTAAACAACTGGTCACTTCCCCCACCCACATCGCAGGTCACACACTCGACCCCATCTTCACCTCCAGCAATCATGTCTCCTTCAGCCATACTACGGATCTCCTCTGGACTGACCACAGCTGCATTCACTTCACCTCCAACAAGCCGAAACCCATCAACCACCTCCAACCAACTCTGCAAAGAAACTGGAACAAAATCACCATCGACCAGATCTCCTCATCGCTCCTTCTAAACACCCCAGCCCACTCTTCTAACCCAGACCAAGCCGCCGCCAACTTCACCCTATGGTTATCCAACACCGCCGACACCTTAGCACCACTGAAAAAACGTCAAAGCAAACCTGGCAGCAAGAAGGCCTCATGGTTCAACGATGATCTTAAGAAGTCCAAGAAACTCTGCCGCTCCCTTGAAAAGGCCTGGAAAAAAGACCCAACCACTAGCACCAAGGACGCCTTCAAAAACGCCACCCGCATACACCACCAACTAATCCGAAAGGCCAAGAAAACAGCATTCAAGGATCGACTAGACAACAACGCCCACAACAGCAAGGAACTTTTCAACATCGTCAAGGAATTTACCAATCCCTCGGCGAACTCCAACGACATCACCCCCTCTCAAGCCCTCTGCGACTCCCTAGCCTCATTCTTCCACAACAAAATTGCAGACATCCACAACAGCTTCGACAACCAACCCGGAGACCAACCCACCCAACCATATGATGAACATTCTCCCCCCTTGAACACCCTTAACGACTGGAGCCCAATCTCCACTGAGGACACCATCCGCCTGATGAACTCCATCCACTCAGGATCCCCCACAGACCCATGTCCTCACCACATCTTCAACAAAGCAGACTCCGTCATAGCACCGCACCTCCGAGACGTCATCAACTGCTCCTTCAACTCCGCCACCTTCCCGGAAAGCTGGAAACACGCTGAACTCACTGCCCTTCTGAAAAATCCCACAGCGGACCCCACCGAACTCAAAAATTACCGCCCCATATCACTCCTTCCTTTCCCGGCCAAAGTCATTGAGAAAGCTGTCAACAACCAGCTCGCCGCTTTCCTCGAAGCCAACAAATCCCTCGACTCCTCACAATCTGGCTTCCGAGCAAAACACAGCACTGCGACCGCCCTCATCGCAGCAACAGACGACATTCGAACTCTACTGGACAATGGAGACACAGTCGCCCTCATCCTCCTCGACCTCTCTGCAGCCTTCGACACAGTCTGCCACAGCACCCCTTTACAACGCCTCAGAAACATCGGAATACAAGGAAAAGCACTTGAATGGATCACCTCGTTCCTCACCGGAAGAACCCAGAGAGTCCGCCTTCCACCATTCAAGTCCGAGGCCTCTGAAGTCATCTGTGGCGTACCACAAGGATCCTCACTCAGTCCCACCCTCTTCAACGTATACATGAGCCCCCTGGCGGCCATCGCACGCCAACACAACCTCAACATCATCTCTTACGCGGATGACACTCAACTGATCCTTTCTCTCACCAATGACCCCAGCACCGCCAAAACTAACCTACACGAAGGAATGAAAGAAGTTGCCGAATGGATGAAACACAGCCATCTGAAACTGAACTCAGATAAAACAGAAGTCCTCATCTTAGGTACATCCCCCTCTGCATGGGACGACTCTTGGTGGCCAGAAGCCCTTGGAAAAGCACCCATCCCGACAGACCACGCACGGAACCTAGGCGTTATCCTGGATTCTTCACTTTCAATGAACAGACAAGTCAGCGCCGTATCCTCATCCTGCTTCAACATTCTTCGCATGCTCAAAAAAACATTTCGCTGGATCCCCACCGAAACCAGAAAAACAGTCCGGAAACACCCTCTACGCAGGTACTACCGCTAAACTCCAGAAGAAACTCCAACGAATCCAAAACGCCTCAGCCAGGATCATATTAGACATCCCGCGTAACGAACACATCTCTGGTCACCTGAAAGACCTCCACTGGCTACCCGTCAATAAGAGGATCACTTTCCGACTGCTAACCCACGCACACAAATCACTCTACGACATCGGACCAGAATGCCTCAACTCACGACTGTCCTTCTACACCCCCTCCCGCCAACTACGTTCTTCCAGCCAAGCCCTCGCCACTGTACCTCGCATCAACAAGACAACCATGGGAGGCAGATCCTTCTCATACCTGGCTGCTAAAACATGGAACTCACTCCCCACTTACCTTCGCCTTACCCAGAACCACCTAGCATTCAGAAAGCAACTTAAAACGTGGATATTTGACAAGTAATCCTCTTCCCCTCCCTAAGCGCCTTGAGACCCTCTGGGTATGTAGTGCGCTATATAAATTCTTTGACTTGACTTGACTTGACTAACAACATTTCAATAATGCAAAATGGGGGATTTCTATACAGCTCCATTTTGCAAGGTAGGGAATGCACACCTCGTTTTAACAATGTTCATCCTTATCTTATTTTCACACCTTTAACTTATGAATGGTGCCCTGCCTTGTTGGCACCATGAGTACTACATCACTGTATATTGGGGCGACAAATTCCATGGCACAGCTTCATGCAAACTTCCATCAGATAGTCCTTTTTACTCGATTTTTATCGTAATTTCACTTTCTTCTTGTTGTTTTATTATTCCATTTGTTCTCATCTCTTCAGTTACACACAAGGAACTATGCAAATTTCCAATTATTTCCAGGGTGTGGGAGATGACCATAACAGGAGGGTGTCAGCGAGCGGAGTGAGTGAAACGTGTATTTGAAAGTATGAGGAAGAAGGGGAGTGAGGAATAGTGAGGAAAGGGTGAATACTTAAGAATAGGATTTCGTGAGGTTATGGGAGTTAGAATAGGCAGAGCAGTGAGCTGAAGAGCGTGTGAAAGGGCAGAGGATTTGGAAACTAGTTTAAAGGTAAATAAAGCAACGGCATAGCAGCAGTAAAAACGTGTTGAGGTTCAGGTGCACTGTTGCGATGATGAGGTCTAATTAAATGCTGGGGTAACACAGAGGGAAGTGCATTTGAACAGGGTGTGTAAATGTGAATTTTCTTAGTAAAAGGGGAGTTGAATAACGAGGTGAAACACACATTGTAAAAGCAACTCTTTACTTTGTGAACTTTACTTTGTGAACTCTTTACTTTGTGAACTTTACTTTGTGAACTCTTTACTTTGTGAACTTCTCCACGCAAAAAAAGTTCCAGTATGGCATGGATGTGGATGTCCATGTCATGCTGGAACACATGTTGTGCAGCCCTGAATGTATCCCCATGGCTGGGAATGCATGGGGGCCCTACAGGGCCCCCCTTAGTTCCCCCACCACCAGCAATTTCATGGCAGGGCTCCACCATGAAAAGGCTGGCAGTCCAGGAACTCGTAATATGCTGAGAGGGAGCTTGCTGGAATATATATTTTAAATGCTTGCTCTAACATAACTTGAAACTTAGATTTTCTAGTTACTGTTCATAAATAGTCAACAAGGTTTCACAGAATCTAGGGCCAGATGTAGGAGCCAAAATACCGGTCGGTAACGGCCGAATTCGGCCGTTACCGACCGGTAATTTGGGTTTTCAGATGTAGGGGCATATATTTTACAGAATCGGTGAATTTACTGAATCGGTAAATTTACCGATTCTGTAAAATACCGAATCGGTATTTTTACCGATTCGGTATATCCAAATGTAGGTGGCACTCCTGAGAGTGCCACAGGCCTTACAGATTCGGTATTTTACCACCCAATTCAATTGGGTGGTAAAATACCGAATTCAGGTGTGCATGCACATGTGTGCATGCACACCTAGCCATGTGAAGGTTACAGAGGAAGCATATTGAATTATTATCGTCATCATCATCATCAATAAATATTTATTCAGTTTAAAAAACTATGAAAGAATACAAAATTTCATTGCAATATATTGCAGATAACAATCATATTACAAAGGTTTAGAGATCCAAGCATAATTTAATTAAAACATAGAAATCTCCAATAATGTAAGTCATATTCAAATACACACAGCAGCAGGTATAAGCAATTTACAAAACTTGAAAAATCAGGTCATAACGTGATTTGTGCATAACATTAAAATTATTATATCAACATACTAAAGGACCAAAAACAGGGTCTCCTTAACATTTGGTTGTGTCATCCCACACACATTCACAAATATTACAACAGTCAATTTAGTTTCATAATTATTAAAACTATAAACATAGAAACGTACAAAGTAATAGATTACCAAAGCAATTATAAAAGCATGTTAGGGGTTAAGCAATAAAGTGCACGATACAGTAGGTCAATACTAACACCTGCAGAAAATGCAACGTGCTACCAATTCTCAAGCCTGAACAGCAAACAGATGTCCGTTTAAATTTCATAATCAGGACATAAAACAATTAATACTAGAATAATCAAGCTAATAATCAGGCTAGACAGTGGCTAAAGTGCATCAATCAGACAACAATAGCAGGTAATTAGTAAAAGGGTTAAATCCCATTGCGACTTGTCATAGCAACATTATAGTACCTCTCCCTTAATACATAAAATATATTAAATACAGTGCCACAACACCACGAAGTGGCAACATCACCTAAAATGTTGCCACAGGTGGGTTGTGCATTAAAGTGCACAATGCAGCAGAACAATGTGAATTCCCACAAATGTACAAAGTGGTGTTAACTCCCCAAACTACACCCATATATTTTCATACTTCATAATCAGGACATAATGCGAAAAAATACCAGTACCAAGTATCATGATCCTTCAACCTATATGATCTGAGAGACATTGTTTTAGAGCTCCCTTAGGACACTTTTGACCTCGCCAGCTGAGATAGAAGGCGCAAAAGTTCACCCACTCCAGAGGCCCTCCCGGCAGAGTCCATTCAAGCTGACCAGCGCCATTTCATTTGTGGCATTCCTGTCTTAAACTGTTCAGGAAGTTCCTTTGCCTTTATTAGATTTTGAAAATGTCAAGAAACTGCACCAGCCAGATGTTCAAAATGAGGGTTTGAAGGTTCAGGGACTCTATAATCCAGACCCACAGGTTCTTATTTGTAAAGAGATTAATTATTCCCATAGCAGAATCCTCGGGGGGCAAGTAAATGCGGGCAAAGGCAGGGGACATGCAACAATGTTTCCTTTGCCACATGGCATAGCCGAAACCTCTTATCTTCCAATTTAAGTTTATGATCCAGGGTGGTAAGAAACCCTAATCTCATTGCCATGAACTTTCTCTTGATGTTAACAGAGTAAACTACTTAAAAACATGGTTGATCATGTTGGGCCTCGTAGGTGTCTAGCACCAGCCACCCATGTACTCACTTGACCAAGGCCATTTTGTCCTCCAGCCAACTTTTCAGCCATATGCAAAACTTCTTCACTTATATCTAATCATCATAACTCACAAGCCCCAGACTTTCAATAGTGTCCTCCAAATACTTTTTGTAACATCCTTTCCCTTTTACATATTTATTTCAGACTATACATAATGAACATTAATGGATCTAGAGGCATTCCTCATTCTGTGGCACAATTTTAAGTCCCTTTCTCTGACAAAGGATTGCTTTGCCATTGAAAATTCAAGTCTAACTTGAGCAGGCAATGCCTACCTTGGGAGACAAAATATTAGTTTATAGGTCTGTATTATAAGTTATGCCTCATGGCCTAATATTATCTTGCATCCACGCTGTAGGGTTGAGGTCAGTTTTGATTTGATAACCGTGATAAGTGGCTTGAGATTATGTCCCCATAGGCTTTTGGCTAGGGTTAGGAAAGAAAGTTTAGAGCAACTTCTTTCCATTTTATGGCTTTCTTTTGTGGGGCAAAGGAGGCCCTTGGGTCGAACTTGACTCCCAGATATGTATATGTGATTGTTTCTTCCATAAGAGATACTTTTAGCAACCATTTGCGCTGCTAAAAGATGCGCTTGTTTAGGGAGTTTACTTTTTTCTTCTTAAGATTGACCTCAAGCAGGTTATTGTCCATATACTCAGTAATCAAACTTTATAATCCTGCTCATGTATTACTTAATTAAAGTAATTCATCTGCATAAAGGATGTTTGAGATTGACAGTCCGCCAATTCTCAAGGCATGGGACACCACTTAATCAGAGCCAACAAAAGATCTGAGGTGTACAGTTTCAACAGTAGTGGTGCAAGCACACACCCCTGTTTCAAACCTACAGAAGTTCCCGCTCCCTAGACAGGTATCTAGACAGGTATCTACCATCCCCAACCTTGATGCTAAGCCATGTCTTCGTGTACAGCAGCCTTATTGCCTTCAGCAGTTTTTGCGGAATCCTCCAGTGCTGTAGTTTTCCCACAGTTTTTGACATGGCACACAGGAAAAGGCCACCCTAAAGTCCACAAAACATATAAACAATGGCATGCTGGTGTCACCTGGTCTTTTCGTTATCAGGCCCACTGCCATTAGATTGGATAGAGTCCCTTGATTTTTTGTGAATCCTGTCTGATACTGGGGTATTGATTGCCCACTTGGATAGATCATGTAGCAACAGGGTTTAAATGTAATTGATTCCCACATCAAACAACGCTATCAACTGGTAGCTGCTTGGTGATGATGCTGACCATCCCTTAAAAATAAGATGTACAATCTAGCCTCACCAGCTTTTTGGGATACTCCTGGAGGGCAAGATAGTATTGCAAATCAAGGCCATATGCTTTGCCCAGGTTGATATGTTTTGTTTTAATAGGTGCTGGGGGAATACCGTTTGGGCAAGGCGCACAGTTAGAACGCGTGTTCTATATAACTTTAATTACTGTCACTGTAGAATATTCCAAAGAATCCGTTACAGCAAGGATATCATTTTCCATGAGCGGATCAGCTGAGGCTGACTCAGTAGGAATTGGGTTATGTGTCCTTCCTGAAAAAATGTGTATTGAGGTACTCCAGCCAGGTTCCTGTACTTGTGTTTGCATTGTTTGCTGCCCTCTGGCCTTTTTCGATCTCGTTCATTAGCTTTCAGAACCTTTTTGGGTCATTTTCTTTGAAGAGCATAGGAGCTTGGTCCATAAGCATTCATAACTATTTTTCTTAACGAACCATATCTCTCTTTAAATCGTCTCCAGTCAGAAATGATACATCAAACAGCAGCATGAATTCCAGTGATAATTAATCCCATTGCACAAAACAGGTCCATGCTCTATTGTACTTACCCACCATATTTGTCCATTTTTCTGCATCTGAAATTAATCTGCACACCATATAACAGACCGATTCAGAATGTAAAAGTTGTAAATAGAAACGGGCCAGCCTCCAATTTCTTATATGAAGTGACCCAAGTAAAGGAATTAGAAAGGGTTTCCTTGGAGCTTCATAGCACAAGGTCCATTTCGCCAAACATATCTCTAAGATACAAAATCAAGAGGTGGGCAATGTTGAGATGACACCTGATCAAATAGTACCTATATGCCGATCATGTAATATAAGATGCAAATAGGGCTCCATGAAACTTGTTGTCACTAGAAGTTGATGGGTAGCCCCCTTCTCTTACTACACTCAAGGGCTTCTCTTCTTCCTATTAACATTGCAAGAAATTCAGTTTTAACTCAGATTTTAATTGATGGACTAAAAAGGATTATTTAAAAAGTTCCTGGCACCCTATCAGACAAAGTTGGTGTTTACATATATCATCCATGAAATATTACAAGCTCTGTCAAGCCTCAGGCAACCAGTGGCCATACCTTGGTTGAGAAATGTTTTTAATCAGATATAAAGCACATTGAGTATTCCAACATGCTTCTCTGCCTGCCTGAAGACAATACAGCCACTGTGGTCCAGAAACAGAAAGAGCAGCTCATTAAACACTGATTCTGTTGTTATAGAAAAGGTATGCAGATGTGAACAAGACCATCAATTAGTTAGGATCGGCTTGGTTAGCCAAAGGAAAGAAGGGATTGGGGATATAGATGTTGGGAAGTCCTAAATCACTGTCCATGTTACAGTATTGTCTATTGCTCTGCCAGTTGACAAATATTGTTGCCATTATTATGTCTGTTTTCATTGCAACTACTATTCATATTGTGAACACTAGGATAGGCTTTCATTTCAATAAATTACGAAAATGCTTGGCTTGGAGACTTCCGCTGCATAGCGTCAGTTCACTTGTGATGGCATGTCTTGCATGGCTTCCCTTTTGTTGACGTTGGTGATGGTCTGTGATGAATTCAAACAGTTCTTTCAATGGGATGCGTCATGAGCATGGATGGAGTTCATGGTGACGGTTCATCGAGATGTTGCCTGATCAATTGTCTCTTTGGAACCTTTTGGCTACAACCGATGACCCAACGGTGGGGCAAAGTCTCCTTTCACTCTCCCGCCTGGAGAGGCCCGTTGCTTGGGTTGCTGAGAAACTACAGGAAGGCTACGCTGGGGCGGATATATGGCGTTACAACGCATACTTTTACAACGCATACCTTTACAACGCAACATCCATTACAACGCATCGCATTACATCGCATACTACCTTTACAACGCATACCATTACAACGCATAACATTACATTGCATGTATGGTAGGTATTGGATAGTGTAGGGGTAAAAATTACTATTCTAACTCCAGAGGGTTGCAATAGTAGGGTAAATGTTGGATAGTGTAGGGGTAAAAATTACTATTCCAACTCCAGGGGGTGCAATAGTAGGGTAAGTGTTGGATAGTGTAGGGGTAAAAATTACTATTCTAACTCCAGGGGGTGCAACAGTAGGGTAAGTGTTGGATATTGTAAGGGTACTATGTGTTGTATTGCTATGCGTTGTAATGGTATGCGTTGTAATGACTGCGTTGTAATGACATGCTTTGTAGTGGTATGCGTTGTAGTGTCATGCGTTGTAATGGTTGCTTTGTAATGGCATGCGTTGTAATGGATGTTAAGTTGTAAACGTTTTATTGTAATGGTAGTGCGTTGTAAAAGTTGCGTTGTAAAGGTTGTTTCCCCTGGGGCCGCTTGTGTGCCAGCTGGGGGCAGCTGCAGGACCACCAAGGAGCCGTTACTTGGTCGCACGCACAACCCTCTAGGGTGGAGATGTCAGAGATGTCTTGGCCGATGCTTGCTCTCACTACCTCGGTTCTGGGGTGTGCCCAGTTCACAGGTAGCCTCTGGTCTCTTCTCGGATGGTGTGGCAACAGCATGTGACTCAAATCCATTAATACACAGGGAGTAGTATTTGAAGCATGTGTTGATGGCTGGCGTGATGGCTGTTTCCGGCCATGTGGTGAATCAGGATGACAGGCGGTGGTGACTTGATGGGAAAGTTGGATGTCAGGAGGGACTTGGCTGCCCTGTGCCTCCACCTTGCTGAGGTTGAGTTTCAGTGGTGGCGTGACACGTAGTGTGTGGATCTTCTCTTGCCTGGCTTGGGGCCACTGCCGACTACATCTTGAGGTGGGGTGAGGAAAGACACTCGGTGCTGATCTTCACCCATGGCATCTGCAGTCAGGAGCAGGGATGCCGTTTGACTTAGACTGCTGACACTCTGTGGTGGACGGTCGCCTGGGGAAGCGTTTGGGATGATACATGGTTTGCGCTTGCTATGGTTTACTCTTGGTCCTCACTTGAGGCTGTATCCAGGGACACCAACTGACGCTCACCTGGGGAAGCTTTAGCATGAGACTCGTTTTGCCCTGGCTGCGGCTTACTCTTGGTCCTCCCTTGAGGCTGTATCGAGGGACACCGATTGACGCTCACCTGGGAAAGCGTTGGCATAAGACTCGGTTTGCGCTTGCTACGGCTTACTCTTGGTTCTCCCTTGGTACTGTCTCCAGGGCTGTCGGTCTGCCTTGGTGGCTGTCTGGTGTGTCAGGGTGTGCTCTTGGCTTACTGTACAAGTCCTCGGTCTTCTTCCTATGTTGGTCTGCTCAGCCCAATTGTGTTCATCTGGTCTTTGGGTTGACCGGGCTGTCACTCTCTTTTTCTATGAGGGCGTTGCGCTTGGACCTCGAGGTGGCGCCGGCTTTTTCCTTCATTTGGGAGTGCTTGTCTGAACTGGTCACTTGGGGTGATGTGTTCCTTGCTTGCTGGGCAACTTGATGTCCGGTCACATGTCGCCGGTTGTCGGAGCACCTGTTGTTGTGGCAGCCCGCCACCTGGAGTGTGCGACTCCTCTCTTGCCTTTCATGGGTCACTGCTGACTCCATCCTGAGGCAGTGCAAGGGAGGACACTCTGAGTTGTCTTCGGCCCACTGCGGGCCTTGCTGGCATGGTGGAGATGTGGAGGATCTCCCTTCCATCTTCAGTAGCGCACTTCTCTGTGGAGAGGTCTCTCTCCTGGGCTCTTGTCCTTGCAGTCATCTTTGCTGGGGCCTCTTCCTGCGCCCTTCTGGTTTAGTGCCCTCGGTTCTCTTCTCGGGCGTCCACTTCTGACGCTTGTGTGCCCTTTCTTCTTCTTTGCAGTGGTATTCATTCACATCCCAGGGTGTGTGTCCCTGTTTATTTGCTTGTGGTGTCATCAGACAGCCACTCGAGGTTCATGTACAGTGAACTTCCTTGTGTTCCCTTATCTACTCCGGGACTTTTCTTTCTCTTCTCAGGCTGATACTCAGTGATCCTTTTCTGTGTGTGGCTCCTTGGGTCTCTTTGCTGAAAACCTATATTCTCCCCTTCATTTGGAGCCTTTCAGTTTAATGCGGGGGCACTGCTGGATTGAGTCCTTGACTGCTTGTTTTTCTCCTGCTTAGTTTGGCTGTTGGGCTCATTCAGCTAACATATTTGTGAGGCAGAGTTTTGGTGGCCTGGCAGTGCTCTCTTCACATTCACTTTTGACCCTGACAGCCTTCAGTGTTGCTGGAGTTTCCTTTCTGGAGGTGTGGTCGGGCATCCACAGATGGTGCACTCTTGGCTTCAGTTATCCTTGTCATTCAAGGTGTGGCAGCTCTTTGGAGACTGTACTGTCTCTAAAGGTGCCCATGCTGCTCTTACTTGGAGGCTGAGGAGGGTAGCTCTTTGAGTAATCCCTTTGAGGGCAAGTCTGCAGCGTCTGGTGCAGTCTGTCTCTTAATGGTGGTGTGCTCTCTGGGGTCTGTTGACGGCGGTTGCTGCCCATCTGTCTTTTGGAACCACCAGGTCATGCTGCGGTCGTTCCTGTGACTTGCCCTGGTTGCTGCAGGTGCTGGGTGCTGGAGGAGCTGGTGCGATATGTCCCCCTGGCCACTAGGTGGCAGTGTAGTGCTATCCTCTAGTGTGGTCCCCGCAATGGCGGTTAGGTGGTGCTGAATGGCAGTTCCGTGGATGCTCTGCACTTCGCCGGTGCTGCGAACTGCTCGTGGTCCCCTGACATTGGAGGTCCCGTGAATCACGCCATTATGGTGCAGGTGGGTGCCGAAAACAGGAGGGTACTGCTGCAGTAGGTGTGGAATCAATTCTGTTGCAGTGACTCCTAGGGTCGGATTGCGGAGCAGTGAATGGCCGCTCCCTCTCTTTATTGCTTCCAGTGCCTCATTTCACTGTCCGATAGACATGCAGCCTTTCTCACCGCTTTCTTGCAGCTTCGTTGTGCCAGGTTGCACTGGACGTGAGCTTCACACTGGGGCGGCCGGGTCACTTTGTTGAAGCTGCTCGCTCCTGGTCAGTACAGATCATTCTCCTCCTACGCGGGGTGGGCTCCTGCTTCAGATGGGGCATCTGCAGGCCGGTGACGGAAGCATGCCCCGGCTCCCTTTTCTCACCCTGCTGCAGCTCACCTGCTGCTCCCTACGGGTGGCGCTGACGAAAACAGTACTCTCTGCTGCGTGCTAGGTGGTGTGGTCTAGGGCCGCGCTGCGCTCCTTTGTGGCACTGTGGGGGTCGGCGCTCCCATAGGACTTGGCCGGTGTCTGCGCTGTATGGCAGACAGTAGTGGAGAAGTGTGGCTCAGGGGTTAGAGGCGGCAGACCCGGAAGCTGAGATCGGCCCTGGACCAGGGTTCAATTCCTCGCCTCGGCGGGTCTTGGGCTCAAAAATTCCACGGACTCGATAATTCTCGCTCCGGTGCCTTCTCAACTCACGGGTTCACACTCTGCGACTCTGGGCAATAGCTTGCTTAATTTCCACAACGGCCCCTCGCGGCGGGATGCCTGGCTTTCACCTTGTGGATACCCTGCCGGGGTTATCTCACAGGGGAATACCAGGACGGGTTCCCTAAGCAAGCGCCGGGAAACCCTTTGTGGGTAGCTGTGCACTATATAAGCTCAAATACATTTACATTTACATTTACATGGCTCGTCTTTTCAACTGGGAACCGGCAGGCATGAGTATGACTCCTCCTTGTGCAGACACTGTGGCGGCGCTGCGTGGTCAGCTGTACCAGCGAGGTAGGGTGAAGTTGGGATATTGCTCGCGGGTCACTGTGCTTTGCTGGCACGCTGGTGAGCGGAGTTTTTGTACTCACCAGGATCTCCAGTCTGTCCTTCCCACATCAGTGGGGAGTTCAGGCACATCTGGATACCGGGCAACTCTCCTTGGACTGTCGAGAACGGTGTCGCACCTGGTCACCACGGCAGCCACTGAAGGCAGTGTGCATCGCTGTGGGATGCCGTCGCTCTGGCCTGTTTCCTTCCCCTCACTGAACGAGCAAGTGCCGAGCTGCAGGCACGCTGGGTGAGCTACCCGCCTCGTCACCAGTGTCATGTTGGGTCTCAGGCCCACATGATGGTGAATAACCAACACTGACACAAATACATACTACTTTGTAACTGGCCATGAGCATGTGTACCCAGGCTCTTTTATTTCTGAGCTCACGTCACTCGTGACACCCGTCATGGATGGATGTGGGAGAGCAGTGTGTCTAGCCCACCAAGGAGTGGCTGGGATTACAGCTCCCTGCAGAACACTAGAACGTGTCCCGCAGGACACTACAGGAATGAAAACTTTTTTTTCATTAAGAAGGTGTCTACCCCACGCGTTTCTTTTACATGACATGTCGGTAAAAAGAATTAGAGGAAAGCACTGGGCGATGGTAATGGCTCAGGCTTTACTTATTTAGTGGGAGGCGGCTGATCGCGGAGAGTCACTGTGACGTCACTAAATCAGTTGACAGTTGCAGTTTCCCCGGCAATCAGCTGTCTTCATTGTCTGTCAGCTTCGACAGTTTTTTAGTTCACTTTATCTTGATCAGTTTTGGTTAACCTCGCCTCTTTTGTTTAAGGTATTGCTCTCCCACCATAAATTACTGCTCTACTACCATTAGTTACTTTTTCCCTGATCATTCTAGTTTTC
This sequence comes from Lissotriton vulgaris, assembly GCF_964263255.1. Taxonomy (NCBI): domain Eukaryota; kingdom Metazoa; phylum Chordata; class Amphibia; order Caudata; family Salamandridae; genus Lissotriton; species Lissotriton vulgaris. The sequence continues at coordinate 765,035,965 of NC_141689.1, forward strand.
TAAGAGAGCTGTAGGGTTTATCTGGGAGTTGCCTTCTATGAACAATTCTTAATTTTGAATGCTTTAAGGCACAGTACATCCCTACCTCATAAAAAAAATATATATATATATATTAAAACAAAAGGGGTGCCCCATTGAGGGGGTCAGACCCGAAGATGTTTCAGCACACCACCCCCGGCAGCAGCACTGACATGATGCTCACATGTCTCCAAGGCCAAACGCGTTTCGAGCAAACATCCGCTCCTAATGAGTGCTAGAAATATAGATGCAGACATGTTTGAATCCATGGTTTTTATTTCAAAAGTCCCGCCCCAATGGTGGAAAGGCATTCTGGTTGTGATAGTCCTATATAATGATTGCCAGGACTCAGGATTCTGTAAACCCCTCTGGGTGCCACATACTGCATTGAAGTCAAACCTAGTGGAACAATAACATTTTATAACATAGTATCCCAAGTGGGTGGAAGTACATGTTCAGGGAAAACTGCAATGCTGCCAATTAATAATACATATCCCACTGGGGATTTATTGGGACAGAGGCAGCAAGATCCACTGGTGCTTCAATGGAACTGCGGTCACCACAGGTATATGGACTACTTTTACCAGAATTCCTTGCCTGATGACGCCCATTTGGGCGGGACTGTGTTAATTAAATAAAGGTGTTCCGAAATTCAAGCTGCCTCTGTGAACTTGATGCAAGCCAGTGATCAAGGGCTAATGGCTTGAAACGCGTTTGGCATATTGCATGGGAAGTTGGAGGCTAAATGCTGGCTGCCGCTGCCGCAGGCTCGTGTGCGGATTCCCCACCATGTGCAACATCTCTATTGGGGACACCCTTGGTTTTGTTTGTACAGCGGCTGGTCCGGCCGCAGAGATGTCCCGCCGTCCAAACAGCGGATTCTTTGTGCTCGTAACCCAGAGTGCTCCCAGAAGTGGAGGGGGCTTGACCTGCGGGTTACATTGGTGAGCAGGCAGCGTTCTTTCTTGAACTTTCACCCAATGAGGAGAACATTTTTAATAATAAATATCCCACTGGGGATTTATTGGGATGGAGGCAGCAAGATCCACTTGGGCTTTAATGGAACTGCGGTCACCATAGGTATATGGACTACTTTGACCAGAATTCTTTGCCTGATGACGCCCATTGGGGCGGGACTGTGTTAAATAAATAAAGGTGTTCCGAAATTCAAGCTGCCTCTGTGAAGTTGATGCAAGCCAGTGATCAAGGGCTAAAGGTTTGAAACGCGTTTGGCATACCGCATGGGAAGTTGGAGGCTGACTGCTGGCTGCCGCAGGCTCGTGTGCGGATTCCCCACCACGTGCGACATCTCTATTGGGGACACCCTTGGTTTTGTATATATATATATATATATATATATATATATATATATATATATATATATATATATATATTGCAACAAAGGAAATCCGCTGGAACAGAGATCAGGCGAGCCCACAGATCGATTAAGCAGGTAGGTTTTTTAATATTGGCAGCTAGGGACGACGCGTTTCGACTACAGCCGTAGACTTGGTCACATGACCCTCCCCTCCATATTACATCTTTTAAAAAGACAGTGTGATTACATCATCATGGACACAAGAGAAATATTTTTGTTATGTTTAAATCGTCAAATGTTTTCATTTTTTTATAAACAAGGCAAAAAGTACATTTCGATACAGTGCATACTTATACATCTATGCTGCTAATCTAGCATGTTTTGTACGTACTTAGGATAAGACAGAGTTTGACATATAGTATGATTAAGAGTATGTCTGTCGGTGTCAGATTGACCTGGTCAGTGTTGCGCATAACAGGTTTGGAAATCATGTGCTTGGATTCAAATTGATGTTGCTATTGGGTCTAGTGCCCAGGAAGTGCCAAAATACATGTTTTAACAAGTGCCTGTGTTTCTATTAGGATTATTCAATAGTGAAGGTATAGTACCATAATATTCTATGAGTGACTAGAGTCTTTACAAGTGGCCGAACAGGAGTTAGGTGCTCATATTTGTAACTCAGACATGATTTTCAGTGCGTTGTTTGTCACCACAGTCCTACAACAAGAACCACATCAGTTAGGAAAATGAAATATAGACATATTAATATGGCAAAAGTGCAAACATTGGTAATGTTAAATAACACTCAATAGTTTATATATGGCACAGTAAAGTATGGAACTCAGGTTAGCAGCAGTGACGTTTGAAATAACAGTGAGGATGTGGGTGGTAAAGGGTGGAAAGAGTCGTGGGAGGGCGGAGTTTGTGAGGTTATCTGCTCTGCAAACAATATGACAAGTAAGTATATAGACTTTGCGATATATATATATATATATGTATATATATATATATATATATATATATATATATATATATATATATATATATATATATATATATATATATATATGTATATATATATATATATATATATATATATATTGCCACAAGAAACCTCCAGCAAGCAGAAGGAAGAGGCCACACAGGGTATCCAGGAGAAGATCTTTAATTGGAATGCAGTTCTCGCATGATGCATTTCGACATAATATCTTCCTCAAATGCCACTGCTACACTGAATCAACCTCACACCACCACTTTTGAATGATTCTTCAGTCCTCCCTGAATTGGAGAGACACACCTCCCCTGCCTTTTGATTGCTCACCTGATGTAGTTCGGTATGTTCTACATCTCCAAGAATGCATCACCTCTGGGCGGGTGATGCATAGGGAAACTTTGTGATAAAATGTCCATGTGTTTTTGGTGTGCTGCGAAGCAGGGAGTGCTGTATTAAGTGTAAATTCAGTCCTCAGATCTCCCTGGGTCCCCGCATACGTTCCAACCCCCCAGGCACAAGTACGCTGGGTCGTGTGCTGATTTAATAAATCAGTACTCCTCGTGAAGTTACGAGCTGCGGGCTGGCAGCATCCCTTGCTTGACCCATCGGGAAGTGGGCTGGAGCAATCCAATACCTTGGGCAACGAAAAACTGCTTGCGCAGACACCAGTAATGCCTCCAGCCAACTTGAAAGAATAGGGCCCCTTAATGCATCTCTGGCTGATGCGATTATATCCACACGAAACCTGCAGCAAGCAAGAGCAGGAGACCACATGCGGAATCCAGGAGAAGATCTTTAATTGGAATGCAGTTCTGGCATAACGCATATATATATATATATATATATATATATATTCCATATATAGTTAGTTGCACTAACTATATATCGCGCACCCGCAATCCACTGCTGATGATGTCACATATTACATCATTCATGACATGGTCAGTGACATCACTGATGACATCACTGATGACATCTCAAATGACATCACTGATGACATCACTGATGACAACATCCAGTGACTGTATGTTTCTGTAAAGTTAAAATATGTCTTACATATTGAAGAATGAGTGGATGTATAAGTGTCTGGATGAAGGATTTAGTAGGTGCATGACTGACTGTATGAGTGAGTGATTAAATGTGTCTCACTGAGTGCATGGGTTAGTGACTAAACTGTCTTAATTTGTGCATCATTATGTCTGTTGTTCTGTAAACTGTTGCATGTGTTGATAAGTAGCTATATGAGTAACTATATGGGTTATTGATTGGTTGCCCAAGTATTTGTATGGGAGACTGAGTGTGTGTGTGGGTGGCTGGGAGGTGTATGACTCTGTGCATAGATGTGTGAGCAGTTGATTCACTAGATGTATGGTTTCAAAAGTGCATGTGGAAACAGCTGTATGGGCGGTTGACTGTGTGCATGAGTGTATTGGTGAGTGAATGGATATCTCAGTGCTACATGTCAAAGTAAGTACATATGTAAAACACAGTACATGTGAGAGTTGACATATATAAATAACTGTGCATAAGAGTCAGTGAATGTGTGAGTGGCTGTATGGATCATTGTGAACTTGTATCAGGGATTGTATAAGAGAGTAAATATGTGTTAGTATATGTTTGAATAAGTAAAGTTTGTATAACTGTATAGTTGAGGAAATGGAGGTGTGATTGATTCTTTGCATGACTGACTAGGTGTGTGAGTAACTCCATGGATGAGTGACAGTCTGTGAGTGTCTGTTTACACTGATTGTATCTAAGGTTATATTAGAGTCTGAAGAGGTTCATCGTATTATCACATGAATGATATCATCAGTGATGTGATCAGTAATGTCAAATGAGATGTCATCAGTGATGTCATCAGTGATGTCATTTGAGATGTCATCAGTGATGTCATCAGTGATGTCACTGACCATGTCATGAATGATGTAATATGTGACATCATCAGCAGTGGATTGCGGGTGCGCGATATATAGTTAGCGCAACTAACTATATATGGAATTTCAATGGTTTTGTGTGAGTAAAATAAGGTTTTGTAAATGAGAATTCCTAACTATATATGGTCTATAACCTATGGTTTTTTCAGTGAATTTTCAAGGTTTTGTAAATGCTAATTCCTAACTATATATGGTCTATAACCTATGGTTTTTTCAGTGAATTTTCAAGGTTTTGTAAATGCTAATTCCTAACTATATATGGTCTATAGCCTATGGTTTTTTCAGTGAATATATATATATATATATATATATATATATATATATATATATATATATATATATATATATATTCCAAAAGTTCCAAAATGACCAAAATGAGGTGCTCTCAGACCGGCCGGCCGGCATTGGTGCCACCTCCCTCGGGGCCGCAGGCAGCACGCCAGAGCGGACTTGGTAAACATATATATATATATATATATAAATAATGTTGACAGCATTTCAGATTTACATTGGCTACACTCCATGTTGTGATCCGCTGCATTTACTAGCTTATTAAAGGAGACTGATTTACTGTCTGACAAAGTTAAATATATAAATCTTTCTGAGTCTACACTAGTAGTACTTGATACCCTACAGTTCTCGCAGTCATGCTGCCATTGATAAGAAAGCCCAAACAGGTGATCTACATCTACACCCTCATCTTGCAATACATCAAACATATACATTTAAAACTCCTGACAATCCTGCTGATTATTTTCGGAGAAGTCTGTTTGACCTGAACATTCATCTAACAGATAACGAACTTCAGACACACTTTCTACTTTTGTTCGATCAGTGCTACATTTCTCTAACACAGAATTCAACAAACAGCATAAACTTTGTTCCGAATTGAACACAATCTGTTCTTTTAAAGTCTCTAGTGAAAAGAGAACATTAACCACTACATTTGCATAGCAGTTGACACCAGAACTGTTTTCAAATTGAAAACCGACAACATCTTCAACAGAATCCACTTTCTTTCTGCTTACAATTTTCGGTTCATCGACTTTTTGGCTTTTTGCTACAACCTCCCTACTATTACTGATATTTCTTCGTTTACGGCCTACCACACGTTTCTCAATCAAAGGATATTGAGGCAAATGTGGCGCATACTCTCTTCCTAACCTATTGTATTCCTTAACACAATCTAGATCCGCACAAATGTTTGTGACATCACAGTCAATCAAGTACAATCCCGATAAAGTTCTAACTCGTGACAATGACACATATGCCATACCCTCCTTGAACACAGAACTGCCAATATTCACCAATGCACTATCTACACTTAAACCTTGCGATTTATGGATTGTCACCGCATATGCCAAGCAAACAGGAAACTGTTTACGGCGAACATATAAGTCTTTAACAAGCAAAAACCTAGCAGAACAACGACCAATTAGCTGTACTTCCTCAATGCCATCAAATTTAATTTTTAAAAATTCTATTCCATCTCTATTTCTGTATTTCTCAAAATCAACAACATTACCCATTGATCCATTTACCAGACCTCTTTCAACATGTAAATTCCTTCTCAAAATAATTCGGCAATTTAAACACACATTTAAAGTCTTTTCAAAACCCGCTGTTTTGGATATAGTCTTCTCTAATGAATCCAATTTTGATTTCAAATTCTCTGACAAAATAATTGTTGATCCCATATGCTCTATTTTGTCAATAGCTTCAAGTTTCACAATCTCTTGCTTTTCTAAATTCAACATTTTGTTGTTGAAGATGGAACATTCTGCAAGAGTTGGCATCAAACATATTCCAGATTTCTTCTCAGTAATTTTCTGAAAAATATTCTCAGGCACAACGTCTTCTTCTGGATATAAATTTGACAGTAATCGTGCATTTAAAGCTTCTTTCCCATGCTCGGTCACTTTTCCAATTCTAATATCTTGTAGAATATTCTTGTAATCTTCATCCTTCGCCTGACGCATATTTTCATGGAGTTCAGCATAATTGAAGTTTAACCATATATTGACGTTGCCAATGCTCCCTAGGCACTTCCTGGTATCTTCATGCGTGAGTATTTTGAACACAGGTTGACCTTTTACTGGTGTCAGCTGCAGAAGATCTCTGAAAACAATGATGTGTTTGCCACCAAACAACACATCATACTCAGTTTTAAGAACTTCTTGCATTCTCAAATGCACAAAGGCAAGCATGACATTGGAAACCATGCTTACTTCGTCAATGATAAGAAGTTTCATTTTCCTCAAGACTCTTGAAACTTCAAAACAAGCATCCCCAGATAACTTGTGGTATTGTAATTTGTTGTCATGCTCCACTGGCAGCATCAGTAGACGATGCAAAGTAATCCCTTTAATGTTATGTGCTGCCAGTCCAGTTGGAGCGGTGACAACACAAGACAGCGATGACTCAGTCCTTTCCTGCAAATAACAAGAAATTGCTTTAATGAGGAAACTTTTTCCAGTTCCCGGTTCTCCACTCACGTACAGTCGGACAGGCTTCAACGATGTACATGAGCACTCTTTCTTCTCATGACTTAATCCATGCTCAATTTGCTTGGTAACTTCATCATATATTTTCCTCTGCTCAACGTTGAGTTGTTTTTCCAAGTCTTCTAAGTTAACTGAATCCTCCTGAGCATGTGCCATGGCTCTTTCCACTTCATTCATTGCAGTGGCAGCTTCATTTTCGATAATAGGTCCTCCAAGTGGATCTTGACTCAATGAAACAGAACTCTGACTGTCCTGAGAACTGTCTCTGGCAATCTCGGCTGCAATCGTTGCTTCCTGCTCAATTTCCAAAGTTAGCATTTCTTGATATTTGGGAAAAGCAGGACATTCTATGGTCCCTTAGCAGCAGTGAAAGAGTCTTCGTAACAGAGGAAATCTCCAAGCAGTTCCTCTTCTGCACGCCAAGGCTTGAAAAGTTGCAAAAGTGCTAAATAGAAAAACTCCTTTTTTTCTGGAGATTCGCCACTCAATTTTCGATGGTTTACTAATTGGCATTTTCTTTGCTTGACCAGACATCCCTCACTTCCAATTATAGCATACACTCCATTCTCAATATCTTCTTTGATGTTCCTCTTGAATATATAATTTTGTAGAACCTCATATAGACAAACATTCTCAAGGTGACTGCTTCGATTTGGATAATATGTATCCAACATGTTGGTCTTCAAAATGTCGGTACTGTTTGGTTCCTTTTCTGCCAAATACTCAATTTCCCGGACAGGTTTTAGAACTCGATTTCGCGTTGCAGCAAGACCAAGACTCGCCCAAACGATACTCCTGGATTTGGCATAGAGACTTGCTGAAGACAACCGGTCAGAACATTCATAAGCTCCAATTTCTCGATGCGACAACATCTTCAGACTGAAACTGTACACTTCTTGCTGAGGCTCTTTTCATGGGAAATGTCCTCCCACATATCCTTCAGTTCTGTCTTTTCTTTTTTGGTGATGTAAGATGTCACATACCGAGCCACAGCCATACAGTTGTCAGCCACAAACTGTATATCCATGTTAGCATTCCACATGGACAAAATCACTGGGTTGTAGTCGTTGATGTACTTGGACTCTTCGTTCCTTTTCAAACTGTATGTATTTTTGGGTGATTTCCTCGTGACATTATGTCGCAGCGAAGACATCAAACTGTTCACTCTTCCTTTAGAAATCACCGGTCGTGGAAAGTTGAAACGACATTTGGTGTAGAACTTGTCCTTGTTTCTGAATTTACGACGACAGTACTTTCCACAACGATGGCTTTGGAAACGTAGAACTTGTTCTCGTAGGCTTTTCTTCTCCGTTGCGTTTGGAACAGCACACGTAGAATACTGTTCTATGAAGTTCATCACTAACTCATCCGGATCTGTTCCAAATTTAGGTGCATCCTTGATCCACAGCAACATATGTATATGAGGAGCACCTCTTGCTTGGTACTCCTTTCTCCAGAAGAAATCCAACACCTCTCCAAGAGGTGGATTCTTCTTGTTTGTGATGAAAGACATCATAGCTTCAAATCTATGATTGAAGTACCTGCATACATTCACTGGATCCAAAGAACACAGTTCTCCTGGTGTCTTGAATTCAATGTTTTCAATATTTCCATTTGCCTCTCGTAGAAATTCAAGTAAGTCTTCCCAGCCATACTCTGCACAGCTCAGAGTAAGGAACCATGTTGGAGTTCCTAAGTTCCTCAGCATACATTTTAAATCACCATGACGACGATACCAGTACTCATTAGTACCACGCTGACACGCCATGAGATTAATTAGGTGAGAATCCAAAATACTGTCTTGGACATTGACTTTATGCATAAAGTCACTTGCCGAGATGTTTCGCATCTGTATACCACGTTTTAAGATGTGGTTCACTGCATATGACAGTCCAGACAGATCGCTTTCAAACAAGAGATGAAACAAATAGGGAATGCATTGACAAAACCTAGGATCTTCTGCATACAATCGTAAAGTCCGGTATTCAGACGCAGGAATTTGATGAGACCGCTCATCATATCTTCCTCCTTGACCTGTTGGAAATAGCTGTGGGAAACACCGAGCTTCCAAACTTTCCTCCCAAACACTAATGGGACTCCCTTTGGCTTGTTTCATTTGAAACAACTCAATTGCATTCCCCATGACTTCCTTGGAATGCAAAGGATGAACACTATAATGTTCATATATTTCTTCACTTTTAGAGGCCTCTACTTTCTCAATTTGGCCAGCACACAAATCGCTATCCTCTTCATCACTTACTTCCTCTTCTGCAACATATACATTTATATAGTACTTATTATTTTTCTTCAAATACAATGTTGCCTTTTTGACTTTCCTAACATCCACTAAATCTTGCCATATTTTCTTATTCTTTGTCGGAACACCATTAACCAAGATAATCAAAGGTTCCTCTTCAACTTTTTCTACTCCAATTGTGTTAATGTTTTTGTTCAAATCTAGTGGCAAATAAACAACTCTTCCCTTTAATCCTCTCTGTAAATCTGATGGAGGTAACTTCCCTGTCTTTGGCTCCATTCTTACAATAGCCTGAAAGGGATGAATACTTTGAATCAAAATAGATTCATAAGTATTTAAATCCTTCAATTCAGAAGGAATCTCAACTAATTCAAGATTATTATGAACCGCCCTAGCAGGCATCTGGTTTTTGTTTAATTTGTTACAACAATAAGTACACACACGTTGATCCGATCCCAAATTAAAAGAATTTTCTACCATCAAGTATGTGGCAAAATCCTTCCATTCACTATTATTTTCCCTTTCACTTTTTGCATATAAATCCACTAACTTAGTCTGATTCTTATAATAAGTGCGTCGACAACACACACAAGTGAAATTAGGCCTCTCACTTGATTTCATCTGAAACGTGGCAATTTCCTTCTGAAAATTATCTGTACTGGAAACCCGTACATTATCTTCAACATTATCCTCTACTTCTGGGTCAATTTGAACATTCTCATCTTTATTTCCAAAGTAACAAAACTCAATTTCTTCACAAATATTCTTGACATCTATTTCAGAACCATGCAAAAGAGCAGCACATAATTATTTAAGCATAATTGCTGGACTCTTAGCATGATACAACATTCTCACTATTTTCCTGACTTTATTATGATGCACTGCTAGCATCCTGAAATGATGAAAAACACTCTGGCATACTCTCCTGGAAAGACAAGCCAGTGAATGACCACGCAAACCTGTCACTTGTCTCACTCTGCAAGGATCTAATTCTTGCAACAACTTCATTTTCTGCTTCAAACTTTTCTTATTAAATGTCCGTACAAAATCACAAAGCAAATTGATGGAATCCTGTCGCACACTGCAAATAGAACTACACTTCCAGGTGTACACAGGACGCTTAGGACGTCTTCCTAAAACCTCATTACCTAACACCTCGTCTGTCTCTGTTGTCACAAGTTTTTCTTTTTCAACTGGACAACCATCCTTCACTTCATAAGCTCGACCACTGGTGTCAACTGCAAACACCAAATCATTATCCTGAAAATAACTCTCCTCATTAAAAAATGCCTCACAACTTGAACTATGCATCCATTCTCCGGAAAAAACTTCACAAAAGTTACTACGATTTACTACTCTCTTCCATCTACTATTTGATTTGAAATCAGAAATTACCTTGCTTAGTGTCCTAATTCTATTGATTACCAAAATAAACAACTTTCGCTTAATTTCAAAAGCATGATCAATAATTTTCTCTACATTTTTCTTCTTCTTATAAAATGCCACTTTCTGTTGGCCTTTTTTAATATTCTTTAATAAATTAACTATTATTCTGTTGCGGAACATTCGTTTTCGAATGTCCCTAAACTGTTGTTTCCTTCTACTATCATGCACAGAGTTATCTGTTCCTCTACCAGTAACATTTTTGATGGGTCTTTCCTTTCCATTTAAATTGCTTTTCTTTTTCTGGACTAAAACATTTTTGGGAGAAATACTTTTTTTACTACAAATATTTCTTATGAATGATTTCGTGCTCTTACCCGGAGCTTTCTTGGTGATTTTACTTGTATTTTGGATAGAGGACTGCTGCAATAATACATGATCTTGCTGTCTTTGACGTTTTCTCGCCTTTGTAATACGATTTTTAGTTGGCATTTTTTCAATTTATAAATGATGTGCAGTTGAATCTGTGGAAAAATATAATAAAAAAACTGTTATTAACCACTATTACCAAACAGTAAATGAATAACAGTCATCATAAACTTAACACCCTACTTATTATATAACATAGCAAATCTTTGGCACCACCACTGCGTCACAAAAATGACACACAGTGGTATAAAACAGGCATACAACAATCATAAATCTCTCCCTAACATTTTAAATGATTTATTCAGGTTGACGATAAAGTGTGGCCTATCTAAAGGTTTGTTTGGGCCCAGATCTTTGGACTGGGGTAAATGGGTGTCATTGATCCACATTCGGTCCATCACCTGTTTTGTTTGTTTGAGGTGAGGCCAACACACGGTTGCAGATGACATCATAGACACTCAAATGCCTTATAAATATGACCCAAAACAACCTATGAAGCTCTAGCAGTACATATCTACAAATGTAATTGATTTCAAAAAATCGTTTTTAAACACAGCATATAAATCAATTGTATAGCTGCATTCAAGAGGAAATGACTGAAAATGTCCTTGAGACACATGAAAGCGTTTTATTGAATGCCCTTGCACCATTTTTGGGACATTATTAACATGGCTATGTAACTCCCATAATCAAAATCTAAATTTGCCAAGCACAGGGGGGAGCGTATTTACAACAAACTTGCCCCATGAGGAACGCTTTCCATTGAAAAAGGGAAAAATAACATCATAGACACTCAAATGCCTTATAAATATGACCCAAAACAACCTATGAAGCTCTAGCAGTACATATCTACAAATGTAATTGATTTCAAAAAATCGTTTTTAAACACAGCATATAAATCAATTGTATACCTGCATTCAAGAAGAAATGACTGAAAATGTCCTTGAGACACATGAAAGCGTTTTATTGAATGCCCTTGCACCATTTTTGGGACATTATTAACATGACTATGTAACTCCCATAATCAAAATCTAAATTTGCCAAGCACAGGTGGGAGCGTATTTACAACAAACTTGCCCCATGAGGAACGCTTTCCATTGAAAAAGGGAAAAATAACATCATAGACACTCAAATGCCTTATAAATATGACCCAAAACAACCTATGAAGCTCTAGCAGTACATATCCAGAAATGTAATTGATTTGAAAAAATAGTTTTTAAACACAGCATATAAATCAATTGTATACCTGCATTCAAGAAGAAATGACTGAAAATGTCCTTGAGACACATGAAAGCGTTTTATTGAATGCCCTTGCACCATTTTTGGGACATTATTAACATGGCTATGTAACTCCCATAATCAAAATCTAAATTTGCAAAGCACAGGTGGGAGCATATTTACAACAAACTTGCCCCATGAAGAACGCTTTCCATTTAAAAAGGGAAAAATAACATCCTAGACACTCAAATGCCTTATAAATATGACCCAAACAACCTATGAAGCTCTAGCAGAACATATCCAAAAATATAATTCTTTTCAAAAATCGTTTTTAAACACAACATATCTGTTTCAGCTTACATGAGAGACCATGGAATGGGCTCCATGTACAACAATAACTTGTGTTACTGCATGCCAGAATGCTAAACCGAATATGCAATTACAATTTCTCAAAGAAACAAAACCTATTTGTATTTCACTTGAGACAAAGCCACATTTTAAAAACACAGCTTTCTTCATAATTTTCTCCTTAAACCATACTATTCTCTTTCTAAATTAAATAAATCTTTTCTCACCTTAGCAAATACTTTTTGAGTTTCAAAACAGTCTCAGAAGTACACCAAATTGTCTTGAGCAGATCAAACAGGATGCACTCCAGAGGCTGCAGCTATTGAAAGCACAGAAATACAGATATTCATTACACATATCTCTCATATTAGCCAATCATAACTCTTCCCTCACTTTTTTCAAATCAAAACCCTTCCCCCCTCTGCCCTCTCTGCCTTTTTTCCATAGCAACCACCTCCTGGAAGACCTCTCATGTTTGCAAATTCACACAACAATGTTTCAATTAAACTCTGAACTCTCACTGCACCTGCGTATCCAGTGCAATCTGTCATTAAATGTTTTTTCCTTGACCATTCAAATTGCATCTTTCAAAGAACACATCCATGCACCCTAACCTTCTGTTTTCAGAAATGGAAATCCACCAATCACTGCTAATGAATCATTAGCACTGAAACTCCACAGTTTTTTTTCTTTACAAACTCCTACTGTTTCAACTGCCCTTTCATTACCACACTTCATCTGACTGCAGCACAACCTTCTCTCACCATGTTTAAAGTCTGGATTGTTGGACATAGTTACATCCACTGGGCTCAAAGGTATGCTGAGAACAGAAATTTACCTAACCTCAATTTACAAGATGTGGAAATTAAGTGGTTGGGCCAAAGAGGATTAAAATGTCACCAATTGATACCATTGGTGAAAACCTTTATGCATTTGCCAAAACCTGACCTGTTAATTGTGCACTGTGGAGGTAATGATTTGGGTACTTTGACTGGAGTAGGTCTGGAAATGCTTTTAAAGGACACCTTTGAGCAATTAATGGCACTTTTACCTCAAACTGCCTTGGTATATTCCAATATATGCCAAAGACAGAAATGGAGTTGGTCCAACCAATTTTGTCCACAAATTGAGAAAGCGAGGAAGCATGTAAACAAATCTGTTTCAGCTTACATGAGAGACCATGGAATGGGCTCCTTGTACAACAATAACTTGCGTTACTACATGCAAGATATCTACAGAGGAGATGGAGTTCACTTCTCAGATGAGGGCAACAGAATTTTCATTCTGAATTTAAGACTGTGCATAGGTACCTACTTATAAGTACCTAAATGTACCATAAACCCAAAAGCTCTTCTCAGAGCTACCCTTCATCTGATCACTCGCAATTATTATTTTTTTCTAACTTTTTTCACTAATTTTCCACAAATTACGCTCCCCGAGGCGCTACCCGGTTCGCGAACCGAAAGCTAACCTCGCGGAATTTTTTAATTTTTTTTTTTCCGCACATATAAGCCTCCTCAGCCACCCTCAGAAAACCTAGGGGGTCAAGATAAGTCTACCATGACCCCTTCTACCCATTCTAAACATTATTTTTCCTCCATCTTGTATCTTAATGCGACCGAAACACAAAATGGTGGACCCCCGTGACGCTTAAAGCTCGCGAACCGAGCCGCTTCCTGGGAAGCGGTCCAAAAAAAAGGTGGGAAAGTAATTTACAGAAAAACGACTACAGACACTCTCACCAAATATAGATTAGCTCATACTACATAACAATCCCTTTCATTTTCACAAATTTGATTGAAATTCCATTTAGCCATTAAGCCTGTAGACCTCTCTAAGTACCGTGAGGTAAATTACTTCACAAAACACATCTGAAGTGTTGGAATTGACAACCAATGAAAATGTTGCTTTCATTTTCTACTTTTATTATCTAACATTTGATTGGTTATATACCTGTATATATATAAAGGAGGAGAAGAAAACACAGCCATTTTGACTGCTACTTCTTGTTGTACTTGTACATCACATTTGAATAGCTATCAAACAATTCAACTTCTTTGTGAAGGTAAGTTGTTATTTTTAAAACTGAAGTATATTGTGCACTATAACTTAATATGGTAGACTTTTTCTGATAGATATGTACTATCCCTCTATAGTAGTTATAGATTTAGATAGACTTCTCTGTTATAGTTATGAATGGAGTTAGGCTTGTCTTGGTTAAATCACATACACTTTTTTATAGTCCTATTTCCACTCTGATACTATACACTGCCAAAAGATAAATTCACTGATAAAAACTGCCTATCTAAAATTATTCCCAACAGTGCCCTATCTCTACTAATATATATTTTTTTAATCAAAATTTCATGCAAAATGGAAGGCGAGCAACAAGTTAAATTTACAATTGTACTGGAGGAGAGCAGCCAAGAGAAAATTGATGATTTTATGGATCAAAGTAGAGACCAGGAACTACTACAATGTGTTGAAGCAGTGGATAACCTGCTTCAAAATGAGGACAATTTACACCCTATATTCAATTTTGAAATTTCTGACACTGAAATGTTAGAAAATGTAATGAATTATGAAACACAATCAAAATAAAAAAAATACTTTAAAAATAAAGAAAACATAAAAAACAACAAAAACAACAAACAATTAACATACAGTATTAAAAAATCTATCATTCTTTTATCCTTATAGTCCGCTGCCCAGAACACTTCCCGGTTCGCGAACTTGGCGCTCACCACGCCAAAAAAAAAAAAATAATAATTTTTTTGACCTTCCTGGGCCCTTTTAAAACCTCCACATAAAACCTAGGGGGTCAACGAGGATCTACTATGCCCCCTTATGGTAATTTCCCCCTTTGTTTTGGCCTCTTCTTCTCTCTCGATCCTACCGAGAGTTAAGATGGCGGCCGCTCCGGACTGTTTAGAATGTTGACAGACACCGGAGAGCCAATCAGCTTCGCATCGCAAAGTTCCGTTTCGCGAAAAGTAAGCGGACCGGAGCGCAGCCCGGAGCGCTGTTACAGATATATATCTTGTTTTAAACGTTAATTTCTCAAAATCCACTGAAGCACATATATTGAGACCTAGCAAAGGCACATCGGGCTAACAGTCCCTACAATTTTGCCAAGTTTCGTTGAAATCCATTCAGCCGTTCGGGCTAAAAGTGAGGCCAACCGCCCTATGGAAATTAACATGGGAAAAACCCGTTTTGGGACCCCCCTTTTTTCTCTGCCCCCCCTTGACGAACCCCCCCCAAATTTCCAGGAGCTGCTCAGAAACAAAATGTGCCATTTTCCTGAAAATTTCAGCCGATTCCGTCCACAAACGCCAAAGTTATTAGACATAGAATTTTCAAAAATCCCATAGAGAAAAAATCCTAACTATATATACCTACTGGCGACCGCCAGTAGGTAATATATATATATATATTCACTGAAAAAACCATAGGTTATAGGCCATATATAGTTAGGAATTAGCATTTACAAAACCTTGAAAATTCACTGAAAAAACCATGGGTTATAGACCATATATAGTTAGGAATTAGCATTTACAAAACCTTATTTTACTCACACAAAACCATTGAAATTTCATATATAGTTAGTTGCACTAACTATATATCGCGCACCCGCAATCCACTGCTGATCATGCCACATATTACATCATTCATGACATGATCAGTGACATCACTGATGACATCACTGATGACATCACTGATGACATCTCAAATGACATCACTGATGACATCACTGATGACAACATCCAGTGACTGTGTGTTTCTGTAAAGTCAAAATATGTCTTACATATTGAAGAATGAGTGGATGTATAAGTGTCTGGATGAAGGATTTAGTAGGTGCATGACTGACTGTATGAGTGAGTGATTAAATGTGTCTCACTGAGTGCATGGGTTAGTGACTAAACTGTCTTAATTTGTGCATCATTATGTCTGTTGTTCTGTAAACTGCTGCATGTGTTGATCAGTAGCTTTATGATTAAGTATATGGGTTATTGATTGGTTGCCCAAGTATTTGTATGGGAGACTGAGTGTGTGTGTGGGTGGCTGGCAGGTGTATGACTCTGTGCATAGATGTGTGAGCAGTTATTCACTAGATGTATGGGTTCAAAAGTGCATGTGGAAACAGCTGTATGGGCGGTTGACTGTGTGCATGAGTGTATTGGTGAGTGAATGGATATCTCAGTGCTACATGTCAAAGTAAGTACATATGTAAAACACAGTACATGTGAGAGTTGACATATATAAATAACAGTGCATAAGAGCCAGTGAATTTGTGAGTGGCTGTATGGATCATTGTGAACTTGTATCAGGGATTGTATAAGAGAGTAAATATGTGTTAGTATATGTTTGAATAAGTAAGGTGTGTATAACTGTATAGTTGAGGAAATGGAAGTGTGATTGATTCTTTGCATGACTGACTAGGTGTGTGAGTAACTCCATGGTTGATTGACAGTCTGTGAGTGTCTATTTACTCTGAGTGTATCTAAGATTATATTAGAGTCTGAAGAGGTTCACCGTATTATCACATTAATGATGTCATCAGTGATGTGATCAGTAATGTCAAATGAGATGTCATCAGTGATGTCATCAGTGATGTCATTTGTGATGTCATCTGTGATGTCATCAGTGATGTCATCAGTGATGTTACTGATCATGTCATGAATGATGTAATATGTGACATGATCAGCAGTGGATTGCGGGTGCGCGATATATAGTTAGTGCAACTAACTATATATAAAATTTCAATGGTTTTGTGTGAGTAAAATAAGGTTTTGTAAATGCTAATTCCTAACTATATATGGTCTATAACCTATGTTTTTTTCAGTGAATTTCAATGGTTTTTTAATAGCAAATATCAAAAGCTGTAAAATGTCAAGTACGTGGTAGGTAAAAACATTTTCGTATTTAGGCACGCTGATGTGCTTTGAACGCTGCCCCCCCTCCTCTTTTCTTTTAGGAGTGTTCTCTCTTTGCAGATAGTGAAGGGTAGGTAACACAGGCCTTTGCCCCCGTTGTAATCCGTCGTGCCTGCTTCCTTCTCCATTTGATTGATTGTTATCCTAGCATTTATTGTTTTGGAATTGGTTCTCTTTGGTTCATTCTCTATTTACAAACAAGCACAGAGTCGCAATACTCTGTTTAGTCTTTGCAGATAGTGAAAAATCGTTAAAAAAACAAAAGGAATCAAGCAAAATCAGTAGGCCACTAATGGGATCTCTTTTTGACCTCGCTAAAATAGAAACATTATGAACAACTCCTCATGAGAAATACGAAACTAGTGAGAGGAACTGAGCTCGACACCATGATGGCTGCAAGACAGCTCGGCTCCGCCGCCCACCCCACCCAAAATAACGACAAACACTATGCAAATATTAAAAATATATACAACACACCAGCATAGTAACAAAGTAAAACGTTTTATTAAATAACTATTTACATGGCAGCCTGCTGCAACATCGATCCAAACAAGCCTTTGTATTTGGGGCTCAAAATCAACAAGTAACAGGGTAAAACGTTTTATTAAATATCTATTTACATGGCAGCCTGCTGCAACATCGATCCAAACAAGCCTTTGTATTTGGGGCTCAAAATCAACCATCAATAGTAAGATTTTCATAGGTGAGTGTAGGTTCATGGTTTTCCATCCACAGACTAAAAGCCTGGAGTGGGAGTGAAAGAACAATAACTAGGTAAGAAGGAAGGCAGAGTTTGTGGTAAGGACTCTGGATATGGTATGTTGCTTGGTCCCTGAGATGCTTCGATGTCACTGCCTTGCACAAATGTTATAAGTCCTGGATGTTGGGTGCCATACTTGAGGGTTCCGAGCAGCGCTTGTAACACTGTCTGAAGCTTATTTGCACCTGCTGCAGCTTCACTATTCTCAAAGTAAGTGGGGCTGTTTGTGGACCTGACTGCATTGGAAAACAATGTGATGCGGGGCCTCCCTGAACCGCTTGACGGAGGCCCCCGAGATAATTGCGCCTGCTCCACACCTTGTCCCACAATCCGTTTGACCTGAAGACACGTCCTGCGGTGCCCTGGTCCGACCATCACATATACCTGCGCCAGGAGACGGCGTGGGGTGCACTAGAAGGGAGAGTCGGCGCGAACGAGCCTCCCCCACCTCCCCAGGTGGAAGTTTCTCAGCTACACCCCAGCTCTATACTCGAACAGCTGGCTTGCGCCCGCTCTTGCGACACAGTGCCTCGCTCGGCCAGCTGAATTGCGCCTGCTCTTGCTATTACAACGTCTCACCCGCCATCCAACGGAATTGCACCCAATCTTGCGGTACAGCGACAGGCGGCTGCTACGGAGCTCACGAAATGGCGGTCGGCTCCACAGACTTGGGCCTGGCCTGCAAAGATGGCTCTGGGCAACCGTGGAACTCAGACGCTTGACTGCTAAGGCATGGGCCCCATTCCCAAAAGAGTCCCCTCAGCCTTGAAGATTCTACAACAGTCACCGGGACCCCCGACTCCCGTAGACTTCCGGTGGGGAGCGACTGCCATGATTGCTCGCGGAATGGCCACGACGTAGCCACGAGATGGTGGTGCTCTCATGCTGACGCCAGCTTCAGTCTGAAACATCCAGAAACACTGTAGACTACCAATTCGATCAGTTCCGGTGGAGCCCCAACGTGACCCGGTAGAGAAGAACTTGCCCTCCCCTCTTTGACTGATGGTTCTTGTTGCCTGTCCCTTCTGTTGTCATTTAACAGAACTTTTTGGACTGCTGAAAGGGGTTGTATTCCGACCGCTGGTTGGTGGAGACATTTTGACTATATTCAGGACCTGCGTTGTCGCGTAATGCGTCATATGACGCGCCGCGTTAGCACACCCGGAAGTGCTCCGGTGTGCGAGGCGCAGCTTCCCGGAAACGATCCAGGGCGCGGCGCGCAGCGCGTAACGTAAGCATAACAGGTCATGTGACTTGTTAATAAAACTTTTCATTGGTTCATTTTACTTTTGTTTTTCTAATGATAGAAGGCTTGGTCATATGACCTAAAAATAACACTTTTCATTGCTTTCGAACATTTTTTTTTCCCAAATGATGAAAGCCCACCTTTTTTTTCTCACTCTTACTTGTAAAGCAAAGGACCCAGATGCATTTACAGTTTATCACTAACAATGTTCCAGGCTAATGTGTTTTCCCGGGAAATTTACAACTGTCCTGCAAGTCAAATATTCCTGTTTCGAGAAAAAGGGCGTTTCTTCGTCCCATGAGGGAGCCGTTGAACACAAGAGGCTCGGCCTGCTGTCTTAGTCGCTGATAGGCATGAATATCGGATTATTATCGATCACTTTATGTTGCAGGAGTGGAAAACACCACAGCCCTTGACCATTTATCTTTACTGCGTTCCTGCGTATTATACCTTTTAACCGTCATGTAATCGGGCTGCTTTATTTCACTTGCCTTTTACTGATTCGAAAACAGTGGCTATTATTCAAAACTTTACCAATCTAGGTACTACTACCATGTTTTGTTTTAAAAACCTTTATTGTGAAAATGTCAGTATACAAATACGGGCCTATAACCACGTGGGCCGGCCACGGAGCAAACTGGAATCGTATATGATGAGGGGACATTTACACTGTAGAAGAACGTAACGGGCGACCCATTAGGTTGCAAGAACTAAGGTGTCTAACAGTTGCGGAATCAGTGGACGTACATTTTATAATTAAAGTACGACAGGGCCAGTTACAATAAAATTATCTAGATATACATTTGCGGGCAAGTACCATGGGTGACGTTAATTCGAACTTTCAATAGTACAGTAATCAATAACACATCAGAACTTAATATCAATAGGGATGTCCAAATGTTCAATCAGTACTCGTCCCCGCCCGCCATGTGCTTCAAAACTGCATACGTATCTCGTGATATCAAGGTTGGGCAACCAGTACACAACAAGGAGTAACAAGTCCCATTTATACCGGCACCATTTTGGGCGAGGCCGGGCAGGTCCAGGATATAGTCAAAATGTCTCCACCAACCAGCGGTCTTTCGGCAGTCCAAAAAGGTTCCGTTAAATGACAACAGAAGAGATAGGCAACAAGAACAATCAGTCAAAAGAGGGGACGCTTTCGGTAATGGGGCCCATGCCCTAGCAGGCAAGCGTCCGAGTTCCAAGGTGTCCCAGGGCCATTTTAGTGGACCAGGCCCAAATCCAAAGAGCCGGCCGCCATTTTGAGAGTCCTGTTGCAGCCGTCTATCGCTGCACCGCAAGAGTGGGCGCAATTCAGCTGGATGGTGCGTGAGACGCTGTAGCCGCAAGAGCGGGCGCAACTCAGCAGGATGGCGGGTGAGGCACTGTGCCTTAAGAGCGGGCGGAACTCAGCTGGATGGCGGGTGAGGCACTGTGCCGCAAGAGCGGGCGGAACTCAGCTGGAAGGCGAGTGAAACGCTAAGAGGCGCCCCACTGCAGATGAGGTGCCTCCACCTGGGGAGGCGGGAGAGGCCCGTTTGCGCCGCCCCCCCCCGGGCACCCCACGCCGTCTTTCGGCGCAGCATTGTAGGATGGCCACACCAGTGCGGCAACTTGCTGGACACCACCTCGGTGCCATCCGGATCTCGGCGCGTTGTGCTGCCTTCGGCCTACTGTAGCAGCAAGTGCAGGCACAACTCTGCTGGACGGCGAGGGAAACGCTAAGGCGCACCCCACTGCAGATGAGGTGCCTCCACCTGGGGAGGCGGGAGAGGCCCGTTCGCGCCGCCTCCCCCCCACCCCCCCAGGCACCCCACGCCGTCTTTCGGCGCAGCATTGTAGGATGGCCACACCAGTGCGGCAACTTGCTGGACACCACCTCGGTGCCATCCGGATCTCGGCGCGTTGTGGTGCCTTCGGCCTATTCGCACATTGGTCCGCTACTGACGCCGCCTCACAGGCCAACGGATTTTGTAGGCTTTTTATAGCCCAAAGCCGCATAACAGGTCATGTGACTTGTTTATAAAACTTTTCATTGGTTCATTTTACTTTTGGTTTCCTAATGATGGAAGGCTTGATCATATGACCTAAAAATAACACTTTTCATTGGATTGAAACATTTTTTTTTCCCAAATGATGAAAGCCCCACCTTTTTTTTTCTCACTCGGCAGTCCAAAAAGGTTCTGTTAGATGACAACAGAGGGGACAGGCAACAAGAACCATCAGTCAAAAGAGGGGAGGGCAAGTTCTTCCCTACCGGGCCATGTTGGGGCTCCACCGGAAGTCATCGAATTGGTAGTCTACAGTGTTTCTGGATGTTTCAGACTGAAGCTGACGTCAGCATGAGAGCACCACCATCTCGTGGCTCCGTCGTGGCCATTCCGCAAACAATCATTGCAGCCGCTCCCCACCGGAAGCCTGCGGGAGTCGGGGGCCCCGATGACTTTTGTAGAATCTTCCAGGCTGAGGGGACGCTTTCGGGAATGGGGCCCAAGCCCTAGCAGGCAAATGTCCGAGTTCAAATGTGTCCCAGGGCCATTTTAGTGGACCAGGCCCAAATCCGAAGAGCCGGCCGCCATTTTAAGAGTCCTGTGGCAGCCGCCTATCGCTGCACCGCAAGAGTGGGCGCAATTCAACTGGATGGTGGGCGAGACGCTGTAGCCGCAAGAGTGGGCGCAACTCAGCTGAATGGCAGATGAGGCACAGTGCCACAAAAGCGGGCGGTAAACAGCTGAATGGCGACTGAAACGCTAAAGGGGCGCCCCACTGCAGCAGATGAGCCTCCACCTGGGGAGGCGGGGGAGGCCCGTTCCCGCCGCCTCCCCCCCCCCCCCCCTGGGCGCCCCACGCCGTTTTTCGGCGCAGCATTGTAGGATGCCAAGACCAGTGCGGCAACTTACTGGACATCACCTGGGTGCCGTCCGGATCTCGGCGCGTTGTGGTGCCTTCGGCCTATTCGCACAACGAACCGCTACTGACGCCACCTCACAGGCAGACGGATTTTGCCGACTAAAAGACAGATCAAAGCAGCCCATTGTTGCTTTGTTTAAAAAAAATTTTTTTAACGTGTTTACTTTGTTGGAGCGTTGTATATATTTATAAGTTATTAAAGTGTTATAATCCTACTACTTTGTTAGAGTGCTATATATTTTTAATGTGACACATAATTGTGAAGACTTTGATGTACAAAAAGGCATCCCTGGAATCTTCCGCTTCAGGCTCGGTCCCACACACCCTTACAGTGAGAATCCCCTCCCCAATCACAATACAGGATCGTTATCAGATAGTAGGAACGCGTGTGGTGTGACGGATCTCATGGGGTGGGGGCCTTGATCTACTGTAACTCCTTTGAAGAGGGGTGATTCTTTACAGTTGGGGCCATAAACTACATCCGCAGGGCTAGGTGATAGCCTGGGACCGGCCTGGACAATCAGACACAGAGGAAGAGGAGTGTCAGAGGGTGCGGTAGTGAATAGGGTGAAAGGGAGGTGTCGGGCGGGCACAGGGTGTGATTCTCAGGGAAGAGCAGCGCAGATGGGGGGAGGTTTATGGCCCATGCATGAGAGAGAGAGCGGGGGTGACCAGTGCGTGGGGGAGATGCTTGCGAGGGTGGGGAGCCATGCTGAGGATCGGCAGCATGCAGAGAGTGGGTCTGGTCAAGGCATCTAAAATGGCTGCTGTGCACGACAAAAGTGTGACATTGGAAAAAAGGCAAGATGGCGCAGACAATGTTTCTCAATACGGATTAATTTATAACAATTATTTTTAACTATATATTTACTCGCAGTGACAAAATGGCAGTCAACACTTCCTGATTTCCTTCTAATCGAACGTTAACAGACATCACGCAGCAAAAAAAAAAAAAAACGCTCACGCGCAGCCGCTGGAAGACATGTATCAACATATATGAGCATCCTCAGCCACCCTCAGAAAACATAGGGGGTCAGGATACGTCTCCCGTACCCCCTTATACCCATTTCTCACATTGTTTTTCCTCCATCTTGTAATTTAATTAAAACGAAACATAAAATGGCGATTTCCCATTTCGCGACCCGGTTCGCGAACCGGAAAGCGCTTCTACCGCGAAAAATCTAATTTTTTTTATTTTCCCCACGGGACCCTTTAATAACCCCAGCATCATTC
Source organism: Lissotriton vulgaris (assembly GCF_964263255.1). Classification (NCBI taxonomy): domain Eukaryota; kingdom Metazoa; phylum Chordata; class Amphibia; order Caudata; family Salamandridae; genus Lissotriton; species Lissotriton vulgaris. The sequence continues at coordinate 765,059,457 of NC_141689.1, forward strand.
CTAGGGGGTCAAGAAGGGTCTACCTTGCCCCCTTTCATTAAATTTCCCCTTCGTTTTTCTCCTCCTCTTGTCTCTCGATCCTACCGAGAGACAAGATGGCGGCCGTTCCGGACTGTTTAGAATGTTGACAGACACCGGAGAGCCAATCAGCTTCGCTTCGCAAAGTTCCGTTACGCGAAAAGTTTGCGAACCGGAGCGCTACCAGGGACGCTGTCACAGATATATCTGTTTTTTAAAACGGTAATTTCTCAAAATCCACTGGAGCACATATATTGAGACCTAGCAAAGGCACATCGGGCTAACAGTCCCTACAATTTTGCCAAGTTTCGTGCAAATCCATTCAGCCGTTCGAGCAAAAAGTGAGGCCAAACGCCCTATGGAAAAATTAATGGGAAAACCGCGTTTTGGAACCCCCCTTTTTTCTCGGCCCCCCCTTGACAAAACCCCCCCAACTTTTCAGGGGCTGCTCAGAAACAAAATGTGCCATTTTCCTGAAAATTTCAGCCGATTCCGTCCACAAACGCCAAAGTTACTAGACATAGAATTTTCAAAAGTCCCATAGAGAAAAAATCCTAACTGGCGGTTGCCAGTAGGTAATATATATATATATATATATATATATATATATATATATATATATATATATATATTACCTACTGGCGATAGCCAGTAGGTATATATAGTTAGGATTTTTTCTCTATGGAACTTTTGAAAATTCTATGCCTAATAACTTTGGCGTTTGTGGACGGAATTGCTGAAATTTTCAGGAAAATGGCACATTTTGTTTCTGAGCAGCCCCTGAAAATTTGGGGGGGGTTCGTCAAGGGGGGGCCGAGAAAAAAGGGGGGTCCCGAAACGCGTTTTTCCCATGTTAATTTCCCTAGGGCGGTTGGCCTCACTTTTAGCCCGAACGGCTGAATGGATTTCCACGAAACTTAGCAAAATTGTAGGGACTGTTAGCCCGATGTGCCTTGGCTAGGTCTCAATATATGTGCTTCAGTGCATTTTGAGAAATTAACGTTTAAAACAAGATATATATCTGTAACAGCGCTCCGGGTAGCGCTCCGGTTCGCGAACTTTTCGCGTATCGGAACTTTGCGAAGCGAAGCTGATTGGCTCTCCGATGTCTGTCAACATTCTAAACAGTCCGGAGCGGCCGCCATCTTGTCTCTCGGTAGGATCGAGAGACAAGAGGAGGCCAAAACAAAGGGGGAAATGAAGGAAAGGGGGCAAGGTAGACCCCTTCTGACCCCCTAGGATTGATGAGGGGGATATTATAGAGCCACGCGGGGCCCAAAAAAAAAAAAAAAATCCGATTTTTTTCGCCGTAGAGACGCGTCTTGGTACGCGAACCGGGCAGCTAACCGGGCAGCTAACCGGGAAGCTAACCGGCAGTGTAACGGGAGTCTGAGGAGTAGCTGATTGGCTGTCAACATTGTAAACAGTCCGGAGCAGCCGCCATCTTGTCTCTCGGTAGGATCGAGAGACAAGAGGAGACCAAAACAAAGGGGGAAATGAAGGAAAGAGGGCAAGGTAGACCCCTTCTGACCCCATAGGATTGATGAGGGGGATATTATAAAGCCACGCGGGGCCCAAAAAAAAAAAAGAAAACAAATCCGATTTTTTCGCCGTGGAGACGCGTCTTTGTACGCGAACCGGGCAGCTAACCGGGCAGCTAACCGGGAAGCTAACCGGCAGTGTAACGGGAGTCTGAGGAGAAGCTGATTGGCTGTTATCATTGTAAACAGTCTGGAGCGGCCGCCATCTTGTCTCTCTGTGGGATCGAGAGACAAGAGGTGGAAAAAAAAAAGGTGTAAATGAATGAAAGGGGTAAGGCAGACCCCTCCTGAACCCCTAGGATTGATGAGGGGGCTATTAAAGTTCCCTGCGGGGCAAAAGAAAAAAAAATTGCGATTTTTCGCGGTAAAGGTGCTTCCTGGTACGTTAACCGGGCAGCTAACCGGCAGCGTAAGGGGAGCCCGACATATTGTGTTTTTTGAACGTTTGTGATATGTGCACGTGTGGATTTTGTCTAATTAAGGTTAAAAAAATATATATATATCTTTAAGCGTGTTCTGGCGCGCTTACATTTTGGGTTTGGTTTGCGCTGCAGAGACGATACGTCACGGTTATGCGATGCATCATGAGGCGTCTCACGGGCTACGTGATACGTCATTAAATAAAGAATATATTTTACAGCTATAGATATTAGCTTTTAAAAAACCAATGAAATTCACAGAAAAACCCATAGGTTATAGACCATATATAGTTAGGAATTTGCATTTACAAAACCTTGAAAATTCACTGAAAAAACCATAGGTTATAGACCATATATAGTTAGGGATTAGCATTTAAAAAACCTTATTTTATTTGCACAAAACCATTGAAATTCCATATATAGTTAGTTGCACTAACTATATATCGCGGACCCGCAATCCACTGCTAATGATGTCACATATTACATCATTCATGACATGGTCAGTGACATCACTGATGACATCACTGATGACATCTCAAATGACATCACTGATGACATCACTGATGACATCTCAAATGACATCACTGATGACATCACTGACATCTCATTTGACATTACTGATTACATCACTGATGATATCATTTATGTGATAATACATCTTCAGACTCTAATATAACCTTAGATACACTCAGTGTAAACAGGCACTCACAGACTGTCACACATCCATGGAGTTACTCACACACCTAGTCAGTCATGCAAAGAATCAATCACATCTCCATTTCCTCAACTATACAGTTATACACACCTTACTTATTCAAACATATAGTAACACATATTTACTCTCTTATACAATCCTTGATACAAGTTCACAATGATTCATACAGCCACTCACACATTCACTGGCTCTTATGTTCAGTTATTTATATATGTCAACTCTCACATGGAGTGTGTTTTACATATGTACTTACTTTGACATGTAGCACTGAGATATCCATTCACTCACCAATATACTCATGCACACAGTCAACTGTCCATACAGCTGTTTCTACATGCACTTTTGAACCCATACACCTAGGGAATCAACTGCTCACACATCTATGCACAGAGTTATACACCTCCCAGCCACCCACACACATACTCAGTCTGCAATACAAATACTTGGGCAACCATTCAATAACCCATATAGTTACTGATATAGCTACTGATTTAAACATGCAGCAGTTTACAGAACAACATAAATAATGATTGCCAAATTAAGACACTTTAATCACTAACCCATACACTCAGTGAGACACATTTAATCATTCTCTCATACAGTCAGTCATGCACCTACTAAATCCTTCATCCAGACACTTATACATCCACTCATTCTTCAATATGTAAGACATATTTTAACTTTACAGAAACATACAGTCACTGGGTGTTGTCATCAGTGATGTCATCAGTGATGTCATCAGTGATGTCATTTGAGATGTCATCAGTGATGTCATCAGTGATGTCACTGACCATGTCATAAATGATGTAATATGTGACATCATTAGCAGTGGATTGCGGGTCCGCGATATATAGTTAGTGCAACTAACTATATATGGAATTTCATTGGTTTTGTGCAAATAAAATAAGGTTTTTTAAATGCTAATCCCTAACTATATATGGTCTATAACCTATGGTTTTTTCAGTGAATTTTCAAGGTTTTGTAAATGCAAATTCCTAACTATATATGGTCTATAACCTATGGTTTTTTCTGTGAATATATATATATATATATATATATATATATATATATAGATATATATATATATATATATAGATATATATATAAAGGAAGCAGAGGAGGAAGAAGTGGGAACAACGTGTCAATGGGAGATCTTGGAAGCCCGGTGGGAAGCCGAACAAGGGGCCAAATCAAAACGAAATGATGAATAAAAACACGGTAATAAAGTTAACTGAAAGGATTTTAAATGAAACGGAGACTGAACTCCTATCTATGAGCCTTTCCTTCTGCCCCTCTAATGACTTTCATGATACTCAGAGTACATTGGATTTGTTTTTCTTTACACGTAAATTACGTATAAAATAATAGCACTCCACTAAGGTATCTTGTCAAGTTAATTCATTATCAGAACTGCCAAGTTCCACTAGAATAGCAGATGTTGAATTACTTCATACCTTAGATGTTTTAGCAGGTGATGCTGCCGAAAATAATTATTTTACAACTCTTGTTGATGATGATGTGTCATTAGATTTAAGTGCCAAAAATACATTTTGACCTAAATCCATCTTTTTACCACAAATCAAAAACGAGGCAATTGAAATATTTGAAAGAGGTGTTACTGATGAACTTTGGAAAATTGCAAAACATAAAAATTATAATAAATGGAGCAATGTGACAACTGCCCAGAGACAAGCTTTAGAGGACCTTCGCAATGATGACTCAATAGTCATCAAAACATCCGATAAATGGGGCAACGTCGTTGTTTTATCAAAGGCTAAATATATTGCTGAAGGTCTGAAACAATTATCCGAAGTTGACAAATACGAGAGCAGTAACAGAATGGAGCATGATGAGTATGGAAAGATCAGGGGCTCCTAGAGTTCAAATTCCTTGAGTGTAAATTTCCCAAGCTAGCGGCATTGTATCTATTGCCTAAGATACATAAAGACACTAAGAATCCCCCGGGAAGACCTATAGTCTCTTCGAATGGCAGCTTTTTAGAGAACACCTCAAGATACGTGGTTTTTTTCTTGCAGAATCTGGTAAAAGGGTTGCCATCATATGTAAGAGACACAGGGGATTTCTTAAAGAGGTTATGTGACCTTTAGTGGAAGCAGAGTTATTCACTCCTCTCATTGGATGTCACAAGCCTCTACACCTGTATCCCCCATTTTCTAGGCATCGCAGCTTGTAAACATTTCCAAAGTGACAGATCTATCATATACTTACTCCATACAGAAATGCTCACTCAAATGATGTCCACCTGTTTACAGCAAAATAAGATCTATCGCCAGACCCTTGGGACATCAATGGGGACGTGCTTTGCTCCATCATTTGCATGTCTCTACATGGGGTTCTGGGAGAAAGAGGTGGTATGTAGGTCTAACAGGACAAATGTCGCTATATGGGTTTGCTACATAGATGACATTTTTGTTATTTGGGATGGAACTGAAAATGAGGCTGTTGAATTTGTGCAAGAACTTCACATCAACTCGTTCAATTTACAGTTTACCACACAATGGTCCAAACATACACTTGAATTTTTGGACCTTAAATTAACTGTGTGCGAGAATAGACTTGAAACCTCGCTTTTCAGAAAAAGTACGTCTGGAAACAGTTTCTTGCATGCTAGGAGCTGTCATTTGAGTGCGTTGATCCAAAGCATTTCTTTAGGTGAGCTAAGCAGCACAGTAACTAAATATCAAAATGAAGTTCCCATTATGACAGAAAGATTCCTAGAAAGAGACTATTCGCAATCCACAATTAATACAGCACTGAATGAAGTATCTAAAAGAACAAGAGAGGCACTTCTTAATGACAACGATACACAACAAAAACAAGATGAAACGCAGGTAATCCGTTTCATAACTACATACAATAGACAGGCTCATGAAGTACGTAAAAGTCTCAACAAATTCTGGCCTGTTTTATGTACAGATAAAGATCTGGCTGAGAGTGTAAGACCTTATCCTCAGATCACGTACAAAAGAGCAAAATCTTTGAGAGATACACTATGTAATGCAGTAGAACTACGGTATCCAAAATACCAGGCATACAGGGTTTTTATACTTGCCGTAGTTGTAAAGGCTGTAAAAACAGCAGAAATGTAAAAGAGTGTAAACTTTCAGTAGAATGTAAACCGTATGTGATCACAAAACATACTACATGTAATACGAAGTATGCTGTACAGGCACTCTTTTGCCCTTGCAAAAAAGCCTATATTAGTAGCACGATTAGGAAAGCTAAATTCCGTATATTGGAACATCTACGTGCAATTAAGAATGGAGATAAACAATACCTGATTGCACGCTATTTTCATAGCTGCCATAATCAGAATACAAATCTGTTGAGTTTTGTTGTGTTAGACACCATCAAACTTAATGTAAGAGGAGGCAACAGAATGAAAGAGTTACGAAGACTGGAGTCCAGATTAATTATTCAATATAGGACTCTTATAACTACTGGACACAATTATGATAAAGAACTAGCGGTCCACCTGGGTTGAATATTATAGGTATTTTTTGCTTTCTATGAATCTTTCCCTGAACTAATCGGTTTAGCATAACAAATTCGCTAAACCTTTTCCCCTTTGACTAATTAGTTTTAAGATATTTTGTATTAGCCTTGATTGCTTCTGAGTAGTTGATTGATTATAGATATTTTCTAAATATAATATGTGTATGTTTTTTTATTTTTTTTTATTTTAGTGTGTTTTGTTTTTTCTCATCACTAGCCCACATGGGCTTTATTTTGGTGCAAGTACATTGTAGATATGAATATTTGTGATTCAGGTATTATTTGTTTGGCGAATATCTTGCAGAACCCTAACACGTTTTTAAGTAGGTGCTTGTTCTTAAAAGAACATCTAAAGCATGAATTTCAACATTGGTTACTTGATCTTTATGCCCACTTGGGCATTATCACCAATGTTCATATTCCCCCTGTTAGCAGATTAGATTTATGTTGTCTACAGTCGCCCTAATAATTATTGAGGTATGGCCCTCATTAAGTGATTCTTGACATTTGCCTTAAGATATTGTTTTCATTTTTGGCTGCTTGTTTAAGGGCGGAATCGATAAAGTTTTGTTTTGAACAACTACATGTGAAGTAACAAACTGCTACGAAGGGCGGGTGATAGCCAGCTGATTTAATTTAATTTTGACCTGATTTTTTTAAAGCACCACACTATTGAACATTTTCCAAGCATGTGATTACATGATGCTACAATGTAATTTGCAATGATTGTTATAAATATCAGTTGGATTGCGATCTATACTGAATCAATCTGGTAGTAACACGTGAATCATTATGTGACAGGATTGAATTAACATTCGATTTGGTTACAGCATGTTTAAGAACATCAATTTTGTATTATTATTTGAATTATTGTATTTTTGCACTAATTGTGACTGTTCGATTAATTTAAGTGTATTGTTAGTCTGGTTTCACTTACCATATTGTAGATAACCACATGTCCCCTTTAAAATAATGGCGGAACATACACTCACACACTCGTGACCAATAGAGTAGTCCCGAAACGAGTGTTCCTGACACTCTGCATGTATTTATGTAATAAATCCTGCTGTTTGAAAAGTCTGTTTATGTGTCCGCGGTTGCTGTGATTGATGGCTGTGGGGTTCGTCGGATATATATATATATATATATATATATATATATATATATATATATATATATATATATATATATATATATATATATTCACTGAAAAAACCATTGGTTTTACACACGTTATAGTTAGGAAGTAGCATTTGAAAAACCTATGAAATTCACTGAAAAAACCATAGGTTTGACACCAGTTATAGTTAGCTGGAAATTTTACTGATATAAAACCAATGAAATTCCACGTTATAGTTAGTTGGACTCACTATAACTTGCACGTGTAATGCACTGCTGATAACATCACATATTACATCACTCATGACATGGTCAGTGACATCACTCATGACATCACTCATGACACCATCCTTGTGAGAAAGTGACAGATATCATTTCAGTGTAATGTAACCCTTGAAACACATATCAAAAATAGAAACTAACATTTTCAAAAAAATGGAGATACCTATACCAGTTACAACAACCAATTCAGTAATTCCAACATTTATATACACATCCACTAATTCACTAACAGTTCTATATAGTCACTCGTATATATGCTTACTGATTATATATAGTGATACAGCTATACATCCTATTATATACCGACAGACATCCAAAAGTAAATCACACACATATTCACACTTGGAAATAAACTAATAAACATCCATTTATTTACATATACAGATATACACACAGTAACACCTTACTTCTAAGTAAACTTTCACTTACTTACTCTTTTAAACAATCACTTATAGAAACACATACTTATTTAAACAGCAACTCTTTCAATCTCTCACTGTCACATATACTCAGTTATATATTTCAATACTTACATAAACTACATTAAAACATATGTGGTTACTAATAAACACACTAGTGAAGCAGGTATTCACTCACTAACACACACATATACACACTCAGCCATCCATACAGTCCTGCACATCCATTAAGACACTTATTTAAACATTTATTTTTCCATGAACCTCTACATATACATATATAAAACATATTTATTTTTTAAAAAGACACACATTCACTGAATAGTGTCATCAGTGATGTGATCAGCAGTGCATTACACGCGCAAGTTATAGTGAGTCCAACTAACTATAACGTGGAATTTCATTGGTTTTATATCAGTAAAATTTCCAGCTAACTATAACTGGTGTCAAACCTATGGTTTTTTCAGTGATATATATATATATATAAATTTTCTATGGCAAAATGAAACCCCTCATTTTGTTCCTTTTCAAATTAAATGTATTAAGTGTTACCACTTTATTCCATTCAAGATGACTTCAGGTGTGCCATACTTTTGTCATAAGTAAGACTGTTAGCGTTCTAGTTGTTCTTTAGAACACTCTGGGACATTCTGTCATTGGGCTATAGTTGGGCTACATCTGGCTGATATTTGGGCTACATTTGTTTTTTTTTGTCTCTGGTGGCCATGTTGGGAGACTGCATATCAGAATTTTTTTAATGAAATATAAGAGGATTTGAGAAGTCACTCAAAATGTGCCCTAATTTTTCTTTCTTCAGCGCTAATCATAATTTCTATGGCAAAATGAAACCCCTCATTTTGTTCCTTTGCAAATTAAATGTTTTAAGTGTTAACACTTTATTCCAATCAAGATGACTTCAGGTGTGCCATACCTTTGTCATAAGTAAGACTGTTAGCGCTCTAGTTGTTCTTTAGAACACTCTGGGACATTCTGTCATTGGGCTATAGTTGGGCTACATCTGGCTGATATTTGGGCTACATTTGTTTTTTTGTGTCTCTGGTGGCCATCTTTGGGCTACATTGGGCTACATTGGGCTACATTTGGGTTCTAACATATATATAGCCCAATGTAGCCCAATATATATTTTTTCAAAGTTAATTTCCGTAAAAACCACTGGAGCACATATCTTGAGACATAGCAAAGGCACATCGGGCTACCAGTCCCTACAATTTTGCCAAGTTTGGTGGAAATCCATTCAGCCGTTCGGGCTAAAAGTGAGGTCGACCGCCCTATGGAAATTAACATGGGGAAAACACGTTTTGGGACCCCCCTTTTATCTCGGCCCCCGCTTGACGAATCCCCCCGAAACTTTCAGGGAAGGACCGGAGCTCCGCGAGGCAAATTTGAGGAAATTTTCAGGCAGATTCGTCAACCGGCGCCAAAGTTAATCACAATAGATTTTTGAGATTTTGCATTGAAAAAAAATCCTAACTATAACTACCTACTGGCGACTGCCAGTAGGTAATATACATATATATATATATATATATATATATGTATCCTGCTGGTGGTTGCCTGTAGGTAGTTATAGTTAGGAACTAGTTTCCATAGGAAATCCACAACATTCTAATTGGAATACTAACTTTGAGATGTCATCAGTGATGTCATGAGTGATGTCACTGACCATGTCATGAGTGATGTAATATGTGACGTCATCAGCAGTGAATTGCGGGCGCGCGAGTTATAGTTAGCTGAACTAGCTATAACGGGGGAATTTTAATGGTTTTGTATGAGTGAAAGGTCCAGCTAACTATAACATGTGTGAAACCTATGGTTTTTTAAGTGAATTTGCAAGGTGTTTTAAATGCTAATTCTTAACTATAACGTGGCTGAAACCTATGGTTTTTTCAGTGAATATATATATATATATATATAGTTAGAAATGGGGGTCTCCAGTTGGCAGAGGTGGGTACCTTTGCCCAAATAGGGACCCTTGCTTCTAGTCACGGTAAGGGGGATACACACTTTAAATAACCCCTGCTCACCCCCTTGGTTGCTTGGCAAGAGCAGACAGGCTTATCCCAAAGGCAATGTGTAAAGTATTTGTACCAACACTCATATTAACACAGTGATAACACCACATATGGACACCACACCAGTTTAGAAAAATAAAGTTGGTTATTTAAACTTTAACAAGACCAAAACGACAAAAATCCAAATTACAAGTATTGAGAAAAATGTAGTATTAGTACTGCGGAACCCACTGTGGGTAAGACTCCTTTGTGTACTACAAATCCCAGAGCTCACTATGAGCACTCTACTAAGCGAGTGACGCTGTATAAATTCAAGACAGCTGATATTTGGGACATAACGATTCTCAACAAACCGCATTACCTCATCGCCCAAGACGAAGATGCAGACAGCATTGAAACGCGTTGGCGGACAGGAGAAAATGACGGATGTTAAATCATCCCCGTTTCGCAATTAAATGGCAATTTATTTACCTACCTGCTGTCGTGTGCCTTCCTGCTGCAGAGCGATTGTACTACAAATATATATATATATATATTCACTGAAAAAACCATAGGTTTCACACCAGTTATAGTTAGGAATTAGCATTTAAAAAACCTATTAAATTCACAAAAAAAAACATAGGTTTCACATCAGTTATAGTTAGCTGGAAAATTTTACTGACATAAAACCAATGAAATTCCCACGTTATAGTTAGTTGGACTCACTATAACTTGCGCGTGTAATGCACTGCTGATGACGTCACATATTACATCACTCATGACATGGTCAGTGACATCACTCATGACATCACTGATGACACCCTCCAGTGAATGTGTGGCTTTCTGAAAAATAAATATATTTTATATATGTATATGTAAAGGTCGATGGAACAATAAATGTTTAAATAAGTGTGTAAATGGATGTTTTTTTTAAAAAAATGATTGGTTAACTGGCTTATTAAGTGTATCCTAGTGAATACATATATTAACGATTAATGTTTAAATATTTAAATATATGTATCAGTGTTTCACTTTGTGTATAAATGGCTGCATGGGTTGGTGAGTAGCTACATATGTGTGTATATAGATTATTAGATGTTTTTTTAGTATCAGTATGAGTGTCTGTATGGTTTGGTGGGAGTGTTACTTAGCACATAGATGCATCAATGACTGACTCACTGTATGTTTTTTGAAGACGGCATATGTGCAGGACTGTATGGGTGGATGAAAGTGCATATGCGTGTGTTAGTGAGTGAATGACTGTCTCATTAGTGTCTTTATCAGTAAGTACATATGTTTTAATCTAGTGTATGTGAGTATTGATGTATATGAGTGAGTATATGTGAGAGTGAGAGATTGAAAGAGTTCATGTTTAAATAATTATGTGTTTCTATAAGTGATTGTTTAAGAGAGTAAGTATATGTAAGTTTCCTTAGAAGTAAGGTGGTAGTGTGTGTTTAGCTGTATATGCAAATAAATGGATGTTCAATAGTTTATTTGCATGTGTGAGTATGTGTGTGAGTAACGTTTGGATGACTGTCGGTGTGTAACAGGATGTATAGGTGTATCACTACATATGATGAGTGTATATATGTATGAGTGACTATATAGAACTGTTGGTGAATGAGTGAATGTGTATATAGATGGTGGAATTATTGAATTGGTTGTTGTAACTAGTATGGGTATCTCCATTTTTAAAAATGTTTTAATTTATATTTTTCAATATGTGTTTTCATGGGTTACATTACAGTGAAAGGAGGTCTGTCACTCTGTCACAAGGATGATGTCATCAGTGATGTCATGAGTGATGTCACTGACCATGTCATGAGTGATGTAATATGTGACGTCATCAGCAGTGCATTACACGCGCAAGTTATAGTGAGTCCAACTAACTATAACGTGGGAATTTCATTGGTTTTATGTCAGTAAAATTTTCCAGCTCACTATAACTGATGTGAAACCTATGGTTTTTTTAGTGAATTTAATAGGTTTTTTAAATGCTAATTCCTAACTATAACTGGTGTGAAACCTATGGTTTTTTCAGTGAATTTCATAGGTTTTTTAAATGCTAATTCCTAACTATAAGTCTCACTTTATAAGTAAGACTGTTAGCGCTCTAGTTGTTTAGAACACTCTGATACATTCTGTCATTGGGCTACAGTTCGGCTATATTTGAGCTACATTTTTGCTCTAACATATATAAAGCCCAATGTAGCACAATACATTTTTTTCCAAAGTTAATTTTCGTAAAAAGCACTTCAGAATAGGGCTACCTGTCCCTACAATTTCCCTTTTTTTTTTTTGTGCGCTCCTGATGCGCGCCCCGGGGAGCGCCCCGAAAAGCGTACTTCTATAAAGCGTCCCGAGGCGCGCTCCGGGGAGCGTCCCGAGAGCGCCAATATCGTGAACGAAAACATGAACGTGACGTATCGCGTAGCCGCGTCCGCGTGATACGCACGGCGTAAGCCCACCCGGAAGCACTCGAGCGAATACGATCGCGCAACGTAGGCGTCTGACACGCTTACGCGGCGCGCCTCTGGCCGCGCCCCGTGGCGCGTCACGTAAGCGCGTCGGGTCATGTGACCAGAAAATAACACTTTTCATTGGTTCATAACAGTTTTGGTTTCATAATGATGAAGCCCATGGTCATGTGACCTGTAAATAACACTTTTCATTGGTTCAATAATTATTTTTTTCTAAATTTAGAGAAACCCACCCATTTCTCTCACTATTGATTTGCACTTGGAGAGAGCAAGAGGTGTTTTGTGAATTTTGAACTCATACTTTCCTGATCTACAGCAATGACTGCAAGGGAGTCCTCCAGCAGTGATTCAGATGGATTTGTGCAAGAGGACCCTCCTCACCAGAAAACAAAGAACCACTTCATCTGGAAATTTTATGACATCCCTGAAGGACAAAAAAAAGTTAATGCAAGTAAAGTAACTTGTAAAATATGTGGAAGTATTTTATCCAGAGGCAATCCTCTAAAAAAATACAGCTTTGGAAATGCCAATTTAATTAGGCATGTCAAAAGAAGACACCCCAACAATTACTCCAGGGAGAGTGTCAGGGAGCTGGCAGAGAAGGCACGAAGAGATGGCAGCAGCACCTCCACTGGTGGAGCAACACCTTCAGGTTCAACACATGCAAGAATGGTCCCTAACGTCCAGCCGGTATTTGCAGGAATAACATTTTTATGCAAGGACTGTGACGAACTACTCTGTTACGGGGAGCAGAGCGTTGAACTCATTGCAATAAAGAAACAGGAACACCAATGCTCACCCCGTCCCTAAATTTTCTCATTTTTTTGCTCCTGTTGAGCATTTTTTGAATCCCTGTTTTTGTTTTTCCCCTGAAAAAAATCCAAAAAAAATATAAAATCGTTTCAAAAAGTATAAAAAAAATATAAAACAACAAAAACAAAAAAAAAGTTCTTTTCAGAACTACCTCCAATTTATAAAAAATGCTATTTTTTTTTTTTAAAAAGTGTCATTCTTTTTCTCAATCGTACGCTCACCGGTGCGCGTACCAGGCGCTCCCTCGGCGCAAATAAAAAAAAAAAAATGTTGGGGCCCCGTACGGCTTTTTTATGACCCCCACATCAAACCTAGGGGGTCAGGGGGGGTGTACCCTGCCCCCTTTTTCTCATTTCTCCCTTTGATTTTTACCACCTCAATCCTACCGAGGTACAAGATGGCGGCCGCTGCGGACTGTTTCGAATGTTTTCAGACACCCGAGAGCCAATCAGCTTTCCGTACGCAAGTCGCGTGGCGCGCTTTGAGCGCTCCCCTGCGCGCGTACCGGGGCGCGGCTCCAGATATATATATTTTTTTGAACCTACATTACTCAAAATCCACTGGAGCACATATCTCGAGACATAGCAAAGGCACATCGGGCTACCAGTCCCTACAATTTTGACAAATTAGGTGGAAATCCATTCAGCCGTTCGGGCTAAAAGTGACATCGACCGCCCTATGGAAATTAACATGGGGAAAACGCGTTTTGGGACCCCCCTTTTATCTCGGCCCCCGCTTGACGCATCCCCCCCAAACTTTCAGGGAAGGACCGGAGCTCCACGAGGCCATTTTGAGGAAATTTTCAGGCAGATTCGTCAACCGGCGCCAAAGTTATTCCAAATAGAATTTTGAGATTTAACATTGAAAAAAATCCTAACTATAACTACCTACTGGCGACCGCCAGTAGGTAATAAATATATATATATATATATATATATATATATATATGGCACAAGGTGCGAGGCCTTTCAAGTCTGGTGTTTTTTTTGTCTCATTTTATATATATATATATATATATATATAAAATGAGACAAAAAAAACACCAGACTTGAAAGGCCTCGCACCTTGTGCCATGTTTTATTTCCTAGAAAAACCAAAGGGGATGATGGACGGAGCGTTGACAATACAAACACTCACCCCCAGTCAACTGATCTGGGTTTAATCCATCACCGTTCTTTAGCTCACTCCGCCACCCCAGTTCAGACATGGTCATATGCAAATCAGTCTGACCCTGTGCCTCATGGGAACAGTCCAGCATAAACTGCCAAGCCATGTCTTCCCTGGACCGGAATCAAACTTCCCAGGACCGTTTTCTGGCATTACAGCCGTCTTTAGCCGGGCTTCCTTGAATATAGTGGCAGAGTGAGCAAGGGACTCACGTCTGAGCATACCCTGCCAATTTAGGGCTAACAAAGAAAAAACAAAGGGGATGATGGACAGAGCGTTGACAATACAAACACTCACCCCCAGTCAACTGATCTTGGTTTAATCCATCAACGTTCTTTAGCTCACTCTGCCACCCCAGTTCAGATATGGCCATATGCAAATCAGTCTGACCCTGTGCCTCATGGGAACAGTCCAGCCCGAACTGACAAGCCATGTTTTCCCTGGACCGGAATCAAGCTACCCAGGACCGGTTTCTGGCATTACAGCCGTCTTCAGCCGGGCTTGCTTGAATCCAGTGGCAGAGTGAGCAAGGGACTCAAGTCTGAGCATACCCTGCCAACTTAGGGCGAACAAAGAAAAACCAAAGGGGATGATGGATGGAGCGTTGACAATACAAAACACTGTTTTATTTCCTGTCAGGCAGCATCGTCGCACCCATCGTAGGCACAAAGTTTCAACATTACCAGATTATCCTGACGCTTTCGGGCGTCCTACGCCCTTGTTCACAGGTGCTGGTTGATGCAGCAAAGCGGAGTCCCGACACTCAAATACCAGTAGATGTACCTGCCCTCCTGGGCGTGTCTTACTCAGTGCTTGCTGGTATTTGAAGTTCTATCCACGTAAGTTTGAAAATGAATGCGGCCGCTGTATCAGCATCATAAAGTTAAATAACCCCAGTGGGTATCTTGTGACAAACAAGGGTTGCAGCAAGCTGTTCTAACCCTTTTTGGCAGGAAGACACAAGGTTCCAAATGCGATCTGTAATAATCACGCTGGACCTGCTCATCCGCTGGGGGGCCCTCCGTGACCCGGGTAGGCCGCAATTAATTCCACACGAAAAAAACACCCGACTTGGAAGGCCTCGCACCTTGTACCATGTGTTTTTCCTGTCAGGCAGCATCGTCACACTCATCGTAGGCACAAAAATTCAACATTACCAGATTGTGCTGACCCGTTTCGGGCATCCTACGCCCTTGTTCACTGGTGCTGGTTGATGCAACAAAGCGGAGTTCCGCCACTCATATACCAGTTGATGTACCTGCCCCCCTGGGCTTGTCTTGCTCAGTGCTTGCTGGTATTTGAAGTTCTATCCAGGTAAGTTTGAAAATAAATGTGGCCGCTGTGTCAGCATCATAAAGTTCAAAAACCCTAGTGGGTATCTTGTGACAAACAAGGGTTGCGGCAAGCTGTTCTAACCACCTCTAAGCACCTCAAAGACACTGGGCTTCTTACTTGGCACAGATTTGAATGGTGTCCATAGTAGCACACTTATTTTAGGTGCTCAGAATGGCACACAAGACACTAACATGAGGGAAGAAGAACCTCTGAATGAGGTGACACTAGATGAATATATCTTTGATGTAGTCCAGGGGGACGTAGAAGTAGATGACCTCCTTACCAAAATTGAAGCTCAATCTACCTCTAAGGGGATAGTGAAAGACCCTCTGGGGCAAGAGATGTGTTCTCCTCACAATATCAGGCAAAAGTGCAGAGTGGTGGCACCAGAATCATGGGGATAGGATCATCAGTTGATGGATCAGAAGCCCCCTGAACAAGCATTGTCATAGCCAATAGGTCTTGCCTTTGGGACCTTATAAGTATTTAGCCATACAGCAAATTAGCCTGGATGCTGCAACACCTACTGTTACTTCGAGTGCCACTGATAAACAATCACACACACTCAAGGATGGGCTTCTACTTTACTATTTAACAAAAACGTTTTTTTAATTGAATATATAAGCTTTGACACCAACAGGCACAGCACCCTAGAGTAACTGGAAATTGGATAATTAGGGGCAAGAAAAGAAGTGAGAACCAGCCTGGGTCTCAAATGATCAGGCATTCAAACAGTAGCAATTGGCAGGAAAATCCAGTAGCACCTTCAACATCTCTCCAGATGCGCCATACCAACTTAAAGCTCTTGTCCAAACACCAACAGAATACAGATACCTCCAATTGCGCAACAATTCACTTAGAGAGTACCCATGCAAAATCAACAACCCCATCCTTGGCGGTGAACCCACCACTGTAACACACCGGACCAGAATATTAGCTCAAAACTTTCCACAATACCACCTCCCACAAGACACGGCTGAATGAAGGGTGTACAAGTGTAATAGCAGACCTATTTATTCACGCTGATATTGAAATAAACTTCTGAAATAACTTCCAAATACTCTACACAAAAACCAGGGTAGTATTAAGAGTGAATGAAGCAAATGTAATTCTGGAGACATTGAAGGCAGTGTGAAAAACCAGGCGTAGCAGGAGCACTAGTCGCTATTGGCTGCCAAAAGCCATGTGTGCCTGTGTCTTTGTGAGGAATTTATCACACAGGCTCAACTTTAAAAAAACAAAGAAAGAGCCGCTTTACAAACAGGTTAGCACGCCTCCACCGAAATGCCAAGAATTCGAGTTACTTTGTACGGAGAAATATTAAAACTATAAAACTGCAGAAACGGGGATAAAGTGTGGATTCGAAAAAGGGGGTGCCAGAAAATGTATTTTCTTATTAACAGTGAGTTTTCAAAAGAGCACTTCACCCATGCCTCTAGGAAAACACTACCACACAAAACTCTTTTCTTGGTGCTGGCATGGTTTGTGTCATGTGTTTTTTTATGTCGCACAATCTGCTGAGGGCAATCCATAGCACCTGTGTACATTTTAACTATTAATTGCATCATTGCATCTACTTATGACCCTGCAACCATTTCCAAAATACAAAATTATATGAACCCCTTCCCAAATTTTGGAGGGAGATTTGTAGCAGCACCTATTATATTGCTCAAGTTGGAGGAAAGTAAAAATATTGCTCTTTCTGCTATTAAATGGCTCTCCAAAACACACCCAGTTGTATGTCAAGTTTTTTTTCCATGCAGAATTGACAAACTGCCCTCATGTGTCCGCCAAAAGGCCACTGACTGTGGCAGCATGCTCGCAATAACTCTTTACCTGTGCTGCAGTCCCACCAACCCCAGATGGATGACATGGGGAGCATCTAGCTGTGTTAGACACTCTACCGCGGCAATGCATCTGAACAGTCTGCATTCCTCCCTAAAGCCCAGCTCATCAAACTCCATGCTACTTTACTCCCACACACACACAAGAGCGAGAACTTCGATAGACACAGTAATATTCCCCCACTCCTCTACAAGAAAGACGACCCATCACACACAGATTGCCATCTTTCAGTAGTGCTCATGCCCAAAAACAAAACATTGTAGACAATACTTATAATTCATTAACAAAAATGTTTTTAATCAATTATTCTAAAATGTGGAATATTGTTTAAGTTGACAACAAAAAGTGTACTATAGAGTCCTATGGTGTATCAATTATTTTGCAACAAAAATACGTGTTTATATAAAATGTCTAAATAATTAATTTATTTTGGAAAGACAGGATAAATGTTTTAGGTTTACGCACAAATTGTTAGTTGTCTGGTAAACAAACTAACAGCAAGAAGCAGCCGTGTGATGGAGTAGTATCCGAGTGACCAAAATAAGAGTGTTTGTTCTTTATTTGCACTTTTTTGTTTTTTTAAATCCTGGCGACCTTGTTAAAAATGTACGTTTTTTTCCATTGCTTGAAACGTCTTTTCCCTATTTCTGTTGGTCTTGGAAGTTAACAATTTTCCATTAAAACAGTCGAAACTCTGCTGACAATTAACGTTGAAAAGCCATAGGAGAAAGGCAGACTCCGCTGGGTTATTTAAAGACAACTTATAGAAAATATGTAGGTGGGGAAAGAAAAATAGCAATACCTTTTAGAGGGAAAGGTAAGCCGTTTGGAGGAGGAAGAAGCAGCGCCCTCCCCTCTCTCGCCACAGGCCGAGGAGGATCATGAAGTTTGTGCTTTAAAAAAAATACTAAATTCATTGCTTAACACTCATGCAATAGTGCAGGCGTCAGTACGCGTGAAAAGAGATTCAATACCGGAGCCGGTGTCTGGGTGAAAGAAGAGGTTTAACCAAATAGGCACAGAAGAAAGGAGAAAGGACCTCCGGGCATGGCGTGCACCTCCCAGGAAGTGATAGATGAGAGCTCTATACCGCGAGGAGTTGGGCGAGCTTTCGTGCTTGTGCTGGCATCCACGAGAGCGAGCAGCGGCGCGCAGGCAATCTGTTTCCAATCAGCGCGTGTGCCGCTGCTCGCTCCCACAAGGTGGATCCCAGCACAAGCACAAGTGCGCGTGCTTGAAAAGTCAAGACCGATCGCCAAAGGCCCTCTCCTAGAGCGTGCATGCATGCTGCCTAGGCTAAACCTAAAAAGGAGGCCTGTAATATTCTAACAGCTGAGTGCTCACGGCCAAGATCCACGAAAAGTATGCTTAACTCCTAACTTGGATCCAGAGCTTATTACCTTTCTTTTTAAACTTTGCAGGCATCCTAGAAATGTCTGGAAATGTCACTTAAAGCCTGTCAGGACAGCCTTCTCAATGTGTTATGTCCCCTCACTAAAATAATCGATTTGATGGAGGAGGCTTACCTCAGTGAGACTCCTGTGGATGTAAAACTCCTAAGCGGTTGGAGTCACAGGGCATCTGTTCTTCTGGGCAAAGCATATGCCAGCCTCAACCTTAGGTCAAATTAACCAAGATCAGTCCAAAGCTGGCTGAACTTGTTGAGAAGGAACTCTCAGTAAATCCTAAGGGTCTCCTCTTTGTGGAGAATATGATCAAGACTCTGGGCAAGTATGTGGCTATGTTCACAGCCCTTGACAAAACCCAATTCAATATGAGAAGGGTTTTTAACCGTGGAGTTCTTGTTTGGGCCAGCAGAAGGGACCTTCCTGTCAGCTGAGCCTCCCAGAGGCCCCAGTTTAAACAAAGAGGCTTCTGAAGGGGCTTTCAGTCCAGTGCTTTATCTAACTTCTACCCGCAAAGAGGACAAGCCTTCCATGCAAGAGGATCCCGATCACATGGTCAAGACTCAACCATTTTCCACAGTAAGTACAAAGATTTCTCTTGCTTCTTCTTCCCTGGGAAGAGTGGGGGACCGTCTCAGATTTTGTTTCCCAGGTTTTGGAAACTGTACGGGGATTCACAATAGAATTTCCAGAGGTTCCCCAGCGGAGTACTTCCCCAAGGAATCTGTATTTACCTTACACCAGCAAAAAAAGCTAGAAGAAGAAGTGAATTCTATGCTACAGAAAGGCGCAATGGTGGAAGTACACTTAGATTGCAAGGTTTTTGTAAATACACACATCCTTGTGGAAAAAAGGACAAGGGGTAGACACCCGGAAAAAATCTAAGGGACCTAAACAGGTATCTTGTTCACAGACACTTCAAAATGGAGGGAATACACCCTCTGATATATATGTTGTTAGAGAAGGACTGGCTGGTAAAGGTGGACTTGAAAGACGCCTATTTCACCATCCTTATGGCCCAAGAGCACCCATGCTATCTCTGTTCCTAAGCGAGGCCATCTCTGTTAGTTCTAAACACTTCCTTTGAGAGACGTGGAGGGCAGACAGCATCCTCTGATTCTGAAAGGAACTTGAACCTTCTTGCCTGGAAAGTATCAGGAGATCTAGGGAGATGTCAGGCCTTTTGTGAAGAGCTGAGGATCTCCTTGAGGAATCTTGGGCTCCTGGAACCAGCATGTACTCATGTTCTCCGAAGGAATTTGGAGAACATGAGTACATTGGTGCTTGGAGAAGGACCTGGATCCTGTGGAGGCCCCTATTTTTGAAGTGGTGAATTGTTTAGTGGAACAGTGCAAAGAGGGTCTTAGCTATAGAACACTTAATTGCTATAGGTCTGCAGTTGCGGCTGGACATGCTCTAATGAACGGTAAAAGTTTGGGGTAAAATGTCATGGTTAGTGGGTTCTTAAGAGTATCATGTTAAGGTGACGCCCTAGACCCGTTGGGATGTTAATATAGTCTTGGAAGTTGTTCTCATCATGGCTAAGTAACAAATATTTGTATCTCAAGAGACTTTCTATAAGCTTGGCTTCCTTGCTCTGTTTTATACAGTCACCTGTTATCTGATGTTAGAGCTTTAGAGGTAAGTAACGGAGTTTATGACACCTTTAGGGTAAATTTTGAGTTGGTTATGAGAGCAAATACGATGTCTGAATCTATTTGTACCCAAATTCTGACTCTTGCAAGCAATTGTGTGTCATTAATTTTATGAAAGAGTATTATTCCAAGAGGAGTGACCTTCATCCTGATGGCACAGACCAACTTCTATCCTCCTTTGTGATACCCTTTAGAATGGTTACATCTACTACAAGTGCGAGATGGGTTGAGTGGACTATGCCAGAGACTTTGAGCTCATTCTATGAGGGGTAATCCTTCTGGAAGGGTAGCAGACTGGAGGACTTTCTGAGGGCCACTGATTGGTCTAATTCTGCTACCTTTGCAAAACATTACTGCAATTCGATTGAACTCATGTCAGATAGGGTTTTGCAGGACTACAAACTTGCATAATTGTAGCCTCCAGTCTTGTAATTAAATAGCGATTCTCCTAATTAAATGACAAGAGAATCTGAATTTTATTAAAGACACAACGGCTAACATTATACCACCCTCCCATCCCATTTTAAAGAGTTGGTGAAAACATTTTTAAAAAATGTGGTTTAGAGACCCATGTCTTCACTTTTTCACTCCTTCACCTTCCTTTCTTTCCAACAGACACAAGTCCAATGCAGTTTGTAAACGATAAATGAATGTATAACTTGATTATTTCTTATTGTGAGGGTGCATGGATTGTCATGTATCATGTAGAGACTTGGGAGCAGCCTGTCCCTGCCAGTTTGGTTAGGTTAGGTATGTCTTCTACAAGAATGCTGAGCAAATGTTTCACCTTTTCTGAACAATGATATTGTGGTGCTTTTTGGTGCCCTCTATGCTCCAAATGTTCTCTGTTACTGCAAATGTTTTTTTGTTTTTTTTCAAGTTTGAGTTTATTAAGCCATAACAAATAATAGTAAAAGAGAACAGCATGTACAAGAAGGTGTAGTACAATGCAATTTCATCTAAAAATGTATCTGGAAAGAAATAAAAATAAGATACAACCATTATCAGAAAACATACTATGTAAAATAAAGGAATGAAAGAAGGGAGGGGAGGAAGGGGGGAGGAAAGGGGAAAAGGAATGTATCCTAACTTTATAACACTAAAAAAGAATAGCATATGGAAAAAAAACACTGTAGGCATACGAAATATTTAAAAAGAATCATACTTTGATAAGGAATGCATCAGAAGGGACAATAATAAGAGAATATTGAAAGAAATAAAAAGACAACACAGTTCATTATGGTGGTTTCCGGACTTCATCTGAGGAGGTAACAGAAGTAACAATAGATGCAGCAATCTTGGATAAGTAATTTGTCAAACGGAGTAACAAAACATCTCTTTTAATAGATAAAGATATGGATGTAATGTAACTAGTGTCAAGTCTGTGATGAAAACATACGGCATTCCACCATGCTCTAAAAGTGACTTTGTCTGCTTGCTTCCAGTTGGAAGTTATTAAGTGCAAGGCTACTGATAATAATAAATCTATCAATTTAAAGTTAGATGGTGATTGGGGCCATTGAGGTGATAGGGAACCTAAGAAAATAGTAGAACGGGAGAAGGGTACATCTGTTACATACATTTTATTAATTTGAGAACAAACTAATTGCCAAAAATTAGAAATAGTGGGACAATCAAAAAGCATATGTTTTAAATCAGCATGAGTGCTTTGGCAGGACCAGCATACAGAGGAAGAATTCGGAGAGAAAGAAGATAGTTTAGCGGGGTGAATAAAAGGCGTTGGTAAACAAAATAAAGGGTTTGAGAGGTATTCACAGCTCCAGAGGTTTTATGAATTTTGAACCATAGGTTATCCCAGATGGTGGTCGACCAGCACTCTGATAAGTCCCTTTCCCATGGCAGCTAAGCCTTTGTCTTGCCCCTGTCTGAGGAAATAAATAAACGTTTATATAAAGAAAAAGCTGAAGAAGAAGAAAGTAATAGGGGGAAAAGGGTGGAACATCTCAAGTGTAGTTTAGGGGCAGATGATAAAGAAAGAAAATATTGGGTAAGAGAGGGAAGTGAAAGATTATATTGTGATTTAAAAGACAATGGTAATGAAAATTTCTTTTGAAGGTCGGAAAAGGATAAAGGGGCGTTATCCAGTACTAGTTGTGAAATCCATAATAATCCTTTGAGCCACCAAGATTTCCACTAAATAGTGAGATTTTGTTATACGTAATAGGTTATTATGCTAAATGGGTTGCTGATCTAACGACAATGAGAAGGATCAGAAAAGGGTAAAAGAGGGATGAGAATCCTGCGTGTATGGGAAATATTGAGAGGTCTAAAGGAAGTTATATTATTAGTAAAAGCAAGAGATTCTTTAAAGTCAAAAGGGGACACAGAAAACTTTTCTATAGAAATCCATACCGGGGGATGAATAGAATATTTAAGGGAAAGCCAACGAGATGCCTGTTTTAAAGAGAAAGCATAATGATAAGATTTAGAATCACGAAAGTTAAGACCACCGGAAGATTTGTCTGCCTTCAAGAAAGACAGGACTATCCGAGGGAATCAATACGGAGAGCAAGAATTTTTGAAAATGTCTTATAATCAAGGTTAACTAGGGAAATTGGGCAGTAATTTTTGCATAAAGAGGGATCTTTGTTATCCTTGGGAATTAAAAATATCATGGCCTCTTAAAAAGTTCCACAGGAAGAACCAGCTGGAATAAAAGAAGTAAAAAGCAGTACAAGTTTCGGAAGGAATATGTTGGCAAAATGTGCATAAAATTCAATGGTAAATCTGTCAGGACAGAAGCTTTCCATCTTTTTAATAATGAAACTGCATGTGTAATTTTTGAGAGAGTGATATCAGTGTCTAAAGAATTAAAATCAATATGCAGGGAAGGGGGATTCAATAGATTGAAAATAGGAGGAAAGATCCTTTGGATTTGGTTGCTGTTCAGGGGTATACAATTTTTTGTAAAAGGAGACAAACTAATTTAAAATATCACTGTCTTTAAATAATGAGGTACCGGCAGCATTTTGTAAGGATTCTATTCTAGTTTGTTCTCGTCTTACTTTCAAGTAATTAGCTAATAATTTTCCTGTTTTATTTTGACCTCCGTAATAACAAGAACTACATTTTAAAAGATAGTAGGACACTACTTCTGTAGATCATTTGTTGAAGGTAAGTTTTGCATCAATAAGATTCTTTAAGGACGATTCAGTGTTCGATGATAATAAGTGTATTCAAGATGTTTGATCTTAGTAAGTAACTGGGTAGTGTGGGCTTCAAAGGACTTTTTTTTTTGTGAAACGAAATTCATTATAAAGCCCCTAGTGGCAGCTTTGAAAGAGTACCAGACCATTACAGGAGAGGAATCCGGTGTAAAATTGAAAGAAAAGAACTCAGACACAAAAGAGATGAATTGGCATTTAAAATTTGGATCGAATAATAAAGTATTATTAAAGCGCCATCTTCCAGCATGAGGGGTAAAAGGTATTAAGTCATAGTCTACGTAAACCGAAACATGGTCAGATATCAAGATAGAACCTTTTTCGGAGTGAAGAACCTGTTGGGAAAGGGATTTACTTAAAAAAACATAATCAATTCAGGATTTTGATTGGTGTGGAGGGGAAAAGAAAGTGTATTCTCAGAGGTAAGGGTTATAGAGCCTCCAAATGTCTACTAGATATTTGCAGCATACGGTGGAAATGAATTGTGAGTGCATCTTAGAGTTGACAAATTCAACCGCGGAATGTCTATCTAATACGGGATCAAGTACTTGATTACAATCTCCACCAAAAATAATATAGTCATCATCAAATAAAAGATGTTTATCAGGGATTTGGGTCCGGAAAACATTATCAACTTTTTTTTTTTTACTTTATTTATTTTCAGTTTCGTAGAATACAAGGAAAACAAATCCCGCCACCCCGGGCATCTTAAAAAACAACAGTTGCTTGCACGGCGACTGACTCATTACGGCACATTTCGGATTAGGACAGTCTCTGAATCATAAAAAGGGATAAAACAAAAAAGTCACGGGCAGCATCACATAAAGCAATTATCAAATACATTGTGAGTGAGATGCAGGCCAGGACCCACATCAGGTATGCACCCCAGAATACCCCCCTCAGTTGTCCTCCTCCCCCTCCCCCCCAGACCTTCTCGGACGATAAAAATAACTCAGCACTAGTCCCCTCCGAGTCACTATGTGACGGGCGACCCTCTGTGCTCAGACCCCCCGCCCACAGGACCCGCCAAGCCAGCAAGTCATCCTGCAACTTCTCATCCTTTCCAGAGAGCTGCATATGCGTTTCCTCCGCAAGTGTCCATTCCCTCACATCTCTAAGCCACACATCCACCTCAGGGGCCCTGTGTCCCATCCACGTGATGGCAACCCTCCGCCTTGCCAGGATCAACATAAATTGTAACAATTTGAATGGGAGCTTCCGCCTTTTGGGCCTGGGTATCAGCCCTAACATGCAGTGCAAGAGGGAGAGCGCAATACGGAGACCAGTAGTGGTCCGAATACGGACCACCACGTCCGCCCAGAAATTCGCAACCAGCGGGCACTCCCAGGCCAGTTGTAGGAACCCGGCTCTCCTCTCACCAAACCTGGGGCAATTGTCTCTATTAGTGTCGGAAAAGCGGCTAAGGGAGAGCGGGGTAAGGTTCGTGCGGTGTAAAAAGTTAAAGTGGATAAGCTTAAAGTGGGCATTGCAAGACACCCGGCGCGTTAACACCCCGACGCGCCTGCGCTGTCCTTGATCCAGAGGGATTCCCAAGTCTGCCCCCAAACCGCCCAGGAGGTCGGCACCGGGGGAAGCGAGTCGCGCTTCATTGCAGCGTAGAGCAAGGCGATCAGCCTCCGGCCTCTGCCACAGGACAACATAATATGTAAAGTGTGGGTCATCAGGGGAATCTCCAGACACTGCGGCCAGACCGAACGGACCACGGAACGCAGGCCCTGGTAATGCAAGTAATGTCCACCACTCAAGCCAAACAATTCCTCCGCCTGTTCGTAGGAGAGAAAGACCTCCGCGGAGTAAAGATCCGCGAGTACCTCGCATCCCCCATCCTTCCATTTACGGAAGGATAAATGGTGCTCCAATTGAATTATGGTTGCCAATATCCAGACGGGCAATTCCCTATGGAAGGGCGCCATGCGGAGGATCCGTTCCACAAAGCGCTGCCACACCACAGCTGTGTGTCTGACCACATAGGGGAGGCTAGGGCTAGCTCCAGAGCCCTGCATCAGAGCTATCTGGAGTTCCTGCACTGTGGCCCTACCTGCTAGCAACCGAGTCTCCCAGACCTCCACGCCCGCGAACCACCATGCGGCCGGAAGTAGCTGCGCGGCATAGTAATAAAGATCAAACCGCGGGGCCTCCAAACCCCCCTCCTCCTAAGAGCGCACCACAGTACTCAAGGCAACTCTACTATGATGTCCCGCCCAGAGCAAGGACGTGAGCAATGTGTTGAGCGTCCGAAAGACCCTAGATGGCAGGGGACACATCGAGTTTTGAAGGACATACAATGTCCTTGGGAGCATCACCATTTTTGCGACTGCCTGACGCCCCTTGAGGGACAGCGGCAGGGTATTCCAGAATGTGACGGACGACCGGAGAGACTCAAGCACCCTATCCACGTTTCAGACGAGAGACTGCGTCTCCTGCGAGGTGACGTGGATGCCCAGATATCGGAAGCTAGTCTGCTCCCATCGGAGCCCAAGTTCCGGCAGGGCCTCTGAGGGCACCGCGTCGAAGCCCGACAATGGAAAGATCAGCGACTTATTGCGGTTCAGGTGCAGGACCGGCACCTCCCCGAAACGATTCAGAAAGTGTAGCAACTACGGGAGCGCCTCCCGGGGTGCTCTCAGGTAGAATAAAGCATCGTCCGCATATAAGGAGATGACATTACATGTATCCCCCACCTGAATGCCCCATTGTCTCAACTCCGTGCGTACTCTGACAGCAAACGGCTCTATAGCGAGAGCAAAGAGTAGAGGCGACAGAGGGCACCCCTGTTGCGTGCCCCTGCCCAACCTCCACTCCTCCGACCTAGCACCTTCAGACGGACACGAGCGGTCGGTGATGTATAGAGGATCTGCACCCAGCTGGAGAAGTGCGGTCCAAAGCCCAGTAGACGAAGCACCGCCCGGAGGTAGCCCCAGTCCACAGTGTCACATGCCTTGGCCAGATCTATGGAGACCAAGACCATCTGTTCCTCCATGCCTTGTACCTCATGCTGGATGTGGTTTAACCGCCGCAAATTCATGGCCGTATTACGGCCAGGGATATAACCACATTGGTCCTGATGGACCAAATGCGTCATATGGGGGGCTAGTCGAATGGCCAATAATTTAGTTAGGATCTTGATATCCGTGTTAATCATAGTGATTGGTCGGTAGGAAGAAGGGTCGTGCCTATCTCCCCCGGATTTGAGGATCATGCAGATCTCACCCTGGTCCATGCTCGGGGGGGAGCTCCCTGTGTTCAAACGCCTTGAGGAAGACCTGCCGGAGGAGCGGTGCCAGCATATCCCGAAACTCATGCTAAAACTCCGGGGGAATCCGTCAATACCCGGCGACTTCGCTCGTGGCAGGCATGACAACGCCCCGTGAACCTCGAGCAGCGTCAGACCGATATCCAGTTCCTCCTGGTCCGAGTTCGAAAGGGTCGAGACAGGCAGTCCCTGCAAATAGGGGAGGTACGAGGCCTTCGTGATATCCGGGTCTGCCGAGTACACATGCCGCAGATGGGAATGAAGGACCCCTAGAAGGGCCTGCTCCGAGTACACCAACTCGCCGTTAGAATCCCGAAGGGTCACTATGCGCTTGCGGGTGTTCCCGCCTCAAAATCCAAGCCAGTAGCCAGTAGCCTTATCTCCCTCCCTGTGGAGATGCTGCCTATATTGGGTCAACGTATATTTGTCTAGTATGTCCAGGATATCATGAAGCTGTGCTCTGGCTACCTGTTCTTCGGCCCCTTGAGTTCCACCAGGGCCCACCTGTCCCTGGGCCTGCAGGAGGGTTCCTTCCGCATCCTGAAGGTCCCTCAGGAGCTGCTTCCTGACGCCATATGTAAGACCCATGCAGGCGCCTCTCACTACCGCCTTCAAGGCCTCCCACTTAGTGGCCACGGACATGCCCCAGCTCCCCAATTGAGGTCAACATAATCTCCAATGGCTGTCCCTACATGTTCCCTCCCTATCTGATCATGGAGGACGCCAACAGGGAGCCGCCATGTACGGGGTCGAACAGCGGGGGTACCCTACTACGCTACGCAGGTCACTGGGGAGTGGTCCGACAAGAACCGGGCCTTGTGTGTTACCTCCACCGTCATACGAATGTCCTATTCGCAATCAAGACCCTGTCTAGGCGACTATGTGTGTTATGCGTAAGGGAATAGCATGTGTGCACTTGCTGTGTTGGGTGCCTAAGACGCCACCGATCCACTGCACCCACATTATCCATGACCGCCCTAAGCTGCGCCGTCATGCGGGGCTTCGTGCCTGCCCGAGGCGGGGACCTATCAAGCTCCGGGTCAAGTACACAATGAAAGTCTCCAACCCAGAAGAGCTGAGTCCCCAGGTGGGCTATCAGGGTGTCCTGCAGAGTCCCAAAGAACGCCGGGTCATCAATGTTGGGCGGGTAGGAGTTCAAAATGACTATGTCTTCGCCATCCAGCTTAGCCTTGAGCAACAAATAAGGTCCATGAATATCCGCTTCCATATACTGGAGAGCGAACGGAACTCTGGGCGCCACCCAGATCAGAACCCCCCGAGCATACGTGGAGAAAGACGCGTGAAACAGTTGACCCCTCCATTTCTTTGCCAACTTCTGCACCCCCTCATCCACCAAATGGGTCTTTTGCAGGCAAGCTATAGACACCTTGTGCCTGCGGAGGAAGGAGAGAACCCTGTACCTTTTTGTGCATGTGCCCAATCCCCTCACGTTCCAAGGCAAAAACGTATACCCCATGACTGCCAATATAACTCACTCTGCCGTGCCCGGCTATATACAGAGTATGTCACTTCCGGTGCCCGACCTGTAATACAAACGATGCCATAAACCTTTCCCACAATGAATGCTTGAAACAGGACCCCCCCACCCACGAGCATGATACCGGCAATAACCAAACTCCAATCTGCTCTCCCCCTGCTGGTGCCAGGATGTACACAGCCACCCCATTCACCCCACACTTCAATCACCCACACAGAAAAACAGTAAAATGAACTCTCCCCCCAGCTCCCATCCCGACCCATAGACCTAACATAGAGCACCAGACTCAACTAAGAGGCCCAGCTGCCCCTCGAGCATCTCTCCATCCATACACCCCCACCCCCTCCACTCAATCGCTCCTAGCGGGAAGGGGAACCCCCCATTCCCCCCTCCAGTGAATCAATTTTAAGTTCATTGCTGAGTAATATAACACTACCACAGTGCGAGAGGCCCTCAAAATCCCAATATACATCACATGTCCTCCATAAACTTCCCTCAAGGTGTTACTGACTCTGCAGGCTGGTCTGTCCCCCCGGTCTCTGGGATCACCGGAGCGCTGAGAGTCACGTCCTGTGCCACAGTCTGCAGCGTGTCCGGGACCAGTATGTCCTCCGATCCGTGGAGCTTCGAAGCCTACGAGCCATCTTCAGCATCCGACGGCGCCAGAAGCAGAGCCCCGTTGACCCCTACCGTGACTCTACGGCGCTCCTCGCTTGCGGAGGTCTCCGAGCGGCGCCGCCGCCTGTTGGGACATTTCCATGGAGGGCGGGTCCCCCACTTCTCCCGGGGGCCACCTCGTTCACGAGGCGGGAGGTCATCTCCTCGGATCTCCAGCCACTTCCAGACCTCCTGCGGGGAGTCGAAGATATACGCCTTCCCTTGGGTAAGCACCTTGAGCTTAGCCGGGTATAGCAGCATGTACTGCAATTGCATTTCACAAAGTTTCTGCTTGACCCCCTGAAAGGACTTCCGCTGCTCCTGGACCTGTTGGGTGTAATCGGGGTATATGGAGATCCCACTATTTTCGATGGTAAGATTCGATGAGTCCTTCACCGCCCGCAGGATACAGTCTCTGTCGCGATAGTTCAATATTTTGGCTGTGATCGATCGCGGAGGCGTTCCGGGGCGCAAGGTGGGACCAGCGCTCGGTGGGCCTGCTCGATCACAAAGACATCAGACAGGCCCCGGGGACACAGCTGCGTACGAATCCAGGTTTCAAGGAAGCGCTCAGCATTACCCGCCTCCGTCCGCTCCGGTACGCCAAGGACCTTGATGTTACTCCGACGAGCCCGTCCTTCCGCGTCATCAGCCCTCCACTCCAGGGCATCTGTAGTGGCCGTGAGCTGGGTCACCGTCTTCTTGAGGGATGCCACCTCCCTTTGTAGCTGTATGATGTTGCCCTCGGCGTCCGACACCTTGTCCGCCACCTTCTGAAGATCCGTCCGCAAAAGGTTGACGTCGATTGACACAGTTTCAATCTGCCTCTCCAGCGCAGAATGGGAGCCCTGAATCGCCTTCAGGGGTTCCGCCCGGGAGGGCTCACCGGGGGCCTCCACACCGTCTTCCTGACCTAATTGGCGGGTGATCCGCTGGGACGGCAGCCTCTGGGTAGTGTACTGTGTTAGGGTTTTGGGCTGGGTAGAACAATACATTCTGTCTTTACTCATTGCCAAAGTCCTTATAGTGCGAAGGAGCACACTAATAGGTCAGCAGAGTTTTGGTCCAGCGTCCTGTACTCACAGAACACCCGAAATCAGGCTCCTGGGCATGAGAACACCTCACTCCACTGTCGTGCCAGGATCGTACCCCCACAGTCGGGCTCCGAAGGGTAGCAAGGGCTGGGGTGCAGTCTCCAATTATCTTCCCGCCCCACCAGGGGCAGCGGCAAGGAGCAAGATCTACCGCTCCCCTGCGGCACCAGCCAAATCCACATCCGGGGTACGCCTCAGTCGGCGCAGGTCTCCGCTTCCAGGACCGCCCAACAGCAGGGACCACAGACTGCAATCAAAGCAGGGCCCAGCCGAAGCAGGCAGAGTCTGGGGAATCCCCCTCCGGCATCCACAGCTGGCACAGGCAATAACCGAGCCAGAGGGCCCCCAGGGGTGGGGACAGTCCTCAGCCGGGGGTTCCGAGGACTCTAGGCCCTCCAAGAGGCCGCTGAAATGCCTTGGGGCAGTGTGGGGATCGCCAACGTCAAAGGCCGGGGACTCCACACCCGACAGGTGCGGGCCACAAATCCGGGTCCCCATGCGGCAGGCAGCCGCCGTCTGTCCCCCCGTCCAGGGGCCGCTCCGGTGCACCCGGCCCCCACAGCTGTCAGCCGGGGCCCCCCCGCTGGACAGCACGGCAAGGCACAAGCGTCCGCAGGTGTCAAAGGAGGGCCCCCCGGGCCACCCTCAGGAGCTCCGCACAAGGCATCCAGGCTCCGATCCCCGGCCTCGCGTAGGCAAGCGGGCGGTGCAGCAAAGTCCGGGCATCGCTCTGGTGGGCCCGGCCCCTGCAGAAAACAGCTGGGGCCTCCGCCGGGCACCGCGGCAAAGAGCAAGCGTCTGTAGGCGCTAAAGGAGGACTCTCACGGGCCGCCGTCAGGAGCTGCGCACCTGGTGTCTAGGCCCCGATCCCCGGCCTCGTGTAGTCAGGCGGGCGGGGCAGCGCAGCCTGGGCTTCTCAACCGGCGATGTCCACTAGCGGCGGCTGCCCACAGGCAATGGATCAAACCAGCAGACCGAGGGGATTCGGCGACCCACTTCTCGGCCCCCCAGGTGTCTGGGCAGGATCTTTTTAACAGGATTTCAGGGTCCGACGGACGGGAGTTGGCAGAGCTCATGTCCTGTCGGCCATGCTGCTTGGCCACGCCCCCCAATTATCAACTTTAACTGGAGCATAAACATTGAATAAAACTAATGGTATCTGATTAATGAGGAGTTGAACAACCCAACGACCTTCTGAATCAGATTCTTGATGGGTAACTGAAATCTGAAATTTCTTGTGGCAAAGAATTGAAACTTCATTCTTTTTACCTAAAGCTGGAGAAGAAAAAACATTGCCTACCCAACCTCTTTTCAGCTTAGAAGCTTCAATTTCAGATAAATTAGTTTCTTGAAGCAATGCAATATTGGTTTTCAACTTAGCTAAATGGGTTAATACTCGTTGTCTTTTTATAGGATTATTTACTTCCTTAACATTCCATGTAGTATCTCTAAATATAACCAATACGTTGTAACATGAACAATCATTATGCAAACAGTAAGATTTTCAAATTCATCCTTAAGCGAAGAAAAAAAGATAGAAGAATACAAATGAGAATGAAGTTTCAGGATAGAAAAAGGAGAAGAAGAGGCGATAGGGAAATATAGTGAAGTATGAAAAGGAAGAAAAATTTGGTAGAGGAAAAAGGGATAAACTCAACTAAAAACGAAAAGACAAAACAATCCAAACATTTGCTAAAGAAGAAATACAACAAAAAGACATACCACGAACAGACAACGAAGGCGGGGATGGTGGAGCCATATAGGGGAGGCAGCACACCGGACGGGGGACTCCAGGAGGGAAACGGCATGGGGAACATCCTCCAGGGAAAACAAAGGAAACATAAAGCGAAGGACCACAAAACCGCACCTAATAAGAAAGAAAAAGAAAATATTCACAAATGACATGACAACAGAACGAAATACATCAAGAATGAGGAAAAAACGCAGACACGTCGGAAGACAGCACGCATCCCGCGGAAGGCGCCAGCTTCAGAGGAGAAGGGAGCTCTGTTCCAAAGGTGAGCACAGGCGCAGCAAAGGTGAGCGAGGGAGCATTGGGGTTGGTTGAGGAGCCTCTGGGGCCTCTAGAGGAAATTGAGAGACATAACAATATTCAGATGTTAGATGCCCTACTGACAGTAGAAGCGGGGCTTAACACTCATACCAACCAACTTGCAGAAACTAAATGGGGAAGTTTGCTAAGCATTGCATCACAGCAAGAGCAGGAGCAGGAGCAAGCTGGGAGCACTTCAATAGAGGGGGATCTCCTGAGTTCTTTTCAGTCAACGAAGGATCTGACTCTACTGATATTAGTGAACTTGAAAATGAGGAGGGAAGCTCTACCGATCGTACTACCGGCTCAGATACAAGTAAGGGCTCTAGAGACATAAGTACGCAAAAAAGAAAGAAAGCTGGAGCAAGAAGAAACGGACGAGGGTCTAGGAGCAGCATGAATAAAAAACTGTCATGGGACTACTCAGCCACCTCAGGGACTTATCAAGAAAGCGGTCAAGGAGAAGGGGATAATGGTGGGCTACCACCTAAGTCTACGCCCCAGAATGTAACAATGGAGATGATGTTTGGCACGCTTAACCAGATGAAAACTGAAGCCAGGGTAGAAAACCGGAGGGCAAGACGTGACACGAAAAAGATACAAGCATCACTCAGAAAATTAAATAGAAAATATGAAGTGGTGGAGGAGAGGGTAACACAGGTGGAAGAGAGAACCGGGAGGATGGAAGATGAGGTAACGGACTGGCAGGCCTTCAAAAACGAACAAGGGAAGATAGTGGAGGATCTACAGTGGAAGGTCGAAGACTTTGAAAACCGCCAAAGGCGGAACAATGTGAGACTCTTGGGACTTGAAGAAGGGCTGGAGGGGCAGGATCCCAGAGGGTATGTGATAAAACTCTTGAAAGGGGCCTTCCCGGAGTCCCAGTGGCAGTGGGAACTGGAAGTCCAAAGAGCCCATAGATATCCGCTATCTATAAAGAAAAATCGAGGGGGGCAACAGAGTACACTACCCAGGGCAATGCTTGTGTTTCTAGGGAATTTCTTAGCGAGGCAAGAGATTATGGATAGGGCCAGGCCAGAGTCTAGGAAAACATTTGATGGAGTTACATTTTTTGCCAGGCCTGACTTCTGCCATGTCACAGTTGAGAGAAGGTCGAAGCTAAGGCAATTGACTACCCTCTTCCAGAAACAATGCGCAGAAGCATACCTATTATACCCAGCAAGATTAAAAGTTATCAATAAGGGGCATACTAGGATGTTTTCTTCAGAAATTAAAGCAGGAGAATTTCTGGCAGAGCTTACTGAGCAGCATAGGGGGAGGGAGAACAGAGGAAGAAGTCCACCGAAAACACCATAGAGTTATTGACATATATTGACATATATGGATAGATTACCACTGTAAACTGAATGAGTTAAGAGGGACGGGTAGGGGAGAGAGGCGATACTACAGACTATAGAGGCTACACATAGGTCATAATTGACCTATTTGCCTGTAATAAGGGGGGTGGGATCTCAGTGGGGGGAGAAGGGAGGGGGCGGATGGGGGGCAGGGGGGGCGGGGGGAGGAAGTAAGGTTGGCTAGTACAGCACTAAGAGAGGAAGAATAAGAAGATCACAAATGCAGGGCTTTTTGGGAGGGAGCAATGTTTGCAGGTGGTTATAAAAATAATGAGTGGTATTGCAGGAAGGAAAAGTTTAATAAATCAAGATGGCGATAAGGATAGCTACTATAAATATCTGTGGACTAAATGATGGAGGAAAAAGACAGAAAGTCTCCGCCATGTTAAGAATGTTAAAATTAGACATAATATGCCTACAAGAGACCCACATTGAGGGAAATAACAAATATTTGTTAGATCAAATGGGTTTTGAGGTGTTAGCCTATACCAGACAAGAAACAAAGACGAGGGGGGTGGCCATACTAGCAAAAAAAGGAGTGCTCATAGTAAAGAGGAAAAAAGAGGATCGGGGGGGAGATGGGTTATGATTGAGGGTGAATCAAAGGCAGGATTCTGTACTATTGTCTCTGTATATGGCTCTAACGAAGACGATCCGGAGATCTTTGAATACTTAGATCATGAATTACCCTTATGGCCTGAACCGATTATTTGTTGCGGGATTTTAATGTTAATGGATTAATGGGTTTGGGTATGACGGGAGGTGGGATATACGGGGGAAGGAAAAAGAAAGTTTGTAAAGCAGTTGGTAATTTTGCTTATCATAACGCATTAACTGATGTATGGTCTTATAAACACCCATATGGGACGGGGAGCACATACTACTCGGCACCGCACAAATTGGTGGCCAGACTGGACTACTTCTGGATTTCCAATTCTTTGATAGGCAATAGTCACTTAGAGAGGCTACCGAGGATATTATCGGACCACAATCCTCTTGTATTATCTCTTCCGCTGGTTGATGAGGGGGAAAGGAAGTCCTATAATTGGACATTTGAAAGAGGGCTCCTGAAAGATGAAAACTATGTGAATAGAATGAGAATCTGGATTAGCCAATTCTGGGAGATTAACAGAGGATCAACCTCGGCTGGTATGGTATGGGACGCCTTCAAGGCGGGTGTCAGGGGGGAAACCTTATGCTATACGCTACAAAGGACTAAAAATGAGAAAGAGGAAATGGCTAAAAAGATAAGGGATTTAACGGATTTGGAAGAGCGCCTAATATTAGCCATCTCTAAGCAAGAACCTTTGGAAGATATACTCTTAAATATAGAGCTGAATAAAGCTGACACAAGGGAAAGTATAGTGAGGAGAACGGTAGCTAATTATTTGGCTAAAAGGGAGAAAAGCTATGAGTATAATGAAAGAATTGGTCACCTTCTTGCAAACCGAACTAGGCAGAACTTGGCTGCAAGGCAAATAAAGGAAATAAGGAATGAGGTAGGGGAGGTAGTCAATAAGATAACAGAAATACAGGAGGTTTTCAGAAAGTTCTACACCAAACTCTATGATCAGACACTCGAAAATACAGAACAGGAGATCACAGAATATCTGGAAGGCATACACAGTGCAGTGCTACCAGATGAGGAGAAGGAAAAACTAGAGCTCAGATTTACAGCACAAGAAGTTCAGGGAGCAGTAAACATCCTCCCAGTAGGAAAAGCCACAGGCCCAGATCAAATCCCAGTAAAGTTCTATAAAATCTTTTGGGACGTATTGGGGAAGGACATGCATGAAACTCTCCTGAAGGCACAGTCTGGTAAATCAATTCCACCATCATGGGGAGGGGCTGATATTATTGTAATACTAAAGAAAAGCAAACCCCCACTAGAACCTGGGTCATATCGCCCGATAACACTTATGAACGCAGACGCCAAAATCTATTCTAAAACACTTGCACAAAGATTAAGTAAGATTATAGGGCACTTGGTGAGTACTTCGCAGCACGGGTTTATTCCAGGGAAGGGGACCACACAACACACGAGACAGATGATCACTATTTTAGATTCCATGGGAGTTGCAGGGGACCCTGTCGCGGCCGTTTTTCTGGATGCAGAGAAGGCCTTCGACAGGGTCTCTTGGAAATACCTATGGGAAGTAATGAAATGGTTTGGGCTGGGGAATGGATATATCAAGGCATTTCAGGCATTGTACACAGAATCGAACGCTAGAATAAGGATCAACAAAGGATACACTGACCCAGTACAAATTAAACGTGGCACAAGGCAGGGCTGTCCTGCATCTCCTCTGTTATTTGCCCTGTACATCGATCCTATATTGCGTAGATTCGAAAATAATTGTAGGATCTCACCAATTAGGCTACACAATATCAGCTACAAAGTATTCGCTTATGCGGATGATGTGGCTATAATCACCAACAATCCAGATATTGCTCTTCCTGAGATAGAGATGGAAGCAATAGGCTTCGGAGCAATCTCGGGATATAAAATTAACAGTGAGAAAACACAAATAGTACAAAACTCCTTTATGACATATCAAGACAACAGAGTTGTCAAAGTAGCCACATACTTAGGAATAAAAGTCACTGCAGATTTAGACAATTTGGTAGAGATAAATATGAAACCACTAGTAGACAAAGTGAAGGAGAACACGGAAAGGATACATAAGCTTCATCTGACGTTGATGGGCCGTATAAACGTGATCAAAATGACTACCTTTCCGAAATTCTTGTACCTATTCAGAGCAATCCCACTCTTTTTTGATCACTTTTGGTTTAACAAAATAGAGGCAATTTTAAATAAATGT
This sequence comes from Lissotriton vulgaris, assembly GCF_964263255.1. Lineage (NCBI taxonomy): Eukaryota > Metazoa > Chordata > Amphibia > Caudata > Salamandridae > Lissotriton > Lissotriton vulgaris. The sequence continues at coordinate 765,096,146 of NC_141689.1, forward strand.
ATTTGGGCACAAGGTAAAACCAGGAGAGCATATCGACACCTGACACTACCAAGAGAAAAGGGGGGTTGGGAAGCACCTGATTTTCGTTTTTATTACTGGGCCACAGCTATGCAATATTTTCAGGGACTAATAGGGGTGGTGGCACAGAGTTAGGAGAAGGTACAAGGGGATACACTAATGTTTATACTGCACTATTGGGAGAAGGGGCTGAAAACGGATTTTTAAACACAATCGACTTCAGCTACTTCAAGCATACTAGGTTCAAAACTTTAAAAGCTACTTATAGTATCTGGAAGGTGTTACAAAAGAAAATGGGATTAGGAAGACACAACAGCTACACACGGATGTATACAAACAGATTTCTACCTGGTGATATCTTTAGGGATATGGTGATGAGGGACTGGGATAATAAAGGGATTAAGAAGATAGGGAACCTTATAAACCAACAGGGGGAAATCCTACAGTTTCGAGAAATCCAAAGTAAATTCAAAGTAACAAATAATAGCTTTTTCAAATATTTACAGATTAGAAGCTATCTGGCAAATAAACAGGGAGGAACGTTGGGTTTTGGGACTTGTGGCATAATGGACTATATAGAGGGCAACTCTCATTGTACGATTCGGTATTTATATGCAGAATTGGGCACATATAAAACCGACGATAGAGAGAAATATGGCAGGAAGTGGGCGGATAGTCTGGGGTTACAGTCTGAAGATTTTCAGTTATCTCTTGATCTGGGCCGAACGGTTTTATGTTCTGCTACCCTACAGTCACAGCACTACAAGACTATATACTCGCTTTATCATACCCCAGCCAGAATTGCACAATGGGGGGCAATGCAGGAATAACATGCCCACGGTGTGACTCCGACGGTGCAGGCATTATACACGTGGTCTCGCAATGCCCACAATTGTTTTCCCTCAAAAAAGAGATTGAGAAATTTTCTGATGTGTCGTTGGGATTTAAAATTAAGCTTACAGATGAGATATTATTGTTGGGGGTCTCGGTAGGAACTGAGGATGCTCCTGTTGAGTTTATATTTATGTTGGCCGCAGTCTTCCGAATTTGTATAGCAATATCATGGCTCGACAGGGTCCCGCCAACCTTTCAGATGTGGATTGCCCGGTTATTATTAACTTATAATTTAGATAAAGCAATATATGACAGAAAGGGGAAAAGAAGTAGATCTCTGGGAAAGAAGATCTGGCACCCAGTGGCAAATTGGAAAAATGGAATGATAAATCGGATAGGGATGTCTGTTGCCAACGATTAGATAGCTGAGGTTCTATTATTGCTTTAATTGTTTGCGCATCAAAAAATAGCTACAATTATCTGCAAATGATGGTTTGAGTACTGTAATGATTATGATTTTGAAATGTATAAGTGTGCTGTAACATTTATTGGTTGATTACTCTGGAAAATTGAAAAAAATTAATAATAAAAAAAAAGAATGAGGACAAAGACAACTAATAACAAACATCTTTGAAATAATCAAAACATTTATGGCCGAGGAATGTCCATGGACTCATCTCTGGCGGTGTTCAGGAAATGCTGAAGAAGCGCAGGATCTTCATAGTTTGTTGTTTTGTTGTTATAAGTCACCTTGAAAAGACAAGAGTGAAATAGACCATATCGAGCATTCAAATTACGAAGTGCAGGTCTCATACCAGGAACTTTTTCCGACTATCCGCAGTTGCCTTGTCGTAGTCATGAGCAAAGAATAGATTAGAACTGTTCCTGAGATTTTTCATTTTTGTTTGGCAGCATGTAGGACTTGAGGATGCAGAAGAGGAAAAACGCGGATTCTGCCCTAAGCGATGAGCTTGTTGAATATTCAATGAGGATGTGTCAGGAACACCAAGAAGGGTTGGCAAGAAGATTTGACAAAAGGGCATGGAATCAGAACCTTCAAGACCTTTAGCAAGACCATAAATGCATAGGTTATTATGCCTGTTGCGGTTTACGAAATGTTCAACTTGCTGTGTAAGCTGCTGTATCTTTTTGCACATGCAAGGAACTTGATTAGTGACTGCCTGAACAAAATCAACTTGTTTCCCAAGTTCCTCGACTTTTTGTTCAGTATACGATCAATTATCTTCAAGGCTCTGGAGACGGAAGTTAGTTTCTTCCATGTAAGGCTTGAGGGAACGAATTTCTTTGAGTAGAAGTTCAATGGAGATTAAGAAAGAAGAATTAGTAGGAGAAGGTGGATTCGTCTTTACACGTTTGCCTGATTAAGAAATGGAAGCAGATGGTATTTTAGAACCTGGCTTAGAGCTTGAATGAGGCGTGTTAGGTGTCGAGCGTCTTGGTCCAACAGAATCATTGACTGCCTCCTCCATATTTTCCTGCAGGACACTGAAGGGATTATGATCCTCTAAAAACGCACAATTAATATGTTAAGTACCACTGCGGCTGGTACGGGGCATTGCCATCAAAAATATGTGAGAAGAACTGTATATGCAGAAAGCACAAAGTCTTAAATTGCTGCCCAAAGGTATAGAAAAATTTGGTTTGAAGTGCAGAGATTAAACAGTAAATTCCATCCAGGAGCATATATTTCTTAAATGGCTGGGCATCAGGAGAGAAAAGTGGTGAAAAAAATTATAATAAAATGCTCATTTGAAGTCATTATAGCGTTGTTCTGAGAGAAAAAGAGTCCCAGGATGGCAGGCGGGAAACGAGTGGAGCGTCAGAAAACAAAATGTAGGCTGCGGATCCTTATCGAGCCGGGAGTGGTAAATAATGGCAAGAAAATATCATTTGCGCTCACCAGGTGTGCCTGCGAAAGTCACCAATGGTGCAGGAGAGGTTCCGACCCATAACCTTGCGCTTCTGGGGTCAATAAATGTGAAGAAAGGAGCCTGGAGGGATCCTGACATCCTACGCCGCCATGGAGGTCCTCTTAACGACGGCCATCTCCTTCGGGTCTCAACCCACGCCCCCCTGCCGCAAATGTTTTTGTTCTGGAATCTGGATCCAATTTGCATCATGTTGCTCAGGGGACGATTCCAGAAGTGATGCCAGCCATGACAGATAGTATAGGGGCAGTAAAGATATGTGGCGTGCACAATCATAGATGTAAACAGAGACAGAGCTTATGCAATGCAAGAAATTGAGTTATTGATTCGTGGGGGGGGGCGGTTTCAAGCAACAAGCACAATTCTTGTCAGGATGAACCACAAAAGTCACTAAATAAAGCTGTGCCTAACTCTCTGGTAGCTTGGCACAAAAGCAGTCAGGCTTAATTTAGAGGTAATATGTTAAGCATTTATGCAGCACACAAACAGTCATAAAATTAAAAGACAACACAAGAAAACTTATAAACAAATTTAGAAAAATAAAAAGTAATTTGTAACAAATAAAATGATGCTAAAATTACAAAAATCCAATTAGTAGAACCGGAGATGTGTAATTTTAAAGTTTCAGGTAGATTTTGCACCAACATCAAATTGTCACTGGCGGTTATCCGAGACTACAAGTTACAAGTTGAGGCTGACCTCAATAGAGCAGGGGCTGGATACAGGGGAAGGGTTAATATCATTTAAAGCTTTCCCTTGTCTAAGTCATCCTGAGCGAAGGGTCCTGTTCATGGTGGAGGAGACCAGGGGAGCAGGGAGGGCATTGCGGATGGTTATTGCTGTAGTGCTAAGAGCAGGCATGGTGTTGCGGACGGTTGTCGCTGTAACACAAATATCCAGTCAGCATCGTGGACAGACTATGTTGGAGCTTCGCATTGGCGGACACTACAGGCTGTCATTGCTGTAGCGGGAAGTGCAGATCTTGTGTTCTGGGTCTTTGGACCTCATTGCTGAATCACAAAGTTCTGATCGGGTCTCACAGACAGTCTTTGTTGGAGACTGTTGTTGCTGTACAGTAAAGTGCAGATCTTGCATTGTGGGTCGTTGCTGGCAGTCTCTGTAGAGGTTCACTGGAGCTTCCTGTTGGTGACCGTCACACACAGCAGAGTCTCGCCATGAGCATGCCGGTTAGCAAAGAGCCCAAAACTTCAGAAAATCACCTTTCTTCACTCTGATGCCAGCCAAGGGTGTGGGATCTAGGGAGGTACCTCTTGGGGATTAGGGGCTCACTCTAGCAGAGACCCGCGGAGTTCAGGTAGTCTAGTTGTGGGTCCAGTTGCTGCAGTTAGCTGGGCAGTTGCAAGGAGACTTATGGAGCTTGTTGTGTACCTGTAGCTAAGAACATGAGGTAAGCCAGCTGACCATTGGAGTCACTCAGATTAGTCTTGGATGAAAGGAGTGGATCCAGTCTTCCTTCACAGAGAGCAGGCAAGGCCTCAAGCAGCAGGCCAGTACTCTGGAGAATAGGTCAGGCCTCAAGCAGCAGGGCTGTCCCCTTGCAGCAGCATATCAGTCCTCTAACATACAAGGAAGGCCTCAAGCAGCAGGGCAGTCCTCTGGGGAATATGGCAGTCCTTTTTTGTAGTCCACAGGAGTGTACTGAAGAGCGGTTCAGGAGGTACGATATATGTATACCTCGTGCCAGCCTTTGGTGTGGGTGTGTCATCCTGGCTACCCTCTACACCTGGTTCCATCCTTCTCTTTCAAGGCTCCAAGAAGTCTAGGGTGACAGAAGATTGATGTGAAGAGTCTTTATGTGTGTGCTGGAGGCAGCCCTTTGAAATGTAAATGGGCCAGGGAACAGCTCTGACCCACTAATCCTGGTAGGGTGAACCATCCTACCAACAACTAGTCCCCATTTATCTCACTGTCTGTTGGAATAGACAAATACCAGCAACCAAACATTTCACTTTCTTGTGACACAGGACACAGACAGCAGGCACCAAATGGTTAGCACAAGAAAATGTCAACTTTCTAAAAGTGGCATTTTCAGAACTGTGACTTAATATCCACCCTTACCATTAAAGAGGTTTTAAATTATAATTCATTTGAGTCCAAACTTGAATTTCCTAACTCTTCCCATTCAACAGTTAGCACTTCTTTAATGTAATAAGGGAACCCAATGTTATCCAATGGTAGAGATAGACCTCAGAAGTGAAAAATACATTTAAGAGTTTTCTTTTACTATCAGGATAGCAAAGACTTGAAAATACAATGTGCCCTGCTCTATGGGCTGTTTAGGGCCTACCTTTGGGGTGACATATATTTTTTTATAAAAGAACATTTAGACCTGGATAAAGGTTTAGTTTACAGTTTAAAACTGCCCTACAGGCTGCTGTAGCTGTCCTGGAACATGTTTTAACAGGCAATTATGTAGGTGGCATTGTGAGTGCTGCAAGTCCACTATTAGCATTTAATGTACAGTCACAGGTACATGTAGTGTCATGTACTTAGGGCTTATGAGAAAATAAAATATGACAAACCTGTAAGCCAATTGTACCAAGTGGAAGAGGTGTGGCGCAGCGGCCAAGGCGACTGACTCCAGAACCTGGGGCTCACGGTTTGATCCCCAGGGCCGGCGGCAGATCAGCCCAGCACCATGTGACTCTGGGCAATAGCTCACTTAATCTTCCCAAGGGCCCCCAGCGCCTTGATGCCTTCGGGTAATTGTTTGCGCTTTAGAAATACTAAACATTTACATTTTACATTTACCAAGTTTTAGGGAGAGCACAGGCACTTAGCACTGGTTAGCAGTTGCAAAGTGTTTAGAGTTCTAATGCCAACAAATACACAATTCATAAAACAGGAGGGGTGCAGGCAAAACATTTTGGGGAAGACCACGCCTACGAGAACTATTTTAACACTTAAGTTCATCCTGGCATTGCTGGTTGCAGCCAGCATTTGGAGCATATCCAGATATTACCAATCAGAGGGTTAAATGGGAATATCAATGCAGCAGGAAAGGAAACAATTCAGTAGTGAGAACGACAGAGTATAGACCTGTTGACCTATAATGGTTTATGCGTTAGTGTGGCAATCCTTAACAACCTGTCCCTTGAGTGGGACCTTGTTATCCCTATAATCTTAGGCCGGAAGTGACACCTGGGTTTTCCGGTAGTAGTTATGTTATGTTATGTTATGTTATGTTATAACAATTTATTATGCGCACAGCGACTCCAGCGAAGGAGCATCCCGGCGCAGAGACACGGAGCAGTCATAACACAACATGGAGAAATGCTACAGAAAAGTGCTAAAACAGGGGGGCTAAAATAGGAAAGTTTTTATGGCTCTACGAAACGACAGCAAGTCCTCTATCAGCCGAATTTCAACAGGGAGGGTGTTCCAGATTGACGCAGCTCTCACCCTGAAGGAACGGCCCCCCATCCTGCTGAGCCTAAATCTGGGGACAACAGCAAGGGCCTGACCTTGAGATCAAAGGTTGCGGGTAGGGACATAGAGAGAAATAGAGTTGGCCAAGATCTCAGGGCCTATGCCTCTAAGGATTTTGAAGGTCAGACACAGGACCTTGAAGAGAATACGCTTCCTAACCGGGAGCCAGTGCAGGGAGCGGATGACATGAGACACCGGGGAGAACTTAGGAAGTCCAACAACGGCTCTCGCCGCGGCGTTCTGCACCCGCTGCAGACGGGTTAACTCAGCCTGGTTAGCCCCCGCCAGCAAAGAGCTGGCGTAGTCCAGACGAGAGATGATGGTTGCCTGGACCACAAGCTGTCTGGTCGGGGCGTCGAAGAACTTAAGCACCGGCCTTAACCCTCTTAGGAGACCGAAGCAACAGGCTGCGATTTTTTTGGTGTGCCCTATAAATGTGAGACCAGCGTCTAGCCAGACCCCAAGGTTCTTCACCTCCGACACTGGGGTCGGAGTGGGGCCTAGCTCCGAAGGCCACCACTGATCGCCCCAGAGCTCCACTCCCTTCCCGACAACCATCACCTCTGTTTTTGTGGCATTAAGCTGGAGACAGTTACCTGTCAGCCAGCTGGCCACCGCCTTCAGTCCGGACTGAAACCTGGGGGCATCCTGTTCCGCATCCCCGCTGAGAGTAACCGCCAGCTGTGTGTCGTCGGCATATGAGACCATGGTTAGGCCCCACTGCCTTGCGACATCAGCCAGCGGTCTCACGTAGAGATTGAACAGCGTGGGACTCAGCGAGGATCCCTGCGGAACCCCCATGGCCAGAGGCTGGAACCTGGACTTGAAGGGAGGGATGGCAACACAGAAGGAGCGGTTGTCTAGGAAGGAGCGGAACCATTGCAGCGCCTGGCCGCCGATACCAGTCTCCTCGAGCCTGTGGTTGTGTGAAAGAGGGTGCAATCAGCACCATGGAGAAGCAAGAACAGACACTGGAAGAAATAGATGCCCAAATAGCCTAACTTATTTCTGCTGAGGGTGGAGAGAGCTTCTCCTGAGCTGTTGAGGCTCAGGAGGAGCCATGTCACTCAGAAACATTCTAATCCCGCTATACCCATAGTCAATTTGGCCCTCATTGGAAACTCAAGTCTCCAACATCACCAAAGATGTTTGAGCAGTAGCAAACAATTCAACTACAGCACAGCTACTACAGTGTAGCAATTGTTGTGAGGGCACAATTATTGGTTTCTATCAGGTGGCACACTCTTTCATGTATAGTCCAGGTATAGTCTAGCTCCACAAAACCAATGCCTGGAGTGGATTGTGTAGAGTGTTCAAAACAACATAAGCATTGCACGGCTGAGTCGGCAGAAAAATGCAGGCGTACAAGACTTCCACACCTGAGAATCATTTTTCACAGAAAAAAGAATTACAAAGGTGTACATTTGGGCATGTACAAGGGTTTGGGCCCAAACATTTAGACCAATTCCTTCAAAATGGAAGTATGGAAGTAGCAATAGGAAAAAGAAGTCAGTACATTGTGGGGGCAAGCAAGTACAGGTGGCATACATGTGAAAGCGTAAGTCAGCCTGCAAAAATCTCAATTCAACTACAAGTCATGTAGGTTCAAAGTTACACTGCAATAACATTGAAGCAAGTCACAAACCACAAACAGACTAATGACCAGAACTACAAAGGAATCACACTAAATCAAGCGTTGGCAAGAAATAAAGCTGCCATGGCAAAGGAAAAGGAGTGGAATGAAGGGTAAGTAGAAAAATAGTTTGAATACTGTCTTAGTTACTAGGAGAAAATTTCCACACGAAGCTAATTATACCAATTAAATACAATTGAATAAAATCAATTGAGAGATAAAGTAGCAAAAGAATTGGACATGAACTTCCACTCACAATAAAAGCAATGCAGATTTGAAAATGATGATATAGAATGACCAGTCTAGGGTGTTTGGGTTATTGCGACCTCCTGCTGCATGTCCTAACAGAGCTGTCATTTTTCACTCCACCAACTGAGAAACAGAGGTCTGCAGCAGAAGTAAAACAACAAAAATTGGGTGGAATGCTTACAAAAGCCTCATCTACTTGCAATAGCTTGGGACTCTGTTCACTCCCTACCTATGACAAGTTACCGGATGTACTCCGCTTCTTTGCCACTGAATCATTCCAGAGGCCATGCGTGGTCAAGGACTGTGACTGGCAACTCATGTTAGCCTTTGCTCCAGGTTTTGAGGTGTATCACAACATGACTGCAGCAGTATATTGCCATGCCACTGATATAGCTGCATACATGTGGCACACCATTATGACACTATCACAACTTTTCCCGCTGTCACTTCCTGACAATGTTCAAGCTTTGTGCAATGCTAGAGAAGAATTTACAGATGTCTCTGCAGCCTTTCCTGGTGCATCATATGAGGACTTCAATATCTGCCAGGAATTAGGGGGAGCTGTGCCTACTTGTTAATTATATAATTTTAAGCAGGACTTGCATGTTTACTTGTGGAATACCACTACTGTGACTGCTACAAATCACTCTCCCTTACACGACATCTGTAGGAAGTTGTTAATGCGTGTATATGTGAATTCTCAATAAATGTAAATCAACATAACAATTCAAAATTGCAGATGCATATGTGTATGAACTCATTTTCTATCTCATCACCCCTTTCAGATCTCCTAGCATTGAGCCTTAATAGAGTTAAAAGATTGCACACATTCTGTATTGAAGAATCTTAAAGATAACATTTGACATACTCAAGTCACACTTCATTTTACTTGATCAATTGTGGGAAAGGCATGCTACTGCACACTATGAGTGCAAAATGAACAATTGATGGAGACGTGGGACGGGTATGCCCAGACGTGAGTCCCTTGCTCTCCATGCCACTGGAGTCAAGCTATCATGTCTGATGAGGGCTGAAAGCCCGAACCTTGTCTTAGGATGCTTGTTTCCAGTCTAGGGAGGACCTGGCCAGGCAGTTTGGGCAGGACTGTTCCCATTGGGCGCAGGGTCAAGACTGATTTGCATATGGCTGGGTCCACAGTGGAATGCATGGTGAGCAAAGAAACGATGGATTTAGGCCCAGATCTCTGCACTGGGGTCAATGTATGACATTATTCTGCATTCTGTCCATCAATTGTTCTTTTTGCCTTGGTCACCCAGAGTGGGACAGGTATGCCCAGGCTTGTTTCCGGTGCTCTCTATGACACTGGAGTCAATCTATCCTGGCTGATGAGGGCTGAAAGCCTGAAACCGGTCCTAGGATGCTTGTTTCCAGTCCAGGGAGAACCTGGCCTGGCAGTTCGAGCTGGTCTGTTCCCATTGGGCACAAGGTCAAGACTGATTTGCATATGGCTGGGTCCAAACTGGAATGGCATGGTGAGCGAAAAAACTATGGATTTAGGCCCAGATCTATGTACGGGGTGAATGTATGACATTGTTCTGCATTCTGTCCATCAATTGTTCTTTTTGCATTTTTCACACAAAGTGGAACGGGTATGTCCAGACGTGTGTCCCGTGCTCTCCATTCCACTGGAGTCAATGTATCCTGGCTGATGAGGGCTGAAAGCCTGAAACCGGTCCTAGGATGCTTGTTTCCAGTCCAGGGAGAACCTGGCCTGGCAGTTCGAGCTGGTCTGTTCCCATTGGGCACAGGGTCAAGACTGATTTACAAATGGCTGGGTCCAAACTGGAATGCATGGTGAGCAGAAAAACGATGGATTTAGGCCCAAATCTCTGTACTGTGGTGAATGTATGACATTGTTCTGCATTCTGTCCATCAATTGTTCTTTTTGCATTTGTCAACCTGAGTGGGACGGGTAAGCCCAGGCGTGGGTCCTGTGCTCTCCATGCCACTGGAGTTAACCTATCCTGGCTGATGAGGGCTGAAAGCCTGAAACCGGTCCTAGGATGCCTGTTTCCAGTCCAGGGAGGACCTGGCCTGGCAGTTCAGGCTGGACTGTTTTCATTAGGCGCAAGGTCAAGGATGATTTGCATATGGCTGGGTCCAAACTGGAATGGCATGGTGAGCAAAAAAACGATGGGTTTAGGCCCAGATCTCTGTACTGGGGTGAATGTATGACATTGTTCTGCTTTTTGTCCATCAATTGTTCTTTTTGCAACTGCACACTATGAGGGCATTCTTTTTTTAGTTGCCCACTAAAGGTTACATAGGCATGATAGGCCCTGGGCGGCTCATCAAGGAGAGCCTTAATTAGCTGCTAGACCTCATTAAGTCATCTGATGTTCTCCTTCCAGTTACTTGTAGATGTTCCCTGGTCAACACCATTGTGTTTTGCAGGTGCTTGTTCGAGTTTTTCATGGTCAGATTGTCTTTCCACAGGCTAATGTTTAATGTTCCCAGGTGGTTAGTCATAGATTGCATGGACGTCTCATGTTGTTGAAACTACACTAAATGGCATCTCGCTATATGAGGAATACCTCTTCCGGTAGTACTGCCCTGCCCCAACCCATGAGGGGCGACATAAGTAGATGTTGAGTTTAGAAAACTAAATCTATACATGCACACACACATGTAAGGATTTACTTGAAGATATAGTCAGCATTCTGCACTCAATATTCTTGTGGCCTCAATATCAGAAATTGAACAGTCTGTTAACACACTGTTGCCATTGGTAAACATTATACTAAATTAAGTCACAGGTTTTTATTACGGCCTTAGGGCTGAAGAAGTACAGACTCATAGATAACAGCAGCTTAGTATCCTACTTACAGCGGGTCTCCTAATGATCCCTGGTGTGTGGGTTGTATTTATATTATATTGAGAACGGATACTAACCCACCTATTGTTTTTTCCATCTCCTGTTTTTAAACTCCATGTGGCACAATCGAAGGGTGTTGTTAAACTCATCATTGCAAGCATAAAACTTCTACAGTGTCCATCTTGTCACATTCTAATCATTTTAATCATTTTAACTTTTTAACTCATTCTTAACTTATCTTTTAACCTTTTCACATTCCAAAAACTAATGTTATTGATGAACTGAAACTCAACTAAATCAACATGATATGGGGTAAATGTCGGATGAGGAGAAGAAGCTTTGAAATGTATTAACCCCCCTTTTTATGATGAATTCTAATGCTGTTTACAATCAAGTTTTGTTTCCATTTTGATTTAATTTATTGGTTTTGCCGTGTGTTCTTTCTGTTAATGTTTGTACTGCTTACTTTTTATGGTCTATACTGACTGAAATAAAGTTTGTTGGAATGGATATTACCAGGAAAACCTGAGTGACTGCAGTTATGAACAGACAAAGTCTGGAATCCTGTGATTTGGAAAAGGCACATTCTGAGTTTGATTCAGGATTACAATACTGAAAGTTTCCCTTTGTGAACACTCATTATCAAGGGCATACTTTCGGCTTGTTGAGAAAAGTGGTGTTCAGAACCTGGGTTGAGTTGAAGAAAGAAAATAGTGATTCTCCTAAATAAATGAAAAGAGAATCTGAATTTCATTAAAGTCATAGAGGCTAACATTATGCGTTATTCCTTTATTGTCACTACATGCAGCTACTTAAAAGTCATACATCATAAAGAAAACTGTTCTAGAACAGAACCTTCAAGGCATATAATAGGCTTATTCACATAACAAACTGCCTCTTTGAAATGTGAACAAAACTCTTCTATGTTCAAACAAAGAAAAATAAATCCAAAGACAACGGAAGAACATCAGACGACTGAAACTGCATAGGAGAATGAGGATGTGGAAACTTCTGGCAACATCATAGTCCCCGAAGAAGAAAACTCCAAACAGGAAATGGATTATTGGATGTTATCTGAAAATAAGAGTAGATGTTAATACTTCATCTCAAAATTTCCAGTGAAATCGTGAAGAGAAATTGTAACATGAGATAACTATGAGATGATCAAAGTTTGCTTTAAACAACCTTTACATTAATTATAACCTGACTTGTCACTTCAATTCTTCTTCATAATTTCTTTAAAACTTTAGACACTTCCACAAAGGAGTTTAAACAATTCCACAGAAAAAGTGAACCATTTGTGCAGCGTTCCTGCAGAAGGCATACCTGCACAAAACTGGCAGGGACAGACTGCTCTCACATCTCTACATGATATGTGATGATATGTGCATCCTCGCAATAAGGAATAATCGAGTTATACTTAATTTACAGTTTACAAACTGCTCTGCATGTGCTTCGGTTGAAAAGAAAAGAAATAAAGAAATGAGTTTCTATCATAATTAGATACGCTGCCTCAGTGCAGACCTGAGCTCATGTTGTTTTGCATGTGGGGTGCCTAAAGTTCATACATATTACTCAAAATTACTGCAAGTTACTGCTTGAACCTTAGACAGAACAGACAAAAACAGTGGGCAGAGATTGAATCTTTCTTCTTCTGACTTTCTTAGTCCCACGTTCATGCATTAATGGAGAAAAATTCTGAGTTGTAAGTATGAGCTTCAGAAGCATACGATGCAAAACAACCAGGTGCTCGGCCCTTATTGATATGACCCTTAGAACCCAGACAAAACTGTATCCGACCACAACCTCCTCTACTATTGCTACACATGAAACCTGCAACTGACACAGCTAAAGTATGATGCTTACTGCGCCTCTGTCAGGGAGTTGTTTCACCTCTGTGACACTAACACAGATGCCGTGTGCATCATGAATAAAGGGTAGGATACCTCTAAACGAGGGCTTTAGGGACTATGTATGAGATGTGATTTAGTCTCTCAGTCCTTTTCTCAGTTCCTTGGTTGTCCATAATTGAACATGCAGAAGCCACCACAACTGCCTGCAGTGTCCAATAAATGACACCCTCCAGGATGAATTGGACCAACCTAAATTAGACAATTCATCAGAGAAACATTGATTGCATATTCTCCGTTATTGCTTTTATACCCTCAGACAATACCAGGAGGGTGTAAAGTCAGCCGTTTTGTTTGATAAAGCTGCTCTTCTAGACAATGGGGTGACCCAATCTTAACCCGGGGGACCTGGGCAATATATGATACAAATAAACAATGGCCCGATTGGGGGAGCAACCACAACTACAAGGAATGATTGAATCACTTTTTGTTAACACTATATGAGAAAGCGCAGGTGATGGACAAATAAATGATTATTTGCAAAACATGCTTCAGAAGAAAATGACGAGACACAAACACATATAGTAACTTCAACAATATTTTAGATTTTAGTTGAAATTAAAACACTCGAATTTATGCACATCTACAAAAATACTTAAACTAGATCAATGTGTGCTCAACTCCCATAGAGTTAGGGGATAGGAATAGTGCTTAAGGAAGGTACTCATGAAAGTATGAAAAGGAAAAGAGAAAATGTCTTTCTTATTTAGAGGTCTTCATCGAAAAGCGAATAAAATACATAAAGACGACATTAGCTCCATCCCAACTAGGGCACAGCTGTTTAGTCACAATTGCAAAAAAATACTTTGTCCGGGCTTGTTTTAATGGAGCTTCAACATTTCGACCTGACACAATGGAAGGGGGCACTGAATGCCTCAAACGCGGGTCTTCATCAGGGCTGAAGGGGAGAGCGACCTATACAGGTGTCAAGCAAGTATGACAATGAATGCTGAAAGTGTGCAGTAAAACAGACTGGAGGGTTCTGTCTTCTTAGGCGATTGACATCCACCTAAAACATAATTATATACCATCACTTATGATGTGTTGAAAGATGGAAAAGGATCACAACCTAAGACCCCTGTGAATTTCTACATTCTTTGCCAAGTCGATTCTCACCTGTCAGAGTCATCCAAGATTACTCATAGGGAAACCAATCCAAAGATGTTTCACAAAAGGCCAAACTGACTACCAGACTTGGGGGATACACCTCCACCTAGAAAGCTGAGAGAGGTCAAATGAACACTTATGTACCCACTCCGAGGATGGGGAATTAAAGCAACAACTCACTCAACAGGCTTGCCTTAATGCGAAGAAACTGACACAAGAGCTCCAAATATTTAAGCTTGATAACTCAATTATCAAGGGACCTAAGAGAGGACAGAGTTCTACGTTAGAAGGGCTATCCGATCAAGAGTTCAACTGATTGGCACATATGTTCCTGAGTGGAACTGGTCTGCTGTGTTACCTTACATCCAAACAGCAGCTTCTCTTTTTGCAGCTGGCAACGAATGTCCTGGTGCGAGCGCCAAAAGATGTAGTCTTCCAAGGGTCAACGTGCACGTTGACGCAGAACGGGATGACAGAACAGAGAAAGTTCCATCTCCCTTTGAAGGCCCTGCAATGGCTATATACAGGCAGTTATTAGTGATCACAGAGTCTATATTTAATTGTTCAGGCAGCTGGTTCAAAAAATAGCATTTGCAAATTATAAAGAAAGTTCACATTCTGATTGGTGTAGTGCAAACGAAGGCCTCAAGTAAACTCAATAAGTCAATTATGAGTGCCTAAACTGTCCTCAATTTATACTCAGCATGAGAATCAAAGAATGGAGAAAAGTATATGTGCTCACATTCCAATAAAGATCAAAACATCTTTGATTAACATTATGATTAGATCCATGCACAGAGGTTCATGGAAAGGCACCAAGAGGTAAATATATGGACATTTACAATCCAATAACAAGGAAGATCAAATGTTTACAACAGTTTAAAGATCAAGAATTAACCCAGGTAGTTCAGCAGTATGAATATATCTAAATAAACGTACATGTGTACAAGGAAGGGGGATCAGATGTTACATATAACAACATTTTCAATAGGTTACATTAATAAATGTATACTGTTATGAATGTGAATGTATGTAAATACAGGAACATGTGTACAAGGAAGAGAAATCAGATGTTACATATTACAAAATGTTCAATACGTTATGTGTGTATATGTAACCGTTCAAGGAAGGATGTTCTTCTACTTAGGGGATCAGGGAAAAGTTGCCCATATGGTGTGAAAATTGCCCATTACTGAGACTTGCCACCTGTCGAGATATCTCTTCATAATTGTGGAGACCCCTGTTCAATGAGTCCAAAAGATGTATCCAGTTACATTTGTGTATGCTGAGGATGTTGCCAATATCCCCACCCCTGGATTAATATGTATTTTTTCAATTATCGACCACCTAATGCTTTCAATTAGAAGTTTCTTTATGGAGAATTCAGGCATCGTTCCTACCCAGACCTTCCTTATCGACGAAAACAGCTCTCGGGCCCACTGGGAGTCCATAATGGCAGGATCCTGAGCAGATGAGGTGGGGGCCTCCGACATCTCCGAGCACGCGCGAGACAGAATGAGCGGCAGAACCCTCCAGTCGAAAGGAGTAGCAGCTGCTAAGCTTCTACCACAGACCTGGATATCAGATTGCACACGGGAAACTGAACAGTCAGTGTTACCATTTTGATCCTGCACTACCAACCTCTTTGTATACAAAGGAGCGTTTTGGAGCACCAGACCCCAATTTTTAATTGGATATCGGCTACTAATAGTGCAACCCGCGTGTTCGGTGGCCCCCCAACATCTATCCATTTTGGCACGATGCACATGTGTAATTAACATTTTTGATGACTGCAGTTGATAGTACAGGGACCCCATTTTGGGCTCTCTAGGGGACCATCCTCTGATCCTTTCTTCAAAATCGTTGGAAAAACACATAAACGGAAACAGAGAAAGGACTAACTCACCCTACACAGATACATGGAAAGAGACAGAGGCCTACGCCTCACTGCATTCTACAAACAGGAAGAAAGGACAAAGCACCCCATACGCCTTTTGAAAGGGACATAGGAATACCTTCCAGAGAAGATTTATACAGGAAAAAAGTTATAGGACTACCCTCATACCTGAGCCATCATCGTATACGATACTGCCATATTGGACTGGCCTCATTGCCAATGGGACAACCCAGAGCTGAAACAGATATCATCCCATGACACCCAAATCCACAAACACACAGGTGAGGTTACTACCCAGCCCCATCTCTTCTACCCAGGAAAGAACCACTGCCAGACATACACCTTCTTGGGCTTAACCCCAGTCTCCCTTCTCTACCGCCCCACCTATCACTCCCCTCCAGCCTCACCCCCTGCCCATTACCTCCCCCTCTTCCATCTCCTGTTGCAATCTCCCCAACTCCATCACTGCCTACAAAAGCTACGCCCCTTAGCTGGCCCAAATGGCGGTTGCGCATAATTGCCCCCCACAACCCCACCTACTAACACCCTTCTCACCCACTTGCCTCTCCTCTTTATCTTCCCCTATAAGCATTGACTCCACGATGGAGCCTACAGGACAAAATACCTTTACCATTAAGTACCACCCCAACCTCTAAAAAAAAAAAAACAGCCAAAGGCTTCAAACATAATTTGCTAAAATCAAACCCGAGACCCCTATCTCGGACCCCTACTTCTCAACTAATAAAGGATTCATAACGAATGACTTCATTTTTTGCACGAAGAGAAGAGCCCAATGGAGAAAAGCCTTTCACGCCCTATTCTCGATCTCCTTCTCTAGGAAAATAGCACTGTCTCAAGATCTCGATCATCGCATCTCTATTCTGCAGAACTGCAGCTACTATCACCATTTACCATAATAGAAATATACTCATACAATCTTCAGACCGAAACTTACTCCTACTTGACAATATCTAATTAAGGAAAGAGTCATGGGATCCTATACCCCCTCCCCTGGCTCCCCCAATTCCAGAATGCCCCCGAACATCCGCTCTAAAGCACCTTCAAGATCAACACCTCTTACGGCCTATTTCTTATATTCGCACAGTCCAGTCCCAGTAGATACCCGAGGATACGATAACTACACCCAACAGCACCCAGTCTACTCCTAACACCCGAATAAGTAGCTTTCCTCCCACTCTCACGCCAATAACCCTGAATATCACCACAGCACCAACCCCTCCTCACATCAACTCGCTACAAGCCCTTCTAACTCTCCTCTCTCGTCCCCTCCCCTCTCCCTTTAACCATCCACGCAGACCTCACTACACCAATCCAGGCTATTCTAACCCCCCTAGCCACATCCCTGACCCATCCACCCCTTACACGCAACCCAAACAATAAACCCACAACCCACACTGGACCCCAGACTTGATAAAAATATACGTTCATTGCAACAAGTCAAAGAGGACCTCCAACTCTGACAGGGCCTGATTCTTCATGCACATAACATTAGAAGGCATGTTCAGGATTCTGGCACATATGTCCATAGTAACCGTCCCCCACACCCACACCAAATGCATTCACCACACCAAATGCATTCATCAGTCATCACCCATAAACGTATCTGCCCCCAAGATGGAGAACAGTCCCTTACCCCAATGCCACATCCCGACCTGTATGTAGAAATGACCCTTTATCCTCCAATGACATACTCTCCCTACTCTGCTCCTACAAGCTCCCCTGTCCCACCCAGAGCACAGAGTGCTCGAACAACAACAAAAAAACACTCCCTAACCCAAACCATCCTCTCTAATCCACACAGAGCTCCTAAACACAACCCTAGTGGAATATCCAAAGACAATGTTACTCAAGTCTCCCTCACACAAGAACATCAAACTACCATCAAGCCACATCTCAAATGTATCCTATTTAATTGTAGATCAGTCTCAAGACATGCAGCAGATATAGCAGACCTCATATTCGACCTCTTAATTCTGGCTGAAACCTGGTTAAATTAATCATCTACGCCTATCCTAGACATTCTGGTCCCCCCCAATCATGACATCACCAGACTAGACAGAACTGATAGACCAGGGGGCCGTACTGCCTGCATACACCGGAATAGTCTCTCAGTGAACCAATCATATTCTCAGATACTAATATCACCTCTGTATTGACATTACAAGCAACAACAAACCTGTCTGCTCATTGCATGCATTCTACCACCCTCCAGGCGACCACTTCACTTTTGTCGAACAATTCATGGATATTGTGACTACAAACACTGGTCTACATAGAACACAAATATTCCTCGGAGATCTCAATCTTCACTGGGATTACCTCAATAACCCATAGTCAATAGCCTCAAAGACTTCCTCACAGACCTAGAACTCACCCAAAGCTGCAACAGCCCCACACATGACAAGTGCTCCATCCTAGACTTGGTCATTTCCAATGCTGACTCCATTCAATTGAACACGATCCTCCCCTGTAATTGGTCCGACCACCATTGCATCACATTCTTCATTAATGAAGCAGTGAAAATGCATTCAGCCCAAACCACAAAACCCAAAATATGGAAAAGGAACCTTAAAAGTGCCAGCAAAGACCTACTTTCATCCTCTAGTGCCAACCTCTTGCTGCCCCCTGCTGGTCTATCTCATGTTAAAGCGCTGACAAACCACTACTTTACTTCTATGACCATGGTAATAGACACAGTTGTACCGCTACAATTAAAGAGGGTATCCACAAGATTCCAAACCATGGTATGATGGCAGACTCAATGAGGGCAGACGCTCCCTAAGATCAATTTAACGCCAATGGAGATCATCACTATCCCCTGAGCACCTTAAGCTGCTAAGAGCTAGCAGAGACTCATATTACAGAAATATCAGAGGATCTAAAGCAATCTTTTTCAGGAACCAATTAACTAAGTCAAAAATAGACCCAAAAAACTATTTGAACAAATCAAAGCACAATATAATGGCTTACCTTACCCTCCCTAGTTGGTCCAAGCTCTCAACCCTGCTGTGAAAATGCGCCTCCTTTTTTACTGAGAAGACAGAAAACATAAAAACGGACCTACTTAAGGCCCTAGAAGCTCTCCATGGCACTCACAAGAACACCACACTTCCCTCTCTAACATTCCCTAGCCCACTCTCACCAAAGAGTGCCCTAAAAAATAACGCTGAATGGTCTTCCTTCAATATTTACACAGAAGTTGCAATATTAAAATAGCTCACGTCATTACACCCCTCTAACCACTTCACCAATCCTCTTCCTGCTAACTACCTAAAGAGTTCATACTGCTGCTTTTGCCTCTATGGACCAAGATTATCAATACCTCTCTGCTTCATGGAATCATTCCTGAAAGCCTTAAATCTGGGTATATGTCACCCATCTTAAAGAAAGCAACCGCAGACCACATGGGCCTAAATAACTATCTCCCGATATGTGTACACAACCAGCTAGGAAACCACATTAGCCATTTCAACCAGCTCAACCAATACCAATCCAGATATCATGCAGGACACAGTAAGGAATCAGCCATGATTCACATAATAGATGACGCACTAAAAATCCTTGATCAATACGAAGCCTGTATGCTAATCCTTCTTGATCTCTCTTCAGTATTCAACACTGTCCAACATGTATATATATATATATACCACACAGAAAAAAGGTCAAGGCACTAGAGACTTGCACTGACATGTATATACTTCCATTAATTAAAGCAAAACTGGTAGTGCAAGAGCTGGGAACCTGACCTTCCTAGTTCCCTAGACTTTTGCAATGGAAATGATGGCTATGATTTTGTATTGCATTTTAATTGAATGATCGTCTGTCATAAATTGAATAAAGAAGAAGACAAATATTTTCATGCACAAATTTGAAGCTTCATACACTTTCTTTGGGGAATTTGTTTATGTCTGTGAATAAGATTGAACCTGTGACTAATTAATTCATGACATATATTATGAACAGACAATATAGAGGTATGTGCTGAGCTTATCTGAATACTGTCAAACATGACAATCTTCTGGACCATCTTAAATATAGAATGGGCCTATCAGGATCAGTTCTAAATTGGTTCACCTCTTCCCTCCAAACTAGATACTAAAGATTAACGGTCAATCAATCCTTGTCTATGACTGTCCCAGTCAATTTAGGAGTACAGCAGGGTTCATCCCTCTCTCGCCCCCACTGTTCAACCTCTTCACGGAACCACTCACCGACATTCTCAGTTCTTCAAGCATCCACTATCACATGTACGCCGATGATACACAACTATACTTAAAGATCACCTCTCTGGATGACATCACATCTCTCAATTCAACTCTTCAAAAAACCACCTGAAATTAAACACCCTCGAGACTGAATTCCTCCTAATCGCACCTCCCAACCAAACTACCAACATTGAAGAATGGCTTAAACAACTAACAGCGCTCAACTGCCAACCTCATATTGTTGACTCAGCAAAATCACTGGGATTAACACTTGACAGAAAGCAAAACATGCAGAAACATATTAGTGCTGCGACAAAGGGAGCAACCATTAAGATGAACAGCTTGAGAACATTAAAACTCTTCCTTCCCGCAAATGACTTCAAACTGGAAGTTCAAGCACTAGTAATCCCAAGATTAGACTATGGGAGTGCAACGCTTTGCGGTCTTTCCTGATCATCAACGGCCCCTCTAAGAGCCTTGCTCAATTCAGCGACTAGGCTCATCATGGGCTTAAAAAGAAATTGTCACATTACCCCGACCTCAGAGCTCCAAACAGGCTACCTTTCAAAGCTAGAATTCAACTAAAAATAGCCTGCATGACTCACAAAGCCCTACATCACAATACTCCGAGTTACTTGGCCAAGAAATTGGTGCTCTCTTGTTGCAACAAAGCCTCCAGAAGTACCAGCAATCTTCTTCTGAAAACACAACGCTTTGTCAAAAAAGAAACCTTACAACCATGCCTTCTTTGGAATCGCTCCTAGGATTTGGAATGCACTGCCCTCGGAAACCAGACGGAATCCTTCTTTTACCTTTTTTAAGAATTCCTTACTCTTAAGGGAATACACATGAAACATTGTACATATTGCCCTCAACTGATGTTTGTATTACATGACTTTGGGCCAGATGTACAACAAAGAAAATTGTGCATCTCAAATTGCGACTCTTTTGCGAGTCGCAATTTGCGAGGCGCAATCTCTGATGTGCAACAGTGTATTTACCATTGTTTGCAATTCCCAATAGGGTCGCAAATTGCGAGGCTCATTAATATTAATGAGCCTCTCACAATTTGCGAGCCCATTGGGAATGACAGCCCTCCCAGGGTTGGTGGTCTCCTGGGCTCAGCAGACCACCAAGTATGGAACTGCATTTGAATAAAGCAGCTTTTTTTTTTAATGCAGCTCGTTTTCCTTAAAGGAAAACGGGATGCATTTAAAAAAGAAAAATGAAACCTTTCAGTTTCATTTTATTAAGAGCAGGCAGTGGTCTCTGGGACCACTGCCTGCTCTTAAAAACTATTTTCCAACATACTCACAAAGCGTAAGGGGTCCCCTGGGGACCCCTTTCCCTTTGCAAGTGGTTTACCACCTACTTGAAGTAGGTGGTAAACTGAGAGTATTTCGCGGCTGCCAATGCGATTGCAAAACACTAGTACATAGCATGTTGACTCGGTATTAGGAAGGGACGCCCCTTCCTAATAGCAAGAGTCTCAAATGCTATTTTGCGAGTCATTGACTCACAAAAGAGCATTTGTACATGCTATTACCCTTTTTTGCAGCCGCAAACGGTAGGTTCACCAGTATGTGGCCAGAAAAAAAAGGGTTGTACATCTGACACTTAATTATGTAATTCTGTGTTCTTTTTGTTTCCTACTTTTGACCCATGTAAAGCGCTCTGATACCCACAAGGGTCATGTTCGCGTTATATAAAACCAAACCTTCAAAATAAATAAATTATTATGGTGAAGTGCTCAACAAGAGGAACACCTTGCACAGGTATACACCTGTGACAACGCATTTGTTACAACGCACTACTGTTACAACGCGACTTTTACAATGCATACCATTGCAACGCATTGCGCTGGGGGGCGCTCTAGGATAGGGAATAAGTATAATTTACTATCCAACACCTTCCCTAGGGTCCACGGGGACTGGAGTTAGAATAGTAAATTATACTTACCACTATCCAGCACCTCAAAGCGATATGCGTTGTAATGGTATGCGTTGTAATGGTCGCGTTGTAACGGTAGGTAGTTGTAATAGTATGCGTTGTAACATGGTACATCCGTAGCAGATCACTTGGTCACATGGTCACTTGATCATACAGATTACGTCAGTACAGTTGCAGTTAGAATGTTCTTTCATAGAGTATTTCTGACAATTCTAATTAAAAATTTGGGTCACTAAAGTCATCTCATATGGTTTCAACTTGTTTGTATAGTGGGTTTTGGTGGGTCCCATAATAGAGAGTTGACTGTGTAATCTTTAATGTTCTTCCTGCTTTTGAAGGAGAGGATAGGTTGTTGTGTCATCTCAATCTCGTCTAAAACTAGTGCCCAATGTTGAGCCGCGGGCCATGGCTCAGCCCGTGACGATGCCCACCTCATCATAGCGGGCCGCGGTGCAGCCTGCAATGCCCCTCGCAGGGCCTCCTTCTCAGGTGTGTCACGGTACTGCACTGCTTCCCGCTGTTTCAGCACTGCAGCTACACTCTGCAACTCTTATGTCTAGTTATTGCTCATTAATACACAGTAGGAACACCTGGAGCTGCGGCTTCCAGTACTTCTATTTTTACTCAACGTTTGTTTTGCACATTGCACTGCAGCTTCCAGTATAATCTCCTGGTGTCATCTTGTTACTTCTTCTTCCCATGAGTCATCAGTCTTGTTTCCCAGAAAGGTTCTTTGTTTTACCTTTTCCAAGATGATGATCTTTTCTTTTTCTTATGTGTTGTTTTACCTATGCAAGATGGCAACTGCTTATTTCCTGTTACCTCACTTCCTGTTGCATCACTTCCTGCCTATGGATATTCAAGGGGCTGAATCCATCATTAACTTGCGTTGCAACACTCTTTGCTCCTGCTTGTGTGTCCTCGCTCCTGCTGGTGACCTTTGCTCCTGCCTGGTGTATTTTTCTTCCTGTTGCGCACTTGTGTTTCCAGTTGGTGCTTCCTGTTCAAGTTTGTATTCCTTCAAACCGTCCGCTCCTATTTGGAAATCTTGGGTTTTATTCTCCACTTCTTGTTGGTGTTTGCTTTAATTTGTGGATTCTTTTCTTTCTTTCCGCTTCTGGAGTCTCCGCCTTCAACCGAGGTTTTTCCCCAAGGGGTTTTTTTCCATCTTGGGACTCCACTTGGAAGGCACAGTCTGCACTTGCTTTTCATTGACGGCAGCACCGTGGCTGCAAGAAAGGGTCACCCTTACCTCGGACAGACCAGAACCCTCAAGAATCGAAGTCGAGAAACTCCCCAACATGCCAGAACTGGTAAGAACATTACAAATTGTGCCACCCAATGATTTTTTATATCTCACTGCTAATTGTATTGAATGTTGTGACACAGGTCATTCTGTCCTGGGCCAAGCTCTTCCTTTGTTTGGATTCCTGTAGGGTGTCCCTAGAGCAAAACCATGCCCTTTTATGTGCCTTCTTCACCAGGTTCTTAAGAAACCCCTTCCCCACCACACGTTCAGAAAGGTCCTCAGACTCTCTGAAATAATCCTGTTTCTGTGAACAGTTCCTTCCAAAGTGTAGGAATTGCCCATAGTGCAAGTTATGGGTAATTAAGGAGAGTGTCCTTTCACTTTTCTTCCTAAAGAGTTTGGTGTACATTTGGTTATTGTGTACCTTGATGGTAATTTCATCCAATTCCTGCCTCGGAGGGATGCTAGTGTAAAGAGATGTAATGACCATAGTCATGAGAATCTGTTTGTTTGGGTTGTAAACAATATTATCCACAAATGTAATGGTTTCCATAGTATCTCTAAGATACACCCTTGTGGTTTCAACACTAGGTTTGATGCCACGAGAGTAAATGGGTGCTTTTCAGCACACACACTAAGGAGTGCTGTGCATGGAGTGGGATGAATCTATGCTGTATGTCTCTTCCTTCCTTACAGATTGTTACCAGCCTGTGGGGCCTTAAGTATGGTCATCACACTCCATGCACAGCACACCTTAGCGTGTGTGCTGAAAAGCATCTATTCACTCAAATGACATCAATTTTTTTCTGCCATTTCACTATTCACAGTTTAACAGTTAAAAAAGAAATCCTCATTTAATTACAGCAAGGCTGAAACATGGCGAGCTTTTTTTAGACAGAGATATAGAAGATAATATTTTCTTCACAATATCTCACCTTGATTGTAATCTGTCCTAAGGCCCTTTAAATAAAGCACTACTCGTTTGGGCACCTCAGAGAATTTTTAACTAAGACACTTTTTCACACTCACACCTTCACAAAAAACCCTCTCCCATGTAATCAGGTGTTGTAGCACAGCTGAGTTGTATTCGGCAACCTAGCTAGGAATCTGATGACGAAGCATGCCAACAGCCAGGTTGGTGGGTGAGGGTTCTTTTAACATTAATGGTTTCCTGCACTCCAGTATTCAATAGCAAGTAGGAAATTCTTCAAGGAAAAACCTAATAGTCCGTTCTAGTGATATTCATTCATTATGTTATTTTCTTGTCATAAAGTCTAATATCGCTAGCCAACTTATCTAACTTGCATGCCTGGGGGTTAGTTTCAAAGTAATGGGCCCCTCTTTCTAAACGCTCAGGAGCCTCTTAGTCCTCTAAAATCTCTCTTTTTTTTATCTGCAATTTCCTTAATTAATTTTTCAACTTGCTCCAGGGCAGTTTCCACCCTTAAAACCATCCACTGGAGAGAGCAGTTGTTGGCCACGAAACTAAAGTGCTCTTTGAATTTGGGATTATAAATTAAATGAGTGTTTATTTGCCCTATCTAAAATCTGTAGGTGGAGATATATCCTCCGGGTCTGGCAGCCGTCAGTTTTGCCATTTGTGGAACATCTTCAGATTGATTTCCCTTTGATTAACCTTGTATGACTCTGACATCCATGTGA
Organism: Lissotriton vulgaris; assembly: GCF_964263255.1. Lineage (NCBI taxonomy): Eukaryota > Metazoa > Chordata > Amphibia > Caudata > Salamandridae > Lissotriton > Lissotriton vulgaris. The sequence continues at coordinate 765,121,116 of NC_141689.1, forward strand.
GAATCAGCTTTTCAAAGAATATTGAAATTCACAGGGGCCTTAGGTTATCATCCATTCCATCTTTCCACACATCATGAGTGACAATTATGTTTCAGGTGGATCTCAATCACCTAAGAAGACAGAACACTCCAGTCTGTTTTAATGCACACTTTCGCCAGTTGTTGGTTGACGCCCGTATCCAGGTGAGGGCGTTATTTGTTTTGCTCCTCAAGAGACACATGAAGTTAGATTTAAGATACTGTTCAAGTTTGTTCCCCTCCCCATAGATCGCTCTCCACTTTAGTCCTGATGAAGACCTGCATTTGAGGCCCTTTCGATTGTGCTGGGTAGAAACGTCAATGCACCATTAAAATAAGCCTCAGCAAAGTTTTCTTGAGTCCACATTGGCCAACTATGACTAAACAGCTGTGCCCTAGATGGGATGGAATTAATGTCATATTTATGTATTTGACAGGCTTTTGGATGAAGAAATCTAATTATGAAAAGCATTTCCTCCTTTCCTTTTAACACCTTCACAAGAACCCTCCCTAGCTTTATTTCTATCCCCTAACTCTATGGAGCTTGAGCACTTATTGATTTGTTTTTCAAGTATTTAGGTAAGCTGATCATAAAATTCTTTGTTTTCTATGAATTCCAAATAAAATCTAAAAAAACAGTTGAAGTGAGTTTATGTCTCCTCATTTTCTTCTGAAGCTTTAGCTGCAAATAATCATTTATTTATTTCTTACCTGTGCTTTCTCATATAGTGTTAATAAAAAGTTATTCAATCATTTATTGTTGTTGTGGTTTCTCCCCTGATCGGACCACTGTCTATTTGTATCTGTTATTGCTGTTCAACATAACTGGTTGAAGCCAAGCTTTGTGGACTAATAATGGACTGTGTGTCTTCTCAAAAGAACTTCTTGATACAATAATCTGCTCCTACTACTGCACTATAAACTTACATCCACTATTTTAACCTATAGAGCTGGTATAGAAGTGTTTTAACCAACACTTATCCAGGGCACATAGGGGGCTTTAAGAGCCCCCTTCACTCCTGAGGAGGTAATGTAAGTTATTTGAGTGATAAAAAGGCAGGCAGCAGATACATTACTTAATAGATAAACTTTAGAGAGAACAAGTCAGAAATAAAGAGAGCTGCAAAGTTTTTTCATGGTTTCTGATGTATTCTGTCTAAAGTGAACACAATACCTCAGAGAAATTCTGAATTAATGTATGAAATGTAGACGCTTCAGAAGCGAAAACAGGCATGTGACTGCGCAGAACTAGCACAGCCCATCATGAAACGGCCCCAGGCTGCATAAGTTTCACAAGCAACTTTGCATGAGGTGACATAAATGTTGGCACCTGCCATTGGAATACTTTAATGTAAATAATATACATCCCCTTGCTCCATGGTGGCAAAAGTATCTAAAACTGCTGTTAAGCAAAAGTATTATATTCAGCAGAGCTTTTAACAGGTGCTGTTGTAGTTTGGTTAAAGCTTGAAGTATGGTTATTTGGAAGATGGAAGAAAGTTTAACATTACAAGAATTATATCTGTCAATTCTTTAAAGAAAATCAAAAAACAAAAATAGCTGAAAGCCAGAGAGCAGCAACATACTCCTTTTCTAAGAACACCTCACATTATAAAAGAATGCACTTCCTTGAATGCATTTTTTAATTTGCATCTAACAATGGTCCAGCTTCAAAATGTAGAATTGCAATTCGAGAACACCAGATTGCTCCCAAGAAAATAGTAAGAAACACTGTGTTTTTTCAGTGTCTCTCAGAAATACTGTTTTATATTGAAGTCTCTACTGTGCTTCAATTCCAGCATAGAAATGATCTGACTTCAAAGATCTACAAATCAATTTCCTCACACCTTTTGCAATTTGCCATTCATTTTGAAACGCACTCAACTACCTTCTCCTCTTTTGGTAGTTAATAAATTATTTCACAGTATTATGATTGAATAATTCAACTAGATGTTACAACATTCACTGCAATGTTTTCTTGTTCAGAGAACTGAAACAGAACTTAATTCAACTATTAATCATAATTTTAAATGTCAAGCAAGGGTGGGGGCATGGTCTCGCCAGCGGCAAGATGGCGGCGCGCTGAGCAAGCTCTGTCAGCCCAACCGAGTAATCCAGTATTATCCGATTGCTGTGGGAGGCCTCCTGCCCTCTGGGGTGATCCCTGAAGCTATGTACCCTCACTGAAGTGCTGCACCTTCCTGAGAAGACGACGCCCGAGGCAAAAATGGAACCGGCGCACTGACTGGCGGCCATCACGCCCGGCGGCTCATAAGTGCTCCCTTCATCCCGACCTGCCTGCCTGTGTCTCCTGTTGACGCTGGAGGAGCTGCCTGGTGAACAAACCCCTGGCGGTCGACCTGTGGCGCGATCTGCAGGTCCCGGTCTGCGGCTGGTGACGGAGCATGACCTGCGGGTGAGGCATGGACCTCGGCTGCTCCGGCGCCCGGCCCTATACTGAGCTGCCCGGAATATATGATTTTTCCACGATTACTAGTTCCACGCATGGCATTACCACGCAAATTTTAGTTCGCAAGTGGCTTTACCACGCTGGAATTTTCAAAGAAGGATTATTCCACGCGTAGAAGCGTCAATTAAGCCTAAAAGTCTCTGTAATTAACATAATGAAACTGATCGGCAAAAAAGTATTTCTAGAGTATTTAGTAACTGCTTTTCAACCCTATCGATCGTTTTTCAACATTTAAAAACTACAAATTACCTTAGATTTATTTATTCTTTTATTTTACTGTGCGCTTAAATATATATATATTTTCTATAAAGATTATTTTCTTACCTGTCACCTTCCCGTCTTTCACCAGCAGCCCTTACTTCCATCCACCATTGAAACAAGCGTCAAAACACGTCTACCAAAATTAAAAAAGGACTGCTATTTTGACGTACATGGCACGTCTTTGGGGGAGGCACTTTCCTTTTACTTCGGTGGTACTGAAGTGCTTTTTTTTTAATTTAATTAACCTGCTCCTTTGTTTGTTTGTTTTTTTGGTGGGGAGACCCCCCCAGGCCCACTCCGAGCCCCCCCCCAGCCCTACCAAGCCCACGCAGAACGACTGGAAGGAATACCACGTCTCCCCCCCAGCCCACGCAGAACGTACTTGCATGGTAAAGACGGTCGTGGAAGGCACCCTCGTTGTAAAGACGTTTGCGTGGTAAGTGACCCGTGGCAAATGTTATTAGTGGTAATGCCTTCGTGGTAAATGATGTTTCCCAGCTGCCCGCACAGTGCGCCTGAAGTCGTGGATTGCCCGGCCAGGGGTGATTACAGGTGACGGGCTCGGACGATGATGTTGAGGCTGCATCCTGTGCAACAAGTAGGTAGCTGCATGCAGGGGGCCCTCCCACGGGCCGGCAGACCTACCTTCCTGCCGTTCGCCGGTGTTGATCTGGAGGCTGTCATCCACCACTGTCCCACTTGGCTAGCTTCTGGGCCTTTTTCGCTCTCCTTTCCTTTCCGGTGTTGGGACATCTGCGCTGGACACCTCCCACCCACATCTGGCTGAAACCTTGTCCTGATGGCCTGCGGGCAGAGAGCGATCGTCACTGGGGCCCTTCCCCCATCCCACTTCACACCACGGACTGAGCTGCGACAGGCGGCAGGCGGCCCAGAGGCAGGTCCACTGTGGGGGGCTCGGGCTGAGGCCCATGTTGCAACAAATGAAGTCACGAAGTAAGTTTGGTATAACGGGATTTATTAACAATTAAGGCTTGTAGGCAGACAGGATATAACAAAGCTTACAAGTCAGCCTGTTACATCCAGCCACCCTGCGCAATCCTGATTGCCCGGTCCCCCACGCTGTCACCCGATGCCTGTGGTATAACAGGATTTATTGATAATTAAGGCCTGCAAGCAGACAGGATATAACGAAGCTTACAAGTCAGCCTGTTACATCCAGCAGCCCTGCGCACTCCTGATTGCCCGGTCCCTTGGGCTGCCACTGGACACCTGTGGCCTCCCGAGTGACTGATCTCTGGCCTTCCTGGGTGGTCCTCGTGGACTGCCTGCGTCCCCCATTGACTTGCCCAGTGCTGCCCTGCCACGTCCTGCTGGTGCCCTGCTCTGCCTCATCAGCCTCTTGACCCGGGTCTGCTACATTCCCAAAGAGCACCTATGTGCACTTCTTCCAGCCCAGTGGAGCTACCATGGGAAAAACAGACACCAGGCAGCCTAAGTTCTCCTTTGCAGGGCATGGGGTGGGCAGGGGAGGCAAGATCCCCTCCGAGGCCGGGGAGCAATCAACACAGACTGACCCACCTGGTGAGCATTATGACAGCCTCCAAGCCGTACTGCTGGAGGTAAAATCCAGTCTCAAATCAATTGATGCGAAAATTAACCATCTAACATCATACCTGACCAAGACAAGCAGATGTTTGACTCGCACGACACGCGCCTCGCTAAGGTAGAAGCAAGGGTCTGATGCTGAAGATGCTGGGGCTGCAGAAACGCAGAAGCTCCTCAAAATTAACAAGCTCCTTGATTTGATCCATGTTAAGAACGAGACTTGGAGGTGCGGTCTAGAAGGAAAAACATCCTGGTCGTTAGCCTACTGGCATCCACCATGACCGGTAAAATGGAGGAACATCTAGAGACCCTGCTTAATGACTTCTTCGGTCCAGTCCTATCCGCTCATTTCATCATCGAGTCGGCACACAGGTCACTCTGCCCGCGGCTTCCCCCGGGGGACCTTGCGAGACCCATTTTTGATCGTCTGTTGAATTACCAAGACAGGGACTCCATTCTTCGCAGGGCTCGGGAGCTGGGCAAGATTTACTATCAAGGAAACGTACTGTCCTTTTATCCCGACTTCACCCTGTCCATCCAGGTGGCTCGTAAAGACTTCCTCCCCACCAAGCACATCCCCCAGAAGCTTCATATCACCTATGCCATGCTGTACTCATCAAAACTCCAGATTGACTTTAGGTAAAAGCCAAGATTCTCCACCGACCCAAAGGTTGCTCTCACTTTTGTTAAACAGTTGCAAAAAACCCACAGCGTACCAGTTGCATCAACTCTGAAGATGGCCAGACAAGTGATAATGACCGAATTTAAATTGTCCAGATCTGCCTCATTGTCACATAAGGTTTCTGCTCTCACTCCCGTTCAACAAGTTTCACACAACGTTCCTTGCTTTCTCCACCTACTACTGCCTGTAACCTCTATACACTGTGGCACATAATGATGGGTATGATTTGCATGCCTGCCACTGTTTGTAGGACTCTGGTACACCTGCGTCATCCTGCTACCTTACCTGTGCACTACAATGTAATACTAAGGCTGTATGTTCTATCGCTTAAGCACCCTCCCACTGAACCACACCATGCTTGGCCACCCTGCCACATGGCAAGGGGTTAATGGCTGGGCCCACGCTCCCCATCGGGATGATTCCCATTAATGTAGCTTCTTCTCCAAGTTTGGGTTCCTTGGGCAGGGCGGGTGCAGATACGCAATCTTATTGGGGGGTTGGAGTGGGAGGAGAGGGAGGGAGAATTTTCTCACAAGACTCCAGCACTTTTACCTCCCGCAAGAGGCTTGTTCCTTTTATCACTCTATTTTGTGTTTAGCATGTTGATACGGAATGCATTCTGCAATGTACTGTTCACCACGGTACTTATCTTGGACACTCCTACCTTAGATCAAGGGCGTTCCACTACCCACCCACCCCACGTTACCACATGATGGACACTACATTTTGGATTTGGAACATCAGGAGTCTGAACGACCACCATAAGGCCCGCCTTATGCACACGCAGCTTGTTAGACACAGAGTGGATGACTGTTTCCTTCAGGAGTCGCACCTCCTCCCCGCGACTGCATCTAGGTTACTATGTCGGCACTGGGGCGAATCGTACATCTTCTTCTATTGTAATTATTCACGTAGCATCTCGATTCTATTCTGGAAAGGCCATCCCTGGCAGACTGCATTCTCTTTCATTGACTCGGAGGGCAGACATGTGATTTTTGCTGTCACGCTTTACAATCAACCACTCTACGGCCCTAACACTGACGACCCTGACTTCCTCACACATATCTGGCAGCTCATTCCCTCCCTGGAACCACATTTCCTGATCTGGTGAGGCGACTTTAACATAGCTCCCTCGCAGGCACTGGCCTGTTCCGAAGATCACACCCAACACCCTCAAGCCGCCTCCCTCCTTCACTCAAATATGACGGATAATTCTCGGCTGGATGCATGGTGGAATGACACCCGGAAAGGTGTGAGGGGACCTGTGTCACAGGCTTGCGGGGCTCCTGGTCTCGCCTCAACCTCTGGATCACCACTTGCGATGTAAACCTTGTGGACCATGTCCATGAACCACATGGTCTGCACCTTGTCAGATCATGCTCCGTGCCGGCGGTTCCCGCTCACACTCTGCCGCTTGTTTGCTTGGTGCTTGCCTCCCAATGCTCTCCACGACGCCACTTTTTGCGAAGAGGTTCATGGTGCCATAACTCCCTACTTTGAGCACACCGTCGGCTCCGTTGAATCGCCTTCAGCCTTTTGGGAGGCCTTTACGGTGGTGATCTGAGGTGAGTGCATCACCAGACAGCCTGGAGTGTTGAGATCCATCAGGGGCACTCTCGAGCGACTGGAGAATGACATTAAAACTTTAGGCCTTGAGCACTCTCAGGACCCATGCCCTGACACACGTGCATCGATCAAAGCTAAACTTACCAAATTTCACGAGGAGACGGACAGGGAGGTCGCTTTTATGGGTAGAGAGGCACGTGCCCGCCGTCATGGTGAGGGTGACCGCCCTGGTAAAACTCTTGAGAACCTCATCAGGCAATCGCATGCCTCTTTCTATATTACGGTACAAAAGGGGGTGGTGATGGACGGAGCATCTGAATCAATAAAACACTCACACCCAGTCAAAAGATATGGGTTTAATCCATCACCGTTCTTTAGCTCACTCTGCCACCCCAGTTCAGACATGGCCATATGCAAATCAGTCTGACCCTGTACCTCATGGGAACAGTCCAGCCCGAACTGCCAAGCCATGTCTTCCCTGGACCGGAAACAAGCTTCCGAGGACCAGTTTCTGGCATTCCAGCTGTCTTCAGCCCGGCTTGCTTGAATCCAGTGGCAAAGTGAGCAAGGGACTCACGTCTGAGCATACCCTGCCACACTTATGGCGGCCAAAAGTGGTACAAAAAGGGTTGGTGATGGACGGAGCATCTGAATCAATCAAACACTCACACCCCATCAAAAGATCTGGCTTTAATCCATCACCATTCTTTAGCCCACTCTGCCACCCCAGTTCAGACATGGCCATATGCAAATCAGTCTGACCCTGTGCCTCATGGGAACAGTCCAGCCCGAACTGCCAAGCCATGTCTTCCCTGGACCGGAAACAAGCTTCTGAGGACCGGTTTCTGGCATTCCAGCCGTCTTCAGCCCGGCTTGCTTGAATCCAGTGGCAAAGTGAGCAAGTGACTCACGTCTGAGGGGGCGCTAGAGGGCGCACTGCAGCATGGCCGCACTGCTGTGAGGCTCCTGCAGCCTGGAGCATTGATCCGACCATTGATCCTTATTGATCGTCGCCTGTTTCTACTCTGACCCTGGATCCTTGGAGGGGTGCCGCTGCCCGCACTCGGTTCAACTCCTACGAGAATCGGAGCTTCCCGGCCGATGTTATAGGTGGTTGAAGATATCCTCGACGAACGCTCTGGAGGTGAGGGGCTCTGCGTCCCGGCGTCCCTGCCTACTCGAGTCTGCGGCGCCACACGTGGGGTGAGGGCCCTAACTCGTGTCTCTCGGAGAGACTCCCTGGTGCGGTGCTCTGCTGCGGACGGCGGTTGTGGCCGGTGCTTGGTTCCTGCACTGGCTTGTGCGGAGCTCTGCTGAGGGTGCTGCGCTGTGCTGAGGAGGAGACGGCGCATCGCGGACACCGGACTGCCGGCCGTTGTGAGTGGTGGCCATTGTGCAGACGGGAGTGGCGGGGTGCCTGCGCCTGCTCGTGCCCCCGTCTGTAGTACATCGGTGCCCGCCTGAGAGGTTTGCTGGACATATACGGCTGTGAGGGCGGCGGTGATGGACGGCGCTGAGGGGGTTTACCGGCCATACCGCTGAGACACTGTACAGGCACTAATTGGCGCCATTGCCATCACCGGAGCTGTAGGTTGGTGGAGACGGCCGTGGGAGATGGTCTTTGCTGCTGATGACCTTCATTTGTGAGTGTGCACGCTAGAACATTAACTGTTTGGACGGTCTGCCGCTTGTCTCATCCTGCTCTCTATTGCATGCTGCTTGTTCTGGGGCATGTTAACCTGACGGCTGGGCGGCGTCGCTACTGCTGGTGTTGGGTCCTGCACACTGCCCTTGGTGCTGCTCGGAGATGGAGCTTACTTTCCTGCACTATTGTGTGTTGGGCTGGGTTGCTGTTGTGCCCACACGGGACTACTTCACCTGCTGCCGTGGGGACTATCCACTGCTAATGAAGGAGCGGCCACTTTTGGGATTGTCAGGGTGGGCTATTCCCTGTGGAATGCGTCTGAATTGTGCAGGGGCCTGATCACTGCAGCCCGGTTTGGGACTCTTGTGTGCTGTATATACTGGCCAGGGGACGGAAGGCGCACCGTTTGGATCACGTGGCGGTAAGGCCTGAAGTCTCTTTGGTCCTCATTGTGGACCTTTGTGGGTGCTGCCGCAGTCTGCGGGCGTGTTGCCATGGGGAAACCGGACAATAAACAGCCTAAACTGTCCTTTGATTCTATGGCGGCCAGGAGGGGTGCTCGTCTTGCACACGATCCCCCCCCCGCCTGTCGCCAACGCTACTCCGCAGCCTGTTGCCCCGGACTTCCAGCAGATGATGCAGGAAATGCGACAGGGATTCGCCACCATAGTGGATAAGGTGGATAAATTATCCTCGCGAATGGACGCAGTTGTGCAAAAACTTGATGTGCATGAAGAGCGCCTCACTACGGCGGTACAACGCATTTTGGATCATGATGATACTGCAGCCACTCATACGACTCAACTGGCGAGAATGGAGAATATCCTGCGGGTGATAGCTGCTAAGAATGAGGAGTTGGAGGCGAGAAGTCGGCGTAACAATGTACGCGTGGTGGGCGTACTGGAGACGACGAATGTGGGGAAGATGGAGACGTATGTAGAGAGACTCCTGGTCGGTGCGATTGGAGCGGAGGCGTTTTCTACGCAATTCATTGTGGAGCGGGCACACCGTTCCCTTGGTCCACGGCCAGCCACGGGTGCCCCACTGCGCCCTATCATTGCGCGCCTCCTGAACTACCGAGACCATGACGCGGCTCTTAGGGCGGCTCGCACTGCCCGTACGCTTTCCTTTGAAGGGGTCAACTTCACCATATACCCAGACTTCACGCCGGTGGTGCAGGATCAACGGCGCAAATTCCTGGCGGTTAAGAAAAAATTTCGAGAGCTGCAGGTGGACTATGCTCTGCTGTACCCCGCAAAGCTGAGAGTGACCCATCAGGCAAAGCAGCATTTTTTCACGAACCCACAACAGGCGGAGGACTTTGTGAAGCGCCTCAGGCAAGAACGGGCTGCGAATGACCGACGAGCTGAGGAGGGACAGGAGGGGTTCCAATCGGCGGAGGAAGATGCCTGATCCTGCCTCTTTCTGTGCGGTGGCTGCTGTGCACTCTTCGAACGGATATGTGGATGGCCATTCTCGTTGACTGTACTCTCCTGGCCTTGTACTTTTGTTGATTGCTGAGAGGGTTGACGGATTGGACCAAGTGAGCGCTACTGAGGGTCGCTGGAGGGACGATGGCTGATGATGGTAATACGCTCCAGGCACCCACCCCCCCACTGCGCCCGGGCCGTGCGTACGACCTGCGAGAAGGAGCACGGCGTGGTGTGAGGGGGTGGTCATGTGCACCTCTGGAGGGCACCCGGAAGGGAATGCCCCACTTTTGTTGAGGTTCTTTTTGCGAATGTCTTGTTGGGTGACTGGGGGGATGGGTGGTGGGGTGAACGGGGGTCCTGACAGGTTGGGGTTGGTCAGGTGGGAGGGGGGGAGGCACTGCGTCAACAGTGCGTGTTCCACTTGGAACTTGGAGTTGGGGTGATGCTGGATGCGACTGTACATCGGTCATGACTGCCTATTGGGATTGCTGTTCTGGTTCGTCCGAGACCGTACTGGGTCTGGAATGCCTACATGCGCATAGGGGGGTCCTATGCCTTCTGCTCGTTGTTGCCATTGCCGTGAGGGAGGAGGTGGTCGAAGGCGGGGTCCTCCTGATACGAACATTGTCAATGCCGGTATGATACTATATGCAGAGATTGCATTGTTGTTGGGGCTGAATGCGTGTCTGTTGCACGTGTGTTGTTGTTTGGGGCTGGGAGGGGGGTGTCTGGTTCTGGGGATGGAAGAATGCAGAGATGGATGTGGTGTGAGGTCAAAATGGGGGGTGGTGTATGCGACTGTAACGGTCAACTGCTCTGGGCCGGGGACGCGGGATTGTTCAATGGTTACGTATGTCCCGTTGCACATTGATCACGGATGATGCCAGATAATATATTAGATAGGATATCGATCTTGTCCTGGAATGTGCGTGGGCTCAATGATGCCAGGAAATGTAGGAATGTACTACAATATCTAGATAGACATGCAATACAGATAGCTTTACTGCAAGAAACGCATCTGCGTCGGACGACTGAGCCCACATTTGGAGGGAAATGGGCCACAGTGAGGAAGTTTTCGTCATACTCATCATACGCACGTGGGGCTGTTATACTGATTAAGAAATCACTCTCATTTCAGGAGTTGGGAGTGCGGGTGGACCCAGAAGGGAGATATGTGTTATTGTGGGGGAGGCTTGGGCAGGTCACTGTGCTCTTTGTGAATTGTTACGCACCAAATGTTGATACGCCTGCTTTTTTTCTTACACTCTAGGGTTATGTTATTGCTGTGGAGGCCTCGCACATTGTCTGTGGGGGTGACTTCAATTTAGCAATGCGGGCACTGGAGGACAGGTCGGAAGGGAGTTCTCAGTACAATGTACAAGCAAGAGATGTGCTGCAGGGCATTGTGGAGGAAGCAGGCCTGGTAGATAGCTGGAGATATGCTCACCCGGGGGAGAGAGAGGGTGCGCACTTCATGGCGCAGGCTCGCACCTGGGCGAGGCTGGACTATGTGTTTCTGTCAAGGGGACTTGTAGTAGGATTACATGAGGTGGTACATCTCCCCAGAACGTACTCTGACCATTGCCCGGTTAAGGTTATGCTGTCGGTGCCGGGGCTTCACAGACCGCGACCACCCTGGAGGCTCTTTCCTTCTGCCCTATTAGATCCCATTTTCAAGGCGGAGCTTGGGGAGGAAGTGGAGGCTTTTTTCCCAAGGAATAGGGGATCTGTAGATAGTGTGGAGGTGATATGGGAGGCGTTTAAGGTAACGATCCGGGGTGTTACTATCTCCAAGAGCTGTGGTGTGCTTAAGACCATTGTTCGTACTCTCGCAGGGTTGGAGGCTGACTTAAAACTACTGGACCGTAGAATGCAGGCTGGCTCTGATCCCGAACTTATGTGTCAGTTTAGGGACAAACTGTCCGAGTATGAGGAGGAAGCGGCCAGGGAGGTAAAGCACAGGGGGAAATACTGGACGGCGAGGAGGTACTGCGAGGGTGAGAGGCCTGGGAAGGTACTTGTCGCGCTCACGAGACACCAGAGGTATAGTGCAGATGTTTTGGAACTGGTCTTGCCGGATGGTACGCGTTGTCGGGACACGAGGGAGATTCAGGAGACGTTTGTGCAACACTACACGCAGTTATACACTACACAGCAAGCGGAAGAAGTGAGATATGGGGGTTTTCTCGATGATCTGGTGCTATGCTGGCTATCGGACGATCACAGGGCGTTCCTTGGTAGGCCCCTTGAGGTAGAGGCGATCAGAAGCGCCATCATGTCTCTGAATAATGGAAAAGCTACGGGGTTGGATAGGCTCCCTGCCGAGTTTTACAAATGTTATGTGGATATTATGGCTCCGGTGCTCAGAGAGGTCTTTGAGGAGTCCCTGGAGGTGGGGATACTACCAGGGTCCATGAGGGAGGTGGCTATCACCTCATTACTTAAACCGGGCAAGGATCCCCTAGACGTGGGGTCCTACCGGCCTCTCTCATTGCTTAACTGCGACGTCAAGATATTGGCGAAAGTGTTGGCGGCACGGCTCTCAGAGCTTATGCCCGTCATCGTATTGCCGGATCAGTCCGGTTTTGTGCCTGGGCGGGCGACTTCGCATAATCTTCGAACGTTGTTCTCCCTGATCCCGACGATAGCTCCGGACCTCCCTGTGGCCGCCGTTTTCCTGGACGCTACGAAAGCGTTCGATTCTGTGGAATGGGGTTACCTGATAGATGTTTTATGTAGAATGGGGTTCCCTCGGATCTTTATTTCATGGGTCAAACTGTTGTACACTGAGCCGGTGGCGAGGGTGGTCGTGAATGGTGTGCTCTCCCCCCAATTCTCAATCACGAGGGGGACCAGGCAGGGCTGTCCTCTTTCTCCCCTTTTATTTGCTATTGCCATAGAGCCTCTTGCATGTAGAATTTGCCAATTGCATAAACAAAGTGCGTTTAATTGTTTTCAGTGCCAAATAGGGATTTCTTTATATGCAGATGATGTTACGTTATATGTGAGAGATCCGCAGGCTAATCTCAATGCGCTACTACGAGAGCTTGTTGCCTTTGGAGGTATTTCTGGAGTACATATTAATTGGCAAAAATCGCAATTTTTCCCGCTCACTGCAGCGGTTCACCGATTCCCGCTAGACTACCCTCTGGAGTGGTGTGATTCGGATCTACGTTATTTGGGCATTGTGGTATCTCTGGACAGGGAGGAAACTATTCGGCTTAATTATGGCATCGCTATTACTAAAATGGCGGATAACATCGCCAGATGGATGTCTTTGCCTCTGTCTATGGCGGGAAGAGCGTCACTAGTAAAAATGGTGATCCTACCCCGCTTCCTGTACTTATTTCAGAATATTCCCTATCACCCGGGGGCGTATTTTTTCAAGCGTCTCCGTTCGGAACTGATTTGTCTGTTCTGGGGGGCAAACAACCGAGATTGACATGGTCTACCTTAACGCTGCCCTATGATAAAGGTGGCTTTGACGTCCCTGATTTTGAAATTTATTATGTGAGCGCTCAAGCGCATTATGCATATCACTGGATGCGTCCCACGCCATTTATGCCTCAGATAGCTGCTGAACAGTGGGTTGCACATCTTCTGCCATTAGAGGGCATGGTGATGGGAAATGTCGGGGATGTGGATACGCACCAGACTACGGTGACTTGCACGGTCGATGCTTGGAAGCGTGTTGCGAAGGCATTAGATCTCGCATTCCTCTACTCGCCTGCGCTACCCCTAGCTTATCATCCTGCCCTGTCCTTGTTACAGGAGACAAGGTTTCAGCGCATGTGCAAACGCCTTGGGATGCTCACATGGGGGGATCTGTTCCGTGAGGGCAGTTTTCGTACCCGTGAACAGTTTTTTGGGGGAATGGAGTCTTCTCCTTTAGATATGTTTTATTATGTTCGGTTACGGCAGGGCCTGCGGACGCTGCTACCTGGATTCCCTAAGGAACCGGGAGTGGCTTTACTGCTTCACGTGATGTTAATTTCCGACGGACGTCACCTGGTCTCTAAATTATATGGCGCCATCAGGAAACAGCGAGATGCACCGGCTAGTCGTGTGCGCGAACAGTGGAACATTGAGCTCGGCCTCACCATATCTGATGAGCAATGGGCCTACTGTTGTGGCGTGACTGCCAATATCTCGCCTAGCTGCCGTCTAAAAATCATACACTATAAATTCATAGAAAGATTCTATTATACTCCGGCTAGAAAATTCAGATTCCGATTAGCGGAGGACGATAGATGTGCTCGTTGCCGAGCGGCGGGGGCAGATTTCCTCCACTTGGCATGGGAATGTGGGGCCATTCATGAGTATTGGGTACAGGTCCATGACGCCCTACAGGTCATGACTGAAGATGCGGTGTTGTTTGACCCCGTAGTAATGCTTTTGGGGTATACTAAGGAGGTGCCGGCACTTTATCGTAGATATGTGGATGTGGTTCTACTGCTGGCAAAACGGCGAGTGGCCTGCTGTTGGGGTCGGGGCAGGGTGCCACGATTCAAGGAATGGCTGGGCGATGTCATCTATTGTCAGGACCAGTACAATGTATATGCCGAAATGATGCCTGTGCGCTGTAGGCCTAAGGACTTCTGGAGCCCGTTGCAGGTATACTTACTGACCAGGGCTGTGCAGGATTCTGAATCGGAGAGTGAAGATCGGGCTGGAATTGGTTTGGAGCGCGACGCTTACTGGAAGACCAGCTATACCTATCGGATAACATGAACCACAACGGATGGGGCTGTTTCTATGCCCTGCTAGTATGATGCTTGAGTGGGTCATGCTGTATAGTCACTGGGGGTATGGTGATCGGCTACTGAGTGCTTTGTTGGGGATGCTAGGGGTACCTCAGCCGAGCAAGTTTCGAACTGTGGGTGGACATTAATTACGTTGGTACTAGTGGCCTACATTGACGTGTGCATGCTTTAGTTCCGCAATACTGTGGTTCCTAAGTGTTCTATGCTGATGTGTTGTACACCGCTTGCTTGCAGAATATCTGTTCTTGCATTTGTCTATATTGTACTATGCCCAGGCATGGAAACCTGACTTTTAACATCTGCTGCTGTAATATATTGTCCCTGTGTCTACGCCTGATTCGTATATGCACCACTGATGTCCCCTGCTTTTTCTTCCAATAAAGGTTTAAAAAAAAAAAAAAAAGTGACTCACGTCTGAGCATACCCTGCCACACTTATGGCGGCCAAAAGCGGTACAAAAGGGGGTGGTGATGGACGGAGCATCTGAATCAATCAAACACTCACACCCAGTCAAAAGATATGGGTTTAATCCATCACCGTTCTTTAGCTCACTCTGCCACCCCAGTTCAGACATGGCCATATGCAAATCAGTCTGACCCTGTGCCTCATGGGAATAGTCCAGCCCGAACTGCCAAGCCATGTCTTTCCTGGACCGGAAACAAGCTTCCGAGGACCGGTTTCTGGCATTCCAGCCGTCTTCAGCCCGGCTTGCTTGAATCCAGTGGCAAAGTGAGCAAGGGACTCACATCTGAGCATACCCTGCCACACTTATGGCGGGCAAAAGCGGTACAAAAGGGGGTGGTGATGGACGGAGCATCTGAATCAATCAAACACTCACACCCAGTCAAAAGATCTATATTACAGCACTGTGTGATGATGCTGCTGGCATAACAACTTCTCCTACAGAGATCACTGCCAGGATCTCTGCCTTTTACAGCTATACACCGCTGGAACGAACGGCCCTGGATCAATACTTTGATGCCATAGAACTGCTGTGCCTCAGTAACAACCACCGGGACTTCCTGAATGAGCCATTCACCCAAGAGGAAATCTCCACAGTCATTGCGGGACTCTCGTGCGACAAGGCTCCTGGTTCGGATGGACTCACCCAAGCATTTTATAAACAATACGTGCCCCTCCTTGTCCCACATCAAGCCACAATGTATAATGACTCTCTCGAACGAGGCAGTTTCCCAGATCTCTCCTCGAGGCTTTGCTCACCCTTCTCTTGAAACCGGACACACCTTCCAAGTACTGCGATTCGTATTTCCCGCTGTCACTAATCAATATCAACAATCAAATCTATGCCAAACTATTGGCTAACCGACTACTCCCGCTCATGTCATTGATAGCTCGCCCTGACCAGACAAGCTTCATTCCAGGGTGCGCCACCTCTCACAACCTTTGAACCATCTTCTCGGTCCTCCACCAGATCAACCCCACACTACCAGCTGTGGTTGCTCTATTGGATGCCACTGAGGCCTTCTACATTCAGGAGAGGGCCTTACTTTTTTACCTTCTCCCTTGATTGGGTTTCAGTCTAAACTTGGTATGTAAGATACAATTGCTTTACACACTCCCCACCGCTTGTATGAGGGTGAATGGACAGGTCACTGACCCCATTACCATCTCAAGAGGTACCAGGCAGGGCTGGCTCTTTACCCTCATGCTTTTTGCCATCAACATGGAACCTCTGGTGGCGCGATTGCGGCAACATCACACACACCAGGGCATAGACTTCTTGGCACGTGCTCTTGTCACCTCAATGTACACTGATGATGTCACGATGTATATCCGAGAACCTCAGGAGAATCTTGCACCCATGGATAGGGAGGTAGTGCAATTTGGTTGCCTCTCTGGAGTCCAGGTTAACTGGAGCAACTCGGTCCTTTTTTCACTCATGGACGCTACAAATCCCTTCACTCCTGATTACCCTTTTGTACGAGCGTTGGGCCCCACTAGATACCTCAGCATTTGGCTGAGCAGGGACGTGGATGAACTTTTGTAGTCCAATTATGGCAGGACAATGGACTGGCTGGAAACCAAGATCTGCTTGTGGCAAAAACTCCCCTTGTCGCTGGCTGGGCGCATTGCCATCGCTAAAATCGTTGTGCTCCTGAAATTTCTGTACCTCTTTTTAAATATCACTATCCCGCTCACTGGACAATTCTTCCAAAAACTTTGCTCCAACATTATCACTCTGATCTGAGCTGGGCGCCAGCCCAGAATTGCTTATGATATTCTAACTCTACCTCTGGTCCGGGCAGCATGGGGCCCCCAATTACAAACTGTACGCGCTGTGTGCCCAAGCCAGCTTTCTCCACTTCTGGCTCCAAGCGACACCCTTCCAGCCTCATGTGGTGGTTGAGACGGACCTTGCCACTCCGTGACAGATGTAGACCGCACTATTTCTCCCACCCAAACACCCGGTGGAGAGATCGACATGGTTGAATGCCTGCGTTGGGCTTGGGAAGGGCTCCGTAAATACACGACATCAGCATGCTCTAGGCACCATCCATTCAACTCGCTAGCAATCCTTCATTTCTCTAATTGCAGACAGCAGGCATGGTCCGCCGCACAGCTAACTTAGGTATTACACCATATCCTACATTTACCCCAACAATACGTTTTTCACCCTTCGTAAGCACACTGCTCCACTCGATAAGCTGTTCTACTATCAGATCAGAGCGACATGCAGAGCGTACAACCACGCATTCCCACGCGCTCCCCTACCCAATGCAGCCCTTGAATTTGTCCACTCCTCAAGGTCACCACAAAAATTGGTCACTAGACTATATGCTCTTACACTTGCTGCCTCCCCCACCAGCAAAGAAAGTACCCGCAATACATGGAGCGCTGACTTCTGCTGCAACCAGATAAAGCACCTCTTCCCTAACTATCGCCTGAGGCTCATTCACTTTAAATACCTGCATAGACTCTACTGCACCCCTGGACCATTACACAAGATGGGCCTGATAGAAAGCAACAGATGCATACGCTGCGCAGCACCTGGCGTGGATTTCGCACACCTGACCTGGCTGTGCCCCATGGTTTGCTCGTATTGGCAGGAGGTGTGCACCGCCATCAGTGACATTACACTTTACTGCATCACCCCTGATCCCCTGCTATGCCTCCTAGGCTATGTCAAGCACATGTCAGATGCCAAGCGCAAATTAATTGCGATGATCCTGGTCCTTGCTAAGCGCCAGGTGGCCATCCATTGGTGGCGCAAACTGGCGCCTTCGGTTAAGCGCTGGTTGGACGATGTGGCCCACTGCCAGACACTCCTGGGTGAATTCTGGGAACTGATGCCGGCGGCCAGTAGGCCCCCAAAGATATGGCACCCTTTCTTCTCCTACCTCCAAGGACTGGCTTCTCCTGACAGTCCAGTAATTGTACTCCTTCGCACTGACACACAGACTGCCTGTGGCGACGCTGTGGATGCCAACCTTGCCCTTGCCACGACCACCTGCATCCCTCCTACTGTGCTACAAATATAACTTATCGCAGATGTCTCATAAAGTGTGAAGTTTCAGTCATCAATTGCCCTGTAATGTGGATTTTATTTGTCATTAAAATTATTATTGTATTAATTGATGGATTGTCAACCTGTAACATGCCATAATTTCTTTCTCTGAATAAAGGTTTTGAAAATCGAAAAAAAAAATATAGTCAAGCAAAGGCTAATTTGTAAAATAGAAGCCACAATGCAGGGGCCCAAAGTTTTTCTTAGAAGCCCCCTAACACTGAATTCTGGGGTTGCCCAATACCAAGATTCCACCTCCTGGTTCTTTCAACCAAGACCCCGCACTTCTTGACTCTTTATATCACTCTTGGGGGTTCTGTTTTAACCCTGCTATCTGCATTTGCCACTCATTTCCTATCTTTTGCATTTTTCCCTTTTCTGCCTATCTTTCTTTTGTTCTGTGTCTAAAATTGATGAAGAAAAATAACCCCTTTTCTCCACTACCGGCAACTACCAGTGCAAATTAAGAACTGCCTTCAAGGAGACATTTCAAAATGGATAATACACGATCTACAGTTTAAGGCTCATATTATATTTTCAGCACTCTCTAGTAAAATGCTATTACAGAAGAAAATAACCTTGTCTTGTAGGAGACATTTCAGAGACTTCTGTACAGCTGTAGGTCCACCCATGTTTGAGAGTTGGAAGCCACCTCTGGTTAAAATTCTTGTGCTGAAGCTCAAAACTCAGGAGAGGACCTTAGATCTCACTAATCTGAAGATAGGCCCTTTCATAAAGTCTGGGAGATAGATTATATATTGGTGTATAACGGAGCTCACTGAGGGCTTGTTTGTTTTCCTGTGACAGTCAAACAGGTGCTATGACCCTTTTGCAAATTATTAATTAAGAATTTAGCTGCCCCCTACACACACCACTATAGCCTAAACCGAGAACGATAATACCATCGATTAGCAATTCATGAATATCAGAATATAAAGAAGGAAAGATCTGCATGAACAGTTTCAGGTATCTGGAATTGAGACAGACTCTGTCTACATGCCATGAGTGTGTTGATGATTGAGCCTGTTTTTTGGCATTACATATGACAAAAGTGTAGGAGTGCACATAACCTCCTCCACCTTTTCCTATTTTGTACATGTCTGGATTCCTCTATGTTCTTCATTGACAAGACCACTGGTGGGGCTTGGATGTCTTGTTGTTCCTTCTACGCAGTGCTAGAGTCTGATGGATGGGGAACAATGTTCATCAACTCCAAAAGTCAAGGAAGGTATTCCTTGCCCAGTACTTACAATGAGCAAACTGATGGATAGTGGTAATTAGGGACAGATGCCTTTTTATCTGCCGTCCTAGGTAAGCAAACTAGCTCTCATGAACAGCAGTCAGCTCCCTCACACCTATGGCCCCTACCTCCTCTGAATAAAGTTTGTGTGTTCTGCAGGTATGTTGTTTAGTATATGTGCTATTGCTCTGTATGACTTCATGAGCACAAGATGTAAGAGCATCTCTGTTGGCCCCTATTAGTGTAGCTGTATCAATGTAGTACATTGTGATTTTAGTTGGATGTTTTTGAGATCTCTTTCTGTGAAGTAGACTGTGCCTCAGAACATCGGTTCATTCCTACCCCTCCCTCCTCCCACAAAGCTCCAGGAAGGACAACACACGGAGAACATGCCAGCTGCACTGCACGCAGGTTGCTAGAGAGCCATAAGGTATCCACCACTGAGGCTAAATCACCCCCCACCACACATGATTGATGTGCCTTACTGTGTCTACTGCATCTGTGGAGTCTGTGGAGAGGCAGTCGAACCGGAACATGAATGTCGCTAACTCGCTCTGGATTAGTGCCACCCTGGAGCTTAGGAAGAACCACAGGGCAGCAGCGCAAGGTCTCCTTTGGGTCAGTGGGAGCAGCGTCAGCACATACGAGGTGCCAGCGGCACCCAGAGGGCTGAAAGGCTTACTGACTGCTTAGGAGTGCACAGAGGAGGAGGAGGAGGAGGAGGAGGAGGAGGAGGAAAGATTGGAGAAATACCTTAGCAGCAAAGAAACCTCACACACAGAAGTAGGGGGCTATCCCTGATGGGGGGAAATATCATTTTGGCAAAATAGATTTTAAAAAAAAAGCTAATAACTTAACAGAGGGAGGTTAAAAAACATCTCTTTAAGCAGCCATTAAATACTCCCCCAATCGGTTTGCCTGCCATTCATAGTACATAAGGAACTTACCCCCTACGTCATGTGGGTTGACCTAAAGAAAAGCCCAGGAGAGAGGCTCAAAGGACAGGGAGAACACAAAATAAATAATATTTTGGAGCATTAGGTAAAAATTACACCATCCTTGAAATCTTTCTTTAAGGTTTTACAACATGCAGTGACTCTCCAAGACCAGGAGCAAGCTGTTGTAGGGAAGGCGGGGATAAACTAATTATGATAATGATGGCCACCGGGGGGACTCACTCAAGGCCAGTGTTGCATAATCAGGATATATGGTCAAATGGCATTTATACAGAGGAAGCGCGTCCCAGGGGGATGATCCTTCTCAAGACAAGGATGGGGGAAGCTCCCACTAGAAATAACCTTAAAAAAACCAGGAGAAGAAAAAAATAATGTGAGACCTCAGTCAACTCCTCAGAGATTATGCTTTTGTCACTCAGTATCAGAAGCAAATCAAGGGGAGATACACGGTTTCTGTGAGACCTTAGAAAAAAAGATTGACATTCTGTCTGTGAGTACACAAACGTTTGAAACTATGGTGGGGGATCTGAAAGAAGACCTAAATATTAGTAAAATGGACTTAAAGGTGCTACGACGTGATGAGCAGAGATTGCAGGATAAATTGGAACAGCTGGAAAACAATTCAAGAAGAAATAACTTGAGGGTACTGAACATCCCGGATGGGAAGGAAGGTGATGATTTGAAAGCTTACGTGGTTTCGCTTATAAAGACATTGGTTCAGATCGGTGAGAGTGAGGCGGACATTGTTAATATATATCCAACGGGTACATGGAGACCATTTCAGGAAAAACTTAAATAGGGTTAAGTCAAGAAAGATCCTCATTAACTTTCAAACGTACGCCTTAAAGGAAAAAAATCTTTCTATGTGCATTAAAATCGAAGATATTAATGGGTAAAGATTTCCCGTTTAAAATTAGATCAGAACTATCACTGGTTAGCTTAGATTGACAATGTAAGTTGGGAAAGCACTTAGATGAATTTCAAAAAGTAGGGGCGACAGCACAGCTCAAATTCCCTGCATCCCTGAGAGTAATGCATATTAATAAAATGCATATGTTAAGAAGCCCAAAAGAGGCAGATGATCTATTACTGGCTTTTAAGAAAGGAGGAGCAGGAAACTAGAGGATGACATGCATACAAGTAGAGCTATAGGTTAGGATTACAGTTATATTTTTTATTTTCTCAGGGGTATTGGTGAGGTGTAACAGGGGTGTATAGATATGTATGTATGTTGTTTCTTGGTGGTGGGTGTTGTGGCACGAAAAATTAAAATTTGGACTGTCATAAGGTCCAGGAAAAAGAACGGGTGCGTTCTCCAGGGGAAGGGGGGAGGGAGAGGGTTGTGCATTGGATGGGGACGATGTGAGAAAAAATGATAAACATTTCCTCAAAAAACTCAGAGAGACATAAGGTATTTAGAAGCATAGGGGTATTTCCATTCAGATTTTGAAGTGGAAAATAAATGGTGTACGCTTGAAGTGGAGGTGGAACAAGATATTACAGTACCTTAGAGATTCTCCTGCTGAGATTTTGATCCTACCGGAGACAGATGTGGTAAAAAAGGAATATGTTGAGCGATTAAGAAAGCAAAGATGGGCACAACAGACAGTATGTATAGATCAGAGCGCAAATATAGGAGGGCTAGCAATAGTAGCGGGAAAAAAAGCAAAAATATGGATATTGGATATGAGGGTGGATAAGGGGGACAGGTGGATCATAGCAAACATAACAATGAGTGATAGGCCACTAACATTAGTAGGGTATTATGGTCCAAACGACAATGATTGTGAGCCACTTAAAAGCATGTTTTCACATTTGTTAGATTTTTCAGGTCCCGTAATTGTGGCAGGACATTTTAACACGATAATGGACCGAAACTTAGATAAATGAAATAAAAGTAGAGCTGTATCTACTCCTAATTCGCTAGCTTATTTGAAAGCTATAATAAAACAACATGCTCTTTGTTACCTATGAAGAGAGAGGTTTGGAAGTCTGCAGGGTGCCTCATTCCATAATAAGAAATATGGCCACAGATCAAGGATTGGCTACTTTTTAGTGAATTGGGGACTTGAAGAGGATATTCTAGACATGGTGTATAAGACGGCCCATCTCACAGATCATTCGGCAGTAACAATAACAATTCAGGGCACTAGCAGGTTTATGGAAAGGATGTGGACTCTAGATTGTGCCATACTGGCAGATACCGAAGTAATGGAAAATCTGAAGGTAGAAGTAAGTGAATTCATTAGGACTAACAGTGGGTCAGCTTCTACTAGTATAGTATGGGTCTCACTAAAAGCATTTATTAGAGGTAAGATTACAACACAGTCTACGATGGAAATAAACAATACAGGAATGAAGTGTCTCGGTTAGAGAATGAAATGGAAAAGTTAGAGGCTGAAATAATAGGAAGTCCAGCAGATGAGGGTAGGACTGCAGTAGAGAAACAACTGCATTTATTGAAAAACAAAATGGAAGAAATCCTCCAAACTCGTATAAAAAAAAGAGGAACGCTAGCAAGCTAGCCATTTTGAGTATGGGGAGGGAGCAGGGAAGCTTTTAGCTTGGAAGATCAGGGTAGACCAGAATAGGATTTGAATTACGGAAATCAAGGAGGAGCAGTCTGGTGATATTCTGAGCAGCGAGACAGAGGTAGAAGAGGCATTTAAAGATTACTTCCGGGTTTTATACTCAGAGGAGGGACTAACAGCAGTACAGGAGGTAAATGGTTGGTTAGGAGACTCTATTAAACTCCTAGATGCTGCCCAGCAAAAGTTTTAAACCAGGGTATCACACAGGAGGAAGTTGGTATGGCCATACAGTCAAGTAAGAGATGAAAAGCTGCCGGGCCCGATGGTATACCAGCGGAGATTTATAAAATCCTTGGAGAGGTGTTAAACCCACATCTGACAATAATGATCAGAGAGATATTAGATCAAGGGTCACAACTACCAAACTCGAAGAATTATGCGATAATTATTCGTATTTTGAAACCAGGAATGGACCGTACCAGGTGTGATTCTTATAGACCGATATCTCTCCTGAATACAGATTCCAAAATCTTTACAAAAATCCTGGCAGGGAGATTAAGTGAGATAGCCGGATATGTAAAACATAAAGGACCAAAAAGGGGTTACTAAAGGAAGATATTTACATGAGCTAACACTTGGGTTAATAGGAGCTATTGATTTTGCAACAAACTTATTTGGCCCCCTTAGCAGTAATAACTTTAGATGCCGTAAAAGCCTTTGATAGGGTAAGGTGATCTTATTTGTTTTCTGTTTTAAAAACAATATGAGCTTGGGGGTAATTTTGTTAGAGCAATTCAACTAATATACCATGATTCTCAGCAAGAATCTAAGTGAATGAGAACCTATCCTCATATTTTAAAATGCTTCGAGGCACAAGACAGGGTTGCCCCTTATACCCCCTCTAGTTTAACTTCTATATAGAGCCCTTCGCACATAAAATTAGAACGGCAACCAACTTTCCTCCTTTCTCCCAAGGGGAATGAGTGAGGAAGGTAGCATTATATGTAGGTGATTTTATGATCTTCTCCTTGGGCTATGCAGAGGCTCTGCCGGCAACTATACAGTTGGCTTTAGAGTTTGGTAAGTTGTCAGGTTACCAAGTAAATGAGTGGAAAACAAAGGTTATGGTATGGAATCAGAGAGTGGAGAATCGGTTGATTAAGAAGGAAATGCGATACCTGGGTTTAAAAATCATACAAAACATAAATAAAATTTCTGAAATAAACCTAGATAAAATATCAAGAGAAATTGTGCAGCTCATGAAGTCATGTGCAAATCTTCCCCATATGATTTCTGAGAGGGCTAATCTGGTCATGATAGCGATATTGCCAAAAATAATTTTCTTATATAATACGATCCCCTGCATTTTGAGAAATCCTCAATGTATAAAATCCAGCAGGTAATAAACACTTTTATTTGGGCATATGAGAGGATCAGGACCTCTTGGAAAAAGTGGTGGTGAAAAAGGGGGAAAGGGAACTAGTCCTACCAGACATACAATATTATGCTTGGGCCGTTTAACTGACTAACTCCAGAATGCTTTTTAACACACCCGATGGAGTAGAAACAGGAACTATGCTTTCAGTAATATTAAAAGGAAACAAGGTGGGCGTAGATGAGTTCCTGTTTAAATTTGGAGACCCAAAATACTTTTAAAAAATCTAATTTAAAGTGCTTAAACAATGGCGATAATCGTGTACAATATCAGACAACGGTTAAAACTAGATTAGTATTCCCATTTTGCCCCTATTTGGGAATCACCAGGGACCCCAGAGTGTCTTAAAGACAAACTGGCACTGCTCATAAAAAATGCAGGCATAGGGGTCTGGGGAGATCTTACCCAAGAGGGTAACCTTGCACCATGAAATTAATTAAATGCACTATTGGGGGGGCAAAATTTCAAGATTTAAATATATAAAACTGAAAAGTTGGTAACAAAGCCGGACACTGCCATTGGGTATGAGAAACGGTTTAGAAGAACAACTGATCAGAGAACCCCGAAAAAACAAGCAAATCTCAAATTGGTATTGGGAATTACAAGACACCATGGATGTAGATTTCAGTTTGGCAGAAGAGCTGTGGGGAAGATGCTTTCTGAGGGATACAAAATATGTGGTAAGTATCTATGTGTACATTATATCTTATTGTAAAGCCTGCTTTTTTATGACGAAATCACCTTTTTTCACTCCACAGGGTATACATAACTCCAGAAAAGTTGTCAAAGATGCTCAAAGGAAGACCTATTATATGCGCAAAATGTGGTCTAGAAAAAGAGATGGATGTTTATATGTTTAACCAATGCCCAGAAATCAGGTGGTTTTGAAATGACGTGGAAATGAGTCTCAGGTATTTTCGGCCTAAAAATTAAGGTAAGCCTATCACTGAATATTTTTGGAGTAATGGAAGGATTTCTAGGCATTGCCAGAGATCTGTTGTTTCATGCAATCATATTGGCCACAAGAGAAATCTGCCGTAAATGGGTGGGAGGTATCCGACTCTGCATTTGGAGTGGTTAGACTCCCTTTTTTACATGGCTAAAATGGACTTATTAGGGAAAGACTCCAAGAGAAAAAAGATTTTGGGTGCTGCTACAAGCTTGGGGAACTAGGGTGTAGAGGGAAGGAATGGGTAATGAGTTATAGATCTGTCCAATGATTACACCTGTAAAACTCTCCAGTCTCGCTGCAGTGCCTCCAGTTTACATTTGACGCAGCCGCCGTAAATCGGACATTCTGAGAGAGATGTACCCGCAAGGAGGAAATGTCTATATCCGGATGCCCTTATGTGGTCTGTCTCACTTTTTCGCATTATTGGGCTGAGGCAATAGACACTAGAACCTGAAGTGAATGAGGACAAAAGAAGAAAAATGCTCCAGTAAGAAGCCTACAAAAGCAAACTTTACTTTGTTTGGTTAGCCATCTGTATTTTAAATGATACATGTATGTTGCTTCATCACTGACCTGCCATCATGAGATGGATTTAGGGTAAGTACTGGCCCAACAAGGCAAGCACCTGATGAAACTCTGGGCTTCGGAAAGATTCTACAGTGCAGTTAAGGGTGAGCTCAATCCCAGACCTGATTCTTTCACTTATCCACTTAAGGCCTGTGACAAGATAGACAGAGCAGCTGGATGCTTAAAGCTTGCCACATTGTGCGGTGAAAATTACCCCTTGTTTGCTCTCATTGAAGAGACGCTGAACTCCATTGACAAGGGAATAGGCCCTAGTGTCACGTGACTTGCATGTAAAGCTGAGATGAAAAAGAGCCACTCTGATGAGTCAAATGGCCAGCTAGAGAAGTCATATTGTTTGATAAGGTCCCAAGATGTGCATGTAATCCCCTAAGCAGTGACATTCATTTATGGGTTTGCTCTTCTGCATCTTTACGACGTCCAAATGCTGCATTACCTAAAGCGGGCAGAGACACCTGTTTTTCAAGATCAACTCGTACTGTGGTCGGATTTACACTTAATGATGCCACTGAGTTTGCTAGTGCACAATAAAACCTTACGATTTACTGTACTGCCTGTATCTGCATATTGATACAAACAATAAGTTGTCTCATTTACTTGCAGGACTCTTTGTGTCCAAGCTATTGGATAGTTATGGCCCTCATGAGTTTGGGATATTTTGAAGTCTCTTTCAGTCAGGCTATCACTAACACAGAGTTGATGAACGATTTTCGAGCTGCTCCCTGTATGAATTAGGGTCCTCGTCTATAAGGAGAGTGTACCCTGTCATGTGGGCCCACTTCATACAGAAACCTTTAAATTGTGAGTGGTAGGGTCAAGCATATACATATTTCAATTGAATTTTGAGCTAAACACAAGGTAATGAATCCATCCCTGCATTTCTTTCATCCCCCGATAGTACATTTTCACTAGTGTGTTAATCAATTGGTACTCCCAATCAGTGTTCATCCACAAATACCAGGAACCAAAAGGTTTTGGGGCAACTGGACTCTCTTGTCTAAACTACCAGACCTTATTGCTAACCTTCTTTTGAGAGGGTTTTTTGGACGTATTCAGAAGCAGCTTTCAGTCACGCTTAGCTACCTTAGCTGGATGCTCATAGCTATCAAGAACAGATAAGCCAGAAGACAGTCAAGGATAATGCCTAGTTGCACTATCCGGACCCCAATTAATAAAATGTCCCATTCCTGGAAACTTTAGAAAGACTCTGAGGACTGGATTAAAATGGGAGAGGGCCCACTGTATTGAAGTTTGCGTAACTGAAACGGACTGGTGCCAACGCGTGGAGTACCAGTCTTTCAAAACAGGAGCTGCCCTAAGAAATTGGATATGATCTAGGGTCTTTTGTGCACTTATAGGGGCTAGTAAGCACAAGAAAACCATTGTGGAAGTGGATCAGTGTTGCTGTTTCTATTTCACCTGAGGGGGTACTAATAAACATGTACATTAGGAAGCCTTCGAACACGACAATTATTGCCTTCCTATATGCATGTATATATGTAATTTGGTCTGCTCATCCACCGGCATATACTGTACGATCAATCCATCAACTCCATCTGCTGCATACTGAGTAAGTGTTTAAGAAAAAGAGTTCTAAAAAAAGAAAAGGAGAAAATGAAAATGAGAGGGCATTGTATTTTCGATACACTGCTATAGACCTATATGGATCCTGCCCTGTTTTGAACAGATATCTAGCTTAGAACTTACTTATTTCCAGGCACTTGGATTCCTGTAGTCTCATATCATGGCTTCCAGAGGTGGTCAAGTCATTCTTTTACATGAAATAATGCTGATTGATTGATTGATTGATTGTTTAATTTGTCATATTGTACCTGGGACTAATCTGATTGGGTCATAGCACCGAAATGGCCATAGTCCCCATTGTTGACAAGGCTTTACGGTCACCCGACCAGAATGATTCCTGCCTACTAATCCTACTTGACCTGTCAGTGCGTTAGACATGGTCAATCATGATACCCTTCTGGGCCTATTTGAATACAGGATGAGCCTCTCTGGTACCAGGCTAAAATGGTCTCCTTTTTCCTCCACAATAGATTTCAGTGCATTCAAACCAACCACACTATTTCTGATCATTTCCCAGTGTAATCTGGTGGACCTCAAGGTTCTACCGCTCCTCATTATTGTTTATCACATACATGGAGCCCTTTACCAAAATCCTCAAACTTGCCTACATCCCCTACAACATGTATGCAGATGACACTCAGCTCTATATAAAAATCGCCTCTCCTGACGACATATCCTCAATAACATCCTGACAAAAACACTACATTGGTTGATGTGTAACCAGCCCACACTGAGTGCCCTGAAAACAGAATTTCTTTTGATCTCACCGCCCGCCATGGCCCTCGGTATCACAGACTGGCTCCCATATCTTACTGCCTTGAACTGTACCCCACGCATACCATTGACTGTGCAAAATCCATAGGTATTACGATGGACAAAGCCCTCTCCATGCAAAAGCACATCAGTGCTGACACAAGAGGAGCTAACCTTCTACCTCCCACACTAAGGAAACTAAAAGCTTTTCTCCCATTGGCAGATGTCAAAACAGTGGTACAAGCTCTTGTATTGCCAAAATTCGATTATCGAATTGCTACCTTTGTGGGCCTTCTGAAAATCATACCCAGGAATTAAAGCCCATCAAAGCAGAAGGAAAGTATAATAACAATCTCATCAGATGACACAGCACTGACAAACCCCTACATAGATCAAACAAGTGATTAATTCCAGGGCAGCAAGTCAAACATCAACTGACATTAGGATGGCACCAGAGTGTCCATACATGGGAGAAATAAATTCCACATATAACAACAACAAAAATGAAGACACAGCTTACCCAACTGCTGATCAGATGGCCTGGCTGGCCTCTTCACAATGCCACTAAGGGCCAGATGTAGGTAAATTCAAAGTAGCGAGTCCTTAATAGCGAAGGACTCGCTTAATTGAATGTAGGCAGGAATCGCTAAAATATTAGCGATTCCTTAAAATTCCTTAATAACGAATCTCAAATTGAAATTCATTAATAAGGAATACCTACCCATTCATTCCTATGGGCTAGGAGGCCCGGAGGAATGAATGGGAAGATATTCACTATTTGCGATTTGGTATTAAGGAATCACAAATCGCCGGAGCTATTTCAAGGGTGCCAGGGTGTCAAAAGGACACCCTGTTGCACCCCTGAAATGTGTATGTGTGCACATGTGGCGCACATACAAGCCCTAAGGGCATGAATGTGTGCCACAAGGCACTTTAAAAAAAGCAAAAAAAAGCTTTTTTACAGGAAATCGCTAATTACCACCAACTTGAAGTTGGCGGTAATTAGCGATTCCTTAAGCCTAAAGTGCACTTTCTTTTGCACTACCTGCATTTCTTTTAAGGAATCACAATTTGTGATTCCTTAAATGCAAGAGCAAAATAAGGTCTCGCAAATTTTGCGATTCTTATTTTGCTAGCAGGTTTAAACTCACCTACATTGCTCTCAGCCAAATACCGATCGCAAACACTGAAATTCTGCGAATTTCAGCGTTAGAAATCAGTATTTGGCCACCTACATCTGGCCCTAACTACCTTACAAGCCACAGCAAGGGCAATGGTAATGCAGTCTGAAAAGTTAGACAGACAAATAGATCTAATGAACATAGTGGCCACGAACATCTCAGGAATTAACACAGAATTAGAACATCTCGCATACCTGGTCCAAACTATTCATGGTACAAAACAAGCAACCTGCCTTTGTGGGCCCATTGTGGACAAATTAAGTTCCTTATCTGCAATTCTAGAAGAAATAATTAACCTCAAAAAAGCACAACTCGGGGCGTGGCTACGCAAGCGGAGATGGCGGTCGCAGCTTGCTAGAGCTCCCGCCGGCCCGCCGATTATCCGACGAGTTATCCTGTCCCCAAACCCACAAACCCACTACCGGACCACGGCTGATGTTCCTGAAGGCGCCGGGAACCATCCGGTGGGCTCGGAGGTGATCTCGTGCCCCCGGACAGAACCGAGCAGAGAGGGGCGAGGTGCGGCCTGGTGGTCGCGGAGCAGCCGGGGCCTCGATTTTGGCGAAGCGGCAGAGTGCGCTGCTTGGCCCGGGAGCGGCCGCGGTGTTGGCTGTCCCAGAGGCCGTGACACTACCGACGATCCTTCACCTGGGGCCAGGCTGGGCCGGAGAGAGGCACAGGCGCCACGAGTGGACAGTGGCAGCGGAGGCGGCCTGGTGGCCTGGCGCAGCCGGGACCTCGATTTTCGCGGCCTCGTGTCGGGCCGGGGCCGGCGGCCTGGAGGAGTGACTGGCATCCCCTGGAGACCCTGGTCGGAGGCAGACGGACATAGGGCGACCGGTGGCCCGGCGAGCAGCAACTGTGAGTAGTGGCCCTCCCCGCCCCCCCCCCCCACCCCCCGGGCCCGCTATTCAGTGACATTAACGGCGCAGCAGTGCAGGACGCTGGGAGTCCTCGCGCCTCCTGAGGGGCAACGTGGGCCACGGGGGGCCCTGGTCGGCGGCGGCTGGGGGGGCTGTTCCTGGGGGAAGTGGCTGACGCCTGCCCCCTATTTCTCGACTGCCACTAGTCCTTACCGAAGAGACTTCTTTCGGGTCTCCCCGACTGTGGTCCGGCGACCCTAGTGGCCCTCATCCACCCGGACAATCATGACCAGGGGAGGTGGTGGATCCACCAAGCAGGTGACCATCGACAAATTTACTGGCCCCGGTGGGGGCCCTGGATCGTTGGGGGGTGGTCCATCAGGAGGAGGGCCGGACAATGCAGCCCTTATGGCGGCTATAACCCAGTCACGAGACATGCTGGACGCAAAGATAGGGGCAGTTGGCGCAGACGTAACCCTGTTGCGCCAGGATCTTGGAAACGCAGTGGCACGAATCACGTAAGCCGAGTCCAGGGTGTCAGTGATGGAGGAGGATGTAAGTGCCCTTAAGAAGAGAATGGCGGCGGTGGAGGACGCGCAGCGAACCACAGCGCTCCGGGTGGAGGATGCTGAAGGGCGGGCACGGCGTAACAACCTCCGTTTTCTTGGATTTCCGGAGAGCTGTGCCAAGGGCAATATGGAGCACTTTCTCACACAGTGGCTGGAGTCATGGATGCCCCCGGGGTCGCTATCTGCCTGTTTTGTTATCGAAAGAGCACACCGCGCCCTGACGCAAAGGCCGCCTGAGGGCGAGCGGCCTAGGGCAGTGATCGCTAGGCTGTTAAACTACCACGACAGGGACGCTATACTGAGGGAAGCCAGGACCAAGGAAACCCTCCTGTTTGAAAATCAAAAGATCATGATTTTCCCTGATTATACTAGACTCGTGCAGCAACAGCGCCATTCCTTCGTGGCGGCTAAGGCTAAGCTGAGAGGTCTTAAGCTACAATACTCCCTGTTGTACCCGGCGCGCCTGAGGGTGATATTCCAGTCACGGACACTGTTTTTCGATACCCCGGAAGACCTTTTCAAGTGGACGGATGAAACAGTACGGGTCAGACCGAATCCTCAGCCTGGACTTCATCCAGGCACCCCTGAGGGTTCACCGCGGGCGCAGAGAGACCAAACGACAAAGAGTGGGCGGTCCAAACGCTCTAAATCTCGCAGGCGTGCGGCCTCGGTGGATGGCTCACAAGGCACTGGTAGAACAGAAGACTCGGAGCAGTCGGGAACAGATCACTGAAGTCTCCGGAGCCTCGACTCCAATTTTTTGCTAGTAATGCTGTGACTCCGGGCTGGGTGCGCTGAGTCGCTTGAGACCTGTGAATTACTGACCACACTGCAGCTCTGAGATAGTACTGTTTTGATCTCCTAATTGGGGGGAGAGTTTTTGGTGGGGTTTGGGACTTGGGGACTACGATATAAGGGCTACCACTCTCCTAGTTGTGAGTGGGACATCGAGGGGAGGGGGGTGTGTTTACGGTTTTTCTGTTTGGGATGTTGGGATCCATTGGTATGGGTGTGCCCGGGCCCTCGGTTTTGGGCTCGAGACTACCCATGCCGCGACAGGTACTTCATGGTTCATTGAGGTATAGGGTGGGGGGAGGCGGGATACGGGCGGTCGGGGAGGCGACTGCTGAGTTGGGGATGGGAACTGTTGCAGATCACGGGACGAGGGGGTTGATAGTTTTTCTTGGGGTAGTTAGTGTACTGCATGTGTGTACCAAGATGATGCTTTGTGTGGTGTGTGGCGGGTGGTGCGGGCCTAGGGGGCTTTTATGGTGGACTCCGATTGATTATGGCTGAATCGACCGATCGACTCCCTGTGGACTTTATGCGGGTGGTTACGTGGAATGTCAGGGGATTGTTAGACAAGATTAAACGGGGGGCGGTGTTGCGATGGGGGAAAAGGGAAGCGGCAGATGTATTACTGCTTCAAGAAACTCACATGATGGGCACGAAGGCACTGGGCCTACAGAGATTTGGATATCAGCAGGTTTTCCACGCGGGGTTCTCCAGAGGATCCAGGGGTGTGGCCATATTGATACACCGCAGGGTGGCGTATGTGCACGAGAAGCAGTGGGTGGATCTTCAGGGTCGCTACCTGTTTGTTAAGGGCATGGTGGGTACGGAGCCCGTGGTGTTTGGGAGTATATACGCCCCCCCTCCCCTGCAGTGGGCCCTGGCAGAGCGGCTGTTTGCGGTGTGGGAAGATGTCTCTGGATCACTGGCAGTGATTGGGGGTGATTGGAATGACGTGATGGACGTGAGTGTGGATCGCCGGAGACGTCAGGAGGTGACCGACCCCACCCCCCCCCCTCCCTTCCGCCCACCAGATTGCATGCCTTGAGTGAGGGGCTAGGCTGGGTGGATGCTTGGCGACATATGCACCCTGTAACCCGAGACTATACGTATGTCTCAGCAGTACATGGCTCGTTCTCGCGGTTGGATTATATGTTTCTACCTGGAGAATACTTGTGTAGGGTGAAGGGTGCAGACATCTTGCCGAGGGGCCTGTCCGACCACTCCCCAGTTTCGGTTAAAATAGATCTCCTTCAGAAACGGCAGCCGTTTAGATGGAGGATGTCCTCGTGGCATCTCCTGAAACCGGCGTACACTAAGCACTTACGAGAAACCATAGACCATTATTGGCGGGAGAACCTGGTGGAGGGTGCCGACGTAGGTGTGGTGTGGGAGGCTATGAAACCTACCATACGGGGAGTCGATATTGCATGGTGCTCGGCGGCCCGTCGGCAGCGACGAGAACATACTGCGGAGGCAGCTGCCCGAGTAGCGACCCTCGAACAGGAACACAGTACTGGTGGTGATGGGGTGGATCTGCGGCTGCTCCTGCAGGCACAGCAATCGTACGCGTCCCTATTGCTAGATGAGGCCAAACAGGCGTGGCTCGCCACCAGAAGTAGGGTGTATCAATGGGGGGACAAGTCGTGTTCCATGCTCCATAGATTGTGCCAGCACAACTTCCAGCCCCTCGTACTACCGGGTCTCACGAACGACAACGGAGACGTTCTAACCGACCCAAACGAATTGGCGGCAAGCTTCGCCACGTACTTTACAGACCAGTATGCCCCACGCGACCAATTGCCTGAGGGCGACTTGGCCCGCTTCTTCGCGGAGTTCCCGCCGGTGCCGGTGTCGGACGAGACCAGGGAGGCCCTGGATGCACCCCTCACGGCGGAGGAACTGGGAGACGCATTGGGGCAACTCAACGCCGGTAAGGCCCCTGGACCAAACGGCTACCCGTGTGAGTTTTTTTAAAAAAAAATTCCATGTGCAGTTGGGACCACACTACCGCCGAGCGCTGGAAGCAGCCCGTACTCGGGGTCTGCTGCCACCAGACTGGCGCCATGCAGAAATAGTGGTCTTTCAGAAGCCTGGCAGGCCCCCAGATAGCCATGATTCGTACAGGCCCATCTCCTTAATTAATACTGAGGCTAAGATACTGGCCAAGGCTCTGGCGAACCGTCTGGCTCCACACATTACTGCTTTAGTCCATTCGGACCAGGCAGGCTTTATGCCCCATAGGGCGACGCGACACAATATCAGGCGCGCACAGGCGGCGGTCGACGCTGTTGGAGCCCTGGGGGACCAGGCGGCGTTGTTGCTGGCCGATATCAACAAGGCCTTCGACTCGGTTGGCTGGTCGTACCTATTTACCTTACTATCTTGGCTCAACTTAGGCCCGGTCTTCCTATCCTATATAAAGCTCCTCTACACTGATGTTACAGCCTCGGTGCGGGTCGCCGGGGCGGTGTCAGAGACATTCCGCATAGGCCGAGGGACCAGGCAGGGCTGCCCGCTCTCCCCCTATCTTTTTGCACTGGCCATGGAGCCCCTGGCGGCAAGAGTGCGCCAGGATGCACAGATACGGGGCTTTGTATGGAATGCTACCCTGTCGGACAAGATCGCGTTGTACGCGGATGATGTCCTCTTTTTCCTTACTGATTTGCAACGCTCGGGTCCACGTGTCTTGGAGATCATGCACCAGTTCGGAGAGGCCTCGGGCTTGTATCTCAACCTCCACAAGTCCACCCTGTGGGTGCTATCAGGAGACCCGGTGACAGACCCCTGGGCTTCAGGATTACGGATGGCCACGAATGGGCTGAAATACCTTGGGGTGTTTCTCTTAGACTCGGCTGACACTGCCTGGGACCGCAACCTGCAGCCCGTCTGGGAACGAGTTCAGACAGACGTCAAAACTTGGTCTCGAATGCCCCTGACAATCTTTGGCCGTTCTGCCATTTTCAAGATGGTTGCGCTCCCGCGCCTACTCTACCAGCTGCAAAACCATCCGTATCCTATCCCACCTCGGTGGTTTAAACAGGTTAACTCAGTGCTGGGCCGCTTTCTCTGGGCGGGAGGTTCTGCCCGGGTGGCACTGCGCACATGCTTTTTGTCCACCTACTGTGGAGGCCTGGCCACCTCGGATCTGCAGTCGTATTACCAGGCCGCTCATCTCCTTATTCTGAACGAATGGTGGTACTGTGATGGTGGGGACCCGGCCTATGCCCTAGAGCGTGCTTTGATGGGCGATAACTCGCTCCATACCATCCTATACTCACCCCGACTGCGTAACTCGCTGCCAAGGGTTACTAAACTCGTGTTTGCTACATGGCGACAGGCCTTGCGTCGCGTGGGCTGGTGGGGCCGACTAACCGCAGAAACACCTTTATGGCGAAACGGCATGCTACCTGAACTCTCTAAATTGTCAGGCTTCGATGGCTGGGATGCAATAGGTATCTCGCAGTTAGGCCAAGTGATGTCTGGTACGTCGCTCAAATCCTTTCAGACCCTCAGTGCCGAATTTGATATGCCCCAATCTCAATTTTTCCGGTACCTACAGTTCCGACATGCACTGACGCCCAGCATTGCCAACCTTGACTCACTCCCTGACTTTAGCCCGATCGAGGCGAAGGTCTTCATGGGTGATCTTGGGGACAAGAAAGTATCGCGCATTTATCAAACCATGGTCACCCACTGCTCCCCTACTCTTCTCTCACTGAAGACGACTTGGGAGGCTGATCTCGGCCCCTTGGACGAAGACGACTGGCGAGAGGCCTTGGAATCCCCGAGGGGGGCGGCTATCGCAATGCGATTCCGACTCATCCAATTCAAGATTCTCCATAGAGCATACTATACCTGAGAGCGTCTGTGGAAGGCGGGCCTGATTGGGTCCCCGGAATGTCTGCGGTGTGGGGCTGAGGTGGGTACGCTACTTCACACAATGTGGTCGTGCTCTAGGCTGGTTGGCTTCTGGAGGGGTGTCTGGGGCTGTCTGTCTGAGGTGCTGGGCTGGACCCTCCCCCGTACACACCGTCTGGGTCTGTTGCACGTCCTGGAAGGGGTTGGTGGCAATATTTATAAGCGGCACCTGCTCCTACTGGGGCTGGTGGTGGCTAAAAGGGACCTGGCCCGAGCGTGGAAGAATGTGAGGCCCCCCCCCTGACTGCATGGAAGGCTGGTATGGACTTCTGTATGGGCCTGGAGAGACCTATATTTGAGGCGCGAGGATGCCCCCGCAAACACTTTAAGATTTGGAAGAGGTGGGCAGACTATAGAGGTCTGACACTGGACCCTCCAGTGGAGCAAGAGGAAGACCTTTAGCCCCGTACTGGCTGGCAAAGCCCATGTCCACACACATTACCCACGTCACAATATTACGTTGCTACAGTTAGTGCACACATGCATGGGGTTCGGGTGGGTTCCAGGGTGGGATCGGGGAGTTGGGTAGGTAGGTAGCGGAATAAGGTGAAGGTGGGGTAACTGTTTTCTGATATCCTTGATTGCATCATCTTCTTGCTTGGACACTTGATTAACTGCTGTAATTGTACCGTAATGTCTGGTGGTGTAGTCCTGATTGTGGGCTGCCACTCTATTTCATATGCTCATCTTCATCAATAAACTGGTTGTGAAAAAAAAAAAGCACAACTCATGAACACGCCAGCAACCAACGAAAACCCCAGCACGCAACAAGTTAGTAAAAACAACGAAAACAATGGGAAGAACCCATAAAAGAACCTAGTAAGAGCGGAGCCACAAGGGCAGGGACATGCAGCGTATCAGGCGCATCAACAGAAGACACAACAAGCCTGCAGCCTCAAACACCGAGGATCAACAAAAGAAGCACAGACAGTAAAAGAGGGGAATGCCCACAGATGTTTTTTCTTAAAACTGTCATGAAGGCAAAAAAAGCAACACTGGAAAGCAAGAAAAAAAATCAGTCAGGCGCCAAACCAATTGACACAGAATCCAGACAGATTCGAGTCCACCTGCTGCCCTGGTCACTAGCGCAGTGGAAGGAGAGGATGCCACTAGACAGAGCCTCGAGGAACACATAACTGGAGAATCAGACACAGACAGCCCGAAACCCAAGTCCGATCAAGAAGCGTATTAAATAGTAGACTAAGAACCGCCATTGTCAATGATGACCGTACAGTGCTAAAAAAGACACAAGATCAATAATAAATAAAAGTAAAGCCAGTAGTGGCTCACAAACCAGTCAAAAGATTCTTTGTCAAAATCAACAAAACAGAGCATATACTCACGATGGTTAAAGTCCTAGCCCAAGGATTCAGGAACAAACAGTATTCAGCGCCTCTAAAAATAAACATACAAACCAATTTAAAACCGTTGGAAAAGGGCCAAAAACCAACTATGACCAAAACACATAGTGTGCTGGAGTGAGAAATCCTGGAATGCCCACGATAAGTGGAGTCGCTCTATGAGACCAAGAATCAATTCAATTCAAAAAGCTTTTATTCGATTTGTACATACAAATCATACAAGCAGAAATACATAATTGAAATATTAAAAAGGACGCCATAAAGTCATTCCTAAAAAGAAGAAAAAGAGGCTAAAGTGCATCAAGTAGAAAGTGATCATGCCTCTATAGGTCATCATGTTATTACAAAATACGAACATTCTTACAATGACTAGCTGGGGATCAGTAGGAGTTGCTCACTAGGCTTTTCATGGGAACTGTACATTAAAATTATTAAGGAAGCATTCAATACAGTGGACCACTTTATGTTTTATAATACCTTAATTACAGGAATTGATATGGATCATAAAAGTGAGAGCATATATATACAGACAGGAGTGTTTAACAGTAATATCATCATTAACAGATCCTGGCAGCTGTATAGCATAAGTACAGACAGGTAAGTAAACAACATTATAATACAATACTTTTCCTGGCAGCTGTACATTTTAAAATATAAGTAGCCAAAAAAAAACAAGTCTCCTCGTTCTCTAGTGAAGATAAAAATATCAATGCTGTTTGTGTGGTACAAATGTTATATTTGATAAAAATGGGTTTAAGGTATTTTAACCTAAAAAACTGATAAAATTTACAAAAAAGCAAGAAATGGCAACTACTTTGCCTGGAGGTGCTATCGCATGGACAGGGTATGTTTGAACTAGTTTTAGTGTTTGGAAAGGCAACCAAGTGGTGTACAATGCCCAATCTAACCCGTGTTAGGACATACTGGTGAGAAGGGCGAGTCACAAATACAAGATAGGGTTGTAATCCGGGTACTAGATTTAGGTCTTTATAAAATTTCATAGTAACAAGATTGCCAATGGCTTTGTCTCGTTCGGCCTTTCGGAAATTAAGGAACGTAATCTTAATTTCTTTTTTTGGAATGGAGACAACCTTTTCAGGCTCACGGAACACATCAATGTTAAAAAGAAGTAGATACCAACGATGTATGTATCTTAACCACAATACACGTGAGGAGTGATCCAAACCTATACAATCAAGGATAATGTCCTTGGTGAATCGAGTCTCTGGCTTAGCCCAAATAGAACGCCACAATAAGAGTGGCCGAACTGCTGCTAAGTCAGAAATATACTCGATCCCAACTTCTTCATGGATCAACTGGATGGAGGCAGAAGGGGGAACACATAACAGCCTCCTTAAGAACTTGTTTTCCTCCTTCTGCAGGGAAATACCCTCACAGTGACCCCATACCCCTGCCCCATACAGAGCAGAGGAAACACAACATACATTGTATATGTTCACCATATCAAAGATACTTCGTGAGCCGAGTTTGGAGGCAAAACGAAATATGCTACTAGTGGACCGTAGCATTTTTATTTTTACGGCATCAAATTCCGCGTTCCAAGACCCACTATTATTATATGTTATTCCCAGATAACAAAAGGATTTAACAGAAGTTAGCTTTTCCTTGTCAAGGAAGAAGGTATGCTTAACCTGCTTGGCTGCCTGACCACATGACATTACGTATGTCTTAGTTTTATTCACACGAAGCCGCCTAGCTTGAATGAATTGCATGAAATTATCAATTAGGCGCTGAAGGCCCAACTGTGTTCGAGATAAAAGAACAGCGTCATCCGCATAAAGTAACAGCGGAACAGGTTTACCATCAATCAAAGGGGCATCTGCTGGGATGTCAGTCAGGGATCGGTCAACACCATTAATGAAAAGGGAAAATAAAAGCGGGGCTAAAACACAACCCTGACGTATGCCCCGAGACACTCTAAAAAACGGGGTACATTCACCAAGGGTGCCATAGCGGACTTTACATGAAAGTTTTTCATACAATCTAGCTAAAAAATTCGCTATTTCCCTTGGTGCCCCTGCATCAAGCAGAACCTCCCAGAGAATATTATGGTTAACTAAATCAAATGCGCTGCTCAGATCAGCAAAACATAAAAAGAGGTTACCACTTTTAGCCACAGTATATTTACTGATTAAAAGGTCCAGATTTACGCATTGGTCCAGTGTACCCAGGCCTTTGCGAAAGCCATATTGGACTCTAGTTAAAATGTTAAAATCAGTTGCCCAGTCTTCTAGCCTCTTCAGCAAAATCCTACTCATCACCTTTACAGAGGCGTCCAATAATGAAATTGGACGATAATTAGAGGCCTCTGACTTGTCACCTTTCTTATGTAGAGGAATGATGATCGATTGACCCCAAGTAGAGGGAAATTCACTTTCAGCTGCACAATTAAAAACCCGCGTCAAAATGGGAGCCCATAACGCTATTTCGTCTTTGTATAAATCCAGCGGAACCCCATCAGGGCCAGGGGCCTTGCTTCCTTTACTTAAAGAGATAGCTTCCTGACATTCATCTAGTGTTATATCCATCGAAAGGGGCAACCATGGGCTTAGATCTGGTGGAGATAACTCAGAGGTTGACCTTTCTGGATTAAATATTTTAGAAAAATGGGTAACCCAGTCGCTACATGCCACGTGAGAGGTCAGTTCTGGAACGTTTTCTTTATTGAGAAACGGGCTATTAATTGTTTCCCAATAAAGTTTACTGTTTTTGGTCTCAGCAGCCTCCCTCAGCTTGTCCCATGCCTCAGACTGTAATACCTTCTTCCTATTACCAATGGCTGTTTTATAACAAGCCCTGAGGTATTGTATCTCCGTCTTAACACGTGGTCTAGTGCCTAGCGCATTCTTTAGGTCGCGGAGGGCGACTATACATGTTTTATCAAACCACCCCTGCTTTGGACCGCCCTTAGCTGACGGGATCTTAGTAAAAATACCATCAATAGTGCTATTCATGGATACAAAATAATCTATTAAGCAGCCAGAGTCACTGTCATCATCCAAACAATAACTAATTTGGTTCTTACAGAGAGTAACAACCTCCTTCTGTTTAACTTTGGAATTTAGACCAGTCCATTTGACCCTTAAGCCCTTAGGTCTAGTAGGTACTATATCATTTGTACATTTACCACCCGGAACCAATGAAGTACCATGCCCCAAGAGAGTAACACGTAAGCTATTGTGGTCACTGAGACTTTCTTCATTCACATACAAATCCGTGTAATCTCCACTGCTAGACAGCAAAATATGATCTATGAATGAACCTGCACCTCTGCCTGTAAATGTAGGGCATGTAATTGCCCGATTATTGACATTGCAGTTTAACAGGGTCATGTCTAGCGTGACTAGCATATTATTTATAGTGGAACCATAACTGCAGTGTTGAAAGTGTTTAAAGTGGGGAGAATCCTCCCTCCCCCCCTGGTCTCCCCAATGGCTTTTTAATGCTGTATCGAAGCCACAAATGTTCCCATTGGACAGATGGCAGGGCTGCAAGTTAAAATCACCAGCCCAAACCACCTCAGCCTTTCTTTTCGAGATGTCCAGAGCCTTATTGATTTCCCTTTCTAAAGGCGGTAAAATATCCCCCCTTGTAGTATCAAAAATATTATTATAGAAATTAACAATGACTAAGTCAATATTCTTCCTACACTCCATCCTAATAACTTGGCTGTATGTCCCCACGGTCGTACTATATTTGACCGTACAGTCACACAGCTTGGTTGACACTAACAGTCACACAGCTTGGTTGACACTAACAGTGCCCAAGAATCAAACACAACCACTAAAGAAATATTACAAACAGCTAAATGACAAACCACAACAGATTCAGTCCACCTAAATCGTTGGACTGAAAAGATCCATCTCCAAACCAACAAGGACTCACCGCAAACAATTTTCACATCACAACGTCAACACAACATTAAACAGAGGGAACTTATTGAAGCTGGTGGCCGCAATACCAGAACTGAAACATATAGAAATAACAGAGCTTCTCAGTGTGGAATTCTTGCCCTATGAGGACCGCACTCGACCGGAACTCACACTAACCACTTGGAAGTAGGAAGACATAGCTAAACTGATTTTAAATCACACACAACATTTTGTCATTGGGGGATATAACACTGTCAAGGCAATATGCGAAAAACTATCCTCACCCCTTATGGTGAAACACACCATTAGAGAATATCTGCAGTCTTAAAAAAACATTGAGGACAACCCATGTCTACTCAGTACTGCAGAATGTGCAATCAGGCAGCCCAATGACACGTCACAGACTAACTCTTCGAACTGGCAAACAGACCATTCAGCCCCTCTGTGGCACTGGCTAGCCGCCACACTGAATGCACACAAGACAGTATGACCCAGGGAGTTATCATTAACAAAAACAAAGAAGGACAAACTACTCCTCCTATCATTGAACATAGCAGGAACCAAGAAGCAGCTCGTACTCCCCAGCAAGATTGGGAAGAATATGACAAAGTAGCACTTCAAGAGACATGGGCCCTAGACAACCTTCCCCTAGAAGTTTTCACACATTATTTTTTAGAAGCAAGAAAAACTAAGAGTCACAACTGCTCGAAAGGAGGACTGGCAGTATACGTTTCTACATCACTTGACATTAACTCTGAACAAATGCCATCAAGAGTTTCCGGCCTGCAACTAATCAAATCTTCTCATGGCGGTAATTCAGGATTTAGAACAGTATTGTTGAAAAGCATATATATACACTGAGCACCAAGAAAAAAAAGCATTAAACTTGTCACTGGTATCAACAGTTGCAGAAATAGGAAAAACGCAGTCTCTCTGGGATATAATTATAACAGGTGACTTTAATTCCAATCTGATCAATACACCAAATGGAGATGACAAACTAACATCCCACAAGATACACTGGGCAGTCCCTTTGCAGTTTAAGCTGTCAGCATGTCGCCTAGACAACACAGGTTGGGACCTCGTGACAACATTAGAGTACCTAGGATCTCTAGTAGTAAACGGGAGAACAAGGATACTCCGCCAAAATATTTCACGGGGCAAAAGCCCAACCAATACTGGACTAAACAATTATTCCCATACCCCTAATGCCACACGAAGCTCAGTTTTCAATCAATTTCTCAATGCTAAGCATCCATAGCCAACGACACATTTCATTTGGTGACAACCTCGTAGGAACCCAAACAACTCAGAACTGAGCAGCACGATAAACACAATAAACCTAAAACATTTAAGGTGGTCATACACATCATTACACAAATTGAATCTTACAATTATAAACACAGAGCAGTCGCAATAACAAAAATATTGATTTAAATAGAGCCTAAATAGACTTTACTTCCAACTTGTAACTGTTAACGATGAACAGGTACAGGAGCAAATCATCGAATGTCAACAAACTCACCTCACACAAAAATCCTTAACAATAAGATAAGGATAAAGCAATCAATACAATTTTAAAATGGCAGAATAAAAATTAATTATTAATTTTATGTTTCCTGGAGTTCTAATTTTTTCCACACTTTAGTTAAAAAATTTTGCCAGAGCAGAGTTCAAAGGTAAAACGTCTGGGGAAAGACATAGGATAAGTGCCTGTCTGCAAGTTCTCACCCCTCTTTGATTAAATAGACTCTTTAATACAGTTGCTCTTTCATTTCTCAGTTCAGAACAGACACACAAGAGAAGGATAATTTTCTCCTCCCCAGATTTGCCCAGCCTACATACAATGTCCTTTTTGTGCTTTTTCCAAGGTGGTAGATGGCATAGACCCGGCAGTACCCCAAAATGTGCTTTAATAAAGATTTGTTTATTTTTCAGCGACCATGGCGTGTTCAGGTATTGCTGAGCCATCTTTTTTGTAAAACCATTTATTATCGGCCATGCGTGCTTCCTTTTTGCAAAA
Organism: Lissotriton vulgaris; assembly: GCF_964263255.1. NCBI lineage: Eukaryota > Metazoa > Chordata > Amphibia > Caudata > Salamandridae > Lissotriton > Lissotriton vulgaris. The sequence goes on from NC_141689.1 coordinate 765,163,684, forward strand.
GTGGCCTTGACGTTTAGCAATGATCAATGATCTGTTGTTTTATTAACAATTTTCTTAAATGATTCCTGAGTAATAGAGGAGTTCCAAACCGGCCTGACCTTAAATGCTTCCAAGGCCACATCCAAGTATTTCCAAGCTGGTGATTTGCTGTTGCCGTTAATTTCTCTCCAAATTAACTGGGACATTAAGTTGTCTTGGTCGTTTTTTATTCTATACCAGAATTTAATTATATCTCCCTTTCGAGCATACATCTGGTTATTTAGACCGAATTCCAGTCTGACTTGTGCTTGTGAGGTGTTGATGGGCAAATGGAGTTTCACAAACAGAAAGACAAGCCCGCCATGTCTATTACTTAACAGCTGCTTGAACTTTACACGCTGATTCCTTTTCCCCAGAATGCCAAGCCAGTGATCAAGGAAGGATTTCAGAAACGCGCATGGCCAAAGGCGAGAGACTTTGTGTGTGATGGCCCGTCTCAGCATGCTGCTGACTATCAAATACTAAAGGGGAAAACACAGCGTTGGGTGCGGTGTCCTCATTGTGCGAGCACTTACAGTTGGAATATGTGTAGCCCGCTCTGGCCAAGAGGTCTACACCTCTGCTACCATGGCAGATCCAAGCGCTTTTTTACAGAGGTGCAACTTTGGAACCACATACCTGCGCCTGCCCGAGGCCACGCAGTGGCCATCAAGAGGGCGGGCACCTAGTCAAGGAGGGCGGTCCCGCCCCCAGTTGCTTGTCCGGCACATCCGCCTCACCGGTTGGAGGAGGCGGCCTGCCAAGAATCTCATCCGGGCGGCGGGGAGGGGCTTCATGGGTACTTATGCCATGGTGCCCTTCTCCTGAGCCTCTTTGCCGCCCGGACGCCGTCGTGATCTTGCGGGACACTCTTTTCCCCCCCTTCCTCTTACCCAGAGTGTCAGTAGTAGGGGTTGAGGGGCGTTTTAATGTGTTTGTTTTTCGTTGCAGGCGGAGTTACGGGGCGATCCGGAAGAAGAGAGGTGCAAATGATGTACTTCAGCGGGCACATAGGGGTGCCAGAGCCTAACCTGTAACCTCATGGGAGGTGCAGGAATCCGTGTCGGCGCCCCAGTAGTCCTTCGGGCGGTTGTGGGCCTGTGCAGCCGGGGGTTTGCCTAGTCACGCCCAGCAAATGGGTGTGTCAGTAATTAATTCTATTATACAGCAGTTGGGTGGTTCGCCACTGTGCTGTTTGGCTCAAACAGGCGGACAGGTGGCGAGAATGCGGCCTGTCCTGGATCGCCCGTAAGTTAACCCACCATCTTTACATATGTTGTATGTAAATAAATCCTGCAGCAAGTTTTTACCCAAACTTCTAATTGTCTGTGTTTCCTTTGCGGGTTTGGGTATGTGGGGCGGGGGAATGTTATGTAGCCCTGAGGTGACTATGTTCATTTTTGCACGATTGGAGCAGCAAGCGGGCCGTGTCCTTTACATCAACTTGACGGAAAATATAATTGGGGAGGAAAAATATTAGCGGCTCCTACTAAAGAAATCCAATATTGTCCAGGACTACAAAATCCAGGATGCAAAGCAAAAACACGCCCACCATGGCTATTTCTTAACAGCTGATTAAAATTTGCACGCTGCTTCCTTTTCCCCAGAATGCCGAGCCAGTGATCAAGGAAGGATTTCCGAAACGCGTATGGCAGAAGGCGAGAGACTTTTTGTGTGATGGCCCGTCTCAGCATTCTGCTGCCTATCGAATAATGAAGGTGAAAACACAGCTTGGGGTGCGGTGTCCTCATTGTGCGAGCACTTACAGTTAGAATATGTGTGGCCCACTCTGGCCACGAGGACTACCCCTATTCTAACATGGCAGATCCAAGCGCTTTTTTACAGAGGCACAACTTTGGAACTATGTACCTGTTCATTTTGGCACGAGTGAAGCAGCAAGCGGGCCGTGTCCTTTACATCAACCTGACGTAAAATATAATTGGGGAGGAAAAATATGAGCGGCTCCTTCTAAAGGAATCCCATACTGCCCAGGACTACAAAATTCAGGATGCAAAGCAAAGACACGCCCACCATGGCTATTACTTAACAGCTGATTGAACTTTGCACACTGCTTCCTTTTCCCAGAACGCCGAGCCAGTGATCAAGGAAGGATTTTTGAAACGGGTATGGCCGAAGGCGAGACGACTTTGTTTGTGATGGCCCATCTCAGCATGCTGCTGCCTATCGAATAATAAAGGTGAAAACACAGCTTGGGGTGTGGTGTCTTCATTGTGTGAGCACTTACAGTTAGAATATGTGTGGCCCGATCAGGCCACGAGGACTACCCCTCTGCTAACATGGCAGATCAAAGCGTTTTTTTACAGAGGCGCAACTTTGGAACCACGTACCTGTTCCTTCTGGCACGAGTGGAGCTGAAAGCGGGCCGTCTCCTTTACATCAACCTGACGTAAAATATAATTGGGGAGGAAAAATATGAGCGGCTCCTACTAAAGGAATCCATTACTGCCCAGGACTACAAAATCCAGGATGCAAAGCAGAGACACGCCCACCATGGCTATTACTTGACAGCTGATTGAACTTTGCACGCTGCTTCTTTTTCCCCAGAACGCCGAGCCAGTGATCAAGGAAGGATTTCTGAAATGCGTATGGCAGAAGGCGAGAGACTTTGTGTGTAATGGCCAGTTTCAGCATGCTGCTGCCCGCTCTGGCCACGAGGACTACCCCTCTGCTAACATGGCAGATCCAAGCGCTTTTTATAATACTGTTTTCAAGGTGTTTTTACAATAATGGTTTCCTGTGGATAAGGGGGTCAGGCAGGGCTGTGTACTCGCCCGACCCTCTTTTCTCTTTTCTTAAACGGGCTGATAGAAGACCTCCTCGCCACCAAGGATATAAACTGCCCAAAACTTGCATCACGTAGCTTTCCCGCTCTTTTGTTTGAGGACGACATGCTGCTGCTATCAAAGTCATCTATCGGCATGCAGCGTGTACTAAGTGCGTTTTCACATTTTTGTAAAAAAAGGAATCTTGTGATTAACATTAATAAAACCAAATACATGGTATTTATTGCAAACTCTACCAACTGCCCTTACCCAATGATGGAGGATAGACCCCTGGAAAGGGTATTCGTTTTTGATTATCTGGGCCTCACATTGAATGACAAAACGGGGTGGGGTCCGCAGATGGATAAGGCCAAACTGAGACTAACGCAGGCTATGGGGTAATCCTAATAGTACATAAAAATTGCATTTTAAAAACCATAGGCCCATCTCTGGAAATCTATAAAGTACAAGCCTGGGCTGCATCCCTATATGGGGCGGAACTGTGGCGGCACAAACCTTGTAACACCCTCACGCTAACAGATAACAACCTTATTAGGCAAGTCCTGATGTTGCCGAAAAATACTCCGCTAGTACCGCTTAGGATGGACCATTTGTGTCCAGCCCTCGCCTAGCAACATCGCAGGGGGCGCTTCTCACTAGTAGAAACACACCGCGCTGCAGCAGGGGTCTAAGTGACAGTCAACACTTAGGAAGGCATGGGGGTTCCTTACCTGGCACTAGGGGCGAGGAGCAGGAGCTGCGTGTCCCTCTCGAGACATTACTTCATCCAGGGCTCAAAGTATTGAACGAGGAGACTCCCGCACTCAATCCGAAGGCCAGCAGGTGGCTGAGGGCACGAGAAGTCTCACAAGGAGGCTCTGCGGGTTCGCCTCTGCTTGCACCAGAGAGACAGGAACATAGAACACAGGAAAACCCAACAGCCGAGTTGGTAGACTGTGTCCGCAGAAAGTGGTCGACGGGTTCAGAAAGGCTGGAAAGCTCTTGCGCTAACAGGGTGCAGAGGGTCAGAAGGAGTGCACAGGTTGCGCAGCCTGACTAGGGCACAGTAATGCTTATTGTTCACGTCCCGGAGTCCCTGATATGTTTCCAAGCACCTGCGCCACAATTCCAGTGTTTTAGAAGTTCATTGGGTCCCTAGGGTTAGTTCCAGGTGCTTTGCCCCCACGGATCCCGCAGCCACAAAGGCCAGAGGCTCTTAACGTACACCTCCAGGAGGCCCGCGGCGGGTGCACCTGCCAGCCGAGAGCAGGAAGCAGGAGAATGCAATGAATGTAAATTATGAGACAACCTGCACTATTAGGGTCCCTGAGATCAGATAATGGGGCCTCCCCGGCCGGTCACTGAGTGTTACTGAGTGAGTGTTATGCAGTGCTACACTACACCAACTTCTGAAAATTATTTTACAAAAAGGTTTGTGCTTCTGAAAGTTATTAGCTGGTGACCAGAAATGTACATAGACAGGTATGTTTACTTTCCTAATTAAAGTGGTATACATGGGGCTGGAGAGCAGCTGTGCCGTTTGAGCAGTGCAATGTTTTTACAAAACAGCGCCTATGCTCTGGAAATGCTACTCATGTTTTGTTACTCCCACACTCAACCAGTCCCACCCTCCGAGTCAGGTGATGTGTGGTGTAAACATGTCCTGTAAATCAGAAGGTTTCTTTGTGACAGCCTGCCTTGCACCCACCATTTTCATCTTCAGGCCAAAGCTTGTTTTGTGTTTTTTAAACTTGTACATTTACACTCCTACGCTGTACTGGGTGCATTATTTATGCTATATGCTTTGTCTGTGCTTTGAATACAGCTCTGTAGATCAAGTAACCTTATGCACTGTATTTTGGTGTGCAAAAAGGGTAAGTCATGGTGTATAAAGAGTTTAACATTGTTCACCTATCCCAGCTCAGGCTTATATAGTTACTTATAGTTATTTTAAACTTAGTAACAGGGCTACTGAAAATAAATCACTTTAATGCTGCAACACTTTGTTTCTAAACATATTTTTATGCAAAATGGCAATCAGCTTGTGTGTTAGGTGGTAGCGTTGTGACTTTCTTTTTAAAGCTAATAGCGATGTATAATTCTCGTTGTTCATGCTTGCGGGTCTATGTTGGATATATTCTGTCGTGTGCCTCTTGGTTTGTATGTATTTCCCTTGTTTTGTGCTATTTCGAGTTTATTTAATTTACTTGTATATCTGTTAACTAGTTTCTGTCTCCTCTTTGGTATTATGTAGGTTTGAGGTTTTGGTGCGTGGGTGTTGTTGTCATTTGGGTGGATGTTTCGTTTCATTTGTACGTATAGCATTTTTTGTGTTTACTGCTTATCTTTATATTCCAGAAGGTATGTGTGTGTATGTTTGTGCCAGTTGTTCTTTATGCCATTTATTATGTATGTGACATTTAGCGTTTCGGAGTGTCTGTGACGATTTCTGTAATCGGGCCTGCCTTTTGTTTCTATTTGGTATCCACGTTCTGTTTTTTGCTGAGTGTGTGTGTGGTATTTCGGGTATTTCTGTTTTCATGTGTATACACCGTGTGCCCTTTATTTTATGATTTTTAATTGCCCATTGCGCTCATCTGGGTATGGAGCATTCTTTGTTTGGGGTGTCTGTTATTTGCAAGCGTGTTCTGTTTAGTGTATGCATGGCACTTCTATTTTCTGTTTTGGTCGGCCTGAAACGGCTGGCCAAACACACATGAGCACTTAGGCAGTGCACAGGCACTCGTCCTCCACCCGCCCATGCCCTGCCCCACCATGCACAAGTTGGAAACGAAAATATAAAACGATGCTAGAGCACCATTTTGTTTTTCGCTTGCTGGCTCTGAGCAAGGAAGAGGGGCGATGCTCCTCCGCACTGCTAGAGGGACACAATTAGAGGGTTAGTATCTGAATCATGCTCTGGTAGTCATGACGTAGCTCACTCGATTTGCAATGTATGGGATGCTTGGGAAAGACCTTAATACTCCAGGACATATCCTAAGTTAAAGAAGGGTGTACATGCAGTCTCATTTATTTGTGAATCCTGTTGTAAATTGGAATCTTTATCATTGTGATGTTGTGGGGCAGCTACCTATTGTACGTGCTCCGTCTGAAGCACCATTTCATTTCAAGTGGTGCCTCTTAGGACCTGCACCCGGCTCACAGGCTCCTAAATCATGCTTTTGGGCTCTTTGTGACAGCAAACAGGCCCGCTCATATTTAAACTGCGCTTCTTGCACCGAAATCCAACCTGAGCCACCGCCAGCCCATCTTTTCACACAGCAGCATCAACTGCCCGTGGGGCACTGTCAACTCGAAGCACCAACACTCTCATCAGTGACTCCCAGCCTGCTCTTCGCAGCACACTGACAACTACCCACAATGCTCTCTTTCCTCTCTGCTACCCTCTCCTACATGAACGGGACTTTTGATACAAAACTTCAGAAGTTAAATCTTCAGCGGGACTAATCTGGGACTGTATCTGACCCTCCCTCCATCTTGATCGGCCTGAACTTTTGAGTTTGACCCAGTACAGCACGACCAGATAGCCGGGGTTGGCGCGTTATACTTCTGGGTGCTATTTTACAGCTTTTTCTTTTTTTAAACGTAACTCTGGTTCTCATGATTTGATTTTTGTCGTTTTGATCTTGCTTTATTTATTATATTTATTTCTATTTTTGTAACCTATTGTAAGATACTATTTGTGTGGTCGTTTGACTGTTTTACTATTTGAAATTTTGCACAAATACCTTACACATTGGTACAGATTGATTTAGGGTTTCCCTGTGCCTTACATCTTTACAACAATAAACATCCATTATTTGTCAATAGCGCCAAGAAAGTCCTCAGAGATAACTATGCGCTCTACAAATATGTATGTTATGTTGAGAATATCTCTTTGTACAATAGCTATACAGCTATACAGAAGCCATACTTGTATGAATGCTTGCTTTGGGTAGGTACTACATTCTATCAACCTTGTGTTATGTTCTTAGGTTAAATGATGTTTACATGCATTTGGTATGAACATGATATCAATTACATAAGAAAAAGTGAATTTGACACTCAAATAGAAATGCTACTGAATTTATATTTCAAACTGAAATATGTAAAGGTTTCACTGTGAGGTATTTTGAGGCTTTCTAAAAGTAGAATTCATCCCAGTGGTACTAGCGCACACGCTGCATTTGCAACAGAAACAATTTTTAAAAACCTTTCTCCAATAAAACCAAGAACGTGATGGCGTCTCTTGAAAGGAGACCATTAAATCAGTTGAATAAATTCAGGAAGAACTGATGGAGCCAACCGTATAACACACATTTTCAGCTTTCACGAAAATAGGTGGCTTTTAGAGAGACCTTTAAACGTAGGGAAGCATGTATTTGTCAGCATCTCATACAATATTAATCAAAAGCCTGCAGAGCATTTTAAACAATTACTATAAAGTGTAATTACTTCCTGCAGCCGGACAGTTATTGTATGAGGTAACATTATTAATGCGCTATTACCGTTGGAAGGGATGTATAATTAAGCTGTGCCTCATTGCTCTGCCACTATGATATGCACCGCGCTTTTAACGAGTCTTGCCCTTGTCATGTCTCGGCGCTGTGCAAGGAATGCCGAGGTGAGCCCAGCTCTGAACTGCAGGAGCCGTTCATCTTTTGGAATTATTTGTCGCCAGTTTAATGTCGAAAGCAGGCTCGGTTTTGCTTCAGCCAGACCTAATAGAGCTAATTATTGCAAGTAGTGTCCTTGCCATACTGCCTAGTGGTCCTTCCAGCATGTGAGTTGTAGGCAGGTATTTCAGGTGTAATAAAATACTAGCATTTTAGTGGCTTATTCCGATGAAAATTAAGACTGTGCGCTGCTGCCTTCTGTTATTTTGAACTCAAATTTTCTGCACCACAAGGAGTGTTTTCTTATTTTTTATCACAGTTCTTACAGTCATGGAGCTGGAATCAGCCTCAGAGAGCTTTGTTGGGACAAGAGAGGAGACTGCAAAGTGGGAGCAGTTCTTGAATAGAAGTGGTGCACCAAAGCATGACAGCGGTAAGCCAATCATCAGTAGTGAATACGACCAGAAAGCGATGAGTAACACCATGTTGGTCTTGCACCAGCCCTGGATGGCTAAGTGGTGGCTGGCGGGTCCCGTTCAAAGCATCTTCCCAGACAAAGAAATGAGTGAGTCTGGGACAATGGTAAGATCTGTGAGGTTCTTTCTTGATAGAGCAGGAGCCCAGCCCTGCTGTAAAATAAATCAGCGGAGCTTCCAATCGTGTGCTTCCCTCGGCTCACTAAGAGGTGGGGCACTGCTCACTGACTGGCAATGGAGCCTCCTCGCCAGCTTTGTTCCATCTACCGCAAGCATGTGACTTTGCTGCTTAAGTGGCCCGCCCTTTTAGATGACCAAAGGCTCTTGTGCACTCAGGGCATGTAAAATCAACAAGGGCCCTCAGATGGAATGATTTCCCCATGTGTCATGGCAATGTATGTTTTTGTTTCTCAAGGTTTGGAGGTTTGTTTCTGAGAAACCAAAACAACGCATATTGGGAAGCCTGCTGGTAGTCATCTCTGATGAAAGTGCTCTCACCATGTTGGCGGTAGCTTTTTTTTGGCAAGGAACAGGAACTCTATTTTCTGACTATTAAGGCAGAGCTAAATGAGCTTCGTCCAGTGGTGGGCATTTTCCAAGCAGTCTGACACTCTGTTAGGGTCCCCAAATACTTCCTTGAGGTAGTTAAGGATGTTGCTTTTGAACACACGTCTGTTCTGATGAGCTTCCAATAAAGAATAAAATATAATGCTCTTTCAAAAAGAGAGTATGTGTAAGTTGGTTATGTAAACTCTGCGTCTAATTTACAGGCCCATTGCTTCACCGGTGCTTGACTTTTTTTGACGCACCGGCAGCGGAATGGCTTTGTCCATATTTTCAAGGCCACGTAAAGTCACCCTGCGTAACTTTTCATGGCCTTGTGAATATAGGCCCCTTTCATGCATATTCTGTGTAAAAGTGGCGTACCATGGGTGTTGGTGTGGGTGTTTCCTAGCAACATCCATGGAACCCAACACTTTCCCAGATGTACAACGTCTTGTAAAGCCGGGAATGCGTCAGAATCCCCAGGGGAGGCGTAGGAGTGGCACAACAAGGAGAAACACTATTATTTCTCCTTGTGTTTTCCTCTTTCTCTTCACGCTGCATTCTGCAGTGTTGAGGGAGAAAGGAAGCCCTCTGGGGTGTGGTCACGAGTCACAACCCACAAACCACCCTGCTGTGGTCATGAGCCGTGGTCACAGGTCACCGACGCACACTTCACTGAGGAACAAGGAGCAATGATATGAGATGACAAAGATCACATTTGAAGTGGCATTTTATTTGTTAAGTCTTAAGTACATCAGAAAATACATTTATTAATTGATCAGCCTGAGCAATGAAATGTTTGAAAGTCTGACTTTTAATCTGTCAGGATAAAAATAAAAAAAGCAAGTTCACATTCATTATGTGCAAGAGCCTAGAAAACAGGCTGGAATGAGGACCTGTAAAACGGTATAATTGAAATCAGTAGGCGATTCAAAAAGGCTCAGAATACATTCAAAGAAAACATAGCGCCTACAAAGGTGCTTTTCTGAAGAGAATTACCCATGCAAGTTTAACATTCCAAAGAGATCCAAGGTGCAAAAAGGACTGGGATCTTAACTATGGAGACTATCCCAGCAGGGCCTAATAGTTTAAGGGAACCTAAAAATGCAAGAAATTGGGTGTGAATGGAAAATACAGAGTAAGGACAGAGATATAAAAAGACAACAGTATTATCTGGCTTAGGAAGTCTACCACCTGAGAGAGAGGATTTGAAGTCCCAAGTCAGACAATCGGCTAGCCGGAGAGCTTGCATGAAAGGGTCGCATCAGCAGAGCTCTGGCTTCAGATTTGACGGGCTGAATCTAATATACCTGAAAAATGCAGAACTAACACTGTTCTGACGCCTTTTCTGACGCAGGTGGCTTTGACCGCATTGTCCTAGGACAGTGGGGGCGGTCAGGTGTCCCAATGGTTGGTGGCCCTGCTTGACCACAGAACATAGACAAAGACTTCTTGTCCTGTACATTTCTAAAAATATATGTGCGAGCGGAACTTACGTGTTTCAGTGGAAAGTCCCTGAAATGTATCAATCTGCCTCTGCACCAGCTGAGTCTCGTGTACGTGTGAGAGTGGGGTGTCTTGAAATGGCCCTTGTGAAAGGCTACTGTACTTTTCCAGAATTGCTCAAGTTACCTCGCTGTGTCCTGCACACTAGAAAGGCACGTTTTAAAAATGATTTAGGCCCAGTGGATTTTGCTAACATAAGGTGTGACCTTTTGCCTTTCGCTCGGGCCCATAAACCTGAAATTCAGGGAATCTGTGGGATCCCATTTGCTGATTATACATAGCAAAAATTGTGGGATTTCAAGCATATTTTCAGATTTACTCTAGCAGGTCCAGGTAGGGCCTTCAAGCTACCAGGGTTGATAAAAGGGCCCTCTATCAGCAGCAAGCAGAGAAAAAAAGGAAAGTGGCATCAAAGATTGTTTGTGTGCAGAAAGGTGTCCCTTCCTACACAAAAACAATCATCTCTGCATTGTAGAGACCCTTGCAACAAATATCCTGCCCTTTTATTTTGATGCACAGCAGCACGGCAGGAAGGCTTGCTGTGCTGCTGTGCATCAAAATAAAGTAAATGAGGCCCTCTGATTTTAGGGATAAAAAAAAATTAACTTCAGTTTATACAGTAGCAGGCTAAAGGAGGTTTTGTGTGAATTAAGAATTTGCTTTCCCTGATCATAGTACGGCTTAATCCTGAATAAACCTTATTAGAATGCGTAAATGTGATTACTAGAGCCAGGTTACTTAAATTGACCTTAAATAACACAATGCAGGTATAATTCAATGTAGAAATTAAGGTGGGAATAAAGCCAGGCAATACATTCTTAAGCTAATAGTTTAATTGGTCCTCGCACTGAAGACTTCTATAAATAGCTACTACTTCCTTTCATGCTTGTAGATGTCCAGCTATAAAGGGGTTACGGTTTACATAACATAAATATGTAAGGCGGAAAAATTCAAATTGCGAGGACGATTGCTTTTGTGCAGGAAGGGAAACCTTACTGGCAGCAAAAACAATCTTTGAAACCATGAGGAGAAATAAAAGTATTTCTCCTCATTGCGCTACTCCTATGCCTCCCCTGGGAAGAGGTAGGATTCTGATGCATTCCCAGGTTTATAAACCTGGGAATATGTCAGGTTCCATGGATGTTGCGTGGGAACTCCCACAGCAACACATATGGTACGCCCCTTTCACTCAGAGTAATGCATGAAAGGGGCCTACATTTATAAGACCCTGAAAAGAGACGCAGAGTGACTTTACGAGGTCTTGTAAATATGGGCAAACCTACGGAGCTGCACAAAAAAAAAAGTGATACACCGGCAACACAATGGGCTTGTAAATGAGGCCCAGAATATTTTTGCCTCAATCAATCAATCAATCAGGGATTTGTGAAGCACACTACTCACCTGTGAGGGTCTCAAGGTACTGGGAAGGGATATAGGGCAGCTCGGTGTCATCCAAAAAGCCAGGTCTTGAAGCTTTTCCTGAATGCTTGCAGTGTGGGGGTTCGTCTGATGCCAAGGGGTAGTTCGTTCCAGGTCTTGTCTGTGATGTAGGAGAAGGCTCTTCCTTCCGTTCTGGCTTTCCGGATGTGCGAGATTTCGGCCAGAGCGAGGTCGGCAGAGCGCAGGTTTCTCTTTGGGATGTTGAAGGAGATTCTTTTATTGAGGTATTGGGGTCCGGTGTTGTGGAGGGATTAATAGGCATGAGTGATCAGCTTGAAGGTCATTCTCTTTTCGACGGGGAGCCAGTGGAGGTTTTGTGGTGCTGGGTGATGTGGTCTTGTCCTGGGATGCTGATGACGAGTCTGACTGTGGCGTTCTGGAAGGTCTGGAGTTTGTGGAGTAGAGATTTGATAATTCCGGCATAGAGGGAGTTCCCATAGACCAGTCTGCTGGTTATGAGTGCATGGGTGATGGCCTTCCTATCTTTGGGGGATCCACTTGAAGGTCTTGCGGAGTATGTGGAGGTTGCTGAAGCACGTGGAAGATACGGCATTGATCTGTCAGTTCATGGTGAGGGAGAAGTCGAGAAGGATGCCTCAGAATTCACAGCAACATGGTGCTATATAATAATATGTTATATTATTATATATTGTCTACACTTTAAGTGATGTCCACAGCAGTACAAGCCTTCTCCATGACAATAGGCACAGCATTAAATGTACACATAATACAAATGGAATAATGTCTCGTTTTTAATGCTATGTCATAAAAGTTTCATGAATATAGTCGGCAAAAAATATAATAGAAATGCAACAGTCAAGTTGTTTCTAGTGATATCAATCTTTCAAGCAAGCATTGGCAAAACCAAGAGGGCTTTTTTTTGTCAAACGTATTTTTATTGTGCTTCATTCTAGTTTGCTCAAAAATAACAGAAAAGAAGAGCAATGCAACCCATTCCATAATCTCATTATCTCAGGTCTGTATCAAACTTCCACCCATCATACTATCCTATATATATAGAACTGCAGTAATACTTTATTTCAAATGTGGCCCCCCTCCCAACATGACGATCAGCATTACTGTGTCCAGGCATATTTCAGAAGTGACATCAGAAAATATATAATGCAGCACTTCATATAGAAAAGAGTCCCATCACTTTTTATCTAGGGGACAAGCCAGACTCGCTACTCCATACCCTAGCACCACCATCTAAAGTCCCAACTGAGCTTTAAAATGTAAATGTGTCCTTTCCACAATACTAACTAGTAAGCCATTCCATAGCTGACACTGCCCACAGTCTGTGATACCACAGTGATTGCAGGAGTGTTTCTGTTTTTCCTTCAAGCATGAAGTATTCATTTCAGAAAGGTTAAATTCAATTAAAACATTCATTTATTAGCATAACAGTTTAGCATAACAGTTTAGAAGATAAGTAAGGACCATATTACCAAGATGGAGAGATGCAGACATCAGCAATAAGACAGAATAGTTCCCAAAGAACACCTCTCTATTTCTCTCGATGTTCCCATCTTATAGGACTTTGCAGCCATTCAAAAGTTAAAGTTCAGAAAAATGTCAAAGTCCCTGCGCCATAGGAAAAATTGTGCAGACCGACAGCATCTCGGGGTGCAAAGATTTGGTCAAAAAGCAAGCTCTCTTCAAAGTCCCAAATACCACAAATAAACAGACAAAAAGCACATTCGTGCAGTTTTCAGTTAGATTTTTTGACACAATATACGAAAAATGTGTAAATTATGCTTGGCAATTTCATGCAAATTAATATCCCACGTGTATTTGTGTGGGTGCATTCTATTCTATGTTGGTTAATTTCAAAACCACACGTTTAGTACATATTAATGTTATGGAAGGTTACTTTCACAAGGGGTATAAAAAATGTTTGTTTCAACCTTGCTCCATCACATGACACCAAGTCAACCCTTCTAACTGAGTCTGGAGGATTGTGTAAATGCTAGAAATGGTCCATGTATACCCGACCTGTGTGGACAGTACCTTTTCCAACATATTTTTTCCCTGGACGCCGCTTCCTTGTTTTCAAGCTGAAGAAAGCAGTGACAAATCTGAGTGAATTGTGAGCAGTCCCCCTTGCATATGTGAACATCTGTTTAGCATCGGTCGAAGGTATAGGTGCTCCATTTTACAAACCATAGCTGATGTCATAAAGCATCTGTCCACACTCCACTACTCAAATCTCTCTGTCTCTAATGCCGGGTGAAAACCCGATCAAAATAGATCGGGTTGTAAGGCAAGGTAAGCTTCCTCAGATTGTTATGTTTCTCCACTTTGTCCCACACTTTCAAAGCTGGAACTAAGGGCATCCTCTGGTATGCTTTAAGTGGTCTATGTGTTTTCCCAGCCAGACAATAATTCATAGGAGTCTTGCCATCATTGCATGGTCCATAAGCACCCATACTTCACCGATTCCCCTTTTGACCATTTTGTAATGACTCTAAGTTGTGATGCTTCATAATATGAGCCTCAGTTTGGAAACACCAGCACCCGATGTGTTCTCACTTGCTGTAATAATAATCTTGTAGATAGGCTAGGTTTGGAACCCTGCGTATACATCTTGCAAGGTGTAACTGCATTTCTTCAAAAACGGGCCCCTCCAACTGTATAGGCAACGCCTGGAATATGGACAAGAACTTCGGAATGGCGGTCATTTTAATAACGTGTGTTTATCCTATCTAGGAGACATAGAGATGGGCCTATTCCTTCATGTCCTCTTTAGCTAATTTAACAACTGTTAGGTCATTTGCCTTGATCTGGTCTTTCACATTTGGTGTAAGTTTGATCCATAGATATTTGGGGCATATCCATGCTCACCTAAACAGGAATTTCCTCCTCAGTTCGATTACCGTATCCTGCGCCAGGGACAGATTTAGTTTCTTTTATTATTATTGGTCTAAAATAATCTTGAAGCCCAACACTCTCCTGTACTTTGTGTCGGTAGGGAGACCTCTGGGTTCCCAAGTGTCAAAAGGATATGGTTGGTGTACAGCATTCTATTATGTTCTTTCTTCCTGAACATAATTCAAGCTTGGTACAAGGTTTATACTTGTATTTTCTTTTTCCTCCAAATAGACTCCTGTATGATCTATTGTTCTTGCCATTACAACGTTGGTCTTTATCTGCTTCATTGCATAACACCAATACAAAAAACTTACAAAAAATAAAAAGAGAAAAAACCGGAAAAAAGGTTGGCTTTAGGTTAGGTAAAAAAGAGAGTTAATGAAAAAAGGTGTGCGAGGTAACATAAAGGTAGGAGCAAAATGAGGGTGTGGGAGAAACAGGAGGGTATGAGAGGAATGTGTTAGACAATGAAGAGAAAGAATAGGATTATAACAAGAACAGAGGTTGTAAGAGTATATCCATGGATGTTAGAGGAATGCCGGATGTCTTTGCCGACCTAGGTAAATAAATTGCACGTAGGGCTCCCCTTCTGCCATTTATGTCACGTAACATGACCATCTCATTAAAGTATGATAACAACATATTTCACTTTAACATAATAATATTGTACTGCAGGGAAATCGAACCAGTATTACCAAGTATTCATGCAACATCTGACACCACCAGGCCACAAGTATGTATAAACTGCTTCATCATTACACATAACAAAAAATGACAACTTCATTTTACAAATCTCTCAGACAAATTAGAAACAAGAGCCATGAGCCCTGCAAAGTGAGTTGGGGCACAATGCCCCCTCTGACTTCCTTGGGGTGGCCCTTTGTCTCAGACAGGAGTACAGAGTTGAAGGGATGAGAGTGATGATGATGGATGGGAGGGCCATCATGACCCACTCCAGGGTTTGCCTCTCCTGATCCCACTCTGCACTCAAGAATGGTAATTAATAGCATGTTTATTATTTGCATATGCAATGGAAACATGAAGAGGTAAACATTGCTCACTTTTTCTGATCTGTACTGTCTGAAAATAAAGCACTAACTCAGAAAAATATCGGGTCAAAATAAACTCACTTTACCACTGCAAGTGCATGAAAACAGGCGTGTGAGTTCGGCACCGGGCAAGCAAAGCGTTTCCTGAGGTGGCACCAGAGCATTACATGGCACCAGAGCTTGAAGGTACCCGTACCCAACAGTGCTGCGAGGTAGTACTTAGAGCAACTCAGCACTATAAAAATATCCGTTAACATAACACATCAGCATTCTTTGTCCTCTGTCTTTGCTTGGAAAAAATCAAATTCAATGTACATCAAGAAATCCAATATTATTAGTTATTCATCATCACTATTCCGTTGATGGCAACATATTTTTTAAATGCCTCACTTTCCTATAAAGGAGCTTACCGTAATAATATATTGACCTGTATACATCATCCCAAGTGCAGGCAATCTCCTGTAACGGTCTTTTTAATTTTCTATTGTTTACCGTGCATCGAATCCGGCCCTTCACAATACCCTATGTATTTAATTTACAGTTTTCTGAGGCTGCTCAATCACTTTCAATGCGTTCTGCACTGTCAGGCATCTGACTAACGGTCGCCCTGCTTGTGATATGCGGCAGCATGGCAGAAGGAGGGAAAACTGCAGGTGGAAACATATTTATGAGATATAGTGCGCACGTGATGGCCAGGCAGACATACGATCTACACTTGCATATGGCTGAGATACCCGCCACCCCCTCTCAACACAATCCCCAAAGGAGGGAAACCGGAAACAGTTCTTGAAGTTTTTGGAAGTGGGAGGGAGTGACCCTCCCGGCCGTATTTATTAAAACAAAAAATTATAAACATTTAAACATTAATGTACAATTTCATACCACATTGCGATGTTTGGCTAACCTTAACAGATTCTCTAATACATAGGTTCTCCTAGCCGAACTAACATCCTACAAAACATTTACTTGAAATATTGAAATTGTACATCCTAACGTTTAAGGGCCAACGGCAAGGTCGTAACCGGTGTCAAGATCCCTAACCAGACATACCCCCCCCCACTTGGAGGGGCGACAGCACTGAGGCGTACTCAAGTGCAACTACTACCAATTTCCCTTGACTTGACGGGGGCACTTATCAACTCGACGCCAGTTAAAGGTCGTTCGAAGACTCGTGTGAGGTATCTAGAAGGTATCGTAGACCTCCCCCCAACCCCACACAACTTACCGCATCTGCCGTCGCAGATGTCACTGGCCCCGGGAAATTCCCCAGGAGGGGGCTGTAACCCCTCCTACACAGGAAGGGGCCTTGACCGCCTTTCCTCTTCTTTCGGCGACCCATCCTTAGAAGGGACCGCCTCCCCGTTGAGGGGCCAAAGGCCACCTCCCCCGAGCGCTCCCATCCGTGTTGGGTGACGCCCACTCATAGGGATCTTCCAATTAGTGCTCACCGATCATGACCTTACCGCCACAGGCCGGATAGTTGACCGGCTATCCGGACCCCCCACACAACTCCTACCTAAAGGTCATGTTTCAACGATTTTAACCATGCTAAGAAGTCTCCTAAGAGTAACTCATTCCCCACCCAAGACAAATGCACACCATCCCCCGAATACATACTGTCATCATTAATACAGCTATGAGAAATAGAATGCAATGTCCTGGAACGGAACAACCTACTCACTTTATTGTTAAGCTTTCTAACAGAATGGTTCAAAGCAGGAATAGAGATAGCCCCCCGCCACACCTTTCGTGGAATCAAATGGGACCATGCAATCGTGCACCCCGGAACTCTCCTCGCCAACCAACTTACGGTGGAAAGCATTGCCTCCAGGAGTAGTCGTCTACCGATGGTGACCAAATCATTACCCCCAACATGCACTATAACTATAGACGGCGGTGACCTTGTCCGCCCTAACAAACCCTCGAAAAATGTTTGAAACTGGTCAATACAGAGACCGCCCCTTCCGTAGAAGGACATCCTGTACCCGTATTCCCCAGCTACGTGAATCATGTCACCTGCTTTGAATACGTCTGCGGCATGCCTCACGTATGAGTGGCCCACGACCCACACCTCCTTTTTCACAGCCGGTGATGTCTGACCGCTGGCCCGGTGTAGGGTCGACTGCATAGTCCGCCCCGCCTCGTAGGCTTGCGTAACTGAAAACCAAACAAAAACAAGAAGCGTGAGTACATTATTACAGCTTCACAACATGTGCAACCGCACGTATCTTTTGTAACAATTGGAGGACCAACGCCCCACTCGTTTCACTTGCTCAACATTAAGACCCCTGGCTGTAGCTTCCGTAGCAGCCCCTATCCGAAAGGAATGAGTCCCAAATTCGCCCGGGTTCAAGCCCGCAGCGGCAATTGACATCGCAAGCACCCGCTGAAACTGAAATTTCATCAGTGGGGTGGCGTCAGCGTGTCTTAACAAAGTCCCCCCCCATGATGCCACCCTTCGTGCTAGGTAATCCTCTAAACACTTTACCGGACACATGGAGGACCCAGGAATCCTGCGTATGATGACGCAGTCACCCATCCCATCTTGATCAGTCTTGGTTTTAACAAAGGAGACAGTCATTGTTTCTCCCCTGATCTGAACGTGTTCCTGGCACAAACCCCCTGCCACATCCAGTTTGTTCCTTGCAACTAGTTCGCTTACCCGCATTGCTCCGTGAAATGCTAGCGTAAAAGCGGCTCGGAACAGCACCGCCTCAAACTGAGATGAACATGTGGCCGGGAGTGTGGCCAACAACTGGGACAATCTATCCAAACCTATCGGGCGCCTTTCATCTACTCTGCGACCCTCAAGGCGTTGCCACCCACGCAGCGCTTTCTGTACAACGAAAGACGCTGTTGGGTCCTGGATAGCGTGTGCTCTGGCAACAAAGGAAATGGCAGCACGATGCCTCTGGGCCGTAGCCACCGATTTCCCAGCCCTACGTAAGGACATCAGGAAATTCACTACCCCTTCCTCGTGACCCCAAAGTCGCTCTCTATCACTCCCCAAAAAGGCTAAATAGGCCCGAAACGCCCCTTCGTATGCCTTCCTCGTCCTTGGTGCTAGACTCTCTCCCACGAGGTGACGAAGTTCGGGGCACCGAGAGACCAGAGAGCTTCGGGAAAGGGTGCCGGCTCTGGGTCCGCTGAGGGGAGGAAACCCGAAAAAGCCTGCATTTGAAAACGAGACAGTGCGTCAGCCGCCTGATTCATCACCCCTGGAACATGTTTTGCTCTGAATAGCACGTTCAATTGCATACATAGTAAAACAATTTCCTTAAGCAGTCTTAAAATCAGTTTACAACGTGCTGCCTGACTATTGATGCACTCGACCACGGTCATATTGTCAGACCAAAATATGACAGAGTGATCTTTGAACCCATCGGGCCATGTTCTCAAGGCCACCAAGATGGGAAACAGCTCCAGGAAAGCAATATTACTCGTCAGACCATTCTCATGCCACCATGTCGGCCATCTTTGTGCCGACCATTTCGTGCCGAAGATGGCGCCAAAACCTATGCTTCCTGCTGAATCTGTCCACAGCCCCAGCTCTTCAGAAGACACGGCTGGTTCATTCCAGACGATTCTACCATTGAAGTCCGCCAGAAATGCTAACCAAATACGCATGTCCTGGCGGATCTCGGCCGATAGTCTCGTGCGATGATGGCACTCTTTAAGGCCGACCATCGCTTGGGCAATTGAACGGGAAAAGGGGCGGGCCATTGGTATTACCCTCAGGGCAAAATTCAACTGTCCCACCAACTGCTGTAATTGTTGCAGCGTAACTTTTGATGCATTTATACACACTTGCAGCGCAGCCCTGAACTTCAACACTTTCTCAGCTGGCAAACGGAAACACCCTTCAATGGAGTCCAACTCGATCCCCAGAAACTCGAGGCAAGTCGTAGGACCCACTGTTTTACCCGGCGCCAATGGCACACCAAACTGTTTCATTAACACACAAAATTCGGCCAAGGCCCGGCCACATTCAAGATCCCCGGCTGCCCCAAGAAACAAAAAAAATCATCAAGGTAGTGCATCACATCTTGGAAACCTGTTTTCTTTGTGAAGACCCATTGTAGAAAACTACTGAATTTCTCGAAATAAGCACAGGATATAGAGCACCCCATTGGCATACACCTATCCATGTAATAACAACCCTGAAACATGAATCCTAGGAGACGCTGGTCGTCTGGGTGTACCGGGAGCAATCGGAACGCTGACTCGATATCTGACTTCGCCATCAGCGCCCCGGGCCCCAGGCGATTTAAAATGGCTACGGCCTCATCGAAGGATGCGTACCGCACCGAACACACTTCTGGATCGATTGCATCATTTACGGAAAGACCTCGTGGAGCTGATAAATTATGAATCAGTCGGAACTCACCGGGGTCTTTCTTGGGGACTACCCCTAAGGGAGAACAAACAAAATTCTGGACCGGGGGTACACTAAACGGGCCGGGGACCCGACCTCGAGTCACCTCTTTCCGGATCTTATCCTGTACTACGGTCGTATGCTGCAGGACGGAAAGTTGGTTTTTACACTTTTCCACACCCTGAAAGTCCCCTACCGGGATGCGGAAACCATACGAAAAACCGTTCCGCAGCACCCCAGCAGAAGTACGATCCGGGTATTCACTGAGCCAGGGAATCATCGCCAGGGTATCAATTGGGGTAGGTAAAGGCGCCCCTCGGACTATATTAGACCTGTTTGGCACCTCCTCTCCCCCCATTATCACCCGTTCTGGCTCTGCACGAGGACTCAGGATGGGACGACCCACAACCACTACATTCATGTTTGAATTTACACGATCCCTGGGGTCTAGTACATTTACCTCTGTTGTAATTAAAGCAGAAACCCCTTTTCCCGGTATTGCCGGCAGGTTTCGAGTAAACGTCGGCACCCGTACCTGATCGAAAGGGCGTCCCCGCATATTGCCGGGAGGATTCGCCAACATTACTTCCCACCAACGGCATTTTCAACATTCCTGACTCCTTCATTTTATCCCAAGTCAAGGAATCATAACAATCCCAGGTTAAACTTTTATTATGCTCTTTTTCCTTTCTGAACAGATTATCGTACCAGAACCAATGATTACC
Source organism: Lissotriton vulgaris (assembly GCF_964263255.1). NCBI lineage: Eukaryota > Metazoa > Chordata > Amphibia > Caudata > Salamandridae > Lissotriton > Lissotriton vulgaris. The sequence goes on from NC_141689.1 coordinate 765,184,089, forward strand.
CTGGTGCGATGTCGAGTACCCCATGATTCGTGATTGATAGATTGGGAACTCGGAAAGCAACTCAGGTCTACGTTCCCCCAAGATTGATGTAAAGATTCCCCAAGCATTGCCCCAATTGCCGATATTCTCATTCACTTTAAAGGCGGCCATTTTTGCGCGCCAAACACTCGGATGCATGAGATCCTTCTGACTCTTTACATGCTCTACCTCATAATGATCAACAAGCAGTGAGAAAATGTTCACATACTCCCCCGCCCAAATCTTTTCCTTAATTGCCAAAGGAACATGTTGCCCCAACTTTTCTCTCCGAGAGGGTGTTGACTCATCCCTCGCGATCGGCAATGGCCGCTTACCTGCACCTGACGCTGCCTCTGTGGTCGCAATCGTCCCTGGTGTCTTGTCCCCTACTGCAGCCGGCACGGGCACCTTGGCTGCTTCCCGTTTCTCACGCAATTGCTTTATCAGCGCCTGCGCATCGACAGCCGTGGCGCCCTCGTTACCTTTTCCCAACCACGCTGCCAATTGTGCTGCCAGCTCGGGCGGCATATCATCCTCGGACACGGGGGTGACCACAACGGGAATTGGATTCCCCTCCTCCGGCACGGGAGTTGGAGCCTCGAGCGGGGCACTGGGACCCGGGATGTCTTCACCCGCTGCCCCCCTCCTGGGCCTCTTGTTTTTCCCTCCCGGGGCTGCTCCCGCCAAAGGACGTTTTGGACCCCCTTCCTCATTCTTGTCCACCCGCTTCTTTAGCTCGGACATCTCCTTCATGAGAACACGCAGCATCTGGTCAGTAGTCATGCGCTTTCCCATCTTCTTCGACATTCTCCAACAAAGTAACTGTAAAACAAACAAGAACGATTAAAACGCTCAAAATTGGCTCTTCGTTCCGTCTCGAGCTCACGTGCAGCGAGGAGGTGCAGCTTCAGAGCACAGGAACAAGAGGATGTCTTCTGGTCTTGCGTCCCTTTTTATCCATCTTCAGGGCGGGCGTAAACCCGCCCCTGCCTGCCCCGAGGGCGTGGCCAGCCGCGTCAGTGTCTAGGCCAGCCCACTCTAGGGCGGGAAAAAGCGCGCCCCGGCTACGCCGCTTCGGGCATACCAGCCGAGGCGCGCCTCCCGCCCAAAATGGCTTCCCGGGGGGATCGAGGCACTCTGCCATACGTTCGGGGGGACCGAGTGGTCGCCCCTTTCCAAACTGTCTCTTAACAAATGATGCAACGCCGAGTCATCGCTGCTGAAAATTCAGCCGGAAATCAAGGGATTGCACACAAATACACTTTGCCCATTGACAGGTAGACATGTACACAAACACGAGAATAGGTGAGTGAATACATAATTGTCAAGCTATGATAGCAAAACGTTCCACCTAGGTGTTCCTTCAGACGCTCTTACGTTAAAGAAAATGTGCAGACACAGGTGGAAATTTTGGGGCATATTATCAAGGGATTTATCTCCGCTTTTTTGGCTTTAAAAGCCAAGAAAGCTCTCCCTATCAGCAACAGGGTGCTAACACGCAAATTCGCATGATAGCACCCTTTTTCCTTACGCTTTCCCTTGCATCTCTAATGAGATGCAAAGGGGGCGTTCCAAAGAAAAATTATAGGAGAAATGTTGTTAAGCGACATTTCTCCTATTATCAAGGATTTCGCTAACCCTGTTAGTGATAAAAAAAAGCAGCGCTAACCGCGGTTAGCACTGCTTTTTTTACACCTGGTATTTTCCTGACTTAGCCATGATATCCTTTGGAAGGTGGATATCATGGCTAAGTTTGTGAGCCCCTATCATCAAGCTAAGGCCAAACATCGAGAGATTATCGTTGGTTTTCCAGCGATAATCTCTCAATTGGCAGTTAGCGTGAGGATTTTTATCACTTCTGAGATAAACCTTGCTGATAGCAAGTTATCTCTGCGATAATTTGTGGCGATGCTTAGCGTTAAAAAATTTGTTGCTAAGCATCGTTAGCGATAAATATCGCTTAACGTTGGTAATATGCCCCAAAGTTTGAAGCCGTAGATCCCAAACACAGGCTGAAACATAGGGGTCAAGTGATTGCTCTCTTTCGCCACTGTGAATTATTCATGCACACTGACCATGTGAAATGACAAAGCTTCTTGGGTCAAGTTACTGCAGGGTATGACAAAACATTTAATCGACAAGTAAAGATGCACGTTGGCAAGATGATCAGCAAGATATTGGTATATATGGTATATAATGATACATGGTGAAAGGCCACATCTTTTCCCTCAGAGTTGGAACTCAGAGAATGGTTGCTGGTCTCAAGTCAGGTGGGACGAAAGTCCAGGAAATCCCCTTTCAGAAATGGGGGCTATGAGTAATCTGGACTGACTGAGCTTGGTACCAGGATGGACGCCCTGTCCAATGCAGACCTACTGACTGGGAGAGAAGAAACACTTTAATATTCATTCCATGTACCCAAGAAGATGTTGTGATTTTGCTCCATCCTGTGAACTAGTAAATTGGAGTTGGTATTTTTGTTTTGAGTCATACTTTTTTGTTCTCCGAAGCGTATTTTAATCTTCCCTTCAGTTTTTTCAACATAAAGATAGCCACACGGACACTTAATGCAGTAAATCACGTTAGCTGTATTGCAATCTGAAGAGTAATTCAAATTGTTCTTTTCTCCTGTTCTTGTGTGCATGATGACATTTTGTTGCATGACGTTGTTGCAATGTATACAATTGCTGCATTTTTTCATACCTGTGTGTTGTGTATTCTTGGGTTAAACTTTTTTTGACTAGAAGTTCTTTGAGATTTTGACTTCTTGTGTCTTGTACTAGTGCACCGCCCTTATCCGTGGGTTGGAATGTCAGTGTCTCATTGTTGGCTAAATCCTTCAGAATTGTTCTTTCTTTTTTAGATAAAGTTTGGCCTTTGTGCTGGTGGTACTCCAATGTATTTGTATTCAAATCCTGTTTCACTGCTATCTCGAAGCGATCTAATATTTTGTGGGATACGGGAGATAACAAAAGTGTTTTTGGGTTTGAATTCTGGAAACTCGTGATCTTCTTTGGTGATAGGGTGTGTTAACACGTTGTCAAAAAAGTGACGTAATCGTAATGTGCGTATAATGGGATATATTGCCACTTCGGTCTCATAAAAAGTTGTCTTGTAAGTAGGTACAAAAGTAGTTCCTCTGTTTAAAATCTGTTGAGTGCTGAGCGTTTGAGAGGAAATATTAATGATTATTGTCTCTTGCTCCGTAAGTTTTGGCGTGATTTCTCGTTGATTTTTTCTTTTTCCTCACCTGGTTTTGGAAGATTTCTGCTGCTTTTCCCTACTGTTGGATCCGGTGGGTGCGGAGGTTGTTGGCCCTTGGACAAAAAGATTCTGACAACCCAGAGTTTCACTAATATCCGGACTTGTTTTGCTGGTGCTTGTTTGTTTACTTCTAGCTCCATTGATGTTCAAATGTGGTCTGGTTAACTGTGTGTCTCGATCTGACACAGCGCTTTCCTCAGATGAAGTATTAGGATTTTTATAAGGTCTACGCTGAGCATACACCTCTGCCTATGTATACACTTCATTTAGGTGATATTCGATGGAATCTCTTTTGAATTTACGGAGTTTTTGCTCTTGCAGTTCTTTACCATAATTTTCCAATTTGGTGTTTATTTGTTCTAATGTATTTGCCCAATCTTCTGAGTCAATGCGTCTGAATAAGTCCTGTATAATGATGTAAATTTCTTCTTCAAGCTCCTTAATCGTTTTGGAAAGTTCCTCGACTATCAATAGAATTAGATCTAGAGAGAATTGTTACACAGCATACCACCGATCCATGAAAGATTGTTTGAACTGAAATTGGAAAAGCATTGGTTTAATGGGTAACCGGAGCCCTCGAGGTGTTCTTTTGTGCATGTGATATTGGATGATATTGGTGAAATTGAACGCATGCAATTTTTTGGTTTAATTCCCTTCAACAAATAAATTCAAGGTGTTTAAGTTGTTGAGTGATTATCCCTTCTTGGGTATCAAACGTTTTGGTAGCTTAAATTAAGGCATACATTTCAGTGGCTTCTTCTGCTGTATAAGCGTTGTTTATGCACAATTTTACGTTGTGCTGGGGATGCATTCAAACTAGGTCAACAATGTCATCTTGAAAGTAGATGGGTGCAACCGCAAGGTTGGCAGTTATGATAACTATGTCCGAAAAAATTGAATATGTGGTGCACACCTGTGTTTTGCATAGTTCAAAGGACAACCAGGACTTCGATGCAAGCGGTCTCACAAAAGATGTCGATGTGCTGAGGGGTTGTGTCCGGCGTTAGAATCAACAAGCCTTGGCAAATGCAACCCACGCAGGAAATCAAGAAGGTGCAAGGTTGGGTTATTGCTTCCATCCATTGTCAGCTGTAGCTTCCTGAATGCTACAGCCCACATGATGCACAATACCAAAGCTCTACATTTGTATTTTTGTTGTTGTTCTTCTTCTTTCCTATCCTTCCTGAGTGTACTGTACAGTACATCATGAAAGCTCTTGTTTTTTTAAAGACTCACAAATAGAGATACTGTATTGTTATGTTTTTTAATAACTGAGGTAATAAATTAAATAATATCAATAACACTAACAAGCGTGACCACACACTAAGTTATATATTATATATGTGTGTTTGTACTAGTAGTAATTGAAGCACAACAATGAATGCCACATTTCCCCGATGTTCTTCTTACTTCTTTTTGTTTTAGCTGGACAAAAGAGGAGGAGACAACATCACCCACTGTACTTACTGCCAGACAGAAGTCCTGCTGTGCACGGCCCCACATGACAAGTGACCACGGACATCTCTTCAACTTGTGCTACTGCGTGCTGCTGACATCTTCAAGATGGCCCCAAAGAAAGTTGCCAGTGAGAAGAAGGCCCATGCCGCTTACCAAGACTGATATGTCACCCAAGACTTTTTGGGGGAAACCAAAGGAGCAAGCTGGGAGCAGCACCCCTGCATAGGTTGACCCACCTCTCCAACCTAGGCCCAAGCCCATGTCTGTCGCAGAGGCAGCCAGTCTAATCATGAGTCCAATGCCAAAGAGCAGTGATGTTGAAATTGACTTATCGCAAAGTAGTACCTAATCACTGCAGGAAACTCAAATAAGTGGGCAACAACAGCCGCAACCACCCCCAATAGTGGTTGTTCCTCCTGAAGGAAGGGCAGTTCAAGAGATCGAGCTTCTGTAGAGGAAGACAAAGAGCAAGCCACTCTTTCAGAAGATCCATTGTCTTCCAGATCCCCAGCAAGTAAAAGGAGGGTTAGCCCATCAAGTTCTTCTCCAAGCCCCCCTTCTGATGATCTAGACACCACTTGGATTCCGCCTCAGTCTGAGAGTGAGACATGCCATGCCCACAAGACAAGGCTACGAAAAAGGAAAGTTCATGAGAACCTTAGAGGTATGGAGGTAGATGTAGAAGAGGAAGATGATGACGAGCCAGTCCTCATAGACATTAGTCCCACCCCTGTGGAGACTGACATTATCCGATCCAAAAATGCTGTGAGGGGTGTGGCATGGATACCACCAACACATATACCACCAACACCACCTCCAGCTTCAATATTTGTAAAGGCCCATCCGCGACCTACATCAACCACAACCCCCTCAACTGCAGAGAGTCAAACATCATGCCCACCTACCAGTTCATCTGAAATTGCAAGTGGCACCAGCAGCACCAGAAAATTGACCTCCCCAGTTTGGGACTTTTTTGGGTTAGCAAGAAGGAGGTGAACATTGCTATATGCTCCATTTGTGGACAAGGTGTTAGTCGGGGTAAGCTTGGTACAAACTATGGTACCGGATGGCAAACAACTCATCTGAGAAAACATCACTTGATCCAGTGGGAGGCACACCTTAGCGGCCAAAAACCTGCACATGTTGGTGGTAGAGGGGATGAAGAAGAAGATCCGATCACGGTGAAAGGTGAACAAGAGGGAGATATTTTCTCTGTTACACAAAGCAGCCCTGTCCCCAGCAGTGCAGTGGTACTGTCCACATCATCATCAGCAACGTCGCAATGGTACAGGAGACAGACACCAAGGGGGCTAAGGCAAGAGAGTACTGCAACAAAAAAACATGCATTGAGCCTAACATCTGACATCAAGAAGTTACCTGCATCAGTGGCACCAAAAAAGAAAAAAATCCAGGCTACCATTCTCAGCATGTTTAGGTCGTAGGGGCAGTACGAATGCAACCACCCAATGGCACGTTTGTACAGTGTGAAGCTGGACCTCCCCACATTTACTTTTGTGGCAGGGGTGGGGTTTCTTGAATTTCTGGTAGCCATCTGCCCAAAATGGAATGTTCCCAGCCAGTACTATTTCGCCAGAGTTGCTGTTCTAGCACAACATCACGACCTGCTGGAAAAACCGTCGCAACAGAGTGCTGTTCATAATATCCACCTGACAACAGACATGTGGACCAGTTGCCAAGCCACTGATTACATGTGCATCACTGCATACTGGATCTCTTGTGTATGGGGGTTAGAGAAAATATATTTGACACTGCTGGGATTTTTAATGCAGCAGAGAAACATGCAACTGTAGCCATGTTCGCCATGGAGAAATCTCATACTGATGCAAACATTTTGGAAGAATTTGACAGCAAGATATTTGAATCGCTGCGACCAAGAGGGCTTAACATTAGTCTTGTTACCCGGACAATGGCAGTAATGTAGTTGAGGCTTTGGCCAATGGTGTCTATTTCAGGGTCCTGTGTTTGGTGCACTGCATTAACATCATTGTTCAAGACTCTGAAAAAAGAAGACTGAGTCAGCAACTTACTGACCACCTACAGAAGAATCTGCACACATTTTAGCCATTCTTTTCAAGCCCGGAAGCAGCTGAGGATCATTCAATGTGATAAATGTATGCAAGTTAAAGCACTTCTCCAGAAGGTGCCAAGACGTTGGGACTCAACTTATTACATGCTTGAACAACTGTTTGAGCAGTACAGACCAATCAATGAATATGTCATGCAAAGAGGGTAAGCTACCATGAAAGGCATGATCATTGAGGTGGCCCAATGGGGCCTAATTAAATGCCTGACAGAGATGCTACTTCCTTTCGAGGTTTTCACACATAAAGTCAGAAAGGAATTGTTGCACATGCTACAGGAACAGCTGAAGTGGGTGTCGGCAATGTACCCAGGTGTGGAGATAAAAAAGAAGCATATGAGTTGGAGGAGAGCTTAACCCTTCACTTATCTGAAAATACAAGGGTGCAAAAAGGCATTGTGTCATCCAAACATGACATTTGTGCCATAATTCTGGATCCACGGTACAAACCTACTGCACACTTTCATTCTTTTTTCAGACGGGGATGTTGCCAACTACAAAACTTGGATAGCTATGGAAGCCAGTCAGCTAGAAAAACAAATTAATTAGGGAATTAGAGGCCCGCTCCTCCAGGGCACAACAAGTATTGCAGGGCACCCAGCTTCAAGTACAACTTCTGAGCCTGAGGGCAGTGCAGTTGGCTCACAGCAGCCAAAACCACCAACAACACCAAGAACATCATCAACAGCAACAATAGGAGCATCAGCCTCAAAATCACACAGGAATGGTTTCTACAGCAAGAGCATTAGTCCAGTGCTGAGGCACAGGCAAAAGACGCAGAGCAAAGCGGAGCACCCATGAGCATTGAGCAGATGGTTCAGGCATATCTGGATGACCCAACAGAGGTCTACTTTGATCAAAACCCATTGCTATATTGGTATGGAAAAATACGCCATTGGCCAGTGCTCAGCAGGCTGGCGATAAACTATCTAGTTTGCCCTGTTGCAAGTGTCTCTTCAGAGCATGTTTTCAGAGCTGCTGGTGCCGTTCTGACAGTGAGAAGGACCACTCTCTCGCCCCAAAATGTGGAGCGGTTAACTATGATCAAAATTAATACCACCGGATTACACCATACCTGAAGTAGCACAGGAGGAAGATGATGACGGCAAGTCAGGTCATGGAAGCAGTGTGCTAAATGACCGACTTCCGGGCGAACCACCAGAGTTTGACCACGAGCTCTACTTCCCTCATAGCCAGGCGTTCAAGTCGACTTGAGTTACTTTCTTTCTTCCTTTCTGAAGCCCAAAAACAACATATAGCTGAGGAATATCATTTACTTTATTATTTGTGTGTGTGACTGTCTTTTTGGTTCACAAATCCATCCTGACCGCCTCACCCCTTTATTGCTGGATTAGAGTTGCAACTGCAGTCAGTAAAGAAGTAACTGGTCCACTCCTGACTCTCCCTAAAGCCATTTCCCTTACGCCAGATATTGGATGGATAATACAACAAATGTGTAATGTGTGCCTGCCTCCAAACCTGGGCACTGACTATATATATCCTTTCCGAGCATAGAGGGACTGCCCCAGACTAACAGGTAAATGATGGCATGCATTACACGCTGAGTGATTGTTGTTTGTTGTACATGTCTACTATTTTGAATCTACACAAAAAAGTGACTCAAGTCAATCTTTTCCTTCTTGTTGTTCAATAACAAAATTGTACTACTGCAGGCCATTCCATTGCATTTTTGAGTCGGGATTAGTCTGGAGTCTGAAGGACTCACTGAGGAGTTGGGACACTGTTGATACAGAGTTAAACACCATACCATACTCGAAGGCCGAGTCAGGAGGAACAGAGATGATTGATGGAAAGAATAACTCAGGGTGTGAAGTGTCCTAAAGGTAAACAACAATACCAGACCTAAATGTTTGTGTATTGGTGGTGGTATGACTCCCTCCTTAGCCCCCTTCTATCCCCGCACCCGCTTTCATAACATCACCTTTGTCCCTTTCTTCCTTCTCTCCCCCCATTTGATTTTAGTCCTTCATCCTTGTTATTTCCAAGCAACTCTGTCTTTCAATTACTGTTCCCTGACCTCATGTTTTTTTTGCTATGTTTTCTTTTCGCTTGAGCTGAACATCTTTCCCTTTCTGCCGGTCTGCCGATGTCCCCTCCTCATTCTGGGTCTCTCCACCCATCCCCTACCTATCCTTCTAGACTTACTCTGATCCTCCCTTCTCCTTCTATGCCGCCTGTGATTCGGCATTCACTGTGATATGTACTTGAAAAATGTATAAATGATGATTGTTGTATCTTGTCGTTGTTCACAATGTAAAGTGCTCTGATACCTTTGGGTCCAGCCAGCGCTATATAAAACTCAATAAATACAAATACAAATAAACTGATATTGAAGCATTGATTTTTGTACTTAATTTGGAAAATGCTATGTTGCGGTGTGTGTGTATGTCCTCAGTGCAACTGTTGTCTAGCTCAAATTCGGAGCTAAGTCGAGGTTGGGTGGGGGGACCTGTTCCCATTGTTGTAGGTAACTAACTGCTGGGAACAGACATGATTTTGTCATGCCGCCTTTGAAAGTCTTCTTGTTGCACTCCTCCTTAATTATGCAGTTTATCTTTTCTCCTTGATTTTTCAATATCCTTTTTGTTTTTCCATGTACAGACCCTTTACCCCACGCCATACTGGGAAAAACATCTCACACTTACCTCACACTTACCTGGGTGCCTGTATCTGCCGGGCACCCAAAATTGACGGACATACAGGAATGTGGAGAAGCAACTCCAAATTTGGCAAAAATATAATACAGTAAAAGTATCTTCATTGTTTGATAAAAAAAATTCTCTTTAATAATCACGGCTGCGTGTGTTTGCTTATATTTTACTTCAACTGATATTTTACCTTTATTTGCTATCTTTCAAAGCAAGCCCAGTACAAGAGAACATAATGTATGTATGTAACTTGGGTCTCTCTGGAGCAGACAGGCAATGGCATAATTAACATACTGCCCTGTACTAGTCTAGTACTACTCCTCATCATGCAGGCATGTCCTTTTTCTCCCTTAACAGATTTATGATGGTCAGCTGTCAAGATGAATGTGTTGTCCATGTGTAGTGTTTGTCTTTGTCAAACCTTTCCCTCAAATACCCCTTCTCAACCATTCATCAAACCCTAACCGTCTACCCCCAGGCTGTGTGATTTATATTGAGGTCTGACTAAATTAAATATACACCAATAATTGATCACAAACTTGCTGGGGCAGATGTGGTGAGAGCAACACTTACTCAAGGTAAGGTGACGCTCTTCTTCTGCTCTAAGTATATATAAATATAGCCCACACTGCCAACATATAGATTAGATTGCCCACCCATGCACAGCATTCGATATTCAATTTTTTTCCAATAGGAACATTATCCATCATAATGAATTGCTGGCATTGGTTCATCATCCTTTCAGCACTAAAGGTTATCCTTGTCCACTTCACAGGTTGAGTAAATTTCAGTTTGTAACTGGTACTAGGCTACCCCCACCACCATTATGTTTTACTTTACTTTAGCATTGCTTATCATCATCATGGTTTCTTGTTTGGCAGTCTTCTTTGTGTGTACTGTACTTCTACTACTTGTTCACTAGTCTCTTTTTCTTTTTTTGCAAATGCTGCTACCACCACCACCATGGCACCTTGGGAAACCAAACCATCACCATGCAGCCATTGCATTGCCTAAACATCAGTCACTGGTAAGAGAAGAAGTGTCGGGGGGCAATAATGTATATATTATGGAAACTAATTAATTCATACATCTACATCCTTCTGAGTAGATAGGAGGTTTAGTTGCAGACTGCATTGACTAGGAGGAGAGACTGACAGTAGTAGGACAAGTGATGGTACCGCCTCTATCAGTTGGTGTGTTACACTATCAGCAGAATTCAAAAACTGCCTGCGGCCCTGCAGCAAAGGAGTAGCCAAAGCAAAGTAAAAGAGTAACCAACTAGAAAAGATTCACATCATATGTATCGTAAAAGCCTAAATAATGTGTCACTCTAACAAACAGACTAGAAGAAACCCACAATACCTGACCCACCCCTCTCCCTAACCACAACAAATGTCCGTGTCCAAATGTCCATAAAAAAAAGAACAGCACCCAAATTTTCCCCAACTTCAAACATTCCTACCCTCTCCCCAAACCATCCCAACCACCAAAAAAAAAAAAGATTAAAAAGGGGCAAGGGGCAAGAAGACTGAGGTCTAGTAGAGAGTGTATCTGCTAGTGGTCTCCAGGACCTCCTCTAGCCTGGCTTCTAGGCGCGCAATCCGGAGGAGCATGCAGTGCCCAAATGTTCCTACAGGAACAACAGGGGTGGGCAGCAGTGGTTGATGAGGATGAGTTGCGGTGGGCAGGTGCCATAACACAGCACTGTACCACCGGAGGCCCTGGGGACCTGGCTGGGGCCCAGGGCATTGGAGGAAGCTGAAGCTGCCGCCTGCTCCTGGTGATATATGGCATGACATCATGTGATGATGACATGACAAACTACTTTTGTTTGATTGTAAGTTAACAATGCAGCTAATAGGCCACTTTTGGCTGACACGTCGAAATGACATTGGTAGGGAACTAGAGTGGGCCTCGGAGTCAGAGGGAGGCGATTGATGATGAGTGGATACATACACACTATATGTGTTGTGCTTGCAAACTACTGTGAGTCAAGTGAATATTCTACAATACAACCTCAAACCTTTGAAATAAAAACCTTGAACAAAAACAGTCCTTGTTTATTATTTTCCAGGGAGTTTATATTCATCACTGCATTGCTCTTCTAGCTACTCTTGCCCAGTTTAATTTTCTTTTACATTCCCTTCATCCAGTCTGACTCTTCATCCAGGCATCCATCCATCCAAACATGGCTATCATTCTCAATCTCAACAAACCTGTCACTAACAGCATACATTTGCCATTTAACCACCACCCATGCGTCCTTGCTTGCCCTTGAGTTTGACCCATCAAATCCCCTGGAGGTTTCCTTTCACCCATACAGTTTTACCCACCCAGGAATCCATCCTTTTTTTCACCTTTCACCCATCCATAAACCACCCATGCATCCTATCAGCCACCTATATGCATCCCAGGGTTCCTTCCTTCACCCACACATCCTTCGCTGGCAGTCATATATTACATATCGTCTGACTCTTTGCCTTCGTTATAAAACTTTCTCTGCTGAGTTGAAGATAGAATAGAAGAGGCCATTAGTTACTCAACTCCTGCTAATGTTAAGTAAAGGGTGTCTTCTTCAACTGTTCACAACAACTTAGTCTCAGTACCAGTACAGTGTCGTGTACACCCTTGCAGTGAGTGTATTCATCATTGTAAATAAGTAAGGAATATGACTTACCACTGCCTGCCACTTCTGCTGGCTCACCCCCTGCAGCTGCGGCATCCACTCCCTCTGGAGTGGCGTTGCCATCTCCTCTGGCCCGGCACTGGTAGACTGTACACCTGGATAAAACTTTTCAAATTTTTTAGATGCCATATATGCCTCCCCTATTTATTTTTTCATTAGCAAGATTGAAAATACAATACATACACCACACACATTACCACAATTCAGGTACTAAAGTAAAGTAGACAGTACGTCCTCTGAAAAATAACAAAATATCTGGTTGAGCATTTTGTTGGTGGCAATATTTAAAAGCCTCTCCAGAAGAGGACAACCCAAAGGACTGGACTCTGTGGATAGTGCCAATGGTGCATCTGATTTTTTGAAAAGAAGAAAAAGAGTGGCCAACTCTTGACATGAGATCTCTCTTGGTTGGAAAATAATGGGGCCGTCCTCCTCCTAATACTTCCTTCCAGCCATGGAGCACGTTAGTCAGTTGTTCAGTGTTCACCATCAACTGCTGCTAATAAAAAAAGTACTAGGCCAAGATGAGAAAAAGTAAAATACACCACTTTGGGGTGTCCAACGTGAGTTACCATCATTTACTGATTGAGCATGAGACCGTAAGAGAAAGCCTTCTCATTTCAACAAACATGCGTAGAATACCTTACTTGGGCATGCAATCTGCACAGCAGATTACTACTACTAGTACTAGTAAAGAGTCCTTACTACTAATAGTACTAGTACCAATGTGGTCTCTGAGTCTTACAGTACCACCACTAGGCAATCCACAAAACATATAAGGGGAGAGGGAAGCTGAATGGTAAACCAGAAGAAAGAAAGCTACAGACAGACTAATACCGAGTCAGAGGCAGTTTGACTTGATGTTAAAAAAAAAGACACTTAAAATATAAATAACAATGTTAGTAGGTGATGGACCAATAACAAGAATTTAGTAACAGATAGATGGAAGAGGATTTGTGAGATCATTAAATTAGGAAACCGAAATAATAGAGCAATAAATGTTAAGGAAATATTTATTAATATTAACAACAGGAGGACTTACTGGGGCCAGCAGAGCCATCTGCATCTGAGGCTGCTTCCTGCCCTCTCAATTATCTCTCAACCTCTTTTGACAGACCAATTCACTAAGTCTGCCTAAATGCATAGATGGACGCATGCATATTGCATACACCAAATGGGTTGGTTGCTGTTCTCTTACTATATGACCTACAAAAGGTTCTACTAGGACTGAAGGACTGAAATATAGAAAACAAGGTGGTCCTCGATATTGATTCAAACAAAAATATATAAGTATAAATTATGTCTTATTTGTGCAATTAAATCCAAGCACCTTGATTCAAGCAAAGGGGGGGAGATATATTAGCATTGATATTATTTATAAACACATTGAATGCAATGAAAAACAGTACCCAAAAATAGTAATTTAAGCAAAACAGGAAAGATGGATTTTAGCCACACTCTGTATTCTTGTTATACCAAAATTTGTATATTTATTTACATCATCATAAAACAAATCTATACGGCGCACAGGACTGTCAGAGTACAGTCAGAAAAAGAAAAAGGGGTGCTCTCGTGATTTTGAGAAGGAAGGAAAGGAGAGATAATGATTATAATGTACAATAATAGTATTTACACAAAAAAAGGGGCGGAAGCTATCCGCTGTAATATGCACCTGTCCACATCAATTAAGAAAGGGGATAAGATTAGGGTGGGGGAGGTACAGGCCAAATATGGTAAACCGTCTGATGACACCCTACTAGGCCTGAAGTCATGTAAGAGGAAGTGTCATGCAGGCTGCTAAATTACCAAATAATACTAAGTTACTAACTAACTAACTAACACTATCTTAGTGACAAGACAGCCTGACAGGACAAAGGAAAGGAGTCTTTCTAGTCTGCATTACCTTACTTACGTTTTCTAACCTCTCTTACATAACTAGCCCAAGCGAGCGCAAAGTTGCAAATAAATACAATTTGTAGCACCGAGCACCTGTCTAGAAGAATAACAATCACATAATATATAATATAAAAGTAACATGCCTGCATGTAAGCAGCAGCAGCATTATTGCTATTTGGGAAAAAAAATAATATTCGCAATAACATAGAACAGAAAACAATAGTACTGTAATTAGCTACTCACCAAGCCCCGGGACCTCAACACCTAGCAGGTTCAGCAGGTCCTGCTCCCGGTCCACGATGTCAGACCACCGGGGCGTCAGTTGGTTAGGGGTGTGGTGGACACAAGAGCAGTGAGACTCCTTCGCACACTGCCGGTGATGCTCCCGGAGCCGGTACCCAGGCTTGTTGCCTGCTACCAAGGTTAAGGGGAGATGGCGCTCACAAAATATACTATTGCAGCCACCTCCACTGCAGAAAATAAGGCCCGGACCTGCACCCCTTCCGAGCGACTCCTTCCACAAGGAAGGTGGCTGTGGCCCTCTCTCTGGCCCTCTCTCCTTCTCTTCCATTCGTAGTCGTTTTCTTAGCCATGGTTCTGGAGGGGCGAGGGGCTGAAAAGAAATTGCAGGAAGTAAAGAAAGGTAGTAAAAAATAAATTATAAGCAAGTAATAGAAAAATAGTCAAAAACGCACAAAAAAACACACAAAAAGTAGAAAAAAGTGCAAAAAACTATATACTCAGGAATAGAGAGGGATAGATAATAAATAAAAATGGTCCAAAAAAAGGTTTTAGAAACAACGGATTGAAAAGATATAGGGAGGATAGGAAAATAGGCCCAGAACCATAGCAAACCTGAAAAACAAGATGGCCGCGCCCATGGGCATTGTGATATTTCCCCCAAGCACGCAATACACATACCCAAACACACAATAAGCATTCCAGAATGTCAAAAACGCATCGCGAATGGGCCGAGCAAGCAACGCCGCACACTCGCAGAACTCTGCATAGCTCACAGAGGTTTTTTTTACCACTTCGCAGAATTCCATGTAGCACCGCTGTACGAACTCCAACCAGGAGACTGCTTCCAAACTGCACAAGGCGCATCGCTGGTGAGCCTGAATTTGAGGAAGCTCCCACTACGTTCCAGTCTGCAACAATAAATCCAGTTCAGCTGCTTCTATTAGGGAGGGTATCCAGCCTCATTGAGCCCTCTTTGGCTACAGCCTGCAGCTTCGTCCTACTGGAGATTGTAGACTTCCAAAAAAGCAAACTTAGAAATCTTCTCTGTGACTTTGTCCATAGGCTCCCTGATATGAACACCTACTCTTCGCAGATCGCCAGCTTCCTTCTATCCATTAACTTT
The DNA here is from genome assembly GCF_964263255.1 of Lissotriton vulgaris. NCBI lineage: Eukaryota > Metazoa > Chordata > Amphibia > Caudata > Salamandridae > Lissotriton > Lissotriton vulgaris. The sequence continues at coordinate 765,199,547 of NC_141689.1, forward strand.
ACATTCTCTGACATTTTTCTTTAAAATTTCTTTTAAGTCCTAAGGTAAGCCGGCACAGTGTTCAATCCAATATGTCTATCCAATCTGTGCTCCATCAGGGTAGGCCATAATGTTTGAATTTTCCCCAGTCATGTGTGACTAGATATCCACAGTTGGCACTTTGATCCTTTATGCTCTAGTTTTTACTAAAAAGTTAAAAAATTCATAACCCTCGTTCTTTTTGTCATTCAGGTATAGTGTTCGCTATTGTTCTAAATTAGTGTGGTGCTGGAGCCGGCACTTTCTGGTTGACTAAGGCGATGCCCCAGCCAGGCAGAACTCAACAACTTCCATTAGGGCCGGGTGACTACACACACTGTATAACCTGCATTCACCCTTGGGTAGCTTGGGACTGAGCAGGCTTATCACATGGGCAATGTGTAAAGCATTGGCACAGAACTCACTTATGAAAAATACACTGAGCGTCACAAAAGAGACTTCACACAGGATGTATGTAACAGTTGTATTTAACACACACAATAATCAACGCAACATGAACATCATGCATTGCAGGGCATACATTGCGCTTGGAAATATTAATAGCAGTGCAAGGCCCAAATGAGTTGAAAGGGCCTCAATAATGTGCACACATGGGAAACATCCCATTCTATCCCACCCAGCACCCTTATGCGGGTGCAACACGTTGTCCACCCCAGATCCACCTTTGCAGTTCTCATAATTCAATACCACACACTTAGAGGGTGCACCTCGGGTCACAACAATATCAGAAATATGTACATACAACAAATTATAACACTTTTTAGCATGCAGGTAAAACCAATGTCAACCGTAGTGTTCTTCTGGCAAAAAAGCGACGTGTCAAGCAACTCCGCCGGCCAGTGTTGTAAATCACAGGTGACCACAGGCTGTCACTCCCACACACACTCACTCCACCTCGATGCACAGTGTAATGGACAACAGGCAGGTCCGAATGGAATGCACTCACACAAATGCAATGCAACTGATACCAAAAAGGTCAATTGATAGCACAATGCAGACCCTATGGCTCAAGCTTCCCTCCACCCTCCAGCTCCCCTCAGCTACCCTACACCCACATATGGAAAATAACCAATCTTGGATACTAGCCGCACATGATTGAAGTCTGACTTAGTCAGGGTCCCAGTGAAGTTGGTGGGGGTAGATATCAGGACTAATTAGGAGGCAGTTGTCAAATGGAGTTTGGATGCTACTCAGGAAGTTCACCCACAGGATGCAGAGTAGAAGAGGGCTGATGGCAATAGCTGGTAACTAACTCAAAAGGGTTCCACAGGGCCTTCCGGCACCAGCCCAGTTCTGTGAAGCACACGGGGGTCATGCAGTTTCTTGACCAGTTTCTGATTGCTCTCGAAGTGTTCCTTCAACCCAGTCATTTATTCTCACTACCCAATCCAGAGTTGGGCAATATTACCTGACAACACAATGTCATCTGGGGTCGGTTGAGGAGAGGGAAGTTGGTCCGCAGCATTGAGGGCCAAACAAGGAACAATCAATGAAAGTGTTATGAAGCAGGGGATCCTCTCCGAAGAAGGTGGCACCCCTTCAGGTACACGTTGATCAGAGTCGCGCCCAGGCAACCCAGGCACAATGTCTGGTGCATGTTGATATGGTTTGCACCAGACTGTTCCAGTCACACACAATGCAAATTCCGTACCTCACTGAAAATGAGGCACAACAGCCGGTGCTCGTTGTTATGGGTCATGCCAGATAATTCCATTCACACACAACAAAGAGTTGCAAAGTCCATACCTCCCTGTAAATGAGGCACAACACTTGGTGTGGGTTGATTCTGGTCACAAAAGGTAATTCTGGTCACACATACAGATGCAAGTTCAGCAATGCCTCATGAGGTAGAAAAAGGCACTATTATGTTTACTTCCCCACCTCAGAGGGCCGCAACCTGAGAATCGAACACCGCATGCAATGAGCATGCAGTCGGCATGTTGCATGTCCAGGTGCCCAAATTTAGAAAGACCAAATCAAGTGGGAGAGCTTTCAGCATTGCGGCTGCGAAGCTCTGGAACAGTCTCCCTACCTACAACAGACAGTCTGAAGAGCTGATGCAGTTCAGGAAAAGAGTCAAAACCTTGCTCTTTCCCCAGGTCTGACTTATCATTGTACTTAGCCTACCTTGAGCAACTGCTGGTTGTCCATCTACGGTTGTACCTGAGCACACATCTCACAGCACACAGTCCCTGTGCACACAGAAGTGAATATACATATAGTATGTACAATTTCAGAACATTTTCGACTGGTAAGAAGTAAAATGAAGGGTGAAGCCTTGTAGGTCTTGATGCTTTAATACTTGAAACAAGACGACGCCAACCAACACGTGTTTCGTCTGAGTACAAATAAACTCGGACTCTTCCGGGCTTACTTCCCATGGAAGCAAGTGGAACTATCCCTGAACCGGTGATAATTCCAACCCGGTTCGGGTGTTGATCAATTCTCCAATGGTTTTCAGAAAACTCGAATAGTTGACGATCAAGCGGAGTCTGTTCTTTGCGTGGAAAATTAACCCTTATATTTCGGGCTGAACGCAATGTAGCCGTAGTGTTATTCTTAGAGGCAGACTAAATAAAAGGGGATCTTCACGATGTATGGTGTGTGTATCGAAATTCATAGAGTTGCGGTTCAAACTGGTGCCGATCCCATAATGGTCTGTGTATCTGTTCGTCTGCCCCACGGCTGATTCGGCGTTCTCGTGTGATGGCGAAAATTGCTGCCAGGATACCCCTTGGGTGACAGTTCACGCTATACAAGTTCTTTATACAATACAATATAATACAATACTCGAGAGAGATACAGTACGATGGATAAAGTGGGTCATGCTGGATCCCGCAACCAGTAATTCCGCTCAGTCACCACCAACGAGATGCTTATGCGTGCCAAGGTTCCAACGATACAGGAGCCACACACCTTAGATACAGGCACGATTTCTGGGGCTCTGTACCAGGTAATCCAGTCTACAAGCTTCAGCAGATGATGTGGGCACTTAAGAGGACACTTCTCTGCAGGTGTCACAAGTAGATGGTGTGGGTCAGAGATCTTTGATGTCCCTGAGACCTCTGAGAGAGCAGGGGAAAAGCCACCAAGCCCTTGTAGAGCACATTTCAGGGTGCCAACAGCAGCAGGAGTTTGCACAGGCCAGTCACTATTCAGGCAGGGCACACAGTCCCTTTCAATGGCAGCAATCTTCCTTGTGCTCAACAGTTTCCTCTGGCAATGTCCACCATGCAGTTCCAGGTTCTCTGGTCCCACGTCTCCAAAAGTGTATCTCTGCCTTGCTGAAGTATGGCACCAGTAGTTAAACTGAAGTGTGTCCTTGGAATTGGGGGTGGTTCTAAGGGTCTTCCTTTGAACTACAGGTGCCTCCCCTAAGTTGCAGTCCTGTCTTCTATGAGGGTGTGGAATGCAGATCTTAATCTTTAGTGAGACCATGATCTGGCTCCAGAGGCAGAGTGCCAAAACCTCTCCCTCCAATCTATTCAGCCAGACCCACAAACGGCAAAGGTATTTTGTACGAGTTGCATGCCCAGTGCTCGCTGGGGAAGGCCCAGTTCAGACAAGTGTATAGATGAATCCATATCATCAGGGATATCTTGCTTCAGTCACTCGGCCGTATCACAGAGAGCTGCACTGGCTCAGTGCAGTGCTAAACTCCTTTTTTTTGCGTTTGTTTCTAAAGTTAATATGTATTACTAAGAATTTCTCTGAAACAATGCATGACATACAGATACCACAAATTCGAAACAGTGAGCAAGGATTACCTCTACATGATTCCAACTTATGCTGTGAAATAAAAACAAATACTTTGAAAAAAACATTTCTCTGATGTAACGTGTGTCTCGAAGAGGTGTTTTGTTTTTTGTCAAAGGCCTGTCTACAAATGTTATCATTTGTGTCGAAACCTATGAGCAATAGTGTGAGAACACCCATGTACTACCCATTGAACTCCCCCTTGTTGCAATATAAGGCAAGGTAGTGCAATGCGTAACCCCTGATCCGTGCCAGCCGCCACTGCCTCTTATATGAAAACGAATAAAAATCCTTATGCAGACTGAGATATGCATAGACAATGGCGATTTTCTAATTGACATAAAAGAATGCCTGGATTCTGTTAAAGACACACAGGAAGCTATAAAACTTATCTTAACATTACTACTCATTCAAAGAACACTTAAACTACTACAATAACTATAGCTTCCGTGAGCTTGATATTAAACATCAACAACATACTTCCACGAATCGGAAATAATAACCAAGGTACATAATATCCTTGAGTAAAACTTTGTTAATTCAACCTTACAATTCTTCCTGTACTAAAAAAACTCCCCCCCCCCTTTTTTCTGAAGGGTGTAATTTCATTTGCCTCCATGTTTTTAATAGAATCCAGACTTTCTTTGACGTTGCTTACAAAATCTCCAGTCTGTATCGACCCGACGAGGCTCAGTCCTATTATGCAAATTCAGTGCTTACCCGAAACATTCAAAATCAGTTCGTCCATAGGCTTGAAATACAATTCCTTAGGCATTGAATGACTTGACTAATCTGCTGCTTTCATTATATTGTCAGACGAGTACAGACCTGCTTTGCAAATACGTTTGTGCATGCAGAAACCAATGTATAGGCATTTATATAGCGCACTACTTACCCGGAGGGTCCCAAGGCACTTCGACCGCTGCAAAACCCTTCCTGGCTTCCCTGAGAGATGGTCCCTTGATGGGTATCTCCAGGGTGAGACCAGGCATCCCCGGCGGTCTGGTGGGGCCGTTAGTGAAGATGAGGCAAGCTAATGCCCAGAGTTGCCGAGTGTGATCGCTGATCAGAGTGGGCACCGAGGCGAGAGAATTATCGAGTCCGCTGACCCTGGTCCAGAAACCTGCCGCGCCGGGAATCGAACCCTGGTCCCGGGCCGTCCTCTGCTCTCGGGTCTGCCGCCTCTAACCAGTGAGCCACACTACTTCACAAAAGGAGTATGTACTATACCAAACTAGCGAGTTGCACTTTATTTGTGACTCGTTATTTTTGATTTGTGAGTCGATATTAGGAAGGGGCGTTCCCTTTCTATTAGAGAGCGCAGCCCAATCTACAAATGTTTTGCGACTGGAATTGTGGTCACAAAACACTTGCAAACCCTCTTCAAGAGAATGATAATGGGGTCCCAAAAGGGAAGGGGTTCTCGGGGGACCCCTTCCCCTTTACAAATGCTGTGGAAAATATTTTTTTGGGCAAGCAGTGGACCACTGCCTGCCCTTAAAAAATGAAAAACGAAAGTGTTTCAAATTATTTTTTAAATACATCCCATTTTCTTTTAAAAGAAAATGGGATGTATTTTTGTTCGTCTAGAGATAGGAAGTGTCACCTGAACAAGTATCTAACATGTTATTTAGTCTGAACTTACCGTATAAAGCTACATTAATAGCCTCAAATTCTCAAAATATCTTAGCAGTAAGACTGGAGAGTGATAATTTACCTTCCATCCTGGTGATTAACTTTTACAATTCTTTTACCCGGTGTGATGAACTGGACCACCTAAGAGCACTATCTGGGTTCTTGGATGATTATGACGAGCAGTATGATAAGTTTTATTATCTCCTAGTGCTTGGCGATTTTAATACATAATAATAATATAATAATATGCCCTGCTTAGAGAACATGGATCATGAAAATGACTCATTTGGGTATATTAATTTTGAACACACCAAGAGTGGGTTGTTTCTGGAGAGTTTCTTAGCTGCACACCACTTGTTTGTGCCAGTGCAAGAGGAAACCCAGTGTCCTGTTCCAACGTTTAATGAGCTAGGCAAAAAATCTACAATTGACTATATTTTAGTGTCATGCCCTTTGAGTAATATACCAGGGTCTTTGTCCGTCACACAGACTGGACACAGTGATCATAATTCACTCACGTTAGATATTAATATCAGGGCCCTTAAAAGTATGATTGTGTCTGCACCTGTTACCAATCGTAAAATAGATCCCATATGCCAAGGTAGAAGATTAAGGTGGGAGATGATTACTCCTACTGATTTCTTGGAAAGTCTGTATAGGAGCAACCCCGGATTTGACTTTATGTTTAAGTGTAGGTACAGATCCAAGGGATATCCTCTGGGCTTTTAATCGCATCACAGAGCAGGTAGCAACTAACTTGACTGGGAAATGAAAATCAAGGCCCAAGAAACTGGAACATTTGTTTACCCAAGCCTGTATTGGCACCCATGGGGTCCTCCTAGAGGCCTTAAAAGCATCAGGTAAATACCCTCAGAGGATAGCTCAGGCAAGAAGGGCCTAAAAGAAGGCCATTAAACAGAGGAAAACTGAGCTAAAAGAAATGGCCTGGGAGGAACTCTCCAAGGTGAGTGTCCTGAAGAGCAGCACTCAGTCTTGGAGGGTGATTAACAGCCCGCTGTTTAGTGAATCAGATAATAAAAATGAGGATTGTATAATCCCATCAGAAAATTGGGTGGAGCACTTTGGTGGACTCTATTCAGACTTAAACAACCCAGTATCCAGGTTCAAAGGTGATTTTGATAAGGCAGGGAAAATTAATTTCACTGAGGGTGAAGTTTTGGTAGCCATCGAGTCCACGCCCCACGGGAAAGCCCCAGGCCTGGACGGGGTTCCGGCAGACCTTTACAGGGCAGATCCCCATTATTGGGCAAGGATTTTAACTTCTGTTTTTAACGCAGCCACTAAAGTGGGTCCCCCCGTGTCCTGGGCCAAGGCGATCATTGTCCCAATATTCAAGAAGGGTTCAAGAGAGGATCCGGCCTGTTATCGGCCGATTTCCCTCTTGGACTCGGCGGCAAAAATAATGGGTAAAGTTATTCTTGAGAGGCTGACAAACTGGCTGGAAGAGAAGGCCGTCATTTCCGAACTTCAGTACGGATTCAGAAAAGGGAGAGGCACTGTGGGTCAGTGCCTCAATTTACACCTTGTCATAGGGAAATACACGGTCGCAAGGCAGGGGGACATTCATCTAGCTTTTATGGACCTGTCCACTGCCTACGACCTTGTAAACCGTCAAAAACTCTGGATTTCCCTGTCTGATATTGGGTTGGAACCCGCACTGATATCCTTCCTAGCCGACATTCACGAAAACACTAGCGCAGCCGTTTGCTTTAATGAAAATGGGAACTTGACAGACTCCTGGCCAGTGATGTGAGGGGTTAGACAGGGGTGCATTCTGGCTCCCCTGTTATTCACACTTTACATAAATAAGCTGGGTGATGAACTAATTTCCACGTGTAAGGACATCCCGAGAGTGGGTCAAAAAAAGATTCCCGCTCTACTTTACGCAGATGACACTGTGTTAGTGGCTAGGACAGCAAGAGGGCTACAAATACTTTTAGATTGTTTTATTAATTTTATGGACTCGCTGGAATTGAGAACCAATTTTAAAAAGTCTCATACTATGCCAATAGGTAGCGGTCAGGCAAAAAAGGCTTCTTTCTTCTGTAAAGGACAGGTGCTTACCAAAGTTCCCACCTTCCCATACCTGGGCATTGTATTTGATGATAGAAGGTCATGGGTGATGCAGCGAGCCTTGAAGAAAAATACTTTAGCGAGGGCCACTAGAGCCCTGTTGGGCTTTGCGAAACAGCTTGGTTGCAAACCACTACCGGCTATCATGACAATTTACAATGCCAAATGTGTGCCTATGGTGTCATATGGGAGTGAGGTATGGGTCTACACCAAAGTGAACGAGATCCAAACGGTAGAAAACCTCTTTTTTAGAAAAGTGTTGCCGCTTCCTCCCTCGACAGCCACTTTTAACATACATGAAGACCTGGGGGCCGGCTACATTTCCGACCAGATTGCAGTGGCACCGTTACTAGGGTGGTTAAGAATTTGGTCACAACAAACTCCGAACTTAAACCAACTAATCATCCAAGACTGTCTGTCTCTAGACAAGGCCTTAGCAATACCTTGGATTCGTTACATCAAAACGCAATTGGATTCAATGGGTAGCCCCGAATTGTTTACAAACCCCAGAGCCCTAAGTAAAATTGCCATTAGGGCGGTTAAATCCCAATTCCTAAATAGGGTGATGTTACAAAGGGAAGAACATGAATTGGGTAAACCCTCTGTAAGAAATGTTGTCATGGTAAGCACAGGGAGAGGGATGCAGCCGTACTTAACCTATATAAGCAAGCCATTCCACCTATTTGTCTTATTAAGGTTTAAGTATAATATATTACCGCGGCTGCTATCCTTCCTCAGAGGGTTTGCGAATAGTGGGACTCTGGGGCCGTGCCCATGTGACAATAACTCTGAGCAAAATGTGCTCCACATGATCTTTTTTTGTAAGTTTTATGTACTACCACGTAAGAAATTCATTCTGCCACTGCTAAGAGGGTACAATTTAAAGCAGGTCAGACCAGCCCTGGCCTATTTACAAATGCTTGGCACCACTGTGGTATGCTTTGGGGTCTCGAGTTATATTACCGGGGCGATGAGATGTAGAAAGAAACTATCGCCATCCTAAACGGCATGCCCTTGCCCACATCTGGAATGTTGGCCCCAGTTATTTTTAAGTAATTTTATGATGGGATTAGTTTTATATGAATTTTGGAGTTTTTAGCCAATTATTAAATTCTTGTGGGTGACAAACTTTTTATTTCGTTTTACGTGTTCATCAAACGATAATGTACTCAGATGTGTTGGATGTGATATGTTAATATGATTGTGAAATGTAATATTATTGTACTTTGATGGTTTTAAACTTTTTAACCGAATAAAGTACATTTTGACTTTGACTTTGATGTCTAAAGCCCAAATATCTGACACCAGTCAACACGAAACACAACAGCATCCCCAACTTGCCTGTTAACTCTTTAAATTGTAAATGCTCATCGTCCTCCTGTGATATAATAAATTAAAAACCTTATTTATCTCACATGCATAATTGTAATGTGGTTGGGGGGGCTAACTGCAGTTACTCACAAGATAGCGTTCACCCGTTAGTGTCCCATCCACTTCTACATGTCCTGCTGAAACAGCTGACTTATAGAAAAGTATTGTCTATACACTTTTCCTTGTTGAGTTACTTGCAATGGGAATTGCATGACATGGATTACTGGCGCTGAAGTGGGATGCAGATTTGTTCCAATGTTCCAGCTAGACCATCTTGCCCATGTTGACATATAACATTTATATATATATATATACGGTTGCCAGTAGGTAGTTATAGTTAGGATTATTTTCAATAGAAAATCTCAAGATTCTATTGTGAATAACTTTGGCGCCGGTTGAGGAATCTGCCTGAAAATTTCCTCAAATTTGCCTCGCAGCTCCCCGGTCCTTTCCTAAAAGTTTGGGGGGGATTTGTGAAGCGGGGGCCGAGTGTCATGAGTGATGTAATATGTGACGTCATCAGCAGTGCATTGCAGGTGCGCTTGTTATAGTGAGTCCAACTAACTATAACGTCGGAATTTCTATGGTTTTATGTCAGTAAAACTTCCAGCTAACTATTACTGGAGTGAAACCTATGGTTTCTTCAGTGCGTATATGTGTATATATATATATATATATATATATATATATATATATATATATATATATATATATATATATATATATGTATATATATGTTTTTATATTTATATTTATTGTAGTGAAAATGAGAGGGACTCCTTAAAACCAAAGGAATAGAGTTCAATAAATAAGACAATCTCAGAATGAAGGTTTACCACATCCTCCGATGCTCACCATAATCACACAAACTCAAAAAAACTTCTCATTCACCATACACATGGGGTGAGTAAATTAGTAGGTCCAAGGTCAAGAAATTATCATAAAAATAGATCTATGTATTAATGATTGTGTCAAAAAATATACAAAAAAGACACAAATTATTTCTTAAGTTAAAAACAACGTAATACCTATTTTTTAAAAAGACCTTGTTTGTCGTAACACATATTGAAAGAATTCACACACTTTGTTATTTGTGTTCATCTGTAGCAAGACCAACACAAGGTCTATAAACAACTCATGGAAATATTACACAATAAACAAACATTACAACCTAACAGCGAGAGTACACACAAAAGACAATACACTTTGTCATAAACAAAACACACATCCATGGTAAAACAATAGTAGGCACTAGAACCCTATACTACAGAATTGATTAGTAATCTGTGGTTCCAGCCTTTGGACGGATTATGTTGTGAAGCATCGACGCGTTTCGATGGAAAAGATTATTACACCATCTTTTTCAAGACCGTATCTGTGACTCTCTTAGTTAATTGATTTTGCCCAAACCAACTAAACAAAAAATACATATATGGTAAAACACGTATATCAATATGCATGTCAAATACTGAGTTCTACTTAATTCTAATCCTCAGGCATAATAACAAATATAAACATTAACATGAACATACACATAGTGGCACTACCATCACAATTTGCAATATTCCCTGTTTTATATTTCGTTGAGTCTCCAGTTAAAATACCTATATACAGTTACATTTAAAAAAAAAGTGGGACAGGAAAACTTTACTGGTTAACAGTTAAATTAAAAAACTGAGTGGGGGAAGACTATGGTATCGCCATACACGTTTTAGTAACACGGGGGTCCCCAGGTCGTAATTGCTGTTTATAACTATTGGGAGATACTTCAGCAGGTTATCCCCTAATGATTAATGTCCGTTGGACTTTACATCCTCACACACTGACAACATTTTGTGGGGAATAGATTTTTGTCAGACCCGGACAGGCAAATAGGATTTTCGTATACATTTCTTATAATGTGCGGAGTCGCGTGGCTGTAACGTTACCTGTAATTGGGGAGAGACATGACAGGAGGACAATAAATTATGATGGCTGGTTTTAACATTTTAAAATATTTTAAGCCATATGAGGTACCCAACGTTACTGATACTAATAACGCTGGTCATAATGAGTTATATATAGTTAGGTAGTTCAAATTGTCCTTGAGGGATGTTCATCCTTATATCTTTGCTTTTTTAGACCCAATTTATGAAGGGTGTTGCCGTGAAAGAATTAGCAAGGCCAGGAATTTGGAAGGAATGCCGCAGGCTCTGCCCAAGATGTAGGTTATTAATATTTGTGACAAGCGGGAGGACAAGTTAGGCCTTACCAGGCAGTGGGGGCACAGCAGTACATTGTTAAAATCTCAATTATGTAAATGTAGATCATATAAAAAAACAACGCTTGGGAGAGAAACTTCCATCATTGAACTACTTGTTCTTTTAAATAATCCTCTTTAACCAGCTCGGAGGAGCAAGTGAGGGCCTTTTTATAAAATCATTAAAATGTCTGAGACAACTACAGTCAAAAGACTATATATAGTTTTAGACCTTAAAAACTCGATTCACGCTAATTGGAGCAAATCTGCATTTACAGATATGCCCTGAGATTCCATAACAGGAGATATCCAAGGTGGAGGGGGGCATTAACCCCTAAAGCTGTGTTTAGGATAGCAGTATTTCTGCAACAAACACAACAAGAGAATGTGTATCTCTCTTCTTTCAACGATCAAATACGAGGTGAGAATGGCAATATAGTAATTTTCTCCATAGTATGGCAGAACCAGGACATTTTTTTTCTGGGTTGGAGTGATTGAACATACCAGGATTGGGTGGATATGAGAGAAGTGGTTACAGAGAGATTGGTATGGATTTGGAGGCAAACTATAAAGTGTATGCCCAGGGTGGTGGCTCACACTAGGCAATAGAGTTTTTTAATTAAAGTGTTAACCAGTACAAGTTTTACTGTCCCACTTTTTTTTCAATGTAACTATATAGGTATTTTAACTGGGGACTCAGCAAAATATAAAACAGGGAATATTGTAAATTGTGAAGGTAGTGCCACTATGTGTATGTTCATGTTAATGTTTATATTTGTTATTATGCAAGGCCGCGTGTTGGTCTTGCTAGAGATGAACACTACTAACAACATGTATGAATTCTTTCACTATGTGTTACGACAAACAAGGGGGCATATTACCAACGTTTAGCGATATTTATCACTAACGATGCTTAGCAACAAATTTTTGAACCCTAAGCATCGCCAGAAATTATCGCAGAGATAACTTGCTATTAGCAAGTTTTATCTCTGAAGTGATAAAAATCATCGCGCTAACTGCCAATTGAGAGATTATTGCTGGAAAACCAACGACAATCTCTCGAAGTTTGGCGTTAGCTTGATGATAGGGGCTCACAAACTTAGCCATGATATCCACCTTCCATAGGATATCATGGCTAAGTCAGGAAAATACCAGGTGTAAAAAAAGCAGTGCTAACCACTGTTAGCGCTGCTTTTTTTTATGACTAACAGGGTTAGCGAAATCCTTGATAATAGGAGAAATGTCGCTTAACAACATTTCTCCTATTATTTTTCTCTGGAACGCCCCCTTTGCATCTCATTAGAGATGCAAGGGGAAGCGTAGAGAAAAAGGGTGCTAACATGCGAATTTGCGTGTTAGCACCCTGTTGCTGATAGGGAGATCATTTTATCTCCGCTTTCTTGGATTTTAAAGCAAAAAAAGCGGAGATAAATCCCTTGATAATATGCCCAAGGTCTTTTTGAAAAAGAGTTATTAGGTTATTTTTAACTTAAGAAGTAATATGTATCTTTTTTGCAAGTTATTTAGACATAATCAGTAATAAATGGATCTATTTTTACAATAATTTCTTGACCTTGAACTTACTATTATACTCCCCTCGTTTGTATGGTGAATGAGAAGTGGTTTTGAGTTTGTGTGATTATGGGGAGCATCGGAGGATGAGGTAAGTAGTAAAAGTTATTCTTAGAGTGCAGTCTAAAGGAAACTTTCTTTCTGAGATTGTATTTATATTTATACATGTGTATATATGTTACTTTACAGCCCTGAAGAAGTCCAATGTATTGGACAAAACGTGTTGGCTGTTCTTCCTTGTACATGCATTCCACATCTGACGCTATTGTGAATAAAAAAGATTTGAAAATGCATCTTTGAAATTGAATCTGAGTTTTTGATTACCCTAAATGTATAAGTACTATTAAGTGTACCTGTTAACTTTTCTTTAGACACATATCAATTGTGCTGGAGCCCTGGGCTATCTCTTTGATATAAAAGAACCTCACCTTCACTACATAGGAAGAGGAGACACTTCCAGGCTCACACTGAGGTCCTGCATGCTGAAGCTTTGATACATATCAATCTGACATCCCTTGCGGGGTGTCAAACTCGAGACCAAGACGAGGTCCTTCATTCTCTCCCATCAGGTAATGGGGCGGCTCATTCCTGGGGGATTCTTACCTTTACACCCACACATATGCTAGGTACATTTAGGTTTACCTAGGTAGGGTTAGCATTGTAGAAGCACGCTTGATTTCTGGCATGTTTATATGCCTGCATATATTCATTGTTTTAGCACCATGGTAGAACGCTACCTTTTATTTACTCTGTTGATGCTTGTAATCTTTTGCATTTGCTTCTGTCTAATGATTGTTGCAGCAAACATGTTTTATACTAGAATGACGCTGATTCAATAAATGCTTATTAAAAATGTCCCCAACGTTTATTTCATGTTTCTCTCTCAGACTAAGTGAGCACGAGTGGCTGAGTGGAAAGTACTGTGCTGTTTCCACTATCCCTGAAGGGTCGAGGGCTGTCATGTTCATTGGTTTCCAGAAACTATTTGCTTCTTGGTAAGGCTCAGAGGCTTATAGTGGCACTGTGAGCTAGCTGGTCTATAGGCCGACATATCCTGTGGGGTGTCTTGAATCAGGTTAGACACCAACCACTTAGTTTAAGTTTTCTAAACAATGTGCAGATCCTGCAGTTTTGTACGAACTACATGACAGTATAAAGGAAAAAGTTCCAACATCCTTTGCCAGCATTGCCAGTGTCTGCAGCAATCTCATTCTGACTAGGTATTTGATGTATCTTTCTGCTGATCTGTTTGTTTATTTTCAACAGAATATAATATTGAGTTCTTGCCTTGGTAAATGTATTTACTGTGAAAGTAGCAGCCAATAACTAGGGATAACTGATATGAAGTCCTGCCTCTTGCTCTGACCACAGACCCCCTCTTGACA